>NC_133327.1:15288213-16488213 GCF_042186555.1 Aquarana catesbeiana
GTGATAAAATGATTGCTCTCACTCCAACGTTTGCAGCGATACCTCATGTGTGTGATGCGAACACCGTTTACATATGCATGCCCGACTTATGTATGCTTTCGCTTCTGCCTGTGAGCACGGAGGGATAGGGGCACTTTAAATTTTTTATTTTTATTTATTACATTTTACATTGTCCCTTTAATTTTTTTTGATCACTTGTATTCCTATTACAGGGAATGTAACATCCCTTGTAATACAAATAAGGGATGACAGGTCCTCTTTGTGGAGAGATCTGGGGTCTATAAGACCCCAAATTCCTCCTCTACCTTTGAAAGCAAAAGATAAAAAATATATTTGATCTTTTGCTTTAAAAAAAAAAATAGTTTACTTCCACCCTAGACGGGAAGGGACATCATGACGTGGCTCTGGTCCTCCTAGGTCAGTGATGGTGAACCTTGGCACCCCAGAATTTTTGGAACTACATTTTCCATGATGCTCATCTACACTGCAGAGTGCATGAGCATCATGGGAAATATAGTTCCAAAACATCTGGGGTGCCAAGATTCGCCATCACTGCCCTAGATCATAGAGGTGATCAGAGATGATCTGGTCTCTCTTCACCTCTGTGACCAGCTGATGCGAACCATTGGATCGCTTCCTGGGCTCGCTGGTAAGAACGGTAAGTCCGAGAAACACCGACAGCCGCTCTGATTGCTTTTAGGAGAAGTAGAATCACCGACTGGAAAAAAAAAATACCGGGGTTATGGCTGATAGCTTCAGCCATAACCCCTGTAAACCACTTCAAAACGCAACATATATTTCTGTATTGCGGTCGGCAAGTGGATATTCCAGCGTGTTCTCAGGTTCTCGTTTCTCCAGATGAGAGGGGTCAGGAGTGACACCTACATCCTCTACGTCCCAAGGCATTATGATGTCATCAGATGAACACAGACACACAATGACACTGACAGACAGAGATGGGGTAGAGGTAATTGAGTTGATCTAAGGCACTGGGAAGGACAGAAGGCATCTGAAGAGGTCATGCCTTGTGGACAGTAGTAAATAGCAGATCCAAGGAGCAATAAACCAGACTAGCAGCTTGGCATTTACAATCAAAGTGTCAGAGGCTTTGGTTTCTGTACAGCAGACATTTGCTTACAAGTACAGAGAAGGATCCTTGAGCTGTATATGGAAGCAGTGGCCTCTCTGCAGAGGTCTGACATGCCCTCCGCTGAGTCACAGCTAGAGCTCTTCAATCAGCAGGGACTGTGTTGACATGCCCTCCGCTGAGTCACAGCTAGAGCTCTTCAATCAGCAGGGACTGTGTTGGCTGCTGAGTCACCCAAATAACTAATTCATGTAACAGGGTCTGGGAGCTTTGCTGATTACAGAGCTACAGGTCTCACTCAATACAGGGGTTTGTTGGACCTCTGCAGAGAGACCGCTGCTTCCACACGCAGATCACTGCTGGGCTCAGGAGGCTGTTCTGGTGCTGCATTATAAGGAGAATAACAGTAAGGACCTGTGCTGGTGGGCTTTAGTTTGCTGCAGATGGGTTTTGCATTCTCATACAAGTCTATATGGATGCAAAGCCTACTTGTAGCAGGTCAGAAGGACATCAACTGAAGGTCAAAGGCACCTTTAAATAGGTGCTGAATGATTTCAGAATTGTCTCAACCTTGTCAAACTGATGCCACCTACACTGGCCTGAAGACATTTTGAAATTTTGTTTTTTTGAATGCAGCTTCACCTAACACCACTTAAAGCGGAGTTCCAACCATATAGCGACAATTTTATTTTCAATTCATATAATTACATAATAAGATACAATTAAGGCAAGCATTATTCCTAAGCATTGCGCCGCTAAAATTAACATTTTATAAGAAAAATCACCTTATAATTTTCGTTCTTGGCATTTGCCCATCTTGCTTGTGGGCATGCGAAGCGATACCTCACATGTGTGGTTTGAACACCGTTTTCATATGCGGGCGCTGCTCACGTATGCGTTCGCTTCTGCACGCCAGCTTGGTGGGAAGGGGTGCGTTTAAAAAGCTTTTTTTTTTTCCTTATTCATTATTTATTATAAATCCGAATCCGCTGCAGAGACCATTTTTACCTGAAAGCGGACCACCAGCTGAAGAAGAGGATGCCGGGGTTATGGTAGCTAGTTGCTGCCATAACAACGATATCCCTCCTCAAAGTACTGACGTATAACAACGGGGGGGCGGTCCATAAGTGGTTAAAAAAAATATTTATTTATTTTATTAGAAAATGTTTTTACACTGCCCCTTTTAAAAAAACTTTTTTGATCACTTTTATTGCTATCACAAGGAATGTAAACATCTACCAATACAGCATGACAGGTCCTCTCTTTGGAGGGATCTGGGGTCTAAAAGACCCCAAATTTCTCCTTTACCCTTTAAAGCAAAAGATTATAAAAAACAAAATAAAATTATCTTTTACTTTAAGAAAAAAAAACAAAAAACATGTTTACATGGCCCGAGAACCGTAAGTGATGTATGATGTTGCTCCAGTCCTCCAAGGGCATAGAGATGAGTGGCGCTCATCTCTATAGAAAAACACTGCCAATGTCGGATGGTTCCCGGGCTCACTGATCGGTAACATAAGCCAGGGAAGTGGAGAGATGGTGGGGGGCTTCTAAAAGTAATCCCGCAGTGAATCCGCAAACTGGGATCACTTTTATCGGAAAGTTGGCCGCCTAAGGGAAAAAAATTATACTGGGGTTATGGTATCTAGCTGCAGCCATAACCCCAGTATTTAACATAAAAATCATGATGTAAATTCCCAGTTAGGTGGTCGGCAAGTGGCTGGATACCAGTTTCTGGAACTACAGTTAGGCAATGACAGTGCATTTAGAGTGATTATATTTACTATAGCTATTATATATAAAATAAACTTTTCTTTATATGTCTTCTAAAGTGATGTATAATATATGATTTTGTTTCTATATGTATACAATCTTTGTTTTATAAATACAAATTTTAAAAAGACAAAGGATTCCCGGCGCACTATGGGATATCTAAAGAGACAAAACAGCAGAAGCTGTCTGTCTTCAGGCTGCTTTTGTGTGACCAAAACCTCAGACAGAGATATAGGGAGCAGGCGCTTGCCATGAGGTGCCATGTTGAACCTCAAGTGACCAGTATGAGAGAGTGAGAGCGATAACACAAAATTTAACACACCTGCTCCCCATTCACACCTGAGATCTTGTAACACTTATGAGTCACATGACACCGGGGAGGGAAAATGGCTAATTGGGTCCAATTTAGACATTTTCACTTAGGTGTGTACTCACTTTTGTTGCCAGCAATTTAGACATTAATGGCTGTGTGTTGAGTTATTTTGAGGGGACAACAAATTTACACTGTTATACAAGCTGTACACTCACTACTTTACATTGTAGCAAAGTGTCATTTCTTCAGTGTTGTCACATGAAAAGATATAATAAAATATTTACAAAAATGCAGGGGGTGTACTCACTTTTGTGAAATACTGTATATATTCTTTTTTGAAAAGTCCCAGAAGGCTAAACCAGCCAGTGACGGCTAAGAAGTCTAGAACCTCAAGATGGGGAGGACTTCAAATGTCTCATCAGGTGTAAAGGACACCAGGGGAGTGATGGTACCTCTAGTCTGCATGGCCAGAAGAGCAAAGACTTTAGTAGTGGATTCCAGTACAGTGTACAGGTACAGGAAATCATAGAAATCAATACCAAAGTAGCATATACAATATAAAACTGGTGTACCTGTTTACATGGGTCAGTTGAACAATGTACTGTACATCTAGAGGGAACCCATTGGCTCACCATAGGTTAAGCATGTACAACAAAGAAGAAGGTCTCTTCACTATCACAAGTGAGCCTTCATTTGACCAAAATAAAATTGTCCTTTTGGGCATTTGCCCCATGTCCCCTCTTTACCAGCCCCCCAATGCTAATGCCTCCTATAGCCTCCTCTGGGGTCCTACTCTTCATCTGAATCGCGAGCAGTTTCCGGGATCTGCCATGGCTGACTCTCAAACAGAGCTATTGCTGAAAAAGGAAAGCACAAAAATGGGAAGAGATGACTTGGTTAGCACGGTGTTCATAAAGAGAGACATACAATAATGATTCTTTATCTACTTTGCATATTTCGATACCCTGGCCTCCCCAACACAAAGGGCACCTGTATGATCTCCCTTTCCCCCTGTGATGGTACAAAGCCCATTAGCAAAAGGGCCAAAGCACCCCCCCCCCCATGTGCTGGGAACTACTTCAGCAGCATACAATAGATTGCAAGTCCTGCCCTATTTGCCCTCTCCACCTATTGTTACACCTAAGGCAATCACCTTTTTTTTTTCTACACAAAGGATGTACTGGGCCAAGCAGTCCAAAAAATAAAAGTGTATAGTGATCCTAGGTGCTGATGCTACAGGCTCTGGAGAGCACTAAACACAAGACACTTATGCCTCATTCACACGGGCATACTTAAGTGTGTACTGTGCATCCCCATCCAGCCAGCCCATCTCATGTCAATGGGGACGGACACAGCCGCAATTTGCCAGCTGCATGGGTGCAGGCACCGGTCCCCAAATGAAGATAGTTTATGGGGACCTGCATGCACCCACTCAGATGTCAAATTGTAAGCAGCGGTTGTCCCGATTGACACGGGACTGCCCGCATGGGAATGCACGGAACACCTGTGCATCCCTCTGCAGGCAAACACCGCCCTTGCAGAGACGTACACATAAGTACACCTGTGTGAACAAGACTTCACTGGGATTTTTTCTGAATATAGCTAACTCTGTGACCCCTGTGTGCCTCTGTGACTTGTCTATCTGCAGTGCTCCTGTACCTCCAGCGACTTTGGGATTCCTGTGTCTCAAGTGTCCCCAGTGCTCCTGTGCTTCCAGTGACTCTGTGACCCCTGTGTCTCCAGTGTTCCCACCGCTCCTGTGCCTCCAATGGCCCTGTGACCTCTGTTTCTTCATTGTCTCCAGGACCCCTGCGCCTACAGTGACTCTGTGACCCCTGTGTCTCCAGTGTTCCCACCGCTCCTGTGCCTCCAATGGCCCTGTGACCTCTGTTTCTCCATTGTCTCCAGGACCCCTGCGCCTACAGTGACTCTGTGACCCCTGTGTCTCCGGTTTCCCCAGTGACTTCAGTGTCATCAGAACCTCTGCACTTCCAGTGACTCTGACTCCTGTGTCTCCAGTACTTCTGTGCCTCCATCAACTCTGTGACCCCTGTGTTCCCAGTGACTCCAGCACTTGTGTGTTTCCAATGACTCTGTGACCCCTGTGTCTCTATTGTCTCCAGCAGCTCCGCACCTCTAGTGACTCTGACCCATGTCTTCAGTGTCACCAGCACATCTGCACTTCCAGTGACTCTGACCCCTGTGTCTCCAGTGTCTCCAGCACTCCTGTGCCTTAAGGGACTCTGTGACCCCTGTGTCTCCAGCACTCCTGTGTCTCCAGTGACTCTGTGTCTCCCATGTCTTCAGTGTCTACAGCACCTCTGCACCTCCAGTGACTCAGTGACCCCAGTATCTCCAATGTTCCTGTGCTTCCAGTGACTTTGTGACCCCTGTTTCTCCAGCACTCCTGTGCCTCCAGTGACTCTGTGACTCCATGTCTTCAGTGTCTCCAGCACCTCTGCACCTCCAGTGACTCTATGACCCCTGTGTCTCTAGTGTTTCCAATGTTCCCAGGACTCCTGTGCCTCCAGTAACTTTGCGACCCTTGTCTTTCCAGAGCCTCTGAGACCCTAAGTCTCCAGTATTCCCAGGGCTCCTGTTCCTCCAGTGACTCTGCATTCCTAATTTACCTAGTGACATCGGAGCATCTTGCATCACAAGTGAAACCAGTGCACTCAATAGCATCCTGTGTCACCCTGTGACCCCCGAGCATCCTATGTCATGCAGTGACCCCAGAGTATCCCATGTCATCCTGTGACCCCAGTGCGCCTCAAGTGCCTCCATGAAACCCATGTCTCCTTAGGTACATTCCTTTATCTCTTGGACTGTCCCTCTCTCTGTGGATACTGATCCCTGTCCATGACAAAAAGGATCAGTAGATCCAGAGATACAGCCAGATATAATGAACCGAAGGAAGACTTAGCCCACCAAACTCCACCTTTAACAGTATTAATTATAGGTGGACTGCCCCTTAGATTAATGCATATGGAGAGGTTTTTCTGTTGGAACTAAGAGACTGATTAGGTTCTTTCAAGAAGTATGAACATACTTGGAGAGCTCCTGGATGTCCGGACACAGGCCTTGCTCCCCTTCTTGGACAATTGAGGCACTACCGCCCGTACCGGTGCAGGCCTTATACCCGCATTCCATTTGGTGCTTTGTACCAGGGTCTTCGCCGTTGTCTTATTTGCTGGGTATTCTCCATTCATGTGGGCGGCCCAGTTCGGTCTGGATTGGGCCTTAGGGATTTTTCCAAATTCAACTGCAATTGACATCTAGAAACAGAATATACAAAGGTTGTATTTTTACCTTTTTACTTACATTTATACTACAAAAAAGAAAAAAGACCAAAAATGAAAAACAAAAAAACAAAACAAAACCTGCTTCTCTTACATTCTATTATAAAACATATCAAATAAAAATGCCAGGACAGTACAAAAACAGCCATAATGAAAGTAAACACCCCAGAATGAGCTCTACTTTTGCAGCAATTTCTTGGAAATGAAGAAACGTGCTGGCACTGGGATGTTTAACTTATGAAGCTTGGTAATAGAGCACGAGATGCATTAAATGCATAGGTGATACACAGAGGGAGGAGGAAGGGAAGGTGTTAATGTACAAAATTGCAGATGAAGGGTTATTAAACAGGTCACTGCATAGACAGGATGGTGTTGAGCTATACAGAAGGGGGAAGGGTTAAAAATGATCCCACATCCTTGGGATCCACTGATCTGGAGCTAATAAATGATTTATTCATGCATTAGAGCCTTCTTCCTCCATTGTAAGAGGAAGGGGCGGGCTCTTTAATATAAGCACTACGCTGTTTACATTTGTGATCACTGCAACTGGTCATCACAGTGATCACATTGTACAGAGCCACTCGGATCAGCTCTGTACATGTGCCTGAGCCGACCTATCCAATGATGGATCGTTTTACAGCCATTAAAATGTATACACAGCCAAAACCTATAATACGTTTTGGATAAGGTAGGGAAACTATTAATTTAATTTTTTTGGATGGAGTTAGAGAATTATTTATTGAACTCTGGGGCAGAAAGTGAACTAAAATTTCCCTGGCGGTACACAGAAATGCAACAGGAAGTGAGAGGAAATCTACCCCTCTTAGGTAGTGGTGTACCAAGGGTGGGGCCACAGGTGCACAAATTTCTTAGGAAAGCTAAATTAGTAAGGATTTGGGGTCAGAAGAGGGGGAAGATCAGTCTGTGTGCACTCACGTTCTGGATCTGTCAGCAGTGCGCTCACTCCTTTCTCTCCCTTGTAGGTTGTGTGGGCGGAGTTGAATAAAGTGAGCAGCACGCTGATCTCTCTTCTCCATCCTCGCCTCTCCTCCCTCCTCTGCCAACCGGCATGCCCTGCACTCAAACTCCTCAAACTATTAGTGAGCCTGGGGGGGAAGGGGTTATATGGATTTGGGGTGCATATAAAGAGGTTGAAGGGACTGTGGGTGCACAATGGTGGTGTGTATGGGGTTGGGTGACACAACGGATAAGTTGGGGGTAAAGAGTAGGAGGTTCTCACTTAGGAGAGTGCATGGAGTGGATAACAAAGCTGGGTATACAAGGGAACTCAGTTAGGCACAGACTTTCCTACTATGTATCACATGTATATTTATATATATATATATATAAATATAAGCCTGTTGCCTGATTCCTTTGTGATCTATGAAGTGTGCTATCTTGTAAAGGCCCTTGTTAACCCACCATGTAAATTGTTGGGGATTTTGTCCTGGAGAAAAGTGCGGATTATTGAGTATAGGGGCTACAGGAGAATGAGGAGATCTCAGCGGGTATATTTTG
This sequence comes from Aquarana catesbeiana, assembly GCF_042186555.1. Taxonomy (NCBI): domain Eukaryota; kingdom Metazoa; phylum Chordata; class Amphibia; order Anura; family Ranidae; genus Aquarana; species Aquarana catesbeiana. The sequence continues at coordinate 15,296,204 of NC_133327.1, forward strand.
CTCACTGTGTCCCACAGACGCAGGGAGTGGGATAAAGAAGGGCACAAAATGGCCCGACGTTCTCTTGTCGGAAGCCACAGCAGGAGGTCTACAGGTAGTGAGGGACTGGCCTGCGCTTCCAACTGAACCCAGTCAGGTTGGTGAAATTCACCTTCTCAATGATTACCAGGTATTGAGGGGAATCTCTTCCAATGGGGATACCTGTTCAGGTGACAGATGTCTAAAGCTGGCCAGTCTGATTGTGCAACCTCCTTTGGCTTCACCAAAACTTTATAAAAAAGAAGAACCTCAACAATCCTTTTAATTAGCAGCAAATCAGGTGGGTCCTACAAGGTTGATGGTAGATCCAAAGGAGATTGTTGAATTAGCCAAAAAAAAGGGATAAAACTATTTTTTGCTATACCTGTAAACAAAACATTTTTGGTTTTAGATACATTTAAGACTCCGCTTCCACCCTTAAGCAGATTAGGAGACAATGCATTGCTGTCAGTATGGCGCAATCCGTTTGCATCCGCTGCATTTCGCTTCGAGCTGTGTTCACAAAATTCCTCCACCAAATACTGAGCAAACATGCCAGACCTTTGTAAAAGTAAAAAGGAAAGCTTGTTCCCGTTTCCCCGCAGCCTTTGATGTGAGCGTGCTCTGTGAACGCAGGTAATGGAGGTGTTTAACTGTGACGGCCTTCATCCCCCCGAGAGATGACAGACAATGGATGAAGAGGTGCAGGTGTGTGATGTCAGCCGCGATGACAGGCTGATCCACCGGTGACAGGGCCCCATTGTATGGACGGGATGTGGAATGTGGGGGCCCAATGAGTGATGGTCACAGAGAAATGTCAACACGGGGCCCCCGTGCGATATTTGTACCTGTTTATTATCTGCGTGTCTAAACAGTGATTTACGTGGCTATAAGAAAGGGAGAGCGGTGTTACCCATTGTTACATTATTACACATTTTTCCTATGACGGTGTTTACATGCTGTCACTAGCACTCTTTTACACATTAATCTTTTTTTTTTTTTTTTCATTTCTCATATTTACCATTTATTTAAGCCAGAGAAAAAAATAATTGAAATTGGATGTCCGAAAAAATAAAATAAAAAATTGGATTTCCGGTCTGTCTTTCGGCTTCCTGTTATGCAATTTCTATGCTCTTATATGTGTTCAAAATATGGAAATACGATGCAGTTACTAATTCTTTGCTTTCGATGTTTAAGTCCCATTTTCTGTAAGAAGTGTTTCCATAAATAAAGAATGTTTAAAAATGTATGTCCGGACCAAACATATTCTTAGTTTTAGATGGAATGGGGAAGGATTAAGATTTCATTGCTTTCTGAGACTCTGATTTCCCCTCACTTCCTGTCCTGGGGACAACGTTTTACCAGACAGGAAGTGAGGGAAAATCTTCAAAAGCAACAGCGAAAGAAATGTAAAAAAAAATTTGGGCTGGCTCTAATCATGTGCTTCTAAAAAAAACACAAAAAAAAAAAAAACCCCATTGGAATCCATGCATTTGGCCCCCTGCATGTAGATTAGGGGCCGGACACATTGGATTAGGGGGACGACGCCTCCGTGCCCCGTATGGATGGGCCAAAATTGCTCTTACTAAAAAAAAAATGTTCCATTTGTATTGAGTTAGGTGGGCTCTTGCACTACATAGCCGATGATAAGTCTAAAGGTAATTGTACAATCAGATTGCTCAGCTTTAGGCTCAACGTACATGAAACGTTGAAATCTAGCCACAAAATCTCTGATCCTTGGATCTACCAAAGCTATGTAATATGAGGACCTACCTCAACTATCCAAGCAATTTATATCCAGTCAGGCAGGCTCTTGCATTACATACTTGTTGCAAGATCTAAAGGAGAAACTTGCCATCCTGATATATTTTTTTGGTCCTTGGCTCCCAGGAGAAGCAGATGAGTGCATGGACCGAGGAGGGAGGCACAAAAAAAAGCACCATAAAAGCTGGAAGATTACTTGCCCTTAAAAATGGAGCAAACTCATGACAATAGCTACCATATACTGAATGGACACCACTGATATACCTGAGAGGCACTCTCTTCTTCTATGGCCTCACCTCCTCTGGATCGGCAGCACTGATAAACCCAGTGGTGCTGCCTTTCAGGGCACTGCTGTCTATAGTGAACACATATCACAATGTGCACACAGGAGAGCTCAGTTGGCTATTCGTCCTGTATCAACAGCTCATGATTGGGAGAGCTTAGTGATAAATCTCAATAGAAGAACATACCAAGGACTTGGCTTTGCACAGCTTGTAAGAAGCAGCAGATGGTGGTCTTACCTCCCCTGGATGGACAGCACTGATACAACTGAGGGGGAGTTTGTTCCTCTATGGCAGGGATATGCAATTAACAGACCTCCAGCTGTTGCAGAACTACAAATCCCATGAGGCATAGCAAGTCTCTGACAGCCACAAGCATGACACCCAGAGGCAGAAGCATGATGGGACTTGTAGTTTTGCAACAGCTGGAGGTCCGCTAATTGCATATCCCTGCTCTATGGCCTCGCCTCCTCAGGATGGGCAGCACTGATATAATTAATGGGCACGCTGATCCCCTATGGTTTCATCTCCTCTGGATGGACATCACTGATACAACTAATGGGCAATCTTTTTCCCTATGGCCTCTACTCCTCTGGATGCGCAGCACTGATACAACTAATGGACAGCCTGTTCCTCTATGGTTTCACCTCCTCTAGATGGGCAACACTGATATAACTAATGGGCACTCTGTTCCCCTATGGTCTTACCTCCTCTGGAAGAGCAGCATTGATACAACTAATAGACAACTTATTCCTCTATGACTTCACTTCCTTTGGATGGTCAGCACTGATATAACTAATGGGCAGCCTGATCCCCTATGGTCTCACCTCCTTCAGGTGGACAGGACTGATATAACTAATGGGCAGTATGTTCCTCTGTGGCCTCATCTCCTCTGGTTGGACAGCACTAAGGGGCAGTCTGTTCCTCTATGATCTCCCTTCCTCTGAATAGACACATTGATATTACTAATGGGGAGTCTGTTTCTCTATGGTCTCATCTCCTCTGGTTGGACAGCACGAAGGGGCAGTCTGTTCCTCTACTATGGTCTCCCTTACTCTGGATAGACGCACTGATATTACTAATGGGGAGTCTGTTCCTCTATGGTCTCACCTCCTCTGTATGTACAGCACTGATATAACTAATGGGCAGACTCTTCCTCTATGGCCCCTATGGCCTCACCTCCTCCAACCATAATACAACTGAGGGGCAATATGTTCCCCTATGACTTCACCTCCTCCGGGTTGGCAGGACTGATATACAGTGCCTTGAAATTTCCCACATTTTGTCATATTACAACCAAAAACGTAAATGTATTTTATTGGGCTTTTATGTGATAGACCAACACAAAGTGGCACATAATTGTGACGTGGAAGGAAAATGATAAATGGTTTTCAATTTTTTTTTTACAAATAAATATCTAAAAAGTGTGGCGTGCATTTGTATTCAGACCCCTTTACTATGATTCCCTTAACTAAAATCTAGTGAAACCAATTGCTTTTTAAAGTCACCTAATTAGTAAATAGAGTCCACCTGTGGGTAATTTAATCTCAGTATAAATGCAGCTGTTCTGTGAAGCTCTCAGAAGTTTGTTAGAGAACCTTAGCGAACAAACAGCATCATGAAGGCCAAGGAACACACCAGACAGGTCAGGGATAAAGTTGTGGAGAAGTTTAAAGCAGGGTTAGGCTATAACAAAATATCCCAAGCTTTGAACATCTCACGGAGCATTGTTCAATCCATCATCCAAAAATGGAAAGAGTACGGCACAACTGCAAACCTACCAAGACATGGTCCTCCACCTAAACTGACAGGTCAGGCAAGGAGAGCATTAATTAGAGAAGCAGCCAAGAGGCCCATGGTAACTCTGGAGGAGCTGCAGAGATCCACAGGTCAGGTCTATTAGTTGTGCACTCCACAAATCTGGTCTTTATGGAAGAGTGGCAAGAAGAAATCCATTGTTGAAAGAAAGCCATAAGAAGTTCTATTTGTAGTTTGCAAGAAGCCATGTGGGGGGACACGGCAAACATGTGGAAGAAGGTGCTTTTGTCCAGATGAGACCAAAATTGAACTTTTTGGCCTAAAAGCAAAATTCTATGTGTGGTGGAAAACGAACACTGCACATCACCCTGAACACACCCTCCTCACGTGAAACATGGTGGTGGCAGCATCATGTTGTGGGGATGCTTTTCGTCAGCAGGGACAGGGAAACTGGTCAGAGTTGATGGGAAGGTGGATGGAGCCAAATACAGGACAATCTTAGAAGAAGACCTGTTAGAGTCTGCAAAAGACTTGAGACTGGGGCGGAGGTTCACCTTCCAGCAGGACAACGACCCTAAACATACAGCCAGAGCTACAATGGAATGGTGTAGATCAAGGCATATTCATGTGTTAGAATGGCATTACTTTGCAAAGAAAAATTGGCAAAAATGTCGCTCTCTAGATGTGCAAAGCTGGTATAGAGATCCCCAAAAAGACTTGCAGCTGTAATTTCAGAGAAAGGTAGTTCTACAAAGTATTGACTCAGGGGGGCTGAATACAAATGCATGCCATACTTTTGACATATTTATTTGTAAAAAGTTTTGAAAACCATTTATCATTTTCCTTCCACTTCACAATTACTGTATGTGCCAATTTGTGTTGGTCTATCACATAAAATCCCAATAAAATACATTTACGTTTTTGGTTGTAATACGACAAATGGGGAAAATCTCAAGGGGTATGAATACTTTTTCAAGGCACTGTAACTAATGGACAGCCTGTTCCTCTATGGCCTCACCTCCTCTGGATGGGCAGCACTGATATAACTAATGGGCACTCTGTTCTCCTGTGGTCTTACCTCCTCTGGATGAGAAGCACTAATACAACTAATAGACAACTTATTCCTCTATGACTTCACCTCCTTTGGATGGGCAGCAGTGATATATCGAATGGGCAGCCTGTTCCTCTATGGCCTCACCTCCTCCAGATGGACAGCACTAATATACTGTAACTAATGGGCAGTATGTTCCTCCTCTATGACCTTATCTCCTCTGGCTGGACAGCACTAAGGCCCCATTCACAACTCAGCGTTTTGTAGCTTGAAGCCTAAAGCTCCAAAATGCTGGAGGAGAAAAAATCAATTATTCTTTATGGAGATGGTTCACATCTCCACTCCATGTCACCTGAAGCCAAACGCCTGAAGCTCAAAAAAGTTCTGGAGCTTTATTTGTAGCTCAATTCGGGCAGATTTGGGCGTTTTTCTGCTTTTTTTCATAGATGACCTTTTGACCTGTACAAAATCGCGGCAAAACGCGGTAAAAATTGCGGTTAAATCACGCGACTTTCTGCCTGAAAACAAAATGCTCAGGTGTGAATGCAGCCTCAGGGGCAGTCTGTTCCTCTATGATCTCCCTTCCTTTGGATGGACGCACTGATATTACTAATGGGTGGTCTGTTTCTCTATGGCCTCACCTCCTCAGGATGGGCAGCACTGATATAACTAATGGGTAGCCTGATCTAGGGATGGGCGAACGGTTTGGCCAGAGCATAAGTTCGGACCGAACTTTGGTTGTTCGGATGTTCTGCGAACACCGAACAATATGCGGTGTTCGGGGCAAATTCGAAAGCCGCCGGAACACCGTTAAAGTCTATGGGACACGAGCATGAAAAGTCAAAAGTGCTAATTTTAAAGGCTTATATACAAGTTATTGTCATAAAAAGTGTTTGGGGACCCGGGTCCTGCCCCAGGGGACATGGATCAATGCAAAAATATTTTTTCAAAACGGACGTTTTTTCGGGAGCAATGATTTTTTTAATGCTTAAAGGGAAACAATAAAAATGAAATATTCCTTTAAATATTGTGCCTGGGGGGAATTCCTGTTCGTGTCCCATAGACTTTAACGGTGTTTGTGTGTTCTGTCAAATTTTTTGCCTGTTCGCATGTTCTGCTGCGAACCGAACAGGAAGGTGTTCGGCTCATCCCTAGCCTGATCCCCTATGGTCTCACCACCTTCGGGGGGGGGCAGGACTGATATAACTAATGGACAGCCTGTTCCTCTATGGCCTCACCTACTCAGGATGGACAGCGCTGATATAACGAATGGGCAGCCTGATCCCTTATGGTCTCACCTCCACAGGATGAGCAGCACTGATATAGCTAATGGCCAGCATGTTCCTCTATAGCATCGATAGGCAATTAGCGGGCCTCCAGCTGTTGCAGAACTACAAGTCCCATGAGGCATAGCAAGACTCTGACAGCCACAAGCATGACTTCCAGAGGCAGAGGCATGATGGGACTTGTAGTATTGCAACAGCTGGATTTTAGCGAATTGCATATCCCTTTTGTATAGTCACACCTCCTTGGAATGGGCAGCACTGATGTAATTAATGGGCAGTCTGTTTCTCTATGGCCTCACCTCCTCTGGATGAACAGTAATAATACAGCTGAGGGGCAGTCCGTTCCTCTATGGCTTCATCTCCTCAGGATGGGCAGCACTGATATTTGTAGCAGTGCTGCCTGTCAGGGAACTGCTGTCTATGATAAACACAAATTACAATGTGCACATAGGAGAGCTCAGGTGGCTTTTGGTCCAGTGACAATGGCCTTAGATTGGGAGAGCTTAGTGATAAATGTCAATAGAAGTACATACCAATGACTTGGCTTTTCGCAGCTTGTAGGAAGCAGACGATGGTGTCCTTTTTTGCTCCAGGTTCTGCTTGTTCAAAACTGAGACTGCTAAGCTGGTCTTTTTCCTACAGGAAATAATAGATATTACTACCAAATGATGATGGCAACTCTTAGATTGTAAGCTCTAAGGACAGGGCCCTCTGATTCCTACTGTATCAAATTGTATTGTATTTGTACTGTCTACCCTCAAGTTGTAAAGCGCTACGTAAACTGTTGGCGCTATATAAATACTGTATAATAATAATAATAATAATAATAATAATAATTCCTTAAAATTCATCTCTTAGAAACTAGACTAATGTATTATATTCAGTTACTGATCCAGCACTGCTTCCACCTCCACTATCTGGCAATTAATACACAGTCACCTTATACAGTAAGCATTTTCGGCACAGCAGTGTAATGCCCTGTACACACAGTCGGACTTTGTTCGGACATTCCGACAACAAAATCCATGGATTTTTTCCGACGGATGTTGGCTCAAACTTGTCTTGCATACACACGGTCACACAAAGTTGTCGGAAAATCAGATCATTTTGAACGCAGTGACGTAAAACACGTACGTCGGGACTATAAACGGGGCAGTGGCCAATACATTTCATCTCTTTATTTATTCTGAGCATGCGTGGCACTTAGTCCGTCAGATTTGTGTACACACGATCGGAATTTCCGACAACGGATTTTGTTGTCGGAAAATTTTATAGCCTGCTCTCAAACTCTGTGTGTCGGAAAATCCGATGGAAAATGTGTGATGGAGCCTACACACGGTGGGAATTTCCGACAACAAGGTCCTATCACACATTTTCCGTCGGAAAATCCGACCGTGTGTAAGGGGCATTACTGTGCAAGACTGAAAAGAAGGCTGGAAGTCAGCTTTATTTCTCTGCTCCACTCCACTGCAGCCAAAAAGAATTATTTCTACAGCCAGATTGCAGCATGTAAACTCCAAAAGCCCGCATGCCATTTCTTTCATCAGGAACCTCAAAGTGTCTGATGACAAAGTGTCTTTGAAGACGAGTCCTTCTCTCAGCGTTTATGAAGCAACTTTAGATAAAAAAAACAATGATGGGATGTTCTCAGCAGCAATCTGGTTGTATCAGGACTGCTCGGGGAGCTGCAGGACAGGAATGTAAACCTGTATGGGGCTGGACTTCCTGTCTCAGACTCGTTGGAGCAGTCACCACTTATGTTGATGAAAAGCGCAAATAACCCACTCTTCTGTATCTTCTGTATCTTCTGTATCTTCTGTATCTTCTGTATCTCCGCTACCATTTGTTACCAGCTTTTGACTTGTTCCCTGACTATGCTTCTGCTCAATGCCAACCTGTGACCACTTGTTATCGACCTTTGGCTTGTTCACCAACTATGCTTCTGCTTGATCCCTACCTGCTATATCTGCCAGTGGACCCCAGCTTGCTCACCTCACCGCCCCAGGAACTATAAGCCCATCCCCGCATGCCAAGGTTCTAGGTGTAATCCTGGACTCTGCACTCTCCTTTAAGCACCACGTCCAATCACTGTCCAAATCTTGCCGCCTCAACCTCCGCAACATCCCCAAAATACGTCCCTTTCTAACCAATGACACAACAAAGCTCTTAATTCACTCCCTGATCATCTCTCGCCTCGACTACTGCAACTCCCTCCCCATTGGCTTAACTCTACATAGTCTATCACCTCTTCAATCCATCACAAATGCTGCTGCCAGACTCATCCACCTTACCAATCGCTCTGTGTCTGCCACTCCTCTCTGTCAAACCCTCCACTGGCTTCCGCTCACCCAACAAATTAAATTCAAAATACTAACTACTTACAAAGCCATCCACAACTCTGCCCCCAGCTACATCACCGACCTGGTCTAAAAATACCAACCTAATCGTTCTTTGTTCGCCTGCTTGCTAGCTCCCTCATCAACCCTCCCTCCTCATGCTCGCCTCCAGGACTTTTCCAGGGCCTCTCCAATCCTATGGAACTCCTTATCCCAATCTGTTCGCTTATCTCCTACTCTATTAGCTTTTAGACGATCCCTTAAAACCCTTCTCTTCAGAGAAGCCTACTCTACCCACACCTAACAACTGTATTTTCATTTTCTCCATGAGCTCATCCCCCACAGCTGTTACCTGTTGACCCTCCCTTCTAGATTGTAAGCTCTAACGAACAGAGCCCTCTGATCCCTCCTGTATTGAATTGTATTATAACTGTACTGTCTGCCCACATGTTGTAAATCGCTGCGCAAACTGTTGGCGCTATATAAACCTTGTATAATAATAATAATAATAGTAATAATAATAAATATATTCATTGCAGTAGGAGGTCACAGATGTGCGACTTGCAGGGGTTACCCTTCCTTTCTTGAACCATTGATCTTTTCAGCTATCTAAAAGAGGGTATTTCTTCACAATGACCACAAGTGTAAGGAGCATTCTTCCCCCTGACCATAACACTAATGAATTTTCACTAATTTAATGTGTTGTAAATTGGCTAAAATCAAGTGTAGTATCTGTTCTTATCAGTGTCCAGTAGGGGTGCTATGCCATCATTCTGGCCTTTTGGTATGAATAGCTGGCTGTACAGTATCTCTGTAATCAGGTTGCTATGGTGATGTTTGACTTCTCATGAGAGGATCCTGAGGGGACTCTGATGACCCCTCACTCTTCCCTACAGTCTGTGTATCTCATACATAAACCCTATAAATATTTGTATTATATTATCCACATGGAAATAAAGTGATATCCACCCATAAAGTAAATCCAGAGGTCCAGCGTTGGCGTTGCCCATGGTGGAGGACCAGAGACTCTGCGAAGAGCACTGCGCCCCGATCCCACCCAGTTGTGTGACAATAGCAAATGAATATTCGCTATTTTCACAATAATTCTCATCCCCGACAATCAGGAAGCAGGTCATGGGACCCGTATTCTGATTGGCCAAAACGTCAGGCAATCCTATTGGACGTCTAGCACCTAGGAGGAGAAAGGAAACGCCCGTGCTGGAGGAGAGGACACTGGAGCCGCAGCCCATAGCCCACCACCTAGATGGGGTCCGCCGTGCTCGAGGACACGGGAGCCGCTGCCCGCAGCCCAGCACCTAGATGGGGTCCGACGTGCTCGAGGACACAGAAGCCGCTGCCCGCAGCCCACCATCTAGATGAGGTCCGCCGTGCTTGAGGACACCGGAGCCGCAGCCCGCAGCCTGCCACTTAGATGGGGTCCGCCGTGCTCAAGGACACCGGAGCTGCTGCCCGCAGCCCACCACCTAGATGGGGTCCGACGTGTTCGAGGACACAGAAGCCGCTGCCCGCAGCCCACCATCTAGATGAGGTCTGCCGTGTTCAAGGACACCGGAGCCGCTGCCCACAGCCTGCAACCTAGATGGGGTCCGCCGTGCTCGAGGACACAGAAGCCGCTGCCCGCAGCCCACCATCTAGATGAGGTCCGCCGTGCTTGAGGACACTGGAGCCGCAGCCCGCAGCCTGCCACTTAGATGGGGTCCGCCGTGCTCAAGGACACCGGAGCTGCTGCCCGCAGCCCACCACCTAGATGGGGTCCGACGTGTTCGAGGACACAGAAGCCGCTGCCCGCAGCCCACCATCTAGATGAGGTCTGCCGTGTTCAAGGACACCGGAGCCGCTGCCCACAGCCTGCAACCTAGATGGGGTCCGCCGTGCTCGAGGACACTGGAGCCACTGCCCGCAGCCTGCCACCTAGATGGGGTCCGTTGTGCTCGAGGGCACCAGAACTGCTGCCCGCCCCCTAGATGGAGTCTGCTGTGCTCGAGGACACCGGAGCCGCTGCCCGCAGCCCGCCACCCAGATGGGGTAAGTGCCAGATCGCCCCCCCAATAAAAAAAAATAAAACAGCAGCCGCCACTGCTCTGACAAATAACCCCTGACATAAAGGCCGCAACCGCGTGGTGCACACCAGCCCAGAAAACGCACCTGCGCCATGTTTGCCAACGCAGTATATGGATAGTACATTGGCGATGGGTTGCTCTAGTGCATTGTGGTTCCATTTAGTACAATACATCATGGCACACACATTACCGCATAGTGTATAGGTGAAGCTGGCCATACGGCGGATACAGACTATACATTACCTCAGCACACGTGTGTTTTCACGCATTGAGGGAGCCTATTCATGGTTAGCCCCATAAGGACCCAGTCACACGTTTTCACAATAGTACATTACGGGAACATACACGTTATCATACATTTGGTTCGTTGTGGTGCCATTTATTATCATCGGCAACCCAAAGCATCGAATAAATACGGCACATGCCCAATTTTTTATCCTTTTCTGGTGAAGTGGCCCCTTCTTTTGCCTGAGCCACCATAACAAAAGGCATTTAAACCACCTCAATACCAAACGGTGTGATTCCCTTCCTGACCAGGACATTTCTCACTTTTCAGAGGTGTCACACTTTGAATGACAATTACTCATGCAACACTTTATCTTTTTTTTTTTTTTTACACCAAAAAAGTGACATAGCAGGTTTATTAACCACTTGTCAACCACGCTATAGCTGAATGACAGCACATGGGTCGAATTTCTAAATAATTTTGTTTTGAAAATCATATCTAAGAATTTTCGTTCGATTTTCGCACCATAAGTTGGCCGCAGCAACAGTCGATTTTTGTGCGGCAATCAAATTTGAGTAATCGGACATGTTGGAAATCTTTTTGAAAAGCGAACGATTTTCTAATCAATGATGGGAGAATCGTGCGTGAAATGTAATCGAAAAAGAAATGCGCATGTGCAAGAAAAGAAAATTCCGGAAAAGAAAAGAAGATTCCCAGCCACGAAAGTTCTTTTCTCTAGCAACAGGAGGAGAAATTGAAGGCTTGGTTGGTCGAATTTCAGATCACAAAAAACGCACAAAATTTCTGATTTTCAAAAGAAAATTCTTTCGAAAGTCAACCATGTATGGCCAGCCTAAAGCCTGGCACACACGATCAGATTGTTGGCCAACCGAGCGTCTGATTTTTGTCAAAAGGGCGTGTGCCTGGTTCTTGTCTTGCATACTAAAGCTCTCGCACACACGATCGGATTTTCCGATGGGAATTGTGTGTTGACAGACTGTTGGCCTAAAATAAGACCGCTTGTACGCTCCACAATTGTTGTCGGATTTTCTGCGGACAAATGTTGGATGGTAGGCAACACATCCTTTTAATCATATCTCACAGCCATAGAATTCTAATATTATCTATATATAAGCTGGCATCCTTGCACATATATATTTTTATTGGTTTCTAGTTAGATCTTTCTTTTGGCTCAGGTCACTTAAAATAGATCCACATCCTTTATTCCATCCATTTAGCCAGCTACGCCCACTGGGGGGTTGACTCTGTCATTTGGTGTTCTCGTCCCGGGGGTTGTGATGCACCCAGTTCTGGCCCTCCTCTCATCCTGTGGGGTGGTGGGGGCGGGGCTGGACCTTGGCGCATCGGTGCCATGTTTAGCACATTGCACGTGCAATCATCCACCCCTTATTTATTTTCATACACCTAATATTACATCCCTTTTCATCTCTTCATATTTCATTTTTACTTCCTTTTATTTACTCTTCCTCCTAGAGCCTGACATGTGTCCCATGGGTCTGCCTCTTTGGCGGTGTGTCGTGGCTGCCCGGCCCGCTTCCCGGCTGCTGTCATCCATGGCTCCCTCTCTGGTTCCCCTTGGGTTTCTGGGGAGAGGGGGGGGGGGGGGGTTTGCCCCCACCTCAACCCCGGGCGAGATGGCACCGTCCCAATCCATCTTGGGCAACTGCTGGGCCATCTATCTATTTATATATATATATATATATATATATATATATATATATATATGGGCTACACCATAGGTAACGTATAAGGCCTCAGTTCCCTCTTGTCGAGTATATGGTACACCCTTTTAGATTTTATTTATTTATTTTTTCCATCTTACCTTGAAGCCAAAGTCTATGCATCCTACTCCTGATGATTGGCTGCCAACGCCATGAAACGCGTTGAGTTTTGACTCAAGGATGCCAAGCCAAGCTTGTCTTAAAATTATGAATTCTGTTAATTTTATTGAATGTTTACATCTATCATGACGATTATAATAATTGAACCTGTATTTGTATCTAATTAATCTATTATCTGCCATTCTGCCTTCGCCTGTACCAATCATGTTTATTAATTATTAACATTAAATATGTCGATATGATTATGATTATTATTATTTATTATGTTACTCTTTGTGGAAATCATGTTTTATATATCATTTATATGATATATCATACTGTGTATTGTATCTATTAATTGCATTTCATTGATTGGAGTTATGAATTTAAACTTATAATCCTACGGTTACATGTTGTTCCCATTGGGAACTATGACATGTAGCCTGTTTACAACTAGATACCCTTTATTTCATTATGTACATGCACATGCCTCATTTAAAGTCCAACGAAAAGAAAACAAGAGGGCGCACCAACCTTGTGCACTATCCTTCAGTATATTTATTTAAAAACATAATTAAAATCTACTCACAAGGGTAGAAAAAATGTCGCGCATATAGCAATCCTAAGGCAATTGGTCCACTGGTAGCAGTTTCCAGGTCCTAGGAAGAGGACGTACGAACCGCTGCTGGCTGACACGTTTCAAAGGTGTCCCTTCTTCTTCAGAGCCTTCATTTAAAGTCCCAAAACCCTTTCCTTTCTCTTTCTACAGGCTTATAAATTTTCAGCGGTCTGTTGTCAGATTTTCCGATCGTGTGTACACAAGTCCGTCAGACAAAAGTCCAAAGTACAAACACGCATGCTCGGAATCAATGCTCACCAAACACAACATTAACAGAAGGTGCCCAAAGGGTGACGCTAAAGAGCTGAAAAGCCATGTAGTACGTCACTACGTTCGTGTTTGTTGGCCGACAATTGTGTGCCGCTTGTATGCAAGAAAAGTTCACGGCCAACGCCCTTCGGACAAAAGTCTGGCGCTTTGTCTGCGGAAAATCCGATCCTGTGTATGAGGCTTAGCGGTACACAATTGTTGGCCAGCAAACACGAAAGGAGTGACGTACTACGAGGAATTTCAGCTCTTGAGCGCCACCCTTTGCGCCCCTTCTAATTTGGTGTTTGGTGAGCATTGATTCCGAGCATGAGTGTTTGTACTTTCGACTTTTGTGTGACGGATTTGTGTACTGACCATACGAAAGTCTGACGTCAAACCGTTGTCCGCCAAAAATTTACTAGCCTGCCATCCAACATTTGTTGGTGGAAAATTGGACAACAATTCTCAAAAGGAGTGTACTAACAGTCAGATTTTAGGACAACATTCCGTCAACAGACAATCCCCTGCCAACAATCTGATCGTGTGTGCGAGGCTTGGGTCGAATTTCTAAAATCTTATCTAAGAATTTTCGTTCGTATTTCGCACCATTAGTGGGCTGCAGAAACAGCCGATTTTTCGAATTTGAGTAATCGGGCATGTTGGCCATTTTTTGAAAAACAAACGATTTTCTAATGAATGATGGGAGAATCCTGTGAGAAATGTAATGGAGAAAGAAATGCGCATGTGCAAGAAAAGAAAATTGACGGAAAGAAAAGAAGATTCCCGGCCACGAAAATAATTTTCTGTAGCAACAAGAGCTGAAATTGAAGGCTTGGTTGGTCGAATTTCGAAATCAATGGTGGAACCATCAGATCGCAAAACGCACAAATTTTCTGATTTTCAAAAGAAAATTCTTTTGAAATTCGACTATGTATGGCCAAGTCTTAGTCCGTAGGGTTCAATATTGAACCCCAATGGATTATGTCAGAGACAAGAGCCACAGATATATCATACAAGATGTATTTTATGTCAGCATTTGGAAAATCTGTCAATTTTAAATAAAGAATGGAAAAAAAAAAAATCTGTAATTTTGACTGATGATTTTTTTTTTAATTCTAGGATATGAACATTTGTACAGATAATGTGTAGTAATTAGGATCAGGAGGTATTCATGTTTATTAGGTACATCTAGTCATCAAATCATACATTACACATCTGGCTTGCTGGAAACTACAGTTCTGTTACAAAAAATTTAACGGTGTACATGCTTTTTTTTTTCGTTTTTCTTTTGAGCCTATAAAATCATTGAAATAAAATATTTCAGAAAAAAAAATGGGTTGCAAGGAATAGATTATTTTTTGAGTTTTATTGACATTGAACATTTTTGTTTGTAGAAGATTTGTGATGCATACTTAGTGGTTTAGTTTTAACCCTCCTCAGGCTCCAGTAATATTTTTACGTAATAGAACCACCATTCCCATGCCATACCTTTTGGTTTGGGTACAGCATTGTATGACCGCGCAATTGTCATTCAAAGTGCAACAGTGCTGAAAATTGGCCTGGGCAGGAAGGGGGTAAAAGTGCCCAGTACTGAAGTGGTTAAAAAGCATGGATCACAAACCCAGGGTGGTGTCTTACACTCTCTCCGTGTAGATTTGTTTAGTCCCAAATATGTAGGCACACCCCATAATCCGCAGGTCAGTCTGAAGCCTGAATGTGGTCAAAGACGTCAATTAGGATGAATCTACTACTTGTAGCTATCAATCCAAACCCAGGACATGCTTCAGAGAACACTTGTTGGTAAGAAGTCATGTATGAGGTGAAAACGTATTGGTCAGATAAACGATGTATGAAGCCAAAAACTTTTTGGCTCTTTCTTAATTATTAAACACAAAGGAGAAATTCTGAAATCTGGAAGAGGAGGAGCTGGAAGCAGGTCAGATACGTTTCCTTCACTAACCTCCTTAGATCATTTTTAGCAGCAATACTTGGTTGAAAAGATGGTCATTTAACCACTTGCCTAGCACAATACGTATATATACATTATATTACCAAACGTATTGGGTTGCCTGCCTTTACATGAACTTTAATGGCATCCCAGTCTTAGTCTTGAGTTGGCCCACTCTTTGCAGCTAAAACAGCTTCAACTCTTCTGGGAAGGCTGTTCACAAGGTTTAGGAGTGTGTCTATGGGAATGTTTGACCATTCTTCCAGAAGTGCATTTGTGAGGTCAGGCACTGATGTGGACAAGAAGGCCTGGCTCGCAGTCTCCGCTCTAATTCATCCCAAAGGTGTTCTATTGGGTTGAGGTCGGGACTCTGTGCAGGCCAGTCAAGTTCCTCCACCCCAAACTCCCTCATCCATGTCCTTCATGGACCTTGCTTTGTACACTGGTGCTCAGTCATGTTGGAACAGGAAGAGGCCATCCCCAAACTGTTCCCACAAAGTTGGGAGCATGACATTGTCCAAAATGTCTTGGTATGCTGATGTCTTAAGAGTTCGCTTCACTGGAACTAAGGGGCCAAGCCCAACCACTATAAAACAACCCCACACCATAATCCCCTCTCCATCAAATGATTTAGACCAGTGCTCAAAGAAAGGTCCATAAAGACATAGATGAGTGAGTTTGGGGTGGAGGAACTTGACTGGCCTGCACAGAGTCCTGACCTCAACTCTATAGAACACTTTTAGCATGAATTAGTGTACATTGAGGTCTGCAAGTGGTTTACCAGGGTTATGGCTGAAGATATCAGCCATAAACCCGGTGCCGTTTTATTCAGCAGACGGCCGGCTTTCTCAGTCTGAGCAGCTCATGAGCCACTGGGACGGTTTCTGAAGTGGCGGGAGGAGACCTCCCCCATTGCCGTTACCGCCAGTTCGCTTGAGAAAAAAATACACTCTTTTATTGACTCTATGGGCTTGGAGGACCGGAGTGACATCATGATGTCCTTCCCAGTCCAGGCTGGGAAAAATAAAAAATACATTAAAAGCGAAAGATCAAAAACATTTTTTTTGCTTTTTAAAAAGGTACTTTTGACCCCAGATCCCTCCCTAAAGCGTACCTGTCACATCCTATTACTGTCACAAGGGATGTTAATATTCCTTGTCACAGCAATAAAAGTGATCAGATTTTTTTTTAAAGTGACAGTGTAAAAAAAAAAAAAAACGTAAAGCGCCCCCGTCCCTGTGTGCTTGCACACCAAAGAAAACATATACGTAAATCGCACCCACAAATGTAAACGGTGTTCAAATCACACATGTGAGATATCACCGTAATCATCAGAGCGAGAGCAAAAATTCTAGCACAAGGCCTCCTGTGTAACTCTAAACTGGTAACCGTTAAAAATTTTTTAAACGTCACCTATGAAGATTTCTGAGTACCCTAGTTTGTCGCCATTCCACGAGTGTGCGCAATTTTATACTGTAACATGTTAGGTATCTATGTACTCAGCATTACATCATCTATCATAATACACAAAAAAATTGGGCTAACTTTACTGTGTTGTTTTTTTGAAATTCAGTGAAGTGTATTTTTTCCCAAAAAATTGCGTTTGAAAGACCGCTGCGCAAATACCCTGTGACATAAAATATTGCAACGACCGCCATTTTATTCTCCACAGTCTTTGATATATATATATATATATATATATACATATATATATATATTTTTTTTTTTTTTTTTTTTTTTTTTTCCTAGCAAAAAAATACTGATTATAACTTGTAAACAACAAGTGTCAAAAATAGGCTTGGTCCTTAAGTATGTTAGGTATCTATTTACTTGGTGAAACATCATCTTTCACGTTATACAAAAAAAAAATGGGGTAACTAATGCGTTCTTTTTTGATTAAAGTGTATTTTTTCACAAAACACTTGCGTTGGCAAAACCATGTGACATAAAAAATTGAAAGGACACCCTATTCCCTAGGGTGTCTGCTAAAAAAAAAAAAAAAAATTATATATATATATATATATATATATATATATATATATATATATATATATATATAATTTTTTTTTTTTTTTAGCAGACACCCTAGGGAATAGGGTGTCCTTTCAATTTTTTATGTCACATGGTTTTGCCAACGCAAGTGTTTTGTGAAAAAATACACTTTAATCAAAATACACTTTAATATATGTGTGTGTATATATGTATATATATATATATATATATATATATATATATATATATATATATATACACACACATATACATATATACATACACATATACATATATACATACACACATATATTATTTAGAGGTTTTAAGTAATTTTCTAACAAAAATACTGATTTAGGCTCCATTCACACTAGCGCGTTTTTTGATGCATTTTGCATTTTGCAGACATGCATGGGAATTTTTTAACATGGGTTCCTATGGAACATGTTCACATCAATGCCTTTTGTATCTTCTTTGCGTTTTTGGAAAGGGTCGGGGACTATTTTTCATGCAAGAAGCAGCGTTTTGCATGTAATGGAATTCAATGGACAAGCATCAAAAACGCAAGTGCACCGTTTTTGCACCGTTTTTGCACCGTTTTTGATGCGTTTTTGCCGTTTTTTTTTTTTTTTTAAATTTTTTTTTTGGACTGTATACAGTAAAAAAAAAAAAAACTGTAAAAAAAAAAAAAAAAACGCAAAACGCGGCAAAAACGCGGCAAAAACGCTACAAAAACGCTGCTCAAAAACATGGCAAGCATGAAAAAAAAAACTCCAAAAACGCTCAAAAGCAACATGCATAGGTGTGAATCGAACCTTAAACCTGTAAACAAAAAGTGCCAGAAAAAGCCTGGTCAGCAAGTGGTTAATGAGTGACCTGGCAGTGATCCCTGTATGAGTATTGGTCTAGTCATCTTCATCCAATCACCATTATAATTACTAATTTAAAATATCATGAGGGCAAAAAAAAAAAAAAACTCTTTATACCAATTATACATCATTTCACTAATCTATGTATTCTACCAAAAATGTAATTGAGGTGTCCTTATTTCAAAATAAATAAATAAATAATCCACTTTAAAATGAAAGTAATGGAAAATTACTTTTAAAAAAATTAGATCCAATGTGCAGACACTCACAGAGCTGTTATACAAATATAGAGATTTCAATTTTCAGCCGTTTGTTATTTTCAAATGTAATCCTCAGCTCAATAAAGTTGACATTGTTTGAAAAAAAAAAAAAAAGAAAAAGAAAAAAGGAGACTGCACTATGATGTCATCAACAGTCCATCAAAGGATGTGTGTGGCAGTTGGTGGCCAGTCACTCAGTGTCTTTTGATCAGAGAGGAAGCGATCATTGTGTGTCGTGTTTTCTATCATCTGATATTGTTTAGAATTGGAAAATGAGCATTTTTCGCGAAATGAGGAAGGAAGCAAACGTTTCTCTGACCACCACCAAAGAGAAACCTGCAGATAAATGTGATTCTTTGTTAGAGGATCACCAGCCCACTGAAATGCCTAACACTACAACCCCTCCAAAAAAGGGGAAGTGGCGGGCGTTTAAACGCGGAGCAAGGAGCATTTTTAAATGCTTTTTCCCGTGTTTTGGGAAAAAAGAGAAGGAGGAGGAAATTGCAACAGGTGAGAGTGAAATCTAATAATAGAATCTGATATAAATCACTCCAACATTCACTGACTGAGCCCCACCATTGCCATTACATTATCTATACACAACATTAATATTACATCATTTATACATAATGTCACCAAACATGTCATTTATGTGTCCCAACAGAAAACATTCATATTTCAGACAACAGTCACAAAGCTATGGGAGCCTCATTTTCAAATCTCTCTGGACTCAACTGAAAATAACTGACATTTTTCTAAAAATAGCATCTCCATCCTGCTGTGCTACCTTTATAATCTGAGTCTCTGCAATATACTGGGGTCACTCCTGTATACATATCCCTGACATTGCTATATACTGTATATACATATACTGGGGTCACTGCTATATACACATACCGGGATCACTGCTATATACACATACTGGGGTCACTGCTATATACACATACTGGGGTCACGCCTGTATACATATCCCTAACATTGCTAAATACTGTATATACATATTCTGGCATCACTGCTATATACACATCCTGGGGTCACTCCTGTATACATACATGGACATTGCTATATATAATGTATAGACATATACTGGGATTCCTGCAATATACACAAACTGGGGTCACTTCTGTATACATACTTTGGAAATTGCTATATACATATGCTAGGATCAATACTATATACTGGGATCCCTGCTATATACACATACCATGGAAATTGCTATATACACATGCTAGGATCATTACTATATACTGGGATCCCTGCTATATACACATACCGGGATCACTCCTGTATACATACCACTGACATTGCTATATACTGTATATACATATACTAGGATCATTACTATAAACCGGGATCCCTGCTATATACACATATCGGGATCCCTCCTATATACACATACCAGGATCACAGTTATATACTGTACACATACTGGGATCACTGCTATATACACATACTGGAATCACTGCTATATACACATACTGGGGTCACTCCTGTATACATACATGGACATTGCTATATATAATGTATATACATATACTGGGATTCTTGCAATATACACATACTGGGGTCACTCCTATATACAAACCATGGAAATTGCTATATACTGTATATACGTATGCTAGGATCATTACTATATACTGGGATCCCTGCAATATACACATACCGGGATCACTGCTATATACACATACTGGGATCACTCCTGTATACATACCACTGACATTGCTATATACTGTATATACATATACTAGTATCATTACTATAAACCGGGATCACTGCTATATACACATATCGGGATCCCTCCTATATACACATACTGGGATCACTCCTGTATAAATACCATGGACATTGCTAATGTATATACATATACTGGTATTCCTGCTGTATACACATACCGGGATCACTGCTATATACACATATTGGAATCACTGCTATATACACATACCGGGATCACTACTATATACACATATTGGAATCACTGCTAAATTCACATACTGGGATCACTCCTGTATAAATACCATGGACATTGCTAATGTATATACATATAATGGGATCACTGCTATATACACATACTGGGATCACTGCTATATACACATACTGGGATCACTCCTGTATACATACCATTGACATTGCTATATACTGTATATACATATACTAGGATCATTACTATGAACCGGGATCCCTGCTATATACACATATCGGGATCCCTCCTATATACACATACTGGGATCACTCCTGTATAAATACCATGGACATTGCTAATGTATATACACATACCGGCATTACTGCTATATACACATACTAGGATCACTGCTATATACACATACCGGGATCACTGCTATATACACATACCGGGATCACTGCTATATACACATACTGGGATCACTGCTATATACACATACTGGGATCACTGCTATATACACATACCGGGATCACTGCTATATACACATACTGGGATCACTGCTATATACACATACTGGGATCACTGCTATATACACATACCGGGATCACTGCTATATACACATACTGGGATCACTGCTATATACACATACCGGGATCACTGCTATATACACATACTGGGATCACTGCTATATACACATACTGGGATCACTGCTATATACACATACTGGGATCACTGCTATATACACATACCGGGATCACTGCTATATACACATACCGGGATCACTGCTATATACACATACTGGGATCACTGCTATATACACATACCACGATCACTGCTATATACACATATTGGAACCACTGCTATAAACACATACGGGGATCACTGCTATATACTCATACCAGGAACCCTGCTATATAAACATACCGCGATCACTGCTATATACACATACCGGGATCACTGCTATATACACATACCGGGATCACTGCTATATACACATACCGGGATCACTGCTATATACACATACTGGGATCACTGCTATATACACATATTGGAATCACTGCTATAAACAAATACTGGGATCACTGCTATATACACATAATGAGATCACTGCTATATACACATATTGGAATTACTGCTATATACACATACCAGGATCACTGCTATATACACATACCAGGATCCCTGCTATACACACATATTGGAATCACTGCTATATACATATACCAGGATCACTGCGACATACATATACCAGCATCACTGCTAGTTACACATACTAGAATCGCTGCTATATACTCATAACAGGAACCCTGCTATATAAACATACCGCAATCACTGCTTTATATACATATTGGAATCACTGCTATATACACATACTGGCATCCCTGCTATATACACATACCAAGATGGGAGAAGAGCATTGTAGTTTCTGCTGAGTGAGGAATTAGCTTGGGGTTAAGCCTAAAGGTCAGGTTCACTGTTAGGACTAGTGTGAAAGTTCAGCATTTGGGTCCCGTATTTGATTGGCTTATGGGTCAAATTAAATGTTAAAATACTTTAACCGTAGCTTACAATCTAAAACCTGAGAACTGGTTCCTAAGTCCAAAAGCCACCATGTTACCCACGTATATGAAGAATTTCTAACCAGAAACATGTTTTATATAGGAACACAAATTAGGCAGATAATTTATATTACACAGATCTAATTTGCTAACAGAAGTTTAAAATGTCAATTTTCTGTCTCTTCCTAGGAAAAAATGATGACTGCTTCACCAGCGTCAAGAAGCCATTGGATCCACCTATCAGTGGCAAGAAGTCATCTTCGCAGACCGAATGGATCAGCGACAAGAAGGCATTGGAGCCAGCTATCAGTGGCAAGGAGCCATCTTCGCAGGTCGCATTGACCAGCGTCAAGAAGGCATTGGATCCAGCTATCAGTGGCAAGGAGCCATCTTCGCAGGCCGCTTTGACCAGCGTCAAGAAGGCATTGGAGCCAGCTATCAGTGGCAAGGAGCCATCTTCGCAGGTCGCATTGACCAGCCTCAAGAAGGCATTGGATCCAGCTATCAGTGGCAAGGAGCCATCTTCGCAGGTCGCATTGACCAGCGTCAAGAAGGCACTGGATCCAGCTATCAGTGGCAAGGAGCCATCTTCGCAGGTCGCATTGACCAGCGTCAAGAAGGCATTGGATCCAGCTATCAGTGGCAAGAAGTCATCTTCCCAGACCGAATGGACCAGCGCCGAGAGTTCATTGGAGAATCTATCCCTACCAGCCCCATCCACCAGCCCAGGGTCAGCTTTACACCCATCCTTGGCCAGCTTTACATTCCATTGTAAACTGGGACAGGGAGGTTTTGGAAAGGTAAGTGATTAGGCTGATTTTCCTATAGTTTGGCGATGCAGTAGTCTCCCATGTGGATTTTCTAGTAAAATGTACCCATTCCTGTATGTACCTTGTTATGTACAGTAGATGTCCATTACTTGATCAAGAGCAATCCCCAGCCTGCACTATTATTGTACCATATTAATATTGTTTCTCTTTTTTCTTCAGGTGCTATTAGCTTCTCATGCTGCCTATGACCATCCGCTCGCTGTCAAGTTGGTGAAAAAGAGCCGTCTGGTTGGAACCAAAGGACGTCAGGTCCTGGTAGAGCGTACGGTGCTAGAGAAGACCAGGCACAATGTCTTTTTCACCCATCTGTTTGGTGCCTTTCAGACAAATGTAAGTAATCTTCCCCATTCTCACCAAATGCAAAGAATGTTATATGGGGCTTGACCACACTGCACTGTCTGCCTCTATAAATTACCCCACCAAACCCTGGATGTCTATCGTTTAACCCTTATCTTTATCCCTTATTTTCACACAGGACTATCTCGCCTTTGTGATGGAGTATCTGAGCGGAGGAGACCTAGAACATCTCATAAAGAATTCAGCCCCAATTTCTATAGATGCCATCCGAATCCTTGCAGCAGAAATCATATGTGGACTGCGATGCCTCCACACCAAGGGCATCATACACAGGTAAAGATTGTAATAATACAATTAACCATGGAGTAAAGTGAAGGGTGACATCACCGAAATTGCTACTTCTAATTATGGGTAAAATGGTAAAATCAACCCCTGGCTTCTGATTCATAGATGACATAATGGCAGCATTTTCTATACCTGTCTCTTATAAAATCTACAGAAGTCTTAGTGCTCTTGTACTGTTTTTAATGCAAGATGCACGAGAATCCAACTGGGCAAGTCAGACTTCCCCATAACCATTGTGGGATAGAAGAAGCTGTGATCCACCCATTACTAAAATTCTGTGTGTGTGCTTTTTTTCTTTTTTTAATCCTTTACCCTCAGGCAGTGATCTTCAAACTGTGGCCCGCTGGGCCAAATGTGGCCCTTTGCTTGCCTTGCTGGCCTTTGGGGCACTGTTTCTTCCACTGATATGAAACACTATTCTTCCCAATAACACTATATTCAATTTCTGTAAGGAAGACGCCAACCCATAAATGCTTTACATACAACTGCTACCCCTTTAAGTGTGAATCACACAACATACGTTTATAGATGGTCAAGTCTGGTGCTGTTATATTTATATTACACAAACATGAATACTTCCCAATATTCCAAAAAAAATATGAATAAAAACAACACTTAATCCCAAAATTGATTATGCAAATACCAATATGAATTATGTGAGCGCTAATTTTTTTCCCTTTTTTTGTTTTTCATGGATTTCTGTGGCATTAATACAAATTATGTGATTTGAAATTTTCATGCACAATATTTTGCGAGATTTTTTGTGCACATTCTTTTAAATAGCAAAGTATGAATGCACTATTGATATTCACATAATTCATATTGGTATTTGTTTGTACAATCAATTGTGGTATTAAGTGTACAATAATTTTAGTTTTTTGAAATATTGGATAGTATTCACATTTGTGTAATATAAAAGCGCCAGACTTTACCATCTATAAGCTATTCTTCCCAATGACACCAACAATGAGGCACCATTCCTCACTGAACCATGGGCAACCATGTAATTCTTTTTACTCCCAACGACCACCAAGCCTGAGACATTGTCTATTCTCACCTGAACCCCCTAAAGTCTGAAGGACAGTAAGCTGACCCTTTCTTTAGAAAGTTTGTAGACCCCTGCCCTAGGATCAAAGGCTTTTAATACTTGTGTTATTGTTTGATATATACTAACTCTTTCTTTTCCTTGCAGGGACATTAAGCCAGAAAACATATTACTGAGCAGCACAGGCCATGCAAAGATTTGCGATTTTGGACTGGCAGTCAAGGACATCTTCGAACCAATGAAGTATACAGGACCGGCTGCAGGCACCAGAGCATATTGTGCCCCAGAGGTAAGAAACAGTTTACTGACTTCATTTTACTGTTTATCTAGATACTCAGGTCTTCATTATTAGGTATAGTAAAGTTAAAAAGGCATTCCACTTTCACTTAGTGAAAAATGCCTCCTCTCATGTCCTGGGTGTCCCATGTCATTGGGTTTCCAGGCTTGGACTAAATAACTAACAAAAAGTGGGCAGGGTTCAATCCTAAAGAAATTTTCAGAGTTCCTCCGAGGCTGCATGTACATGAAGACCTTCATCCAGCCATTTTTTGGAACCCAACATCAGCTCCATCATTATCCACTTTCCCAGAAAATGACCCAAGTTAGAGATACAAATAAGGTGGAGGCTTCTCACTGCAGTCCTTACTTATTATAACATGGTGAGACCATTAAGCCATATACCTCGTCCTCTGCAAAGGGGCAATTAAAGTATACGTAAAGCCAAAACGGATTGATTGAGTTTGGAGTGGATCGAGTGGGAAAGGATTAGAACCCCTTTCAGGATTTCATTGCTCTATGTTTCCCCCCCACTGGGGAGATTACTCCTCTCCATTTGTCCTACAGTTCTAAGATGGGATAGGCACTCCCTTTGGAGAGATATTCTTTAATTCCTGTCCTACGGACTCAACAGGAAATATTTTCCAGATTGATAAAAAAAGCCGACGGGCCCTTTTCTAGTTTAGGATTTACATACACTTTAAGATCCATCTTCAAAAACTGCACCTCGGTTGGCTTCAAAACCATAATGAAAAACCAAAAATAACCCGGAAAGATTAGGACACTTGGGAGGATTAATACATCACTTATTCCCGACATAGAAACATCTCTGTCCCATGCCTGGCATGACAATGCTCTCATTATTCTTCTCTTTTCTTTCTACAGGCCTATCACCATCGACCGTGTGATGGCATGATCGACTATTTCGCACTGGGGATTATACTATATGAAATGGCGACTGGTGTTCACCCATTCCATGAACACTTCAGGAATATAAGAAGGCTGGAGAATGCAATTACTCAGCTTGATCCCGTGTATCCCCCAGAGATGGATGTTGACCTTAAGGACCTCATTGGAAGGGTAAGTATAAACAGATCTTTATACTGGGAATATAGCACATAGAAGGAAAAAGAAATGGGAATTTTTATCCAGGGCTGGCTAACTTAAGCATATATGACACCCCATTCCTGATGTAAGAACTGTTCTGCCTGCCGAGTGCCACAGTGGGGATACATTTTACATAAGGGGCAGCATTTTTTTTATAGCCCCCCCCAACCACAAGTGTAAACGAGGCTTAATAGAAAGCTTTACATACTGTACAATACTATTATGACTTAACAGTAGGCTGACGGGGGGGGGGTCAATAGACTACTATTAGACACACATTTTAAAAAGGGATTATATTGTCTACTTATTGCTTGTTCATATTTAACATTCTGTTTCTCCCTTTATAGCTTGTTCGGAAAAAACAGGAGCGCAGGCGGAAGAAGCTGAGAAATATCGAAGCGCATCCATTTTTCAACAAGATAAACTGGACTGAGGTGGAGTTTGGACGGTCACCACCAATAAGTCATTTACTCTCTCTACCTGTAAGTATATTATTAAGAAAGAAGTTTGGGCACATTTGGGGGGGGGGGGGGTTAGAGGTTTTAGGGCTTGTTCACACCAGAACACGGTACGGGAAACCCATGAGTTTCCCGCACCGCGGAGGTGCGGAGGTGTCAATACAATGCTAATGACACCCCAAATGTAGGTCACAAACACAGTGCCTGCACCGGATTGCATGGTACAGAGGGTACTCTTTGATCCAATTGCATTGCGTTTTTTTTAAAGTAGAGCATGTACTACTTTTGTTGCAGTCCAGTGTGATTTCAGCCCATTCAAGTACACAGAAATCGCACAAGAATGTGAGCGAGTAAATGACGTACCCTTAACTTTTATGATCAATTTCTGTCTAAACTAGTGAGATTAATGTTTCCTATTTTATCTTTGCAGCACCCAAAGGCCCCACTACATGAGAAACTCAATATGGCCACTATTATGTCCGAGGAAGACCTACATAGTATTCCCATATTACCAGAGGATCAACAGCTCTTCAGAAATTTTACATTTGTCAGTGAAAGATTGGAGATGAAAACATCACCTCAACCATCCGAGTCACCACCACCAGAACAAAGCTGCACCATGGATGGAGGAATCTCACTGGCATCACCAGATTTTTTTGAGTATTTTATTGCCAGAGTGTGTGACAACTGGTTGCCTAAGTTATTTTTCTTATTATTCGTATTATTCGTAGTGTTCTTATTCTTATTCTACAGTATTTAAATAGAGGCAACAGTTTAGGCAGCACTTTACAATATAAATTTGCACAGTACGATTACAATACAGTAGGAATAAGAGGGCCCTGCATCACCTACATCACAGGGGGACTCTCACCTACATCACAGGGGGGGCTCTCCCCTACATCACAGGGGGGGCTCTCCCCTACATCACAGGGGGGGCTCTCCCCTGGGAAGAGGACCGAGGGACGCCGAGGGAAGAGGACCAGAGGGACGCCGTGGAAAGAGGACCAGAGGGGACGCTGTGGGAAGAGGACCAGAGGGGACGCCGTGGGAAGAGGACCAGAGGGGAACGCCATGGGAAGAGGGACGACGTGGGAAGAGGACCAGAGGGGACACCGTGGGAAGAGGGACAGAGGGAGGACGTGGGAAGAGGACCAGAGGGGACACCGTGGGAAGAGGGACAGAGGGAGGACGTGGGAAGAGGACCAGAGGGGACGCTGTGGGAAGAGGGACGATGTAGAAAGAGGGACAGAGGGGATGCCGTGGGAAGAGGGATCCCATGGGAAGAGGGACAGAGGAGATGCCGTGGGAAGGGGGACAGAGGGACGCCGTGGGAAGAGGACAGAGGGGACGCCGCGAGAAGAGGACAGAGGGGACGCTGTGGGAAGAGGGACAGAGGGGACACCGTGGGAAGGGGGACAGAGGAGACGCCGTGGGAAGAGGGATCCCGTGGGAAGAGGGACAGAGGGGACGACATGGGAAGAAGGACAGAGGGGATGCCGTGGGAAGAGGGATCCCGTGGGAAGAGGGATCCCATGGGAAGAGGGACAGAGGGGATGCTGTGGGAAGAGGGACGCCATGGGAAGGGGCACAGAGGGGATGCCGTGGGAAGAGGGATAGAGGGGACGCCATGGGAAGAGGGACAGAAGGGGACGCCGTGGGAAGAGGGACAGAGGGGACACCGTGGGAAGAGGTACGGAAGGGGACGCCGTGGGAAGAGGTACGGAAGGGGACGCCGTAGGAAGGGGCACAGAGGGGATGCCGTGGGAAAAGGGACAGAGGGGACGCCGTGGGAAGAGGGACAGAGGGGATGCCGTGGGAAGAGGGACAGAGGGGACGCTGTGGGAAGAGGGACAGAGGGGACTCCGTGGAAAGAAGGACAGAGGGGACACCGTGGGAAGAGGGCCAGAGGGGACCCCCACGCCATTTTGTTTTTATTTGGGTGCGGAGTTCCCCTTAATATCCATACCAGACCCAAAGGGCCTGGTAATGGACTGGGGGGGGGACCCATGCCGTTTTTTCAATGATTTTCATCTATATTGCTATGACTCGACAATACATTACAGCCGCGAGTAGTTTTAAATGACATTTTTTCCTTTAGAAATGTAATTTTGCTGTGGTATTGTTCTAAACACGGGAAAAATGCGCTACTTTACAAGCATACTAAGGACACCCCCAGGCACGATATTTAAAGAAATATTTCATTTTTTTGTTTTACTTTAAGCTTTATTAAAATCACTGCTCCCGAAAAAACGGACGTTTTTAAAACTTTTTTTTAGCATTGATACATGTCCCCTGGGGCAGGACCCCGGTCCCCAAACACTTTTTATGGCAATGACTTGCATATAAGCCTTTAAAATTAGCACTTTTGATTTTTCGAGTTTGTGTCCCATAGACTTTAACGGTGTTCAAACAAATTTTCTGCCTGTTAGCATGTTCTGCTGTGATCCGAACCAGGGGGTGTTCGGCTCATCCCTAGTCATGTCTTTTGGCCTTTGCAACGCCCGCGCAACTGTTCAACATTTCATTAGTGATGTGCTGCGAGATCTGCTGGATCAGTTTGTGACGGCAAATCTGTACGATATTCTAATCTTTTCTGATAACCTTGAGGAGCATCGCAAATAGGTTTGTGCGGTTTCCGAATCAACTTTACATCAAATTGGTGAAATATGAGAGTTTGAACAAAACCAGATCCATTTCTTAGGATGCATCATTTCTCTAGAATGAGAGAGCAAGGATCCCAAGACGATCAAAGCAGTGGTGGATTGGACTGTCCCTAGGAACGTTAAGGAAATGCAATGATTTGTATAATTTGCCAACTTTTACAGAAGATTCATAAGGAATTTCTCAAGTTATTGTCATTGAAAACCAGTTATAGTCCTTTCCCTCCCTGTGCCCCTGTAGCGCATATTTGGGACTGGTTTGGTTGTTTGGTCCCAGGTTTAATTCCCCAGATAGGCACATGGTAGTTTACAACCACTCAAGTCAGAAAACAGGCTGCATGTCTTTTTGTGGTCTTATTTTGTTAAAGAACTGGGATAGGGCAAAGGTGAGCCTTGGGATACCCCAACAAACTTCAACAAAATGTAGTAGGAGGACACTAAAACTGATTTACTCCTTTAGGATGATGACATCCCCTTTAAAGTTGAGGGTAAACTGGTACTAAACAGGGACACCTCAAAAGGAGTATGGTCCTGGATGTACTAAGAAAAAGCTCTCAAAATGAAGCCCAATAAAGTCTCTAAGTCCTGAAGGCTGGCACCCACTGTGTCAGGGCATAGTGTTGCCACCTGCAGTATCAGTTACTGTACTTGATTTGCCAGTGTCATGGAGCCTTAAAATTAGCTCTCCGCAAAAATTCAGTAGGCTAAGCCAGAGGTCCCCCGGTGAAAGCAGAATCTGGGACCCCTAGGTTCTTGAAGATGCAAGTAGCCTCCCAGGGATGCCCCAGCCCTCAGGCTGGGTCTTACTCCCCATGAACAAGAGCAAACTGTTCTAGGTTCCAGCCTATTTATACCCCTTTCAGCTCCCTGCTGGTCACTTACCTGATCAGGAATTGGCTACAGAGGCAATAATATGCAGGCCAGGGTCTCTATATTTCATAACTCAGTGGGAAGCAGGGGAATGTAACAGAGCCTGCACCAGCAGAACCCAGAACAGACACTACTAAACGACTGTTTAGGGGAGGCCAAAAGCTAAATTTAACTCTAGTAGTGTCTACTGGGACACTACGCTCCTGTTTTATTATCACAGATGTATTCATCACACATCAAAAAGTTGAAGACTTAAAATTATTCCTATACCTGTAACGTATGATGGGATACCAAATGAGTATAGTGCATGTTATATCTCAGTAGCTCAGCAGGATGGCTAAGCGCTCTCTTTTCTATGTCAGTTGAAAGAGGTGTGATTGCCTGTCCGTGCCAACAACCCTAAAAGTATTCTCAACCCAAGAATGTTTTGGGTATCTGTGGGAATTAATAGGCATGTATCCGATAACAAATTCCTGTGTATAAAAATTATCCAAACTTTTATTGATGCAATAATTCATTAGTTATGATGTAAAATCATTGGCTGACATCATCCAGGTGCGATCACCTCCTCCATATTTCATGCTGAATTCAAATGTCATCAATAACTTGTGTATGTGGAAAGTGCCCCCCAGGCGATGGGGAGAACATCTATCTAAAGTTCATAATATATTCTCCAAGAACTTCACATAGCCAAAGACTCACAGAATGGGGGAGAGAAGATATGTATCAGACATGCAATATTAAACAATCCTAGCTTTTGGACCCAGGGGATGTCCAAACAGATACATATGTGTAGCCGCCCCCTGCCCTAGGCTGGCTGTATTTAGTTTTTGCCTCTGCTGTACCCACCTGAGCAGCATTTCATTTTTTTTAGGTTTATTCCTAAGCCTGGTGGTTGATTGTGCCTGCCAGCCTCTGGAAGAATATTCCAGAAATAGAGTAGATGGATCAATGACTGGGTTATGAATATTTATCTGACCTCAGCCAATCCCTGGGAAGGCGACCCAGAAGCTGTGGCTGGGAAGAAAATAAATGTTTGGAAGATCCTGATCAGAGATCCCTCTCCTAGGGCCACACCCCTGGGAAGCAGCCTGTGTTACAGAAGAGCTGTTGCTGTTAGATCTGCTTGGCTGAGGGCCTTGAGGGAATCTGGATTTAACTAGTTGCAACCCAAGCCAATTCTGACACTTCTCTCCTACGTGTAAAAATCATCTTTTTTTTGCTAGAAAATTACTCAGAACCCCCAAACATTATATGTTTTTTCTAGCAGAGACCCTATGGAATAAATGGCAACTTTTTATGTCACACAATATTTGCGCAGCAATTATTAAAACGCGTTTTTTTTTTTAAAAAACAGTTTAATGAATTTAAAAAAAGAACAAAACACTAAAGTTGTCAAAATACAGTGAAAACCCAGGCCTTCTTCCACTATCTCAGCGCTATGGAGCTAATAAATCTTAAAGTGATATAGACCATTCAGTAATCACAGTGTTTCAATGATTCGCAGTAAAACAAAGTGTCAGCTGCCGCTTAAAATGTAATAAATTGACAAAAACAGTCCATACAATATAGTAAAATGTCCAGAGGTGCTTCAATGAGTACACCTGATTCTTAAAGCAGCGCTACCATCATTACTTATTATGACCAGCTTTCCTATGATAATAACATATGTGAAGAATGAATGACAGATGTTGATAAAAGTCCAGAGAGACACAGATGGTGATCCTAGTGTGATACTGAAGATGTGCACCTCACACCAGAATCCTTAAGCCGTGCGTCACACTCCCCTAATACCTCGTACACACGGTCGGATTTTCCGATGGAAAATGTCCGATCGGAGCGTGTTGTCGGAGATTCCGACCGTGTGTGGGCTCCATTGGACATTTTCCATCTGATTTTCCGACACACAAAGTTGGAGAGCAGGAGATAAAATTTTCCGACAACAAAATCCGTTGTCGGAAATTCCGATCGTGTGTACACAAATCCGACGGACAAAGTGCCACGCATGCTCAGAATAAATAAAGAGATGAAAGCTATTGGCCACTGCCCCGTTTATAGTCCCGACGTACATGTTCTACGTCACCGCGTGACCGTGTGTATGCAAGACAAGTTTGAGCCAACATCTGTCGGAAAAAATCCTAGGATTTTGTTGTCGGAATGTCCGAACAAAGTCCGACCATGTGTACGCCCTATTAGGGGTTCTCACTCACCAGAAAGCAGAACACATCAAGCCTTGATATGTTACCAATGGATGTCATTCATGTCATGGAGGGTGTCAGAGCTGTACTGGATCTCCCATAGGTACTGTATGAAGTTACCATAAAAGTCACTGCTGATCTTGGATTTCAAAAGACTGCACAGAGATTCGATCAGATTCGTGAACTGAATTCCCATCTTTCCACCACGTTATTTGTTCCCCACTGTTTAGATTTGGAACAACAATGGTGCAATTGATCTCATCTTTGTGTGCTGAGAAAACAATATTGGGAACTGTGGGGTTAAATCTAATCCTTGGAGCTGGACTTGTCACTACTTTTTCTTGGAACTCTGGTAATAAAGAGCTTGGCGATTGCAGGCCCTGACCTTCTCCCAGAATTTGATTATCAACTGCAATCAACAGGTAGCCTGGAGCTGACCAAAAAAAGAACAATTCTTCTTTTTTGGTCAGCTCCAGGCCACCTGTTTATTGCAGTTGATACTCAAATAACGTCATACCCATCATAACATCGCGCCCTGCCTCTGAAGATCTTAGAGATGACCAGGGACCATCTGGTCCTCGGCCAGCTCCATGATAAATGGCCACCAGCAGCCGATTTATTCTCTGGAAGCTGGCAGAAGCAATGGAGGGTGGTGGGAGGGGACGCCCTCAAGCCGCTATGATTGTTTTTGACATGATAGGGTATCGCCGGCAGAAAAAAGATATCTGAATGCCTGCAGCTGCACCCATCATTCAGATATTCCCATTCAAAGTCCATGACGTCATATGACGTCCTTGGGCGGGAAGTGGTTAAAGAAACTAGGGAACCTGGGCCGGAGAGGGAATCCTTTCACTGAAGAGTGTTGCAGGGGAGCTGACTGGGAAACTGTCTCTGGACATTGTGAGTAGAACCTTTCACCTAGAGCTCCAGGTGTGTAGGTACCTTCAGGGTTATGAGGTTGACCCTGGCAGCTGGATTTTTCACCGGATAACGTGACATGGTGGATTTTATTACATGCTTGTTTTTGACAAAATAAATGTGAGTGCATTTTATGAAGTGTGTTCTATGCGGTTTGTTGGGCTTATTAACCCAGATACTGCACTATTGGAGGCTGTCTTTTCAATTTATTGCCTATGATCTACTTGTGAGCTGTGTGGAGCCATTTTGGAGAAGGAATCCCATGGGTCTAAAAGGAAACCCGGACCATCGGAGTTTGGTCCAACAGATTGATCTGCTTTTATGCTTTATTGACCCCTTTGGGGTCTATAATGAAGGTGACCTTGCACTTCACCTGGTGAAAGGAGCACAAGTTGGAAATTGTTGAAACACCATGGTGTCATCTCAATAAAGCACTTTATTAAATAGAGACTTTCTGTAGTATACAATTTATAAGAAGTTTTACTATTCATATATCTATTTTATTGGACTTTTTTGCATTCATTTATTTATATATTCGTTCAAGGATTTATTTTTTCACTGGCACTTTGTCTTTATGGCATGTTTACATGTATAGTCATTTATTGTCACTTTTTAATTACCACCCTTCCATAGTATTGAGGCAGCGCGATCACACATTTTTAATATTGATTTACCTTCAGGGTTAAACGCAGTGACTTCTCATCCATGTATGCAGGGTGCGTGTTGCACACAGGCCCCAAGGGCATTGTCACACTTAAGATACAAATTTTACTGCACATTTATGGGTCCCAAGTGGCGGCTTTGGGACTCTTTTTTTTTTTTTACAGACACTAGCGGCAGCGCCCACCGAATTTGCCGATGCTTAGTCTATAGATCCAGCCGCCGCTGCCCACAGCCACTGTAACTAACCTGGCGGAATGATCTGGTTACTATGCTGTGCCGCTCTCCATCAATACAGAGGGCAGGGCTGCCCAGAGCTGGAGAGAGGCGCACAAACACATTTCTATTTTCAGTAAAGTACACTGCCAATATTGCCTTGTTTTATCATGTGACTACATTACAGAGCAGACCGTTTTTTTTTTTGTTTTTTTTAAATTTACTATTAACCACTTCCCGCAAAATCACCTACCCGTACTTCATTTTGTTGAAGTGGTTGTACCAGAGTGATGCCTACAGCTATGGGCATGACCCTGGTACCGTTTTTTTTAGAGTTGACTTTCGGCTTTCTAGTAACAATCGATGCGGCTAAGGCCGTCACCTTCCGCCGCGGTCTCCCATCCCACCAACCATCACGTTCGCTGGAATACTTATTTCATGAATTAAAATGCAAATCAATTCATAACTTTTTTGAAATGCGTCTTTATGGCTATTTTTGTTATTCTGTCTCTCACTGTTAAAATACACCTACCATTAAAATTAGAAATTGATCATTTCTTCCCCTCACTGTAAGACCCCAAATCCCTCCTTTGCACTCAAAACACCAAGATTGGCATTTCTGAATGATTTCGAATTTTCAAAAAAATGGTGTCAATGGTTTCTGAGTAAACCGGAAGTGATGTCAAGTCATTGCTTTCAAGTTACGAACAGCCCATCAAAGCCAAAACCTGTCACTCAGGTTTCCCAGGTGGAACGAGAGAGCCGCGGAAGACAAACGCTGCAAAATGCACAGTAAAAACGCACAACCCACAAGATGCAAAATGTCCCATGAGCCACATGTAGTGCAGCCAATTGAAATCATCGGGCTGCCCTATGCGTGTCACGGAAAAAAAAAAACGAGCCAGAAAATGTGCACACCCACTATGATTATTTATTATTATTATTATTATTTCAGGTACTTGTATAGCGCCGTCAATTTACGCAGCGCTTTACATATACATTGTACATTCACATCAGTCTATGATGCATATAAATGGGGTCTGGAATTGGTTTGTTTACACAAGAGCAATGAGGCTCCATTCACATCTGTGTGTTTCCGAACGCATGGCAAAACCGCACAGAAAATGTGTGCTTTGCCTTGCATTTCAGAAACGCACTGGACCAAAAATTACAGTAAAACACGCACCAAGGTCCACGCTAAAAAAAAAATGTTCTGAAGCTTCTTTGGGGCGATTGTTGCATGTAGGGCACCCCATTCAGGTGGATGGGCTGCCCAATGCACGATGAGTAAAAATGCTCCAAAACGCCCCCGCAAAAAAAAAAAAAAAAAAAAAAAACCTGCATGCGGAAATGTGACTTCCTGCTATGCTGAGATGTGAACAGAGTCTGACAGCTGAGTGTTTCTTTCTACTTCCTGCTATGTATTTGTATAAAGATGACCATACACTATGCAATCTGATTGTACAATCTCTGTACAATTTCCTTTAGATTTTCCAGAACTATATAATAGGAGGACACACCTATCTATCCAACCAGGCAGTCCTTTGCTCTACATAGTTGATGGTAGTTCTAAAGGAAACTGTAAAATCAGATTGTATAGTGTACGATGAGGCTGAGCTTTACAGAACACACGTCTCCTGTTTTCAGTACTACAGCTCTATGCACATAGGCTGTTATCTGATCCCTCAGCACAAATGCCAAATGAATGATCTATACGAGATGAAAGTTAAAGTAGAAGTCCAGCCTAACACTAAAATCCCTACATCTACAGACATCCACGTTCTAAAACTACCATATCTAGCCCTGTAAAGAAGAAATCAGTAAACATACCTTTATTGAAGCTGCTCCGGTCTCCAGCGGTGGAAGCCCTGCAGAGGACACGGCCGTCAACAGCTGTGAAGTGAATGGGGTGTGATGTCACCCATAGACTTACTATGGGGCTTCCGTTGTCGGATGTCTGTCCTCTGCATCCGCCTCCACAGAGAAGCTGCAGCTGACAGCTCAGAGTGGGATCGGGTCGGATCGGCTTCAAAGAACTTATGTATACTGATTTCTTCTTTACAGGGATAGATAGGTTAATGTTAGATGGTGGATGTCTGTAGATACAGAGGTTTTAGTGTTAGGGTGGACTTCTACTTTAAAGGTAGGCTGTGTATTTAGTGAGACTGTAAGCTCTTCTGAGCAGGGCCCTCTTAATCCTATTGTATTGTATTGTATTATATTATAACTGTATTGTCTCCCTTTTATATTGTAAAGCGCTGCGTAAACTGTTGGCGCTATATAAATCCTGAATAATAATAATAATAATAATAATAACAGTGATCACTGATTGATTGTATTTCATTTAAAAAGCGTGCACCTGGAAGCAGGGCTGGACTGGGACAAAAATTTGGCCCCGGACTTCACCCAGATCGGCCAACTTTAATTTTGCAAACATGCACAAAAACAGTATATAAAACTATACGCAATTGTGCAATATGGATAGTTATTGAGTTTGGAATGGATCTGAGGGAAGCGGCAGAGGCGGCTCTAGGCTTTGTGAGGCCTTAGGCAAAACTTAGACATGAGGCCCCACTAACGCCCATAATAGGAAAAATAGTTCAAGCGATAAAAATTAACTGTATAAGGAGGATATAGGGGAGGGTAAGTGGGCACAGTACAGGGGGAGCAGGATGGCACAGTACAGGGGAGGGTAAGTGGACAGATTATAGGGGGCAGGAGGGCACAGTACAGGGGGAGGGTAAGTGGACAGATTATAGGGGGCAGGAGGGCACAGTACAGGGGGAGGGTAAGTGGACAGATTATAGGGGGCAGGAGGGCACAGTACAGGGGAGGGTAAGTGGACAGATTATAGGGGGCAGGAGGGCACAGTACAGGGGGAGGGTAAGTGGACAGATTATAGGGGGCAGGAGGGCACAGTACAGGGGGAGGGTAAGTGGACATAGTACAGGGTGCAGGAGATTACAATACAGGGGGGAGCAGGAGGGCACAGTACAGGGGAGGGTAAGTGGACAGATTATAGGGGGCAGGAGGGCACAGTACAGGGGGAGGGTAAGTGGACAGATTATAGGGGGCAGGAGGGCACAGTACAGGGGGAGGGTAAGTGGACAGATTATAGGGGGCAGGAGGGCACAGTACAGGGGGAGGGTAAGTGGACATAATACAGGGTGCAGGAGATTACAATACAGGGGGGAGCAGGAGGGCACAGTACAGGGGAGGGTAAGTGGACATAGTACAGGGGCAGGAGGGTACAGTATAGGGGGGGGGGGGTAAGTGGACAGTACGGTTGGCAGGAGGGTACAGTATAGGGTCAGTAATGTATAATACAGAGCTGCTTTCACAGATCCTAACTATTCTATATAACTATATAAGAAAGAAAATGAAAAGAACATCCATCATATAAGTGTGTACCACAATAAAATGCTATAGTGTGATAGATATCAAGAATAGTTAATATATGTACATTCCAAAGTGCTGGTACAATAAATAATAAGCATAAAACATACATGTCGCACACAAAAAATCGAACAAAGCTGTGCTGTGATAAACTTGTGCAGATCCACTGCAAACTATTTGCTCGGACTTCAGTGTACTATCACCAAAACAAAGCACACACCATTTGCTTACCAAAAAAAATTGACTCCCTAAACTTATGAGGTCACATGCACTTGTCATCTGCTGGATATTTACGACCACTTCACTCAAACAACACCACTGCAAGTAGAGTAGCTTGGTCCGGTACCAACCACAGGGAACCCTGTAAATGCAAAAAATAAAGCAACACAAGGACAATTAAACAATGTGTTGCTTTATGCTAGTAAAGTCCTGGTAATGTATACAGTATATTTTATTCTTTGCATACACAGGGTTACTGTGGTTGGTACCTGACCAGGCAGAGTGGTGAAAGGCTGCTCCTGGGAGAATGCTACTATCAATGCGTTGTCACTTTTTGAGTGAAGTGGTTGTAAATATCCAGCAGATGACAAGTGCATGTAACTTATAAATTTAAGGAATCAAATTTTTTGGTAAGCAAATGGTATGTGCTTTGTCTTGGTGATGGTACACCGAAGTCTGTGCAAACAGCTTGCAGTGGATCTGCACAAGATTATCACAGCATAATTGGTGTATATATATATATATATAAAATATAATAATTCTTGACATCTATCACACACACTTTAGGCACTTTCACATGAAGGGTCCAATGGGGTCCACCTGTCAGTTTTTCAGGCAGACCTGATCGGACCCTCCATTCTCCTCTATGGAGCGGTGGATGTAAATGGACTTTTGTCTGTTTACACCCGCCTACCTTCAATTTGGCCCAACAAAAACAAACTGAAAGGGGATCCATTACCCTCTGTCTGGGTGGATCAGGACAAATGCCAGTCGGGTATAAACAGACAGGCGGTCCGTTTACACCTGACTGCCCATAGAGCAGTGTGGGCTGTGTCTGCTTGGTATAAGCGGAGCAAACGTGAACCTGTTAACCTCTTGCTGTGCTCAGTGGGCGGTCAGTAGCCCTGCTGAGAAAAGCAGAGTCTGTCCCATGTGAAAGGGGCCTCATTGATGTTTTGTCCCATCACCTTTGCTCTGTCTGCCCCCATTTATTCTCTAAGAGCCCTTGCACACTGGGGCGGGGGGCGGCGTCGGCGGTATGCGGCCGCTAGCGGGGTGGTTTTACCCCTGCTAGCGGCCGAGAAGGGGTTAAATACCACCGCAAAGCGCCTCTGCAGAGGCGCATTGCCGGCGGTATAGCCACGCCGTCCCATTGATTTCAATGGGCAGGAGCGGTAAAGGAGCGGTATACACACCGCTCCTTCACCGCTCCGAAGATGCTGCTGGCAGGACTTTTTTTACCGTCCTGCCAGCGCATCGCTCCAGTGTGAAAGCCCTCGGGGCTTTCACAGTGGAATGCAAGGAGCGGCACTTTCGGGTCGGTTTGCAGGCGCTATTATTAGCGCAATAGCGCCTGCAAACCGCCCCAGTGTGCAAGGGCTCTAACTGCCCCACCTCTCTTATTTCCCCTTCTCTGCCCCATCTATCCCTCCTCTATCTCTAGATGGTCTCTGTTATGTACATACAGCAGGCTGTGTAATGGTTACAGTCACACATGATACATCACCTTACCTTTCTCTGAGGATCCATGCCATTCCTGCTACTGTTCCTGCTGGCCCCTCCCCCTGGTCTCACTCGGCCCCTCCCCCCTTCTCTCACTTACCTCCAGTTCACCAACGAGTATGCTGGAATGGAGGAGGTTCTGGTACCGCCCACGTGGGAGGAGATTCTATTGGAGAGAAGCAGCAACTGATCGATGTGCTGAAATGAAAGGCCATCGTCTCCCGTCTGCCTTTAATGTGGGAGGAGGAGGAGGAGCACGGAAGCTGGTGGAAGTTAGTGTGGAGGCAGAAGCTGAAGCTCACAGTGCCCGGTGTCTTATCGAATTCAGTCCCCTATCATATAGTGTCCTCCCTGTACTGCGCAGGCGCAGTACGGAGGACAAAAGAGACGCCGAAAGTCTCCGAAGTTCAACAGCTGATCGTCAGCTGTACACGGCGCCTGCGCATTTATTCTTACCCTATGTCCAGGATCATTCCCTACTATCCAAGTGGACATAGAGTTAGAATAAATATTTGCCAAGCGCAGCGAGGCCGTGCCCGAAGCGTGGCGAGCGAAGCGAGCCCGCGAGGGGCCCTCTTACACTGCCATCGCTAACAGGTGCCCGAGCGCCGTGTACAGCTGATGGTCAGCTGATCAACTTCGGGCATTTTCGGCATCTCCTGCTCCTCCGTACTGCGCAGGCGCTGCGCCTGCGCAGTACGAGGCGGACACTATCTGATACGAGGACACTATACGGCAGAACACCGGCGCTGCACGTTACCTGTCTGATATCTGCTGTGCACTTGAGGGACCGTCTGCTTCAGTACCGCCCCCTAAGGTCACTGCCTTATGCTATCTGGAGCTGTCAGCTCCTGTCCCCCGCCCCCTGAGCTGGTCTTACATGCAGTCCTGTGATCTCTCCGATGAGTGCATTGTAGACCAGCTGGGATTCGGCACTTTTCTGATGGCGGGGAGATCCTTGCTGCCAGCCTCAGAGGCGGCTCTTTAACTAGGTAGATTAGACGGCTGTGAGCGCGAGGCCCTGTCAGTGCGAGGCCCCTAGGCAGCCGCCTAATATGCCTAATTAGAGAGCCGCCTCTGGGAAGCGGTGCAGCCTTTGTATGGGGCATCAGAGCAGCCCGGGTGGAAACTGCCACCTTTCCCCCCCCGGTAGGGTAACCACAATCCCAGACTGCCATTCAGGGACAGTTTTGCCAAGGACCAGGGGGGAATGTAGTCTCAGGCATGACGGGTGCGGCACAGTGGTGTAGTGGTTAGCACTTTCACCTAGCAGTAAGAAGGGTCGCTGGTTCAAATCCCAACCACGACACTACCTGCCTGGAGTTTGCATGTTCTTCCTGTGCCTGCATGGGTTTCCTCCCACACTCCAAAGACATGCTGGTAGGTTAATTGGATCCTGTCTAAATTGTCCCTAGTATGTATGAATGTGAGTTAGGGACCTTAGATTGTAAGCTCCTTGAGGGTAGGGACTGATGTGAATGTACAATGTATATGTAAAGCACTGCGTAAATTGACGGCACTATATAAGTAACTTAAATATAATAAATATATATATGACGGAGAATTCAGCGGTGGGGGTGATTTGTCGGGTGAATGGCTGGTGCTAGCACTGAAAACATCCCGACACCATGCTTAATATGGTGTCAGGATGATCCAATCACATTATTTCTTTTACTACATTCTAATATATATAATGAAATAGTTCAACTCACCATAATGTAGAATCAGTGGGAACCCTGAGCTTGTCATTTGCCACCATTATCTACCACCAGATGCAGTGTGACATTTGCCACCATTATCTACCACCAGATGCAGTGTGTCATTTGCCACCAGATGCAGCGTGTCACCATTGCCTGCGACAAGATGCAGCATGTCATTTGCCACCGCCGCCTGCCAACAGATGCAGTGTGTGTCACATGCCACCATGCCACCATCAACTGTCACCAGATGCAGCATGCCACTTGTCACCATCGCCTGCTGCCAAAGAGAGGGCAGAGAGAGGGAGGGGAGGGGGGCAGAGAGAGGGGTCCGGGTCTGCTCAGTGACAGTGTTCAGCTCACTCACTTGAATGGTCCGGGGGGGGGGGGGGGGGCTTTAATGTGGCTGTTGGCTGCTTGTTGATCTTCCCGCTCCCTCTTGCTCTCCATAGATGCAATGCACGGGCAGGGAGAGAGGGGCGGGAGGAGCAGCATGTGTCACAAGCTGGCTCAGGCATTCTGAACGGAGCAGTGTGCGGATCCCCTCTTCTAGGGTAGCTGCACTGAGCCGGCTGTCACCACACACTAACAACAGGAATGATCCGGAGGATGGAGCAGCAGCGGCCATTGCAGGATTACAGTCTCCACCCACCAGCGTCACCTTTCAGACACCTATCGCAGTGGCAGAGCCAAAGGAAGTGCTCCAAAAGCCTGTCGACTCTGTGCTACAGGTGGTGGGCGGGCCGGCAACAATAAGAAGCAGTGAAACACTGAAGAGCCAAAGGAAGTGCTCCAAAAGCCTGTCGACTCTGTGCTACAGGTGGTGGGCGGGCCGGCAACAATAAGAAGCAGTGAAACACTGAAGTACCCAGCAAGCTCCAACCATCCCGGCCCAGTCCA
This sequence comes from Aquarana catesbeiana, assembly GCF_042186555.1. Classification (NCBI taxonomy): domain Eukaryota; kingdom Metazoa; phylum Chordata; class Amphibia; order Anura; family Ranidae; genus Aquarana; species Aquarana catesbeiana. The sequence continues at coordinate 15,337,837 of NC_133327.1, forward strand.
CCCCTGAATTGCCGTCTCGGTCCAATGGTAGGGCCGGCCCTGGGCAGTACAGCAGTGCTCAAAATAATGGCTGCGTGAGCCACGCAGCCATTATTTTGACAGGCTGTCTGTCACTGAAACCGGCCCATTGAGCCATCGGCCCACTGGGAAACTCCCGGTAGTCCCGATGGCCAGTACATGCCTGGCTGGTATGATAGGGGCTCTGAAGGCTAGTACTGGCTGGAACAGAAAATGGGGTGCCCGCGGGATGTGGGGCACGTTGGTAATTCCCCCGGGAAAACTGGAGGGTCCCAGTGCCTCCTGATTTGAATGGGTCTATCTTGTCTGGCCATGGGCTGGGAAGGCAGAGAGTCTGCGGTGTCTGTGCCCCCTGGAAGTGGTCTCCCCAGGGGTGCTCCTAGTAACACTTGGGTGTGAGACCCCACTGAGTGAACAGGCACATGGTGACAGCACTAAAAACTTTTTCTGCACTGCCCCTCCATGGGCTAGGCCTTTTGGCTAAGTCCGGGGCAATTTTTGTTACCAGACTTCAGAGCCCGACAAGTGCACATGCACAGCCCCAATTTATTTTTCTCCCCTCACAGTTATCACTTTTTGCACTTTTGTTTGTGTCCTTTTCACTGGATGGAGGGTGTGGGTCCTCGGGCCTACCCTGAAGTGTAGGGGAAGGATGTGTGGCCATCAAGTTTCTTCCTCCAATGAACCGGGGGTCTCTCTTCAGGAGAGCCCATCACCTAGAACTCGTTGGTCGGCTTCGGCTGACCACGAGGGTCAGGGTCCGTCAGGCCTTTTGGCAAGGTGGACCATGTTCGAACCTTGTCCATGTCAGCAGCCTTGCAACCTGGGGGTTCAGGGAGAGGTCCTACCCCTTTGGGGGGTGGAAAATGGTACACCCTTAAGTGCACTTTTTTTGTGTGTGTTTCACATGCACTTTTTTTGTTCACTCAAAAAACTCAAATTTAACAAAAAGAAAAACATTTTTAGCAGGGGCATCCTGAGACCAGAGAATTATTTCAAGGATTCCTCTGTGTTAAAAAGGTTGAGAAAGGCTGGTCTACCATGTAGACTCAAGTCTTGGATGTTTAAGTTGTGAATTTTTTTAACTCTCCAAAATTTTTTGCTAATAAAAAAATTGAACCAGAAAAAGCATGCATACAACAAGGTGACATCATTTAGGGTCCTACATACTTTGGGACCCTGTGACAGCTGCATCTACTTCAACTCCTCTTTGCAAGGCCACTGGTTACAGGAAAAGGTGTACACAAGAGCGTGTCGGTCTTCAATCATATTCTGTCACATAGCAGGACTTCTGTCATGTAGTGGTATGTCAGCTGTAATAGTATATCCAGCTGTATGACACGAGGCAGGAGATCCGCACTGCAGCTGGGACTAGAATTCGCACCATACAGGTTCAGGTCCACAGATGCTGAAAAATCACACTCACTTCCAGCATGGACAAGATTTGACAATCCATCACTGTTATCTGTGTGCATAGTGGGGTTGGTTCCCTGTTCAGGCCTGGTTATAGAAGAAGGGTAATCCATCATGCCGTTCTCCTCACCTGCCTGCAGCAAACATACAGCACTCTGCTGACACAGAACTACTATCTACCATATCCAGAACCATGTATTACCTGTAAAGCACCCTTATGAAAGTGGTATAGACATGGCCATTGGGGAAAGAATATCTCCAGAAGAAGCAGATGGGGTCCGACTCTTTTTTTTTTCTAGGCATTACAACTCCATGTTCTGCGTGAACTTTCCTATGGCAATGGCTTTGTGGGATCCTCTGGCTGTAATACACTGAGCCTCAGCAGCTGCTTCCTTTCGCTTTAGTGCCTCCTGTAGCTCCTTGTACTATGGTCAGGGCTATTTTTTCAGCGTGAACGCAGGGGAGCACACTTCAGGCACCTCCAGCACAGAATGTTTGTAATGACAAGGGGTGCTGGGGTGGGCTGGAGGGTCTATTGGTCCAGGTTGCTGGGGGATCTATTGTTGCTGGGGAGGTCTATTGCTGCTGGGGGGGGGGGGGGTCAATTGTTGCTGGGAGACATCTACTATTGATGTTGGCTGCTGAGAGATACACTATATCAGTGAAGGTGAACCTTGGCACCCCAGATGTTTTGGAACTACATTTCCCACGATGCTCATGCACTCTGCAGTGTAGCTGAGCATCATGGGAAATGTAGTTACAAAACATCTGGGGTGCCAAGGTTCGGCATCACTGCACTATATTGTCAAAAATATTGGGAAACCTGCCTTTACACACATTAACTTTAATGGCATCCCAGTCTTAGTCCGCAGAGTTCAATCTTGAGTTGGCCCACCCTTTGTGGCTAGAACAGCTTCAACTCTTCTGGGAAGGCTGACCACAAGGTTTAGGAGTGTGTCTATGGGAATGTTTGACCATTCTTCCAGAATTGCATTTGTGATGTCAGGCACTGATTGTGGGATGAGAAGGCCTGGCTCGCAATCTCCACCCTAATTTATCTGAAAGGTGTTCTATGGGGTTGAGGTCAGGACTCTGTGCAAGCCAGTCAAGTTCCTCCACCCGAAACTTGCTCACCCATGCCTTTACGGACCTTGCATTGTGCGCTGGTGTGCAGTCATGTTGGAATAGGAAGGGGCCATCTCCAAACTGTTCCCACAAATATATGATACGCTGACGCCTTAAGATTTTCCTTCACTGGAACTAAGGGACCAAGCCCAACCCCTGAAACACAACCCCACACCATAATCCCCCTCCACCAAATGATTTGGACTAGTGCACAAAGCAAGGTCCATAAAGGCATGGATGAGTGAGTTTGGGGTAGAGGAACTTGACTGGCCTACACAGAGTCCTGACCTCAACCCAATAGAACACCTTTGGGATGAACTTTTGCCCATTCAACCCCTGTTCGGTGAAAACCGAAAATCATATATAGAAGCATTCTTTCTGTCATTTCCATATATGGCAGCATCCAGCTGTCAATGGTTGGCTAAGGAAGCAGCGGATGTTGGCACTCGCTGTGTCCCTAGGAACCGCTGACGTCACTTAGGTAACCAAAGTGGCAGGGACAGAACTAACATCACTGCCCAAATATGGCAAGTCGGTGGGCATCGTGATTGACGAGGAATATTTCTTGATCTTTTGAACAAAGGACTTGTCAAACGTTTGAGTGTCTTTATTTCTAGGTTATCTTATTTTTTTTATTTCTTTTGTAGACAAACAAAAAGTGAGAGAAATCCAGCGCAAAAAGATCATAGTGCAGTAAGTATATGTAACTATTTATTAATTAAAAAATGTAAATGCACTCACAAACATGGTAAAGGAGAGAGCACGTAGTGTTGTATGCTGGCCACAGGTCTGCTCTGAGGCTGAGGAATGCTGGGGAAGCCAAGCTGGGCTTAATGGAGAACATGCTGCAGCTGTGGGATCGCTCCACTGACTCCGTGACCAGGGAGGAAAAGCCACTGCTGTTACTGCTTACACGACTTCTGAATGATGTCACACACATGGGGTGCTGAGGTGCAGAGATGCTGCCGGTGTGGAAAGACACAACTGGGGGATGCCTTTCATCAGGAGACTGCTACCTCTGATTGCTGGTCTCACCAGATTTGGAGTGAGATTTGGTGATGTCACTACTGTGCTGATCACTGTTCTCCTTGCTGGAGAGGAAGCTGTACCTGAAGACCTGCAGTGCACGGACCTCCCTGCTTCTGCTTCATTCTGTAGATATGTGCTTTCCCCACCTCTATCATTATTCCACCAGTCATCGGTACACCAGTCATCAGGGGGCAGCTCTGATATGAGGTAACAAAGCCCTGCCTCTACCAAGATGGCCGCCTCCACACACAGACACAATAGAGAACAAGGCTGGTAATGAGGAATAGATCAGCTGCAGAGAGGCCATTGGAAACACTGGTGATTAGTCCCCCAAAAGCTGTTTCCAGCCTCTTTCTAATCAGACCTCTTTTCAGTGCAGAAACCCCCACATCAAACTTTTTGGTTGGATGAACATTTTCAAATATTATCAGAAGATATAAATTAGCCAAAAAGAGTACTTTTTATCTTAACCTCTTCACGCCGACCGTACGCAAATATGCAGCCCCACTGGACTGAGCTTTTTTCGGTGTCAACGCATAGCTGCATAACTCCCTTTGTGCTGGGAGCGTGCCGCACATCGCGCTCGCAGCACAGAGACCGGGGTCTCACCGAGAGGCCTGGGCCCCATTCTAACGATCGGGACCTGGAACATCTGATTCTGGGTCACCTGATAGCTGTGATAGCCTCTGATTGGCCCATAGTGATCAGTCACTGTGAATTAACCAAGAAGATACATTGTATCACTCTCTGTCCAGAGATAGAAAAAAAAGTGTGTAGAAAAAAAATTAAAATAAAATAATAATAATAATTAAAAAAATACAATAATTAAAAAAAAAAATCTAGATCAAGGTTTGATCTAGGTCAGTGCCAGGGTTAGTGTTTGGGTCAAGGTCAGGGTCAAGGTCAGGGTCAAAGGTCAAGGTCAGTATTTTTTGGACATGATTTTTTTTTTATTATTAATATCAGTGTCAGTTAGTGTCAGTGTGTTAGGTAGGTAGGATTAAAAAAAGCAAAATGCACACTATTGTTTCTGGGCTGTATTATGAATACAAACAACAACTAACATACTGTACACATATGTGGTAGCGCTGCGATCGTCAAGAGCAGGAGAATTTATTTTGGGTTGTTCTTTGGTGGTAGGTTATGGTAGTAACAAGAAATATACAGTTATATCTGTTTTTTTTTTTTTACTATTTTGGCCCAGGTTTCCTTTGATAGTAAAAAAAAAAAAATCATGAGATATACATTACCATTTACTACCAAATGAAAGCCCAATTTGTCCTGGAAAAAACACGGTATAATCCACCTGGATTCACAAAGTAGTTGTGATGATATGTACAGTGCTTTGCAAAAGTATTCACCCCCTTGGCTTTTTACCTATTTTGTTACATTACAGCCTTTAGTTCAATGTTTTTTTAATCTGAATTATATGTGATGGAGCAGAACACAATAGTCTAAATTGGTGAAGTAAAAGTAGAAAAATATATACATAAAACTATTTTTCAGAAATGTAAAACTGATAATTGGCATGTGCGTATGTATTCACCCCCTTTGTTAGCCTATAAAAAGCTCTGGTGCAACCAATTACCTTCAGAAGTCACATAATTAGTGAAATGATGTCCACCTGTGTGCAATCTAAGTGTCACATGATCTGTCATTACATATACACACCTTTCTGAAAGGCCCCAGAGGCTGCAACACCTAAGCAAGAGGAACCACTAACCAAACACTGCCATGAAGACCAAGGAACTCTCCAAACAAGGGACAATGTTGTTGAGAAGTACAAGTCAGGGTTAGGTTATAAAAAAATATCCAAATCTTTGATGATCCCTAGAAGCATCATCAAATCTATCATAAATCTATCATGGAAAGAATATGGTACAACAAACCTGTTAAGAGATGGCCACACACCAAAACTCACGGACCGGGCAAGGAGGGCATTAATCAGAGAGGCAGCACAGAGACCTAAGGTAACCCTGGAGGAGCTGCAGAGTTCCACAGCAGAGACTGGAGTATCTGTACATAGGACCACAAAAAGCCGTACGCTCCATAGAGTTGGGCTTTATGGCAGAGTGGCCAGAAGAAAGACATTACTTTCAGAAGAAAACAAAATGGCACGTTTTGAGTTTGCGAAAAGGCATGTGGGAGACTCCCAAAATGTATGGAGGAAGGTGCTCTGGTCTGATGAGACTAAAATTGAACTTTTTGGCTATCAAAGAAAATGCTATGTCTGGCGCAAACCCAACTCATGACATCGCCCAAAGAACACCATCCCCAACGTGAAACATGGTGGTGGCAGCATCATGCTGTGGGGATGTTTTTCAGCAGTCGGGACTGGGAAACTGGTCAGAGTTGAGGGAAAGATGGATGGTGCTAAAATACAGGGTTATTCATGAGCAAAACCTGTACCACTCTGTGTGTGATTTGAGGCTAGGATGGAGGCTCACCTTCCAGCAGGACAATGACCCCAAACACACTTGAGTGGTTTAAGGGGAAACATGTAAATGTGTTGGAATGGCCTAGTCGAAGCCCAGACCTCAATCCAATAGCAAATCTGTGGTCAGACTTAAAGATTGCTGTTCACAAACGCAAACCATCCAACTTGAAGGAGCTGGAGCAGTTTTGCCAGGAGGAATGGGTAAAAATCCCAGTGGTAAGATGTGGCAAGCTCATAGAGACTTATCCAAAGCGACTTGGAGCTGTGATAGCCGCAAAAGGTGGCTCAACAAAGTATTGACTTTAAGGGGGTGAATAGTTATGCACATTGACGTTTTCTGTTATTTTGTCCTGTTTGTTGTTTGCTTCACAATAAAAAATAAAAAAAAATCTTAAAAGTTGTGGACATGTTCTGTAAATTAAATGATGTAAATCCTCAAACAATCCATGTTAATTCCAGGTTGTGAGGCAACAAAACACGAAAAATGCCAAGGGGGGGTGAATACTTTTGTAAGTGTACTAGCACATGTCAAAGTTGCAAAATTGGGCTTAGGCATTGAAATTAGCTTTACCCTTAGACGCGAAGGGGTTAACATGTCCCATTACATCTCCATGTCAGATTACAGTTATGAGTGGGTAAATCCGATCACAAGGTACAACGTATAAATCTTACTCACGCCTGTCGCGCTTGCTCGATGGGGTCGAAGTTATCCAGGTAGTTGTACCGTATGGTGTCGGTGGGACGTTTATCCGAGGAGCGCCAGGGCGGGACCTCCTTCTTTCCCCTGTCATGGGATTTGCCCGACATAGATCGGTGGGTGAGGGAAGATGAAAATTTGGTATCCAAAGCTTCTTTATTAATTGGCTTGACGTCAATAACGACAAAATCGTCTTTCGGTGGAGTCTGTTTGGGAAGAGTGTCACAAGGGTCATAAAGGCACTAAAGAGAGATACTATGGTTATTGTTATGTCTCCTAGGCTTACCACATCTAAACTGGAACCCATTCCTCCTTAACCACTTGCCTACTGGGGCAATGTTCACATATACCCTGTTTCCCCGAAAATAAGACCTAGCGTGATTGTCGGTGATGGCTGCAATATAAGCCCCACCCCCCAAATAAGCCCTAGTTAAAGTCCTTGTAGGTCTTATTTTCAGGGTAGGGCTTATTTTCAGAGAAACAGGGTAGGGCTTATTTGGGGGGTAGGGCTTATATTGCAGCCATCACTGACAATCACGCTAGGTCTTATTTTCGGGGAAACGGGGTATTACATTTAAAGCGGAGATCCACCCATTTAAAAGTCAGCAGCTACAAAAAGTCTACCTGGTGACTTTTAATAATCAGACACTCACCTGTCTCACGGTCCACCTGTCTCACGCTCCTCTCCCCCTCCTCTCCGAGGTGCCAGCATTCTAATTGTGGGTGCCCGGCTGTGGCTTCAGAGACGGGCGCGCACTGCGCATGCGCAAGCCGCGCTGCCCGCTGTGAATGGCCAGGCAATCTTCTGGGACCTGTGACATGTCCCAGAAGATTGCAGGGAGGGAGGGAGAGCGAGAGGTGATCTTCCTTCCGGTGCTGAAACGCCAGGGGAGGAAGTGGGAGCTGGCTGCCCGTAAAAACAGGGTACACGCTCCTCCCCCAAAACAATGACATGCCAAATGTGGCATGTCAGGGGGTCACCTTCACTTAAAGCGGAAGTTCCATTTTTGGGTGGAACTCTGCTTTAAAATCTGCATTTGTTTTTTGCTAGAAATTACTGTAAACCCCCTAAAAAGTATATATGTTCTAAAATCAGAGATCCTGGGGAATAATATGGTGGTGGTAGATACATTTTTTATGCTGCACGATATTTGCCCAGATATTTTTCAAACACATATTTTCAGGAAACAAAATACACTAAAATGAATTTTAGTGTAAACAAACACAATATTATATACTAAATTATTCCTCTCACTCCGATGTAACAAATACTAGACATGTGCAATTCATTTTGTTCCAAATTCGTTTTTTTAACGAATTTCGATGGATCTGTTAATTCGGAAATATCTGAATTAACAAAAACCTGTTTAACTAATTTTGCCGAATATTCTTAAATTCGGATATTCGAAAATTCGTAAATTCACATATTTGAAATTCGAAAATCCGAAAACCCGAAAATTCTAAAATCTGAAATAATAAGCAACTAATAATTACTTAACTCTTACTAACTATTAACCACTTCCTGACCGGCGCACGCCGATGTACGTCGGCAGAATGGCACGGCTGGGCAAATGGGCGTACCTGTAAGTCCCATTGAATTCCCCGCCGTGCCATTGCGTGCGCGCGCCGGCCAGGAGCTCCATGAGTCCGGTCGCGGGTCCCGCGGACCCGATCGCCGCGGGGATACCCGTGATCGCCTCACAGAGCGGACGAACGGGGAGATGCTGATGTAAACAAGCATCTCCTCGTTCTGCCTAGTGACAGTGTCACTGATCTCTGCTCCCTGTCATCGGGAGCAGAGATCAGTGACGTCACACACCAGCCCATCCCCCCTACAGTTAGAAAACACTCCCTAGTACTGACTTAACCCCTCCCCGCCCCCTAGTGGTTAACCCCTTCACTGCCAGTGTCATTTACACAGGAATCAGTGCATTTTTATAGCATGTAATATGTGTCAGAAATATCCGATGTGTCCGCCATAATGTCGTAGTCACAATAAAAATCGCTGATCACCGCCATTACTAGTAAAAAAAAATTATTAATAAAAATGCCATAAAACTATCCCCTATTTTGTAAACGCTTTAACTTTTGCGCAAACCAATCAATAAACGCAAACGCTTATTGCGATTTTTTTTACCAAAAATATGTAGAAGAATTCGTATCGGCCTAAACTGAGGAAAAAAAATGTTTTTTTAATTATTTTTGGGGGATATTTGTTATAGCAAAAAGTAAAAAATAATGTATTTTTTTCAAAATTGTTGCTATTTTTTTGTTTATAGTGCAAAAAATAAAAACCGCAGAGGTGATCAAATACCACCAAAAGAAAGCTCTATTTGTGGGAAAAAAAAGACGTCAATTTTGTTTGGGAGCAACGTCGCACAACCGCGCAATTGTCAGTTAAAGCGACGCAGTGCCGAATCACAAAAAGTGCTCTGGTCAGGAAGGGGGTAAATCCTTCCGGGGCTGAAGCGGTTAAATTATAGGTGTTGGAATTTCCTTTCAAATTTGGCTGTTAGTGAACATAACGAATACGAATTTATCCGAAGTTACGAATTATCCAAAATAACAAATGCCATATCTAAACAAATGGAATGTAACGAATGAATAATAATAAATAGCAATAACAATAATAATAATAAAAACTTTTTATTATTATTATTATCATTATTTATTATTAATTTGTTCCATTCCATTTGTTTAGATGCGGCATTCGTTATTTCGGATAATTCGTAACTTTGGATAAATTTGTATGTTCACTAACAGCCATATTTGAAAGAAAATTCCAATACCTAGAATTTAATGGTTAGTTACTATTAGTTATTCTTTCGAATTTTCTTTCTTATTTTCGGATTTTCGAAATTTCAAATTTATGAATTTGCGAATTTACGAATTGTGATCATAACGAATGACACGAAAAACGAAAAAAAAAAACAACGAATGAAACAAAAACGAACACATTTTTCGGCAGTGCACATGTCTAGACAATACCTTAGGGTTTGTTTACACTTGCCTCTACTAAAGAGCCTATCACTTCAAGATGCTATTTTGATATGTTGATGCTTTTTTGAAGCTTTAATGAAGCTTGGCAAATGCTCTGTGTGTGTTGATTTTCTATTTGTTTTAAAGGGGCCTAGTAGAACTCTGTCTCAGTGGTATACCCACTTAGCAAATCCCCGTCTCGTTAGTACCCCTGTTCAGCAGATCCCCCAACTCATTCATACCCCTGTTCAGCAGATCCCCAGCTCATTTGTACCCCTGTTCAGCAGACCCCCAACTCATTCGTACCCCTGCTCAGCAGACCCCCAACTCATTCGTACCCCTGTTAAGTAGACCCCCAACTCATTCGTACCCCTGCTCAGCAGATCTCCAGCTCATTCGTACCCCTGTTCAGCAGATCTCCAGCTTATTCCTACCCCTGTTCAGCAGATCCCCAGCTCATTAGTACCCCTGTTCAGCAGATCTCTAGCTCATTCGTACCCCTGTTCAGCAGATCTTCAGCTCATTCTTACCCCTGTTCAGCAGATCTCCAGCTTATTCGTACCCCTGTTCAGCAGATCTCCAGCTTATTCCTACCCCTGTTCAGCAGATCTCTAGCTCATTCGTACCCCTGTTCAGCAGATCTTCAGCTCATTCGTAGCCCTGTTCAGCAGATCTCCAGCTTATTCCTACTCCTGTTCAGCAGATCCCCAGCTCATTCGTACCCCTGTTCAACAGATCTCCAGCTTATTCGTACCCCTGTTCAGCAGATCTCCAGCTTATTCCTACTCCTGTTCAGCAGATCCCCAGCTCATTAGTACCCCTGTTCAGCAGATCTTCAGCTCATTCTTACCCCTGTTCAGCAGATCTCCAGCTTATTCGTACCCCTGTTCAGCAGATCTCCAGCTTATTCGTACCCCTGTTCAGCAGATCTCCAGCTTATTCATACCCCTGTTCAGCAGATCTCCAGCTTATTCGTACCCCTGTTCAGCAGATCTCCAGCTTATTCGTACCCCTGTTCAGCAGATCTCCAGCTTATTCCTACCCCTGTTCAGCAGATCCCCAGCTCATTCGTACCCCTGTTCAGCAGATCTCTAGCTCATTCGTACCCCTGTTCAGCAGATCCCCAGCTCATTCGTACCCCTGTTCAGCAGATCCCCAGCTCATTCGTACCCCTGTTCAGCAGATCTCTAGCTCATTCGTACCCCTGTTCAGCAGATCTTCAGCTCATTCATACCCCTGTTCAGCAGATCTCCAGCTTATTCCTACCCCTGTTCAGCAGATCTCCAGCTTATTCCTACCCCTGTTCAGCAGATCCCCAGCTCATTCGTACCCCTGTTCAGCAGAGCTCTAGCTCATTCGTACCCCTGTTCAGCAGATCTCCAGCTCATTCGTACCCCTGCTCAGCAGATCTCCAGCTCATTCGTACCCCTGTTCAGCAGATCTCCAGCTTATTCCTACCCCTGTTCAGCAGATCCCCAGCTCATTAGTACCCCTGTTCAGCAGATCTCTAGCTCATTCGTACCCCTGTTCAGCAGATCTTCAGCTCATTCTTACCCCTGTTCAGCAGATCTCCAGCTTATTCGTACCCCTGTTCAGCAGATCTCCAGCTTATTCGTACCCCTGTTCAGCAGATCTCCAGCTTATTCCTACCCCTGTTCAGCAGATCCCCAGCTCATTCGTACCCCTGTTCAGCAGATCTCTAGCTCATTCGTACCCCTGTTCAGCAGATCCCCAGCTCATTCGTACCCTTGTTCAGCAAATCCCCAGCTCATTCGTACCCCTGTTCAGCAGATCTCTAGCTCATTCGTACCCCTGTTCAGCAGATCTTCAGCTCATTCGTACCCCTGTTCAGCAGATCTCCAGCTTATTCCTACCCCTGTTCAGCAGATCTCCAGCTTATTCCTACCCCTGTTCAGCAGATCCCCAGCTCATTCGTACCCCTGTTCAGCAGAGCTCTAGCTCATTCGTACCCCTGTTCAGCAGATCTTCAGCTCATTCGTACCCCTGTTCAGCAGATCTCTAGCTCATTCGTACCCCTGTTCAGCAGATCCCCAGCTCATTCGTACCCCTGTTCAGCAGATCCCCAGCTCATTCGTATCCCTGTTCAGCAGATCTCTAGCTCATTCGTACCCCTGTTCAGCAGATCTCCAGCTTATTCCTACCCCTGTTCAGCAGATCCCCAGCTCATTAGTACCCCTGTTCAGCAGATCTTCAGCTCATTCGTACCCCTGTTCAGCAGATCTCTAGCTCATTCGTACCCCTGTTCAGCAGATCTTCAGCTCATTCTTACCCCTGTTCAGCAGATCTCATGCTTATTCGTACCCCTGTTCAGCAGATCTCCAGCTTATTCGTACCCCTGTTCAGCAGATCTCCAGCTTATTCATACCCCTGTTCAGCAGATCTCCAGCTTATTCCTACCCCTGTTTAGCAGATCCCCAGCTCATTCGTACCCCTGTTCAGCAGATCTCTAGCTCATTCGTACCCCTGTTCAGCAGATCTTCAGCTCATTCGTACCCCTGTTCAGCAGATCCCCAGCTCATTCGTACCCCTGTTCAGCAGATCCCCAGCTCATTCGTACCCCTGTTCAGCAGATCTCTAGCTCATTCGTACCCCTGTTCAGCAGATCTTCAGCTCATTCGTACCCCTGTTCAGCAGATCTCCAGCTTATTCCTACCCCTGTTCAGCAGATCTCCAGCTTATTCCTACCCCTGTTCAGCAGATCTCCAGCTCATTAGTACCCCTGTTCAGCCGATCCCTAGCTCATTAGTACCCCCATAGGCATGCGCCCAGGCACACCCTAATCCCCCCATGCGCATTAGTGTTATCGTTCTGTGTAGCAACAGTGTCATGGGAAAGATCTCCCCCTTACCGGCTCTGCCATAAGAGAAGTGTTTATCCTTTTCTCTTTCACTGTGCCATCAGGGTGACCAATGTGCCGGGGTCATATATATGTAGATACATACACATGCATGTGTGTTTGAGCTTAAGGGTGCACACCCTAATGCATTAGGCTGCGCACACCTATGAATACCCCTGTTCAGCAGATCCCCAGCTCATTAGTACACCTGTTCAGCAGATCCCCAGCTTATTAGTATCCTCATTCCGCTGATCTCCTGCTCAGTAGTACCCCCAGCTCTCCTGATCCCTCACTCAGTAGTAACCCCCACTTCTGCTGATCCTCCTCTCTCTCCGGTCCCCACTCACCTCCCGCTACAGTGCCTTGAAAAAAGTATTCATACCCCTTGAGATTTTCCACATTTTGTCATGTTAAAACCAAAAACGTAAATGTTTTTTATTGGGATTTTATGTGATAGACCAACACAAAGTGGCACATAATTAGGCCTCATGTACATTGACGTTTAGAGGCTCAAAAGTGCTCAGGTGTAACATTTCCAGCCATAATAACACACAGAAAGGTGCAAATGCCTAGTGCATTACCACCATTTAAATGTATTGAATTCAAAATCTGTTAGTGTACTCACAAGGATAGTAGGAACATACGCATCAAATATCAACAACTCCAGCCGTGAGGCAACGGCGTCTATCCAAACATGACATGGTAGAAAAGCCAACATGTTTCGGGGGTCGTGCCCCCTTCTTCAGAGCTAATCATTACCACCATTACATTTACTTGAATTTAAAATGTCTGTTCGTGTACTCACAAAGATAGTAGGAACAAACACATCAAAGAACAACAACTCCAGCCATAAGGCATAGGCATCTATCCAAACATGGTATGGTAGAAAAGCTAACATGTTTTGGGGGTTGTGCCCCCTTCTATAGGGCTAAATATTACCACTATGAAATTTTCTTGAATTAAAAATATGTTAGTGTACTCACAATGATAGTAGGAACAAATGCATCAAATAACAACAACTCCAGCCGTGAGGTAAAGGCGTCTATCCAAACATGGCATGGTAGAAAAGCTAACATGTTTCTTTGGTTGTGCCCCCTTCGTCAGAGCTAATCATTATCACCATTAAAACGTATTGAATTATAAATCTGTTAGTGTACTCACAAGGATAGTAAGAAGAAACGCATCAAATAACAACAACTCCAGCCGTGAGGTAAAGGCGTCTATCCAAACATGGCCCCATAGAAGAGGTAACGTGTTTCAGGGGTCGTGACCCTTTCTTCAGTGCTAATCATTACCACCGTTAAAATTTATTGAATTAAAAATCTGTTAAAGATAGTAGGAACAAACACATCAAATAACAACAACAACTCTAGCCGTGAGGCAAAGGTGTCTATCCAAACATGGCAGAAAAGCTAACGAGTTTCAGGTGTCGTGCCCCCTTCTTCAGAGTCATGGATGTTCTCTACAGCACGCCATACAAGTGAAAGGCTGTACATGACCATACTCTTAATGCAGATGCTCCTATTCATTGATGTTTACCTGCACATGCACATGCAGCGTATTTCCCTGAACACGAGGCCCTGTGCTGTACGAGTGCTGTACGCAGGTACATATGCAGGTAATCACAGATGTGCAGGAGCATTGGTGTTTACACAAGTATATTGCTGGCTGCAAGTGATGGGAATTTTTACGCTTGACCATTTTTGAGCCAGTAAACATCCATGTGTGTGAAGCCCTACAGGTTTTACAACCTCTATGCTCATTGGTTGATTTTCCTCACCAATTAGTCAAAACTTTACAATCATAGGGGGGAAATGGATGGAAATTGTATAGTTGTTAGGCTGGTGTATTTTATCAATGTTGCAGCACCCACCTTGGGTCTTGTGACATGCAGCTCGTTCACTGTCTCTATGTACTGCCTCTTCCAGACGCCTTGTTCAAAAGGTGTTGGGGAAAAGTTGATGTACCAACCGAATCTCAGGCACTTGGGCATCCATAGCTGGTCCAGTTCTGTCAGGGTTTTCCAGTGCCAGCTCACCTGAGGAAAGCATACACCTGTCATCATCACTACTACAGGTATACATCAGCGCACAGTACACACGTATAATTATTATAAAGTTCAGACGCCAAACGATTTCTATTTCTGTCCATCCAGTCCTGAGATTTACACAGTTCTACCACAGTGCACAACCCTGTTCGGCAGGACCTAAAGACCTACATTTTTATCTGAAACAGTGAAAAAATAATACAGGGATTTCAAGTGGCTGATCCCAGATCATACTCAAAAATGTACACTTGCATTTAAAAATACATTGAGCCCCAGTTCACACTACTATCTGAATTGCACAGGAACCACACTACATCCCTGTGTGATTCAGTGTGGTGCGATTTGAGCCCGTTCATTTTGAGCTCATACATGATTTTACCAATGGATCCTGTTCCCCTTACAACATGTATTCTGACATTGCTAAATTTGGCCTGCGCGTCTAGACATGAATAATCAGAGACAGGGGCATCTATCACCAACTAGAACAGAGGAAGTGGTTGGTGGGCATCAGATTTGGACTGTCCACATGCAATACACACCTGTGCGCAGCGGCAGAGGCTGCGGGGGTCCAGGAAGGAGAAGATGTAGAGGGACAGAACCCGGGGCAGCACCGTTGTGAAGTCAAGAGATTCTCGTGGGACTTTCTCCTGCAGGTGGTTGTTGCAGAACCTGAGCTGTGACATGGAACATCTCTCAAAGAGGTCACAGAGGATCCTCCGTCTCTGGGTATCCGACCACTTGTCAACCTGAAAGCAGAAACAGTTCCCCTTAGTTAGTCTTCTCTTTCTGTCTTTTCTTGGTGGTGTCACCTACTCAGTGGGGTAGATTTACTAAAGCAGGGCTCTTCAAACTTTCTAAACAAAGGGCCAGTTTACTGTCCTTCAGACTTAATAGGAGGAGGACTGTGGTCATTGGGAGTAGAAAAGGTCCTGACATCAGTGGGAATATGCAATGCTCCATCTTTGGTGTCAGTGGGAGAAATTGTGCCCCATCCTTGGTATGATTGGGAGGAATTGTGCCCCATCATTGGTGTCATTGAGCCCCATTGTTTGTGTCACTGGGAGAAACTGTGTCCCATTGTTGATGTCATTGGGAGGAATTGTGCCCCATCGTTGGTGTCCTTGAGCCTCATTGTTTGTGTCATTGGGAGACCTGGGTGCCATTGTTGGTGTCATTGGGAAGAATTGTGCTCCATCATTTGTGTCCTTGAGCCCCATTGTTTGTGTCATTGAGAGAACTGGGTGCCATTGTTGGTGTCATTGGGAGGAATTGTGCCCCATCATTTGTGTCCTTGAGCCCCATTGTTTGTGTCATTGGGAGAAACTGGGTCCTATTTTTGGTATCATTGTGAGGAATTGTGCCCATCATTTGTGTCCTTGAGCCCCATTGCTTATGTTTGGGAGAAATTGTGTCTCATCATTGGTGTCATTGGGAGGAATTGTACCCCATCTCTGGTGTCATTGGAAGGAATTATGCTCCATCATTGGTGTCATTGAGCCCCATTGCTTGTGTCATTGGGTGTCTCATCATTGGTGTCATTGGGAGGAATTGTACCGCATCTCTGGCATCATTGGGAGGAATTGTGCCCCTTCATTGGTGTCAGTGGGGGGAATTATGTCCCATTGTTGTAGAAAATTGAAGAAAACAGGTGAACGTGATTGTGATGAAAGGTACAGACAGGCTAACGCGTCTCACATCAATATAGATGCTTAACCACTTGCCGACCGGGCCATAGCCAAAAGACGGCTACAGCGCGGACGGCTTATTCTGGGTGGACGTCCATGGGACGTCCTTCCATAATGTTGCTCCCGCGCGCCCCCTGGGGCGCACACCCAGGAACATGCGTGACCGCCGGGTCCTCACGGATCACGGTAAATAGCCGCTGATAGCGGCCGTTTACCACGTGAACACTCCGTGAAATGACGGAGCGATCACTTGTAAAC
Organism: Aquarana catesbeiana; assembly: GCF_042186555.1. Classification (NCBI taxonomy): domain Eukaryota; kingdom Metazoa; phylum Chordata; class Amphibia; order Anura; family Ranidae; genus Aquarana; species Aquarana catesbeiana. Next base: position 15,354,382 of record NC_133327.1, read on the forward strand.
AAACTGGCGTCACGTCATGAAGCCAGTTCCTCCCTCCCCTCTCTGTACCGATCGGTACAGTGCGAGGGGAGAGGGGGAGAGATGGCAGCAGCGCTGTGGGCTGGATGTTTAGTGCCCACAGCGCTGCTCTGTGCCAATAATCTGCAATACTCTGCAACACTGTGCAATACTCTGCCAATACTCTGCAACACTGTGCAATACTCTGCAACACTGTGCAATACTCTGCCAATACTCTGCAACACTGTGCAATACTCTGCCAATACTCTGCAATACTCTGCAACACTGTGCAATACTCTGCAACACTGTGCAATACTCTGCCAATACTCTGCAACACTGTGCAATACTCTGCAACACTGTGCAATACTCTGCCAATACTCTGCAATACTCTGCAACACTGTGCAATACTCTGCAACACTGTGCAATACTCTGCAACACTGTGCAATACTCTGCCAATACTCTGCAATACTCTGCAACACTGTGCAATACTCTGCCAATACTCTGCAATACTCTGCAATACTCTGCAACACTGTGCAATACTCTGCCAATACTCTGCAATACTCTGCAACACTGTGCAATACTCTGCAACACTGTGCAATACTCTGCCAATACTCTGCAATACTCTGCAACACTGTGCAATACTCTGCAACACTGTGCAATACTCTGCCAATACTCTGCAATACTCTGCAACACTGTGCAATACTCTGCCAATACTCTGCAATACTCTGCAACACTGTGCAATACTCTGCCAATACTCTGCAATACTCTGCAACACTGTGCAATACTCTGCCAATACTCTGCAATACTCTGCAACACTGTGCAATACTCTGCAACACTGCAATACTCTGCCAATACTCTGCAAAACTCTGCCAATACTTGCCAATACTCTGCCAATACTCTGCAATAAATTTTAACAGAAACAAAGAATTTTTTTTTTTTATCGAATTTTCAGTCTTTTTTGATTTATAGCGCACAAAATTAAAAACCCAGCGGTGATTAAATACCACCAAAAGAAAGCTCTATTTGTGTGAAAAAAAGGACAAAAATTTCATATGGGTACAGTGTTGCATGACTGAGTAATTGTCATTCAAAGTGTGAGAGCACCGAAAGCTGAAAATTGGTCTGGTTAGGAAGGGGGTTTAAGTGCCCAGTTGTCAAGTGGTTAATCATTAAGCTGTGATGTGAAACGCGTTAGCCTGTCTGTACCTTTCATCACCATGATGTAAGAGATTTTGGATCTTCTACACTGTTTTGCCACGAATAAAAGGTGTTATTCAGAGTGCGGCCGTTCAGCTGTTTTCTTCAATTTTCTACACCATTGCAGAGCCTACACCTGAATTTGTGAGTGGAGAGAGTATTTATTAGAGACACCAACACGCTTGGAGCGGCATCGCTACCTCATATGTCCCATTGTTGGTATCAGTGGATGAAAATAGTGCCCTAAGGGCCGGTGTTCTATCGAGAAATGCCCTCCGTCAAAAAAATGCCTCCAGTGGGTCTGTGCATGCGCAGTACGCAATGTCACTCCAGCTGATATGTTGATCAGCTGGTGTGACGCCAACCCGGCGCATGCGCAGATCATCGGATGCAGTATCTGACGATCTGGTAAGCCAAGCGCTGAGAGAGAATGAAATTGTCAGATTCTGACTGTTGCGAGGCGGGATTTGGCTGTTGTGAACGGCATGTTTCTTGTCTGTTGCACAGCGGCTTGAGTGTGTTAAACGGCGGGTTTTGGCTGTGTCTAAGGGCGGGTTAAAACACAAAATCTGCCCTTCAACAGACCCACAACCCGCCCCGCAATAGCGAGACAGAATCTGACAATTACATTCTTCCTCTGCGCTTAGCAGATCGTCAGATACTGCCTCCGACGATCTGCGCATGTTGACGTCACGCCAGCTGATCAACATATCAGTTGGAGTGACGTTGCGTACCGCGCATGCGCAGACCCATCTGAGGCATTTTTCTTCGGGCATTTCTCGATAGAACACCGGATCAAAGCCACATCTGGCCCCCAGGTCGCAGTTTGGAGACCACTGTACTAAAGGAACAGCTACCGCTCACTAAGGAAAGTGAAGTACACAAATCGGATGTAAAATATTGTGTTCGGAGCGATCTTCCGATAATTTGATCGGCTTTCCAGAGCCGATCACGACAGTTCATGTGAAAATATCCGAAGGGACAAACCTGAAAATTGTTCTCATACGATACCAGAGCGAGCGATTTTCATGTCATTAGTATTTAGTAATGTAATTAGTAGTGTTAATTTTGACATCAAATTTCGATTTAGTTTGAGTCATAGTCTTTTGACTAAAATGCCGTTTTAGTTTTAGTTTTTCATTTATTTTAATTTTTTAAGTGCCCTGTTGGGGGGGCTTTGCTGAAATATCAGAGGCCTAAACAGACCCCTGACATACAAGACTGAGCCTCAGCTGCACAAATGAATGAATAAGAAGCACTTACAGGCTTCCTATTCATTCACAAAGTGAAGCATAGTAAACACAGTTTACTAAACTTCAGGGATGAATGGACACAAGTGCGATTGGTACCAACCACTCACTGTGTTGATTCAGAACAGAAAGGGGCCAGTAAATACATATTTACTGGCCCCTTCCTCCCTGGTCCCCCTGCAGCACAGTTGGAAGGAGGAAGATGAGGAGAACCCAGGAGTGAAACAGAAAGCGCTTACAGGTTCCCTATTCATTCACAAATGTAAGCATAGTAAACACCGTTTACTATGCTTCCGCAGTGAATGGACACAGGAGCGATCCGTACCTGTTCATTCAGAAAAGGAAGGGCCAGTACATTACATTTGCCAGCCCCCCCCCCCCCCCCCAATCCCCCTAAAGTGCAGCTGTATAGAAGAAGATGAGGAGAAGCCCGCAGTGCTGCAGGGAGAGGAACAAGAGGATCAGTGTTTGCAATAAGGCAGTACAGCCGGTCTTCCTGCTAAGCAAGTGCCCGGGCCCCCGTTTTGAACTGATAGGATCCGGGCCTAGTACAAGGGGGCCGGCTGTACTGCCTTATCAGTGGCCCTGTCGCACGGAGGTGATTAGGGTGTGCCCAGGCACCCTCGGCACACCCCCTGAACATGCCTATGACTAAAACGCCATTTTAGTTTTAGTAGTATATTAGTCATCTAAATTGTTTTAGTTTTAGTCGTATTTTAAATTTTGTCAACGAAAATATTTTAGTCGACGAAATTAACAATGATAAGTATAGTATTTGTACTAAAAAAATTCATGTGAGGATGTCATCAGTCTGCTGCAGGCAGGAGGAAGCATTTCCTCAGTCTCCTCTCCTCCACTGATCAGACTGCCACAATGCAGTGCCTAGTACACACGATGAGAAAATCGGATGAAAAATACCGCTTTCGGAGTGATCGTAGGAAAATCTCATCATTAGTACACAGCTTTCGATAGCCGATCACGACAGTTCATGCGAAATTATCCGATGGGAGCAAGCACGAAAATGTTTCTTGTACGATACCAGATCGTACAATTTTCGTTTAATCAGTACAATATTTTGTATTGAAAAAAAATTGGAAGAGCATGCATGCTCAGAAAGGAAAGAATACATTACAATACAATACAATCCATTACATTGCTATTGAAGTTGTACTGTACATTGGTACAGCCATGACCCTTTACTTTTGATATCAGTGGGGAATTGCCCCCTTACGTTGGCCATTGTAGGTGGGGGATCAATTTGCTCACAGAACACCTAGGAACCTCTGAAGGAACCCCAAGGCTCTATCAAACCCTGGTTCAGAAAGCCTGGTATAAATTATATAAGCCTTTATCTGAACTTCAGGATTTCGTCCAAGGTACCCCTACATTAGATGTCAATGGAAAAATACCCTTACATTGGTGGTCAGTAGAGCAAAGCCTCTTTACATTGGTGGACAGTACAGCAACAACCCTTTACTTTAGATATTAGTGGGGAATTGCCCCCTTACATTGGTGGTCATTGTGGGTGGGGGATCAATCTGATCACAGAACACCTGTGGTGGTGATAAATGGGGAGTACTCGGAATGGTCAGGGGTGGGTAGTGGGGTTCCCCAGGGTTCTGTGCTGGGACCAATCCTATTTAATTTGTTCATAAATGACCTGGAGGATGGGATAAACAGTTCAATCTCTGTATTTGCAGACGATACTAAGCTAAGCAGGGCAATAACTTCTCCGCAGGATGTGGAAACCTTGCAAAAAGACCTGAACAAATTAATGGGGTGGGCAACTACATGGCAAATGAGGTTCAATGTAGAAAAATGTAAAATAATGCATTTGGATGGCAAAAATATGAATGCAATCTATACACTGGGGGGAGAACCTCTGGGGGAATCTAGGATGGAAAAGGACCTGGGGGTCCTAGTGGATGATAGGCTCAGCAATGGCATGCAATGCCAAGCTGCTGCTAATAAAGCAAACAGAATATTGGCATTAAAAAAGGGATTCATTCCAGAGATAAAACGATAATTCTCCCGCTCTACAAGACTCTGGTCCGGCCGCACCTGGAGTATGCTGTCCAGTTCTGGGCACCAGTCCTCAGGAGGGACGTACTGGAAATGGAGCGAGTACAAAGAAGGGCAACAAAGCTAATAAAGGGTCTGGAGGATCTTAGTTATGAGGAAAGGTTGCGAGCACTGAACTTATTCTCTCTGGAGAAGAGACGCTTGAGAGGGGATATGATTTCAATCTACAAATACTGTACTGGTGACCCCACAATAGGGATAAAACTTTTTCGCAGAAGAGAGTTTAATAAGACTCGGGGCCACTCATTACAATTAGAAGAAAAGAGGTTTAACCTTAAACTACGTAGAGGGTTCTTTACTGTAAGAGCGGTAAGGATGTGGAATTCCCTTCCACAGGCGGTGGTCTCAGCGGGGAGCATTGATAGCTTCAAGAAACTATTAGATAATCACCTGAATGACTGCAACATACAGGGATATACAATGTAATACTGACACATAATCACACACATAGGTTGGACTTGATGGACTTGTGTCTTTTTTCAACCTCACCTACTATGTAACTATGTAACTATGTAACCTAGCAACCTCTGGAGGAACCCCAAGGTTCTATGGAACCCCCGGTTGAGAAAGCCTGGTCTAAATTATATAAGCCTTTATCTGAACTTCAGGATTTCGTCCAAGGTCCCCCTACATTAGGTGTCAATGGAAAAATGCCCCTTTACATTGGTGATCAGTAGAGCAAAACCGCTTTACATTGGTGGACAGTACAGCAACAACCCTTTACTTTAGATATTAGTGGGGAATTGCCCCCTTACATTGGTGGTCATTGTAGGTGGGGGATTAATCTGCTCACAGAACACCTAGCAACCTCTGGAGGAACCCCAAGGTTCTATGGAACCCTGGTTGAGAAAGCCTGGTCTAAATTATATAAGCCTTTATCTGAACTTCAGGATTTCGTCCAAGGTTCCCCTACAGTAGTTGTCAATAGAAAAACGCCCCCTTACATTAGTGGTCAGTAGAGCAAAGCCTCTCTACTTTAGATATCATTGGGGAATTACCCCTTTTCATTGGTGGTCATTGTAAGTGGGGGATCAATCTGCTCACAGAACACCTAGCAACCTCTGAAGGAACCCCAAGGTTCTATGGAACCCTGGTTGAGAAAGCCTGGTCTAAATTATATAAGCCTTTACCTGAACTACAGAATTTTGTACAAGGTATTCATTCACTAAGGCTTTCCGAAAACAATAGACAAAAGCTTAATTCTTTATGAACATTGGAAGAAATAGCATGCTTGTGTTCGCCAACCATAGACCAGCTGGTAATGACAGATCACCGAATGAAATATTTAAAAGATTTACTGAAGTTCTATGGAGTGTGTTTAATGATGATATATATGGTACCATCTATTATGTCACTAGAATACCCCTGTCTAGTCAACACAAAAGGAACAAGGACAGACTGATGGTCATTAGTGTGTATTTAGCACTGCAAATGTATTGACATGAATGTGGCCGATCCTTTGAAATGACAGCATAGGGGTCTTGGTTACCACATGAAAGGCTCAGGGTTTGACGCCTCATTCCAGGTCATTGTGCAGGTGTGGTGGGCTGGTGTCTGGTTATACAAATCATGGCTTTTCAGTTTACTCCCCGAGCTGAGGAATGTGTAACCAACCTTTATGAGTGACAGGTCATTACTCCAACCTTCAGCCACGATCGTACTAGAAACGTGCTCCTGTCTTCATTGACTTATCTGGATAAAGCTAAACTAATCGATCCTGGCCAGGGGGGATGTGTGGAAGAAATTCTACTAATCCCAACGAGGGAATGTCAATGGACACCTTTCATTGGTTGCGAGAACCAGTGATTGTACCTATCCAAAAATACTCAGTGTAAATTTAGCAGGTTGCATCTCTTGACCCCCATATAATGTCTGCAGTTACCTAATGAGTGAATGTGTGCTTTGTAACAGGATCACTTTAAATGTGATCTCCAGCCTCCCCCACTCCTCTGCTGTACTGAAATGGCTTACTCTGATTTCACTGCACGCTGTGAGCTTCTCACAATGTGCATTAGAAGCTGCAGCAAGTCAGATATAGCCTGCCTCATTTTGTGGCTTGGGGACACCATCTAGACCAGGCGTCACTAAATGACGGTACCGCGGTCTGGACATGGACCAAAATGACAGTCCTGTCCGGACCACGGTCGCACCAATTAGCAGCCTGAGTGAACTCCTCTCCTGCAGCTGGTAAAAGTCAGAGGATTGTAGAGGGTGGGAGGAATGCCAGGGTGGACTCCTCTTCTGTATGTACTCGCCTGCTGCCGCTGCTGTTGGTCACTCACTTTTTAACAGGAAGAGTAGGGCAGCTCCTGCCCCTGGTGTAGACCTTCTGTGCCCCCTGCCCTCTTTCCTGTGGTGAGTCCAACAGCAGCAGAGGCGGCAGCAGGCATATACATACAAAAGAGGAGTCCACCCTACCATTCCTCCCGCACTCTATAATGCTGTGTTAAGGTATTACTGTGAAGGAAGCAGATTATTGGGGGGGCTCTGATCTCAGAGGGGGGAGCCATGATATAGGGGGGCTGTGATGTGAGAGGGAGAAGCTGTGATATGGGGGGATGTGATATGGGAGGGGGCTGTAATAGGAGAATCTGGAGCTGTAAAATTGATGTGAGAGGTGGGAACTGTGATATGGGAGGCTGTGATGTGAGTGAGGAGCTGTGATGTGAGTGAGGAGCTGTGATATGGGAGTCTGTGATGTAAGGGGGGGGGCTGTGATATGGGAGCTGTGATGTGAGAGGGGGGGAGCTGTGATATGGGGGGCTGTGATGTGAGAAGGGAGGGCTTTGATGTGAAAGGGGGGAGCTGTGATATGGGGGGGGGGTGCTGTGATGTGAGAAATGGGACCTGTGATATGGGGGGCTGTGATTTGAACGAGTTGCTGTGATATGGGGGGACTGTGGTGTTAGAGGGGGAGTTGTGATATGGGGGGCTGTGATGTGAGATGGGGTGGCTGTGATATGGAGGAACTGTGATGTGAGTAGGGTGCGCTGTGATATGGGGGGCTGTCATGTGAGAAGGGGGAGCTGTGATATGGGGGGCTGTCATGTGAGTGAGGAGCTGTGATATAGGGGGCTGTGATGTGAGAGGGGGCAGATGTGATATGGGGGGGGGCTGTGATGTGAGAGGGGGCAGCTGTGATATGGGGGGGCTGTGATGTGAGAGGGGGCAGCTGTGATATGGGGGGGCTGTGATGTGAGAGGGGGCAGCTGTGATATGGGAGGGCTGTGATGTGAGAAGGGGGAGCTGTGATATGGGGGGCTGTCATGTGAGTGAGGAGCTGTGATATGGGGGGCTGTGATGTGAGAGGGGGCAGCTGTGATATGGGGGGGCTGTGATGTGAGAGGGGGCAGCTGTGATATGGGGGGGCTGTGATGTGAGAGGGGGCAGCTGTGATATGGGAGGGCTGTGATGTGAGAAGGGGGAGCTGTGATATGGGGGGCTGTCATGTGAGTGAGGAGCTGTGCTATGGGGGGCTGTGATGTGAGAGGGGGCAGCTGTGATATGGGGGGGGGCTGTGATGTGAGAGGGGGCAGCTGTGATATGGGGGGGCTGTGATGTGAGAGGGGGCAGCTGTCATATGGGGGGCTGTGATGTGAGAAGGGGGAGCTGTGATATGGGAGGGCTGTGATGTGAGAAGGGGGAGCTGTGATATGGGGGGCTGTCATGTGAGTGAGGAGCTGTGATATGGGGGGCTGTTATGTGAGAGGGGGCAGCTGTGATATGGGGGGGCTGTGATGTGAGAGGGGGCAGCTGTGATATGGGGGGGCTGTGATGTGAGAGGGGGCAGCTGTCATATGGGGGGGCTGTGATGTGAGAAGGGGGAGCTGTGATATGGGAGGGCTGTGATGTGAGAAGGGGGAGCTGTGATATGGGGGGCTGTCATGTGAGTGAGGAGCTGTGATATGGGGGGCTGTGATGTGAGGGGGGCAGCTGTGATATGGGGGGGCTGTGATGTGAGAGGGGGCAGCTGTGATATGGGGGGGGGCTGTGATGTGAGAGGGGGCAGCTGTGATATGGGGGGGGGCTGTGATGTGAGAGGGGGCAGCTGTGATATGGGGGGGGGCTGTGATGTGAGAGGGGGCAGCTGTGATATGGGGGGGGCTGTGATGTGAGAGGGGGCAGCTGTGATATGGGGGGGGGGCTGTGATGTGAGAGGGGGCAGCTGTGATATGGGGGGGGCTGTGATGTGAGAGGGGGCAGCTGTGATATGGGGGGGGCTGTGATGTGAGAGGGGGCAGCTGTGATATGGGGGGCTGTGATGTGAGAGGGGGCAGCTGTGATATGGGGGGGGCTGTGATGTGAGAGGGGGCAGCTGTGATATGGGGGGCTGTGATGTGAGAGGGGGCAGCTGTGATATGGGGGGCTGTGATGTGAGAAGGGGGAGCTGTGATATGGGAGGGCTGTGATGTGAGAAGGGGGAGCTGTGATATGGGGGGCTGTCATGTGAGTGAGGAGCTGTGATATGGGGGGCTGTTATGTGAGAGGGGGCAGCTGTGATATGGGGGGGCTGTGATGTGAGAGGGGGCAGCTGTGATATGGGGGGGGCTGTGATGTGAGAGGGGGCAGCTGTGATATGGGGGGGCTGTGATGTGAGAAGGGGGAGCTGTGATATGGGAGGGCTGTGATGTGAGAAGGGGGAGCTGTGATATTGGGGGCTGTCATGTGAGTGAGGAGCTGTGATATGGGGGGCTGTGATGTGAGGGGGGCAGCTGTGATATGGGGGGGCTGTGATGTGAGAGGGGGCAGCTGTGATATGGGGGGGGGGCTGTGATGTGAGAGGGGGCAGCTGTGATATGGGGGGGGGCTGTGATGTGAGAGGGGGCAGCTGTGATATGGGGGGGGGCTGTGATGTGAGAGGGGGCAGCTGTGATATGGGGGGGGCTGTGATGTGAGAGGGGGCAGCTGTGATATGGGGGGGGGGCTGTGATGTGAGAGGGGGCAGCTGTGATATGGGGGGGGCTGTGATGTGAGAGGGGGCAGCTGTGATATGGGGGGGGCTGTGATGTGAGAGGGGGCAGCTGTGATATGGGGGGGGGGCTGTGATGTGAGAGGGGGCAGCTGTGATATGGGGGGGGCTGTGATGTGAGAGGGGGCAGCTGTGATATGGGGGGGGCTGTGATGTGAGAGGGGGCAGCTGTGATATGGGGGGGGGCTGTGATGTGAGAGGGGGAGCTGTGATATGGTGGAGTTTGATGTGAGAAGGGAGGGCTCTGATGTGAAAGGGGGGAGCTGTGATATGGGGAGGGGATGCTGTGATTTGGGGGGGCTGTCATGTGAGTGGGGACCTGTGAAAATGGGGGGCTGTGATGTGAACAAGTTGCTGTGATATAGGGGGGGCTGTGATGTTACGTTCACTAACAACCAAATTTGAAAGGAAATTCCAATACCTATAATTTAATAGTTAATTATTATTAGTTAGTTATTATTTCGAATTTTACTGATTTTCTTATTTTTCAGATTTTCACATTTTTTGGATTTTCGAATTTTTGAATTTCCCGCACTGCAGTCGCGATTTGCAGCGGGTGCCAATGTTAAGTTAATGCGGAGTTCCACTCAAAAGTGGAACTTCCGTTTATCCATCTCCCCCCTCCAGTGCCACATTTGGCACCTTTCAGGGGTGAGGGGGGGAATGGGACCTGTTTTTGACAGGTACTGTTCCCAACTTTCAGGAGACGGGGGCCACGTCAAATTTATCGGAAGTTACGAATGATCCGAAATAACGAATGCCGCATCTAAACAAATGGAACAAAATAATACTAAATAATAATAATACGTTTTTATTATTATTTATTATTATTAATAATTTGTTACGTTCCATTTGTTTAGATACGGCATTCGTTATTACGGATAATTCGTAACTTCGGATAAATTTGTATTTGTTACGTTCACTAACAGCCAAATTTGAAGGAAATTCCAATAGTTTAATAGTTAGTTATTATTAGTTAGTTATTATTTCATATTTTCAAATTTTCGGGTTTTTGAATTTTCATTCTTATTTTCGTTCTTTTGAATTTTCGGATTTTCATTCTTTTTTTGGGATTTGCGAAATACTGGATTTTCGTTTTTTCGAATTTCTGAATTTTTTTTTAATTTTGTATTTTCGTATTTTCAAATTTCGTATTTCAAATTTCCGAAATTCCGAATTTCCAGATTTTAGAATTTCCAAACATTTGGAAAAATTTGGAAATTTGAAAATTTGGAAACTCTGATATTTCCGAATTAACAAATTTGTCTAAATTTGTTAAAAAAATGAATTTGGAACTAAACGAATTTCACATGTCTAATATTCAGGCCTAATAAAATGCAAAAGCAAAAGGTTAGACAGTTGCACTCTTGCAACCTTGGAACAGTATGGTGAAAGTCCTTTAATGCTCCAGTATGTCTGTGCCCCTGTGTACAAAGTGAGCTCTATAGACATATTTTGACCAGTTTGGTGTGGAGGAACTCAAGTGTCCTTCACTCAGCTCTGACCTCAGCACCACTGAACACCTTTGGGATGAGTTGGAATGCTGATTGTGAACCAGGTCTTCTCATCCACCATCAGTACCTGACCTCACAATTAGGCACAAATTCTCACAGACACCCTCCAAAATCTTGTGGAAGGTCTTCTAAGAAGAATGGGGGGACTGTTATATCCACAAAGGAGGAGTAACTCCACAATAATGGCCATGGTAGGGGGCAGCTCTATATTAAAGGCCATAGGGGGTGGGGAATCAAAATTAATGGCCATAGGGGGGCAACTCAATATTAATGGCCATTGGAAGGGGGCAACTCCATAATAATGGCCATCGTAGAGGAACTCAATTTTAGTGGCCATAGGGGGATAACTCCATAATAATGGCCTTGGATAGGGCAACTGCATATTAATGGCTGTGGGGGAAGGGGGGATAACTCTGTATTGATGGCCATAGGGGGCAACTCCATATTAGTGGCCACGAGTGTGGGGAGGCAACCGTACAGTATATTAACCTTAGTAAAATTTTACTGAGAATCTGCCACAGGCTGGGCGAAGCAACTCCATATTAATGCCCATGGGTTGGCAACTCCATGTTAATTTCCATGGGGGCAACCTCATATTAATGGACATGGGGGGGAGGTGAACTCCATATTAATGGCCATGGGAGGGCAACTCTATAATAATTGCCATTGGATGGGAACTCTATATTAATGGCCACAGGAGGCCAACTCCATATTAATTTCCCTGGATGGGGCAACTCCATATTAATGGCCATGGGTGTGGAGCGGGCAACTGTATATTAATGGCCATGGGGGAGCAACCTCATATTAACGGCCTTAGAGAAAAGTTCATATTCATGGTCACAGAGGGGTAACTCCATATTAATGACTATGATGGGGTCAACTCCATAAAATCGGTCTTGGATGGGGAAATTGCATATTAATGGCCATGGGGGGGCAACTTTATATTAATGGCCATAGGCGGGCAACTCCATATTAATGGTCATTGGAGGAAAGTTCATATTGATGGCCATAGGGGGGCAAATCCATATTAATGGCCATTGGAGGAAAGTTCATATTGATGCCAATAGAGGGGCAACTCCATATTAATGGCCATTGGAGGAAAGTTCATATTAATGGCCATAGAAGGGCAACTCCATATTAATGGCCTTGTATGGGGCAACTGCATATTACTAGCCATGGGGGGAGGGGACACACCATTTAAATGGCTTTAGGGGGGCAACTCCGCATTAATGGCTATGTTTCTGAAATGGGAGGCCCAACAAGCTCACACAGATGTGATGGTTCTGGTCTTCTGAACTTGGAGAACTTTACGGACTAGTAGAGGAGTGAAGATGGCCGACCATTACAGTGTGATGTCAGCCAGGCCTGAAGAATTACAACTCACCCACTTTCCGAGCAAATCTCTTCTTTCTTCAAACACCTATGTAAATAGAAAGGTTCACAGCCGTAAATCACATGTACACATCATTCAATTGTGTATTATATGTTTATTTCCTATTATCATCTGCTCCATCTAGTGGCCATAATGCAGTATTTTCCTGAAAAACCTAAATCTAGAAAATACTGCTTTATGGCCACTAGATGGAGTGGACGATCATAAGAAATAAACATATTAGAGACAATACAGGAAATATTTGTGACAGCTGTGAGGCATTCACACAGCAAATTTCTTTATAGACCCCCAAGTCTGACAATGATATATTTTATAATGTTTGAAATACAGCCTAGAAAAAAGAGGCAAAAAACACAAAAAAAAATGTTACATATGTTTAGGGGTTCCTGTCTGCGAAATGTATTGAGAGCCAGAAAAAAAAGCCCTTTAAGGCTCTGTTCTTACTAGTCCTTCAAGTCGCATGACAAGTCGAAAACCATGTATTTTAATGGCCACTGTTCTAATTGCTGCGACTCAAGTTGCAGCGACTCCAAAAAAGCTTCCTGCACAACTTTCTTGTGACTTGAATGCATTGAGTGTATTAAATAGTATTTCAGTCGCATGAAAGTCGCACTGCAAAGTTGCACTGAAAATCATGCGACTTTGAAGTCACATTAGTGAGAACGGAGCCTTAATTCTCTATTGTGTACAAACAACACCTTGTAGCATTATTCTTCAAGGGGCAGTCCACCTAAAAGTTCTGTTCTAGCTATAAATGGATCCTGGTGGGTGGAGTCAGCCCCAGGCTCCCTACATGTCCAGGATAAACCAACAGTGAGCTTTCCCACCCATAACTCCAGACTTTGCTCCTGACTACCTGGAAGCTTTGAGTGTCCCCACCCATCTTTGTGTGTCCCGGCCCCGCCTGTTACATTCTCAATAATATAAAATAAATAAAAACAGGGATGGTGGGAACCTCTCATAATAGGCACAGCAGGTATATAGACCCAGGGACTTAGCACATGGAAGGGGGAACCCCTAATAATGGGCACAGTAGATGTACAGACCGGGAACTCAGTACAGGGATGGTGGGAACCCCTCATAATGGGCACAGTAGGTGTACAGACCTGGGAACTCAACACAGGGATGGTGGGAACCTCTCATAATGGGCACAACAGGTGTACAGACCTGGGAACTCAACACAGGGATGGTGGGAACCTCTCATAATGGGCACAACAGGTGTACAGACCTGGGAACTCAGTACAGGGATGGTGGGAACCCCTCATAATGGGCACAACAGGTGTACAGACCTGGGAACTCAGTACAGGGATGGTGGAACCCCTCATAATGGGCACAGAAGGTGTACAGACCTGGGAACTCAGTACAGAGATGGTGAGAACCCCTCATAATGGGCACAACAGGTGTACAGACCTGGGAACACAGTACAGGGATGGTGGGAACCCCTCAGAATTGGGCACAGCAGGTGTACAGACCTGGGAACTCAGTACAGGGATGGTGAGAAGCCCTCATAATGGGCACAGCAGGTGTAGAGACCTGGGAACACAGTACAGGGATGGTGGGAACTCCTCATAATGGGCACAGCAGGTGTACAGTCCCAGGAACTCAGTACAGGGATAGTGAGAAGCCCTCATAATGGGCACAACAGGTGTACAGACCTGGGAACTCAGTACAGGGATGGTGGAAACCCCTCATAATGGGCACAACAGGTGTACAGACGTGGGAACTCAGTACAGGGATAGTGAGAAGCCCTCATAATGGGCACAACAGGTGTACAGACCTGGGAACTCAGTACAGGGATGGTGGAAACCCCTCATAATGGGCACAACAGGTGTACAGACCTGGGAACTTAGTACAGGGATGGTGGAAACTTCTCATAATGGGCACAACAGATAGACAGAGCTGGGCAGTTAAGTGGGTTACCTCTCCAGCTTCTACCAATATCTAATTTTTAATACATAATATATATGGCAGCCCCGTCACCTTATCGTTCATGAGCGGATTGTTGAGCGGCGTCCATGTGCTCATTTTTGTTTGGAGTTTCGCTCCTTCTGCGTTCTTGGGTGGAGCGAACGCCATTCTCCCGAATTCTGAAAAAAAAATAAAACCTGGGTCATTGGTCCACCTGTAGAACATTCGGTACATATTTGCTCAGTGTACTCGCGCGTGCAGACTCAGCAGTTGACACAAAGTATCCTTCACACAAAAATGGAATTTTTGTTTTTTTTTCTGGTCACTCCTGACTGCGTTTTAGGCTCGTACTGCGTTGTGATCCGGCCACGGTCGTTTGTCACCGCTGACATGTTTGGACAAATTATGACACGGGGCTTATAGATTTAATCAGCTTATGTTTGGGAAAAAAATTTTTAAACATTTGTTAATGTCTTTTTGGAGAGGAGCCCCGAGGGGGGAAAGAGGAGCTGAGCAAGGAAAAAGAAGTGAAATCCTCGCTGACGGAACGCGGTGACAACGACTGAAAAACACGCTGTGCGCACCCGAGTGTCTCTATTCCGATGAGGGGGGAGGGGGGCGCATTATCCAAAAATGGAGGAACCATTAAAGCTGAACTCCGTCCTTCTCCCTTCTCTTTAGTGTCCTCTCCTAGACTGAAACGGCTTACTCTGATTTCACTGCACGCTGTGAGCTTCTCACAGTGTGCATCAGAAGCTGCAGCAAGTCAGATAGAGCCCACCTCATTTCCTGGCTGGTGGACGCCCAGCATTATCTAGCCCTTTCCTTGCCAGCCTGACTGTCCCTGGCCCGCCCCTTTCATTCCTTGGATTTCCGTTCTTTCAATCATGGAGTAGGGGAAGGGCAGGCAGAGTATGTAGGGGATGTAGGGAGACAGGGGTACAGAAGATGTAGAAGGTGTAAGGTAAAGGGGGTGCAGAGTATGTAGGGGGTGTAGGGAGACGGGGGTACAGAAGATGTAGAAGGTGTAAGGTAAAGGGGGTGCAGAGTATGTAGGGGGTGTAGGGAGACGGGGGTACAGAAGATGTAGAAGGTGTAAGGTGAAGGGGGTGCAGAGGATGTAGGGGTGTAGGGAGACGGGGGTACAGAAGATGTAGAAGGTGTAAGGTGAAGGGGGTGCAGAGGATGTAGGGAGAAGTAGGTACAGAGGATGTAGAAGGTGTAGAGGAAGGGGATGCAGAGGATGTAGGGGATGTAGGGAGACGGGGGTACAGAAGACGTAGAAGGTGTAAGGTGAAGGGGGTGCAGAGGATGTAGGGGGTGTAGGGAGACGGGGGTACAGAAGATGTAGAAGGTGTAAGGTGAAGGGGATGCAGAGGATGTAGGGGATGTAGGGAGACAGGGGTACAGAAGACGTAGAAGGTGTAAGGTGAAGGGGGTGCAGAGGATGTAGGGAGAAGTAGGTACAGAGGATGTAGAAGGTGTAGAGGAAGGGGATGCAGAGGATGTAGGGGGTGTAGGGAGACGAGGGTACAGAAGACGTAGAAGGTGTAAGGTGAAGGGGGTGCAGAGGATGTAGGGGGTGTAGGGAGACAGGGGTACAGAAGACGTAGAAGGTGTAAGGTGAAGGGGGTGCAGAGTATGTAGGGGGTGTAGGGAGACGGGGGTACAGAAGACGTAGAAGGTGTAAGGTGAAGGGGGTGCAGAGGATGTAGGGAGAAGTAGGTACAGAGGATGTAGATGGTGTAGAGGAAGGGGATGCAGAGGATGTAGGGGTGTAGGGGAAGAGGGGGCTGTGGATGTGGGTGGTATATGGGAAAGGAATGCAGAGGATGTAGGGGGTGTAGGGAATATAGGAGATATATGGAAAAGGAATAAAGAGGATGTAGGGGGTGTAGGGAATGTAGTAGGTATAGGGGAAGGGGATGCAGAGGATGAAGGGGGTGTAGGGAATGCAGAAGGTATAGGGGAAGGTGATGCAGAGGATGTAGAAGTTGTAGGGTAAAAGAGGTGCAGAGGATGTAGGGAATATAGGAGGTATAGTGGAAGGGGAAGCAGAGTATGTGGGGAGAAGGGGGTACAGAGGATGTAGGGGGTGTAGGGAACGTAGAAGATATAGGGGAAGGGGAAGCAGTGGATGTAAGGGGTGTAGGCAGAAGGGGGTACAGAAGATGTTGGGGGGTGTAGGGGGGAGGGGCTGCAGAGAATGTAGGGGGAAGGGGGTTACTGTGTTAAATGGTGTGCACAGTTGATATGAAGTCCTGTATATACACTCTCTGGACACTTTATTAGGTACACCTTGCTAGTACCGGGTTGGATCCCCTTTTCCCTTCAGAACTGCCTTCATTCTCCGTGGAATAGATTCAACAAGGTGTCGGAAACATTCCTCAGAGATTTTGCTCCATAGTAACATGATAGCATCACACAGTTGCTGCAGATTTGTCGGCTGCAGATCCATTATGAGAATCTCCAGTTCCACCACATCCCAAAGGTGCTCTATTGGATGAGATCTGGTGATTGTATTGGATGAGATCTGGTGATTGTATTGGATGAGATCTGGTGATTGTATTGGATGAGATCTGGTGATTGTATTGGATGAGATCTGGTGATTGTATTGGATGAGATCTGGTGAGTGTATTGGATGAGATCTAGTGAGTGTGGAGACCATTGGAGTACAGGGACCTCATTGTCCAGTGGTGAGATGATCTGATCTTTGTGACATGGTGCATTATTATCCTGCTGGAAGGAGCCATCAGAAGATGTGTACACTGTAGTCATAAATGGATGGACATGGTCAGCAACAATACTCAGGTAGGCCGTGGCGTTTGAATGATACTCAATGGGTACTAAGGGGTCCAAAGTGTGCCATGAAAATATCCCCCACACCATTACACCACCACCAGGCTGAACCATTGATACAAGGCAGAATGGATCCATGTTTTCATGTTGTTTACACCAAATTCTGACCCCACCATCTGAATGTCACAGCTGAAATCAAGACTCAATGTAGCAATGTTGGGGGGGTCTGTAGTATACAATGTAACATTGTTGGGGGGGGTCTGTAGTATACAATGTAACATTGTTGGGGGGGGTCTGTAGTATACAATGTAACATTGTTGGGGGGGGTCTGTAGTATACAATGTAACATTGTTGGGGGGGTCTGTAGTATACAATGTAACATTGTTGGGGGGGGTCTGTAGTATACAATGTAACATTGTTGGGGGGGGGGTCTGTAGTATACAATGCAACATTGTTGGGGGGGGTCTGTAGTATACAATGTAACATTGTGGGGGGGGTCTGTAGTATACAATGTAACATTGTTGGGGGGGGGGTCTGTAGTATACAATGTAACATTGTTGGGGGGGGTCTGTAGTATACAATGTAACATTGTTGGGGGGGTCTGTAGTATACAATGTAACATTGTTGGGGGGGGTCTGTAGTATACAATGTAACATTGTTGGGGGGGGGTCTGTAGTATACAATGTAACATTGTTGGGGGGGGGTCTGTAGTATACAATGTAACATTGTTGGGGGGGGTCTGTAGTATACAATGTAACATTGTTGGGGGGGTCTGTAGTATACAATGTAACATTGTTGGGGGGGGGGTCTGTAGTATACAATGTAACATTGTTGGGGGGGGGGGTCTGTAGTATACAATGTAACATTGTGGGGGGGGTCTGTAGTATACAATGTAACATTGTTGGGGGGGGGTCTGTAGTATACAATGTAACATTGTTGGGGGGGGTCTGTAGTATACAATGTAACATTGTTGGGGGGGGTCTGTAGTATACAATGTAACATTGTTGGGGGGGGGGTCTGTAGTATACAATGTAACATTGTTGGGGGGGGTCTGTAGTATACAATGTAACATTGTTGGGGGGGGGTCTGTAGTATACAATGTAACATTGTTGGGGGGGGTCTGTAGTATACAATGTAACATTGTTGGGGGGGGGGTCTGTAGTATACAATGTAACATTGTTGGAAGGGGTCTGTAGTATACAATGTAACATTGTTGGGGGGGGGTCTGTAGTATACAATGTAACATTGTTGGGGGGGGTCTGTAGTATACAATGTAACATTGTTGGGGGGGGTCTGTAGTATACAATGTAACATTGTTGGGGGGGGTCTGTAGTATACAATGTAACATTGTTGGGGGGGGTCTGTAGTATACAATGTAACATTGTTGGGGGGGGGGTCTGTAGTATACAATGTAACATTGTTGGGGGGGTCTGTAGTATACAATGTAACATTGTTGGGGGGGGGTCTGTAGTATACAATGTAGCAACATTGGGGGGGTCTGTAGTATACAATGTAACATTGTTGGGGGGGGTCTGTAGTATACAATGTAACAATGTCAGGGTGTATAGTATACAATGTAACAACGTTGGGGGGAGGGGTCAGTATAATATACAATGTAACAATGTTTGGAGGGAGGGGTCAGTATAATATACAATGTAACAATGTTTGGAGGGAGGGGTCAGTATAATATACAATGTAACAATGTTTGGAGGGAGGGGTCAGTATAATATACAATGTAACAATGTCGGGGGGAGGGGTCAGTATAATATACAATGTAACAACGTTGGGGGGGTCTGTAGTATACAATGTAACAATGTGGGGGTCTCGGTATTACCTGGCTGGCAGAGGTCTCGGGTGGTGAGGTGGACAGTCGGGCACAGGAGCTCCCTCGTTTCTATAGCAACCAGCCCGCTTGGTCCTCCTGCCAATCAACCGGAGGGCGGATCCCCCTTTACCACGCCCCCATTCACCGCAAAGGTTACCACGGTAACGGCGACTTGCGCTACCCATTGGACAGAGACCGACGCGGCAAGGGCGTGGATTGTGTCTGTATATTGAATGAGCGGGCGGGGTATCCAAGGTGGGTGGGGCCTGCTGGGTGTGTTTGTACCGTGAAAGAGGCGTGCCCAGTAATTTTCACTGCTAACACTGGGGGGGGCGTGAAATCTCGGTGGGAGGTTCCTTCGGTCTGCAGGAGGAGGGCGTGCTCCTCTGACAGCTTGGGCGTGGTTCCCCCCCCCCCTTCCCTGTCGGTGGGCCGGAAGAGGGCGTGGATAGTGGGCGCTTTGATGAGATGAGGCGTGGTGATGAGGAATGAGGAGGCGTGTTTTATCTCGGAGGGGCGTGTCCTGTGTGTGAGTGCCCCCAGCAGTGAGAGCGGAGAGCACAGAGCGGACACTTCTCCCGGAGAGAGGAGGTGAGTGACGGGGAGAGAACACAGCGAGTAGTACTGTACATAGAGCAATGTTATCACATTATACCATGACACATGATCACTACATAGAATGTGCTGGAGGATTCCCATGATGGAGTATTGTGATTGTATGATTATAGTACTGTGTGTGCTGGGTTATTATTGTGGTGTTACTATCTATGATATGATCATTATATATTGTACTAAACCCCGGATCATATGATATGTATGTGTGATATTTTTATATGGTCTGTTGTTATGATTGGATTACTATATAGTGTACTGTGTTGTGTGTGTTTTTTTTATTTTTTTTTATTTTATGCTGTAGTATTATGATGGTATTACTGTATATTATTACTCTATGGTACTACATTCTGTATATTATGGTGTATTTATCGTTATGATGGTGTTATGTGGTATTGCTGTATGTTGTGTTATTTTGATTGCATTACTGTATAATGTGGTGTTATGGTTGTATTAGTCTATGTGGTGATTTCTATGGTGTAGTAGTGTGGTTACATGATGTGGTGTTATTGTATTATGTGTGTCTGACAGGGTAGGGGACAGTTGTTTTCTGTGGTGCAGAATTATGATTGTATTACTGTATGGTGTATTATTATGATTGTGTGGATTATTATTATTATTATTATTACTATTTTATATATTATTCAGTACTGTTGTAGCTGTATGTGTTGTAGTATTATGATGGTTGTCATCACATTCTGACTAATGTTTGTGTTTGATGCTGTAGTATCAATTTGCATGGGGAGCAGTAAGAGTTGTATGCTGTATTTATGATTGTATTATTGTATGTTGTATTATTAGGATTGTAGTCTGCTAGGTTGTATTATTAGGATGGTAGTACTGTTTGCTGTAGCAGTGGTGTTGCATTACTATATGGTGTAGTGTTATGACAGTGTTATTATTGCATGCTGTGTGTGTGCTATGTTTTACTGTGTAGGGTACAGTTGCATTGTTTATATGGTGTAGTACTATGATTGGAGGACTGTGCGGTATAGTACTATGATTGTATTATGAGGACTAACTTTGTTGTAAGCTGTAACAGTTTGTATTTCTTTGTGCTGTAGTTCTATGCATGTATTATTGCACGCTGTAGTATTATATTTGTATGACTGTATTGTATAGAATATGTTTGCACTATTATATGGTGCAGTAGTATCACTCTGTGGTGTTTTTTGTTTTTTTTCTTTTTGTTTTTGTTTTTTTAATAGAATTGTGGCATTATGGTTGAACTATGTGGCTTAGTCTTGGGCTTGTATTTTATAGTGTAGTAGTAATAGTATGGCTGTGGTTGGTAGAATTTTGATTGTATTGTTACATGCTTGCAGTATTATCACTGTATGGCTGTGATGTCTAGAATTATAATTTTATTATATGGCTTAGTATTGGGGTTGTATTGTTACATATATTTTATTATTATTATTATATGGGTGGGTGTTGTAGAGAATTATTATTGTATGGCTTAGTATTGGGATTGTATGGCTGCTTTAGGTGGAATTATGATTTGTAGTATTATCATTGTATGACTGTGTTGTTTAGAATTATTTTAAGGTTGTGGTATTTTGATTGTATTATTATTATATGGAGTAGTAGTCGTAATGTATGGCTGCTTTAGGTAGAATTATGATTTTTGTATTATTATATGGTGTAGTATTATCACTGTATGACTGTGTTGTATAGAATTATTTTATGGTTTTAGTATTTTGATTGTATTATTATATGGTGTAGTATTATCATTGTATGACTGTTGTAAAGAATTATTTTATGGTTGTAGTATTTTGATTGTATTATTATATGGAGTAGTAGTCGTATTGTATGGCTGCTGTAGGTAGAATTATGATTTTTGTATTATTATATGGTGTAGTATTATCATTGTATGACTGTGTTGTATAGAATTATTTGATGGTTTTAGTATTTTGATTGATAATACTACACCATATAATAATACAATCAAAATACTAAAACCATCAAATAATTCTATACGACACAGTCATACAATGATAATACTACACCATATAATAATACATTGTATGACTGCGTTGTATAGAATTATTTTATGGTTGTAGTATTTTGATTGTATTATTATATGGAGTGGTAGTCGTATTGTATGGCTGCTGTAGGTAGAATTATGATTTTGTATTATTATATGGTGTAGTATTAGCGTGTGACTGTGTTTGTAGATAATTATGATTGTATTGGGATTGCGTTACTATATGTGGTGTGGTATTATGATGGTTTTAAATGCTTTAGTACTGTGATTGTATTACTGTGTATTGTGATTGGAGGGCTGTGTGGTGTAGCATTATGATAGGGATGGATTGCTGTTTTATGAGGTCTGATTTACTGTAAGGTGTAGCAGTTTGTATTGCTTGTGCTGTAGTACTATGGTTGTATTATTACATGCTGTAGTATTTATCATTGGGTGACTGTGTATTATACTTTGTGTTGTCAGAAATGACACCTTTTGTGGCTCATTATTGTGTTATATATAATTTATTATTATACATACATTACTATGCTGTATGGCGTTCTGTACTTTGATAACGGCCTTTGTCATGTAAGGGACTACGTGTTCCATACATCAATGTATGATGATCCCATGAATAATTGACCGGTAATCAGTGCGTCTCATTGCGGTGTGTGCGCTCATTGTGATGGTAATGAGAGCAGAGGGGGAGGGGGGTGTACAATGGATGGCGGATGTAAGGGATGCTCAGCTCAGACCAGGCCTTCTCCTATAATGGTCTTTCATACTAGATGACATAAAGCAGGTTGTGCTCTGTTCTTCTTCTTCCTGTAGTGGGTTCCATGGCTCCATCTCCAGGATTTCCATCTGCCAATGATTTTGTGCTCTGCTCATCCCTTTCATCCATGTAGATGAGGTCTGGTACCCACCCGGCTCCTCTGTAGGGTTCTGGGCGGCTGGGTGTCTGTGGCTGAGACATCCTGAGTAATGTCCATGCCTGTCGTTCCAGGTCACAGGACATGACGGAATGATTAGGCTGGTCAATAGCATTTTACATAATTAGGCAGGATTACAGGGCTGGATGGGATTGCAGGCCTGGAGAATCTAGCAAGAATGTATCTGAATTATTCTGCCAAGACTGGATCCAAAATATTTTCTCCTCAATGGATCCAAAATATTTTCTCCTCAATGGATCCAAAGTATTTTCTCCTCAATGGATCCAAAATATTTTGTCCTCTAATGGATCCAAAATATTTTGTCCTCTAATGGATCCAAAATATTTTGTCCTCTAATGGATCTAAAATATTTTGTCCTAAAATGGATCCAAAATATTTTCTCCTCCAATGGGTCCAAAAGTTTTTCTCCTCCAATGGATCCAAAATATTTTGTCCCCTCCAATGGATCCAAAATATTTTTGACTCAATGGGTCCAAAATATTTTTGACTCAATGGGTCCAAAATATTTTTGACTCAATGGATCCAAAATATTTTCTCCTCCAATGGATCCCAAATATTTTGTCCTCAATGGATCCAAAATATTATGTCCTCAATGGATCCAAAATATTTGGCCAACAATGAATCCCAAAATATTTTCTCCTCAATGGATCCAAAATATATTTTCTCCTCCAATGGATCCAAAATATTTTCTCCTCCAATGGATCCAAAATATTTCCTCCTCCATGGGGGCCAAAATATTTTCTCCTCCATGGGGGCCAAAATATTTTCTCCTCCAATGGATCCAAAATACCGGTATTTTGACCTCCAATGGATCCAAAATATTTTCGACTCAGTGGATCCAAAATATTTGGCCAATAATGAACCTGACAGGGGGGGGGCAGGATTTTCAATATAAAGCCAACATCAAGAACATGGAGACATGACCTCAACCAGAGTAGTTGATGCGTGGAGCAGACTTCCAGCAAAGGTAGTGAGTGAGTCAATCGTAAGTGAATTTCAAAATGCTTGGAACAAACAAAGATCTCTATGTTGCCAAAATAGTCTTAGTCTTGACAATTTTGTTTTCTTATCTCAGCCTTTCCAGCCTGGAGGAGAGATGTGGGGTCTTATCTCTCCATAAAGAGGACCTGTCACGCACTATTCCTATTACAAGGGATGTTTTACATTCCTTGTAATAGGAATAAAAGGAATAATAAAAAAAAAAAAAAATTTAAAGAAAGTGTAAAATAAGAAAATAAAAGTAAAAAAATAATAAAACATTGAAAGCGCCCCGTCCCTGCGTGCTCGCGCACAGAAGCAAATGCATACGTAAGTCACGCCCACATATGTAAACGGCATTCAAATCGCGCATGTGAGGCATCACCGCGTGCGTTAGAGCAAAAGCAACAATTTTAGCCCAAGACCTCCTCTGTAACTCTAAACACGTAACCTGTCGCCTATGGAGTTTTTAAGTACCGAAGTTTGGCGCCAATCCACAAGTGTTGCGCAATTTTTAAAGTGTGACATGTTAGGTATCTATTTACTCGGCGTAACATCCTCTTTCACATTATACAAAAAAAAAATAGGCTAACTTTACTGTGTTTTTTTTTTTTTTTTTTTTTTTTATTCATGAAACTGTTTTTTTTAAAAAAAAAATCGCTGCGCAAATATTGTTGCAACGATGGCCACTTTATTCCCTAGGGTCTCTGCTAAGAAAACATATATAATGTTTGTGGGTTCAATTTTCTAGAAAAAAAAATGATGATTTTTTACATGTAGGAGAGAAGTTCCAGAATTGGCCAGGATGGGAAGTGGTTAAGATACCTTGGAGGAGAAGGGTAAAATTAAAAAGGGGAAGACTTGACTTGGTCTTTTTCTTCCATCTCTCTTCTATATTGTTACATTCTTGCAACAATGGATTTAAAATATTCTGCCAACAATGGATCTGAATTATTTTGACCACAACGTGCCACAATACTCTGGGAACAATGGATATTAATCTGGCAACAACGGATCTGAAATATTCAGGCAACGATGGATCTGCAATACTCTGCCCACAATGGATCTCTATTATTTTGGCAACAAGGTGTCAGAATATTCTTCAAGCAACTATTCTGACAACAATCTATCTGAATTTGAAATAAAAGACAAAAAAAATGTTTTTAGAGGGAGAAAATATTATTATTATTATACTTGCATATCACATAGTTAAATGTGTTTCTTCAGCAACATCATTTTCTAAGGAGCCTTAGCGCACGCTCCTGTAGCAAAAAATGCATGGGGGTGTCAGAAACCATGAAATCAGACCAAGAGAGAAGTACAGTTAAATTACACTTGTTTAATAATAAAAGTAAAAAGAACAAACATAGTCAAAACACAGCCAGAGTTCAGGAACCGGAACAGATAGTCAGACAAGCCAAACATCAGGGAGCCGGAGATGAGCGTAGTAAAACAGCAAGCAGGATCTGGAGCCAGAAGGGATGTCAGCCAAGCAAGTCTTTTAACAGGAATGCAGGAGAGCGTCTCTGTGATGTTGACCAAGGCGAAGGCAGAGATGCTCTAAGCTGGATGGCTTAAGTAGGCAGGGCTGACGAGCAGGATATCATCAACAGCTGAGTAACTGTGGAGAGATGGGAGCTGGCAATTAGCCGACAGCTGAGCGGCCAGCTCAGAGAAGGAAGGCCTGAGCCCTAGATGGCCTCTCCAAACCCCCCCCCCCCCCGCACTCTGATCGCTGAGTCCTTCGCTGATCGCTGAGCCAATGACAGCTGATCACAGAAGTAAACAGAAGTCGGTTATTGGCTTTTTTTCCCTCACGCTGTCGGCGTGAAAAAAGAAGAAAGCCGTTAACCGGCTGACAGGGCTGGGCTCAGCCCCTCCTTCTCTGAGCTGGCCGCTCAGCTGTCGGCTAATTGCCAGCTCCTATCTCTCCACAGTTACTCAGCTGTTGATGATCCTGCTCGTCAGTCCTGCCTACTTAAGCCATCCAGTCCAGAGGAGCTCTGCCTTCGCCTTGGTCAACATCTCCTGCGATCCTGTCCAAGACTTGCTATGCTGACATCCCTTCTGGCTCCAGATCCTGCTTGCTGTTACACTATATTGATCCCTGACTTCTGGCTTGGCTGACTATCCGTTCCGGTTACTGAACTTTAGCTATGTTTTGACTACGTTTTTGTTCATTTTACTTTTATTAAACAAGTGTGATTTAACTGCACTTTCTGTCTAGGCCTGATTTCATGGTTTCTGACACCGGCTTCTGTTACAGGGACATTGGTTCCCACATTGCCCACCAGTGCTGCAAATCAGTGCCCACCAGTGTCACCTGTCATTGCTTGATCATCAGTGTCACTTGCCGGTGCTGCCCATCAGTTCAGCCTCATCAGCGCACAGCAGTGAAGGAGAAAAATTACTGTTTGCAACAAACTATGAAAAATGTATTTATTTTTCAAAAAATTTCGTTCTTTTTTCATTTAGCAAAAAATAAAAAACCCAGAGGTGATTAAATAGCACCAAAAGAAAGCTCTATTTATGTGAAAAAAAAAGTATTTCATATGGCTACAGTGTTGCATGACCGCGCAATTGTCCTTCAAAGTGCGACAGCACTGAAAATTGACCTGGGCAGGAAGGGGGTAAAAGTGCCAATTAGGCAAGTGGTTAATTGAACCTGCTGAAGTTGGAATCTGACTACTATGCACAGCTGCACCAGATTTTTCACTCTCCAGTTTTAGTAAATCAACTACATGGCTTCATGATGTTGACTCTACCAAGTGCTGTTGTCTAGGGGTTGCCACCTCATCCCTTTAAACCCAAACACATATGAATTACACAGGTTCTGTGGCTGATTAAGGTGGTAATTAAGCTCACCTAGTGCCTTATCTGTATTAAATTAGTCTCAGAACCTGTGTAATTCATATGTGTTTGGGTTTAAAGGGATGAGGTGGCAACCCTACTCTTGGCCCTGGAACTATGCAGGCGCCATCAAATAATAGAGTTAATCAGTCACAGCTCAAGGAACCCCTAGCAACCTCTGGAGGAAACCTATGGTTTCACTGAACCCTGGTTGAGAACGGCAGGTCTATAAGGGTTGCTGTTTTTCCATCATGGTACATTTTGTGGCCATTTCAGCTTGACCTGGAGCAACTAAAAAAAATGCTTAACTCCTAAGCCTGTTGGTGCTATGAGGGGGTTAATGCCAGAACGTAGTATTATTAAAATGGATAATCCCAGATCAGTGGCATATTAAAGAAGAGTATCAGGTTTTCAAGTATTATACTAATCCAACCATTATTTATTACGATTATTTGTCTAGTTATTACCCATCTGTGAGTGATCAGATGGGGATAGAAAATGCTTTTTTTTTTTTTTTTGTGGGTGGTGGGAGGAGGCATTGTCATAATGACAGGATTGGAGTATCGGGTGTTGTGCAAGTGGACTTCTCTTGTCATATATTGGAGGTCATTGTGTGCCTTTTCTCTGCATTTGTTGGTAATAAATGATCAAAATGCAGTAGGGTGTAGTAAATATATATATATATATATATATATATATATATATATATATATAGTTTAAAAAATATATATAAAAAAGTTTATTTTATTTTCCATAGTTTGCCTGTTTTCCTTTTTTTTTTAAATTAATTGATTAATTTTTTTTCAGTCATATGTTTCTAGATACATTTTTTTTAATTTTGGGGGAAAAAAGGGCATTGTGAAAGTCAGAAATCCATAGCAAGCTATAATAAATGTAAAATGGTGTTAGTTGCGGGGGGGGTTGTATTGCTGGGGAAAATGGCAAAGTGTAGCAGAATATACCATCACAATGGTGCCATCCCTGGACTAGCAGAAGATCTCATCACAATGATGCCGTCCGTAAACTACCAGAAGATACCATCACAATGGTTCCATCCCTACACTAGCAAAAAAATATCATCACAATGGTGCCATCCGCAAACTACCAGAAGATATAATCACAATGATGCCATGCTCTGTCTAGAGGAAGATGCCTTCACAAACATTCCATGCCAAGTCTAGAGGAACATACCATCAGTACCGTGCCTTGCTCTATCTAGAGGAAGATGCCTTCACAATGCCATGCCTAGTTTACAAGTGGTACTATGCCTTGTGTGGTCTAGTTGGAGATGTCATCAAAATGGGGATATGCCTAGTTTACCATCACAATAGAGCCCTGCCTAGACTAGGCATGGAAACTAGTGTCACAATGGTACTATACCTAGTCTATCCTCACAGTGGAGCCATGTTTAGTCTACCATTACAATGGTGCCATGCCCAGTCTAGGCTAGCAGAAGGTGTGACAAAGATGCAATGCCTAGTCTACCATTACAATGGTGACATGCATATTCTACCATCTCAATAGTGTCATGCCTAGCCTTTTCCGCTATAGAGACATCCCTAGTCTTGCATTTGTTCTATTCCCAGTCTAGGCTAGCAGAAAATATCATCATAAATGATGCCTAGTCTAATCTACTCTCGTAAAGGTGCCATGTCTAGTCTACCTTCACAATGGTGCCATGCATAGTCTACCCTCACAATGAGCATATGCCTTGTTTACCCTCACAATGACTTCATGCCTACTGTACCCTCACATTGGTGTCATACCTAGTCTGCCCTCATAATGGTGTCATGCCTAGACTACCATCAAATTGGTAAACAGTTCAATCCCAGTTGCAATGTCTGGCTCTAGGCCTCACTCGTGGCTATCCGGACCTTGCTTGGTCCATCCGCAAACATTAGAAAGTTTCACACAAAGTAGGTGCACCATGGTAACATGCATAAATCAAGAGGATTATTAATGAGTAGGAAGCATACTACATACAGGTGTCAAATCTAACCTTGGCATCCTCACAATAGGTGCTTACTCATACTACTTCTCTTTTTTTTTTTTTTTTTTTTGAGTCCTATGAGTAAGCACCCTGCGTGTGAAAGGCTTTAAGGTTAGATTTCATACCTATATGTAGTGTGCTTACAGCCGTGGATCCACTTTGTGTGAAAATTTCTAATGCTGTCACAATGGTGGCATTAACTATCTTAGCAGTGACATGCCTAGTCTTTCCATCACAATTGTGCCATGCCAATCTTTGCATCACAATTGTGCCGTGTCTAGTCTTTGCTTCACAATTGTGCTATGCTTAATCTTAGCATTACAATTGTGCTATGCCTAATCTTAGCATTACAATTGTGCCATGCCTAGTCTTTGCGTCACAATTGTGCCATGCCTAGTCTTTGCATCACAATTGTGCCATGCCTCGTCTTTAAATCACAATTGTGCTATGCCTATGATAGTTTTTGCAGCTCAATGGTGCCATGCCCAGTTTTTGCAGCTCAATGGTGCCATGCCTAATCTTCCCACCACGATGGTGCCATGCCCAGTCTTCCCATCACGATGGTGCCATGCCCAGTCTTCCCATCACGATGGTGCCATGCCCAGTCTTCCCATCGCGATGGTGCCATGCCCAGTCTTCCCATCGCGATGGTGCCATGCCCAGTCTTCCCATCACGATGGTGCCATGCCCAGTCTTCCCATCACGATGGTGCCATGCCCAGTCTTCCCATCACGATGGTGCCATGCCCAGTCTTCCCATCACGATGGTGCCATGCCCAGGCTTCCCATCACGATGGTGCCATGCCCAGTCTTCCCATCACGATGGTGCCATGCCCAGTCTTCCCATCACGATGGTGCCATGCCCAGTCTTCCCATCACGATGGTGCCATGCCCAGTCTTCCCATCGCGATGGTGCCATGCCCAGTCTTCCCATCGCGATGGTGCCATGCCTAGTCTTAACTACCATAATGGTGCCATGCTTAGTCCATCAGTGGGGCCATGCCTAGTTGGAGTTAACATCACATTGACTCCATGCTCAGTCTAGGTTAGCAGAAGATATCATCTCATTGATGCCATGCATGGCATTTTCCATTGTGTATGCCAGTTTTTCATCTGATGATTTATCTGAGAGTGATCAATGTATATTCTGTAGCAGCTCTTGGTCGTAGGTATAGCTTCCATCAGGGACAACATCTGCATGGAGTGTTTATTCCCCCTTTTTGTGTGGGTTTACTGTTGGTACTGCTTTGTTTTCGTTTGCAGGCCAACAACCCAATTGTAGAATTGTTACCTCCTCACTCACAAGTCTGTGCTGGGTTGGATAACCCTTCAGGGCAGAGTCTGATGCTGTTTGAAAGGGGACACGGAAACCATCCACATGGATTGTCAATACCGCACCTATAATATAATTGGTTAGATCTGAAATCTGTTGCCTATTCGTGCGAAGGATTGCAGGAATAGTTTGCTCTGTCTATATTTTGCTCTTTAATCTGCTCTGCTCTCGTCACCTTAAACGGGGATTAGTGAATTTAAAATGTGGATTAAACACCTTCTTACTAGAAATGGCTTCTCCGCTGGTAATTAGGAGGATATTCATCAAATCAGAATTAGCAAATGGTGTGCTGGCACGTGCCAAGCAACCCCCCCCCCCCCCCCCAACCATCCATTGTGGTAGTTTTGATTGGTTACCAGTCTTCTGACTAGTTTGTATCTAAATTATGTAAGGGAGTTGAAGCAAACCTGGGGAGAGAGTACAAACTCCATGCAGATGGTGTCTGTGGTAGGAGTTGATCCAAGGAATACTGAGCCACAAGACAAAATAATACTAACCACTTGTCAAGTAAGAGACACGGAGGTTGCTATAACTAACCCCACCTTCTGAAAATGCTAGCTGCCTGGCTTTTATGCTCTTTGGCTTAAGACACCTATACCTTTGTGGAAGTTGTCCTTTTTAGAGCCCATTTATATCCAGTGAGGTGCATTGCGATAATCACATGTTAACGCAAACATTAAGTCTCTTAGCACATTGCACTACTATGCATTTTAATTGCCAACATGTGTTGCAGCATATCGTAACGCACTACCATGCATGCTACATTGCCAAAAATGGACCATGGCTGTTTTTAAATATCTCTAGGTGCTTTGCCAACGAATAGGCTACTGTAACACGTTAAATGAAATGCACCAGGGTGCCAATCTCTGAACGGGCTCTCGTACAGTCCCCCCCCATCCCACTGAGTATGGCCCACCTGGACCAATACTTTCCAGCAAAGTTCACTCTGCCGCCATGCCTGGTGCCACAAAGCCTTTCCAGCAAAAGCACCCCCACAGGGTCCCTTTCTCAGTGTGTATGGGGCGTCGCTGCCCCATTCATTCCTTTTTGGGTACGCCATACACATGGCAGCCTCCAGCAGCCCAACTGAGTACAGCTCACCCATAAGAAGGCCATGGCACCCCATGATAAGTCATGGGGTCATGGTAAGTCAATGTAACTATTCCAAGTATGTAATACCTCTTACAGAGATCATAGTACTCCCCCTGATGATGCCTTCACCTGCTTTCCACTTCAGAAGTATGGCGCCATCTTTGTTCCGGCTTTATCGGGGTCACCATCTACTTTGTGGACTGAGATGCCAGCTTAGCAATGCCACAATTATGCAAATCCTGCTTCCTGTGCAGTTCTTGGCTGTGTTCACAGCTCAGCCCTTGCTGCAGCCTTCTCATCTCTTTGACTTGCTACAATGTTGCAGTCCAGTCTGATGGCATCATCCCAGTTTAGGCAGAATCTCTGGACTAGAGCTCAAGGATGGCTTTTGAATGATAAATGGTGGAGCTCTAATGTTGCAGCCTGACCACTGGGGGAGAGGAGACTGTGCAGCCTTAACATTGGGGGGGGTTTGACAACTGAGCAGCCTGAACACTGGGGCATGGCTGTCTTAATGTATGGGCACCCCTGGACAGTGCCCTAGATGCATGGGGGAGCCCCACGATAATCTTGCATTACATCACACTTGTCAACTGTCTCGGATTTGCCAGGACAGTTATGCTTTTTACTAAATTGTCCCCTGATGGCCAGGATTTTATTTAAAGTACTAATACAGTATCTCACGAAAGTGAGTACACCCCTCACATTTTTGTAAATATTTTATTCTATCTTTTCATGTGACAACACTGAAGAAATGACACTTTGCTACAATGTAAAGTAGTGAGTGTACAGCTTGTATAACAGTGTAAATTTGCTGTCCCCTCAAAATAACTCAACACACAGCCATTAATGTCTAAACTGCTGGCAACAAAAGTGAGTACACCCCTAGGTGAAAATGTCCAAATTGGGCCCAGTTAGCCATTTTCCCTCCCTGGTGTCATGTGACTCATTAGTGTTACAAGGTCTCAGGTGTGAATGGAGAACAGGTGTGTTAAATTTGGTGTTATTGCTCTCACTCTGTCATACTGGTCAAGGGAAGTACAACATGGCACCTCATGGCAAAGAACTCTCTGAGGATCTGAAAAAAAGAATTGTTGCTCTACATAAAGTTGGCCTAGGCTGTAAGAAGATTGCCAAGACCCTGAAACTGAGCTGCAGCACGGTGGTCGAGACCATCCAGTGGTTTAACAGGACGGGTTCCACTCAGAACAGGCCTCGCCATGGTAGACCAAAGAGGTTAAGTGCAGGTGGTCAGCGTCATATCCAGAGGTTGTCTTTGGGAAATAGACATATGAGTGCTGCCAGCATTGCTGCAGAGGTTGTAGGGGTGGGGGGTCAGCCAGTCAGTGCTCAGACCATACGCCGCACACTGCATCAAATTGGCCTGCATGGCTGTCATCCCAGAAGGAAGCCTCTTCTAAAGATGATGCACAATAAAGCCTGCAAACAGTTTGCTGACAACAAGCAGACTAAGGACATGGATTACTGGAACCATGTCCTGTGGTCTGATGAGACCGAGATAAACTTATTTGGTTCAGATGGTGTCAAGCGTGTGTGGCGGCAACCAGGTGAGGAGTACAAAGACAAGTGTGTCTTGCCTACAGTCAAGCATGGTGGTGGGATTGTCATGGTCTGGGGCTGCATGAGTGCTGCCGGCACTGGGGAGCTACAGTTCATTGAGGGAACCATGAATGCCAACATGTACTGTGACATAGTGAAGCAGAGCATGATCCCCTCCCTTATTCCAACATGATAATGACCCCAAACACACCTCCAAGACGACCACTGCCTTGCTAAAGAAGCTGAGGGTAAAGGCGATGGACTGGCCAAGCATGTCTCCAGACCTAAACCCTATTGAGTATCTGTGGGGCATCCTCAAACAGAAGGTGGAGGAGCACAAGGTCTCTAACATCCACCAGCTCTGTGATGTCATCATGGACGAGTAGAAGAGGACTCCAGTGGCAACCTGTGAAGCAACCTGTGAAGCTCTGGTGAACTCCATGCCCAAGAGGGTTAAGGCAGTGCTGGAAAATAATGGTGGCCACACAAAATATTGACACTTTGGGCCCAATTTGGACATTTTCACTTAGGGGTGTACTCACTTTTGTTGCCAGCGGTTTAGACATTAATGGCTGTGTGTTGAGTTATTTTGAGGGGACAGCAAATTTACACTGTTATACAAGCTGTACACTCACTACTTTACATTGTAGCAAAGTGTCATTTCTTCAGTGTTGTCACATGAAAAGATAGAAGAAAATATTTACAAAAATGTGAGGGGTGTACTCACTATTGTGAGATACTGTGTGTGTGTGTGTATATATATATATTATATATGTTTTATCTCTATCAACTATTTATACTTTAATTCTTGAGAGTAGGTGCGTAAATTGGGGCAGGCTGGTAGAGGCCTCAGTGCATTACTTTGCCCAGGAGCCCATGATGCTATTAAGACAGCCCTGCACTGGGGGAAGAGGAGAGTGAGCAGCCTAATTGGGGGAGGGGAGACTGTGGAAATGCTTCCCCCTGCCTGCAGCAGACTGATGACATCATTTCAGCCTAGGCAAAGTCACCGGACTGGAGTTCCAGGATGGCTTTTTTTTTTTTTTAATGATCAAAGGTGGAGCTTCTCTGCAAGAAGATACTGCTGCTGTATTGTGACATGTCAGGAATTTATACACAAAGGTTGAAAGGAGCAGTAAATTATGGCAGTAAATATGGATGCAAAAAGGGCTTATCTTCTACTCAATGGCCATCTTTCTGCAGCTCTGCTGAAGAAACGTTGCCTGGAGATCTCCATTGGCAGTGTCAGGGTTATGCAGATGAACACATGTAACACTAGACCTCTGGAATGGTAGCCCGCGGCCTGCTATCGGGGTATACATTTCCTTCACGTATTGTTCATGCGATGTGTGCTGTGTTCGTTTTGGCTGAGCACAGTGCCCACAAGAACCGCGCACACATATCACCACGCTTTTTTGTGTCGCTTTCGGAGCCATTTTGGTGTTCGTAACTCCCTATTGGCTCAGTCCAATTATCCCGACAGCGCTCAGGATAGCGATCCTTCTAGTTTTCATCACCCTCAATGCCATCTGTTTAACTCCTTTGCTGCCAGATGCTTTTTTTTTTTCCATACTAGAATGCAATTTTTTTTTTTTTTAACGTACTTAAAACACCCCAAAAAAATGTGAAATATTTTCTGCAAGCAGAGACACCTTTTAAATAAAAGGGTGACAGTTGCAATGTTTTAGGCCACAAGATATTTGTGCTACTAATCATCAAATCTATAATTTAATTAAAAAATACACTCAAATTATTTTGACGCACACAAATACAATATACCGTATATACTCGAGTATAAGCCGACCCGAATATAAGCCGAGGCATCTAATTTTACCACAAAAAACTGGGAAAAATTATTGACTCGAATATAAGCCTAGGGTGAGAAATGTGCAGCTACTGTAAGTGGAAAAGAGGGTCAACAATGCCCATTTGCAGCCATAGGTCCCCCAAACTTCAAACTCGGTAGTTAAGGGTTCCTAGATGCCCCCTAGCTGCAGCCAAAATTTGGGGTCTCTGGACCCGAAGGGTCCCGAAATGACATTGCTGCAGATGGACACAGTTGACTGACTTTAGGGCCCCGTATCTCGGAGCCACTTGTTGCTAGGAACCCCAATTTTAGTGTGCAAACTCGGTGGAACTAGCACTACAGCATATCCAAGCTAGCTGGGGTTCCTAGCACTAAGTGACCCCGAGATACAGGGCCCCAAAGTCAGTTTGGAAAATGTCAAGCACTTTTCTGCAACAGAAGATGACATTTTCCAAACCAAATATGGGGCCCCATATCTCGGGGCCACTTGGAGCTAGGAACCCCAGCTTTGGATATGTTGTAGTGCTAGTTCTACTGGGTTTGCACACCAAATTTGGGGCTCCTAGCACTAAGTGGCCCCCAGATACGGGGCCCCAAATTCGGTTCGGAAAATGTCATTCTCTGCTGCCAGAAAAGTGCTTGACATTTTCCGAACCGAATTGGGGCCCTGTATCTCGGAGCCACTTGGTGCTAAGAACTCCAGCTTTGAATATGTTGTAGTGCTAGTTCTACTGGGTTTGCATACCAAGTTTGGGGTTCCTAGTTCCAAGTGGTCAACTGTGTCCATCTGCAGCAATGTCATTTCGGGACCCTTTGGGTCCAGAGACTCCAAATTTTGACTGCAGCTAGGGCTTGACTGGAGTATATGCCGAGGGGGCATTTTCAGCACAAAAAAAGTGCTAAAAAACTCGGCTTATACTGGAGTATATACTAGGGTTGTCCCGATACCACTTTTTTAGCACCGATACTTTTTTTCAAGTACTCGCCGATACCGATTAACGATACTTTTTTTTAATGTCACGTGACAGTGTTGGTTTTTTTTTAGGGGGGGGGGAGTGAACGGTGCCCTGTGTGTGTGTGTGTTTTTTTTTTTATTTTATTTTTTCATTTACATTTATTATTTTTTACAATTTTTTTTTATTCTTTATTGCGAGTCAGCTGACTCCATTCACACAGTGGAGAGAGACAGCAGAACGAAGGGGACAGAGGAAGAGAGGGGGGGGACAGCGGAAAGCCGGAACGGATGGGGACAGCGGAGGGGGACAGAGTAAAGAAGAAGGACAGCGGAGGGGGACAATGCAACGGAGGACAGCGGAGGGGGACAGAGTAAAGAAGAAGGACAGCGGAGGGGGACAATGCAACGGAGGACAGCGGAGGGGGACAGAGCAAAGAAGGAGGACAGCGGAGGGGGACAATGCAACGGAGGACAGCGGAGGGAGACAGAGCAAAGAAGGAGGACAGCGGAGGGGGACAATGCAACGGAGGACAGCGGAGGGGGACAGAGCAAAAAAGGAGGACAGCGGAGGGGGACAATGCAACGGAGGACAGCGGAGGGGGACAATGCAAAGAAGGAGGACAGCGGAGGGGGACAATGCAACGGAGGAGGACAGCGGAGGGGGACAATGCAGCGGAGGAGGACAGCGGAGGGGGACAATGCAGCGGAGGAGGACAGCGGAGGGGGACAATGCAACGGAGGAGGACAGCGGAGGGGGACAATGCAGCGGAGGAGGACAGCGGAGGGGGACAATGCAGCGGAGGAGGACAGCGGAGGGGGACAATGCAACGGAGCAGAGGGGGACAATGCAACGGAGCAGGACAGCGGAGGGGGACATTGGAACGGAGGGGGACAGAGCAACGGAGCAGGACAGCGGAGGGGGACTAAGGGGGATGAGGTGACAGTCAGCGGTGATCATGTGTGGGGGAGTTACAAGCACCGATCACCGCTGTGTCACTAAAGCAGCTGAAAGCCGCGGGGGGAGAAGCTTGTAACTCCCCCACGCGCCGATCACCGCTGACAGTCAAGGTATCGGGGAAGCATCGGGAGCATTTGCCCGAGTACAAGTACTTGGGCAAATGCTCGGTATCGGTGCCGATACCGATACTAGTATCGGTATCGGGACAACCCTAGTATATACAGTAATCCCTGAATTTTGGTAAAATATAAAAGATGGGATTGCATCGATTAGATAGATACCAACATGCCAAACCTCAGCAACCTGAGATTGTACATAAGCTTTTTAGAGCCCTTAAAGTTGATTGTAAAGGATCGTTTTTTATTTTTTTTAAAATAACAAACATATCATACTTACCTCCACTGTGCAGCTCGTTTTTGCACAGAGTGGCCCCGAACCTGGTCTTCTGGGGTCCCCCGGCGGCTCTCGCGGCTCCTCCCCACATCACATAACCCCCTAGGAGAAGCGCTCCCCGAGGGGGGTTACCTTGCGCGCGCGCGCTCCCGAGTCCAGCATTGCGTCCATAGACACGAATGCCGGACTCGGCCCCACCCCCGGCGCCCGTGTCATTGGATTTTATTGGCAGCAGCGGAGCCAATGGCTGCGCTGCTATCAATCTATCCAATCAAGAGCCGGGACCCCGTGCAGAGAGGGACAGCGCGTCCCTGCCGAGAAGATGAAGGGGTTCAGGTAAGTAAAACGGGGGGGCTGGGGGGCCGGTCACTGCCAGGTGTTTTTTCACCTTAATGCATAGGATTATTATTATTATTATTATTATACAGGATTTATATAGCGCCGACAGTTTACGCAGCGCTTTACAACATTAGGGCAGACAGTACAAGTACAATACAATTCAATACAGGAGGAATCAGAGGGCCCTGCTCGTTAGAGCTTACAATCTAGGATGCATTAAGGTGAAGAAAACATGTACCTTTACAACCCCTTTAATGCCCCAACCTGTGGCAGATCGCATTCTAGAAGGTGGTCAGCAGTCAGCTGGGGGTTTGATATATTGACTATTTTAACCCTAAAAAGCCAGCACCACCAACTGCGGGCAATGCAGAAATGGGGGGGGCTGCACTGCAACTGTCACTTGAAAGGGTCGCGTTCAGTGGTAGTACAGGGGTATAATTTTTGCTGCAACAGCGAAGCAACGTGCCCAGCAACAACCCCTCCCGGCTGCTGTATTGGTATAAGGGGGAGGTGGTAAACCAAGGCCCTAGAATTATTGCTCTCACTTCAGTGTGTGCAGGGATACCTAATATGTGGTGCAATTGTTTCCTACACTTTATTGCTATCACACTGGAACTGAAAAGCCTCATGTATCAAAAACCTAAAATAAAGTTATTTATATAATTTTTTTATAATGTGTGGTGTATGTATAATAAAATTAAAAAAAAAAAAAATATATATATATCTATATCTATATAGATAGAGATATATAATCTCTCTCTCTCTCTCTCTCTCTCTCTCTCTCTCTCTCTTTCTCTCTCTCTCTCTCTCTCTCTCTCTCTCTCTCTCTCTCTCTCTCTCTCTCTCTCTCTCTCTCTCTCTCTCTCTCTCTCTCTCTCTCTCTCTCTCTCTCTCTCTCTCTCTCTCTCTCCATACTATATTACAAAATTATTGGGACACCGGTCTTTACACGCACATTAACTTTAATGGCATCCCAGTCTTAGTCCGTAGGGTTCAAAATTGAGTTGGCCCACCCTTTGCAGCTATAACAGCTTCAACTCTTCTGGGAAGGCTGTCCACAAGGTTTAGGAGTGTGTCTATGGGAATGTTTGACTATTCTTCCAGAAATGCATTTGTGAGGTCAGGCACTGATGTTGAATGAGAAGGCCTGGCTCACTATCTCCACTCTTATTCATCCCAAAGGTGTTCTGTCGGGTTGAGGTCAGGACTCCGTGCAGACCAGCCAAGTTCCTCCACCCAGACTCACTCATCCATGTCTTTCTGGACTTTGCTTTGTACACTGGTCCAAATCATTTGGTTGGGGGGGGGGGGGATTATGGTCAGGACCGTCTTTATTATTGATTGGACCCTAGGAAACATTTTCTTGGGCCCTCCCAAATCCATTTAACTATTTGGGGGCAGTGCAGGCTCAAGGGGCAGCTGCTTTGGCCTCCACAACAACTGGGCCCAGAGCAGCTGGCCCTTATTATGGTGTGGGGTTGTTTTTCAGGGGTTGGGCTTGGCCCCTTAGTTCCAGTGAAGGGAACTCTTAAGGCGTCAACATTCCAAGACATTTGGACAATTTCAAGTTCCCAACTTTGTGGAACAGTTTGGGGATGGCCCCTTCCTGTTCCAACATGACTGCACACCAGTGCACAAAGCAAGGTCCATAAAGACATGGATAAGCGAGTTTGGGGTGGAGGAACTTGACTGGCCTGCACAGAGTCCTGACCTCAACCCAATAGAACACCTTTGGGATGAATTAGAGCGGAGACTGCGAGCCAGGCCTTCTCGTCCAACATCAGTGCCTGACCTCACGAATGCGCTTCTGGAAGAATCGTCAAACATTCCCATAGACACGCTCCTAAACCTGGACAGCCTTTCCCAGAAGAGTTGAAGCTGTTATAGCTGCAAAGGGTGGGCCAACTCAATATTAAACCCTATGGACTAATGCCCCGTACACACGGTCGGACATTGATCAGACATTCCGACAACAAAATCCTCTAGGATGTTGGCTCAAACTTGTCTTGCATACACACGGTCACACAAAGTTGTCGGAAAATCCGATCGTTCTGAACGCGGTGACGTAAAACACGTATTGATGAACACGTGATAGATATATAATCAGACACGCACGCATTTTTCTTTTTAATTTCTGGCAGTTAAGTAGTTACTTTAGTCATTTGGCAACCACACCTTTTTTTTTTTTTTTTGACACAGGTACAGTGCTTTCATTAGTGCCCCCGGCGCTTTTCTTTTCCAATGCAACAGCGGCAGAATTCGCAGGACTTCCCGCAAACGTGGTGTAGCATTAATCCCTCCTGCATGAATACCTCTCTGCCTGTAAATCCTCATTTGTCAGCACGCTGTCTGAGATCTGAGGAGCTTCTCAATGGTGGGTTCTCTGGCAGCCTTTGCTAACTCGGGCTTTTGGCTGTAATGCAGATCTACCACTTAGGATTCAAATAGACAGGAAGGCCCGAGGCAGGGAGGTGAGTCAGTAAGATTGTCAGCACTCTACGAAGACCCCGTGTCACCTGGAGCCGGGATGAGATCTGGGCCCTGTAAACAGGAGTGCTGTTAGAAATCATGGGGGTCTCATACAGCCTACCTGACAGGGCCCTGCACAACCCCCCCCCCCCAAAAAAAATATCAAAACCATATTTTCACTAAAAATACATTAAGCCCTGGTTTACATTAATACGGCTTTGAAAACGCACTACTTCAGCGCAATTTCAAAGCCGCAAATCAGTGCGATTTATACGTACGATTTCATTGCATCTTGCGACCTCGTTTAAACGAAGTCTATGCACATCGCAGTGAAATCGGCAAAAACCTGCAATATGAGTCGCAGCAATTTCAACGGTTCCATTGCAAGCAATGGGGTGCGATTTTTCATGTGATTTGGAACGGTCAAATCGCACCGGTGTCAACAGGGGCTTAAATCACTGTTATGCCGCGTACACACGGTCGGACTTTTCAAACGGACTTGTCCGACGGACCAAATCCGGTGGACAATCCGATCGGTGTGTGGGCTTCACCGGACCTTCAGCTGACTTTTCCAGTCGCAAATCTGACGGACTTTACATTTGGAACATGCTTCAAATCTTTACGTCGTAACTCCGCCGGACCCAGAAATCCGCTCGTCTGTATGCTAGTCCGACGGACAAAAACCGACGCTAGGGCAGCTATTGGCTACTGGCTATCAACTTCCTTATTTTAGTCCGGTGTACGTCATCACGTACGAATCTATCGGACTTTGGTGTGATCGTGTGTAGGCAAGTCCGGTCATTAGAAAGTCTGTTGGACTTTTGTAGCTGAAAAGTCCGACCGTGTGTACGCAGCATAAGGCCTCTTTCACACTAACGATCCGTATGTCCGTTTTTCATCCTTCCGTTTTCGGATGAAAAACGGACATACATGAATCTCTATGGAGCGTCGGATGTCAGCGGTGATGTGTCCGCTGACATCCGACCCGCTCCGATCCGAAAAGTGTAACGGAGGAAAAACCTACTTTTCCATCCGTTTTCGGATCGGATCGGGTGACGACGGACACTACGGTCCGTCATCATCCGATCCCCCCATAGGGGAGAGCGGCGCTCTGACAGGTCCGTCGCTGCACAGTGTGCAGTGATGCACCTGTCATCTTCCTGTTCAGCGGGGATTGGCGGAGTGATCCCCGCTGAGCAAGCGGATGTTCACGGGGCGGATCATCACTGATCCGCCCCGTGAGAAAGAGCCCTTAGAGAACACAAACATAACCCAACTTACAAAATTTCTGCTTAAATCCTTAAAGATAAAACTGTGTTGAGTTAATAAATAAAGCTCTGTGTGTAAATGAGGCATTGGGGGTCATTCACTGTGGCTGTGGCCTGTACACTGTGAATGTGGCTATTGCTGTGCGCAGGCAGCCTATGTTACGCTGTGGG
The DNA here is from genome assembly GCF_042186555.1 of Aquarana catesbeiana. Taxonomy (NCBI): domain Eukaryota; kingdom Metazoa; phylum Chordata; class Amphibia; order Anura; family Ranidae; genus Aquarana; species Aquarana catesbeiana. The sequence goes on from NC_133327.1 coordinate 15,395,009, forward strand.
GACGCCGCAGCTGTATGAACACAGCCGCAGATCCTAATTTTGATGGAGGTGTATGGCCCCCGAACACTGACAGTGTGTGTTTGGGGCCACTCACCCACACCGGGTCACCTGGATGCCGCTACATCCTCTTAGCGTAACACACGATCGGGCATGCCGACAACAAAATCCTGTATTTATTACCGACGGATGTTGGCTCAAACTTGTCTTACATACACAGGGTCACACAAGTGTTGTCGGAAATTCTGAACGTCAAGAACTCTCTGAGGATCTGAAAAAAAGAATTGTTGCTCTACATAAAGGTGGCCTAGGCCAGTGATGGCGAACCTCGGCACCCCAGATGTTTTGGAACTACATTTCCCATGATGCTCACCTACACTGCAGAGTGCATGAGCATCATGGGGAATGTAGTTCCAAAACATCTGGGGTGCCAAGGTTCACCATCACTGGCCTAGGCTATAAGAAGATTGCCAAGATGCTGAAACTGAGCTGCAGCACGGTGGCCAAGACCATACAGCGGACAGGACAGGTTCCACTCAGAACAGGCCTCACCATGGTCGACCAAAGAAGTTGAGTGCTCGTGCTCAGCGTCATATCCAGAGGTTGTCTTTGGGAAATAGATGTATGAGTGCTGCCAGCATTGCTGCAGAGATTGAAGGGGTGGGGGGGTCAGCCTGTCAGTGCTCAGACCATACGCCGCACACTGCATAAAATTGGTCTGCATGTCTGTCATCCCAGAAGGAAGCCTCTTCTAAAGATGATACACAAGAAAGCCCGCAAACAGTTTTCTGAGGACAAGCAGACTAAAGACATGGATTACTGGAACCATGTCCTGTGGTCTGATGAGACCAAGATAAACGTATTTGGTTCAGATGGTGCCAAGCGTGAGTGGCCACACAGATGATAGCCGGTCATTTGCTCTGCACCTCCTGCAATCAGAAGATGTCTTGCATTCTTTTAACAGAATACGAGGCTTTCTGCGATTGGAGGAGGGGAGATCGCGTGGAATCCGCTGCAGTCTCCTCTCCCCCCCAGCAGTGATCACTCAGACTTGTAACGTTGTAGCAAGTCAGTAGGGGCTGATCTGTGTCAGACATTTGGGAACCCAACCCAGTACTGCACAGACACATGGATTTATGTGACTGTGTCATCGGTCCTGTGCCAGTATCTCAGTCCTGGAAGTAGACGGTCATCCTGGTTAACAGCTGAGCAAAGATGGCGCTGTCCTTCTGGAGCGAGAGGCAGTGTCAAGGGAAGTACTGTGATCTCTGTGAAGGATACCTGGAAGTGTTACACTGATACATTACTGAGCATGCAAATACGTGACATGGAAATATATGTGATGCTAGGACCGTTTTTATTATATTTTTTATTACTATTATTTATTTTTATTGATTTTATTTTTTTATTATATAACATTTAAAACTTATGGGACAATAATTATTAAACACTGATGTTAGAATGAAAACTGTTTAATGTAGTTGATGATATTGAACATTTCCAGGGACAGGTTAGAGCCGGTGAGGAGCCGCAATCCAGTGGTGGTTGACGATCACAGGCAATGTATATGGATAGCAGTACCTGGTGCATTGCCATTGACACCTCCCATAGACCTGTACAGTTACCGTCTCTCCATCCTGTTTCCAACGGCTTACCTACCTAATCCGGTATTAAACATAATTGCAGATCCTGCTTCCCTCCCCTTCCTACGGCATTTCCAAAGCGCCTGTTTCTTTTGCCAGCCTGTTCTATTGAGTACATTTATGTTAAAGCGTATGTCAAACAAATTTTTTTTCCCCATCTATTTTTGCCTTCCCTGGTTCTCCCACCCCATCAACATTTTAATAACCTAATATTTTTTTCAATAAAACCTTTTCTTTTTTTCATGACAAACCTTATTTTAGACCTTGTGATGACATATCTGGCTCTCTGTGCTTCTCTATGCAATCCAGGCAGAGCATGGCTGATGGGAGGGGCCGCAGTGTGCTGTACATAGCTTTCTGAAAACATCACCCTGCCTCGGGGTTCCTTTTAAGAGCCCTTAGTCCTGATGCAAGCAGTGGAGGAGTTATGCAAATATCAAAATGCTTTGATGGGTGGGTGTCAGTCTGGAGGAGTGGGCGTTCCTAGGGAAGGTTCTGCATGTAGACCACCGCAGGTAATGCCCCCATGTGATGCTGAGCCTCTATGATTAAAAGAACTGAAATCCAATGAATGAAAGGGATGGGCCAGGATCAACCAAGGAAAGGGCTAGATTAGTGGTCTCCAAACTGCGCCCCCTGGAGGCCTGATGTGGCTTTATGCTTGCCCTTATCTGGCCCTTGGGTCGTATTCCACCAACTGGCACCAATAATAGAGCACTATTCCCCCTACTGACGCCAATGGTGGAGCACTATTCCCCCTACTGACACCAATGATGAAGCACCATTCCCCCTACTGACACCGATGATGGAGCACCATTCCCCCTACTGACACCGATGATGGAGCACCATTCCCCCTACTGACACCGATGATGGAGCACCATTCCCCCTACTGACACCGATGGTGGAGCACCATTCCCCCTACAGACACCAATGGTGGAGCACCATTCCCCCTACAGACACCAATGGTGGAGCACCATTCCCCCTACAGACACCAATGGTGGAGCACCATTCCCCCTACAGACACCAATGGTGGAGCACCATTCCCCCTACAGACACCAATGGTGGAGCACCATTCCCCCTACAGACACCAATGGTGGAGCACCATTCCCCCTACAGACACCAATGGTGGAGCACCATTCCCCCTACAGACACCAATGGTGGAGCACCATTCCCCCTACAGACACCAATGGTGGAGCACCATTCCCCCTACAGACACCAATGGTGGAGCACCATTCCCCCTACAGACACCAATGGTGGAGCACCATTCCCCCTACAGACACCAATGGTGGAGCACCATTCCCCCTACAGACACCAATGGTGGAGCACCATTCCCCCTACAGACACCAATGGTGGAGCACCATTCCCCCTACAGACACCAATGGTGGAGCACCATTCCCCCTACAGACACCAATGGTGGAGCACCATTCCCCCTACAGACACCAATGGTGGAGCACCATTCCCCCTACAGACACCAATGGTGGAGCACCATTCCCCCTACTGACACCAATGGTGGAGCACCATTCCCCCTACTGACACCAATGATGGAACACCATTCCCCCTACTGACACCAATGGGGGAGCACCATTCCCCTTATTGACCCCATTCACCCCACTGCCATATAAACAAAAGGTGGGGCAATTTCTACTCCCACTGGCCAGACACCCCCCCCCCCACACAAAATCTGAAGGACAGTAAACTTTGCTTAGACAGTTTGGAGACCCCTGGGCTGGATGATGCTGGATGTCCTCCAGGAAATGAGGCCGGCTTTAGCTGACTTGCTGTGGCTTCTAATGAACTTCCTGAGAAGCTCTGATGGCACACCATAGAATCCTTTTTTAGGTGAAGCATGCAAAGCTCCTTGCTGATGTGTTTCAACCAAAATTGGGAAAACCCTGAGGCTTTGGCCCAATTTTGGTGAAACGCGTCATAAAGAAGGTCCCAGATGGTATTGTTCGTTTGGAACAATAAAGCTTCACCTACAGTGTTTTTTACCTTGTGTCACAGACTTTGGGCACCTAGCTAGCCGAGAAGGTGAGTGAGAGTTGGGAGTGGCAACCTTTTTGCTTAGAAATTAATGTTCGTGGTTGAGGATTATGGCAGGTGGTGTGACACTATTCCTCCCATTAAAACTAATGATGGGGCACTGGTGCCAGGGCATTCTCAACTCCTACTGGCTACAATATCACTATTCTGTACTCCTACTCCTGGACCTCTCTGCTGCCTTTGATACAGTTGACCACCCCCTCCTCCTCAAAAAACTCCACGTCTTTGGTCTCCGTGACTGTGCTCTTCGCTGGTTCTCTTCCTACTTATGCAACCGCACCTTTAGCGTTACTTACAATACTACTTCCTCCTCTCCCTTTCTCTGTTGGGGTCCCCCAAGGTTCTGTTCTTGGACCTCTCCTATTTTCGACACCCAAATCTATTTCTCTACCACTCAACTCACTCCTTCAATCTCTTCATGTTTTGCTAATTTACTAATTTACTAACAGATATATCAGATATATCAGTCTGGATGTCACACCACTTCCTCATACTCAGTCTATCCAAAACCAAACTTGTGATTTTTCCTCTCCCTCGTGCCCCTTCCCCTGATCTCTCTGTCAAAATCGATGGGACAACTATAAGCCCATCCCTGCATGCCAAGGTCCTAGGTGTAGTCCTGGACTGTGAACTCTCCTTTAAGCCCCACGTCCAATCGCTGTCCAAATATTGCCGTCTCAACCTCCGCAACATCTCCAAAATACGCCCCTTTCTAACCAACTTCACTACATTGTTCCCTGACTTCTGGCTTGGCTGACTATCCCTTCCGGTTACTGAACTTTGGCTATGTTTTGACTACGTTTGTTCTTTTTACTTTTATTATTAAACAAGTGTGATTTAATTGCACTTCTGTCTCGGTCTGATTTCATGGTTTCCGACACTCCTCCCATGCTCGCCTCCAGGACTTTTCTAGAGCCTCTCCAATCCTATGGAACTCCTTACCCCAATCTGTCCGATTATCTCCTACTCTATTAGCTTTTAGACGATCCCTGAAAACCCTCCTTTTCAGAGAAGACTATCCTACCCACAACTAGCAACTGTATTTTCATTTTCTCCATCTGATCATCCCCCACAGTTATTACCTTTTTGTTCCACTTGACTCTCCCTTCTAGATTGTAAGCTCTAATGAGTAGGGCCCTGTGATCCCTCCTGTATTGAATTGTATTGTAACTGTACTGTCTGCCCCCATGTTGTAAAGCGCTGCGCAAACTGTTGGCACTATATAAATCCTGAATAATAATACAATCCGCCCCCCCTCCCTTATGAACTGTAAACAAAACTCTTTGACGCGTTTCACCCAAAATTGGGATAACCCTGAGGCTTTGGCCCAATTGTGGTGAAACGCATCGAAAAGAGGGTCCCAGATAGTGGTGTTTGCTCGAAACAATAAAGCTTCACTCACGGTATTTTATGGTGTGTCAACCACTTGGGCACCTAGCTAGCCAAGAGGGTGAGTGGGAGTTGGGAATGGCGGATAACCTTTTTGCTTAGAGATGAATGCTCTAGGTTAAGGATTATGGTCAATGAATGACAATTGTCACAAATGCGTCCAACATCATTCATTACTTGTTCATCCAATTTTTTTGAAGAACAAATTTTCACTTTGTGTCCTTATTTTCCGCAGATCTGGAAGACTGGTGGATGTTATTTCTTTGGCGGAAACATGGAGACTGTGGTTTGGGAGTGTGGTTAGCACCTGGTAATCTGCTAAGGAGAAATTATGAACCCATGTCTAAGGAGGACACCGAATGATCCCAGTCTTCTGACCGCAGGGAACGTGTCGTAAAGCCCTCTATGATCAATGCGTACTGGAAGCCCCGTCACAAGAGCCGTCCATCCATGGGACTGTGGAGGACAGCTAGGATTTGAAGGACACTATGGCTCTGTATGGATCCATCATGGCCGTCTTCTTCTTGATGTCTTTTGCTCTCGTCCAAGGAGCCATAGGACACAGCCTGTTTGCTTGTGAGCCCATCACGCTAAGAATGTGTCAGGACCTTCCGTACAATACCACCTTCATGCCCAATCTCCTCAACCACTATGACCAACAGACGGCAGCTCTGGCCATGGAGGTGAGTTTTTCTCTTCTTCAAAGAAAATGTCCAGCTTGTATCCTGTTGATTCATAACACTTAAATTGGACCTATATTTCAAGCTAGACTTTCTCCAACCTTTTTAATATGGGAGAACCCTTAAAATCACTTTCAAGTCTCAGGGAACCCCTGCTACTAATTACTATATCTACACCTTGTGGTACATGGAGGTCAGTGGGAAGAATGTCCCTTACATTGGTGATCAGTGGGAAGAGTGTTCCTTTAATTGGAGGGCAATAGGAAGAATGTTCCTTTCATCAGAGGTTAGTGGAAGGAATGTTCCCTACATTGGCGTTCAGTGGGAGGAATGTTCCCTACATTGGTGGTCAGTGGGAAAAATGCCCCTTACATTGGTGGTCAGTGGGAAAAATGCCCCTTACATTGGTGGTCATTGGGAAGAATGTTCCTTACTTTAGTGATCAGTGGGAAAAATGTTCCTTACATTGGAGATCAGTGTAAAGAATATTCCTTGCATTGGTGGTCAATGGGGAAAAATTATTCTTATATTTGAGGTCAGTGGAAAGAACGTTCCTTATATGAGGTTAGTGGGAAAAATTCTCCTTATATTGGTGGTCAATGGAAAGAACGTGCCTTACATTCGAGGTCAGTGGAAGAAATGTCCCTTACATTGGTGGCCAGTGGAAAGAATTTTCCCTATATTTGAGGTCAGTGGGAAGCATGTTCCTTATTTTTGTGGTTAGTTGGAAAAATTCTCCTTACATTGGTGGTCAGTGGGAAGAAAGTCCCTTACATTGGTGGTCAGGGGGAAGAATGTCCCTTACATTGGTGGTCAGGGGGAAGAATGTCCCTTACATTGGTGGTCAGTGGGAAGAATGTCCCTTACATTGGTGGTCAGTGGGAAGAATGTCCCTTACATTGGTGGTCAGTGGGAAGAATGTCCCTTACATTGGTGGTCAGTGGGAAGAATGTCCCTTACATTGGTGGTCAGTGGGAAGAATATCCCTTACATTGGTGGTCAGTGGGAAGAATGTCCCTTACATTGGTGGTCAGTGGGAAGAATGTCCCTTACATTGGTGGTCAGTGGGAAGAATGTCCCTTACATTGGTGGTCAGTGGGAAGAATGTCCCTTACATTGGTGGTCAGTGGGAAGAATGTCCCTTACATTGGTGGTCAGTGGGAAGAATGTCCCTTACATTGGTGGTCAGTGAGAATAATGGTCCTTACATTGGTGATCAGTGGGAAAAACTCTCCTTACATTGGAGGCCAGTGAGAAGAATGCCCCTTACATTGCTTGTTAATGGGAAGAATACTTGCTATACAGCTAGCTAAAATGACCATTGGTGTCAGTGTTTTTTTTATCTGAGAGGAAGAAATTAGTCATTAGTCCACCTGACAATAGCTCGATCTGCTTTTTCTTTCCAGAGGGATGGTGTCATCTTTGTTCAGGCATCATCTAAGATCACTATCCCACTTCCTGGACTGAGATGCCAGCTCAGAGATAACACAATCATGTAAATCCTATTGCTGCGTGACAGAGCTGTGTAAATCGGAGGAATGGATTGTTTATTTTTCTCTTTGGAGTTTAGCACTGCAATTTTGATTACGATTACTCTCAGCTTTTTTGAAAGGTTGACACACAAATATACAATATATGTCAAATTTGGGTTGAAAAGTCATTTTTTTGGCTCCCCTCTAATTTTATCAGCCACCAAGTACATTGTTGACCAGGTATCATCTGATCCTGTGGGATACCTAGAGGGTCGGTCTTTCTTTGTATGCAGAAGCCCTCATCATGAAAACCCATGAAAGAGTTAAAAGAACCCGTCTAGTGACATTCCCAGCTTGGAGGACTGTTGACTGGTAAACGCTGTATATGGGGGCTTTCTCTTTGAAGTCAGGATCAAAAAATATTTTGGTGTCTGGAACCTCAGTGTTATTGGATGTTTCCCAGGAGTCCTCACCATCTGATTTGTGAACTGAGGTTTTCTGATTTTTGACAGAAAGTTTCTGTAGTTTTTGAATTGGGAACGCTGGGCAAGCTAGGGGTCCACCAGAAATGGAATCTTAGTTATGGGCTGACTCCATAGCTATGCATTGTTCACTACGTCAGTGGTTCTCAACTTTGAGTGGGACCAGGGCCCAGTAGATTCTTCCAAAACCTTCAATGCCCCTATGGAATAAAAATGTTTTATGCTCCCGCAATAGCAGTATGGAAAGCAAAATATATATTGAAATACTGGAGTGCTCTGGATGGGGCTGGATGTCACTGTGGGTGGATGGGGGCTAGGGGACTTGGTGGCCCTGTAGCGGATGAGGTTTTTGGAAGGAACTGGAGGCAACTGTGGGGAATAGAGACTCTAGAGGGGGCTAGAGGTCCCAGGGACTGGGGGGCACTTGGGGACACTGTTAAAGGCTGGGGGTACTATAGGGAGTTGGTGGTCTTTCCAACAGACTGGAGTGCACTGCAGGGACTGGGGGCATTGTGAGACACTGTTAGAGGAAGGGGGTACTGTGGGGGGCTGGAGGTCTCTCCGGCAGACTGGAGTGCATTGCAGGAACTGGGGGGGGGGGGGCATTGTGGGACACTGTTGGGAGCTGGAGGAACTGTGTGGGGAATGGGGGGTCTCCCCAGAGACTGCAGTGCACTACAAGGACAGGGTGGGGCATTATTATGGGATACTTTTGGAGGCTGGGGGTACTATGGGAGCCTGAAGGTCTGTTTAGGAGGATGAAGTGCACGGCAGGGATTGGAGGGACATTGTGGTACACTGATAAAGGCTGTAGGTACTTTGGGGGGGGGGGCCTAGAGACTCTGCAGCAAACTAGGGGGGCACTGCAGGGGGCTTGGGACACTGTGGGAGGTAAGGGGACTAAGGGCACCGTGGGAGGTTGAGAGGAACTGCTGGCAGCTATGGGAGCTGAGAGGCAATGAAGAAGGTTAGGGGATTATCAGCTAGCTGAAGGCCGGGTAGGAGGGAGGCAGCCCAGTTGTGGGCCATGGCTTGGTGAATGAGAACAACTGCCCTACATTTTATCACCAATTCAAGGATACGTTATCTCTTGCAAATGTTGTCTAAATACAAGAAGTACATTTATTCTTACTTGAGTCTTGCTTTGTAAATATATTTTTATTTTAGATTCGTGCAGTAATCTAATGGGAAACTTTACCTCTGGTGCATTGGAAGCCCATTCGTTTACATGGGCTGCCTTAGTGAAACGCATGGTAATGTGCAGATAACGCAAGTGCTTTAACACAACGCCATGGCCTGAATGGGCCTTAAAGTGAAGGGTTACAAAGAAGATTTGATAACCCGTCTTCATGGTAACCTTCTGTTTAGGGCTGTTTCTGTCTTCGACGTTCCCAGGGGTGGAGATCTATAGAAACAGATGGAAGGAAATCGGAGAATCCTGCACCTGCGTCTCGGTGAATGTATAGCTGGGTGTGACAGAGGGGGAAGAGTCCTGAGCCTTCAATGAGAGGTGGATGTGAGAGGATGGCTTGGTAGTGTGGTCTTACGCTCTTGAGCAGGATGGAATTAACCAGGTGTTGGATGCATGGACATGTTCCAATGGTTCACATCAAACACCAGTGTATGGGAAGTTCTGGGTCACCGAGTCCCTGTACCACCTGAGGCCTGACTTGGTGATTAGGCTGGATGGATATAACATTAGTTGGGTTTACTTACTAATCTAAAGGGCCCTTTGTCACTGAAGGCACACATTGACCCAACAAGGGTGGATGGCTTTCATGTACAGTACACGGGAATCTTTGAAAGGGGAACCCTTTGGCCCAGGGCAGCTGTCAGCAAATCTGTGACAAATGTGACTGATCCCAAATTTTGCCTGCTTTGTGAATATGCTTTTTAAAAAAAAAAAAAATCATATATGGTATATATTTTTATTGAAGGAAGATCTGAAGATCCTACCTATCCGCACATACCCCATCAGGGATAATATGCTTCACATACAGTCCCTCAGTGTAGCCCTAATGGCGGAGCTGATATTGGCGATGTTGCAGCGACTATCATTGACAGAGGGGATCCTAATTGTGAGATCTCTCTATGAAATGCTGACCCCTTTTTTTTTTTTTTTCTTTTTTTTTTGGCAGTTACCCTGAAGCGGTACAGAAATTGATTTATGGTCTGACCATCCTCAGGCTTTCCCCTCCATACTGCTCAAACCTGCTGTACGTCCCTCCTTCAAAAGAGAGCCATAAAGGTTATCATAGAAAACATACATACCGTTTAACATCGCAGACCTTTTGTTTGATCTGGTTTGTCAAGCTGTGCTTGTCACTGACTGCTGACTATATCCAGGAGAAAGACAAGACCTGTTTTTAGATTGTACAAATTAGTAGATTCCGCGCTTAGATGTAGGCTGGGCTGCTACCTCCCCTGGGGGGGGGGGGGGGGGGGGGGCTCCAAAATGGGGGCACCAACAGTGTGTAAAAATATATATGCAAGTATAGGGGTGAGTGGCGCTGCCCGTCGCCTGAAGAGTGAACCTCCTGGGTGAGTCACTCTTCTCAGGTGAGAGTGCAATTTACCAAGTAACAAGCCGTGAGATATGTCAATGTGTGAATCTAGTGTATTTAAAAGGGTTCTCACCCTATATCCTATACCAAAGAGGTGTATATATTTAGTGCTCTATTAATTGTTTGGTTACAGAGTTGTGTATAGGTTCCAACCAGTACCGTAAAGGTAAAAAATGTGAAAATCGATATACAAAATCCAATATGAGAAAATTGCATCCAGAAAATTAATCACCAAAATTCATCAGAAAAAAATTCACCCTAAATGTTCCTCACAGAAAAAAAAAATACATGTGCAAAAAAATCTAAAAAAGTAAGTCCAGTCTTTGTAGAGCCAATAACAAAATTCTAAGTGACTTGTGCTGGTATCCAAAGTGACTCGTGGATATAGTTAGCCACAAATCTTGTGCATATATTTAGCCACAAATCTTGTGCAAATAGTGAAGTAACTTCCGTGCTCCCTTTCAGTTCCACACTCACCAGATCATAGCACCCCTGCAGAGGTAAAGCGCATGTAGTGAGTGTATGGTAGTATCCAGAGCGATCACCTACTCTTTGAAACATCCAACCTGAAGGAGGTTCATCTGACTCAGTGCTTTGCAGTTGTCATTGTTGAGCTTCAGACAGCGGTATTATTTTCCTTACTAGTAAATCCTCCTCATCGTCATCGCTTAGGTTGTCTTTTAGTGTGTCTGTGTGTATGTATGTTTGTATGTACAGTATATGTGCAGGACTACTATTAGAAATCATGGGAGTTAGGCAGGCCATGGAAGACAGACAGGACATGGTTGGCCATGGGACACTGGCAGGTCATGGTTGGCCACGGGGAGACAGGCAGGTCATGGTTGGCCACGGGGGGACAGGCAGGTGATGGTTGGCCACGGGGGGACAGGCAGGTCATGGTTGGCCACGGGGGGACAGGCAGGTCATGGTTGGCCACGGGGGGACAGGCTGGTCATGGTTGGCCACGGGGGGACAGGCTGGTCATGGTTGGCCACGGGGGGGACAGGCTGGTCATGGTTGGCCACAGGGGGACAGGCAGGTCATGGTTGGCCACAGGGGGGGACAGGCCAAGGCCCCCCTGCTTCCCTAATAAGGCCTGGGCAGCCGTGTGTGTGTGTCTATCTATCCATCCATCCATCCATCCATCCATCCATCCATCCATCTATCAGAAGCCAATTAAACTACTAGTGATATTTTGGGTATTGTGAGTGGAATCTGGAGTAACCACAGGGTACCCACACAAGCATCTGGAGAATGTACAAACCCCATGCAGATACTGTAAGATCCAAGCCTTTATAGATAAAGGGCAAGGGTGAAGGGTGCTCACTATGTCATCTCTTACCACATATTTAAAGGGACCCTATCAAAATTTCCTTTACACCAGAGTCTGCATAAGAACCCCCACTTACATCAAGGTCCCCATCAGAGCCATCATTTACAACAGGTCCCCCATCAGAACCCCCTTACATCAGGATCCCCATCAGAGCCCCCTCTTACATCAGGGTCCCCATCAGAGCCCCCTTTTACATCAGGGTCCTCATCAGAACCCCCTTTTACATCAGGGTCCTCATCAGAACCCCCTTTTACATCAAGGTCCCCATCAGAACCCCCTCTTACATCAGGGTCCCCATCAGAGCCCCCTCTTACATCAGGGTCCCCATCAGAGCCCCCTCTTACATCAAGGTCCCCATCAGAGCCCTCCTTTACAACAGCTCCCCCATCAGAACCCCCTCTTACATCAGGATCCCCATCAGAGTCCCCTCTTACACCAGGATCTGAGCCCCCCTTGCATCAGAAGCGGAGACCATAGACAGCTGACCTGAATCCTCCATCGTATTTTGAGGCTATGCCACTTACTCTAGCTGCAGGCCAGATGTGGCCCTCCTAGTTTGGAGAACCCTAGTTTTATATCAACCTTAATTTCAACTCTGCCTTTTGAGCAAAAATATAAATAAGATCACACTATATTATATCAGAAGGATTCCGTTTTAACCCCCTCCCCCAACACATTATTTAACAAAAACATCCACAAATATGTGCATTTGTAACGGTTAACAATGCATAGAAACGCAGGAATGACAGTGGCGTTGAAAACCCATAACGCCCAGTGTGAATGAGGGATAAAAATGTGTGTAGTATTATTATTTTGTTGCCTCATTTGTTTTCCTTCTGGCGGTGTTAAATGAAATGTAGATTTAGTTGGTAAAGCCCAGCTCAGCGCTGTTTTCCTTTTTTCTTTCGTCAGAAAGGGATTTAGCGTTTTGCTGCTTCGTCGATGCATAACAAAGGCTAGCGTGACCACGCCGAACATAATTAATTGCTCTTTTTTTTCTTCTTTGTATCGTGTGAAGGAGTTTTCAGAGATTCCAGTAAATAGAATGCTGAGCTGTAATTCATCATCTTCACTCCAGTTACTTCATCTGGGTAAATGTTTGTTCTTTGATATGAATTGGGGCAGAAGTATTTTTAGGTTTTGGCCGGTACCATCTGGGATTTCTATTTGGGCCTGTACGCACCAGTGCGTGGTGTGCCATGGAACTTTTTTTGATGAAGCCCATGGGCCCCCGAGCCATCAAAAATGCTGCATGCCACACTTTTCTGTTCACCACATGGGTATATAAAGATAGAGTGAAGGAGATTTTCCTTATGGATCTAGAATTGGATTGGTGTAGGTGAAGCCTTTCATTCATTGATCGAGATAAAGAATCCCAAGGAGCAGATTAGCTCGGACAATGGCTCTGATCTCTCTGTTGGATGCAGCTCAGCTCCGGAGATTTCAGCACAACTCAGGGCATTGATCACGAAGAGGAACAATGGAGCAACTTATTGAACTAGGGAATGCTGGGAGGGGGGGACACAATACCCCATTCTCCCATCTCACAATGACACGGAGACCTCTGACTAGGCACAGCAGGGCTGCCTTCTCTATCCATCCTGAAAGAAAGGTGCAAAACAAAGGCCTCCTTCCTCCCCGCTCATCCTCTAGCCATACATGGCTTTCACTGCGAGGGAAAAAACCTTCACTACTTTAAGCATCACTTTCTCCGACACAAGGGACATTCGGCTAATTCCATCCTATTTATTGGCCGTATCTGCCCAGTGCCACCCTCCCCCTCTTAAATACTTTTATGGCACTTGTGTACATTAATTAGACTCCAAACGCCATGCACAATATTATATTTATATCAGGGCTAGACAAATCCCATGAGCCAGGTAACTCCTTTAAATATTACAGGTGGTACCTAACTTTTGGTGTTTTTTTTCTAGTTCAGCCCTTCTCAAACTTTGTACTCCAGAGGAACCCCTGACATAGTTTTTAGGTCTAGGTTAACCCCCCGCTAAAACCAATTAATGGTCAGTGGGAAAAAAATGCATTGGTGGCCTTTTGAAAGAATTCCCTCCAGTGGTGGTCAGAATGCCACCCTTACAGACAGTTAAAGAGACCATTGGTGTCCTGCAGCTGTTTTTGTCAAGTGGCATTGACCCCTGAACTATGGAAGAACCATCAATTTGGAGGTCAATCAACTGCAGCTCAAGAAACCCCTAGTAACCTCTGGATCTCCGTGGAACCCTGGTGGAGAAGTGCTGCTTTAGTTCTGGCTCCATGATTGGACAGAATGGCTTTTGAATTCCATATTAATTTGTCCATCTTTTGATATATTTAAAATTAGGCCTCTTGTCCTGTCCTTCAAATCAGGGCTTTCCAAACTACCCAAATAAAGGGCTAATTTAATGTCCTTCAGACTTTAGGGGGACCGAATCGTGGTCAGTGGGAGTAAATAAGTTACGTAGCACCTGTGGCCAGTAGGAGCAGGAATGGTGCCCCATCATTGGTATTAGTGGGAGGAATAGTACCCCATCGTTGGTGTCAGTGGGAGGAATAGTGCCCCATCATTGGTAGTGGTGGTAGGTATAGTGCCCCATCGTTGGTGCTAGTGGGAGGATCAGTGCCCCATCATTGGTGTCAGTGTAAGGATTAGTGCCCCATCATTGGTAGTAGTGGTAGGTATAATGCCCCATCATGGGTGTCAGTGGAAAGAATAGCGCCCCGTTATTGGTAGTAGTGTTGGGTATAGTGCCCCATTGTTGGTGTCAGTGAAAAAAATAGTGCCTCGTCTTTGGTGTCAGTGGGAGGAATAGTGCCCCAAGGGCCAGATAAAGGCAAGCAAAGGGCTACAACTGACCCACAGCTTGAAGACCACTGCTCTAAACTAAACCATTGCTTGTATTGATAATATTGTTTGATATTGATGAATTGCAAAGAATTGATTTCCAGCTAGCTGAAAAATTATGCAAACTATTTGCCATTGGTGATAATTTACTGTATGTACCAAAAATGTTGGGTGTCATTCAGCGCGTTAAATCTTCTGATGGCCCATGTATGGCCTTTACACGACTGAATCTGAGCTTTGCCCATGCAGGACAGATCTAATGGAACTTCAGCTGGTCCTCTCTCACAAACCCTGGGAACTTCCAGGAACTGTCTCTTCAGGGTGGCTCCAGGAAGACCATCCATGGCAGCATAACCACCCTAGAGGGGCATTGATTTTGTTGCGAGAGTCCTGCAAACACAAGATGCTAATATATACTTTTTTTTTTTTTTTTCAAGGGTTTAATAACCTTTTAAGCCAGTCCCAAGAGACATAAAAAGCCCAGCAGACTTTTTTTGTAACCCTTTTAATATTTTGAAAGGTCACCATTATCATTCCCCTGTCCTTTCACAGAGAGTGTGGCAATTATCTCCATAAACATTGGTATCGTTTCCGTCACCTACCCTTTAAAATTTGTCACTCCTGCAAGTCTTTCCAGTGACTGATAATCATCTCTGAATAGCCTGTTGTATTTGTAATTGCTCCCAGATTTGCAGATGCCCAACTTCCCTAGAGCCACCATCACCTTCATCCTACAGTAGAAGTGTTTGTTGTATCAACAGCCCCAGGTAAAAGTCAAGGCTATAAAATGTCCAGCCTGACCTGTAAATCAAGTGGGAGGATGGCTGTTCAGAAATTTCACCTGCTGTATAACTTTTCCGTCTTGTCCCGTGCTAATTCATTGTAGTTTATTATCACAGATCTGAGCCTAGCCCACCCTGAATGACACAAGTAGCAGAAACTGGACAAGTGTCCTGGAGCAAGGGAGGGGGCATCAAAGCCTGGTAACCGGTCATCGTAGGGCTGTGTGCTAGGAATATGGAGACAAACCTAAGTAAAGGTGCCTGCAGATGTCAGATAACATTTCCAGATTATATTGGATCGTATGTCTGTAAACACTTCTGACCTGTCCCGACTTCCTTTGGCCAGTGGATTGGCAGGTTCAGTTTTTCTGGCCGGTCTGTATTTTTTCTCTGGTACATTAGTTTGGGTGTATGGGGTACAATCACCTATGCCCCCAGGTATCCCTGTACCCCAAAACAACTCGTTGAGTTGCATTGACCTACAATGCAAGTGCGCTGAGATGGTACGTTCAAGTACCATTCAGAATGGTAGCACACCAACGTGCGTAAAAAACTCAAAAGGGGTTCCAAACCTTCCCACTACTCCATCCAAAATCATTGCCGTAATTCCACAAGTTGACCGCCATGTAAGAATAATTACCCAAATGATTGGGTAGACGGCAGAAAAATAAATTTGTGGGACGGGAAGGATTTCAGTGTCGATTATGCCATCTTATATTACTTGAATGACTGCAGACAATGTGCGTGCATATCTTTTGGACGTCAAGCATTATTCAATATTAACTTGCAAAATTTTTCTTGGCAAAGTACGTAATCTAGTGTTGGGAACGAGAATCCTATTCCTGTTCCCGTGTGGGTGCTTACCTTTGCCATTTTGGAAAGTACTCCAACGAAGTCATTTTTTGTAAAGCTGGGGAAAACGGACACTTGAAACTCCGTTAAGTGAGGAAATTAACAGTTATACACTTATCCTCCCCAATTTGACACAGCCTATCTTTGTCCTATAAGTTATTTTCTCCCCCGTTGGACCACGTAGACCCACCCTACACTGCGAAATTGGAGTCTGACTTCGGGACCAGTTTTTGCACAAAAACAGAAGACACGCATGATGCGTTTTTGCTCACAGTGCATCTCTTTCCAAGTCTGTCCAAGTAACGGGCTTCAAAATCTTAACACTCTGATTCAGGTTGCCTTTGATTCTACATAAAATGTTTCCGAGCACACCCTCCTTGTGCTGGCGCTGATCCCAGCATTAGGGCACATACCTCCCATATGTTCTGGAGTTGTCCGGTTCTGAAGCCCTCGTATGCCTGACAAAGGAGTCCTGCGTGGGTTCGAAACATTGCACTTATTCTGTTGTGATGTGATCTCTCTGCAATAAAAGTGGACTGCAATTGAAGATCCATGTTGTGCTGGCGAACATGTGTATTTATCGGTTCTAAAGCCCTTCTGCCACAAGGTCCGTGACCTCATATTCAAACTCACTGATGTTCAATTGGGGGACGATCCGGCAGCCTATCTACTTCACTTAACTCCTATGTCATCCAAACAGTGGCAGCTGGTGCTAAATTCTCCTCGGGTTGGCCCGTGGCCCCCACCCAGCCAGCCGCCACTGCTTCAAAAAAAGAAAACCCCATTGAAATCCCAGCATGCTGCATGTAAATTAGGGGCCAGACACATGGATTAGGGGGGTGGTGCCCCTGCGCCCTAAATGAGCGGCTGCCACTACATACAAACGTTATAAGAGGTGACCTACAATTCAAGACCTGCATCCCACTTTTCTGGAAGCAACCTATTGATCCCAGGATAAGTGTTTGATTACACAAAACTGAGGACATTCACAGAATGGAAGATATCCTTGCCTCTGCTAATCAGAGAGAAGTTTTGCAAAACATGGTTTTACTGGACCCAACCAACGATATACTTTTTCCGCTAGTTATATCGCAGACCTCGCCACCTAACTGGTCAGCTTATAGCCCACTCTCTTGGTGCTTTGATGGATACATTCTGGAAAGCTGCCTCTGCCTGCAAAGGCAGTTATATGGGACCCCTAGGGTCAAGCACCTGCTTGCACTTTTCCTATCCTCCAACTTCCCCACCTTCTTCCCTTTTTTTTCTTTTTTTTCTTCTACTCCAGAGACCCAGAATTATAGCTTTATATATAAGTGGAAGGCAAACCCTGATGGTGGAAGATGGGGGCCCCTGCTTTCTTTGTGGTTGGGAACCCTCTTGCAGTTAATTGTTATGTTCCAGAGTAGCCATTTTGTTTTTCCTTCTAGTACTTTTTGTACAGGGAGTTTTCCCTGAAGACATGTTGATTTAGTTTTTGAATAGTATCCTTATACTGTATATGCTGTATTTTGTATTTTGCTAAAAAACTTTAAATAATCTTAAAATAAATAGCCAATCGCCAATAAAACGCTTCCATGGGAGTAGGTCACATGCTGCCCCATACCAATATTAGGTTTTTGTCTTTGCTTTTGGTGGATAGAACGAAACGGTGGGAAGATTAAGGGAAGGCAATTATAAGCTGCTGCAGGGGTTGCTATTAAAGTGAACCAAGAGCTTTGACCTACATGAGCAATGCACAGGTTTACTTCAAGGTAGCCATCTTGGTAATCACAAGCTATGTTCTTGATTCTTGCATCGCTTGAGAGAACTGTCAAGCATGGCAACACGGCAGCTCCACTTGGCTAGACGCCATCTTTGTTCCTATAGAGAGCAGAAGAGATGAGCAGCGCTGGGAGACTTTTCAAGTGCTGCTTATGTCCTAGGAGGATTACACATTTTTCTAATCTGCTCAGTGGATGGCTCCTGTAGACAGTGGCCCTCAGGCAAGGTTACTTGCTCCTATAGACATGACGTCATCACCGGATCCCACCAAATAACCCGTCTCACGTATATCTGGGCAGCCTCAGCTTGTTTCTTTGTATACATATCCACAAACACAATAAGTATTTTTGTTTATAATGTCTGCAAAGGTTCTTGTCTATCCAGGTCATGGTGTATCTAGTAGTAGTTAGTGACATTCAACTATGCAGGTTCTTGTTAATAGACTGAATGTGACTAACTACTGCTAGATTTAGTTTACAACTTATTTTTTTGTTTGTGTTTATTTTACTAGTTCAGGTCCCAGACAGGGTGTAAATAGCAGTTTGTGGATTCCATTAGTATCTGATCATCATCTCTACACTACAATTTCTGTAATTGCTAAACACCTTGTATACAGAAACACCTGCTAATGAAGGGACATAGTGGCTTTGCTTTCAAGTGTATCTTTACTACAAAGTAGCCCCTTTACAGTGTGATTATGGCTTGTTTACACATACACCCCAGGGGCGATGCAGATAAGTATCATGATGTGGTGATGGATAGGAGTGGAGACGAGGACAAGGCCGACACCCGTCCCAGACGTCTCACAGGTCATGCAAAGACCAAAGCTGCGGGTAAATGGCTCAGGGGGCCAAGGTGACCAAACCTGCTCTGTATCTGCAAACATCAGACCCGGTCTCTGGTCTCCTCAAAGCTTAAGAATAATGCTATAAGTAGACGGCTCCATCCTAAACCCTTCACTTGTGAATCAGACGGACAAATTAGTCATATTTTTTTTTTAGTCTGCCGTACATTCTATTAGATTAGAGCTGATGGACAGTTACAAAAGGGCTGATTTCCGCAATCTTCATCTTGTCTGTATATGGTAGATGGATGATTTTCAGATCTTCAAGCAAAAACAAGGGCATTAGCAACAATTTTCAGAAGTCTGAATCCTGGTGTATTTTGTTGTGTGTTTTTGTTCCTGGCTTTTTTGACGTATGTTCTTGTACACCACTTTAAAAACTCAATAAAAAGGGGGGAAAAAACATAAGTCTGAAGGTTCTAACAAACTAGCCCTAGACCTCCTATGAATTATGGGACATGAGAGCATGGTCCAGGCACCTTAGCATGGGTTCTGATCAAGTTTTGGCTATAAATTGGACTTTTAATGAGACTTTTGTGTTTTGTTTATAGCCAAAGGGGGACCAAAAGACCTTGTGAGATAGTTATGAGAGGGGTAGGGGCACCACAAACCATCAACAGTACAATGGAGGTCAGACAGGGTTTTTGAGTGATTGTCCCCATGTCTATTGACAACCATTAACAGCAGAGATTAGATGATGTTGTTGTGTTTGGGGTAGGCTAGCACCTACTAACCGATTCCTCAGCGGGAGCAGAGCATTTTCTAATTGCTATTGTTCTACCTTAGAGAGCCAGGATCTGCAGAGTTTGAGCTCTTGCCCTAACCCTACGGTGACCATTTATATTCATGGCAGGACTACTGGAGACACATCCATGAAGGCGATCCAATAGTGTCTGCATGTCCACGTTAACTTTTATGTCAGCAGCTAGCCTAAGGGCTTGTGTGTATGGACTTTGGTTGATGACATCAGTTTGAGATGCTTCTGAGATCATTCTGAATTCATTGACAGGTGCATTTGACATGCAGTGCTCCTCCTGATCTGCAGTTGACCTCCTTCTGCCCTGCAGTTGATCTTTTCTGATCTACAGTAGACCACCTTCTGATCTGCAGTTCACCACCTTCTGCCCTGCAGTTGATCTCTTTCTGATCTACAGTAGACCTCCTGATTTGCAGCTAAAGTTCTTCTGATCTGCAGTTGACCTCCTTATGCCCTGCAGTTGATCTCTTTCTGATCTACAGCAGACCCCTTGATTTTCAGCTGACCGCCTTCTGACCTGAACTTGACTGCCTTCTGACCTGCAGTAGATCTCCTTCTGACCTGCAGTAGACTTCCTGCTGACCTGCAGTAGATCTCCTTCTGACCTGCGGTAGATCTTCTTCTGATCTGCAGTTGACCGTCTTCCGATCTGCAGCAGACCTCCGTCTGGTCTTTAGTAGATATCCTCCTTCTGACCTACAGGACGCCTCCTTCTGACCTGTGTTAGGCCTTCTGCTAATCTGCAGTAGACATCCTTTTGACCTCTAGTAGACTTTTTTTCTAAACTGCAGTAGACCACCTTCTGACCTGTAGTAGACCACCTTCTGACCTGCAGTTGATCTGTGTTGCATTATCCTAAACTTGTATGGGAAAGCAAAACCTGCATGAATCGAGCAGTCATTTTGGACTGATAATATGTTATCATTTGACATTGAAGTGACTTTCACGGTGTTAAATTGGTGAAGGCATCTATAGCAGTAAGAGTTATACTTATCCACAAGGACCAAATGCAGAAGAATTGTTATGGCTGTCCTCTGCTCACTTAGGTTTATACATATTATAATTTTCGTTGATATTGGTAACACACACAGGGCTCTATTGTTTGCTGTCATGAACACACTTAGAAGCAAGAAAACCATTCTACAATTTATATAATAATTTTAGATTAAATTTTTTACAATTCTCATATATAACCCACCTTGCTTCTTTGCATTGTGCATTAACGGGCTTGTGCTCACTCTTGAAATATTTGTCACGTCCATGGGAAATTTTAACGTAGAGCTAAACCCTTATTGAGTAACCTTTTTATTTATTTTTCACACACTGTGAGGTCTATTTCGAAAGGCATGCATTCATATGGGAAATGGCTGAAAAAGGTTGCAGGAGAGCAGCAACACCAAGATGCAAAGGCAGGTGAAAAAAATGGCAATGGTTTATGACACCCGTATAAAGCAGAGAATGCAACTTTCACATTCTCTGGTGGAGAACCATCCAGGTGTATGTGTTTTAAGTGGAATTGAATGATTAAATGGGAAATTTACTACTACATAGAATTGGGGGGGGGGATTCTAGGGACAAATCCTCCAGCTATGCCACTGTCCCTAGATGTCAGGAGTGACTGGCAGCTATGCGGGTCGGCTATTTGCACGCTTTCCTTTTTTTTTTTTTTTTGGGGGGGGGGGGGGGAATGCAAACAAAACTCAAACACTTCTCCGATCATGAAATACACTGCGTGGGGCGTGTTCTGAAATGAACAAATATTAACCTTTTCAGGGCGGTTGTAGCAGAAGAGTCCCCGTCTCTGGTATTGCCTCTCTGCGTGACAAAACATTTTTTTTTCTTCTTTCTAAAGACAGAATTGCGTGCTTCTGGGTTTACATTTGTAACATTGCGGTCAATGAGCAAATATTGACTTATTTATATAGAAGATTACATAAGGTTTATCGCTTTTAGACAGTTGGATGCAAAGGATCGCTTTGTTTGCACTGCTGAATTACAGATTCCTTTTCATAAACTGATATTTTTCATATGATCACACTTGTTACAATCGAATCGTACAATGTCCTGTCTGGGCCTGTCTGATTGGATATAAATCAATTGGTCAGATGAGGTAGGTCCTCATATTACATTGTTTTGGTAAATCGAAAGGCTCATTCACACAACGCATTCGCATTGCATTTTTTTTTGCGACGCACTGTAATGTGTTGGCGTGCATTTGTTAAGCGTTGCGTTTTGGTTTTTTTGCCTTTTTTTGCCTGTTTGTTTTTTTTTTTTTTTTTTATGCATATTTGCATGCATTTGAATGCAATGCACAAAAAAAGGTAGTGCGTGATGTTTTTTCGTTTTTGTTTTTTTCTACTCTGGGCAAATGTAACGCAACATATTGGTGTGAACTGCATACATAGGAAAACATTATTTTTTTTGCCATGCGTTGGGAATGCATTCAGAAACGCACCCCAATGTATGGGTGTGAATAAACTCTGGCCATACATGGCGCAATTTTTTTTTGCTGCAACCACGAGTTTCAGGAAGATAATTCGCACAGTTCCCACTTCAACACAGACAGGGGAATTGACAGAAGACAGGGATTATTGCTAGCAGCTTTAGCTGCCACTAGTGATAATCGTAAAAAAATCCAGCAAACTGGTTGATTGTTCAACTTGGTACATTCAGCCTGTGCCCGTTAACGGTTTGAATCTCGGCCGGTCCATGCTGAACGAGATTTGTATCGTGTATAGCCGGCCTTAGGGTGCATCTGGTGTGAATGAACCCTTATGGCCCGTACACACGATCCGAATATCGTACGACAGATTGTACGACTTTTTTTGCTTAATAGTCGCAAGTAGAAATTGAATAGGTAACTAAGGTCACGAAAATTCTCGTACGACAGAAAAAAAATTCGGAAGTGATGTCATGTGTTGTAATGTATTTGTATTGTATTTGTAGACAACAACTATACTGACTAAACGAAAATCGTACGATCCGGTATCGTACGAGGAAAATTTCCGTGTTTGTCCGATCGAATAATATCAGATGAACTGTCATGATTGGCTCTTGAAAGTAGTGTACACACGATCCGAAAATCGTACGATTCTTCCTCGGACATCAGTTTTCATGCGATATTCGGATCGTGTGTACGGGCCATTACGGTGCACTGGTGTGAATGAACCCTTAGGGTGCATCTGGTGTGAATGAGCCCTTCGGGTGCATCTGGTGTGAATGAACCCTTCGGGTGTATCTGGTGTGAATGAACCCTTCGGGTGTATCTGGTGTGAATGAACCCTTAGAGTGCATCTGGTGTGAATGAACCCTTGGGGTGTATCTGGTGTGAATGAACCCTTAGGGTGCATCTGGTGTAAATGAACCTTTGATGGTGTATCTGGTGTGAACAAACCCTTAGGGTGTATCTGGTGTGAATGAACCCTTAGGGTGCATCTGGGGTGAATGAACCCTTAGAGTGCATCTGGTGTGAATGAACCCTTGGGGTGCATCTGGTGTGAATGAGCCCTTAGGGTGCATCTGGTGTGAATGAACCCTCTGGGGTGCATCTGGTGTGAATGAGCCCTTGGGGTGCATCTGGTGTGAATGAACCCTTGGGGTGCATCTGGTGTGAATGAACCCTTGGGGTGCATCTGGTGTGAATGAGCCCTTAGGGTGCATCTGGTGTGAATGAGCCCTTGGGGTGCATCTGGTGTGAATGAACCCTTGGGGTGCATCTGGTGTGAATGAACCCTTGGGGTGCATCTGGTATGAATGAACCTTTTATGGTGCATCTGGTGTGAACGAACCCTTAGGGTGCATCTGGTGTGAATGAACCCTTAGGGTGTACCTGGTGGGAATGAACCCTTAGATTTCATCCACACCAGATGCGCTGGGGTGCGTTTGTGAGCGCATTCAAACACATGGCAACCAACAAAAAAAAAAGTTTGCTATGAATGCAGTTCACACCTGCTTTGCCTTTGCCCAGTGCTAAAAAAAAGTACGGCCTGCACCCCTTTTTTTTTTTTTTTCAGCGCAACGCATTCAAATGCATGTAAATATGCACAAACGCGAGCGCTGATCGAATACCGATCGGCAGACCTTTTTTGGTCATGCCTCGTACACATGGACCAGGTGTTGGCCAGTCTCTATTAGATTGGGCCGATACCACGTGATGTTCGGCCTGTGTGTATGGGGCTTTAGACTTATGTGGCCCATACACATATAGATTTTTGTTTAAAATTTTTTGTGTTAAGAATTTTCATTCGTCTTTGGGGTCAAAGCAGGAAGGAATTTTTTTTTCTCTTTTTATTTGCCGTCATTCTAATTTATGTCAATGTGGATGTGGCGGCTGCTCCCAATTTGATATCGATACGGATGCACAGCCTTGAACGCACACTGCCTGAATTGGACTGCCTCCACAGGAATGCGCGGAACACCTGTGCGTCTCTATATGGGTAAACGCGGCCATTGCACCGGTGTATGCCGTAGTACAGCCGTGTGAATGAGGCCCAAACAATGACAGGCAGCTGCCCAGGGTTTTATATCTGCTTCAGCATAAACAAAAACAGGTCCCATTCAACTGAACGGTTCTGCGTCGAAACTGCGTGCAATGCAACGTGGTGGTCCGCCTTTTTCAGTGTTACAACAAACGGTGAGGAAGGAAACATTTCACCTCCAAGCTGCCTGTCACTTGCCCTCCTCTGTGGATCATTTTTTCATAGGTGGGGTAAGGGCTGCCCTAACCCCAAGGAAAAGGTCCGTATACGTTTATTTCCTCAGTACTAAAAACCTGAATTTTGGGCGGACAGGCCCTCTAACGAGACCCCACAAATATCTCTTTCCACCCTTCTCCCCCCCTCGCTGGTTTTATAGAAAATGACTGGAACTCGCAGCTTCTTAATGGGAACCCCATTGTGAGTGAAATCCTCCTCACACAAAATGGTTGCCATGGCAACCGGGCCTATTGTGGCCTGACAAAAGTTGGCATTCGGATTGCGAGGAGGCAAATCTGGCCTTTGACTCGGTACCCTTTTCACACCCCCGGCTGGGCTTTGGACGGCTGGAAACGCTTGAAGGGGCGGCCGCGGGAGGTTCCCATGGCTACCCAGATAAAAATGTAAAAAAGGAGGGAGGAGGAGGAAGGCCGTGAATGGAGGACAAAGAGCCCCCGTTAATGTCAGTCTGAACGCCCAGGGCAGGCTCCTCACCCCCTCATCTATGTGGCAGGTCCACCATTGGAGATCCAGACCAAAAAAACTTCCCTTGCCGTTTTTGTTCCACTTCTTTTATTTCATTTTTTACCTCAGACAAAAAGCATACAGGGTTTAGGCGTCGAGAAACACAAAACTGCCTGCCAGGTTTCTGTATCGCCGTCATTTTTTCCTATTTTGATGCACAACGCGCAAATTTGTTTCCTCGCTGTTTTAACATCTTTTAGGGAAGTGCTAAAAATTAGTCAGGGGTCTGAGGTAAAATAACACACTACGCATTGGATTCATTGAGGTTTTTGTTTTAGGCTTTTTAGTGTAGATTCAAGATGAGAGGTTAGGAATTTCTACCAGGAATGTTGCAGCCTAATGGCCTTGTTTGTTAAATGGTGCAGCACGGTAACTCATAGCAACCAACCCAGATTATTTTTAAAGGGTTGGTTCACCTTTACCAAACAAATTGCCTATGCAGATAAGGGGCGTTTGTAGATGAAATCCAACTGTGCAGCTCTGACTAATGCTGGCCATACACTATACAAATAATCGTCCGAAATTCGGTCATTTGACCAGTTCTTTTGTTTTTTTGGCCAGTTAACGGGCACAAAATCAATAATCGTTGGGGCGTTTTTTTTTTTTGGCTTAAAAACGTCCCAAGTTTGGAAATTTTCCACCGAACGAACGATAGAAAGGTTAAAGTGATTCCCGTCCGAACTGTTTGCCCTAGGTATATGTGAAAAAAACGAACAAAAAATTGATTAATTTATGTCCACTGAATGATTTATCGGTCATTACATGATGGCACTATCATTTGCTCTCCATGTCCGCTTTTTGAAAATGGGTTCGGCTGATTTTTCGTATAGTGTATGGCCAGCATTAGATTGAATAGCGCCCTTTCTATAGGTGTAGGCCATTTATGTACCTCCTGAAGCCTGATTGGAATACTCGCAGGACATTGCTAAGTGAGGTCCAGCTATTAGTGCCGGTTCACACTACCGCGACTTGGGATCCGACTTGTCAGACCTCAAGTCGCCCCAAGTCGCTTGACATCAGAAATTCCATCTTAATGTACGCTACTGAAGTCGCTCCGACTTCAGAAAAGGTTCCTGTACTACTTCAATCCGACTTCTAGGCGACTTGTACCCATTGATTTCAATGGAAGTCACCTCCAAAGTCGGATCGTGTAACTGAAGCAACAATACAGGAAGAGAAGATGGTTTTCTCAAGCAAACCCCTCCCTCCCACAGAGCTGATTGTTGTTTGATTGGCCACTGGAAAGTCGCCTGTCCTGGAGGCGACTTGAAGTCGCCTTGTAAGTCGCCCCAAGTCGCGCTGTGGTGTCGCCCTCAGGTCATGTCCAGGTCGCCTCGCAAAGTCGCGGCCAGAGTCGTGTTGCCCCTGTGTGAACCGAGCCTCACTGTTCACCGCCACCATCACAGGAGTGAGCTCTTTCTCTGATTTAAACCCCCTTCACATGCTTTTTCTCCCTGAGCTCAGCACTGAAAAGTATCATTCTTGCCGCGGCCACAGTAGGATGCATGTGTATATCCCCAGCTAAAAGGGGTAGAGGTTAGGGGGGTAAAAGCGGGTCTCAACCACAAGGTTCTACCACTTCCTCGAACTCGCATGTGAGCAAACGCTAAAAGGGACACACTGCACCTGAACGGCCCTGTGTGTAAGAGGCCTAGCCCTCTTGCTGCCAATTTTTTTTTTGCTCAAAACATGCCCATTTAAGGCCTAAAGATTACTTTAAAACCCCCAAAACATAGTATATTTTCTGATAGCCGAGACCCTGGAGAATAAAATGGTGGTAGATGTACTGTTTTATGTCGCACGATAATTGCGCTGTTGTTTTTAAACTGCGTAATTTCAGTAAAAGAAAATCAAATACATTTTAGGGCACACAAATACAATCTATCATCCATTTTTTTATTGTATTTTTTTAAATCTAAAATATGAGGTTGCATCGCGTAAATACCAAATATATGTCAACCCTAAAAATTGCGCACACCCATGAAACTAAGAAACCAATAGTTGTTCATAATAGACACTTTAAAAGGCTTTGCAGATAATCAATTTGAGGGCTTGTTTACGCACGCAGTGCCCTTTGAAGCGTGATCCGCATTTCGATCACTAGTCAAAGGGCATTTGATAGGCAGCGAGGAGGTGTTATATCGCCTTCTCACTGCCTTTTTTAACCCCCTTAAGGCCGGGTTCACACTGGAAACAGTTGCAGATCGCACAGGAGCACTGTGCGTCTTTTTACCCCGTTTCAGGGACGAATCAGGGACGAATCTATGTCTGAATTCGGCCCTGAAACGGAGCCAAAGACGCACAGTGCAGTGCGCTCTGCAGCCGTAGCGAGCCAGTCATATTCTCCTGCTATGCGAATCGGATGCGGAGAAATTCGCATAGGTGTGAACCCGGCCTAAAGCCCACACCAGCATGTTTTATAAAACAGCTGCACAAATATCATGAGGCCTAAAAAAAAATTCCAACAGCCACCGTTTTATTCTCCAGGGCCTCTGCTTCCAGAAAACATTGAGGCTGGGCTCACACTTATGCGAATTTGGATGAGGGTTTCCCCGTATCCAATTCGCATGACAGGAGAGTGTTGACTGCCTCTCAATGGAGCCCAGTACACACATCTCCGGGGCAGCTGCGCAGCGCCCAGCTGAAGGGTCTTAGGCTCCGAATTCAGGCAAAACTTCGGACCTGAAATGGTGAACGGGGGACGTGCCGGACCCCCTGCTGTGCCCCGCGCCGCACATAGTGTGAACCCAGCCTGAATCAAAAAACATTTTGATTTAAGAAATGCGAGTGAAAATTTTTTAAAAATTGTCCCCCCGAGATGCAACAAAAGATTAAAAAAAAAAAAAAAAGAGTATTTGATGGGAAATGTCCAGTTGTGGATTATACCCAGTAGAGTAGATTTTATTTTCTGTGCGGAGATCTGGATCCTCTTCGGAAATCTGAGGTTTCCAGGACTGTTTTTTTCTAGAAGGAAATCTTCGTAGACTAATAAAAATGTTTCTTCCCTTGTTGTATCTGTCTCCTCGGGCGACTGTACAAGGTTTGGGATGGTTTCCATGGCAATGGCTGCACAACACGCACTGAATTGGGCTGTAATTTCATCTTTATAGAAATGGAGATCTCAGCGGGATCATTGTTTACATTGTTCCCTTTTTTCCTGTCACCGATGATACATGTGTGTCTTCCTGTCCTCGAAAAAATGTTCTTTTGGTCTTCATTTTTTCCGACATCCCCGTCCATCAACAGATTACATTTGTGTTGTGTTAGTCGCCCTCTCTTTTTCTATGTTGCACGGCATGTTTCTAACTATCATCAAGTGGGCAGACCTTAAAAAAGTCATAAGAAAACAGACCTAGCATCAGATACCCGCCGCTTTCGGAATACACTGATCTGCAGCTACAGCTTAATGGCTGCAGCTGCTGATCGAGGGGAAACTTTACCAACTTCTGTTGAATGGGACGGCCACACGTTGACCCATCCGCACAAAAGAATCCCCACTTCTGGGACACTATATTCTAACAGAGGTAGCTGCCGCTATCAGAATACACTGATCTGCAGCTGCTGATCCAGGTAAATTCTCCAACAAGCGTCTTCAACAGAAGTCGATCAAGTGATCAACTTCTGTTTAACGGGGACGGCCGCACGCTGATCAATCTACACAAGAGAATGCCCCATCTTCCCCCCTGCTAGGACATTGTATTCTGACAGAGGTACCTGCCGCTGTCAGAATACACTGATCAGCAGCTGCAGCTGCTGATCCAGGGAAATGGTCCAACAAGCGTCTTCAACAGAAGTCGGTCAAGCGATCAACTTCTGTTGAGCGGGGACGGCCCGTTCAATTTACAGAAGAGAATCCCCCATCCCTCCCCGCCAGGACATTGTGTTCTGACAGAGGTACCTGCCGCTGTCAGAATACACTGATCAGCAGCTGCAGCTCATTGGCTGCAGCTGCTGATCAAGGGAAATGCTTCAACAAGCGTCTTCAACAGAAGTCGGTCAAGCGATCAACTTCTGTTGAGCGGGGACGGCCCGTTCAATTTACAGAAGAGAATCCCCCATCCCTCCCCGCCAGGACATTGTGTTCTGACAGAGGTACCTGCCGCTGTCAGAATACACTGATCAGCAGCTGCAGCTCATTGACTGCAGCTGCTGATCCAGGGAAATGCTCCAACAAGCATCTTCAACGGAAGTCGGTCAAGCGATCAACTTCTGTTGAGTGAGGACACCCCGATCAATTTACACAGGAGAATCCCTCCCCGCCAGGACATTGTATTCTGACAGATGTCCCTGCCGCTGTCACAATACACTGATCAGCAGCTGCAGCTCATCAGCTGCAGCCATTGATCAAGGGAAATTTTCCAACAAGCCTCTTCGACAGAAGTCGATCAACTATCAACTTCCGTTGAGCAGGGACAGCCACATGCTGATCCACCCCCAGGACATTGTATTCTGACAGAGGTAACTGCCGCTGTTAAAATACAATGATCAGCAGCTGCTGATTGAGGGAAAATGTCCAACAAGCCTCTTCAACTGACCTTAATCATACGATCAACTAATGAGTGGAGACAGCCCCACAGGTTGATCCATCCCCACAAAAGACACCCCAACCTGGTGGCTCATTGTATTCTGACATAGGGACCCACCACTGTCAGCATAATACTGATTAGCAGCTGTAGCTGATTGGCTGCAGCTGCTGATCGAGGGAAATTCTCCAACGAGCTCCTTTGACAGAAGTTGATTGTTTAATCAACTTCTGTTGAACGTGACGGCCACATGCTGATCAGTCCACACAAAGGAATTTCCCTGCCTGGACATTACATTCTGACAGAGGAATCTGCCACTGTCAGAATACATTGATCAGCAGCTGAAGCTCATTGCCTGCAGCTGCTGATCAAGGGAAATTCTCCAACAAAATCTCTTCGACAGAAGTCGATCAAGCAATCAATTTCTGTTGGAACAGAGGGGCCACATGCTGATCCATCCACACAAAAGAATCCCCCCACCAGGACATTGTATTCTGACAGATGTACCCACCACTGCCAGAATACACTGATCAGCAGCTGCAGCCGATTGGCTGCAGCTGCTGGTCAAGGAAAATTCTTTAAAAAGTCAGTTCGACAGAAGTCGATCAATCTAAGATCAGCTTATGTTGAGTGGGGACGGCCACGCACTGATCAGCCGGTGCCTGCCGGACCAGCTGACTTTCAATCGGTGTATGGCCAACTTTACTACAGTTTTAATGTTGCAGCCTGATCAGTGAAGGAGAGGAGACTGAGGAAATGCTTCCTCCTGCCTTATGACATCATCATCCTAGGCAAACTCACTCACTGGAGAACAAGGATGGCTTTTAAGGTTCTCATTCACACCTGCATTGCAACTGTCTAAACATTCAAAAAAAAAGAAGGTAGCTGCCAAAGGATTTGCGTTCATGTCCATCCAGCCCTGAGATTTACACAGCTCCGCTACACAGCACAGCCCTCTCTGGAAGGCTAGGGGACCTGATTTTTCTATGCTGAAGTTCAGTAAGGCTCCATTCACACTTATGTGACTTGTCATGCGACTTTGGACACATAAAGTTGCATGAAAAGTCACAGCCCGTGATATTCAATCCAATGGAATCTGTTCAAATCTACGCGACTTGAAGTCGCGGCGACCTTAAAAAAGATGCCTGCACTACTTTGATGTGACTTGAACGCCATAGACTGCAATGCAAACTCTCAAAAGTCACATGAAAGTTGCATCTTAATGTTCTCAATGTGACAGCTGTGCAACAGTCAAAGTCAGCATCAATGTTGCATCAAAGTCGCAATGGTAATCGCATGATTGGAGTCGCACAAGTGTGAATGGAGCCTAAAGCCTAGTACACAGTTGCTAGTTTTTTTTTTTTTGTTTTTTTTTTTCAGAAACCCAAACCAGAACCAAAAAGCCCACCTTCAAAGTCCTGTATGATACAGCATTGCCTTCTTATAACAGAAGGGAAGTCCTCACTTCCAGCACCAAACCCAAAAACACAGAGCTCAACCTTCTTATGGGTAGTGCTACACATCAAACCTTTAAAATGGAGCACAAGATCAGTTTAAGATTCAGGTCCTTGTGCTGCTTCATTGACTGGTATTCTGTTTTTGCTGCCAGTCCAGAAGTAGATCTCAGGTTTGGGTGGATCTGCCATGTTCTTGGATTCTGTCATCTGGCAGTGGGGGCAGAGCGGGGTCACATTGCAGAAGAAGTATTAAGTGTCTCTCTTGTTTTTTTTTTTTTTTCTGCTACAGACACAAAAGATTTAACCTTTTCTCTTGACCGCCATTACTTTTTCCACAAATGCATTCAGTCTGGGGGGCAGATCCTTTCAGCACAGGAGACCCTGCTAACCTTCTCAGCGCGGTTCCTTGCTTCTCCCACGCTCCCTCGTCTTCGGAGTTCACTGACTGCTCATACACCTGAACTGTTCTCGCCCTCCCTAGTCACTTTCCGCAGGTCCCTGATCTATCAACTAGAGACAGGCTGGAAAAGGTTCCCATGGCTTCCATTCTTTGTTTGGGTGTTCAGGATAACTTGCGACTCGTATTGTGTCTTCCCTTGTGTGGTTGGTCTTTTGACGTGTCATTGAGAGCCATCAGCTGTGTTCTGCGCTTCTTCTGATCTTGTGATCCATGTTAAAGGTTTCATGTGTAGCACTACCCATAAGAAAGCTGAGATTCATGTTTTTGGGTTTCGTTCTAGAAGTCAGGACATACCTTCTGTTTATAAGAAGCCAATGCTGTATCTTGCAGTACTTTTTTGAAGGTGGGCTTTTTGGTTCCTTTTGTAATGGTTGTGTTCCCTGGACTCACAAGCACTAGAAATAGAACAGTCTTTCTCAATCTGTTTTTCCCCAGAAGAACCCCCGTAATTTTTTTTGAGGTCAGTAGAAAGAATGCTCCTTACATTGATGGTCAGTAGAAAGCATGCTCCTTACATTGGTGATCAGTGGGAAGAATGTTCCTTACATTGGTGGTCAGTGGGAAGGATGTCTCTTACATTGGTGATCAGTGGGAGGGATGCTCCTTATATTGGTGGTCAGTGAGAAGAATGTCCCTTACGTTGGTGATCAGTGGGAATAATGTTCCTTACATTGGTGATTAGTGAGAAGAATACCCCTTTCATTGGTGATCAGTGAAAATAATGCCCATTACATTGGTGGTCAGAGGGAAGAATGCTCCTTACCTTTGATGGTCAGTGGGAAGAATGTCCCTTACATTGGTGGTCAGTGGGAAGAATGTCCCTTACATTGGTGATCAGTGAGAAGAATGTTCCTTACATTGGTGGTCAGTGAGAAGAATGTCCCTTACATTGGTGATCAGTGAGAAGAATGTTCCTTACATTGGTGATCAGTGGGAAGAATGCTCCTTACATTGATGATCAGTGGGAAGAATGCTCCTTACATTGGTGGTCAGTGGGAAGAATGTTCCTTACATTGGTGATCAGTGGGAAGAATGTCCATTACATTGGTGGTCAGTGGGAAGAATGTTCCTTACATTGGTGATCAGTGGGAAGGATGTCCCTTACATTGGTGATCAGTGGGAAGAATGTCCCTTACATTGCTGATTAGTGAAATGAATCCTCCTTACATTGGTGGTCAGTGGGAAGAATGCTTCTTACATTGGTGGTCAAAATGCCATCCTTACAAACAGCTGAAAAAGATCAATATTCCATGTTCTTTTGTCCCACCACATGAAGATATTTGATATATAGCAGACATTTAAATGTGTGTGGTAAAGTCAACATTCATACAGGTGCCACCGATTACACATTGTTGATCTTGGCATGGAGCGGCGGCCAGTAGGGTCCTGTACTTTGTACGCCTGTGAATGTTGCACATGCAGGATCTTCATGCCTTCGAACGTCTCAACCTTAACAATGTTAGGGTGCTACAAAGGACCAGTCATGTAGGATGTGTGAATGTGGCCTAATGGGCGTCATCACATGTCTGTTCGGTCTTGTTTCTCGGCTATAAGCAGCTCCTGGCACCAGCGCAAGACACTCGGAATCAATGCTGGGTTTTAAATGGTTATTTTGAAAACCGATCTTCCCTTCTAATACCTGCACTTGCCCTGATAATTCCACAGATTACCAACCCCAGAGATGTGACGGATGTCCCTACCTCTCAGTGTGAAACATTCCTTCCAGTATTACCGGCCTCCTCTGCCACGTCCCCCGCACAGATCTCTGTAAACATCCAGACTTCTGTGTGCACCTGCCAGATGAATACATAGCTAAATTGCATATACAATATGTTTACTGTGCTGCTTGCCAAAAGGATTTAGAGTTCTGTTTAGCCGGTCTTGTGATTACCATCTCTATGACACTACACAGTCAGGGGGGTCATTCTCCTTGTGTAGGTTTACTGCATTGGGATCTCCTCCCTGCTCAATGGATAGAGGTGATCCCTGCTCAATGGATGGAAACCATCCCTGCTGCTCATTGGTTGGAGGTGATCCCAGCTCTTTGGATGGAGGTATTCCCTGCTCTTTGGATGGGGGTGATCCTTGCTCATTGGTTGGAAGCAATCCCAGCTCAAGGGATAGATGTGATCCTTTCTCATTGGTTGGAGGTGATCCCTGCTCAATGGATGGAGGCGATCCCTGCTCAATGGATGGAGGCGATCCCTGCTCAATGGATGGAGATGTTTCCTGCTCAATGGATGGAGGTGATCCCTGCTCCTTGAATGGAGATGATCCCTGCACCTTGGATGGAGATGATCCCTGCACCTTGGATGGAGATGATCCCTGCTCAATGGATGGAGGTGATCCCTACTCAATGGATGGAGATGATCCCTGCTCCTTGATTGTAAGTGATCTTTTGTCATTGGATGGAGGTGATCCCTGGTCATTGGATGGGGGTGATCCCTGGTCATTGGATGGGGGTGATCCCTGGTCATTGGATGGGGGTGATCCCTGGTCATTGGATGGGGGTGATCCCTGGTCATTGGATGGAGGTGATGCCCGCTCAATGGATGGAGGTGATGCCCGCTCAATGGATGGAGGTAATCCCTGCTCCTTGGATGGAGATGATCCCTGCTCCTTGGATGGAGGTGATCCCTGCTCCTTGGATGGAGGTGATCCCTGCTCCTTGGATGGAGGTGATCCCTGTTGAATGGATGGAGGTGATCCCTGGTCATTGGATGGAGGAGATCCCTGCTCAATGGATGGAGGAGATCCCTGCTCAATGGATGGAGGAGATCCCTGCTGAATGGATGGAGATGTTTCCTGCTCAATGGATGGAGGTGATCCCTGCTCCTTGAATGGAGATGATCCCTGCACCTTGGATGGAGATGATCCCTGCACCTTGGATGGAGATGATCCCTGCTCAATGGATGGAGGTGATCCCTACTCAATGGATGGAG
The DNA here is from genome assembly GCF_042186555.1 of Aquarana catesbeiana. Taxonomy (NCBI): domain Eukaryota; kingdom Metazoa; phylum Chordata; class Amphibia; order Anura; family Ranidae; genus Aquarana; species Aquarana catesbeiana. Next base: position 15,429,048 of record NC_133327.1, read on the forward strand.
ATGATCCCTGCTCCTTGATTGTAAGTGATCTTTTGTCATTGGATGGAGGTGATCCCTGGTCATTGGATGGGGGTGATCCCTGGTCATTGGATGGGGGTGATCCCTGGTCATTGGATGGGGGTGATCCCTGGTCATTGGATGGGGGTGATCCCTGGTCATTGGATGGAGGTGATGCCCGCTCAATGGATGGAGGTGATGCCCGCTCAATGGATGGAGGTAATCCCTGCTCCTTGGATGGAGATGATCCCTGCTCCTTGGATGGAGGTGATCCCTGCTCCTTGGATGGAGGTGATCCCTGTTGAATGGATGGAGGTGATCCCTGGTCATTGGATGGAGGAGATCCCTGCTCAATGGATGGAGGAGATCCCTGCTGAATGGATGGAGGAGATCCCTGCTGAATGGATGGAGGAGATCCCTGCTGAATGGATGGAGGAGATCCCTGCTGAATGGATGGAGGAGATCCCTGCTGAATGGATGGAGGAGATCCCTGCTGAATGGATGGAGATGATGGTGTTGATTGTCCAGAGAGTGGGCTGGTGGCAGGGAGGTGACTCAAGAAGGTGAGCCAAAAAATAAGCTTTTCCAGTTTCTGACATCCTAAAATTAAACTCCAGGTACCACCTTGAAAAAGTAGCCCAGAAAAAAAGAAAAACAGATTTTACCTTGTAAAAGTATCAGTGACATCATCACTGTGCTGTACATAGCCTGTGCAGAGAGGAGAGCTGTGGGAGGGGCCCAGCAGGCCCTGCCCTCTAGAAGCTGCCTGCAGAAAACTACAGGAGGGGGCGGAGACAAGACCAGTCACCCTGCACAAGGAGAGAGAGCAGCAGTGAGCGGTCTTTATTACAGGAAATTTTCACACCAGATTACTGCACAGATCTGGAAGAAATAAATTAATGCACGCCAAGATTTAAGGAAGAATACACATTTGGAATATTACTCTCCTGATTCATTAATATTCTGGTGTCAAGCTTGCAGTGAGGATGGCACCAGATGGGACTCCAGGGATATTTCTGACATCGGAACTCTGCGTCCATCTGCTCAGCTTGAAAAGACACACTAACAGCTGCCCTCCCCCCGCTCTGTGTAGGTCGCTCCGCTGATGCTGGTTTGATGTCTCGCCTCTTGTTTCCCTTCCATGCTTTGTTTTAACTGCCAACGTAGCATGACAGTGTTGTCACTCCCCTCCTGTGACCAGCGTGTGACCGTAAAATGATATGGGATATGTGTGGTCAGGGTCCAACCCCGAGACTCGGGGGGAATCAGGCTAGGTTCACATCTATGCGTGTTCGGGGGACATGCACAAAGTCACGCGTTTTCCCAACATGCAGAGAAACGCGCTGCCTTTTAGCATCCTGACCCATCTGCAAACGTATGCGTTTTCACGAGCGCCAAACTGCATGGTTCCGCAGCACCCAGCGCTTCAGCATGGAACATTTTTGGAAAAGTTTTGCGTTCTTATTTTCCGCGTTTCTCTCACGTAGGGCAGCCTGTTGAAATGAATGAACTGCGCTACACGCGGCGCACGGAAACGCGCACGTGCTCAACATGAACCAAGCCTTAAACCCCTTTCTTGGTAGCCATATGCATCTAGGTGACAGCACGGAGGTGGGCGTCTTTCTGTGCTGCCACATATGTGTTGCACCAATACCACATACGTGTGCGCCTCCAACCCTGTGACCGCACTGTCGCCGTCAGCTTTTCATCACAGTGACGCGATCAATAGTTGGTAGGATGGGTTCCTGATCACTGTGACAGATCACATGATCAGGAAGCCCATGAAAAGCGGGGGGGGGGATTTACTAAAATTGGAGCACTCAGAATCTGGTGCAGCTGTGCATGGCAGCCAATCAACATCTAACTTCAGCTTGTTCAATTAAGCTTTGCCAATAAAACCTGGAAGCTGATTGGCTACCATGCAGAGCTGCACCAGATTTTGCACTCTCCAGTTTTAGTAAATCCCCCCCCACACACACACACACACTACTACTTACTACTTACTAAAACTGGTGCACAAAATCTGACGCAGCTGTGCATAGAAACTAATCGGCTTCCAGGTTTTATTGTCAAAGCTTAATTAACCTCTTCCCGCCCGCCGGCCGTCAAATGACGGCTCGGCGGCGCGGCTCTCGTTCTGGGTGGACGTCATATGACGGCCGCCCAAAACGACCACTATCAGGGGGCGCGCAACGCGGCGATCGTAGCCGCGCTGTGTTGCTAGGACACGGCGCGACCTTGATCTGTGTAAAAGGCCACGGCTCTTTAAACATTGTGATCGGCTGTGTCCAATCACAGCCGGTCACATGTAAACACGGCGATGCCGGTAATCGGCGCTCCTCGTCTCACACTGACAGAGTGTGAGGAGAGGAGAGCCGATCAGTGGCATCTCCTCACAGGGGGACATCTAGGGATGTAATCAGGGCACTGATCTTCAGTGCCCTGATTACAATTAAGTGCCACCAGTGCCAGAACTGTGTGGCCAACACTGCCAGCAATCAGTGCCCACAAGTGCCAGCAATCAGTGGCCATTAGGGATGCCAGTCAGTGCTGGCTATCACTGCTGCCCATCAATACCCATCACTGCTGCCCATCAATGCCACCCATCAATGCTCATCACTGCTGCTCATCAATGCCACCCATCAATGCTCATCAGTGCCACCTATCCATGCCAGCCTATCTGTGCCCACCAGTGCCGCCTAATTGTGCCCTGTGCCACCCATCAGTGCTGCCTATCAGTGCTCATCAGTGCCACCTATCAGTGCCCATAAGTACGGCATATTTGTGCCTCCTCATCAGTGAAGAAGAAAAAAAACTTATTTACTGACAGAAACTAAGAAAAACTTTTTTTTTTCAAAATTTTTGGTCTTATTTTTTTCTAAAAAAAAAAAAAAAAAAACAGCAGTGATTAAATACCATCAAAAGAAATCTCTATTTGTGTGAAGAAAATGATAAAAAAATTCACATGGTTACAGTGTAGCATGACCGCGCAATTGTCATTCAAAGTGTGAGAGCGCTAAAATCTGAAAAATGGCCTGGGCAGGAAGTAAGTGCCCTGTAATGAGGTGGTTAAACAAGCTGAAGATAGATACACTGAACCGCATTAAAACGCAGGCGCGCATCGCATGTAGGGCAGGCCATTCATTTCAATGGGCGCCAGAAACGCAGGGGAAAAAAAGCGACCCTTTTCCAAAAAACGCTCTGCACCGAACCTCATGGTGCTGCAGCACGCCAAAACAAGGGCGCCTTTGCAGATGCATGGGGGTGCCATCAACAATAACGGTACTGCCACATGTCTGCTAAATGGGCAATGCATTCTGTGTGCGTTGGGAAAGCGCACGTTCCCGACATACATAGATGTGAACCTAGCCTTAGACCAGAGACTGTTGACCTACCAGCATGTTTTTGAAATGTATGAGGAAACCAACGCAAGCCCAGGGAGAACATGCAAACTCCATGCTCCGCTCTAATTCATCCCAAAGGTGTTCTATTAGGTTGAGGTCAGGACTCTGTGCAGGCCAGTCAAGTTCCTCCACCCCAAACTCACTCATCCATGTCTTTATGGACCTTGCTTTGTGCACTGGTCCAAATCATTTGGTGGAGGGGGGATTATGGTGTGGGGTTGTTTTTCCAGGGTTGGGCTTGGCCCCTTAGTTCCAGTGAAGGGAACTCTTAAGGCGTCAGCATACCAAGACAATTTGGACAATTTCATGCTCCCAACTTTGTGGGAACAGTTTGGGGATGGCCCCTTGCTGTTCCAACATGACTGCACACCAGTGCACAAAGCAAGGTCCATAAAGACATGAATGAGTGAGTTTGGGGTGGAAGAACTTGACTGGCCTGCACAGAGTCCTGACCTCAAACTGATAGAACACCTTTGGGATGAATTAGAGACCCAGAGCCAGGCCTTCTCGTCCAACATCAATGCCTGACCTCACACATGCTCTTCTGGGAGAATGGTCAAACATCCCCATAGACACACTACTAAACCTTGTGGACAGCCTTCCCAGAAGAGTTGAAGCTGTTATAGCTGCAAAGGGTGGGCCAACTCAGTATTGAACCCTATGGACTAAGACTGGGATGCCATTAAAGTTCATGTGTGTAAAGGCAGGCGTCCCAATACTTTTGGTATAGTGTAGCTCCCTGCCTGGGATTTGAACCGAGGACCCCGGTGCTGCAAGGCAGGAGTGCCAACCACTGAGCCCCGGCGTTCTCTCGTTCCAGATGAATCGCTCTATGAATGATTGACCCCGGGGTCACTGTTACTGGTTTACACATGAAAGCCTTAATCTGTAATGTACTACCGCGGGTTTGGCGCGCTCTTTGTTCTCGGGGTTAGGAATTAACAGCCAATGATGTGTTTTATGGTTAATATACTGCGCTCTTCTACGTAAACTAATCTAAAATCTTTTTTTTTTTTTGCAGCCTTTCCATCCCATGGTGAACTTGGAATGTTCCAGAGACTTCCGGCCTTTCCTGTGCGCGCTCTACGCGCCCGTCTGCACCGAGTATGGGCGGGTCACACTGCCGTGCCGCAGGCTGTGTCAGCGGGCGTACAGCGAGTGCTTCAAGCTCATGGATATGTTTGGCGTGCCGTGGCCGGAGGAGATGGAATGTAGCCGGTAATGTAAAATTCTTTTAAAATTCTGATCTGTGCCTAGAGATGTTTTAGACGGCCCTGTTCTCTCACACTGCAGAGCTCTGTGCTGGCAGAGCTGAGTAACAGCCACGCCCCTCACTGTGTCCTCAGACTTGTGTTGCTGAGAAGGGCAGGAGGCGTGTCCGAGAAGGTCTTTTACGGAGTGCTGATTTTAAAGTGCACTGGAGTGCGTATCTGAAAGTGCAGTTATATTTAGACACCCTGTATACCCGCTGTAATAGGAAAGTAGAGGTAAGACCATCATAAAAAGCTGTTAGTATGTTATATTTCTGACTGCAATTGAGCTTTAATGCTTACACAGTTGTACAGGGTCCTCTCCTGGACTGAAACTGCTTATTCTGATGTCCCTGCACACTGTAAACTTCACGCAGTGTGCATTAGAAGCTGCAGCAAGTCAGAGCTCATTTCCTGGTTGGAGGACATCCAGCGTTATCTAGCCCTTTCATCCCCAGTCTTACTGTCTATTTAGTGCAGGGATATGCAATTAGCGGACCTCCAGCTGTTGCAGAGCTACAAGTCCCATGAGGCATAGCAAGACTCTGACAGCCACAAGCATGACACCCAGAGGCAGAGGCATGATGGGACTTGTAGTTTTGCAACAGCTGGAGGTCCGCTAATTGCATATCCCTGATTTAGTGCTTATAGATCCTGCATTTAAAGGTGCAGGATCTACAAGCACTAAAAGGCCATGTTTGCAAATATGGTTGGAGAAAGAATCCGGGGGGGGGGGCTTAATAATGAATTCTGAATGGCAGCCCTATGCATTTAAAAACGCTGCGCGGGTGCGGGAAGGACCAGGAAATCGCATGGTATAAAAGCAAACATTGGATTTCCCAGAAGCTGATTTTTTTTTTTAAATGGTGCAGGAGCCTTTTTCCTGCGGGAAACTCAGGCACGGCAGCCCATCCAAATGGATGGGCTGCCGTGCCTGCGCAAATGCTGGCCGCAAACCCACGTAGGTGTGAATCTCACACACCAATGCGGTGCGGGAGATTCTGTGATCTGCGCACGTTTCCCACTGCATTCAAATCGCACTACCCTTGTGATCTGCAGCAGGTGTCACTGCAATTTTAATGACACCCCCAAAAGCTTGTTACAAGTGCAGCGCGTTTGCTGGCACCAGATCACATGATGGTATAAAGTGACCGTGCAATCCGGTTGCAGTGCAGTTCCAAAATTGCTGCATGTGTTTTAGTGCAATGTGGTGCGATTTGAGCCCATTCAAAATGAATAGGCTCAAAATTGCACCACACTGAATCGCATGTGAATGGAACAGGAATCCTGAACCTAGTTTTGGGCTACCTTTTTACCCCGGACAGAGTCGCATAATAAGTGAAAACGCATTAATTTCGGAGGCAGCCGTTCCAACCAGTGCAATTAAAAAGGTTCCTGCGCTACTTTAATGCAACTTTAATGTGACTTGGATTCCCATGGACTTTGTTACATGAAAGTTGCAAGCAAGTCGCACTGCGAAGTTGCAAGACATTGGGGTCGCAGCAGTGTGAACCGAGGCTTACTCTGTGTGTGTGTTGGGAACTGTAAAAATAAATCTCAAACCTTCCAGACACGCACAGAAACTTTTTAATAGCCAGACGTGATGGCGGTACCATTCATTCATAATGGCGTGGCAACCTGCATCTGCTTAGCGCATTGCGATTTTGGAAAAGAGACTTCTTTTCCATGTTTCTCGCTCGCTTGTAGGGCAGCCCATTGAAATGTGTTCAGCACCATGCATGCTGGTGCAGCGTGATTTTGTAAAAGGGTCAGGGACTTCTTTTGCTCGATTTCTGGGCATAGGGCAGCCTGTTCATTTTTAACAGGCTGCCCTATGCCCAGAAATCGAGCAAAAGAAGTCCCTGACACGCGACACGCAGAAAGCGCACACAGTCAGTTGCACATGCATGGTGTGAATGGAGCCTTATACACACGATCAGACTTTCCGACAACAAAACCGTGGATTTTTGTTGGAAGGTTGTTGACTCAAACTTGTCTTGCATACACACGGTCATACAAATGTTGGCCAACAATCACGAACGTGATGACGTAAAAGAAGTACGACGAGAAAAAGGAAGTTCAATAGCCAGTGCGGCTCCTTCTGCTTGATTCCGAGCATGCGTAGAACTTTTGTGTGACGGACTTGTGTACACACGATCTGACTTTACGACAATAAAGTTTTGTTGGCGGAAAATTTGAGAACCTGCTATCAAACAATTGTTGGCGGAAAGTCCGACAGCAAATGTTCGATGGAGCATACACACGGTCGGACTTTCCGACAAAGAGCTCACATCCTCACATCCAACATTTCCCGTCGACTGTTTGTACGCGGCATAACGCTCGCGGCAAGGGCTGCTGCTACTCTGAAAAGTGGTCTGTGGTGTATTGCTTTTCAGAGGTGTTTGACAGGCAGTGGGATGATCATTGCCTCCTCACCACCTGTTTTAACCCTCTAAATGCTGCACTACTGTCGTTTCAGCAAGTCCTTATCCACCCTCATTCTGAATGAGCCGTAAAACGCCACCTCTGAACGCAACCAGCTATCCACCCTCATTCACTGACGGAATGAGCCCTAAAACTACACTCCGAACGCAACAAGCTGTTTATCCTCACTTGCTGTCGGAATGAGCCCTAAAATACCACTCTGAACGCAATAAGCTATCCACCCTCATTTGTTGTTGGAATGAGTCCTAAAATACCACCTCTGAATGCAATAAGCTATCCGCCCTCACTTACTGTCGGAATGAGCCCTAAAGTACCACCTCTGAACACACCAAGCTATCCACCCTCACTTGCTGGTGGAATGAGCTCTACAACACCACCTCTGAACAAAATAAGCTATCCGCCCTCACTTGCTGACTGAATGAGCCCCAAAATGTCACCTCTGAACGCAACAAGCTATCCACCCTCATATGTTGTCGGAATGAGCCCTAAAACACCACCTCTGAGCGCAATAAGCTATCCGTCCTCACTTGCTGGTGGAATGAGCTCTAAAACACCACCTCTGATTGCAATAAGCTATCCGCCCTCACTTGCTGACTGAATGAGCCCTAAAATGTCACCTCCTAAACACAGCCAGCTATCTGGCCTCATTCTCTGTCTGAATGAGCTCTAAAATGCCACCTCTGAACGCAACAAGCTATCCACCCTCATTTGTTGTCGGAATGAGCCCTAAAACACCACCTCTGAGCGCAATAAGCTATCCGTCCTCACTTGCTGGTGGAATGAGCTCTAAAACACCACCTCTGATTGCAATAAGCTATCCTTCCTCACTCCCTTACAGAATGAGCCCTAAAACTACTTTCCGAATGCAACAAGCTGTTCATCCTCACTTGCTGTCGGAATGAGCCCTAAAACGCCACCTCCTAAACACAACCAGCTATCTGGCCTTATTCTCTGAATGAGCCCTAAAATGCCACCTCTGAACGCAACAAGCTATCCGGCCTCATTCTCTGTCTGAATGAGCCCTAAAACACCACTCTGAATGCAACAAGCTGTTCATCCTCACTTGCTGTCGGAATGAGCCCTAAAACACCACCTGTGAACGCAATAAGCTATCCGGCCTCACTCACTGACTGAATGAGCCCTAAAACGCCACCTCCTAAACACAACCAGCTATCCGGCCTTATTGTCTGTCGGAATGAGCTCTAAAATGCCACATCTGAATGCAACAAGCTATCCGCCATCACTCGCTGACTGAATGAGCTCTAAAACGCCACCTCCGAACGCAACAAGCTATTCACCCTCACTCGCTGATGGAATAATCCCTAAAATACTGCCTCTGAATGTAATAAGCTATCCATCTTCATTTGTTGTTGGAATGAGTCCTAAAACGCCACCTCTGAACGCAACAAGCTATCTGCCCTCATTCGCTGTCAGAATCAGCCCTAAAAAATATACTATTTGCATCTTTTTTCCTTTTTGTGAGTGGAGGAGATATTCAGTAATTTTTGCTTTGTGTTTTGAATGTGACCAGTGTGTGCACTGGGAGTCTACGCTGGGAACTGGCCTGCACTGGGAAGAATGCATTTCTGTAGTGGGAGGCCTAGCTGGAGACAGCTGGGAGACAGCGCGGTGTCGTAAATTAAAGCAGAGGGGAGAGGTCACGGCAGGAACAGTCTACTTTTAGTGCCTCCGAAACAAAATACTTTCTGTCACGGTGCTAAAATATACTGTCTGTTTTGGGAACAATAGAGAGACCACATGAAAACCACAGCAGCGTCCTGACATGCTCGGTCGCGTCCCTGCGTTTTATAAAGTTAAAGAATGATCTCACGCCAATTACCTGATGGGAAGGTTTAGCTTAAATGAATGTGTTCAGGAATCCAGGTTTATTTATAGGGCAGAAGATCGCTATATTCCAATAGAAGAATGCGGTATAAGGGCTTGCATACACGGGTGTCCAAGACACGACAGTGGATCTATAGTAAAAACACCAATTGCTCGCTGGGCCACCCCTCTTTGTAAAAGCCAACCCCAACCAAAACTGCCCTCACCTGCTCTACAGGTATTTTTCTTCTCATCCCTGATGATCACTCAGACTGTAACTTGTAACTCTGTAGCAACCAGGTGAGGGGCTGCAGCAGAGCTGAGCTGCGTCAGACGTTTGTGAACTTTCCTGACATGCACAGAAATGTCCTGCCCTTTAGCAGACGCACTTACTTGTTAATGGCACCCCCATGCATAGCTTGGTGCCAGTTCGGTGAGGTGTGTTTTTTGGAAAAGCGCCAGGCACTTCCGCATTTTCTGCCTTAGAACAGCCCATTGAAATGAATGGGCTGCCCTACAAATGGCGCTCGGGAATGGGCGCAATTGGTCGCACTTGTAGCTGTGAACCTAGCCTAACACTACCTACATAAATTCACCATCAGACCTCCCAGATCCTGTAAAGTCTGGGGACCAAACAATCTTACTAATGATGATCTTACTAATGATGGAGTCCCACCCAGTACAAGGCCTCGACTGAAACCCAAGGATCTCACAATAAGGCTTGCACCATGCTCTTCATGGTTCTGTACTTCTTCACCACGGCTGGCAGTGTTTGGTGGGTGATCCTCACCATCACCTGGTTCTTGGCAGCTGTTCCAAAATGGGGGAGCAAAGCCATTGAGAAGAAGACACTCTTGTTTCACGCCAGTGCGTGGGGCATCCCGAGTACCCTCACGATCATCCTTCTTGCCATGAACGAAATTTAATGGCACCCCCATGCATAGCTTGGCGCCAGTTCGGTGAGGTGTGTTTTTGGAAAAGGGCCAGGAACTTCTTTTCCGCATTTTCTGCCTTAGAACAGCCCTTTGAAATGAATGGGCTGCCCTACACATGACGCTCGGAAATGGGCGCAATTGGTCGCACTTGTAGGAGTGAACCTAGCCTAATACTACCTACATAAATTCACCATCAGACCTCCCAGATCCTGTAAAGTCTGGGGACCAAACAATCTTACTAATGATGGAATAAAGAAAATAGAGGGGAGCTTTAGATCCTTGTCCAACAGGCAATTTTGTAGAAGCCATTACCAGCAATTCTGTAGCAGTTATTACTGGCAATTTTGTAGCAGCCATTGCTTATGATACTTTTGTATCTGGTGATATATTTGTAAGAGTCGCTGGCGATGTGACGCTAAGAATCGATTCTTCCCCATGATCTAGAATTGGGTGATGTGGTCTGCTACCAGGAAGAAGATGAATATTGTGGTAAACCCATCGCCCATCAGACCTGGCTCTTAGCAGGCATCTAAGAAGGGTTTTTGATTGCAATGTGGTGTTTTTGTGGCTGAAATTGGATAGCACCTGTTGGTACACAACCCCCACTGTGAGAAAGGATAACAACGCGTGGAAAAGAGCTTGCCATGTCCATAAATAACGTTTGCTGCCTGTCTCTGGTACAAGGGGTCAGAGAATGGAGCAGATTGTTCAGCAATAAAAGCCCAAAGTCCTCCAGCCCCAGTTTCACGTCTCGCTTAACTGTGATTAATCTCAGCACCATGACTGATTGAAGTATGGCATACCTGTGTTTATAGAGGCTGCAAATCTTTTTAAGAAAAGCTTGTGAGAAACCATAAAAAACAAACCCCATGCTTAAAACCCAATCCAAGCCAAAACTTTTTTCAAAACAAAAATGTGCTTGTACACTTTACCCCGTGTTCCTTGAAATAACTTCAAGCCCACTTCCGTGATTAAATAAAAACCCACCAGCCACCTCCTTTCCCTGCCCATAGTGCTGGTATTTAATAAATACCCATTATCAGAATACAGTCACTAACCTGATCTCCTTCTGGTTATGAATAGGCAGCATCCTGTGGGTAGAGTTGAGTGTTCGCCGACAATGCTGGGTGATTGCCACACCTCCTGTACTCCAGAGGACTGCAGGGATGGATGAACTTTTTATGTAATGACTTCCAGGTTGAGTGAGGCTGGGTGTCATTCAACCTGGAAGTGGGATGGCAGCTATCAGACTTTTGACAAGGGGCAGCTCCGGGGAGAAGGTGAGTATTGCAGAGAAAATTCCAGAAGTTAAGGAATTAAAATATTTTTTTTATTTTGAATGTGAAGTTGGGCTTTAAAAATGTCCTATTTCGGAGTTAATTTGTTTTTTCTTGTATTTCAGGTTCCCTGATTGTGATGAACCCTACCCTCGAATGGTGGATCTCAGCCTCTCCAGGGAGCCCACGGAGGACACCCCACTAGCAGTGCAAAGAGACTACGGCTTCTGGTGCCCCAGGGAGCTTAAAATTGACCCCGAGTTGGGTTACTCCTTTTTGGGAGTGCGTGATTGTTCCCCACCCTGTCCACACATGTACTTCCGAAGAGAAGAACTCTCCTTTGCTCGATATTTTATTGGAGTTATTTCTATAGTCTGCCTTTCAGCCACCTTGTTCACCTTTTTGACGTTCCTCATCGATGTGACCAGGTTCCGGTACCCAGAAAGACCCATCATATTCTACGCTGTCTGCTACATGATGGTATCATTGATTTTCTTCATTGGGTTTCTACTGGAAGACCGAGTGGCGTGCAACCCTGCCAGTCCCACCCAGTACAAGGCCTCCACTGTAACCCAAGGATCTCACAATAAGGCTTGCACCATGCTCTTCATGGTTCTCTACTTCTTCACCATGGCTGGCAGTGTTTGGTGGGTGATCCTCACCATCACCTGGTTCTTGGCAGCTGTTCCAAAATGGGGGAGCGAAGCCATTGAGAAGAAGGCACTCTTGTTTCACGCCAGCGCGTGGGGCATCCCGGGTACCCTCACGATCATCCTTCTTGCCATGAACAAAATTGAAGGGGACAACATCAGTGGAGTTTGTTTTGTTGGCCTGTATGATGTTCATGCTTTGAGATACTTTGTCCTAGCACCCCTCTGCCTGAATGTTGTGGTTGGTGTGACTCTACTTTTAGCTGGGATTATTTCTTTGAACCGAGTGCGGATAGAAATCCCTCTGGAGAAGGAAAACCAGGACAAATTGGTGAAATTTATGATCCGCATTGGCGTGTTTAGCATTCTGTACCTTGTGCCCCTTTTGGTGGTGATTGGCTGCTATTTCTATGAGCAGGCTTACCGGGGGGTTTGGGAGACCACGTGGATTCAGGAGCGGTGCAGAGAATATCACATCCCTTGCCCTTACCAGGTAAGGCTTCTTCCATTGTTACATTTCTATGGATTAATATTTCAATTTAAATTAAAGTCACACTTACCTGAAACGTTTATTTTGCCTAAAGCCGAACTCCAATGCTGGGTTTATTACTGTGACAATAGGCATCAATGCTGGAGGTTAATTATTGTGACTGCTGGCACAAATAATGTATTATTATGACCACTGACACCAATGCTGGGGGTTATTATTGTGACCACTGGCACCAGTGCTAGGAACTATTATTATGGCAATTGGCACCAGTGCTGGGAATTATTATTAGGACCATTGGCATCAATGATGGGGGTTATTACTGTGTCTATTGGCATCAATGCTGGGGGGGTTTTATCGTAACCACTGGCACCAGTGCTGGGGGTTATTATTGTAACCACAGGCACCAGTGCTGGGGGTTGTTATTGTGATCAGTGACATCAATGCTGGGGGTTATTATCGTGACTACTGCCACCAATGCTGGGGGTTATTATTGTGACCACTGGCACCAATGCTGGGTGTTATTGTTGTGACCATTGGCATCAATGCTGGGGGGTTTTATCATGACCTACAGGCCCCAATGTTGAGGGTTATTATTGTGACCACTGCAGCAATGCTGGGGTTATTATTGTGACCAGTGGCATCAATGCTGGGGGTTATTATTGTGACTACAGGCACCAATGCTGAGGGTTATTATTGTGACCACTGGCACCAATGCTAGGGGTTATTATTGTGCCCATTGGCAGCAGTGCTGTGTGTTATTGCAGTGACTGGCATCATTGATGGGGGTTATTATTATAGTGAGTGAAGTCAATCCTGAGAGTTACTGCATGCACTGGCACCAACGCTGTTACTATTGTTGCCATTTACACCAATGCTAGGGGTTTTTATTGAGGTGACGGATACCAGTGCTGGGGTCATTATTGCATCTACTGTCGCAAGTGCTTGGGTTATTATTGAGGCTACTGACACCAATTCTGGGGCTTATTACTGGGGTTACTGACACCAATGCTGGGTTTATTATGTCCGCTGACACCTATTTTGAGGGTATTATTGAGGTGACTGACACTAGTGCTGGAGGGGGTTACTATTGAGGCCATGAACACCACTGGTGGGAGATAATATTACTACCACTGATGCCTACAGGCTTAATTTACTCCCCACTTTCTCTTTAGTGTTTGTACTGTAAAACAAAAAAATACAGAAGGACCAAAATTTGGGGATCTGGGGTAAGTTACAGCCCCTTAACTTTAAATGGACTGACTGCCTCGACTCAATATACAGTACTTCAATGCACAAATACAAGCTACTATTATGCAGCCCTCTGGAAGGGTCAGGGGCCACACTTGAAGCCCTCTCTGATTTTCAGGTTGGCCACCACTGCTCCTATAAATTTAGTATTATTGTAGTAATTCTGTTTAATATTCTCTTTTCTTAAAAAAAAGTTATATATTAAAATACAGATGTTTTGACGTTAATGCATTGTTTGGAAATGGCAGGGCATACAATTGATGTTTGCACATTATTGTCATTTTTATAACATCACTGAGATGCTTTTGCAGTGTAAAGTGCACATTTAGATTCCTTAGATTAATGTCTATGCCCCAACGTAACTTTTTAAGACTAAATATTCAATAAGGTGTTTCATTACATTCCAGTAATGTTTGCAGCATGTATTGTAGATGAGGTTCAGCAGCATGCGATACTGTAAATGACCTTTTAATAGATTTGGCACGCTCCCCGCACGGAGCGCAGTAAGAAAGGAGGAATTGTTTCCTGGGACCCGTCTCAACTGCTCGTTCTGCTTTTAAGTCACTCAGCACCGAGCTCTGTAAATAACTCTTAAAGGAAATACGGCCATTGCAAAACATTAAAGGACTAATATTGTATTTCGTCCAACAATGACAGGAACCTTTAAAAGTTCACCCATGTCAAAAGACTAAAAATTCTTGCATTTACTGTAATCTAGCTCCGAGGAGAGGGCATACCCGTGGATTCAATTTTCTTTTAGAATTTCATCATTTGCACTTGGCTGCTTTGCACCTGGCTATCAGGCAGCCTTATGGGGGAGGACAGGAGGCCAGGTCTGGGTCATGGTGACTGACAGAGGAGAACTGGAGTCCAGGTCTGTGTCACAGTGGCTCATTGAGGAGAACAGGAGGTTGGGTCTGCATCAAGTTGACTTATAGAGGAGGGAGGATGCCAGGTGTTACTGGCAAGGTGGCTTATAGAGGAAGACACAAGGTTAGGTCTGTGCCAAGGCGGCTCATAGAGGAAGACAGAAGGACAGGTCTGTGCCAGGGTGGCTCATAGAGGAGGACAAGAGGTTGGGTCTGCATCAAGGTGACTTAGAGCAGGGTGGGATGCCAGGTGTCAAGGTGGCTCATAGAGGAAGACAGGAGGCCTGGTCTCTGTCAAGGTGACTCATAGAGGAGGCCAAGAGGCTAGGTCTGTGTTAAGGTGGCTCATAGAGAAGGACGAGGCCAGGTCTTTGTTAAGGTGGCTGAAAGCAGCCCTGATTCACCACCTGCAATGGTCATGCTGGCTAAGGGCCACTGCAACCATCCACCTGTAACAAGAAAAAACTCCACCATCTTAGGTCACTCACATTCTCTTGACCGGAGGCCCTCCTCCAGAAACAAGAAAATCCACACTTTTATCTCCTTTTAATGATTTTACTGTGAAGGAAGCAGGATATACATTTATTTACATCACAACCTTCATCTCCACTCTTCCAGACCCATCATACAAATTCTGCACAGTGCATGTCCAACGCAAACTTAGGATAACTTCCAAACTCTTTCATGGTCCTCACTGCAGGTCTCCCATAGGTTGGTTCTACAAATAAGTCTGTTACAGGCAAGCCCTGAAGGATTCATTTCCTAAAGCTACAGGCCTACATATCATTATACCAGGGGTAGCCACGTCCCATCACCCTCTGCCCAGGCTCTTCCTTCTCTAGCTTATTTATGAAAGGCTAGCCTAACCTACCATATCTACTCAGGGGAGGGACATCACTAAGAGGGGCACTAACCCCTGCTTACAAGGTTCATAGAAGAGGCCAGGTCTGCATCAAGGTGGCTTATAGAGGAGAATAGGATGCTGGGTCTGTGTCAAGGTGACTCAGAGGAGGGCGGAAGACCAGGTCTGTGTTAAGCTGGCTCATAAAGGAAGACTAGGGAATAGGGTCTGTGTCAAACAGGTTCATGGAGGAGGATTGGGTGGGGGCCGAGGTCATTGTCAGATTGATTTCAAGTATAACTGGTATCCTCCACTACAAACCCCACCCTAACCCTGGTCTTGTTATGCTTATTGCCCAGAACACATACACTTTATAGGCCAGGCAGCAGAAAGAGGGGTTATTCCAAAATCATGTAATGGATTTATGGTTTAATTTTTAATCATTTTGTATTTTTTAACTCCTTTTTTGCCACACTTTTATTAAAAATGTTATCATTTAAAGGAAACCTCCTGTATTCAATTACAATTTGTAACTAGCAATACGCGTTAAAAGCAGGTACCCTGAGTGCCTACAATACTTTCTTTATTAGTGTTTCGTATTCCATGATAAGCTGGCCTCAATTTGGCTCTGGCACCATTCCACAAAAGAGTAAGAGTACCTTAGTGGTACACAATGACATTCTCCCTGGTTTGTGAGATAGTGGGTGGGGAATGGCAGAAATGGATGTCACAGGCTTGTCCAATTTGTAGTTGGATGTGATAGGTTCATTTGTACTGAACACAAACCCGAGCGCCTACCTTTCTTTTCCTTAGCAGTATATGGTCTTCTACATCTACAACATGACCAGTGTACTTTAACTGAACTGGAGCTGCCTAAGACATCTCTAGGTCACACAAAAATAGAGCCAATTACCTGAATAGAGGCCAGTTCAGAAATCTAATGGATCCTAGCTACTGTACACACCTGAAAATAAGTTGATGGAGGCTCTTTGATGTCTAGGAACAATGGTGGCACAATGAGTACTGTCCCGGTTTAAAGATTAAAGAAAACTAGAATGCTTCAGAGGTGGCCCCAGGACCTTAAAGCAGGCACCTCCAACTGCTCGCTTGCCAACTGTTTCAGAGTTCAAATTGCCCAAGGATCTCAGGAACCAGTGTGCCAGGGCTGAAGGGCCTTATTGAAGTGCCAGGGAGGTTGCTGGTGACAAAGTTTGTTTTGAAGCTCTTCTAAAGATTTGCTTTAAAATATAATAAAAAAAATAACAATCCAATTCCAAAATACACTATAGAATGAAAAGGGTCGAAATATTTTTTTTTCTAAAGGGGCCGATATGTTTATATACCCTTACAATGGAGATGTATAAAGAGAAGTTTCAATAACATTTTCTAAAAGACCAGCTTTTCTTTGTGGTCATGTCCTCAAGGAAGGAGCAGGTGCAAACTGTACCGTGTAATTATGTTTTGGACATCATGAAGCCGCAAAACATAAGGGGTATGACCATGTGGTCATGAATAGCAAATAGAAGTGTAATTATTATTATTTGTTTTGGTCTGATGATAATGACATTCGGCCTCTGTTGGGAATTTCCTTCATAACATAATTTTATCTTTGTTCATTGCGCACAACACTCTGTCACATAGGGGCGCATAAACACTAGGTGCTCCTATGTTCTGTTTCTATGGATGATAAATCTCATACCAGACCCTGATTTGTGTATAGATATTATTAATTTCACTGAGAACCCTATGGAAAAAGTTCTTTACTCGAGACAATACATAAAAGCATACACATGTGGGCCTTTCCAATATACACCATATGGCCAAAAGTATAGGACCCCCTGCCAAATGTTTTGAATTCAGGTGTTTTCAGTGAAGGGTACTGTTAATCCTACACCATACGAAAACTTTTTGGATTGTGCTGTTCCAGCCCTTGAGGAAGGCCCCTTTTCTCTTCCAGCATGACTGTGCACGTGTACAAAGCCAGCTCCACAGGTTTAGGACAGCCTTTCTCAACCTTTTTTTTTTACCCCAAAGGAACTCTTGCAACAATTTTCAGGTCTCAAGGAACCCCTGCTAAGCTTAATCCATTTGTGGTCATTGGGAAAATGCCCCTTACATTGGTGGTTGTAAGTGGGAAGAATGCCACCCTTACAGTGATGGTCAGAATGCTGCCCTTAGGCCTCATTTACACCTGCTTCAAGATGTGGCATTGGAACATTTTTTTTAAAGCACTCTGAATGCCAATCCAAGTGTCACTAAACAAAATGGTTACCTAACAGTCCTGTTCACACTGTTGTGTTTGCTTTGCTTCACTTCAAAAATGACACCTCCTGTCGTTTTCTTGGTGCTTCAAAGCGTCTCCAAAGCCTTCATAGAAGTCTATGACAACGCTCGCTAGAAGCACCTGCAGCTTTTGAGAGCCTTTTATTCAGCTTTAGCTTCACTTTGTTTTGGAGGTATTGCAAGAATGAGATATCAAAGGATGCACTGGGAAACCAACAAGTGAACCAGAAAGAAGTCATCAGCAGTCACTTCCAGTTCATCTGTATATATTCTGGTGCAGACATCATATCTGGTGTGCAGTGAAGAGCAGCAGGAAGGTGAGCAGGGTCCAGACAAATAGCAGAACAGATATCACCCATGGTGTGCAATATGGGAATGCTATAGCAGAAGGTGAGCGGAGGCTGGAAAGAGACGACTGAGTAACGGAGGATCAGCAGAGCTGGGGGACCGGAGAAGAATAAACTAGCAATGTCACACGTAGTGCGCAGCGTGGGAGCAATATAGCAGGAGGTGAGCAGGGACCAGAAAGAAGAGGCTCATCAACCAGAGGATCAGCAGAGTTGGGGTTTAATACTGAATGGGAGATCAGCAGAGCTGGAGGTTATTAAGCGGGGCATCAGCAGGGCTGGGGGTTACTCCTGAGTGGTGAATCAGCAAAGCTGGCAATACTACTGATTTGGGCCTCAGCAGAGCTGGGAGTACTACTAAGCAGGGGATCTGCTGAACAGGGGTACTAATGATCTGGGGATCTGCTGAGCGTGTTACTACTGAGCTGGGGTTCTACTGGGCCCCTTTAAAACAAACAGAAAATCAACACAGACACAGGGCATTTCTCAAGCTTCAATAAACCTTCAAAAAAGCATCATTGAAGCATCATCGAAGCATCAAAAACACATAAAAAAACCATGTTGAAGCAATAGGTGCTTTAATGTGTGATGAAGTCGAAGCAGGTTTAAATGTGCCCATAGAGAAATGTAAGCCACAACTCTAGCCACAATGAACCTCTAGCCACCTCAGGAGGAAACCTAAGGTTCCAAGGAACCCTGGTTGAGAATGACTTACTGGTTTAGGAATTTGGTGTTGAGGAACCTGAGTGGCCTGCACAGAGCCCTGACCTCAACCCTACTGAACACCTTTAGGATGAATTGGAATGACAATTTTGAGCCAGGTCTACTCATCCAACATCAGGGCTTTTGGCTAAATGGTCATAAACTCTCACAGACACTCCTAAATTTTGAGGGAAGCCTTCCCAGAAGAATAGAATCTGTCCACTAAGAGGGGAGCAAGTTCATAATAATGGCCATGGTTTGGAATGGGATTTTAAACAAGTTCATAGAGGTGTGAGGTTCAGCTGTTAGGCATGAGCCCAGGGTTCGAGTCGGATGTAAGATCGACTTGAGCATCGGGTGTTCGTTTGTTCTAAAACGAACCGAACATATGGGGCGTTCGCGGAGAATTTGAGCACTGCTGAACGCCCCATAACGCACTGTGATCTCGATATCAACGTCCCATACTGCTGGAGACTTTGCTATGCTTTGATCTAAACCATTCCATTGTAGCTCTGGCTGTATGCTTAGGGTCATTGTCCTGCTGGAAGGTGAACGTTCGCCCCAGTCTCAAGTCTTTTGCAGACTCTAAAAGGTTTTCTTCTAAGATTGCCCTGTATTTTGCTCCATCCATCTTCCCATCAACTCTGACCAGCTTGCCTGTCCCTGCTGAAGAAAAGCATCCCCACAACATGATGTTGCCACCACCATGTTTCATGGTGGAGATGGTGTGTTCAGGGTGAAGTACAGTGTTCGTTTTCTGTCACACATAGCGTTTTTGCTTTTAGGCCAAAAAGTTCAATTTTGGTCTCATCTGACCAGAGCACCTTCTTCCACATGTTTGCTGTGTCCTCCACATGGCTTCTCGCAAACAGCAAATGGGACTTCTTACAGCTTTCTTTCAACAATTACTTTCTTCTTGCCACTCTTCCATAAAGACCAGATTTGTGGAGTGGACGACTAATAGTTGTCCTGTGGACAGATTCTCCTACTTGAGCTGTGGATCTTTGCAGCTCCACCTGAGTTATCGTGGGCCTCCTGGCTGCTTCTCTGATTCATGCTTTCCTTGTCCGGCCTGTCTGTTTTGGTGGACTGCCATGTCTTGGTAGGTTTGCAGTTGTGCCATACTCTTTCCATTTTCAGATGATGGATTGAACAGTGCTCCGTGGGATATTTTTTTGTAACCTAACCCTGCTTTAAACTTATCCACAACTTTATCCCTGACCTGTCTGGTGTGTGCCTTGGCCTTCATGATGCTGTTTGTTCACTAAGGTTCTCTAACAAACCTCTTAAGGCTTCACAGAACAGCTGTATTTGTACTGAGATTAAATTACACACAGGTGGACTCTATTTACTAATTAGGTGACTTTGAAGTCAATTGGTTCCACTAGATTTTAGTTAGGAGTATAAGAGTAAAGGGGGCTAAATACAAATGCACTGCACACTTTTCAGATATTTATTTGAAAACCATTGATCAATTTCCTTCCACTTCACAATTATGTGCCACTTTGTGTTGGTCTATCACATAAAATCCCAATAAAAATACATTTATGTTTTTGGCTGTAACATGACAATGTGGAAAATGTCAAGGAGTATGAATACTTTTTCAAGGCACTGTACATGGCCATGGTTTTGGAATGGGATTTTCAACAAGTTCATATAGGTTTGAGGGTCAGGTTTCCAGCACCTTTTGGCCATTAAGGGAAGCTCTTCCCAGAAGAGTAGAAACTCTTCTATCCACAAAGTGGAGCAACTCCATATTAAAGGCCATGGTTTTGGAAAGGGATTTTTAATTATAAAAACGAAAAACCCACTTAAAGCAGGTAAACTGTAGGTCAGAAGGAGATCGACCACAGGCCAAATGGACCTGTCAAAGAATCCTGGAGGATCTCCGAAGCATCTCAAACTGATGTCATAAACCACAAGGCCAAAGCCCATTGACACAGGCCCTATTACACCTCACAGACACAGCGGGGGCCACCTTACAGCAGTGAAGACTCCACTATAAACTGTATACATTCATAATATAAATACTCGACAGCGTTGTGTCACACTAATCACAGGTTATCATAACCCAACTTCCTCCAACATAAACACATTTCTACAGCTACAAAGGCTAATCTCAGCTTTGACCGCTTCCAGGGAAATGACCTTCACCACAGGGCTGATAAGAGCGCTTCCACAAGTATGTCACTAACTCAAAGTAAACCTCTGCTAACACACTTTATACATTTACACCAACCACATAACCGTTTGGGGTTTCCGAAATATACAGTTCTAAAACACTTTAGGATTTATGATTGAAGTGTGCTGATACATTTCTTGTTTTTGGAGATTGGATAAAACCTTTGTCAGATTAGTATTTGTTTCTCTTTTCCTTCGCCTCCTGTTGAGATAAGAAGTTGGGAGTCCTCTCTCTAGTGGAGGCACAGACAAAAACAAAGCACTTTAATGTATATTACGGAAGGGTTAGAGCCCCTTCTAGTTATTTAGATTTTTGGGGTTGATTTACTAAAGGCAAATAGACCATTCACTATGGGGAAGTTGCAGTTTTCCCCCAGGCAGGGAAGGGGGCGCAGGGAGCTGTCCCTGCTGGGAGAACACAGTGATTAATGCTAGCGGCTGCACCTGCTGGCAATAATCACATGTAAAATTCCAACATGCTGGTTGTACCCAAGTCGATCGACTTGGGTACAATCTGCCTGCACATAGATGGTTAGAATCTTTTTTGGTCTTTGATGAACCGGCCAAGATTCAAACCATCTATGACCAGCTTGTGTTCTGGGGAGAATTCCCCTTGCAAAGTGCTACTTCCCTACCAAACTGAACAGCCTACTTGCCTCTCGTAAATCGACCCCCATATGTTGTCCTGGTGACCACATCCCCCCCCCCCCCCTTACCTTATTGCATTCTGGTGCCTGTTTCTTCTCCTGCCCTCCCGCCCCCCTCAGATACTTACCTGATTCCTGTATAGATCCAGCTCATCTGCAGGACTTTTCTCCCCTCTCTGCCCTCTCACAGGCTTGGCTGAGAGCAGTGGGAGCCATTGGCTCCTGCCACTGTCAGTCAAATCTATTGAAGAGGGGGCGGGGCAGAGCCACACTGAGAGTGTGTCAATGGACACACACAGCCTGGCTCGGGAGCAGCCCATACGTGTGCCACCATAGGAAACGGCTTCCATTGGTGGGATACCCAGAAGAGGAGGAGCCTAGAGCTCTGGTTTGGGGCCCCAAAAGAGGAGGCTCAGAGCTGCTCTAAGCAATACCGTTGCACAGAGCACGTAAGTCTAACAAGTTTTTTATATTCGGAAAATAAAAAATGTAACTTTACAACAGCTATAATGCTAAAATTCTTACCTGTAGGGCATTTACAGAGTGGAGCTTGCAGCTGTAATATTCACAGCATTGTAAGTGTGTCGAATGTTGCTGAGATTTGGATTTCCTATGGGAGAATGCAAAGTAGAATCACACGATGGATACACAATTTAAAAAAAACAAACACAAAGATTAAAAATAACTAAAACTCACAGATAACATTTTACAAACAATTGTCCTTCCAGAAGGTGCATTCTGTAAAGCAGTGATTCTCACAGTGTGACGTGGTCCCCACCCAGGCCTTCTATCCAAGGTTCAACCCAATTGCCTTTTTTTTTTTTGTGGTTTGAAAATGCATGCTATTTTAGTACATTTATATAAATGATTAACTCTCTCGTTATAATATTATACATTATTATCTGATGACATACTCTGAGATGAGGCTTTGGTGTCATTGTTGGTGGGCCGTATTTGGAGTTGATGGTGGCCATGGCTCAAGTGACTCTTGATTCCACTTTGTGAAGCTTTTGCCTCTTTTGTGCCCAACTATGTTAACATAATGCCTATTGAATGTGGTATACTCTTGGGATTGAACCAATCAAGAAGAGCTGGGGGAAGAAACAACCTCACGTTACTTGATCTGTAGAGATTCGTGAACACTTTTGATAGCTCCTGTGCTCGATCTATTTTTGGGAGGTCTAGTGATGGTCAGATAAGGCAAAAAAGTAAAGAGTTAACGCAATATGTAAATAGTATTTGCATATATACTGTGGGCCTGGTGGTAGATTCAGGTCTATCAGGCTGGAGACTTGGAGCCACCACTGAGGATTGGATGGACATGTTTAAGGTTATTCCAGGACCCAGTTGATCTTACAAGTCATTTTTAAATCCAGGTACCTGCAAGAGGGCCTATACCTGCAAAAGTAATCCTGATAGCGTGTTTTTGTTTTTTGTTTTTTGTTTTTTTTAATTTTCTGTCAGTTTTTTCAATTCATAGATTATCAGAACCTTCAGGCTCCTACAAACAAGGGACATGGGCAAGGAGCATGGTATACATACAGAAATAAGGTCAACAGTAAAATCACCGCAGATAAACCAGTAGATACAAGGTCCATCCAAACAGTAGCCGTAGAGTTCCTTTTTCCCAAGGAACCTTGACAAGCTTACATCCCGTTTAACTTATTCAGTACAAATAGGAAAAAATACCAAACAAAAAAGGAGGGCGGAGGAGGAGGTTAGGGAAAAGAAAGTGAGTGCGCTGCCCATGTAGAGCTGGTTCAGGGAAGTCTGTTGGGGTCAAAGGCATCACCTCAAAGGGAATGGTCAAGGATGTCACGGTTGAGAGCCCAAAATATCCCAATATTCAGTTGTGAAAGTAAATTTCTGTCCAGTAAAACCATGTTTTACTAAACTGTTCCTTCTCCTATGGTGTGCCGTAGACATGAGATCTTCCATTAGTTGAACTTCATTGATCTTGGCAAACCAAGTCTTATTGGAAGGGGGTGTGGATTGTTTCCAGAATAGTGGGATATATGCCTTTTTGTAGCGTTCAGCAAACTAAGTAAGCAGGAGAGCTTGTAACGTTTCAAGGACATGGGGGTCAAATGCAACAGAAAAGCGGATGCATCATCCGGCATCTGAATATCAGTAAACCTCTGAATCCAGTGTTTGATTTGTGGCCAGAAATCTTTAAGACCCTCACAGGACCAAAAAACGTGGAGCATGGAGCCCACCTCGCTTTGACTCCTCACTTCGCTCTCCAACATAACAAGGAGCTCTGAGGGAACAATTGATGTAAGGTTTTGGGAACTCTGTACCATCTAGTTTGATGGAGTTTTTTTATGCGGTCTCCAAACAGTGCTCTCAGAAGAAGTGATAACCACAGGCGAATTATAGCCACTCCCTGTAATGAGACTCTTATCTCATTCATCTGAGAGAGGGTGAGACATGACTACAGAGAATGTTGATGGAGATATCCCGCCCACAGCCCCTCTCTTGAAGGCATTGGATTGTGTTTCCTGCAACCCTGCAGCACAGCATGCTGAGACTTGTGGTTCAGCAACAACCTCAGCTGAGTTGGCTGATGATTTCTACAAAATCATGTGCTAGATTCAGATAATGGAATATAGAAAAAAAATTGTCAAATTTTCTACATATTTTGTATGGATTTGTTGTTTAATGCCCCTAGGATCCCAGCACTGCTGTGTTTCAGTGTAGAGGCACCCAGTGCGGAGCAAGGGAATCTAATTTTTTTAGGGCTTTATTTAGGTTTTGGAAGGGACTAAGATTTGGGTATTAAAGGTGTTAACCCCAAGAGCAAAATTTGAATACATCACAGCTTTCCAAGCTTTCGATGTGTGATTAGTTTATGGCAGGGGTCTTCAAACTGTGGCCCTCTTTGAGGATCCCTGGTTTATGGTCATGTGCACTGCTCTATGAACACTCCGATTTCCATAGTTCTTCTCAGAAGCGAGCAGAAGGAGTGGCTACATTCCTTCATACAGTGGGACCATGGAGAATGAATGTAAGCACCCTCTAACAAGAAGTCGGATAGCAACAAAGAAAAAAAAAAGAAATTTAAAGGAGGCTGAGAGCATTAGAAGGGACTTTTTGAGTTAGTGGTTGTAAACTCTCAAAAAAAAAAACAACCTGCAGGACAAAGGCATAATGAGCTAGTATGCATAGCATACTAGCTCATTATGAAATATTTACCTTAGATTGAAGCTGTTGCAGGGGTCCCCGTACACCACTGTGACCGGCGACATGTCTCCCGGAGTTATTTTCATGTTTGCGGGCTCTGGCACTGTGATATCACTCCCACGCGGGAGCCGCCGGTCACGGTACAGCTCCTGAAGAAACGGCACAAGCGAGCAGTTTCTTCAGTGTGCATGTAACATGCAGGTACAGTGAATATCTCCTAAACGGTGCAAGTTTAGGAGATATTCACGGTACCCACAGGTAAGCCTTATTATAGACTTACCTGTAGGTAAAAGTGGTAGTACAGGGTTCACAACCACTTTAAGAAGATATACTAGAATAGAATGTTTGGGCTTTTTTTTGTTTTGTTTTTTACACCAGATTTTAGTGTCACTTCAAGAACCATTTTTAGCAGGTACATAAACATGACCTGTTGATTTTGCCCTGAGAGCAGGTGAGTTCTCCTTGGCAATGTTATTTAGGGCTTGTTTACACTTGCTACAAAGTGTGGTATTGGACATCTGAATGCCAATCAAAGTGCCTATCATGAAAAACAAAATGGTTACCTTACAGTACTGTTCACATTTGTTGTGCTTGCTTTGCTTCAAAAATTATACCCCAGTGTCGCTTTCTCTGTGCTTTTAAAGCGCATCCAAAGCCTACATAGAAGTCTATGGACTTCTTACATCACCTGAAGCTTTTGAGGCGCTTTTATTCAGCGTTGGCTTTGCTTTGTTTTGGAGGTATTGCAGGAATGAGATATCCCAGGATGCACTGAGAAACCAACAAACGAACCAGTAAGAAGTCACTTCTGGTTCATGTCTATATATTCTGGAAGTGTCTGGTGCAGATGTCACATCTAGTGTGCAGCGTGGAGCAGCAGGAAGGTGAGCGGGGTCCGGACTGGAGCAGAGAAACTAGCAGACGGCACATTTAGTGTGCAACTTTGGAGAAGGTGAGTGGGGAATGAAAAGAGAAAACTGAACAGCAGAGGATCAGCAGGGCTGGGGGAGCAGAGCAGGAGAAACTAGCAGATTTCACATGCGGTGCGCAGCATGAGAGCATTATAGAGGGAGGGGAGCGGGGACCGGAGAGAGAGAAGAATCAGCAAACTAGAATATCAGCAGAGCTGGGGGTTACTACTGAGCGGGGGATCAGTAGAGCTGGGGGTTACTACTGAGCGGGGGGATCAACAGAGCTGAGGGTTACTACTGAGCGGGGGATCAACAGAGCTGAGGGTTACTACTGAGCGGGGGATCAGCAGAGCTGGGGGTTACTACTGAGCGGGGGGGATCAACAGAGCTGGGGGTTACTACTGAGCGGGGGATCAGCAGAGCTGGGGGTTACTACTGAGCGGGGTATCAGCAAAGTTGGGGGTACTACTGAGTGGGGTATCAGCAAGCTGCGGGTTACTACTGAGCGGGGGATCAGCAGAGCTGGGGGTTACTACTGAGCGGGGGATCAGCAAAGCTAGGGGTACTACTGAGTGGGGTATCAGCAAGCTGGGGGTACTACTGAGTGGGACATCAGTAGAGCTGGGGGTACTAAAGAACAGGGTGTGTGCTGAATGAGGGTACTACTAAGCTGGGGATCTGCTGAACAAGGGTAACAATGAGCTGTGGATCTATTAAACATGGCGACTAATGAGCTGGTTGATCTGCTGCTTGAAGGTACTAATAGGCTGCGGATCTGCTGCTTGAGGGTACTAATAGGCTGGGGATCTGCTGAACAAGGGTACCAATGAGCTGGGGATCTGCTGAGTGGAGGCACTACTGACTTGGGGCCAAGCTTCATTAAAGCTTCCAAAAAGTATCACAGAAGCATCAAAAACACATCAACAAAGATGTTGAAGAGGTAGGCACTTTAATGTGTGTTAAAGTCAAAGCAAGTGTAAATGAGCCCTTAATGATTCCCCGATAGCTAAAGGATCGCTGCTGTGACATGGCCTTTCATCCACAAGGATGTTGCTTTTACATCCTGATCCATAGATGCCCACTAGAGGGAGATTATTAAAATGATCAAAATATGGAACAGCAAGAATGCAAAAAATGTCAATCGCAGCAAACTGAGGAGTGGAGCTGGGGGACTAGAGCAAGAGAAACTAGCAGATTTCACATGTGGTGCACAGCGTGATAGCAATATAGTGGGAGGCGAGCAGGGAGAGAGAAGGATCAGCAAACCAGATTATCAGCAGAGCTGGGGGTAACTAGTGAGTGGGGGATCAGCAGAGCTAGGGGTTTCAGTTAAACCTTTGAACTTGGAAAACACAACACGGTCCATCATTTCCTTTCTTGAAGCTAAACGCACATTTCCAAGGAGGTGCTACAATCCAGCACCGATATTATTTATGCAATAGTTTTTTGTTGTTGAGTTTGCAGTCTTGTGCATACAGCAAGTATTGCTTATTTAACCTACAGTCCCCAATGTTGTTCTGTACAATACATGACATATGTACAGCCCCAGAGCCTGAGTTTTCTCTGGTAGACTGGAGGCCACCACAGAACCTGAATTTCTGGTTTCGAAGCATTTTCCAGCCCAGGATCTCTCGCTGCTGCAATACGATCTAGATGGCTCATTTTCAGACTTATTTTATCTGCACAGTTTGAGAGGATTTCTTCCTGAGGTGGCGGCCTAAAGTTTCTGAGAGGGGAACAGATAAAGAAACAGTGCCGACCTGGCACAACTTTTTTTTTTAAATGAGGACTCTCTTCAAGTGTTTGGTTACAGGCTGATAAGATTCAACACTTCTCTGCTTCAATAAAACATTTCATTCATCATTTTTGCAGACAAAGATGGCACTGCCTGCAGAACAATGGCCTTTTGATTGCAAGCCTTTTACTAAAAGCCTAGTTCACAGCCAGGTCAGTTTGATTGATAGTGGAGAATTGAAAAAAAGCCTCATCTTTCCAGTTGTATTTGGAAACGCCAAGCTAATGAACGCAACTTGAACAGATGGTGAGATGGAGCTGGTAATTTAGTGAAGAACGACTTGCTATGTATTTCCTCTGTGATGCAACAGTTGTACAGCCATAGGCATTAGAGAATTTCAATGGATTTTGACCAGTTTGAGGGACAATCTCATATCTTGAGCAATGGTACCAAACTGCAGCTTGGGGACCAGATGTGGCCCTTTGCTTGCTTTTTTCATCCTCTTGGAGCACTATTTTATTCACTGACACCAAATAAGGACACAATTTCTCCCGATGACACCAATGATGGGGCACAATTTCTCCCAATGACACCAATGGTGGGGGATTGTTTTCTCCCACTGATGCTGAACATTTTGTACCCCCAGTACACACCTCCCTAAAGTCTGAAGGACAGTAAACTGACCCTTTGTTTAGAAAGTGTGGAGACCCCTTATGTAGAGGAACTGTGCTGACTAAAAGCTGGACATTTAGAAGATTTACACTAGACTTTGACCAGTTTGAGGGCCAATCTCACTAGATGAATTATGCTGATTTGGAACATCCGAAGACATTAGAAGATTGTCCCTCAAACTGGTCAAAATTCATTGACCGTGTTCTAATGTCTATGGCAATTGACGTTTACAAGATGGAATTGTCAATGGATTTTGACCAGTTTGAGGGACAATCTCTATACTTAGAACAGCAATGGACATTAGAAGATTGTCCCTCAAACTGGTCAAAATTCATTGACCATGTTCTAATGTCTATGGCCATTGACATTTAGAAGATAGAATTGTCAATGGATTTTGACCAGTTTGAGGGACAATCTCTAGACTTAGAACAGCAATGGACATTAGAAGATTGTCCCTCAGACTGGTCAAAATCTATTGACAATGTATCATTCTACATGGCTGTTTGTGGTCTACATAATTCCTCTAGATGTGTGATTGTCATTCAAACTAGTCAAACTCTGTCGACAATCTCACATCTAGAGGATTTATGCAGGCCATAAACAGCGATAGTCATTTGAAGATCCTCAGTGGAGTTGGACCATTTTGAGAGACAATGTATAGAAGGTATGTAGATTAAGGCAGGCATAGACATCAAATGATGATCAATAGATTTTGACAAATTTGAGGGGCAATTTGGCACCTAAAGGAATAATGTTGACTGAAAACAGTCATAGGCATTTGAAGACAGTCAATGGAGTTTGAACCCTTTTCCTTGATGGCATTCCTCAGCTTGTCCAGAATGTGCCACTCATTAGATGAATTCTCCAATTACCGGTAATTATTTTTCATATTATGGATAATTCATCAGGAAGCCAGTGACAGCCAGAGACCACCTTTTGCTTTGTAATGTTTTTGAAAGAACTTGAAATTGTGGTTTGGGGATCTCACCACTGGAATATCCAAGACCTACCAGAAACCAGCATGTGATTCACCCTGCAGCAAGGTGTTTTTTGATGGAGTTGGCCTTTTAAAGAGTGTATTTTCTTCAAACAATGAATGCTTTTGCTTGTTGAGCTGTTATTTGTTGACATTTCTTGTTTGCTAGGAGATCTGAGAACTTTATTACCCGTCATGTTTAGCTAAGTGACGTGAGGTTTCTAATTTGTTGTATTTGCAGCGCTTTTTGGTCCTGCGTGTAAAAAATGGCTGGTGCGTCTCACTCGCTTAACTCGAGGAACTATGGGTTAGCTAAAGGCTGCAGAGGTGATTTATCTGACTGAAACTTCTGTCTGTGTCATCAGATGAGGCATGAATCCCTACAAAAACGTGGTCACGTGTGTGTGTGTGTGTGTGTGTATGTAAAACTCAGCTTGCGCTATGGAGCTCTGTGATCACCAGGCTTCTTTCAACAGACAGTAAACTGATTAAATCTATACATACCATGTGTAAAGGAGCCGAGCAGCAGGGACGTAAATTCAAATCTCAGGGTCCCATAGCAAAAGTTTGTGGACCCCAGGTGCCATATATTGTACTCTAGATGGGCAGCCAGTAATGCACCCCTAAAGGACTCTCATTTATACACCTTAACTATAGGGGACCACTCTAAATGAACAATACTATTAGCAGTCAGGCATTCTAAAGAGGTCACTGTTTGGTCCTGTGACAGACAGGTCTACCCAATGCCACTAGTGTGCTAAGCCCATTCTGTGTAGCACAAACCCAGGGTCTCCAAATTATGGCCTGCTCCAAAATGTTATCCGGCCCACAGCTAGAGTCAGTGGCATACCCTCAAGGTGAGGATTAAGGTCAGCAAAGGCTGCTCGTGGTCTTTGCTTTTAATGTAATGGGGACCCTGATGGGAACACTTATGTAAGGGGGGCTCTGAAGGTGATCCTGATGTAAGGGAGGACTTTCATGGGTATCCCTGATGTAAGGGGTGACTGTGATGGGGACCCTGATGTAAAGGGTGAATCTGATGGTGACCCTGATGTAAAGGGGGAATCTAATGGGGACCTTGACATAAGGGTGGCTCTGATGGAGACCCTGATGTCAAGGGGGAATCTGATGGGGACCCTGATGTAAAGGGGAATCTGATGGGGACCCTGATGTAAAGGGGAAATCTGATGGTGACCCTGATGTAAAGGGGGAATCTGATGGGGACCTTGACATAAGGGTGGCTCTGATGGAGACCCTGATGTTAAGGGGGAATCTGATGGGGACCCTGATGTAAAGGGGAATCTGATGGTGACCCTGATGTAAAGGGGGAATCTGATGGGGACCTTGACATAAGGGTGGCTCTGATGGAGACCCTGATGTCAAGGGGGAATCTGATGGGGACCCTGATGTAAAGGGGGAATCTGATGGGGACCCTGATGTAAAGGGGGAATCTGATGGGGACCCTGATGTAAAGGGGGAATCTGATGGGGACCTTGACATAAGGGTGGCTCTGATGGAGACCCTGATGTCAAAGGGGAATTTGATGGGGACCCTGATGTAAAGGGGGAATCTGATGGGGACCTTGACATAAGGGTGGCTCTGATGGAGACCCTGATGTCAAGGGGGAATCTGATGGGGACCCTGATGTAAAGGGGAATCTGATGGGGACCCTGATGTAAAGGGGGAATCTGAAGGTGACCCGGATGTAAGGGGTGACTGTGATGGGGACCTTGATGTAAGGGGGAGCTCTGATGGGGACCCTGATGCAAGGGGGGAATCTGATGGGGACCCTGATGTAAAGGGGGGAGTTTGAAGGGACCCTAATGTAAAGGGGGAATCTGATGGGGACCCTGATGTAAGGGGTGACTGTGATGGGGACCTTGATGTAAGGGGGGAATCTGATGGGGACCCTGATGTAAGGGGGGGTTTGATGGGACCCTGATGTAAAGGGGGACTCTGATGTTAGAGGGAGACTCGAATGGGGGCCCTGATGGGGACCCAGATGTAGGAAGGACCCTGATGGAGACTTTTTTTTTTTTTTGTTCCGCAAATATTTGTAAAATATATAATGTGGCTCTTGTACAGAAAAGTTTGGAGAACCCCTGCCGTAGACGACCAGCTCCGTCTGGTGGAGCGTATAGAAAAATTGTGTGCACTACTCAATCACTGAGCCAGCAACCTTTTATTAGGAAGGTGAACCGAGTAAGAAAATCGTACTTATTTCTGATATGTCTGTGTATACATGGACCAGGGCCCATCTTGCCCCTGGGTCCCAAAGCAGCCTCGCGAGCTGCTGTGGCTGTAGTTATGCCGAGAAGTCCATGTGCTTAAAAATAAATAAAAAAATGTGTCTATATATTGATCTGACCTATGCTATTTGTAGAATGACAGGTGCTCTTTAATCATTTTATAGTTATCAAGAAAAGCGTTTTTAGAGTGCTGATGCCCCCATATGCCAAGACTACCACACATTGATTATGAATGCAGCTTGTGAGGATGAGAACGTCTGACATGGGCCAATTATAATATCAGAGATGACAGGTCCTCTTTGAAAGGTGTTTGAAGCCCCCTGCAGTCATTGTTCGCTCTTTATAAAGACATGGATGACACGGCCTTGACAAATGATTATCTTTCACCAAGTGCAATGTACACGTTAATTGGCTTGTGTGGCGTGTCCGATTGTCACGTACCGCTAATTGTTATCTGTCTGTTTATCCTTTGTGGAATGTCAGACTTGTTCCAGATATGTAGGTGTCATCAGTTTATAGAGCATACCTTTCTAGCTCTCCTAGGCGCTCTGTCACCTGCAGACAAGATTATTCAGACCTGGAGGTATAGAGAGACTTCCCTGTCCCTGTTGACCTCCATTTATATATCGAGTATAAGAGTACGGTACTTTAAAAAAAAAAATTTAAATCTGCAAGCCAACCCTCACCCTACCTATGTATACCTCCCTCTACTCCGACCAATGGGCAACCCCATTCCAGGGGCCACTGCCTGTGCAATGTTCCCCCTCTCCTCCCCAGGGACTCATTATTCTGTACACATACAGCCTTCTCCCCATACTCCCCAACACGTCTTCTTGTCGGCTTTATTTAAAGGTGACCTCCAGTCTTCCTTTCAGTCTTGCAGAGTTGTACCAAAGCGGCTTACTCTGGTTTTGCTGCACACTGTGAGCTTCTTACAATGTGCATTAGAAGCTGCAGCATGTCTAATAGAGCCCGTCTCATTTCCTGGCTGGTGAAGGTCCAACATCATCTAGCCCAGGAGTCTCCAAACTAACAAAGGGCCAGTTCACTGTCCTTCAGGGTTTAGGAGGGTTTGACCGAGGCCAGAGTAGAGAATAACCTGATGTCAGTGGGAGTAAACCATTCCCCATTATTGGTGTCAGTAGGAGGAATGGTACCCCATCATTGGTGCTAGTGTTAGGAATAATGCCCCATCATTGGTGTTAGTGTTAGGAATAGTGCCCCATCATCTGTGTTAGTGGGAGGAATAGTGCCCCATCATTGGTGTCAGTGGGAAGAATAGTGTCCCATCATTGGTATCAGTGGGAGGAATAGTGCCCAATCATTGGTGTCAGTGGGAGGAATAGTGCCCCATCATTGGTGTCAGTGGGAGGAATAGTGCCCCATCATCGGTATCAGTGGGAGGAATAGTGTCCCATCATTGGTGCCAGTGGGAGGAATAGTGTCCCATCATTGGTGTTAGTGGGAGGAATAGTGCCCAATCATTGGTGTTAGTGTGAGGAATAGTGCCCCATCATTGATGTCAGTGGGAGGAATAGTGCCCCATCATTGGTATCAGTGGGAGGAATAGTGCCCCATCATTGGTATCAGTGGGAGGAATAGTGCCCCATCATTGGTATCAGTGGGAGGAATAGTGCCCCATCATTGGTATCAGTGGGAGGAATAGTGCCCCATCATTGGTATCAGTGGGAGGAATAGTGCCTCATCATTGGTATCAGTGGGAGGAATAGTGCCCCATCATTGGTATCGGTGAGAGGAATAGTGCCTCATCATTGGTATCAGTGGGAGGAATAGTGCCCCATCATTGGTATCAGTGGGAGGAATAGTGCCTCATCATTGGTATCAGTGGGAGGAATATTGCCCCATTATTGGTATCAATGGTAGTAATAGTGCCCCACGTTTGGTATCAGTGGGAGGAATAGTGCCCCATCATTGGTGTCAGTGGGAGGAGTAGTGCCCCATCATTGGTGTCAGTGGGAGGAATAGTGCCCTATCATTGGTATCAGTGGGAGGAATAGTGTCCCATCATTGGTGTCAGTGGGAGGAATAGTGCCCCACCCATCATTGGAGCACAGGTGTGTCAGGAGGAGGCTGTCTCTGGAGCTGCTGCAGATCCGTGTGAGAGGGGACTGGTGAGGAAATCTATCCCAGCTCTCCTGGCCCCTTTCTGGGGAAGCCATGGAGGCCAGCAGGGCCTCTCCTGCTGGAAGCTCTCAGCCATCTCCTGGGCCATCAGGTGACATGCCTTCCTCTGTACAAACCATGGCTTGTGATCTTTCTGCCCCTGGTAAGGATGAAGGCTCAGAGGCAATTCAGGAGCGAGTGGTGGCCGGGATTAAGGTCCTGAATAGGGAGAGAGACAAGCTCTATAAACTGAGAGCGGAGCTGAAGCGCTTGAGAAGGCAGCGTGAGGGCTTACACAGCCAGAAACGAGGGTCCATGGATCCGGAGATCCAACTGGCCAAGGTCCGGGTGGAACATCAGGAGACCATTGTGTCCATCATGGAAGGAAGAGATGGGCCATTTAAGGAAAAGTTCTGCAATGACAGAAGGTTTGCCAGGATGACAAAAATGGAGGTGGAGGAGGAGACCCCCAGTTCTGACCCCCTGCCCCCTCAGGGAGAGGTAAGCAGCCCCATGCCTTCCCAGGACTCAGGAGGCATGCTCAGGGCCATCCAGGCAATGGAGTCTCCTATACGGGAAGATCAGTTGGTGTTCCATGAGGAGGACATTACTGATAACATGCCTGACAAGGTAAAGCCTGTCAAGCCCCATGTGGTGCATAAAACTGTTTTTGTGAACACTGTGACTGATACAGACAATGTGCCCAGTGACAATCAGGCTGCTAATCCCATTTGTAGCAATGCTGTGCCTGCTGATGCTACAGTACA
Organism: Aquarana catesbeiana; assembly: GCF_042186555.1. NCBI lineage: Eukaryota > Metazoa > Chordata > Amphibia > Anura > Ranidae > Aquarana > Aquarana catesbeiana. The sequence goes on from NC_133327.1 coordinate 15,463,055, forward strand.
GCAAAGTTTGCATTTAAAAAATGACATTCCTGCAGATGAACTGCAGCATTCAGCAGAGCCAATTAACCCCCCTTCAGCTGAGTCTAATGCTGTTTGCCCCACAGCTGCTGAGGACTCTACAGCACAGCTTCAGGAGACAGCTGGTATTGCAGCAGAAACTGTGATTATTCCTGATGGGAATGTGAATGTTTGTGTGACTGATAAAAATCATCTCAGTACAAGTGTGATGAATAATGGTCCCAGTTCAAGTGTGATGGACAGTCCTACCAACTCCGTTCCAGCAGATAATAATAATTGTAATGTACAGACTAATGTAACATCAGTGTGGGGCCTTGGCCCTGATAAGCCTACATTTGCCCAGGTGGTACGTTCTGCTCCTGGTAGCTCCGCCCCCAAGAGGGTTTTCCCCCTGCGACCTACCACCTTGAGCACCCTGGGATCTGGTCTTGGGTCTCTGGCTTCTGCTGGGGGTCCAAGAAGAAATGTAGTGATTCTTAAATGGGAAGGTGGTGCAACCCCTCCAGCACGGCGTGCAGTGGTGGACATGATTTTGGAGATGGGTTTTGGGGCAAACGATCTGTATGCCCTAATACATGTTGCTGGGAGCCGGGAATATACTATTAGTTTCACCAGGCCAGAGGGTCTTGACCTGTTCTGGGAGAGATATGAGGCTCGGTGCAGGTCAAGACCCGAATGGGAAGGTCTGACTCCAGTTGCAGTTTCACAAAGGTCTACAGTGAAAAAAATCACAATTATTCTCACTAATGAGAGTGTTCCTGCTCGAGATCTAGAGGTCTGGTTAAAGAATTATGGTGAGGTATTGACTAAGCCCGATAAAATACTTGATGAGCGTAACATCTGGACTGGGGGTTGGTCGGTTACAGTCAGGTTGGCCAGGGATGGGAATGTTGTCCGTCACCTGCCCTCCTCAGCTTTTATAGGGAGGGATAGGATGACTATTTTCTACCCTGGTCAGCCGAAGCGGTGTCACCGCTGTGGAGAAAAGGGACATTTGAGCTCCTCCTGTTCAGCCTTGATATGTTCAGTGTGTCGGGGTCAGGGTCATATGGCCAAGGACTGCACCGAGATGATCAGGTGCAACCTGTGCCTGCGCCTTGGCCACCCCTATAGCAGATGTCCTGAAGCCTGGCACAATATGGAGAAGGAGGTAATTGATGACATGTCAAGGCTGGACAGGATGGAGGGTGATGCCCCTGGTGTACCATCCTCCTCTGTGGTGACCGACTCCCCTGGTCCTGCTCAGGATCCCTCTCCAGTTCCTGTGGCCACCCCTCCTGTGTCTGTAAGTATTCCTTCTGTATCTGTCTCTGTGTCCCCCCAGCCTACTGTATCCCCTCCTCTTGTGTCAGAACCTTCCAAGTCTGTGCCCCCCGAGTCAGTTACCCCCCAGGAGTCTACCCCTCCTAAGTCTGATTCAAAGGGAGCACCCCCCCCCACCAGGAGTGGTAGCGGGTACTAAAAAGGTTGCTTCTTCCTCTATAAAGAAGTCTTCTGTAAAGACTTCACAGAAAAAAGTAAGAGATGAGGGCATCTCTGAAGCTGACCTGCAGTACCTGGAGGAGAGAAGGAAGGTTGGGAAGCGGAAGAAGCAGGTGGTGAGGACGGAACAGGCTCCAGTGCCTGTCTCCAACCGTTATAGGTCCTATAATTGGGAAATTTCTTCATCTGGAGCTTCTTCGGAGCGAAGTTCTGATTCTGAGATGGAGTTTGAGGCGGCCTCAAGAAAGAGAGAGGCTTCTGGTGATGAGCAGCAGAGGGGAGCTAAGAAGCAATCCACCCAATAACCCAAATGGCGGTTCCCCCTCCGTTAAAAGTGGTGACAATAAATGTCGCCAGCATTAAGTCAGTAAGAGCTCGTTCTATGGCCTTCTTTTTGTTCAGCCAATTAGATGCTGAAATTTTATTTTTGCAAGAGACTAGGCTCACCTCCTTGGCAGATATTCATATGGCCAAGAGAGAGTGGAGGTATGGTCCATCTTACTGGTCTCTTGCGGCCGAGCCTTACGGCGGTGTGGCGGTGTTGTTTAAAACCGGCATGGTAACTGTCCGGCGGGTTATTGAGGTGGAGATTGGGAGATGTATGGTCTTAGACGTCCTTGTGGGAGGGCAGGACCTGCGCCTAATTAATGTTTATGGGCCGCACACAAAGTGGGACAGGAAATGCCTTTTTACAAGGATCAAGCCATTTCTTTTTACATCCCGGCAAGTGGTCTTTGGAGGTGACTTTAATACAGTAACTAGGCCCAAGGACAGGAAGGACTTCAAGGACAGGCTGGGATATGATGGCGTTTTTTTAAATAGTATGGTTAGGGATGCTGGTCTTGTGGATGTGCACATTAAGCACCTCCCGGATGACACCGGGTTCACCTTTCATCGAGGTAATAGTCAGAGTAGAATAGATAGGTTTTTTTTGAAGGAGACCTCTGCTTTCTCACCCCCAGTGGTGCAGGCAGTGGAGTTCTCTGATCACTGTATGCTATCTGTGGTCCTGAATGCTTCAGACGCCCCTCAGAGGGGTAAGGGCATCTGGAGATTGAATTCGACTCTACTCAAGGAAGAACATGTTAGACAATCCTTTGAGGAATTCTTTCAGGCACAGGTGACCATCCTGGACTTTTGTAGCAGCAAGGCTGAGTGGTGGGAGCTGACCAAAAAGAGGATTGCTGGATTCTTCAGGGGCCTAGCCAATAGAAAGCAGTTTAATAAATACATGACCTACCAACGTTTACGGAGGAAGCTGGATATTCTTGTCTCGGGAGGAGGAGATCCTGGGGCAATCTCCGAAGTGAAACTCCTTCTCAGGAAGTGTCAATATGACCGGCATGCCTCTTTGGTTCTGGAGAGGGACTATGGGAAGTACCACTCGCCTGACCCTTACCAGAACTGCAAACAAGGTGTAGCTGTTAAAACGGTCGTTGGCCTTAAGGACAGTACAGGTTCCTTGACAAAGTCCAGGTCAGGGATTCTGGAGGTCGTGAGGTCCTTTTATGCTGACCTTCTTGGGAGGAAAGAGCTTGACCGTGACAAGATGGAAAGCTTTTTGGACTCTACTCCAGGTCTAAATGATGAAGATGTCCCATTGATGAATTTGACAGAGGAGATCACAGTTGAAGAGGTGATGAGGGCAATTGAACAGCTTGCCATCAAAAAGTCACCTGGACCGGATGGCTTGACGGCTGAGTTTTACAAAGCTTTTAAGCCTATTCTGGCCCCACATTTGGTAGAGGTTTTTAACAGTTGCCTTGCTGAGGGGGTACTTCCCCCTTCCATGAGGCACTCAGCTGTGATTCTTCTTTCAAAGGGTAAAGATCCTTCGATGATTGAGAATTGGCGCCCCATCAGCCTTCTTAATGTCGATAGAAAGATACTGGCAAAGATCATTTTCTGGCGCCTATCGTCAGTAGCAGAGTCTTTGCTTTCTCGTCATCAGCACTGTTCGGTCCAGGGTAGGTGCACCTTCACAGCAGTTTTAGCTGTCCGGGAGGCCTTGGAGCGATGCAGGGCTGCAGGCTGGGGAAAGTATTTGCTGACATTGGATCAGGCAAAAGCTTTTGATCGTGTTAACCACGAGTACCTGTGGTTGCTCCTTAGTAAGTACGGTCTGCCGGGTGGTTTTGTCAATTGGTTAAAAGTCTTGTATAAGGGGGCAGAAAGCTTTCCTCTTGTTAATGGTTGGGTTGGGCAGTCCTTTGAGGTTGGCTCCGGGGTGCGCCAGGGTTGTCCCCTGAGTCCCTTGCTCTATGTGTTTGCAATCGACCCCTTCATCAGGAGGCTAGAGAGCGGCATGTTGTGTGGGGTGCCAGTGGGGCTCCCAGGTGAGCAGCCTTTGAGGGTTGTTGCCTATGCGGACGATGTGTCCGTGATTGTCACTGGGGCGGATGAAGCAGAGGAGGTGGTCTCTCTGACATCACGGTATTCTGAAGCATCAGGCTCCAAGATCAATCAGGGAAAGACTGAAGTTTTCTGGATGGGAAAGGAAGGTGAGGGTTTTGATCTCCCGGACACCTTTCCAGTGCCCCAGGAAAGAATTAAGATTCTAGGCATTGAATTTGGACCTGGTGATTATGGCCTCAAAAACTGGGAAGGCAGACTGGAAATTGCCAATACTAAGGTGGTCAGCTGGAAGAGATGGAAGTTATCTATGAGGGAAAGGGTTGATCTGATTAAGACTTACCTGATTCCGATCTTCTTGTATGTCAGCTTTGTCTGCATCTTGCCAGTGTCTCTCTATGCTAGGGTCAGTAGTGTGTTCTTCCAGATGTTGTGGGGGAACAGACTGAACCCCATCAAGAGGAATGTCACCTATCTATCCAGGAGGGAGGGTGGCTTAGGTATGGTCAACCCAGTTCTTTTCTTTTCACTGCTTTTTCTCAAGTTTAACATTGGTAATATGCTTGCAGTGGAACCTCCTGGATGGGTAGGCATCTTTAGATCTTGGTTTAGGCCTTTTCTGCGACTTTGGGAAGAGGGTGGCCAAGTGAAGAATCTCAGGGGTCATCGTGGTCAGCTACCAGCCTATGTCGCTCCGTGCCTGAAGTTACTACGGCAGTGGCGATTGTCGGCTGAAGATCTCAGATCGGTTCCGAGGAAAGTCCTTATGAGTCGAGTCTTGAGCGAAGTCTTTCATGACCCACTGGCCTTAAGGGATTGCCCAGGCCCAGTTTTGAGGGCAGGGTTAAGACTGATTAATTTGGACAGAGTACCTCCTAAATTTAGGGATCTGGCCTGGTTGTGCTTCCATGGGAGGCTCTATGTTAGGGGCAATTTGAAATTCCGCAGTGGGGTGGATCGTAGCTGTCCTCGGGAGGAGTGTGCAGGTGAGGAGGAGACTATGGACCATTTTCTGCTTCATTGCCCCTTTAACATAGAAGTGTACAAACAGGTGGGGCGGGCCCTCGGTGTCCCTTTCCTCTCCAGGCTGGGTTATGCTGAGTGGGTGTACGGAGCATTCAATACTGGTGGGCTTTTTTGTTTAGATACACTTTTTCTAGTTAGCCTAGTAGTCCGTTATTTCACTTGGAACGCACGGTGTCAGGTCTGCATTCGGCGTAAAATCCTTCCTGTTCAGGTGGTGGTGTATGACATTCTGCATGAGGTGGAGAAGATTCGGGTGCTCGAGAGAGACAAGCGGAGTCAGGGGGCTTGGTTGAAGGCGTGGAGGGGTTTCAAGCCTCCCTGACTGCCAGGAGTCTCTTTCCCGGGTGTGGCTGTCTGTCTCTTATCACCCTAGATTATTATTATTTGGATTTATTTTTTGATAAATGGCTGCGTACATAGGTGATGGGTTGTGCCTCTTAGGCCCTCTCTGCTGCTTTATGTAAATAATTTTGGTAGTGGATTATGTATATATTGTATATATTCTGAACATGGATGTGTATTCCTTGGATTTATGTTGAAGTTTTGTACTTTGGTTTTGTTTTTTACTTTTGTATAAAATTGGTTGCTTGATTCTTTTTAATAAAAGATCAATAGTGCCCTATCATTGGTGTCAGTGGGAGAAGTAGTGCCCAAAGGGCCACAGGTTGGAGGCCAGTGATCTAGCCCTTTCCTCCCCAGCCCGAATGTCCTTAGCCTACCCCTTTCATTCATTAAGTTTAATTTCTTTGGATTGTGGAGGCTCCGCATCACATTTGGACAGTCTGCATGCAAATGCACCATTCCTCCAGACTGACATCTACCCACCAAGGCATTTTTATATTTGCATAACGTCTCCCACTGCTTGTATCAGGCCTGAAGGCCCTTGCGAAGAGTATTGAGGGAGGAAGCAATGTGCAGCACCCTTCTGGCCCCTCCCACAAGTCAGACTCTTCCTGCATTGCATAGAGAAGCACAGAGACCCAGTGATGACTGGATCTAAAACAGGTTATTCAAAGACAACGGTAAGTTTTTAGTGGAAAATGTAATTAGTGTGTTGATGGGGGGGGGTCCAGGGAAGGCAGAATAGCTTCTATGGACATAAATTACATCTGTGACAGCACAGCCCTGTAAACTGACCCCCGGCCGTCGTGTCAGCTTGGAGTCTACAGCTGAGCAGCCAACTGTCGGCTTTCTAGTGGAAGTGATCCGGGCCACTCTAAAGTTGCAAGATCACCTTCACACTCTGCTGTCATGATTGGGGGGTTTAACTAATCTTCAGGCCTAAGGTGTGGCAAAAAAATGCAAAAACTTCTCCGGCAGTGAAAGGGTCAAACTTCAGTATAACCAATTTTTTTTTTTTTTAAGGAACTGTGGTGCAACGGAACCATACATTGTATTATTATTATTATTATTCAGGATTTATATAGTGCCAACAGTTTACGTAGCGCTTTACAATATAAAAGGGAGACAATACAGTTATAATACAATAAAATACAAGAGGATTAAGAGGGCCCTGTTTAGAAGAGCTTACAATCTAATAGAGCGGGGCAGGTGGTACAAAAGGTTGTAACTGTGGGGAATGAGCTGATGGAAGTGGTAGGAGATTAGTTGGAGACGTGATAGGCTTCCCTGAAGAGATGAGTTTTCAGGGATCGCCTGAAGGTAGCAAGAGTAGGGGATAGCCGGACAGGTGGAGGTAGCGAGTTCCAGAGGATGGGAGAGGCTCTGGAGAAATCCTGGAGACGAGCATGGGAGGAGGAGATGAGAGAGCTTGAGAGTAGGAGGTCTTGAGAAGAGCGGAGAGGTCGATTTGGGTGATATTTGGAGACAAGATTGGTGGTGTAGCTCGGGGCAGAGTTGTGAGTGGCTTTGTATGTTGTAGTTAGTATTTTGAATTTAATTCGCTGGGCGATTGTGAGCCAGTGTAGGGATTGAACTAGAGGGTTGGCAGACACTGAGCGGTTGGTAAGGTGGATAAGCCTGGCAGCAGCATTCATGATAGACTGAAGAGGGCATAGCCTATGGAGAGGTAGGCCAATGAGAAGGGAGTTGCAATAGTCAAGGCGAGAGATAACAAGGGAGTGAATGAGGAGCTTGGTGGTTTCTTTTGTTAAAAAGGGGCGAATTTTAGAGAAGTTACGGAGGTGAATTCTACAAACTTTTGACAACGATTGGATTAGAGGCTGAAACGACAAGTCAGAGTCTAGGATTACACCTAGTACCCTAGCGTGAGGGGAGGGACTGATGGTTGCATTGTTGATTTTGATGGAAAAGTCATGGAGGGGGGCACGGGGGGGGGGGGAATATTAATAGCTCAGTTTTAGAAAGATTTAGTTTAAGGAAGTGGTGCGACATCCATGCTGATATGTCAGTTAGTAAGTTAGTAATGTGAGAGAAGACTGAAGGAGTGAGGTGAGGAGTAGACAGATAGATTTGGGTGTCATCAGCGTATAAGTGGTATTGGAAGCCGTGGGCAGTTATTAAGTGACCAAGGGAGGAGGTGTAGATAGAGAAGAGAAGGGGCCCTAGAACCGAGCCTTGGGGGACCCCCACAGAAAGGGGCAATGGAGAGGAGGAGACAGAGTTGTAGGTGACACTGAAGGAGCGCTGTGATAAATAGGCAGAGAACCAGGATAGAGCAGAATCTCGGAGGCCAAGGGAATGTAGTTTATTGAGAAGGAGCGGGTGATCAACAGTATCAAAGGCCGCAGAGAGGTCAAGTAGTAGGAGTATGGAGTACTGGCTGTTGGTTTTAGCAGTTAGTAAATCGTTAGTGAGTTTTAGTAAGGCAGTTTCTGTGGAGTGCTGTGAGCGAAAGCCAGACTGTAAGGGGTCAAGAAGGTTATTTTCATTGAGGTAGGAGCTAAGACGGTTGTAGACTAAGCGTTCTAGAAGTTTAGAGGTGAATGGGAGCAATGAGATGGGTCTTAAGTTGTTCAGGTCGGTAGTGTCCAGTGAGGGCTTTTTAAGAATGGGAGTGATCTGTGCATGTTTTAGATGGGAGGGGAAGATGCCACTAGAGAGGGAGAGATTGAAGATGTGGGTGAGGGAGCATAGGATAGAAGAAGAGGGTGACCGTAGTAGTTGTGAGGGAACAGGATCCTAGGGACAATTGGTTAGGTGGGCATCTGAGAAAATTTTTGTAACCTCTTCCGTAGTAGCCAATTCAAAAGAGGAGAGTGTTGAATGTGCTGCTAGGCAAGGTATGTTGGATGGGGAAGACGTACGCACAGTGGAGATGTCCTCACGAATTGCATTGATCTTGTCTTTGAAGTGATTGGCAATCTCTTGGGCAGTGAGTGAGTTAGTGGGTAGAGGGGGTGGTGGACGAAGCGGAGAGTTAAAGGTTGAGAAGAGCTGACGGGGACTGGATGACAAGGAATTAATAAGAGAGACAAAGTAGGCTTGTTTGGCAGCATGGAGGCATGAATTGTATTTTAGAAGGGCAGATTTATATAGGGTGAAGTCTTGCAGGCATTTGGTTTTACGCCACAGTCGTTCAAGAGCACAGCAATGTCTCCTGAGATTTCTAGTGTTGTCAGTTTGCCGGGGTTGTAATGGTCGGGGCCTGATTCTGCGTGTGGTTAGAGGAGCAAGTGCATCTAGTGATGATGAGAGTGAACTGTTGTAGACAGAGGTGGCCAGGTCAGGACAGGGAGGAGATTATGTCATATAGGTGGTCAGTAGCAGAATAGAGAAGAGAAGGGTTAAAGTAGCGAAGGTTTCTACAAGTAATTGTTTGCTGCTTGGAGGGATGGGTGGTTGGAGGCAAGGATAGAGTGAAAGTAATGAGGTTGTGATCTGATAGAGGAAAGGGGGTGTTGGTGAGGTTGCCAGGGTTGCAGAGATGGGAGAATACAAGGTCAAGGGTATTACCATTGGAGTGAGTGGAAGTATGTGTCCATTGGGTTAGGTCAAAAGATGAGGTTAAGTCAAGAAGTTTAGCTGTAGTTGGGCTGGTAACATTGACAGGAATGTTAAAGTCACCAAGAATAATGGTGGGTATTTCAGAGGAGAGAAGGTAGGGTAGCCAGGCAGCAAGTCATCAAGAAAGAGCGATACCGGTCCTGGAGGCCTATAAATTGCTGCAATCCTCAGAGAAATGGGAGAAAACAGATGAATACAGTGCATCTCAAAAGAAGAGAGGGATAGAGAGGGAGGGACAGGAAGGACTTGGAAGGTGCTTTGTGGGGATAGAAGGAAGCCAACTCCACCTCCTTTCTGTCTGTTGGGTCTGGGGGAGTGAGTCCAATGGAGACCACCATGGGAGAGGGCAGCAGGAGAAGCTGAGTCAAAATTTTGAAGCCAGGTTTCTGTTATGGCGAGTATGTTAAAGCCATGAGAGATGAAGAGGTCATGCACAGATGTTAGCTTGTTACAGATGGAGCGGGCGTTCCAAAGGGCGCATGAGATTTGTGGGGTGCTTTGAGGAAGCAGGGGGATAGAAATTAAACTGAGTGGATTGCCGTGGTTGCCAGAGGGGGAGGGGTATTGGATATGTGGCTTGCATTTGGAAAATGGCAGACCAGGATTAGGAGAAATGTCACCTGAGACTAGGAGAAGGAGGAGGGCGAGGAAAGCAAGGTGGGAGTGGGATGTGCATGAGCGCACGTGTCTAGTGGCCCTGGTGTTTATGTCAGCATGTGGGTGCAGCAAATGCAGGAGATGATGGGTGCCATAGTAGGGAGAGGGTAGGAGTGAGGGTGATATGTGCATGCTGCAGGGAAGAGAGGAGGGGTAGAGTAAAGATAATTTGAGGATAGAAGACACCAATGTGAGAAGGAAGAGAATAAGGAGCATGTTAGTGGATAGAGAGTGGGACTATGGATATGATGTTGCAGCTGGCAGGTCCCCTCCACCACAGACACTTATTCTGGGTGGAGGTGACTTAATCCTGAGCCTGGACAGGGCCTGGAATCTGGCATGGAGCTTGCGCTCGTATTACATTGTTATTGTGCGGCTCTGGCTGGCAGCGGTGGCACGGGCGATATTCTTACGGGGTGTACAAAGGATTAGCGTGCGAAGGTTTCTAGAGCTCGGTTAATTAGCAAATGGCTGTTTACAGTCTGACCCAGGGCTGCTGGGAAATGCACAATGAGCTCTCCGCCTAACAAACCTCTTGTTTGCTCTTTAATCCGCCCGATACAGAGTATCCGACGCCGTTCCATGTTTCAGCTCTTCACTATGGCTTAAAGGGGAATCCCACTTCGTCCCATGTCATTTTTTTAAAGCTATTTATTTTAAAGCCGAACTCCAGGATCAGCAAATATCATCTAATTCCATTCGGCATGTGTATGCTTCTTGAATATTGGTGCTAACATTGGCATATAAGCACTTAATATTACCTAACATTAGCATATAAGCACTTAATATTACCTAACATTGGTATATAAGCGCTTAAAGTGGTTGTAAACTCTATACAACCACTTTTATCTACAGGTAAGCATATATTAAGGCTTACATGTAGGTGCTGGAAATATCTCCTAAACCAGTCCGGTTTTGGAGATATTTACAATATACGCGTGCGCCGCGTCATTGGTGCATGCGCCGATGTCATCGGCGCATGCACACTTTAGAAAGGGCACAATCGTGCCCTTTTTAAAGGGATCATGCTGTGACTGGCGGCTCCCGCGTGCATGCGCGAGCGTGACGTCATGCGACTCCGGCCCAGTCACAGACCTGGAGTCCGTGGCCCCGGAAGGAAGAGGGGTGAAGATGAACGCTGCCAGCCAGCGGGGACAGCGGTGACACCGCTGGCTTCGTTTTCAGGTAAGTGACACATAATGGGCTACTATGCGATGCATAGTAGCCCATTATGCTTTACCTTTGCAGGGAAATAAAGAGGAAGTAAAACCCATCAGGGTTCCTCCTTAATATTACCTAACATTGGTATATAAGCACTTAATATGACCTAACATTGGTATATAAGCACTTAATATGACCTAACATTGGTATATAAGCACTTAATATGACCTAACATTGGTATATAAGCACTTAAATATGACCTAACATTGGTATATAAGCACTTAATATTACCTAACATTGGCATATAAGCACTTAATATTACCTATTATCGTATAAGCACTTAAAGAAGAAGTAAAGGAATTTTTTTTTTTCCTGATTAATAGTGACCTTGGTGGATGCAGCATCGGTCCGATGCTGCACCTGTACCCCGGCGCCTCTACACTGAAAACCGAGCAATCGACCATCGCTGGTGTTTTCACAGCTCCGTGAGCAGAGAACTATAGACTGTCAAGTCACGGCTCTCTGCTCTTCTCCCTCCATGCTCATTGGAGCGCTGAGCTGTGGAGGGGCGGCCCTCTTAGGCTCTCAGTGGCTCGCTGAGAGGCTTAGCCGGGTGTCAGTCCAGACACCTGGCGGATCCAGACTCCGCATTGTCTAGATGACGTGGTGCCTGGACTGACATTGATGACGTCAGCAGAGAGTGGACTTCAGACCGCTCTCTGCTGAAAACGGGTCACAGGAGTGCAAAGCTAGCTGCACTCATGTGATCCATAGGAGAAGCCCAGCCAAACGAGCTTTGGCTATACTTCTCCTTTAATATTACCTAACATTAGCATATACAGTAAGCACTTAATATTACCTATTAGTATATAAGCACTTAATAATACCTCACATTAGTATATAAGCACTTAATATTACCTACTATTAGTATATAAGCACTTAATATACCTACTATTAGTATATAATCACTTCAAATTACCTACTATTAGCATATAAGCACTTAATATTACCTACCATTAGCATATAAGCAATTCATATTACCTACCATTAGTATATAAGCACTTCATATTACCTACCATTAGTATATAAGCACTTCATATTACCTACCATTAGTATATAAGCACTTCATATTACCTACAATTAGTATATAAGCACTTCATATTACCTACTATTAGTATATAAGCACTTAAAGTGGTGTTCCACCCAAAAAAAAAAAAAATCATGAATGTGCCTAAAAAAAAAAAAAATTTGGAAAATAATTTTTTTTTTTACTCACCTCTAAATGGCTGTTGCTAGGGGGTCCCTCGTAGTCTGCCTCCTTCAGTGCCTGAGCTCTTAACATCACTTCCCCTCGGCGCAGGAAGGGCTCAGCTCTGCCCCCTCCCTCTTGTCAATCATCTGGGACACGTGACAGGTCCCAGATGATTGCGCAGCAATGCGCATGCGCAGTGGGTGCCCGGCTGTGGCTTCAATGTTACAATGCCAGCGCCGCCGAACGGAGGGGGAGACGAGCGGGGCTTCGATCCCCCCGCATCGCTGGACCCTGGGACAGGTAAGTGTCCAATTTGTTAAAAGTCAGCAGCTGCAGTATTTGTAGCTGCTGACTTTTGATTATTTTTTTTTATAATAGGTACACCGCTTTAATATTATGTAACATTAGTATATAAGCACTTCATATTACCTACTATTAGTATATAAGCACTTAATATTACCTACTATTAGCATATAAGCAAATAATATTGCGTAACACTGGCATAAAAGAACTTAAAGCGGTGTTCCGCCCACCCCTTTAAAAAGTAAAAGTCAGCAGCTACACATACTGTAGCAGCTGACTTTTAATATTACGACACTTACCTGTCCTGGAGTCCAGCGATGTCGGCAGCGCAGCTGATGTTTACATCGGCTGGTCGGGTGCTGCCGGCGCCATTGCGAGTTTGGGAACCCGCCAGGGTAGCTTTTCGGCTTCACGGTTGGGTCCCTACTGCGCATGTACGAAGTGCGCTGCACTCTCTCACTGGCCCGGCAGAATATTTTTTTTAACTTTTTGCTATAATAAATATACAAAAAATTACGCAAAAAAAAAAACAAATTTCTTCCTCAGTTTAGGCCAATATGCATCTCTGCTACATATTTTTGGTGAAAAAAAAAATTGCAATAAGCGTGTATTGATTGGTTTGCGCAAAAGTTATCGCGTCTACAAAATAGGGGAAAGATTTGTGGCATTTTTATTATAATTTTTTTTTTTTTTTATACTAGTAATGGCATGATCTGCGATTTTTAGTGGGACTGCGACATTGCGGTGGACAGATCAGACACTATTGACACTTATAAAACAATCAGAGCTAAAAATAGCCACTGATTACTGTATAAATGTCACTGGCAGCGAAGGGGTTAACACTAGGGGGCGATCAAGGGGTTAAGTGTTCATTAGGGAGGTGTTTCTAACTGTATGGGGGCTGGAGGAGGAGATAGATTGCTGTTCCTAATCACTAGGAACAGCAGATCTCACTCTATTCCCCTGTCAGAACGGGGATCTGTTTATTTACACTGACAGATCCCCGTTCTGCCTGTCTCTGGAGCAATCGCGGGTGGCCGGCGAACCTGCTGGTTGGCTCCCCCTGCTAGCGAATGGGGGGCACTTGCACTGACAGATCGCCATGTACATGCCCGACGTACAATGGCGGCGATTCATGCAGGGGAGCCAACCTGCTGCAGTACAACTGCGGCGGCTGGTCCGTAACTAGTTAATATTACCTAACATTGGCATATAAGCACTTAAAATTGCCATTAAGTAAAACCTATAATGATCATTTTTCTTTATCAGTCTGCTTTGTGTAGACCTGTGCAGTAATCCAGTGCGAGACTTTCCTGTAATGAAGACTGATCACCGCTGCTCCCTCTCCTTGTGAAGGGTGACTGGGCTTGTCTCCGCCCCCTCCTGTAGTGGGTGGAGCCTGCTGGGCCCCTCCCACAGTTCTGTTCTCTGCACAGCCTATCTACAGGCTGTGGTTATGGTGAAATAATTTTAACATAAAACAGAACTTCAAGAAAGAGGAACACTTAAAAAAAGGGTGAAGGGCTGCTTTTAAGCTATAAAAGCTACTTACGACAAGTATTTTATTTATAAAAAGGGCACTTATTTATGATAGAGTGCACAGAGCAAACGCGAGGTCATTCAGTTAGTTGGGGTTTGCATCTACTTTAATATTGCTACCCACTGGCCCAGGAAAAAATAACAGAATGCAAAAAAAAAAAAAAAATTTTTTTTACAAACCAAAAAAAAATTATATATATATATATATATATATATATATATATATATATATATATATATATATATATATATATATATATATATATATACACACACTGTATATGTGTATATATAAAAAATTGGTCCTTCCAGTATAGGAGAATGAAGGCGGGATCCCATCATTGATTGACTGGCTGCTAATATATTATGCATTTTGGACAAGCCTCATCTTCCTCCTGGAGGTTATACAGCTCTCTGGGGTGAGCCATCCAGACAACACAATACATTTGCTCGGCTCCCACCAGCTGCACAAACCAATAATCCCAGCAGCTGCTCTCCTCTGCATGACGACACATGTAGGGAATACACATTGCTGCCACCACACCGTAGTCATACCACAGACCGAAGGACATTGTCATCAAGCAGCTGTGAGCTTTGAGAGCATTCCCAGTCCAGCTCAAGCCATAACATCAGATTTGTTTTAGAAAGAAGGCTTGGGACGCCCATTCAGATTTTATTGCTGCCTGTGCAAGCACCAGTTATCGTACGACATCACAGATTCAGTGACATCTTCGGGAATGTTGCTTTTATAATCACTAGAGACCGGTGACATCACTGAGAATGTAGCCTATCCATTCACTAGAGACTGGTGACATCACTGAAAATGCAGCCTATCCATTCACTAGGGACCAGTGACATCACTGAGAATGTACCCTATCCATTCACTAGAGACCGGTGACATCACTGAGAATGTAGTCTATCCATTCACTAGAGACCGGTGACATCACTGAGAATGTACCCTATCCATTCACTAGAGACCGGTGACATCACTGAGAATGTAGCCTATCCATTCACTAGAGACTGGTGACATCACTGAAAATGCAGCCTATCCATTCACTAGGGACCGGTGACATCACTGAGAATGTACCCTATCCGTTCACTACTAGAGACTGGTGACATCACTGAGAATGCAGCCTATCCATTCACTAGAGACCGGTGACATCACTGAGAATGTACCCTATCCATTCACTAGAGACCGGTGACATCACTTAGAATGTAGCCTATCCATTCACTAGAGACCAGTGATATCACTTATAATGTAGCCTATCCATTCACTAGAGATCGGTGACATCACTGAGAATGCAGCCTATCCATTCACTAGAGATCGGTGACATCACTGAGAATGCAGCCTATCCATTCACTAGAGACCGGTGACATCACTGAGAATGCAGCCTATCCATTCACTAGAGACCGGTGACATCACTGAGAATGTAGCCTATCCATTCACTAGAGACTGGTGACATCACTGAAAATGCAGCCTATCCATTCACTAGGGACCGGTGACATCACTGAGAATGTACCCTATCCATTCACTAGAGACCGGTGACATCACTGAGAATGTAGCCTATCCATTCACTAGAGAACGGTGACATCACTGAGAATGTAGCCTATCCATTCACTAGAGACTGGTGACATCACTGAAAATGCAGCCTATCCATTCACTAGGGACCGGTGACATCACTGAGAATGTACCCTATCCATTCACTACTAGAGACTGGTGACATCACTGAGAATGCAGCCTATCCATTCACTAGAGACCAGTGACATCACTTAGAATGTAGCCTATCCATTCACTAGAGACCAGTGACATCACTGAGAATGCAGCCTATCCATTCACTAGAGATCGGTGACATCACTGAGAATGCAGCCTATCCATTCACTAGAGACCGGTGATATCACTTATAATGTAGCCTATCCATTCACTAGAGACCAGTGACATCACTGAGAATGCAGCCTATCCATTCACTAGAGATCGGTGACATCACTGAGAATGCAGCCTATCCATTCACTAGAGACCGGTGACATCACTGAAAATGCAGCCTATCCATTCACTAGAGATCGGTGACATCACTGAGAATGCAGCCTATCCATTCACTAGAGACCGGTGACATCACTGAGAATGCAGCCTATCCATTCACTAGAGACCGGTGACATCACTGAGAATGTAGCCTATCCATTCACTACAGACCAATCACATCACTGATAATGCACTTCATCTATTCTATAGAGACCAGTCAGTGATATTACAGCCTATCCATACTAGACGCCAGTGACATCACTAAGAGCGCTCTCCGTGGATGCCATCTATCTCGGACTGGATTTCTTTACTGTAGTTTGCCGCTTTAAGTCCTGCACCCTTGTTTGCATTCTTGAGGAAGCAATTATATAAATATTACTACTTTAAAGCTGTCTCGGCTGGCCCCATTCCAAAGGCTGTTATATGAAGAGGCCCAGCGAGACACCCTGTCTGTCTCTCTTGCCAGAGCTTTTAACAAAACTTTTAGCTCTGTTTACTGCACAATGACTGAAAGAAAAACCTCGCCTGACGCTGTCACCAGGGCCCCTGCAAAGTGCACGCAAAAGCACTTGACTTCTGTTTGGACAACCCATTGTAGGCCTGAGTGCTACTTAGTAGTTGTTACCTTGTCCACCACGCTCCCTTTCATGCAGTGTCCTTCATCGCCTTCTTCAAAGCAAAAACATTGCACAGGTCATTGCTCCTTAAAGCCCACCTCTGACCCACCTTATCTTATACTTTCACAGGGCTCTCCCACCACTGCCTCCTTTGTTATAGGTGCTGCAAAATATGCTGCATTTCTTGGTATTGGGGAGCATGTCACCTCTTTAGCCCTGTGTAAGCTCTGACACCTGTGATCAGTAGGAGGAGGAATACTGTAGTGCCCCATTATTGAAGTCAGTGAAAGGAATAGTGCCCCCATCATTGGTAAAAGTGAGAGAAATAGTGCCCCATCATTGGTAACAGTGGGAGGAATAGTGCCCCATCATTAGGGTCAGTGGGAGGAATACTGCCTCATCATTGGGGTCAGTGAAAGGAAGAGTGCCTCATCGCTGGTGTCAGTGGAAGAAATAGTGCCCCATCCCTGGTATCAGTGGAAGGCATAGTGCCTCATCATTGATGTTAGTGAAAGTAATAGTGCCCCATTGTTGGGCTTAGTGGACGGAATAGTGCCTCATCGCTGGTGTCAGTGGAAGGAGTTGTGCCTCATCGCTGGTGTCAGTGGAAGGAGTAGTGCCCCATGGCTGGTGTCAGTGGAAAGAATAGTGCCTCAACGTTGATGTTGGTGGAAGAAATAGTGCCCCATCGTTGGGGTCAGTGGAAGGAATAGTGTCAATGTTTAGGTTCAGTGGAAGGAAAAGTGCCCCATCATGGTGTCAGTGGGACAAATTATGCCTCATCACTGGTATCAGTGGAAGGAATAGTGCCCCATTGCTAATGTCAGTTGAAGGAATAGTGCTCCATTGTGGGGTCAGGGAAAGGAACAGTGCCCCATCGTTGGGGTCAATGGAAGAAATAGTGCCCCATTGTTGAGGTCAGTGAAATGAAATGTGCTCCATCATTGGGGTCCGTGGAAGGAATAGTGTCTCATCATTGGTGTCAGTGGGACAAATTATGCCTCATCGTTGGTGTCAGAGGAATAGTGCCCCATCATTGGTGTCAATGGGAGGAATAGTGCCTCATGTCAGTGGGAAAATGCTATGAGGGCTGGATAAAGGCAAGCCAAAGGCCACAATTTGAAGACCACTAGTGTGGAGGAACTTGAGGGGCCTGCATAGAGCCCTAGACTCAAGCCTACTGAAAACCTTTGGGATGAATTGAAATTCTGATTCTGAAACTGGTCTCCTTGTCCAGCAATTAGTATCTGATCTCAGAAATGCTGTTTTTTGCAGAATGGGCACACACTCTCCAGAAGAGCGGAGGTTGTTATAGCTACAAAGTGGGAATCCAACTCCATATTAATGGCTATGGCGTTGGAATGGGATGTCCATCAAGCCCATATAGGTGTGATCTTCAGGTGTCCAAAGACTTTGGCCATATAGTGTAGATGCAAGGAGATCCTGTCTCCTGTGTTCAAATCATTCAATTCAATCCAAAGAAGAGACGCTACTATAAAGAGTTAGTGGTTGGTGAGATTCCTTAATAAAAACAGAAAAGTTAGACCCTAGTAACTTGTTATAGAGAGGGGCTAACAGAGTAATGTTTGTAATCTTGTGGCATCTGTGCTTAGGTGGGTTTGCTTTTAAAAATGTAAAATGTGTGACAGGTTTGCCCTCCCCTGCTCATTTTGCCACACAAGTATTTGTTAGTTTTCTTACATGACAGGCGTCTCAATGGTTTTGATTTGTCATTGTAGGTGACGCAGACAAGCCGTCCTGACCTCATCCTCTTCCTGATGAAATACCTAATGGCCCTCGTGGTGGGAATACCATCTGTCTTTTGGGTGGGCAGCAAGAAGACCTGTTTCGAGTGGGCCAGCTTTTTCCATGGCAGGAAGAAGAAAGAGTGAGTGTCTGCGCCAAGTAAAGAGTACCTGTGTTCAATCCAGTTCTTCACCACACAGGAAAGGGTGGAAGAGCAAGTGGATGTTTGTCAAAATAATTAAGAATTTGTAGTCATTTAACACAAGAGGGATTTTTAAAACTTTTCTATTCACGTTACAAATTTCACAAACTTCTGGAGAAAAAAACTAGCGTGAGCAAGATTAAGAACCCCTCCCAGGTTTTAAATTCTGTCTGTATTCCTGTCAAGGAGAAGCCACTGGAAAAGGAAGTGAGGGGGGATCTTCAAGGGGTTACAAAAGCAACTAAAACCTCACTATATAAACTAAAAGGAAAAATTGCCCGGTGAAGCGATGTGTGTAAACTGGAGGAGAGCACACAACTTTGTGTAGAAGGAAAGAGAGGAGAAGGTTGTGTGTGCGTGAAGTAGAGGGAAGTAGAATGTTCTGTATAGTATGGAGGAGAGTAGAATGTTGTGTGTAGAGTGGAGGATAGGCAAAGGTTGTGTGCAGAGGAGAAGATTGTGTGAAGATTGGGGGATGAGATGGTTGTGTGTGGAGCGGAGAAGAAGAGAACGTTTAGTGTAGAGTGGAGGAAAGGAGGAGGTCCAGTGTAGAGTGGAGGAGAGGAAAATGAAGGAAAGAAGGCTGTGTGTAGAATGGAGAAGCAAGTTGAGTATAACATGGAGGAGAGGAGAAGATTGCATTTAGAGTGGAGCAGTAGAGAAGGTTGTGTGGAGAATGAGGGAGAGGAGATGGTTGTGTGTGGAGTGGAGAAGAGGGGAGGAGAAAAATCAGTGTAGGGTGAAGGAGAGAAGAAGGTTGTGTGTAGAAAGGAGCAGAGGAGAAGGTTGTGTGTATAATAAAGGAGAGAAGGTTATATGTAGAATGGAAGAGAGGAGAAAGCTGAGTATAGAGTAGAGAAGAGGAAAAGGTTGTGTATAAAGTCAAGGAGAGGAGAAGGCTGTGTGTAGAGTGGAGGAGAAGGAAGGCTGTGTGTAGAGTGGTAGAGAAGAGAAGGCTGTGTGTAGAGTGGTGGAGAAGAGAAGGCTGTGTGTAGAGTGGAGGAGAAGAGAAGGCTGTGTGTAGTGTGGATGAGCAGAGCAGGTTGTGTGTAGAGGAGAGGGGAAGGTTCTGTGTACAGTCGAGAGCAGGTTCAATGTAGCGTGGAGGAGAGGAGAAGGTTCAATGTAGCATGGAGGAGAGGGGAAGGTTGTGCGTAGAGTGGAGGAGAGCTGAAGGTTGTGTGTAGAAGGGAGGAGAGGGGAAGGTCCAGTGTAGAGTGGAGGAGAGGTGAACCTTGTGTGTAGAATGATGGAGAGGGGAAGGTTGTGTGTAGAATGGAGGAGAGGGAAAGGTTCATTGTAGAGTGGAGGAGAGGAGAAGGGTTGTGTGTAGAATGATGGAGAGGGGAAGGTTGTGTGTAGAATGGAGGAGAGGGGAAGGTTCAGTGGAGAGAAGGGTTGTGTGTAGAATGATGGAAAGGGGATGGTTGTGTTTAGAATGGAGGAGAGGGGAAGGTTCAGTGTAGAGTGGAGGAGAGGAGAAGGTTGTGTGTAGAATGGAGGAGAGGGGAAGGTTCAGTGTAGAGTAGAGGAGAGGATAAGGGTTGTGTGTAGAATGATGGAGAGGGGAAGGTTGTGTGTAGAATGGAGGAGAGGGGAAGGTTGTGTGTAGAATGATGGTGAAGGGAAGATTGTGTGTAGAATGATGGAGAGGGGAAGGTTGTGTGTAGAATGGAGGAGAGGGGAAGGTTCAATGTAGAGTGGAGGAGAGGAGAAGGGTTGTGTGTAGAATGATGGAGAGGGGAAGGTTGTGTGTAGAATGATGGCGAAGGGAAGGTTGTGTGTAGAATGGAGGAGAGGGGAAGGTTCAATGTAGAGTGGAGGAGAGGAGAAGGGTTGTGTGTAGAATGATGGAGAGGGGAAGGTTGTGTGTAGAATGGAGGAGAGGGGAAGGTTGTGTGTAGAATGATGGTGAAGGGAAGATTGTGTGTAGAATGATGGCGAAGGGAAGGTTGTGTGTAGAATGGAGGAGAGGGGAAGGTTGTGTGTAGAATGGAGGAGAGGGGAAGGTTGTGTGTAGAATGATGGCGAAGGGAAGGTTGTGTGTAGAATGGAGGAGAGGTGAAGGTTGTGTGTAGAATGATTGAGAGGGGAAGGTTGTGTGTAGAATGGAGGAGAGAGGAAGGTTCAGTGTAGAGTGCAGGAGAGGAAAAGGTTCTGTGTGGCGTGGAGACTAGGAAATGTGTCTTTCATTTAGATGGGCCATTCACAAAGAAATATGGATCTGTAGATCAGGGATTCTTCTTTTTGTAGACCATCTTTTTTGTTTTTTATTCCATTGTGAAAAAAATGAGAAAATCAATATGGTTACTGATACGATGTTCATAATTAGATTATCCAAGCACAAACCTTCTGAACACTGTCCTATGTCTGATTTAGAAAATCACTACTGAAAATATAAAGTTATCCTGTGTGACATAACATGATAGTCTTTTTCCGAGATGGGGGAAAAACGTACATTAGGTCATACATTGAGGGTTCGGCAGAGCAGTGGAATGACGAAATTGTATAATTTTGTTTCTTTTCTCAGCAGAGGAGTCAATGAAAGCCGTCAGGTCCTCCAAGAGCCGGATTTTGCTCAGTCTCTTCTCCGGGACCCCAATACCCCCATCGTCCGCAAATCGCGAGGGACGTCCACTCAGGGAACATCAACTCACGCCTCATCGACTCAGCTGGCCATGGTGGACGAGCAAAGAAGCAAAGCGGGCAGTGTTCACAGCAAGATGAGCAGCTATCATGGCAGCCTTCATCGCTCCAGGGATGGAAGGTGAGGGGCGCTTCTTGCCTGCGCTAACTGACGTCTTGTGGCATAAACTACTTTTAAAGAGCAACACATAACAGTGCCACTTTCCTGAAGTTCCCCAAACACATAATAGCCACATAATGTTAGGACTATTGAAATTAAGAAGTTTCATATCCAAGCCACTTCTTCAGTTCCAAGAAGTGTCAGGAAGTTTTATATGTGCCCTCTTCACACGATAACCTACTCAATAAAAACACAGACTGCAATTAAAAAAACAAAAAAAAAACAACTCACTTTTGATCTTAAGGATACGCTTCCTTGCAGGATCTCCCTGGTAGCCGAGCATAGCCACACTGACCCATTTGGGGATGTTCAAGGAAGCCGCACTGTCGTTTATACAGTTTAAAGATCTTGACAACAATTAAAGTGTGTGTTTCGGGTCAAATGAAGGAAAATGTCATTACAAGTGCACCTAGTAAGATGGAGCTAGAGAAAATAAGCGAGGGTTTAATCTTCCTAGTGGAGATACAGACCGCAATAAAAACCTGACAGAGGTTCTAACCTTACCACACACCATGGAAAAATGAAAAAAACTGCACTACGTTAAGTGGTAATTGCGCAGTCATGCAACTCTGTACTCAAACAAAATTGATATCCTTTTTTGCACACAATTAGAGCTTTCTTTTGGTGGTATTTTATCACCACTGGGTTTTTAATTTTTTGTGATATAAATAAAAAAAGACCAAAAATTTTGGGGGAAAAAAAACAATATTTTTTACTTTACAAAACATATCCAATACTTTTTTTTTAATTGAATTTCTTCATAAATTGTGGCCAAAATGTATTCTGCTACATGTCTTTGATAAAAAAAAATTCCAGTAAGTGTATATTGATTGGTTTGCGTGAAAGTTATAGTGCCTACAAACTGTGTTGTGTGCCATCACCAGTGACATTAATATAGTGATCAGTGCTAATAATATACACCGTCACTGTTCTAATGACACTGGCTGGGAAGGGGGTTAACATCTAGGGCAATCAAGGGATTAAATGTATGCCTAACTATGTGTAAAGTGTGCTGCTCTTACTAATATATCTCTAAGTATCTCATCCCTGAGAAACAGAGAGATCGTTCCCTCTGTTTAGAGCTCTGCGTGGATTGTCAACACAGAGCTCTGGGCTGTGAATGTACACTGCCGATCAGCAGGTCCCGGCCGTGAATCATTTGCTGGGACTTGCTGACAGACTTCTGCTGTGTACAACTGCAGCAGGTGCCGGCGCGGTATGCACATGTGCGCGCCTGTAACCAGGAATAAGGCAGAAACGTATGCTTTTGTTGGCCCCCCATCTGCAGCACATTGCGGGCGGGCAGTCTACAAGTGGTTAAGCAATGATCTTTGACTTCATTTTCTATGCTTCAGTTACCATTTATATAAGTAACTTCTGACTATTTGTAATCTAACAAGATTTTCTGTGCTTAGGTACACCCCATGCAGCTACCGAGGAATTGAAGAACGGGTCACACACGGCAGCATGTCCCGTCTCACCGACCACTCTCTGCACAGCAGCACACATAGACTTAATGAGCAATCCCGGCAAGGCAGTATCAGAGACTTAAACAACCCTTTGTCCCACATCTCCCATGGTACCAGCATGAACCGAGTCATTGAAGAGGATGGAGCAAGTGCCTGAAGGTTCCCTTGATAACAGACGCAAATGTCTTCTTGAAAGCACTATGTAGTTAAAAGGAATGAACTTTGTCCCCTTACTTACAAAGGGGACCTATTCATGGATTTACAGTCCTCAGTTCTTTAACTTCCAGAGCTGAGAACATTGTGAAGCCAGAGCTGGTCCTGTCATAGAAAGTATGATCTATATTTCAGGATCTCCTCTAAAAGTCAGTCCATCTTGGTAAATCTAACTCCAGAATCAGGCTCTCAGACCTCACCCAGCCCTTGAATATCCCAAGGGAGTTAATTAACCCATTGCAGTAAATCATTGTCAAGTGGGTAACTCTTTCCTGAAGACCCGGTGTCAAATTTTGCTCTGGACACAAGCATTCAAGTACTTCATGTGCTAGAAATGATGGTCGTCTAGTGCTTTCCACCCTCCAGCAGCAAACTATTGAATAGGAGGTCTTCCATCACAAAGATCAAGTGCAAAAAATATTTAAGTCCATAAAGCTGGATGATGACTTATCTTATGACCTCTGGCGACACCCCCCAACCCACATGACAATTTAGAGGCTTCTTGGGTTTTTATCGAAGTGTGAAGGCCTGGTTTACTTACAGTATATGCTCATAATTATTTATTCCCAAATACTTCATTCCATAAATATTGGTCAAACCAAACCATAGTCTACACACATTGGGGTGAAATCTAGTCTGATGGACTTTGGGTTCAACATTGCTGATGATGTTCTAGTAACTTCTGGAATTTAGATCTTTAAGTAGACAACAACCCAAATTGAGACCTGAAAACTCTCTATATGTTGTCTGGGCAATGTCATATTCATTTGGACATCAGGTTGTTTTCGGTTGTATTGTCTGAGCATATGGATATGCAGTTGGCCTCACAAGATGAAACCAGCATTGCACCTCTACTGTTGATGTCCATCTTGGAGTTCATTAGAGGACTGGCGGTTTATAGGCCCATCTTGGCTAATTTGGACTTTAATTATTTATTGACTGCCTACATTTTTATGTTTCTCTTTTCTTGACCTTTGCCTTTTGCCATTGGTTTTGTCCTTTATGTGGATTTTCAAAGTCACTGAATTACGTGACCTTCATGGTCATTTCGCCCAGTTATCAGATATTTGTTTTAGATGGAAAGCAGCAGCTAGAATAACGACTTGATTTTGAAGGACTTGGCTCCAGGGTTCCCAGCTCTAGTTCCCTGATTTAAACTGGCCATACACTTGGAGATTTGTGAAGGAACATTTGTGCTCCAAACTCTCATCAGTACATATGATGACTTAAAAAAAATCATTACTTTTGTTCGAAAGTACTTTGAAAAATGTTTGGTTTGAGTTTTGGAATGAATGGGCTTTCTCGAGCAAAAACCACATTCACTGTTAGAAATTTGTTAGTTTGAGAAAAAATTGCCATCCTGCTTCTGCAAAATTTCACTGCAGTCCCACTGATCCCAATAACGACTAGAAAATCAAACAAGCGTTCTTGAAGGGCTCGTTTACACTTGCTTCAACTTTAACTCACATTAAAGCGCCTACTGCTTTAACATGCTTTTTTCATGTGCTTTTGATGCTTCAGTGATACTTTTTTGAAGCGTTGATGAAGATTGGCAGATGCTCTGTGCATGTGTCTATTTTCTATTTGTTTTACAGGGGCCCAGTAGAACCCCCTCATTAGTACTCCCACTCAGCAGATCCCCAGCTGATTGGTACCCCTCATTCAGCAAATTCCCAGCTTGGTATTAGTACCCTCGTTCAGCAGATCCGCTGCTCAGTAGTAGCCCCAGCTCTGCTGATGCCCCAATTAGTAGTGGCCCCCAGCTCTGCTGATCCCCCCACTTATTATTAACCCCCAGCTCCGGTCCCCTCTCACATCCTGCTGTATTGCTCCCATGCTGCGCACCATGTGTGTCAACTGTTAGTCTTCCTGCTTCGCTCTGCTGATTCTCTGCAGCTTGGTCCCCTCTCTCCAGTCCCAGCTCACTTTCTACTATAGCATTCCCACGTTGCACACCATGTCTGCTGGTTGCTTTTCTCTAGCCCTGACTCCGCTCACCTTCCTTCTACTCCACACTGCACACCAGATGTGACGTCTGCACCAGACACTTCCACAATATATACACATGAATGGGAAGTGACTGCTGATGACTTCTTTCCGGTCCGCTTGTTGGTCTCCCAGTGCATCCTGGGATATCTCATACCTTCAATACCTCCAAAGCAAAGCTAATGCTGAACAAAAAACTCTCAAAAGCTTCAAGTGCTGTTAGCGAGGGTTGTCATAGACTTCTATTGAGTCTTTGAAGCACCAAGAAAGCAACATGAGGTATAATATTTGAAGCAAAGCAAACACAACGTGAGAACAGGACTGTAAGGTAACCATTTTATTTAGTGACAGGAGCTTTGTTTGGCATTCAGAGCACTTTAAAAAAAGTATGTCTAATCCCGCATTTTGAAGCAAGTGTAAATTAGCCCTAAACAAAAATGGTCGAACAAAATTCTACAGGTGTATGGCCAGATTTAGTCTTAATGAAAGCATCCCACTCACTGCTGACTTCTTTAGGAAAGATGTAGCAGGAGGTGTGAGATATTTGCCTTGCTTCATAAAGGCTGCAGCAGGAATGTGTTCTGGGAACTTCAAGAGATCTCACTACTGACACTTATGCCGCGTACACACGGGCGGACTTTTCGACCGGACTGGTCCAACGGACCGAATCCGGCAGACAATCCGACCGTGTGTGGGCTTCATCGGACCTTCAGCTGACTTTTTCTGTCGAAAGTCTGAAGGACTTTAGATTTGGAACATGCTTCAAATCTTCACGTCGTAACTCCGCCGGACCCAGTTCCTATCGAGAAATCCGCTCGTCTGTATGCTAGTCCAACGGACAAAAAACGACGCTAGGGCAGCTATTGGCTATTGGTTATCAACTTCCCTATTTTAGTCCAGTCGTACGTCATCATGTACGAATCCGTCGGACTTTGGTGTGATCGTGTGTAGGCAAGTCCGTTCGTTGGGAAAGTCCGTTGGAAGTCCGCCGAAAGTCTGTCAGATAGTCCGTCGGACCAGTCCGGTCGAAAAGTCCGCCCGTGTGTACGTGGCATATAGCTTCATCTGTACCTTTGCAAATAATGTTAAGCTACACCATGCTTTTTGTGCTGCAAGCATCTTGGAGGAAAGCCCCCGCAGCGCTGCTGCTATTTCCAAGGCCATTGTCAGCCTGCAGCAGGAAGTGCCGTTACTGGCAGGATCTCCGGTTAAGAATTTTTGCAACTCAAAAAAAAACTGTTTGCTTGAAGAAGTCTCACAATAATTTCCAAATCATTGTGGAAGCCCCCAGAGGACCAAGTCCAGGAAGTACTTAGCCCCCCGTTTGGCCTGTGGCAAAATATTTTTCTCTTTATGCTGGTGGAGCTCCACCCCAGGCTGAAGCCCAATTTATGGGCATTCCTATGGGGGTAAAGCACAGCACTGTATCCACTACCTTCTCTTCCTTATGTGCAGTAATAGTCTGCTCAATGTGGTGCTGACCAAATGGGGTAGGCAGGGTCAGCTGAGACAGAGTAGTATAGCGCTTTGTAGAGCTATGCTCATTCAATGCTGCCCCTATGAACGCATACACAGGAGAATCACACTGACAGGCCCCCTTCTGCATCCTGTGGTGAATGACAGTGCTTGTCTCCTGCACCAGAGGCGAGTACGGTCACTCTGATGTCATTATAAATTCACCTACTGTTGAACATCTTGGTCGGTTGGAGGTAGGAATGGCATGCTGTCAACCATGCTAGCTCAGGAACCAAAGCATGGGGCAAAACAGGACCAAGTGCTCTGTACACTAAGCCCCCTGTGGTATTCCACGCCAATTTGGAAATGATGGTGATACTACTTCCTCAAGAAAACTGTATACAGTGAGGCATGATGCCAAGGTTTTTGAGTTTGCATACAATCTAAGCATTCTGTGGCTTAAAATGATTTCCAAAATATAACCGTCCTTGAAATATCAGTGGTAGATTTCATCCTTCTTGAGGTTAAGTCACCTTCAGCTGTCAAAGTGCCAAACCTTTCTACAGGTCTCTATATCCACATCAACCAAGAACTGGACAGCTGTCCTACCAGGAAGCCAGGTAGACCTTTGCAGGCGTTCCTTACAGCACTGGCCACCGATGGACATTCTCAGACGTCCGAAAGTCTGAGCACCGTTCATGTAACATAGTCCAAGATAGATGTTTGTACAAAGCAAGATGTAGATAGTTTGGGGAAAAAAAATAATGTGATCTATTGCAACTTAAAAAGGGAATTGCTGTATTTAAGTCATTTTTTACTACTGATAAATGTCCGTACACTGCAGTATTTAGCTTTCCCTGCCATAGGAACATGTGCTGGGCCTAATTTTTTAGGTTTGGAACTGTTTTTGCCACTTAAAGAGACCCTGTCACCAACTTTAAAAAAATTGCAGGTACAAGCACAGAAAAATCAAATATTGTATATGCTTACTTGCAACAATTTTTTTTTCCTTTTCCATAAATGATTTTGTATTTATTGTGCCTTTGAACTTGCTACAAAATTTGACTGCTCTAAAAGAGTCAGTTCCTTAGCACAGCCCCCTCCTTACACATCATAATTCTGTCCTCTTTTGGGAGTGTCTAATTGCTGTCTGTGCTGGCCCAGCTCCTTCACTGTCTGTGCTGGGCCCTTACATCCATCCATAATCTTTGATGCAGCTGCTGGGGGAGGATTGAAGGGGAATACTATACAGTGTCACTTGAGTGACATCTCTAAATCTGCTGGAATTGCTGACATCACATCCAAGATGGTGGCACACAGCAACAGTCTCAGGGCTTTTGCATGTCTACACAATGGAGGCTTTTGCAGGAAATAATATGCATAAAATCAGTTACATTTACATATATTCTTATGGAATGAATGATCTGGTGACAAGTTCTCTTTAATGCAAACTGATTCTCCATTTGTTAACTATAAACAAGAAAGACAGTTCTTTCAGCCACTTTGTACTATAAGGTCTATTAATCTCTACATGAATACATCTCAGAGGTTTGTCTGTTCTTGTCAATAGTGGTAAGTTTACAATAGCAGGGAATATGTAGTGAGTATGTGAAACAAATAAAATAAAGTTAGGACTTTAAGAGCACCTTTATTCCACAGATGGTAATGAAGGCCACATTGTGTCTCGAGCAAAATTCTTCAAAGAAACAGTGTTACTCAGCCATAAAAACTAGGACCTCCAATACATCCACTTTAAAACTTGAAGGTGTACGAGATTTTGGTCTGGGTATTTTTTTTTTTAAATAATATCTTTGTTTCTCAAACCCTTAACATAAGGTGCATTCCTGAGCTCCTTACATTGGTGGGAAGAATGTTCCTTACATTGGTGATCAGTGGGAAGAATGTCCCTTACATTGGTGGTGAGTGGGAAGAATGTTCCTTACATTGGTGGTCAGTGGGAAGAATGTTCCTTACATTGGTGAATAGTGGGAAGAATGTTCCTTACATTGGTGATCAGTGGGAAGAATGTTCCTTACATTGGTGGTCAGTGGGAAGAATGCTCCTTACATTGGTGATCAGGGGAAGAACGTTCCTTACATTGGTGATCAGTGGGAAAAATGTCCCTTACATCGGTGGTCAGTGGGAAGAATGTTCCTTACATTGGTGATCAGTGGGAAGAATGTTCCTTACATTGGTGATCAGTGGGAAGAATGTCCCTTACATTGGTGATCAGTGGGAAGAATGTCCCTTACATTGGTGATCAGTGGGAAGAATGCTCCTTACATTGGTGATCAGTGGGAAGAATGTCCCTTACATTGGTGATCAGTGGGAAGAATGTTCCTTACATTGGTGGTCAGTGGGAAGAATGCTCCTTACATTGGTGATCAGGGGAAGAATGTTCCTTACATTGGTGATCAGTGGGAAGAATGCTCCTTACATTGGTGATCAGGGGAAGAATGTTCCTTACATTGGTGATTAGTGGGAAGAATGTTCCTTACATTGGTGATCAGTGGGAAAAATGTCCCTTACATTGGTGATCAGTATGGAAGAATGTTCCTTACATTGGTGATCAGTGGGAAGAATGCTCCTTACATTGGTGATCAGTGGAAAGAATGCCCTTACATTGGTGGCATAAGAGGGGCATTATTCTCAACATTTGTTTTTTGTTTTTTAGCAGGGGTTCCCCTAGACTTAAAAGATTATTTTTGGGTTTTAAAAGGTAACGAAAGGCTGCTCTACACTCATGGATAAAAGGTGCTCTTTATATTTTAACTTCCAAGTTAGAATTTTAATAGTACCGGGCAAGCCATGGTACTCCTTTTGCAGAGGATCATGGGAAAAGAAATCAATGTGGTTTGCCTTTGTCATAATCTGCTTGTTTATTTTATACATCCCGTAGGATACAATTTTTGTTGTCATTTGCACTCTTTTCTGTAGAGTCACACTGTACCTACCTGTTTACAATAGACCAACCTCTCTTTTTTTTTTTTTGTAACATACATGTTTTGTGTTAGCACTTTAACAATGAGTGTATAAAGTCGATTTTTATTGTTTCTAGGTGTACATTTCAGTTTAGAGAGGTTGAATTTTTGTAATAAAATATTTGTGAAATAAGAGTCCGAGTTTGAGTTTATTGGCTTGGGAGGCTCAAAACAATGTTACATCGATCTGTGAGATAACCAAACAATGAAGCACTGACACTGGGGGACCCAAGACAATGGGATCCCAGATAAGTGGTACACTGACACTGGAGGACCCAGGATAATGGTACACTGACCTGTGGGATCCCAGAATATTGGCACAGTGACGCTGGGAAACCCAAGATGAAAGTACCACGACTCATGGAATACCAGAACAATGACACACTGGCACATAGGAGCCCAATGATACACTAATCAGTGAGATCTCAAAACAATGATGAACTTATGCAGGCCATACATGGAGCAAATTTCTTTCCTGCAACCACAAGTTGCAGGAAAGAAATTTACTTGATTCCCCTATCAACACAGTAAATGTTGACAGGGGAATCCCTCCCACAGAGCCATTGTGTTCTCCAATTGGGGGAAGCCATCCCTGCTGGAAGAAGACAGTGGTTTCTGCTAGAGGCTGTACCAGCCACTAGCGATAATCGCATGCAAAATCGGGCAGGCTGGTTGTACCCAAGTTAATTGATCGATCAACTTGGTACATTCAGCCTGACATACATGGTTCGAATCTCTGGCAATTCCTGCTGAACCAGCCGATATTCGAATCGTCTATGGCCGGCCTGACACTGGGAGACTAAGATAATGGTTCACAGACTCATGGAATCCCAGAATGCTGACACGTGGGACCCCAGGACAGTGGGAGACCCAAGACAATGGTTTACGGACCCATGGGATCCTATAACAGTGAAGCACTGACACTGGGAGACCCAACACAATGGTAAACTGATCTGTGAGATCCCATAAAAATGAAGCACTGACAATGGGGGACCCAAGACAAGGATGCACTGGCCCATTGGATCCTAAAATAGTGACACACTGGGAGCCCCAAGATGATGTTGCTCTGACACATAAGACTGCAGAACAATGGTACACTGATCCGTTAGATCCCAAAACAATGCTGCACTGACGCTGGGAGACCCAAAACATTGCTACACCGATCTGTGAGATACCCGAACAATGAAGTACTGGCTTTGGGGGACACGAGACAATGGGATCCCAGAACAGTGGCACACTGGCACTGGAGGACCCAATATAATGATTCACTGAGCTGTGGGATCCCAGAACAAGGACACATTGGGAGTTATTTACGAAAGGCAAATCCACTTTGTACTACAAGTGCAAAGTGCACTTGAAATTGCACTGAAAGTGCACTTGGAAGTGCAGTCGCTGTAGATCTGAGGGGGACATGCAAGGAAAATAAAAAACAGCATTTTAGCTTGCACATGATTGGATAATAAAATCAGCAGAGCTTCCCCTCATTTCAGATCTACAGCAATTGCACTTCCAACTGCACTTCCAAGTGCACTTTCAGTGCAATTTCAAGTGCACTTTGCACTTGTAGTTTGCACTTGTAGTGCAAAGTGGATTTGCCTTTCGTAAATAACCCCCAGTGACTCCTCGACTACCAGAACAATGACACACTTACTCATGGGAGCCCAATGATACTGACCCTTGGAATATCAAAACAATGATGACTTGACACTGGAAGCCAGGGGCGTTGCTAGGGGGTGGCTTTTGGGGCTATAGCCCCGAATCTGGGGCCCATAGCCCTGAGTCTCTGCGGGGGTCCCCAAGGGGAGGGGAGGCTCTCTGGGGACCCTGATGTAAGTAGGGGGCTCTCTGGGGACCCTGATTTTAAGGGGGAGGCTTTCTGGAGACCATGATTTAAGGGGGAGGCTCTCTGGAGACCATGATTTAAGGGGGAGGCTCTCTGGGGACCCTAATGTAAGGGGGGCTCTCTGGGAACTCTGATGCAAGTGGGGGGCTCTCTGGGGACCCTGATGTAAGGGGGGCTCTCTGGGGACCCTGATGTAAGGGGGGGCTCTCTGGGGATATATATTACACACACACACACGTATATTACTGTATATAAATTTGTATGCCCGCCCAAGCGTATGACTTTCTTTACTACGCTGCTATGGGCTCTAGCCCCAGATCTTTTGTAGACCTAGCAACGCCCCTGCTGGAAGCCACAAGATATTGGTACACTGACTTATGGAATGAATAGTGACCCACTGCCACATGGGACATCAGATCAATGAGACAACAGGAGACACAAGGCAATGGTTTACTGACCCACGGGATCCTATAACAATAATGCACTGACACTGAGAGACCTATAACAGTAAACTGACCAATGAGCTCCCAGAAAATGGCACACTTTGAACTTAAGACTATGGTACCGTGGCAAATACGATGACCCTAGAACAAAGATACACTGGGAGACCCAAGACAATGGTATACTGACCAGGAGGACCCTAGAAGAATGACACACTGACATTTGGGAGTCTTGTAGAGTGATCTACTGAGGCTTATAGTCCAAACACAATAATACACTGACATTTGGAGACTATTTGGGGCCTCAAAACAATGACACCTTGACTTTTTAGGTCTCGCAACAACAGAAGACTGTCATTTTGGGACTCAACATTATAACGCATTCTTACCTGGGGACCCAGCATCATACCACACTGCTACCTGAGGGTCCAGCAATATAACAAACTGGGGAACATGTCGTTAGCTCAAGTTCTAATACATTTATGCCACGTACACACGATCGGATTTTCCAACAACAAATGTGAGCTTGTTGGCGGAAAGTCCGACCGTGTGTATGCTCCATTGAACATTTGTTGTCAGAATTTCCGCCAACAAATGTTGGCTAGCAGGTTCTCAAATTTTCTGCCAACAAATTTTTCCGTGTACACAAGTCCGTCGCACAAAAGTCCACACATGCTCGGAAACAAGTACGAGCCGGAAGCACTCGGTCTTGTAAAACTAGCGTTCATAATGGAGATATCACATGACTATTGAACTTCCTTTTTATCGGCTCGCCGTACGTCTTGTACGTCACTACGTTCGTAATTGTTGGCCAACATTTGTGAGACCGTGTGTATGCAAGACAAGTTGGAGCCAACACCCTTCAAACACAATTCCACAGTTTTGTTGTCGGAAAGTCCGATCGTGTGTACAGGGCATTAGAGTGGCTCAGCTGCCAAAAGAGTTCCAGTCCAATTCATTCACCTTGCAATCAAAGTCTGCAAGACATCAGCCAGCCCCAATGCTCGTTTGCATTGAGACATAAATTAACCTTTTTAATCTTTACTGAGTGCTGCTTAAAGTGCTCCTCTGCTAATCCCATCAAAACCCCTACAGATCGTCGAGTAAGCTGATAATCAGTATTCTCCAGCTGCCACACACAAATCCCTCTGAAATTTAAGCTTATTCAGGGAGTCCATGTTTACTAAGCGCAGACAGTGAGAAGGGCTCATTGATAACCTGCATAATCATAAGAGATAGGGTCATGTACAAAACTTGGAAGCATGGAAGGAGTGACTTGCCATAATTCAATATATGGCCAAAATCATGTTGTTTCCAGTGAAGGGTACTGTTATGTTACATCATACAAAGTCATTGTAGACCATGGTGCTCTTCCAAGCTTGTGGTTGCCTTTTTCTGTTCCAGCATGACTTTGCCCCTGTGTATAAAGCCAACTCCATAAAGACATGGGTTGACCAGTTTGGTGTGGAGGAACCCCAGTGTCCTGCAACAGAGTCCTGACCTCAACCCTACTGAATACCTTTGGGATAAAATTGGAATGCCACATATGAACCAGGTCTTCTCATTCAACATCAGTACCAGTACTTGACCTCAACCCTAATGAACACTTTTGGGATGAATTGGAATGCCAGTTGTGAGCCAGGTCTTCTCATCCAAAATCAGTACCTGACCTCAACCCTATCGAACACCTTTGGGATGAATGGGTATGCAAATTGTAAGCCAAGTCATCTCATCCAACATCAGTACCTGACCTCAACCCTTTTGAACACCTTTAGGATGAATTGGAATGCCAATTGTGAGCCAGATCTTCTCGTCCAACATCAGTACCTAACTTCAACCCTTTTGAACACCTTTGAAACGAATTGGAATGCCACGTGTGAACCAGGTTTTGTCATTCAACATCAGTACCTTACCTCAAGCCTAATGAACACCTTTGGGATGAACTGGAATAATAATTGTAAGCCAGGTCTTCTCACCCAACATCAGTACCTGACCTCAAGCCTAATGAACACCTTTGGGATGAATTGGAATAATTGAAAGCCAGGTCTTCTCACCCAACATCAGTACCTGACCTCTTTTGGTTGACTGGGCACAATGTCAAATAGACACACTTCAAATTCAAAACCAGCCAGAAGAGTGAAGGATGTTATAGATACAAAAGGTGGGCAAACTCCATAATAATGGTCATGGTTTTAAAATGGGACAGAATCATATATATGTAGGTGTGAGGAATAGAGGTCCACAAAACTACTGAGTGCTTCTATGTTGTTCCAAGTTTGGAAGATCCCGATGAAGCCTTATCAAAAAGTCAGTTCATCTACATTAGACCTGCTCCTGAATTAAATTAAAGAGGATCTAAAGTCTATAAAGTAAACACAAACCAGGCATTGACCCAATATGCAAAAAATTGTGTAAAATCTCATATTTTGAAGGTAAATATAGAAAGTTGCTTCCCCAGTGCACCCTGGTACAAGCAGATTTACTGCCTTCCAGGTGCTTTTTGGGAGATTGATGCAATAAGGCTTCAACCATCTTCCCCCTGTCTGTCCAGTACACCTCTTAGGCTTCATCGGAAGCAATATTTCATAAAACTCTGTATCCCCGGATTGCTTGTAAACTGACCTTTAATAGAGCTGTTAAAGCTGAACTAATGACTAAACCATCCATTCTCAACCAGGGTTCCTTGAAACTCTTGGGTTCTTCTAGAGATTGCTAGGTGTTCCTTTACCTGTGGTTGACTGACCATCTATTTGAAGGTGCCTACATAGTTCCATGACCAATGATAGTTGCCATTGAGCCTGATTAATTGGTTTTTGCAAGGGTTCCCTGAGAACTACATTTTTTTTGGGGGGGGGGGGGTTCCTCTGGGGTAAAAAGGTGGAGAACGGCTGGTCTAAATACACTGATGGCTTCCCTGGACTTCCTGTCCCAGCGACACAGCAGGAAGTAAGAGAGAATCTCCCTAAAGCAAAAGAAATCAACTCTGCAAGTGTACCCCCCCCCCTATTGCTGGGATGGGGGTGGGCAGAAGGGGCATTGTTTCTATGTTGAGGGGGAGTGCTGAAAATGCTTTGCCACCCCATTCTCCAGCTGCCTGAATGACTGGAATGACATAGATTGCTCTTCAGAGGGATATCACTTGTGTACACTAGCCCTCGGAACCATACAGGCCCCTTAGTTAAATGTATCCCTCAGTGACACCACAGATGCAGGGACATCTTTCTCTCAGTGACACCACCGATGCAGGGATATTTACCTTCCAGTGACACCACAATTGCTGGAACATTTTTTCCTAATAGTGACACCACCAACACAGAGGCATTTTTTTCCTTGCCATGACATCACTGGCTTAGGGACATATTCCTTCTACTGACACCATAGATGCAGTGGCATTTTTCCATCCAATGACGCCACCCTTGCAGGGACACTTTTTCCTTCCATTGATATCACGGAGGCAGGGTCAGTTTTTCTTTTCAGTGACACAACCGATGTAGGGACATTTTTTCTTTTCAGTGACACCACCAATGTAGGGACATTTTTTCTTGTCAGACACTGACACCATGGATGCAGGGACAATTTCCCATCCAGTGCCACCACCAATCCATCCATTGATGCAAGGACATTTTTCCTTCCAGTGACACCATAGATGCAGGGACATTTTTCCTCCCAGTGATACCAACTTTGCAGGGACATTGTTCCCTCAGTGACACAACAAATGCAGGGACATTTTCTTTCCAGTGACACCACCAACAGAGAAGCATTATTCCTTGCCATGACACCATAGGCAGAGGGACATTTTTCCTTACAGTGACATCATGCACACAGGGACATTTTTTCCTTCCAATTAGACATGTGCACTGACAAAAAAACTTGTTCGTTTTCGTTTCATTCGTTTTCATACTTTTTTAGGAAATTCGGAAATTCAAAAAATTCAAAAATTAGGAAAATTCGGAAATCCGAAAATTTTGGATTTTCGAATTCCAAATTTTCGAATTTTCGAATTCCGAATTTCTGAATTTTCGAATTTCCGAATTTTCAAATTTCCGAATTCCGAATTTCCGTTTTTTTCGAAAATCCGAATAGAAATTCGAAAATCCGAAAATTCGAAAATCTGAAAAAAAAAAAGAAAATCTGTAAAATTCGAAATAATAACTATCTAATAATAGCTATTAAATTATAGGTGTTGGAATTCCCTTTCAAATTTATCTGTTTGTGAACGTAACGAATACAAATTTATCTGAAGCTATGAATTATTTCGAAATAAGGAATGCCGCATCTAAACAAATGGAAATTTCAAATTTCCGAATTTAGAATTTCCAAATTTAGAATTTCTGAAATTCCGAATTTCCGAAATTTCAAATTCCTGAAATATCGAAATTTCCGAAATTTCAAATTCCTGAAATATCGAAATTTCCGAAATTTCAAAATTCTGAAATTTCGAATTTTCCAATTTCAGAAATTTTGAATTTCGGAGATTCCCAAATTTCGAATTTCCGAGATTCCGAAATTTCGAATTTCCGAGATATCGAATGTCCTAAAATTCGGAAATTCGAACTTCGGAAATTTGAAATTCGGAAATTTCGGGAATTAAAAAATTTGGAAATTCGGAAATTAACTAATTTGTCAAAATTCGATAAAAAACGAATTCGGAACTAAACGAATTTCACACGTCTACTTCCTATGACATCACCAACGCAGGGGCATTTTATCCTACTGACACCACCAGTGCAGGGCCATTTTTACTTCCAGTGACACCACAGAGGAGGAGACATTTTTGCTTCCAGTGACACCACAGAGGAGGAGACATTTTTGCTTCCAGTGACACCATGGACAGAAGGGCACTTTTTCTTGTAATGACACCACTGATGCAGAAACATTTTTTCCTTCTAGTGACACAACACATGCAGTGGCATTTTTTTTCCCCCAGTGACACCACTGATGCAGGTAAATTTTTTCTTTCCTGCCCAGAAAGGGACAAACCTGAGGTTACTGGATACGTCACAGTTTGGTTTTTCCCGG
This sequence comes from Aquarana catesbeiana, assembly GCF_042186555.1. Lineage (NCBI taxonomy): Eukaryota > Metazoa > Chordata > Amphibia > Anura > Ranidae > Aquarana > Aquarana catesbeiana. The sequence goes on from NC_133327.1 coordinate 15,499,566, forward strand.
GGGCCCCCTTCCTACCCCCGGGCCCCGTAGTAGCAGTGCAGGCCTCTGTTTGACACCTTTGACAAATATGGGGGAAAAAATGTGAGAACGAGATCTCTTCCTTTTCTCACGTTGCATTCTTCCTCCTCTTATTCTCACACTTCACCTTTTGCAGAAATTCTTGTTTCTTGCCTTAAAAAAACTTTCCAAACGAGTTGAAGTCAGTGGAAGTCGCCGAGACCCCTTCCCACAGAAATCTGTATTTGGCAATGACCCCAACGTGTGACCTCCTGTCATTACCTCCTCTTCCTATCACCGTGTCCACCTTTCTCACCTGTGGAATTCAGTCTATTATCCCCCCTCCAGGCTGGCTTGTGACCGGACATGCCTGTTACCTAACATCTTCTCACCTGAACCAGCCCGCTTCAACCTTCTTTACTGCCAATCCACAATACAGAATGTAGTCACTGTTCATGTCCAGAGCACCACACAACCCCTTTACATCAGATGTCAAGAGCCCCCCCACCAGAAGTCAACAGTCCTCCACCCTCCCTCCCATCGCAAACCTATTACGTTCCAGGAAGAAGCTGTGGGCAGAGCTGTGCAGCAGAAAGCGCAGGATCTGGAGGAGGACCGGAGCAGGGTTGGAGACAGCTGAATGCTGAAACCAGATGAGGCGGTGACGAGGGGGTGTGCTGCGGCTAGAAAGAGGAAAAAAGGAAAGGAAAGGAAAAAAATGTTTCTGCATCAGTGGTGTCCTTAGAAGAAAAAGTGCTCCTCTGTAGGAGGCACAGGATCTGTAGAAGGAGTTCTGTCCTCCTCTCTACTGCCGACTGCTGAGATATGGGGGGGGGGACTCTGGGCCACTTCACAGAGAAGCACAGGATCTGGCAGAGAAGTTTTGTTCTCTCTGCTGCCGACTGCTGAGACAAGGTGGGGGCAGAAACAAGGGGGTTGTCACAGCTGCAAGAGAGGTGAGAGAGGTGCGAGGGCCCGATGAAATGGCCTAGGAGGCTGGATTCGGCCCGTGGGTCTGTGATGTAGATGATCTATATCTAGATCTAAAGCCATTTTAAAAAAATAAAAAATAAAACAGAACTCCTCCTGACTTGCTGCAGCTTCTAATGCACACTGTGAGCATGGCTGTCTTTAATATTGATTGATATGCAATCCCCCCCAACATTACACAGGACCCAATCCTCCATACTACCCCCAACATTACACAGGACCCAATCCTCCATACTACCCCCAACATTACACAGGACCCAATCCCCCATACTACCCCCAACATTACACAGGACCCAATCCTCCATACTACCCCCAACATTACACAGGACCTAATCCCCCATACTACCCCCAACATTACAAGGGACCCCTCCCCCATACTACCCTCATCATTACACAGGACCCCTCCACCCATACTACCCCATCATTACACAGGACCCCTCCCCTATACTACCCCCATCATTACACAGGACCCCTCCCCTATACTACCCCCATCATTACACAGGACCCCTCCCCCATACTACCCCCATCATTACACAGGACCCCTCCCCCATACTACCCCCATCATTACACAGGACCCCCTCCCCCATACTACCCCCATCATTACACAGGACCCCCTCCCCCATACTACCCCCAACATTCATAAGGACCCTCCCCCATACTACCCCCATCATTACACAGGACCCCTCCCCCATACTACCCCCATCATTACACAGGACCCCCTCCCCCATACTACCCCCAACATTCATAAGGACCCTCCCCCATACTACCCCCATCATTACACAGGACCCCTCCCCCATACTACCCCCATCATTACACAGGACCCCCTCCCCCATACTACCCCCAACATTCATAAGGACCCTCCCCCATACTACCCCCATCATTACACAGGACCCCTCCCCCATACTACCCCCATCATTACACAGGACCCCCTCCCCCATACTACCCCCAACATTCATAAGGACCCTCCCCCATACTACCCCCATCATTACACAGGACCCCTCCCCCTTACTACCCCCATCATTACACAGGACCCCTCCCCCATACTACCCCCATCATTACACAGGACCCCTCCCCCATACTACCCCCAACATTACTAAGGACCCCTCCCCCATACTACCCCCATCATTACACAGGACCCCCCCCCATACTACCCCCATCATTACACAGGACCCCTCCCCCATACTACCCCCATCATTACACAGGACCCCTCCCCCATACTACCCCCATCATTACACAGGACCCCTCCCCCATACTACCCCCAACATTCATAAGGACCCTCCCCCATACTACCCCCATCATTACACAGGACCCCTCCCCCATACTACCCCCATCATTACACAGGACCCCTCCCCCATACTACCCCCAACATTACTAAGGACCCCTCCCCCATACTACCCCCATCATTACACAGGACCCCTCCCCCATACTACCCCCAACATTACTAAGGACCCCTCCCCCATACTACCCCCATCATTACACAGGACCCCTCCCCCATACTACCCCCAACATTCATAAGGACCCTCCCCCATACTACCCCCATCATTACACAGGACCCCTCCCCCATACTACCCCCAACATTCATAAGGACCCTCCCCCATACTACCCCCATCATTACACAGGACCCCTCCCCCATACTACCCCCATCATTACACAGGACCCCTCCCCCATACTACCCCCAACATTACTAAGGACCCCTCCCCCATACTACCCCCAATATTACACAGGACCCCTCCCCCATACTACCCCCAACATTACTAAGGACCCCTCTCCCATACTACCCCCATCATTACACAGGACCCCTCCCCCATACTACCCCCATCATTACACAGGACCCCTCCCCCATACTACCCCCATCATTACACAGGACCCCTCCCCCATACTACCCCCATCATTACACAGGACCCCTCCCCCATACTACCCCCAACATTCATAAGGACCCTCCCCCATACTACCCCCATCATTACACAGGACCCCTCCCCCATACTACCCCCAACATTACTAAGGACCCCTTCCCCATACTACCCCCATCATTACACAGGACCCCCCCCCATACTACCCCCATCATTACACAGGACCCCCTCCCCCATACTACCCCCATCATTACACAGGACCCCTCCCCCATACTACCCCCACCATTACACAGGACCCCTCCCCCATACTACCCCCATCATTACACAGGACCCCTCCCCCATACTACCCCCAACATTCATAAGGACCCTCCCCCATACTACCCCCATCATTACACAGGACCCCTCCCCCATACTACCCTCATCATTACACAGGACCCCTCCCCCATACTACCCCCAACATTACTAAGGACCCCTCCCCCATACTACCCCCATCATTACACAGGACCCCTCCCCCATACTACCCCCAACATTACTAAGGACCCCTCCCCCATACTACCCCCATCATTACACAGGACCCCTCCCCCATACTACCCCCATCATTACACAGGACCCCTCCCCTATACTACCCCCATCATTACACAGGACCCCCCCCCACACACACTACCCCCATCATTACACAGGACCCCTCCCCCATACTACCCCCAACATTCATAAGGACCCTCCCCCATACTACCCCCATCATTACACAGGACCCCTCCCCCATACTACCCCCATCATTACACAGGACCCCTCCCCCATACTACCCCCAACATTACTAAGGACCCCTCCCCCATACTACCCCCAATATTACACAGGACCCCTCCCCCATACTACCCCCAACATTACTCAGGACCCCTCCCCCATACTACCCCCATCATTACACAGGACCCCTCCCCCATACTACCCCCATCATTACACAGGACCCCTCCCTCATACTACCCCCAGCATTACACAGGACCCCTCCCCCATACTACCCCCAACATTCATAAGGACCCTCCCCCATACTACCCCCATCATTACACAGGACCCCTCCCCCATACTACCCCCATCATTACACAGGACCCCTCCCCCATACTACCCCCAACATTACTAAGGACCCCTCCCCCATACTACCCCCAATATTACACAGGACCCCTCTCCCATACTACCCCCATCATTACACAGGACCCCTCCCCCATACTACCCCCATCATTACACAGGACCCCTCCCCCATACTACCCCCATCATTACACAGGACCCCTCCCTCATACTACCCCCAGCATTACACAGGACCCCTCCCCCGTACTACCCCCATCATTACACAGGACCCCTCCCCCATACCACCCCCAACATTACACAGGACCCCTCCCCCATACTACCCCCAACATTACACAGGACCCCTCCCCCACAGTACCCCCATCATTACACAGGACCCCCCAACCCCATCATTACAGAGGACCCCTCCCCCATACTACCCCCATCATTACACAGGGCCCCTCCCCCATACTACCCCCATCATTACACAGGACCCCTCCACTATACTACCCCTATCATTACACAGGACCCCTCCCCCATACTACCCCATCATTACACAGGACCCCTCCCCCATAATACCTCCATCATTGCAAAGGACCCCTCCCCCATACTACCACCATTACATGGGACCCCTCCCCCATACTACCCCCATCATGACACGGGACCCCTCCCCCATACTACCCCCATCATTATACAGGACTCCTCCCCTATACTACCCCATCATTACACAGGACCCCTCCCCCATAATACCCCCATCATTACAGAGGACCCCTCCCCCATACTACCCCCAACATTACACAAGACCCCTCCCCCATACTACCCCATCATTACACAGGACCCCTCCCCCATACTACCCCCATCATTACACAGGACCCCTCCCCTATACTACCCCCATCATTACACAGGACCCCCCCCCACACACACTACCCCCATCATTACACAGGACCCCCCACCCCAATCATAACACAGGACTCCCCCATCACCATCATTATATAGGCCCCCTCCCCCATACTACCCCCATCTTTACACGGGACCCCAGCAATTTTTTTTTAATGCAACAGAGCTCCACCTGACTTGTTGTAGCTTCTCATGCACACTGTGAGCAGGGCCTTTTTTAATATTGTTTGGGCTGCAGATATGGTACAGGAGATGATCAGAGACTGCTGACATGATACAGGAGATGGTCAGAGACTGCAGACATGATACAGGAGATGGTCAGAGACTGCAGACATGATACAGGAGATGGTTAGAGACTTCGGACATGGTGCAGGAGATGGTCAGAGACTGCAGACATGATACAGAAGATGGTCAGAGACTGCAGACATGATACAAGAGATGGTCAGAGACTGCAGGCATGATGCAGGAGATGGTCAGAGACTGCAGACATGATACAGGAGATGGTTAGAGACTTCGGACATGGTGCAGGAGATGGTCAGAGACTGCAGACATGATACCGAAGATGGTCAGAGACTGCAGACATGATACAAGAGATGGTCAGAGACTGCAGGCATGATGCAGGAGATGGTCAGAGACTGCAGACATGATACAGGAGATGGTCAGAGACTGCAGACATGATACAGGAGATGGTCAGAGACTGCAGACATGATACAAGAGCTGGTCGGAGACTGCATACATGATACAAATGATGGTCAGAGACTTTACACATGATACAGGAGATGGTCAGAGACTGCAGACATGATACAGGAGATGGTCAGAGACTGCAGACATGATACAGGAGATGGTCAGAGGCTGCAGACATGATGCAGGAGGTGAGCCAAATACGCCCTGGGGTTTCAGATTGGGCACCAGGGACCTAAAAATACTGAACAACCATCAAGTAAGTGCCTGCTATAATGTGATGATGTGAGTGTTGGATGGCAGGTGATTCACCCAACATCATCGCCTTCTTTTATGAAGTGGAGATTATTTGTAATAGGATTATATTTTTTCATCATCAGGCTGTTCCCATCTTCTGCCTGACAGGACTGCTGGAACGCCGGCTGGAGGGTTGGGAAATCAGGCGTTTCTCTCTTCTGACACGCTGTTGAGTTTTTGGCGCCATGCACATACCCGTAGGCGCTGGCTGAGGTCAGCAGGTTGGGGTAAAGGGAAGACTTCCAATTAGCAATATTCCTGCTGATAAACAGCAGTGTTCACTCAGATAATACGGTTATCACAGGGGGGATGGAGGAGGAGCAATGGTGTCAGCCCTGTCCAGTTGTCATTTGGAAAACCACTGAATCTGTCCTCCCTTCTTATCTCTACACTTTAGAAAGTAAAAGTTCTGTAGTCCTAAAATAGGAACAAGGAGGGCTTTTTGGACTCCTTGTGATAATCAAGCAGTGGACGGTGTCAGTAGAGCAGTGGATGGTGTCAATAGGGCAGTGGACGGTGTTAGTAGAGCAGTGGATGGTGTCAGTAGAGCAGTGGATGGTGTCAGTAGAGCAGTGGATGGTGTCAGTAGAGCAGTGGACAGTGTCAGTAGAGCAGTGGATGGTGTCAGTAGAGCAGTGGATGGTGTCAGTAGGGCAGTGGACGGTGTCAGTAGAGCAGTGGATGGTGTCAGTAGAACAGTGGACAGTGTCAGTAGGGCAGTGGATGGTGTCAGTAGAGCAGTGGATGGTGTCAGTAGAGCAGTGGATGGTATCAGTAGAGCAGTGGATGGTGTCAGTAGAACAGTGGAAAGTGTCAGTAGGGCAGTGGATGGTGTCAGTAGAGCAGTGGATGGTGTCAGTAGAGCAGCGGACGGTGTCAGTAGAGCAGCAGACGGTGTCAGTAGGCCTGTGGACGGTGTCAGTAGAGCAGTGGATGGTGTCAGTAGAGCAGAGATTGGTGTCAGTAGAACAGAGGACGGTGTCAGTAGGGCAGCGGATGGTGTCAGTAGAGCAGTGGAAGGTGTCAGAAGAAGGTGTCAGTAGAGCAGTGGATGGTCTCAGTAGAGCAGAGGTTGGTGTCAGTACAGCAGTGGACGGTGTTAGTAGGACAGAGGTAGCTGTCACTAGGGCAAAGGATGGTGTCAGTAGAGCAGTGAACGGTGTCAGTAGGGCAGAGGACGGTGTCAGTAGAGCAATGAACCGTTTTAGTAGTTCATTTTTATTATTTTATTTTTTATAAGATTATTTTTTACTTTTCTTTTTACAATTTTATTAGGAGACCCATTTGGGGGCTTTGGTGACATATCAGGGGATGAGGTCTCATTTTTGAGACAAAGAAAGGGACTGAGGACAGAGATCCCCCATCCCCTTTCTGTGCAGCCTCAGCTACACTGGACAGTGAATGAATAGGAAGAGCTCTGCTCTGAGCGGCTTCCTGTTCATTCACAAACCGAAGCATAATAAACAGTTCAGTTATACATGAACACAGTGGGTGATCGGTGCCCAGAGGGAGGGTGTGCAGGCGGCACAGGGAGTCTGCGGTGCAATGGGTGATTAGGGTGTGCCATTAGGGTGAAACCTCCATGTCTATAGTTAGTAAGTGCACAAATGAAAAAATGCTTTAGCCACCATTACCTACATTTTTGTAATCCCCTCAGGTTGGGAATTGCTGTTTTATCTATCTATCTATCTATCTATCTATCTATCTATCTATCTATCTATCTATCTATCTATCTATCTATCTATCTATCTATCTATCTATCAGCAATCTAATTACTATCAGTCATCACATTCATCAGACATTAGCTCCTCTGACGTGTACATGTTGCACCCCTTTGGCGCTGATCGGACACAATACAAATAGTAGTTGTGGAAGCTGCTGTCAGCTAGAATGACATCCTGGAGTTTCTTGCAGTCCCCATCCTGCGGCGTACAGCGGGGGTCCCAGCACTGGAACAGCTGCTTCCTAAACATGCCTGAGAGGCAGAGGATGGTGCACAGAGGTCACACCCAGCTCCTGTTCCTTAGTTCAGGTTGAGGTATTCAATTTGCTGTCCGTGAGACACATACCACAAATAGTGCGCAGTGTACAATCCTCCAGATTCTCACAGATTATATTACCAAGACAGATGATATATACATTTTACAGATAGTCAACTGACAGGTCAGTAATAAAGGCCAACCCCACCACAAGTCGTATTTTAGGTGAACCTGTAATTAAGGTCCCATTTAGACGTATCCGGCCTGATGTGTGAACACGCATTAACGTGTTTTCCCAGTAGGGCTGACCATTCATTTTATTGGGATGCCAACACAGCACAAGAGAACTAAAATCAGACAAGCACCATTTTTTGATGACGCAAGACATAGCAGCGCATTATTGTGCACAGTGGTGGGCTGCAACCCAAGTGTCCTGGAGATGTGTTGGTTTAGTTCAGGGGTCTCCAAACTACACCCTATGGGCCACACCTAGCCCCCTACTGATTGTGAAAATGCCCCGGCTGGCTGGCAGTAGCTGCACCAGTCTGGATATTGTGGGCTTTGCACCCTCTTCAAGGCTTGATGAAGGTGTAGGATGGATTTAAGTTCAGATCAATGGATACCCATAACAAAGGAAATATGGTGGTTGCCTTTAGGGACCTGGTGAGACCAGGCTGTCAGTTACATCTACAAAGGGACCTCTTGCCTAGGACAACCAAGTGGCCATCCGGCGACATAGCTAGCAAAGAGACAACTGTTTGGTGACCAGCATTTTTCTTGGCTCTAAGCACTTGCCCAAGACAAAAGGAAAGCTGAGGCGGGAAGGGATGTCAGCAGTACCTCTGCATTCATTTCTCAGGCAAGTGCTTGGAGCCAAAACATTGCTCTACTGACACCATCCACTGCTTGCTTATTTCAAGGAGTCCAAAAAGCCCTCCTTGTTCCTATTTTAGGACTACAGAACTTTTACTTTCTAAAATGTATAGATAAGAAGGGAGGACAGATTCAGTGGTTTGCCAAATGACAACTGGGCAGGGCTGACACCATTGCTCCTCCTCCATCCCCCCGTGATAACCATATTATCTGGGTGAACACTGTTGTCTATCAGCAATTATCAAGCAGCTATCTCCTTGCTAGCTACATTGCTGGACGATCATGGTGGGGGGTGCTGTCCAACCATGTATCTCAGCTTACAAAGCACGTAGGAACATGGGATGTGTTAAAAACTACTTACTCGCTGGTAGAGAGTTCCTACCACCATATATAATATGTTCCAATCAGTCCACAAATGTTGGAGATGCGGGAAAGCTGAAAGGACTATTCTTCACATCTTCTTGGGATGTCCCAAGCTCCAAATCTACAACACATTCCTGAGAAAGACCTACAAGAACCCTTTAATAATCCCCTTAGTCGACCCTGCCAGGGAAATGGTTGGAGCCCCTGTCCACTGTTTAGTGGTACACCAGGATATACAGTATTACATCAACTACTGGACACCTTTTTTGTTGGTTGAAGCCCCATCTATTGCTCAGTGGTCCACCAGGATAAATTACATCAAAAACAGGACACCTTACTTGTTGGTGGGAGCCCCTGTCCATTGCTCTTTGGTCCACTAGGATATATAACATCAAATGTATACCTTACATAATGGGTGCTCAACCTGTGGCCCTCCAGCTGTTGAGGAACTACAATTCCCATGAGGCATTGGAAGCCGCTAACTGTTACAAGCATGACTCTCAAAGGCACGATGAGACTTGTAGTTCCGCAACAGTTGGAGGGCCACAGGTTGAGCACCTATGCCTTACATGTTGGTTGAAGACCCAGTCCATTGCTTAATGTTTCACCAGGATAAATTACATGAAATACTGTGCACCTTATACATTATGTTGGTTAGAGCCCCCATTTATTGCTCAGTGGTCCACCAGGATAAATTACATCAAGTACCGTAACTCTTACATGCTGGTTGGAGCCCCTGTCTATTGCTCAGTGGTCCACCAGGATAAATTACATCACATCAAATATTGAACACCTTACATGTTGGTTGACGCCCCCATCCATTGTTCATTGGTCCACCAGGATATGCTACATCAAATGTTTTACACCTTACATGTTGGTTGAAACCCTCTCTATTGCTCAATGGTCCACCAGGATAATATGCATCAAATGCTGGACACCTTACATGTCCATTGCTCAGTGATTCACCAGGATATATAACATCAAATGTACATCTTATGTGTTTTTTGAAACCCCTGTTCATTGCTCAGTGGTCCACCAGGATAAATTAATTCAAAACCGGACACTTAATGTGTTGGTTGGAGCCCCCATCTATTGCTCAGTGGTTCACCAGGATATATTACATCAAATGTTGTACACCTTACATGTTGGTTGAAGCCCCTGTCCATCGCTCAATGGTCCACCAGGATAAATTACATCAAATACCGGAAACATTACATATTGGTTGGAGCCCCTGTTCATTGCTCAGTTGTCCCCCAGGATAAATTACATCACATACTGGACACCTTATGTGTTGGTTGGAGCCCCCATCTATTGCTGAATGGTCCACCAGAATAAATTACATCAAATACCAGAAACCTTACGTGTTGGTTGGAGCCACTGTCCTTTGCTCAATGGTCCACCAGGAAAAGTTTACATCAAATACTGGACACCTTATATGTTGGTTGAAGCCCCTTTCTATTGGTCAGTGGTCCACCAGGAAAAATTACATCAAATACCGGACACGTTAGGTATTGGCTGGAGCCCCTGTCTATTGCTCGGTGATCCACCAGGATATATTACATCAATTGTTGTAAACCTTACATGTTGGTTGAAACCCCCGTCCATTGCTCAGTGGTCCACCAGGATAAATTACATCAAATACTGGACACCTTATATGTTGGTTTAAACGCTGTCCATTGCTTAGTGGTCCACCAGGATAAATTACATCAAATACTGAACACCTTACGTGTTTTTTGAAGCCTCTGTCCATTGCTCAGTGGTCCACCAGGATAAATTACATCAAATGCTGGACACCTTACATGTTGGTTGGAGCCCCTGTCTATGGCTCAGTGGTCCACCAGGATATAGTACATCAAATGTTGTACACCTTACATGTTGGTTTGAGCCCTAGTCCACTGGTCAATGGTCCACTAGGACACATTACATCAAGTACTGGACACCTCATGTGTTGGCTGGAGCCCCCATCTATTGCTCAGTGATCCACCAAGATAAATTACATCAATTACCGGACATCTTATGTGTTGGCTGGAGCCCCCATCTATTGCTCAGTGGTCTAGCAGGATAAATTACATCAAATACTGAAAACATTACATGTTGGTTGGAGCCACTGTCCATTGCTAAGTGGTCCACCAAGATAAATACCATCAAATGGTGGACAACTTATGTCCACCTTTAAGAGAACAGAGGAAGCCTTCCAATGGAGATTGTCCTACTGCTGCAATTTCTTCCATACAACAGAGTGATCTTATCAGTTAGCATCTCAGAACTCGGGTCTAGGACGCCACACCAGGTATGGTTCTCCCTCCATCCCCGAGCAAGAACTGTTCTCCAAAACAGAGAATTTGATACATTTTTCTTTTCGATACTGTCAATGTAATTCTGTAGAATTCATGGAAACTTGGAAATTTATTAGAAGAAAAAACCTTTCCGGTAAATGTAATAACTCAAGCTGTGCACTCTCCTAAAACAGGTTGGGTTCCCCTGTAGGATGACGGAACATTGAAGAAGGAATAATGGATTTGACTTTATTATTCAGCAAGGTTGAGAGCACAAAAATGGAGCCACTACCTAAAACAACAGAACTCGGTTTACACAATGCCAGCCCTCACAAAGGACGTATAAACACACTTTCCTTGCCTTTGTCCCAGGACTATAGCCAGTGATGTGCTTAGATGAAGACGTTACAATCACAATGATACACCTGTTAGCAGGCGGTGAGTGAAGTGTGACAGGGAATGAACCACAGAATCTAGACTTTTCTCCAGAGCAGATTCGGTGTCCTGTGGAGTTGTAACTTTAAATAGCGACAACCATCTCTCACAGGCATGTTGTTGGACTAATATACGCAGAGATAGCACCCAGGGATCCAACATTTTAGCACCACATGCATGCACAATAATGCCCCAGGATAGTTTTTTGGAGCTAATTTGAGTGCTGACAAAATTTGCTTAAAATTAACATGTGGCCATTCAAATGTTTCTATATTGTTAACAAGCTGTGAGTATAGCTAAAACAAGCCACAAGTGCCCTCTGTGTCTACAGGCACTGTGGAACAATTCATCCTCAAAAGCAGTGAAGTTGTTCAAGTAGACTTAGCTCTTTCTGCTCATCCTCCCAGCAGTGACTCAGCGGTTTCCCACCCTTCTAGTTTTAAATGTAAACAGAGGAGCTGGGGGGTGGGGGGTAGCTGAGCTGCTGAGTCACAGCTTGGAGGGAGGAGAAGGGGAACTGAGCTGTTGATTCACTGCAAAAAGGGGAGAGAAGGGCAGCTGAGGTCCTAAGTCACTTCGGGAGGGTGGAGCACAGAGGGCTGAACTGCTAAATCACATCAAAGGGGAGGGGAAGTGGGGAAACTGAGCTGCTGAGTTACTACTGGGATGGGGAAGTTGAGCTGCTGAACCACTGTTAAAGTGGTTATCCGGTCTCCCAAAAAACTTAAAAGTCAGCAGCTACAAATACAGGAGGAGTGAGCGGAACATCCTCACAGATCGCCGCGGTGATCTGACCTGGAAGTGGGATCGGGTACCTGTCAAAACAGGGAACCTGTCCCCCCCCCCCCCAAAAAAAAATTGCCAAAAGTGGCAGCAAAGGGGGGAGAGGGTTTGCAAACAAGCAGAAAGTGGTAAGTAGGTAACCTTAGGTTTTGAAGAAGAAGCCTCTGAGCATGCTCTCAAACACATCACCACCCACTTGCTGACATCACTTCTGCCATCTGCGTTCCACGGTGGTTTCAGGAAGTGTGGTGGCCATCTTGCTTCTCCAGACCCTTCGTTCCTGCAGCTGCTGGTCGGCACACTGACAGGGAAGACCATCTCAGGAGGACTTTATACATTGATGAGCCTGCTTACTCTATAACCCTGTAATAAACCCTTTAATAAACTTGCTGAGATACTGCACTTAGAAGTGCCTTTCTCTGCATATCTTTACAAACAAGCATAACTTCCCCTTTTGGATGAAGTTCCACTTTAAGTCACTGTTGAGATGTGGTAGCTAGGTTGCTTAGTCACTGCTGGGAGCGGGAAGCGGGCCTGCTAAGTTACTGCTGGAAGGGGTGGAGCAGTGGGATCTGTGTTACTGAGATTGGGGAGCTGTGCTGCTGAGCCAATGATGGGAAGAGGGAGAAGCAGGGTGGGCTGAGCTTCCAAATCACAGATGGAAGGGGGAAGCAGGGGAGCTGAGCTGCTGAGTCACTGCTAAGAGGAGGGAGAAGCATGGTGGACTGAGCTGCTAAATCACAGATGGAAGGGGGAAGCAGGGGAGCTGAGCTGCTGAGTCACTCCTAGGAGGAGGGAGAAGCATGGTGGACTGAGCTGCTAAATCACAGATGGAAGGGGGAAGCAGGTGAGCTGAGCTGCTGAGTCACTGCTAGGAGTAGGGGGAAAAGCAGGGCGGGCTGTGCTGAGCTGCCAAATCACTGATGGAAGGGGGAAGCAGGGGAGCTGAGCTGCTGAGTCACTGCTGGAAGGAGGGAGAATTGGGCTGAGCTGCCAAATCACCGATTGAAGGGGGAAGCAGGGGATCTGAGCTGCTGAGTCACTGCTGGGGGGTTTAGGGGAAGCTGATCTGCAGAGTCACTGATGGAAGGGGGAAACAGGGGAGCTATGCTGCTGAGTCACTGCTGTGAGGTGGGAGAAGCAGGGTGGACTGAGCTGCTAAATCACAGATGGAAGGGGGAAGCAGGTGAGCTGTGCTGTTGAGTCACTGCTGGGCAGGAGGGGTTAGGGGAAGCTGATCTGCAGAGTCCTTGATGGAAGGGGGAAGCAGGAGAGCTGGGCTGCTGAGTCACTGCTAGGAGTAGGGGGAAAAGCAGGGTGGGCTGTGCTGAGCCACCAAATCACTGATGGAAGGGGGAAGCAGGGGATCTGAGCTGCTGAGTCACTGCTGGGGGGTTTAGGGGAAGCTGAGCTGCAGAGTCACTGATGGAAGGGGGAAGCAGGGGAGCTGAGCTGCTGAGTCACTGCTGGGAGGAGGGAGAAGCATGGTGGGCTGAGCTGCCAAATCACAGATGGAAGGGGGAAGCAGGGGAGCTGAGCTGCTGAGTCACTGCTGGGGTGGGGGGGTTTAGGGGAAGCTGATCTGCAGAGTCACTGATAGAAGGGAGAAGCAGGTGAGCTGATCTGCTGAGTCACTCCTAGGAGGAGGGAGAAACAGGGTGGGCTGAGCCGCTAAATCACTGATGGAAGGGGGAAGCAGGTGAGCTGTGCAGTTGAGTCACTGCTGGGCGGGAGGGGTTAGGGGAAGCTGATCTGCAGAGTCCTTGATGGAAGGGGGAAGCAGGAGAGCTGGGCTGCTGAGTCACTGCTGATAGGAGGGCGAAGCAGGGTGAGCTGAGCTGCCAAATCACCGATTGAAGGGTTAAGCAGGGAAGTTGAACTGCTGAGTCACTGCTGGGGGGGTTTAGGGGAAGCTGATCTGCAGAGTCACTGATGGAAAGGGGAAACAGGGGAGCTGAGCTGCTGATTTACTGCTGTGAGTAGAGAGAAGCAGGGTGGGCTGAGCTGCCAAATCACCGATTGAAGGGGGGAGCAGGGGAGCTGAGCTGCTGAGTCACTTCTGGGGGGGTTTAGGGGAAACTGATCTGCAGCATCACTGATGGAAGGGGGAAGCAGGGGAGCTGAGCTGCTGAGTCACTGCTAGGAAGAGGGGGAAGCAGGGTGGGCTAAGAGACCAAATCACTGATGGAAGGGGGAAGCAGGGGAGCTGAGCTGCTGAGTCAGTGCTGGGAGGGGGAGTTGCTGAGCCATGCGTGTGCTGCGATTTTTTTCAGTGCAGCACAGTGCAACGTACTTTGTGCTGCACTGAACCTTCATTGGCTAGATGCATTGGTTCAAGATGAATGCCACCGCATCACTAGGGTTGCCACCTCATCCCTTTAAACCCAAACACGTATGAATTACACAGGTTCTGAGGCTAATTTAATGCAGATAAGGCACCAAGTGAGTTTAATTACCACTTAAATTAGCCACAGAACCTGTGTCATTAGTATGTGTTCGGTTTTAAAGGGATGAGGTGGCAACCCTACGCATCACATACCCAATATAATAGTGTGCGTGGATAGAGCTTCCTGGAATGAAGGTAGTAAGCTGGAGTTACTATTGCTGGGAATTTTAGCTCATATCTCAGGGTGACAAACTCTTCTTCATCCAACATACACTAAACGGCCTCTGGGTATCCGTCTACCTCTTACCTTCCCTAGAGACAAGGTGGACGGAGATAAATTACTCATATGTTTCTTGTCATGGAACGACAGTTTTACAGATTCTGCTGATCGCAAGAAATTAAGCCCTGGAACCTCAAACTTGTCTCTATAAATCTCCACTTCATTTGGTAAATAACAGACTGACCTTTTCAACTTGTCCTATAGTTTAACTAATGAAAGTAGTAGCCAAAGATGGAGGAGCGGGTGGAGCATGTATAGTATTTTACTTAGAGGGTTATCCAACCTTCTTTAAAGCTCCAGGCTAACAGCTGTATATTGACTTAAAGAGGAGTTCCAGTCAAAAAAAAAAAAAAAATTAAAAGTCAGCAGCTACAAATACTGCAGCTGCTGACTTTTAATTGGACACTTACCTGTCCCTGGGTCCAGTGATGCGGGGGATCGAAGCCCCGATTGTCTCCCCCTCCGTTCAGGCCGGCATTGCAACTGTGGGCGCCAGGCTGTGGCTTCACAGCCTGGCACCCACTGCGCATGCGCGAGCGGCGCCGCGCGACGTGATTGGCCGCTCAGTCACCTGGGACCTGTAATGAGTCCCAGATGATTGACAGGAGGGAGGGAGCAGAGCTGTGCCGAGGGGGAAGTGATGTCACCAGCCCAGGCACTGGAAGAGGCAGACTACGAGGGACCCCCTAGCAACAGGCATTTAGAGGTAAGTAAAAAAAATATATATATCCAAATTTTTTTTGTAATTTTTTTTAGGATTTTTCATGTATTATTTTTTTTTTTTGGGTGGAACCCCACTTTAAATACACGTCTGAGAACTTAACTGAATTTCTGTCAAGCCAATCTTGCGATCCAGGAATCCCTTCAAGTAAGCGCAGCCAGGTCCTGGATAGGGTTGCCACCTCATCCCTTTAAAACCAAACACATATTAATTACACAAATTCTGTGGCTGATTAAGGTGGTAATGAAACCCACTTGGTGACTTATCTGCATTAAATTAGCCTCAGAACCTGTGTAATTCATATGTATTAAGGTATTATGGGATTTTTGAGGTGCAAATATTAGTAAATAGATCCGAGGAATTATATTTAAAAGAAAAACATTTTATTTTAACATAGATAAAAACATGTTTAAAAACAGTTTTGCAGCAAGTACATGTAGTACAGTCCTTATGGATACAGCAAGATTGATGTAGTTCCCAACATGTTTTACCCTCAATCTGGGTTTCTTCGGGGGGTGCTGTCCACTTGGAAACAAAAGCCTTCTACCTAAAATCTAAGAGAGATATATCTTTTTTTTTTAAATAATTGACAATTTTTATTAAGTTTTGATCGTTTCAATACAAAAATACAAGGTACAAGTACAAGAAGGGGTAATGAAATAAAATAAATAAAGAGGGGGAGAAATGGTAAATAATGATGGATCAACAGGCTTCTGTAGGTGGAGTGAATGCATCCTGCAAATATCAAACATGAAGTATAGCCGTTTAATAAAAGGAAGTTGAAATACGGCTCTAGAAGAGTGTAAACATAACACAGTAGTAATACCTATAAGCCTATAGGTGGATCTCGATCAACAGTGTACATATAGAGCTTAGCCGCACAAGACCATACAGTTCTCCATTGTTCAGGAGACAATTCCTCCCCATTTCTTCCCATTTACGCCTGTAGCTATGTTTCCCCAATGAGAGTCTGTCAGCAGAATTCAGAATTTTATATATGTACGAGGTAAGTCCTCTCTGCGAGGGGCCAGATAGGACTACTTTTTTAAAAGGGGAAGGTATGGAGAACTGAAGAGTCGGAGTGATTGTAAAAGCGTAGTGCCCGAAGGTACCCAAAGAAAGCAGTACGCGGGAGGTCGTGTTTAGCTCTAAGTTCGTCGAAGGGTAGTAGTACACTAGTGTCACGTACCAGGCTGGAGGCTGAGGTGACGAGAGGGCTCCCCTTGCGGCTGAGTGCAGAGTACCCCTGGAGTTGGAGACAGAGGGTACTATGTCCAGAGATGCACAGGTTGCCTGCTGGTAAAGCTGTCTGATGGTTCCAGAAGCGGACACCCAGGAGCAGAGAAGGTGGTCACAGCCAATGATTCCCTGGAGGTACTGACGGATCTTAACAGGTGGAAAAGCAGAGAGAACGTCAGAAGCCAGGCTGGGGGTCAAACACAGGAAGGCAGTCAGAAGCAGAGGCAGGAGGTGTAGTTATGATCAAGCTGGGGTCAAACACAAGAAGTCAATCTGGATCAGGCAAGAGCAGGTTCGTGAAACAAGCCGGGTTCAGAGCCAGGAGAGAAGCCAGAGCAGGTCAGGGTAAGCCAGGTCGGTAACAGCCAGGTAAACAAACAGGAGCAAGGAACACAGGAACACAGGATACAGAGCCGACGATAATCCAGTGATTTATGAGAGCAATTGGTGTCCTTATATAGGCCAGCAAACACTGGTAATTAGCACGCTTTGTATACGTACGTTAGCCTCGCGAACGTGCATTCGCCGTTGGGCACTGGTTGCTAATGCACATGCGCGGATTAGCGCGGCCATATTGGATATTGGCACATCCGCCAGTTCTTCTTCGATTTCTTCCCTGACACCTAGTTAGCGGGTTCTCTAGGTGTCCATAGTGGAAGAGATTCTTCTGTAACCAGGGTGAGATCATTTGGTGGGTTAGACTATCGGGTAACTTAGGGTTGTAGAGAAAGGCTGTGACTAAGGAGATCGATGACCTCAGATGACCTCGGACATAAATAAGATGTTTATTGTAGAAAGCGCCCGCAGGGAGGGAGTTTTTATAAAGATATATCCTAACCGCGCATATGTGCGGAATGGGTGGCGCTCTGTCAGGTGGGCTACTCGTCATGCATCGAACAGGGCAAGTCACCTGACAAAACTGTTGGGATTGTCTGGAGAGGCGGGAAGGGGTGGTTTTCTTAGTGAGTGACATCCTGTCCCATACCGGGGAGAATGGTAGGTTGAAGTCCCCTCCCATGATTAAGAAGGAGTGATTAGTGCTATATAGGCGGTTGTACACCTTGGTTACAAAGGACATCTGATTTGCATTCGGGGCATAGATGTTACAAAAAGTCACATCAGATTGTTGCCATTTGCCTCTGAGGATCAGAAACTGACCCTGGGGGTCAGAAAAGGAGGATATGGGTGTGAATGGGGAGCCCCTTTTGATCGAAATAGCTACCCCTGCTTTCTTTTTAATGCTGGATGCTAAGAACCCTGTGGGGAAGAATCTAGAAGCGAATGCCAGGGAGCCTCTTTTGTCAAAGTGCGTTTTTTGGACGAATATTACCTCTGCCCCTGAATCTCTGAGGCTCCTCAATGCCAGCTGCCGCCTAAAATTTGTGATAAGGCCATTAACATTATGTGTGTAAATCTGTATCATGAGGGGCCGAGGTATGAACAGATAATATCGTGTACACTTAAGTTGAGGTTTATCATACTTATCTAACCCAGGAGCCTGTAGAGGGAGCCTGGAGAGGTAATTCTCTGTGCCACAGGTGGAATTCATCGCATGCGTGTGGAGTCATGGACCCAGGAGCGACGAGCCATGGAAGGGAGGGAAAAGAGAAGAGAAACAAGGAAAAATAAACCACATATCTTAGAACAAATAATTCAAGGTGTACATTGGACCAACAGTTCCGTATTACCACCATCGTCCAAAGAGGGTGACTGGGGGTAAAAAACATCAAATAAGGATCTTCAAATCACAAAACAAGCTAAGGGGGATTAGTGTCAGACACCAAGTGCCAACTGCTATTTAAACTCTAGGACCTGCTGAAAAAAATTGGTTAGAAGTTAAAAGCCTGGGGGGCAATACTAGTCGAGTACAAAACAGGCATATATGAGTGGTAACTTATTGGGCAAAATGCCATGGTCGGGGGGGTCGCCCGGTTGGGGGGCGGATGACCAGTGGGTAATCACCACCCAGGCCACGGTAGGACCCCTAGAAAAAAAACAGCCGATCCGGGGGGGAGACGCCTCGCCCCCCGTGGGAGAGGAACTACAACCTGGAGAGGAAAAAATGTTAACCAATAGGAACTGGAATTTCAACTTTAGTTCAAAGGTAAAAGACCAAGTGTTCTCCCATAGTCCGGTCTGCTGGCTGTAAAAAAAACAAAAGGGCAAAAGGACAGTGTCAGCCATGAAAGTTCCTCCGGCTGGCCATTGCTTGGGATTCTTGGGGGGGAGTAAGGGGTTTGCCCCCCTCTTCTTTAGAGGAACCCTCTGCCAGCCTGTGCTCGGGGGAGGAGGAGGTGGGGGGGGGGGTGATATCCCAACCTTGTAGGTCTGGAATGGGAATGTTCAATGTCTTGCAGAAGAAGCGGATATCCTCGGGGCCCCAAATGGTTGCTGTCTTTCTATTATGCATGGCCGTCAAGCTAAAGGGAAAGCTCCAACGATAGGTGATGTTGTTGTCCTGCAGAGAGTGAAGGAGTCTGCGCTTCTGGAGGGTAATCCAGGATAGATCAGGAAATAATTAAACTGGCGTGCCATTGACTAGAATCGGTTTAATTACCCGTGATTTGCGCATAATGTCCTCTTTTAAAGTAAACGAGTGCACTCTGCAAATTGCATCTCTAGGTTTGGAAGCTTGATCTTTGGGTTTCAAGGCTCTGGGCTATTGGATTCCTGGAGGCTCCGAACCCTGATATTGTTGTGGCGGTTGCGATTGTCGAAGTCCTCGAGATGGCGTTGCATGTCACGAAGCATAAAGCGATCGTCTATCTGTTGAGACTGAACGCGGTGCATGGCAAGCTTATTAGTTTGGAGGTCTTCTTCCAGGTCCTCCACCTGAGTGGCCAGATGGTGAAAGTCTGCTTGCAGCGTTTTGACCTCACTGCGGCAGGCCTCTTTAACCTCTGAAATAAGGAGCTTGAAATCTTCCTTGGTGGGTAGAAAGTGGAGTTGCTCTCGCCAGGAGACCAGTTCATCAGCTGTGAGGATAGATGGTATTTGGGGTAGAGGCTGATGATGGGCCTTAGCCTGTGAGGGGGAGGCCCATGGTCCATACCACTCTCTCTGCTCTTGGGTGGGCTGCGCGGGGAGCAGGTGGGGTGCCTGTGAGGTACCAGGGGAAGGTGAAGGCGGTGGGTGGTCTGCTGTGAGGCTTGCAGAGCTGGAGTTGCGGGAGCGGAGTGGTCTCTGGGGCTTTGGAGAGCCCGGAGCAGAAGATGGGGCCTGGATAGGAGGAGAGGTAGGCTGCAGCCGCGGCAATGATTGTGAGCGGCCCAATTGGGAAGGGGGAGAGTCCCCAATGCCAGCAGAGTGCCCTGCAGGGAGAGGGAGTCCGGAGCAGGGCCCTTTGCAGGGGAAGGGGTTAGAGAGGGACTCACCCGCGGGATCAATGGAGCTGCTCCGAGAGTGTCCCAGCAAGATGGCGGTGGTTGGTCCACGTTGAGAGGCGGATGCAGGCCGTGCGGGGTTGATGGAGCCGAGGGCTGTGCCGCGGGTCGGCCGCCAAGTAGCCCGCCGTCCAGGGTGTAGCTTGTGGAGTCCTCGGGAGTCATCCGCAGCGAGCCCAGGATCTCGGGAGGAGAAGGAGAAGATGCCTGTGTGGCGTGCTGCGGCACCATGTTCTCAGCTTCCCACATGGCGGCCCGGGTGGCAGCGTAAAGTATGATTGGATTGGGGGAACCAGCGGGTGAGGCTGTCCCGAGGCTCCCCCCTGTTTCTGAGAGTGGGTGATGTGGTTTCTGCCCATCGGTATGTAGCCGTGTCCCCGTGTGGACCCGATTGGCAGCAGGTCTGTGGAGAGCAGGGATTCTGGTTTCCATTCCGCTCAGCGTCCAGCCACGCCACCCTAAGGTAGATATATCAAATGCAGTCAAAGAAGATTCAGGGATTCTACAAGCGCCACAGCACCCCAAGGTCTGCAGGTGACCATAGGAGGCAATTAAGGACCAAAAAGTGTGGTTTGCAAAAACACGAAACACCCAGGGACACAGAATTTCCAAAGCAGGACACTCCTATGTAGAGCTATAGTCATGTGTGTTCGGGTTTAAAGGGATGAGGTGGCAACCCTAGTCCTGGATCTTCCTGCAGGTTTGGCCCTAACCCTACAGGACCTGTCCTCAGCCTGTGACTGAACAAAGAAAGAGTAGCCACACACTGATGAGGCCATCTACTCTTCGCAGATAGTGCCTATTGTTAAATGAAGGGCACAGGGCAATATGTTAAAGAGGAACTTTAGTCTTCTGATATTTTTGCCCCGCCCTTCCTCTCTACTACACCGCCATCTTTGAAAAGCTTGTGTGTGCACCACTTTATTAGGTATGTAGCACACCCCACGTAGGAGCTGCTGAGTTAGGATTCCCCACTGCTACACGGCCAGCCATATAGCATATTCCTTCATGCATTCCATCACAGAAAACAATCCTTGGCTTGTCTTTTGATGTTTTATTAGGGGTTAATAACTTGGAGGAGGTAGGGAATTTATGGGATGCCCAACTTGAAAAATGTCCAGAACTATAAACGAAAGGGACAACTTTTCCTTCCTTCTGCATAAACTTGGTTTTCTCAGCAAAGCACCTGCTGCTCACTCTTGGGGGCAAACTAACAGTTTTGCATTAGCTCAGCAATGGCCCATTACAGGCAGGAACTCAGTCCCTAGACAAAGTACTGCAGACAGCCAACAGCATGACATTCCTCCTGCTTCCTTGTGACCACTGATCCCAGCTCCAGTTGCTTGCAGAAAATTGATAGCCCACCTGGATTCCTCCAGGTACGCCTGGCTGATCTTCCTCCCAGTCCTCCTGACTGGCTTTCTGCCCCAGTCCTGCCCGACCAGGGGCGGATCCAGGGAGGGCAACGGGGCAATTGCCCCTTCAGAGAATGCGGGTGAGTGAGAGAGCCGACAGGCGGCACCGTGAGTGAGAGAGCCGGTGGGCGGCTCCGTAGGTGAGAGAGCCGGCGGGCGGCTCCGTGGATGAGAGAGCCACCGGGCGGCTCCATAGGTGAGAGACAGCGGGTGGGCCCGGCGGCTCAGTTGGAGAGCGGGAAGGTGAAAGAGCGGATGAGCAGCTGTGCGGCTCGATGTGTTTGCGGGCTGCTGGCCAATCAGGGAGCTGGCGGGCGGGGGAGCAGAGAGATGACATCATCTCTCAACGCCCGGCGCCCGCCCTGCATCCCGGCAGTTCCCCCCTCACCGTGCAGGCAGCCGCGGCAGCAGAGAGATTACATCATCTCTCTGCTGCCTGACTCTGGGACACAAGAGACCACCTTAGCAGAAAAGTGACACAGCAAGTGGCTGTCAATCCACAACGTGTGGCAGGTGACGTGGCAAGTGACAATCCGCATTTGGTGGCAGGCGATGTGGCAAGTGACAATCTGGTGACAGGTGACGTAGCAAGTCACGTGGCAAGTGACAAACAGCATTTGGTGGCAGGCGGCGTGGCAAGTGACAATCGGCATCTGGTGACAGGCGACATGGCAAGTGACAATCTGCATTTGGTGGCAGGCGATGTGGCAAGTGACAATCTGGTGACAGGTGACGTGGCAAGTGACACACTCAGGGCTCCCACTGATTCTGCATTATGGTGAGTTAAACAATTTAATTTTTTAAAACAATGTAATAATGCGCTTCAATTATCCTGACACCATAACAACCATGGTGCCGTGATGATTGAAGCACCAACACCAGCCATTTCCCTGATAGATGTACCCCAAAAAAATATATTTTCTGGCAGTGCCCCTCCCGAGACTAGGCTCTGGATCCACCCCTGTGCCCGACTGGCACACTTACATGGAGATTCCCCAGGGCAAGGATAAAGACTAAGCCCCCAGAGAGCACTGTTTAAGCTGACAGTCTCTCCCCTTGTGTTGTCCCTGTTCAGTGCTGATCTCTACTCACTGTCTGTCTTTGCTCTGTTCCACTGCCCTTCCCGAAGGTTCCCCTCCAACTGCCTCCTGTAGTGGGCTCCTTCTAGGCCAGTTATCCTGAGCCTCCAGCCTGTGGTGTCACCCCTCCCCGACAGGGGGTTCCTTCAAGGGCCGCCGACAGCCTCTCCTCAACACTCTCCATCTTCTACCCGACTCCCGTGCTGGAATGGCCCATGTCTATTTATGGGGTTGTCTCTCCCCCTGCCAGCCCACTTCTAAATATTCATGGCAGCTCCTCCCAACCCCCCACACTCTAATTTTAGAAGATTCTCCAACCTTCCAGACACGAGGGGGAGGGACCAGAGGGCTGCCAGGATAAGTCATCCAGCCCTGAACTCTAGTGAACTATGGCCCAATTAAGACTCAGAGGCTTTGACCACTTCGTTCCCAGCGTATATTAAAATGAAGTGCACAGATAGGATCTCCCATCCTAGGCGGACGTCGTATGACGTCCTCCGCTTCCTGTCAGAATAGGTATCGCGTGCGTGCACCCGCTGAATCACTGAGAAGCCGGTGTGTGTGCCCGGCAGCCGCGATGTCCGCCCGGGCACCTGCAATCTCTCCTGACAGAG
Source organism: Aquarana catesbeiana (assembly GCF_042186555.1). NCBI lineage: Eukaryota > Metazoa > Chordata > Amphibia > Anura > Ranidae > Aquarana > Aquarana catesbeiana. The sequence goes on from NC_133327.1 coordinate 15,523,157, forward strand.
CAGGAACGTGGATCTGTGAGTGTAAACACACAAATCCACGTTCTGTCAGGGGAGAGGAGACAGATCGTCTGTTCCTAGTATATAGAAACACTGATCGGTCTCCTCCCCCAGTCAGTCCCATCCCCCTACAGTTAGAACACACAGAGAAGGAACACATTTAACCCCTTGATCGCCCCCTAGTGTTAACCCCTTCCCTGCCAGTGACATTTATACAGTAATCAGTGGCTATTTATAGCACTGATCGAAGAATAAATGTCAATGGTTTAAAAAAAGTGTCAAAAGTGTCCGATCTGTCTGCCGCAACGTCGCAGTCCCGATAACAATCGCAGATCACCGCCATTTCTAGTAAAAAAAATAAAAATAATAAAAATGCCATAAATCAACAACCTATTTTGTAGGCGCTATAACTTTTGCGCAAACCAATCAATATAGGCTTATTGCGATTTTTTTTAACCAAAAATATGTAGAAGAACACATATTGGCCTAAACTGAGGGAAAAAATTGTTGTGTTTTTTTTCAAAATTGTCACTCTTTTTTTGTTTATAGCGCAAAAAATAAAAAACGCAGAGGTGATCAAATACCACCAAAAGAAATCTCTATTTGTGGGAAAAAAAGGATGTCAATTTTGTTTGGGTATAACATTGCACGACCGCACAATTGTCAGTTAAAGCGACGCAGTGCCGAATCGCAAAAAATGGCCCGGTCAGGAAGGGGGTAAATTCTTTCGGGGCTGAAGTGGTTAACATAAGTCAGGTACATTTTCCTACACTGCCACTACTAGTAGCAAACACACTAGGGGGTGCTACACTTACACCTGTTCAATTGCTTGGTAACACAAATTGCTAATCAGCCAATCACATGGCAGTAACTCAATGCATTTAGGCATCTAGAAGTGGTGAAGTTCAAACCGAGCATCAGAATGGGGAAGAAAGGGGATTTAAGTGACTTTGAACGTGGCATGGTTGTTGGTGCCAGACGGGATGGTCTGAGTATTTCAAAAGCTGCCGATCTACTGGGATTTTCACACACAACCATCTCAGGTTTACAGAGAATGGTCCGAAAAAGAGAAAATATCCAGTGAGTGGCAGTTGTGTGGAAGAAAATGCCTTGTTGATGTCAGAGGTGAATGGGCAGACTGGTTCAAGATGATAGAAGGGCAACAGTAACTCAAATAACCACTCTGAACGCACAACACATCAAACCTTGAAGAAGATGGGCTACAGCAGCAGAAGACCACACCGGGTGCCACTTCTGTCAGCTAAGAACAGGAAACTGAGGCTACAATTTGCACATTCGACAATAGAAGATTGGAAAAAACGTTGTCTGGTCTGATGAGTTTCGTTTTCAGCTGTGACATTCAGATGGTAGGGTCAGAATTTGGTGTAAACAACATGAAGACATGGATCCATCCTGCCTTGTATTAACGGTTCAGGCTGGTGGTGGTGTAATGGTGTGGGGGAATATTTTCTTGGCACACTTTGGGCCCCTTAGTACCAAGTGAGCATTGTTTAAACACCACGGCCTGCCTGAGTATTGTTGCTGACCATGTCCATCCCTTTTTGACTACAGTGTCCCCATCTTCTGATGGCTCCTTCCAGCAGGATAATAAAAAGAGAGAACGTTTGGTCAGCGGGACTTTAAATGACTCCAATCACTGTATAGAGTAAGCATGTGGGATATAAAACACATTGATACTTTTATGAGTTCCAACAAAGTTTTTAGGAACTTTGAATGAGAGATGTATAAAAAATTTGGGATGGAGGCCAATTGCTTATGGTGCCTTGGACTACATCATTCTTTCTTCCAGCAGGATAATACACCATCTCACAAAGCTCAAATCATTTCACCGCTGGTTTCTTGAACATGACAATGAGGTCCCTGTACTCCAATGGCCTCCACAGTTACCGGATCTCAATCCAATAGAGCACCTTTGGGATGTGGTGGAACCGGAGACTTCACTGTGTGATGTTATCATGTCACTATGGACCAAAATCTCTGAGGAATGTTTCCAACACCTTGTTGAATGCCACGAAGAATGAAGGCAGTTCTGAAGGCAAAAGGGGGTCCAACACGGTCCTAGCAAGGTGTACCTTGAGGCCGGTGAGTGTATGTACCAAAGGCCTCAGCCCGGTCAACACAAGAAGGAGACTGCCCAAAACACCCCTCACTCACCTGTCAACGCAAGAAGGAAACTGCCCAAAACACCCCTCACTCACCTGTCAACCCAAGAAGGAAACTGCCCAAAACACCCCTCACTCACCTGTCAACCCAAGAAGGAAACTGCCCAAAACACCCCTCACTCACCTGTCAACCCAAGAAGGAAACTGCCCAAAACACCCCTCACTCACCTGTCAACCCAAGAAGGAAACTGCCCAAAACACCCCTCACTCACCTGTCAACCCAAGAAGGAGACTGCCCAAAACATCCCTCACTCACCTGTCAACCCAAGAAGGAAACTGCCCAAAACACCCCTCACTCACCTGTCAACCCAAGAAGGAAACTGCCCAAAACACCCCTCACTCACCTGTCAACCCAAGAAGGAGACTGCCCAAAACATCCCTCACTCACCTGTCAACCCAAGAAGGAAACTGCCCAAAACACCCCTCACTCACCTGTCAACCCAAGAAGGAAACTGCCCAAAACACCCCTCACTCACCTGTCAACCCAAGAAGGAAACTGCCCAAAACACCCCTCACTCACCTGTCAACCCAAGAAGGAAACTGCCCAAAACACCCCTCACTCACCTGTCAACCCAAGAAGGAAACTGCCCAAAACACCCCTCACTCACCTGTCAACCCAAGAAGGAAACTGCCCAAAACATCCCTCACTCACCTGTCAACCCAAGAAGGAAACTGCCAAAACACCCCTCACTCACCTGTCAACCCAAGAAGGAAACTGCCCAAAACATCCCTCACTCACCTGTCAACCCAAGAAGGAAACTGCCCAAAACATCCCTCACTCACCTATCAACCCAAGAAGGAAACTGCCCAAAACACCCCTCACTCACCTGTCAACCCAAGAAGGAAACTGCCCAAAACACCCCTCACTCACCTGTCAACCCAAGAAGGAAACTGCCCAAAACATCCCTCACTCACCTGTCAACCCAAGAAGGAAACTGCCCAAAACATCCCTCACTCACCTGTCAACCCAAGAAGGAAACTGCCCAAAACATCCCTCACTCACCTGTCAACCCAAATAGGAAACTGCCCAAAACATTCCTCACTCACCTGTCAACCCTTTCAAAGGCGGACAAGAAAAACATTGGGGAGTGCATGCATGATGGTGGAAACCTCCAATTCTTGTCTCATCCAGGAACCTCTCGTGTTTGATAATCCCATATCAAAATTGGGTGAGTGGGGCAACTATAGTCACCTTGTCAGCAGTGTATTGTTGGTGCTGATAGTACGAGGTGAGATTAGTTCTGTTGTTACTGGTGGAATTGAATAGGTCTGTCTCTGAAAGCCAGTATTTCCAGTCACGGCATGGAGATTTGTCATGTCATTCATAGGGAGTTGTTCCTTTCCTATCTCCTTTCACCTGGCCCATAGGTTATTGTGAATTTGTGGAGTATTATTACTGCTAATTACATAGAAAAGGTCAGCCATGTACCAGGAAAGAAGGCAATCTGAGTATTGATGGAATTGATCTCAGCAGGCATTAATCCGGTCCTTCTCTTCATAAAGGCTCTTGTCTTTTGCCAATGAAGTACCAATGGTAATTCCCATTGGAACCAATAAGAGTACCTCTGCCCTGTGGTTATTGTGGAGCCGCCAGTAAGTGGAGCTTTGCGATTGGCTAGAATTGTCGCCAAGGGCTTCAGTCTCTGCCCCACTCTGGTCCTCTTGCTACATCGAGTTCAAATTTATTCTATTCAAAATTCAAATTTTGGAAGATGGTTATATTCTTTCTATTCCATACTATTCTATTGTTTTTTTCTTCTATTCTTTTTTATTCTTTTTATTTTATTTTCTATTCTATTCTATTCTTTTCTATTCTATTTGAATTTATTCTAATCGAGATTCGAATTTCGGAAGAGGTTTATATTTTCTCTACTTTATTCTATTCTATTGTTTTTTTCTATTCTAGTCATTTTTTTCTATTCTATTCTATTATTTTATTTTGTATTCTATTCTTTTCTATTCTATTAGAATTCTAATTTATTCTATTCAAAATTTGAATTTTGAAAGATGGTCATATTCTTTCTATTCCATACTATTCTATTGTTTCTTTTTTCTATTTTATTCTTTTCTGTTCTATTCTTTTCTTTTATATTCCATTCTTTTATATTCTATTTTTGAATTGACTCTATTTAAAATTCAAATTTCGGAAGATAGTTATGTTCATTCTATTCTATTCTTTTCTATTCTATTTGAATTCAAATTTATTCTATTTGAAATTCGAATTTCGGAAGATGTTTATATTCTTTCTATTCCATGCTATTCTATTGTGTTTTTTTCTATTCTATTCTATTTTATTCTTTTTTATTTTATTTTCTATTATATTCTACTATTTTCTATTCTATTTTTGAATTTAGTCTATTTAAATTTTGCATTTCGGAAGATGGTTATATTCATTCTATTCTATTCTTTTCTATTCTATTTGAATTTGAATTTATTCTATTCGAAATTCAAATTTTGGGAGATGTTTATATTTTCTCTATTTTATACTATTCTATTCTATTGTTTTTTTCTATTCTAGTCTATTTTTTCTATTCTAATCTATTATTTTATTTTGTATTCTATTCTTTCTATTCCATACTATTCTATTGTTTCTTTTTTTCTATTCTATTTTATTCTTTTCTGTTCTATTATTTACTTTTCTATTCTATTCTTTTCTGTTCTATTTTTGAATTGACTCAATTTAAAATTTGAATTTCCGAAGATGGTTATGTTCATTCTATTCTATTCTTTTCTATTCTATTTGAATTCAAATTTATTCTATTCGAAATTCGAATTTCGGAAGATGTATATATTTTCTCTATTTCATTCTATTCTATTGCTTTTTTCTATTCTAGTCTATGCTTTTCTATTCTAATCTGTTATTTTATTTTATTTAGTATTCTTTTCTATTCAATTAGAATTCAAATTTATTCTATTCAAAATTTGAATTACGGAAGATGGATATATTCTATTTTATTGAATTCTATGCTGTTTTTTTTTTCATTCTATTCTATTCTTTTCTATTCTATTCTATTCTTTTTTTCTATTCTATTGAAATCTATTTTTTTCTGATCCATGGGGATTTCACTCCCAGGTACATCTGTTCTGTATATCTTTGTGGTTTATACCGCCTCAGCTCCCCGTAAAAGACGCTGTCCACAGTTTATCTTCGGTGCTCATGACTATATGTGACATCCATGGTCATTGTGTAGGTATGGGGAGAGGTTTCAGCTGTATTATCCTCTCCCTACATAATGTATATTTGTTTTTCATCTTTATTTTGACAGTGTTAATTTATCTACATTTCTTAGACATTCTCTTTGCATCTGCTCCTGATGAATGGATATAATTCCATGAAACGCGTTGAGATTTTAGATGCTACATTCAGATGTGTAGAACATGGATTCTTCATCTATTCTTTCCAATGTTTGGACGGTTTCTGCCTATATTAATCATGTTGGGTTCTATTTTATATGAGAATATGGATTGAGGAATTTTGCATATTGCAAGCCCTGTACCATTATCATGTTTGTTCACTTGTAAATATAGGAACTTATTTGTTATTAATTTTATACTTGCATGTGTGCCATGAGTATGTGCTTTGTTACATGGAATAAATACACTGTTATCAGTACATAGTGTCCTTGTTGCTTTCCTGTTGCATGCTTCATTTAAAATCCCAACCTTTCTCTTTTTGATCTATTCTTTTATATTCTATTCAAATTCTAATTTATTCTATTTGAAATTCAAATTTCAGAAGATGGTTATATTCTTTCTATTTTATTCTATTCTATTCTTTTATATTGTATTCTATTCTTTTATTTTCTATTCAAATCTATTCTTTTCTATTCAAGATGATTTTATTCTATTCTTTTTTATTGTATTCTATTCTTTTCTATTCTTTTATTTTCTATTCTATTCAAATCTATTCTTTTATATCCTATTCAAATTTTAATGTATTCTATTTGAAATTCAAATTTCAGAAGATGGTTATATTCTTTCTATTTTATTCTATTCTTTTCTATTCTATTCTTTTATTTTCTATTTTATTCAAATCTATTATTTTCTATTCTATTCAAATTCTAATTTATTCTATTTGAAATTCGAATTTCAGAAGATGGTTATATTCTTTCTATTTTATTCTATTCTATTCTTTTATTTTCTATTCTATTCAAATCTATTCTTTTGTATTCTATTTCAAATTCTAATTTATTCTATCTGAAATTCGAATTTCAGAAGATGGTTATATTCTTTCTATTTTATTCTATTCTTTTCTATTCTACTCTTATTTTCTATTCAAATCTATTATTTTCTATTCGAATTCTAATTTATTTGAAATTCTAATTTCAGAAGATGGTTATTTTCTTTCTACTTTATTCTATTCTATTCTGTTCTTTTATTTTCATTTAATTCTATTCTTTTCTATACTATTCAAATTTTAATTCATTCTTTTTGAAATTTGAGTTTCAGAAGATGGTTATATTCTTTTTATTTTATTCTATTCTGTTCTTTTCTTTTCTATTCTATTCCTTTATTTTCTATTCTTATTTATTCTGTTATTTTATTTTCTATTTTATTTTGTTCTGTTTTACTTTATTCTTTTCTTTTCTATTCTTTGTATTCTACTATATTATTTTCTATTATATTCCTTTATTTTCTATTCTATTTTATTCTATTCGTAAATTTGAATCAAATTCGAAAACTTTTCAAATTTGATTCAAATTTGAATTCTGTCCGAAATTTTATTCTATTCTATTCTGTTCTTTTATTTTCTATTTTATTCAAATCTATTCTTTTCTCTTCTATTCAAATTTGAATTCATTCTATTTGAAATTCGAGTTTCAGAAGATGGCTATATTCTTTCGATTTTGTTGTATTCTATTCTATTCGGTTCTTTTCTATTCTATTCCTTTATTTTCAATTCTTACTTATTCTGTTATTTTCTTTTCTATCTTCTTTCTGTTCTGTTTTACTCTATTCTATTCTATTCTATTCTATTCTTTTCTATTCTATTCCTTTATTTTCTATTCTACTTTATCCTATTCGGAAATTCGACACTATTCAAAAACTTTTCAAATTTGATTCAAATTCGAATTCCATCCGAAATTTCGTTTCGCTATTTCGGATTCCTTTAAATTTCTTTCTATTGTAATTCGGAAATTCTAGTATATCCGAATAACGTCAAATTTTGTCCTAATTTCGATTCAGAACGAAAGGTACCGCACATGTCTATTGAAGAGTGGAGCTGCCTGTGGATGGTACCGAGTCAGCAGGTGACCATACTGTCTGGAGGAGGGATGTCAGTGCATAAAGTTTCATTTTGAAACAGAACAGTGTAAGTTTTCTCTGGGTACTCCGGTTTCCTCCCACAATCCCAGGATATAAAGACACATTCAGGAACACTGGCCCACATTCACCCTATGACTGTAGTAGGGACTACGAGCTCCTTCAGAGGACGATTGGTCTAATATGTCAGCAGCACTACATGAATACATACCTCCCAACATTTTGAGATGGGAATGAGGGACACCTACTAGCAAATTTATGCAGGCATAGGACACGCCCCCTGCCACACCCCCTTAAAGGAGAATTAACCCCCAAAAAAGGTTACTTAAATCCACAAGTGTTTTTTTTACCACTACTATTCCGTTATATTGGCTTTTTAAATGTACAAATGCAGCAATTTAGAAATTGGATGAAAGGTTTAGCGCTGGGAAACACTTTTTGAAAGATAAAAAGTGCATTTTATATACAACTCTATAGATCAGACCAAAATGAGGAACAAATGAGGAGGAAAGAAGGACAGCGGGACGTTGCTCCAAATCTGGGACAGTCCCTCGAAATCAGGGACAGTTGGGAGGTATGTGAATACCAGGAATACAATGAAAGTGAACCCGTGCTGTGCCCATGCATGCAATTGACCGAACACAATAAATCGATCCCTTCTTCGATGGGCAGGTCTGACACTGAGGTCCTCTTAGAGAAGAGAAGATCTGACAAGGAAGGCGTTGACCGTCTGCAGGTGAAGTGAGGTAAGTCAGGGAGATTAATATTTCGGCACTGCTGTGAAACCCAATCCCTGCTCTAACATTCTCAGGTGAGCCCATTGTGTAGTCACACATCAGGAATGTCTGTGGATCCCCCATCACAATGGCAGGGCTTACATCCACTGGGAGGACTGGAGGCCTCAGCCAGAGATGTGCCAACCGTGAACTGAGCCTGGCAACGCCCCGATCCTTCACAGACAGCTCAGTTAACCTCAGCAGTGCCACAAGGAGCAAGGCGTACTGTCTGTGCACACTGCGCGGGGGGGGCAAAAAGAAAAAGGGGCCCAGGATGGGTATGGGCAGAAAGGTGAGACACCTGGAGAGATGGGTGCAAAGGATGCAACTGCTTCTGGATCCACAAAACCATGGAGCCCATCAGAACTGGTCCACTCTACCTTACAAGTGATCAAAGTGCCACATTGTAACTTTTGAGCAAATCGCACCGTGGGGCTGATCTGTGTTAGACATTTGTGAACTTGCATCCTCTCTGAGCTGGCATCTCAGTCCAGGAAGTTGATGGTGACCCTGGAGGATGCCTGAACAAAGATGGTGCTGGTCTTCTGGATAGGAAAGCTAAAGAGGGCATTGTCAGGGGGGAGTACTATAATATACACTATGTTACCAAAAGTATTAGGACGCCTGCCTTTTCACGCACTTGAACTTTAATGGCATCCCAGTCTTAGTCTGTAGGGTTCAATATGGAGTAGGCCCACCCTTTGCAGCTTCAACTCTTCTGGGAAGTCTGTCCACAAGGTTTAGGAGTGTGTCTATGGGAATGTTTGACCATTCTTCCAGAAGTGCATTTGTGAGGTCAGGCACTGATGTTGGATGAGAAGGCCTGGCTCGCAGTCTCCGCTCTAATTCATCCAAAAGCTGTTCTATCGGGTTGAGGTCAGGACTCTGTGCAGGCCAGTCAAGTTCCTCCACCCCAAACTCGCTCATCCATAACTTTATGGACCTTGCTTTGTGCACTGGTGTGCAGTCATGTTGGAACAAGAAGGAGCCATCCCCAAACTGTTCCCACAAAGTTGGGAGCATGAAATCCAATATGTCCAATATGTCTTGGTATGCTGACGCCTTAAGAGTTCCCTTCACTGGAACTAAGGGGCCAAGCCCAACCCCTGAAAAACAACCCCACACCATAATCCCCCCTCCACCAAATGATTTGGACCTTGCTTTGTGCACTGGTCCAAATCATTTGGTGGAGGGGGATTATGATGTGGGGTTGTTTTTTAGGGGTTTGGCTTTGCCCCTTAGTTCCAGTGAGGGGAACTCTTAAGGCGTCAACATCAGTGGCGGATGGTGGTTTATTTCTTGGGGGGCCCCCCAGTCAGTCCCAAGCCCAGCACTTACTCCATCTGGGTTGTGGCCAGCCAGCGCTTCCTCCAGGTGACATCTCCTACTCCTGGTGCTTTTACGGCGGCTTCCCCTGTGTCTCCTCCCTCCTCCTCAATGGCCAATAGAATCGCTTATCCTCTCAGACAACCGAGTGACAAGTCTCAGGACCCAATCCCTGATTGGCCGGGAGGAGAATCATGAAGACAATAGCGAATATTAATTAGCTATTGTCACACAACTGGGTGGGCTTGGGGCGCTGTGCTCTATGCCCTGAGCCCACCCTTTTCTAAAGCCTATTAGATCCTCTGTCTCTAATCACATGCTTCAAAAAAAAAAAAAAAACATTGGAATCCATGCGTCCGGTGCCCTGCATGTAGATTAGCGGGCCAGACGCATGAATAAGGGGGCGGCACCCCTGCGCCCTGCACTACGGGCCGCCTCTGGTCAGCATACAAAGACATTTTGGACAATTTCATGCTCCCAACTTTGTGGGAACAGTTCGGGGATGGACCAGTGCACAAAGCAAGGTCCATAAAGACATGGGTGAGCGAGTTTGGGGTGGAGGAACTTGACTGACCTGCACCAAGTCCTGACCTCAACCCGATAGAATACGTTTGGGATGAATTAGAGCAGAGACTGCGAGCCAAGCCTTCTCGCCCCAACATCAGTGCCTGACCTCACAAATGCGCTTCTGGAAGAATGACAAACATTCCCATAGACACACTCCTAAACCTTGTGGACAGCCTTTCCAGAAGAGTTGAAGCTGTTATAGCTGCAAAGGGTGGGCCAACTCAATATTGGAGTTATATTGACCCTATATTGATACTATATTGAACCGTACAGACTAAGGCTGGGATGCCAGTAAAGTTCAGGTGCGTGTAAAGGCAGGTGTCCCAATACTTTTGACAATACAGTGTATATCGATGCTAGGTCTACATTAAAGTAGAAATGAAACCTAACTAGATAACATTTCATTTGCTCTGTATTGTAAACAGCTACCATGTTTTTTTTTTTTCCTGTCTCAGTGCTGCTGATCTCCTGCAACTTCCTTCAGCCATCATTGCCCTGGACCAGCTTCTTTAAAGTGACAACAGTGGACCATGCCTGAGCAACGTGTGTCAGCACAGCTGCTTGTATTTTCCCCTCGGGGCGGACATGCGACAAAGCAGGAGTACAATTGGGAGATTCGTTGTCACATAATTACAGGAACTGTCTGAGCAAAGTCATTAATGTCGAGACCACCAGGAGTTATTTTAAGGATTTATATGCAGACCACCAGAGGTAATAACCCACATGTGATGCGGAGCCTCCGAGATTAAAAGAACTAAAATCCAATGATTTAGAGGGATGGCATAGGGACAGTCAGGGCGGGGAGGAAAGGGCTAGATGATGCATCCCCCATCCATCTTTTCAGGGAGTGCACAATATTGTAATGTTTATGTGAAAATAATTTTCAAAACTTTCCGTTTTTGTATTCTTTCTTTTTTTTTGTTGTTGTTATTTTTTGTTTGATGTACAAATCTGTAAATGCTCCCTCTAGTGGTGAACTGTTATTTTTTTGGGGAGGAAATTGATTCATATCCCTGCTAAAATTATATATCTAAGTTCAAAACTTTTTTTCCATTTTGGATCAATTGTGGAATGGTTAAAACCCCTGCAATTTACTTTCTTGACATCTGGGGTAAAGTGGAGGAGGACGTGAGGGAGGAGCAGAGATAGAGGTGGACAGAGGAGTGAAGGTGGATATGAAAAGCTGGGAAAGTAATGGGAGGGTGGAGGAGAGGAGGTAGGGAAGAGCTGAGGAGAAGAGGAGGTGGTTGAGGAATAGGAGAGTGAAGGAGAGGAGGAGGAGGTAGGGAAGAGCTGAGGAGAAGAGGAGGTGGGTGAGGAATAGGAGAGTGGAGGAGAGGAGGAGGAGGAAGGGAAGAGTGGAGGTGGTGAGCAAGGAGTGGAGGAAGAGGTGGAAAGAGAAAAGGAAGTGGAGACGAGGAGGTGGGAAAGGTAGGGGAGAGTGGAGGAGAAGAGGAGGACACGGGGAAGAGTGGAGGAGAGAAGAAGGCAAAGGGGAATCTAGGAAAAGGTACAGGAGGAGAGGAAGAGGTGGTGAAGGAAAGGTGGAGGAGGTGGGTAAAGCTTGGAGGGGGAGAAGAGGAGTTGAGCGAGGAATAGGAGAGTGGAGGAGAGGAGGAGGAGATAGGGAAGAGTGGAGGTGGTGAGCAAGAAGTGGAGGAAGAGGTGGAAAGAGAAATAAAATTGGAGACAAGGAGGTGGGAAAGGAATGGCAGAGTGAAGGAGAAGAGGAGGACCGGGGGAAGAGTGGAGGAGAGAAAAAGGCAAAGGGGGAATCTAGGAAAAGGTACAGGAGGAGAGGAAGAGGTGGTGAAGGAAAGGTGGAGAAGGTGGGTAAAGCGTGGAGGAGAAGAGAAGGTGAACGAGGAATGGGAGAGTGGAGGAGAGGAGGAGGAGGTAGGGAAGATTGGAGAAGAGAAGGAGGCGGAGGAGGAATGGAGGAAAAGGTACTTGAGGAGGGGAAGAGGTGGTAGAGGAAGGGTGGAGGAAGTGGCTGAGGAGTGGAGAAGGAGAAGAAAAGGTGGGTGAGGAATGGAAGAGAGGAGGAGGAGGTAGGGACGAGTGAAGGAGATAAGGAGGCGGGGAGGAATGGAAGACAAGGCACAGAAGGAGGGGAAGAGGTGTTAGGGGAAGGGTGGAGATGGTGGGTGAAGAGTGGAGAAGGAGAAGAGAAGGTGGGTGAAGAATGGAAGTGAGGAGGAAGAGGTAGGGAAAAGTGGAGGAGAGAAGGAGGCGGGGGGTTGGGGTGGAGGAGAGGGTACAGAAGGAGTGGAAGTGGTGGTAGAGGAGGGGTGGAGCTGGTGGGTGAGGAGTGAAGAAGGAGAAGAGAAGGTGGGTGAGGAATGTAAGAGAGGAGGAGGTGGTAAGGAAACATAGAGGAAAGAAGGAGGCAGTAGAGGAAATGGAGGAGAATATAGAAGAAAAGGAAGAGAGAGGGTGGATGAGGAGTGGAGAAGGAGGAGAGGAGGTAGGTGAGGAATAGGAGAGCAGAGGAGCGGAGGGTAGGGTAAGCAAAAGTGGAGAAGAAACGAAGGTGAAGGTGGAATGGGGGAGAAGGTACAGGAATAGAGGAAGAAGTGGTAGAGGAAGAGTGGAGGAGGCAGGTGAGGATTGGAGAAGGTGGGTGAGGAATGAAAGAGTGGAACAGAGGAGGAGGAGGTAGGGAAGAGTGGAGGAGAGAAGGAGGCAGAGAAGAAATTGAGGAAAAGGTAAAGGAAGTGGGGAGGAGGTGGTAGAAGAAGAATGGAGGAGGTGGGTGAGGAATTGTCAGGAAAGGCCTTCCAGCAAACGTTCTAGCAGTCTGAATGCTAGAAGAATGCCTGTGCACAGAAGGGCCGTCCAGCGCACGTAATGCGGGAGCGCGCGCTCTTTGTGACAGCACTTGGAGCCAAGATGTGCTATTTAAAGGGGACTGATGCCTTGCTGCCTTGCTGTCCAGTCTACAGCGTTTCCTGAAGACCCCTGCTGTCCTGTTTGCTGCCTGCCCCGATCCCGGCTTGGACTCTGACTATTCTTTGGATTGCCCTTCTGTACCTGATCTGCCCGCCTGTGTTTGACCCGGCTTGTCTGCATCCTGCTACTGGACTACAGTACACCTCCCTGCTGTCTGCATCCTGCTGCTGGACTACAGTACACCTCCCTGTTGTCTGCATCCTGCTGCCGGACTACAGTACACCTCCCTGCTGTCTGCATCCTGCTGCTGGACTACAGTACACCTCCCTGTTGTCTGCATCCTGCTGCTGGACTACAGAGCACCTCCCTGCTGACTACAGGATCCAGCCCTCTACTCCAGCCTTCCAGTCAGGCAATTGTGCCCCTTTGTACTCTCTAGCCCCTGTCAACACTGTCAGGGGTTCCCGAGTCAGAGGTATACGAGAGGCCGTTCCCTGCATTCTGGGCTCTACCTACTAGGTACGTGACAGTACCGGACAGTCCGAGCCCACGCAGGGAACCTCGCCCATGGAGGACTTATGCTGTCATCTAGCTGGACTTACTCAAGCTGTTGAGGACTTACAAGATGCTTATAACTGACTGAAAGAGTGTGTCCAAGTTCTATCTACTCCAGCTCCTGGAACGTCCACTGCTCCTTCAGTGGTCATGCTTCCTCCAGAACCGAAAGTCCCCACACCAGAAAGGTTCTCCGGGGATCGCAGCAAGTATAGGGCATTCCGTAATGCCTGTGAACTCTTCTTTGCATTACAACCTAGAACTTTCTCTCTCGAAACCACCAAGGTGGGCTTCGTCATTTCTCTCTTACTAGGCGAACCAGGCATGGTCCCATCGCCTCCTGGAGCAGAAGGATAACTGCCTTAACCACCTGAATACTTTCTTTCAAGCCATGGCCCTTCTCTACGAAGATCCACAACAAGCAGCTGCCACAGAAGCAGCCTTATTCTCTCTCCAGCAGGGCCGTAGGGCGGCGGAGGACTATGTATCTGAGTTCAGGTGTTGGAGTTCCGATACAAATTGGAACGACTCTGCCCTACGATACCAGTTCCGCATGGGTCTCTCTGAACCATTAAAGGATGAGTTGGCCCGGGTTGGCATTCCGGCAACACTTGAAGCTCTCATCAACCTGTCCATCCAAATAGACAGGCGTTTAAGAGAACGAAGAGCAGAACGTACAGCTGGTTCCTCTCGCCCGGTATGGATGTTACCATGTGTACCAAATCCTCCTGTTCACACTTCCGCTGATACTTCTGAGCCAGTGCAACTAGGCTTGATCCGTCCTTCTCTGACTCCTGAAGAACGTCAACGCTGGCGGGCTAACAACCTTTGCCTCTATTGCGGGGAATCTGGACACTATGTGAGGACTTGTCCCGCAAAGATGTTCCGGAAAACATCACGTGACTTGGATCGTGACGTCACCCGCGTCTTGCTCATTGATCCCCGTGGAGTATCTTACAGGCTTTTATCCTTCGCACTGGGGAACAGTGCTTTTCTTGTAAGTTTGTCCACTTTTTGTATTAAAACTTTTATGCAATATACAGAGAGCACTAGATGTTGTTTATTCTATTGCATGTGATCTTTCTGCGAGCTCCACTAAAGACTGAAAGCTGACCGGCCTAAGTTACCTGCTCCTGTTTATCTCCATTGTGGGAAAGGCTGTTATAGACCTGACTGATTTTACTCAGGGGTCCACCTGCTGAGGTGAGCGGCTAGTGATATCGTTGGTGGAGGTTTATCACATTAACAGTCACTCATCTTATGTGGATGTCACTCGCACTTTTGGATTCTCATCTGGAATTCTCTCTTTATGGACATTTATGCTAATTGATGTTTCATAGGGATTAACACTTTAAGCGCTGTACTGCTTTTTTTTAAATTTGAGTTGTGGGATTTGATAAATTTTATCCTCAGTATTCAGCTGCTTTAGTTTATAACTTAAGTGATTAGCGCTGGTTGAGTTCTTGCTACATGACCATGAACTAGCTGGCCACTTTGGTATACACAGGACCTCCGAACCCCTCCAACGCACGTTCTTGTGGCCTCAGCTACTGAAAGATTGCAGACGATATGTGGAATCATGCATTACCTGCATTCAGAACAAGGGCAGCAAGACCAAGGCTTGGGGGCTGCTAAAGCCTCTCCCTGTTCCAGAAAGACCATGGAGGATGATCTCCATGAATTTCATTGTTGAATTACCACCATCAGAAGACTACACCACTATCTTCGTAGTGGTTGACAGACTTTCCAAGATGGCTCACTTCCTGCCTATGAAGGGTACCCCCTCCGCCTCTGAAACCGCAAGGATTTTTATTAAAGAGATTGTAAGACTCCACGGTATACCTGCAAACATCGTATCTGATCGTAGGGTACAATTTACATCCAAATTCTGGAGAGTTCTATGTGAATCCCTGAAGACTGACCTTTTTTTCTCCTCTGCTTACCACCCCCAGACTAATGGTCAGACTGAACGAACAAATCAAACCCTTGAGCAATACTTACGATGCTATTCTTGTTTTTCTCAGGATGACTGGGTACCTCTATTACCTCTTGCCGAGTTCACCTATAATAATTCTGTTCATTCTGCAACCAATCAGTCTCCATTTTTTGCGAACTATGGTTTCCACACCTTGTTTTTGTCTAACAACGTTCCAGAGTGTGCAGTACCAGCTGCCCAAGAAGCCTTGAGTTTCTTTATCATAAATAACAAACTACTCCAAGAGACAATGGCAAAAACTCAGGAACATAACAAAGAGACATTTGACAGAAAAAGGAGAGGGGAGCTTGACCTGAAAACTGGAGATCAAGTCTGGCTGTCCACACTGAATCTGAAGCTAGCATGTCCATCCAGGAAATTGGGCCCTAAGTTTGTGGGTATCTTCCCAGTGGTAAGAAAAATCAATAACATGGCTTATGAATTGATACTACCAGAGTCATTTCGTATACACCCAGTTTTTCATGTGGCTTTACTTAAACCTTCAGTCCCGGACCCCATCCTCAACTGGAACACCGGTCCTCCTGAGCCTGTGCTCATCAACGGTGAAGAAGAATTTGAGGTTGAATCAATCATAGATTGCCGGAAGAGACGCAATCAAGTTCAGTATCTGGTGAAATGGAAGAGATATGGCCCCGAGGAAAACTCTTGGGAACCAGAGACTAATATCCATGCCAAGAGACTGATCTTAGCCTTTAAAAGATCTCACCCAAGTAAATTGGCCAAGTTAGGCATCCAGAGGCTGCCCATTGGAGGGGGGCAATGTCAGGAAAGGCCATCCGGCAAACGTTCTAGCAGTCTGAATGCTAGAAGAATGCCTGTGCACAGAAGAGCCGTCCAGCGCACGCGCATGCACAATAGCACGAATAGCAGCGCACAGGCGCAAGCGGGAGCGTGTGTGGGCTCCTTGTGAGAGTACTTGGCACCAAGATGTGCTATTTAAAGGGGACTGATGCCTTGCTGCCTTGCTGTCCGATCTACAGCGTCTCCTGAAGACCCCTGCTGCCCTGTTACTTTGTTACCTGAATCTATTATCTAACTTGGCCTGTTCCTGACTTCCCTGTTTGCTGCCTGCCCTGATCCCGGCTTGGACTCTGACTATTCTTTGGATTGCCCCTCTGTACCTGATCTGCCCGCCTGTGTTTGACCCTGCTTGTCTGCATCCTTCTACTGGACTACAGTACACCTCCCTGCTGTCTGCATCCTGCTGCTGGACTACAGTACACCTCCCTGCTGTCTGCATCCTGCTGCTGGACTACAGAGCACCTCCCTGCTGACTACAGGATCCAGCCCTCTACTCCAGCCTTCCAGTCAGGCACTTGTGCCCCTTTGTACTTTCGAGCCCCTGTCAACACTATCAGGGGTTCCCAAGTCAGAGGTATACGAGAGGCCGTTCCCTGCATTCTGGGCTCTACCCACCAGGTACGTGACAGGAATGGGAGAGTGAAGGAGAGGAGGGTGAGGTAGGGAAGAGTGGAGGAGAGGAGGGTGAGGTAGGGAATAGTGGAGGAGAGAAGGAGGAGGAGGTGGAATGGAGGAGAATGTACAGAACGAGAGGAAGGGGTTGCGGAGGAAGGGTGGAATAGGTGGGTGAGAAGTGGAGGAGCAGAAGAGGAGGTGGATTGGGGGTTGGAGGAGAGGATGAAGCGGTAGGGAAGAGATAAGGAGGTGGAGGAGGAATTGAGAAGAAGGTACAGGAGGAGAGGAAGAGGTGGTAGAGGAAGGGTGGGGGAGGAGGTGTAGGAAGAGTGAATAAAGTGGGGGAGAAGTGAAGGAGGAGAAGAGGAGGTGGGTGAGAAATGAGAAAATGGAGCGAAAAGCAAGAGAGGAATGGAAGAGGAAGTACAGCAGGAAAGCAGGAGGAGGTGGGGAAGGAATGGAGGAAACGAGGAAGAGAATGTGGCAGAGGAGGAGTGGAGTAGGAGAAAAGCCAGAGAGGAGAAGAAGAAAGAGTTAGTAGAGGAGGATATAAGGTGATAGGGATGGAATGGAAAAGGAGGTATATAGGTAGATGAAGAGGCATTGGGGAGAAGTACTGGAGAAAAGGAGTAAGTAGGGTAGGGCCAGAGGCAGATGTGGAAGAGAATATAGGGGAAAAGTGGAGGGGGAGGTTTAAGAGGCAAGGAGGTGTTGGAGGAGGAGAAGGGGAGATGGGATGGAAGTGTAGAAGTTGGAGGTGACCGTAAAGGAGGAAAGAAGTTGAAGTGGAGGAGAAAAGGAATAAAATAGGAGAGAAGGCTGGAGAAGGTGGTGGAGGAGTTGAGAAAATGAGATGTTGGAGGAGAGGAAGAAGAGTAGACGAGGAGAGTAGAGAAGATGGAGTGGAAGAGGAGAGGAGGGGAGGGTGAATAGAGAAGCTGAAGAGGAAGAATCAAGTTTGCTGCCCAATATTAATTCCTAGCACAATAACTGCAGCTATATCTGTCAGGGAGCCTAGAGCTCCACCCACTGGCTGCAAGTGGAAGTGTAAAACACCTATATGCAAAATTTCATATTTACCCCCCAAAAAGGAAAACAAACAATACATAAGAATGTAATTTGCATGTTTAATAAACAAGCTATATATGAAAACAAACCCTAAAGATGTTCTCTAGAGAGAATAGAGAGAATATGTAGGCTGCCATTTCTGACCTCTAAAGCTTTAAAATGCTAGTTGCCTGGCTGTCCTCTTGAGCCAACACTGCTAAGAGAAGCTCCAGTTTCTCTTAGCAGTGAAGAGGTTAATCCAGAGATTTCGGTCTGGTGCGGGTTCATATATCAGATGTAACATTATCCTTCTTGTACATATAATCCGGTGTAAAAAGACCGGTTCTCCGTCTATTGTCTCAGCACCGCCACCTGCCAGGGTGGCCTCTGCTATTAGACTTTTGTACACTGAAAATGGGAAGCCTCAGGAAGGTTCACTTTAAAGCCTCAAAATCTAGTGATTTTAATTTTTTTTTTTTGTGTCCTATGTTTTGGTGCCAATTTTCGTGAAATCCAAAGTCCTCTGCCCCTTCTCAATACCCCCCTCAGCCCTAATTATCTGGTGCTGCTGGGGCTTATATAACCCTTTCCTTCCCTCCTCCATTCATAGAAGCTGT
The DNA here is from genome assembly GCF_042186555.1 of Aquarana catesbeiana. Lineage (NCBI taxonomy): Eukaryota > Metazoa > Chordata > Amphibia > Anura > Ranidae > Aquarana > Aquarana catesbeiana. Next base: position 15,541,794 of record NC_133327.1, read on the forward strand.
ACTATAGCTTCCATCAGTGAAAGGCACTTTATGAATGGAGGAGGAGGACCTTTCATTCATCGGCCTTATCCTTTCATAATTTTTATAATCAGCATGGTATGATTCAGAACAGCAAAGCAAATTTCAGTAAAACAAAGCAAAGAAAGTCCAAATAAACTTGAGCTATTCATAAAAGGCAAACAAACCCACGTTCTGTAGCCAGGTCTGGACTACCACAGTATGGAGGTTGAGATGTTGTTTTATTCTGACCCCCCCCCCATTCCTCTTTGCTGAGATACTGAAGCTATGCTGCATCACTTCCCCCAGGTCAGTAGGGTGAGAACTAAAGCCAAGCAAACCCATAGACTTCCATGCAGGATGCTGGAAATGTTGGCAAGTGTGGTCCAAGCAACAGCCATGTTAAAGGGGCAACTGGGTTTCTTAACTACTGATCCCTGGGTGCTTTGGAGTACAGAAGGAGCCAAGGAGGGGACTTAAGTAGAATTGCCCAGGAATAGTAGACTGGCAGATGGGTTCATGGACCTTGTCTTCCTGGAGGCTGTGCCGTTCGAGCTCAGAGCTAATCACCAGCAGGAGTGCAAGGCTTTCAGCAGTCCTGAGGGCAATACAGGTTCTTCTTCCCTTACTGCCAGTGGACCTAGGTGTTACCTGGGCTCATTGCTACAGACTGCTTGACTCTTGCTGCTTTAGAGTGGGACCGAGGGGGGTGTCAGAGCTGGGCTCAGCCCTTCTTCCTCAAAGCTGGCCGCTCAGCTGTCGACTAATTGCCAGCTCCTATCTCTCCACAGTGACTCACCTGTTGATGATATCCTGCTCGTCAGTCCTGCCTACTTAAGCCGTCCACTCCAGATCATCTCTGCCTTCGCCATGGTCACATCTCTAGAGACGCTCTCCTGTGTTCCTGGTAAAGACTTGCTTGGCTGACACTCCTTCTGGCTCCAGATCCTGCTTGCTGTTCTACTACGCTCACCTCTGGCTCCCTGACGCAATGTCTGACTATTCATTCCAGTTCCTGAACTCTGGCTATGTTTACTCTGTTTACATTTTTTTTAATTATTATTAAACCAGTGTGATTTAACTGTACTTCTGTCTCAGTCTGATTCATTGTTTCTGATATGGGGCCCCTTCCACCGTGAAAACAGACCCAAGAGTTGGAGAGGACCTCAAGCCTATGTTTCTTTCCATTGCTAAACACAAGAACCAGCTCACATTAGGACATTTAGGTATCAGAACCCTCCTTCATCCAACTTAACCCAGCCCTCCCATTTTCAACATCACATTGTATCCCTTCTAAAGAGTCTGAGCCCAAGGAATATTGAATTGCACCCATAACTGATTGCAGTTACCAAGACATTTACTGAAAGGAGATAATACTCACTGACTATTCAATGTCAGGTTCTTAAAAGAAACTTTCACCAAGTGCACCAACATTCTTAAAGGGCCCCAGTGGTAGCCGGCCGAAGACCCTAATTACAGACTGCCCCTCCAGTTAATATTGCTATACCCCATTTTATTCTTCCTGTATTCAGTCATTTCTATATGGTCTGGTCCAATCCAGTCAGTTTAGGCCTTGCATTTCCACCATCAGTGTAAGCAGTATAGCCCATTCATTAGTGTTAGGCGCCCGTCTTCTTCCTGTGGCCTAGGCTCTTGGGGATGTGGCTCAGTGGAGGTCCTCGCCGGCGGTTAATCAAAGACACATACACACATAGGTATGCTGAAAATGATTACAATGGTTTATTGAATGCTTTGCTGTTTTATGCTGTGCCTCTACAAGACTCTGCCCCATTTGGGGGCCAATCAAAATGATACACATAAATGTTCATTAGCATATTATTCGGTAATTTCTTAATCTTGTGATTTTTGGTAATGTCTTCATCTTGTGACCTTAATTTTAACCTCTATAGTTCAAGCTATTACAGTTCAATGATTCCTTACTTTCTGTTAACGTCTGCTGACCATGAGGTGCCCAGCCGCAACTTCCTAAAAATTAATTCTTAGCCTTTTCATACCCAGTAACAGTATACAGAGATAAAAGCCACAGACAGATGTTTCCTCAGATGAAGACATCAAACAGGAATAGACAGACAGGGTGATATGGCAATGAGATAATTCAGTTATTAAGTAATACTGTCATGAGATAGATTCTCTAACATGTACCAAGAAAATCTTTTTAAATCACTAAGCAGATAAGCAATCCTGAACTTATATCCTCAGGGTAAAATCAATAATCAAAATCAATAACCAATAATGCAATGTATTATGGAATCTCCTTACAATCCTCCCTTTGACCATTCGATATCATCGAAATGGTCATTTCTACCTTTTCGTCACGCCTCAAGGATTCATATTCCTCGGCTACCTTTTCATCATGCCTTAAGGAGTCGTATTCCTCGGCCTCATTTCCCTGGTTCTCGTACCATACCGTGGGATCTCTGGTAATGGAAGTCAGCTTCATGGTTTCGGAAGGTGCTTTGCTACCCTTTTTGTAGAGGCATTTAAGTAACATGAAGCATGCGTACAAGAACAATATGAAAAGCAGTATGGTAAAAATTGTCATTGCCACTTCTAAGACATTGGCAAGAACTAGGGGGAGTTCCATTCAAAAAAGGAGTGATGTTTAAGGGAATGGCCATCAATGGGATTCTGGCTGTACTGGGGTGGAGTTTGCTGCATATCCAGCATTTCTCAAAACCAGACTTCTGTGCATAACTGTACTTAAACCTCAACAACAACATCTTGTCAGTGAAACCTGAAGGGGGTTCAGTGGGGGATATACTTCTTTTATATTTTATACTAGATGTATTGGCTGTCTGTGCATTTCCACATATCCCTTCTAGTGACCCTAAATCTTCTGGATGGTACACACAATTTGTTATTAACCAAGTAGGTATGAATACTATCAGAATCAGACTTGTCCAGAGGCATAATGTTTTTCCTGACACAAAGGTAGAAATCATTTTGTCAGGTACTGTGTACAAAGTTCTGTTACTTGTTTCTTCCTGTTGGTGGGGGATTCGTCTCGTCGGTCCGAGAGATTTGTTTTATGCCTTCTTGAATGTCCTTCAAATCTGGTCGCTGTTCCTGAAGAGAGAAGCCTTGGGATGCTGGTGGAGGGTCAGGGGTCTGGGGTTGCTGTGGACACTTCTTTAACCGGCTGGCGTGGATCCAGGTGTTTCCTAGATCGGTCAGTACAGCAGTTCTGGAAACCTTCTCTATCTTCCAAGGTCCAGAGAAAATGGGTCCGACCTTCTTTTTGTGTGCCAGTTGTTTCACCAGTACTTTGTCTCCTGGGATGAAGGGATGAGTAGGTTCTGTTGAAAGAGGAGAAAAGGTGACAGAGACTTGTTCGTTCATATCCTGTAGCATACTTACCAGATTTTTCACGTACATTTCCTGTTGAGAATAGATGTTAATGTCAGTGTTTTGATCTAAGAGGGGCAGCTCTATGTTTGCAGGAACTCCCATCAAAATCTCAAAGGGCGAGAGTTTTGTTCTAGCATGTGGTGTTGTTCTGATCTGAAATAGGACAGAAGGAAGGTAATCCAACCATCCTTTCATGGTGCCCCCCGTGGCTTTTTTTTAACTTGTCCTTAATGTTCCTATTCATTCTTTCCACTACTCCTGCACTTTGTGGGTGGTAAGGGATGTGCAGTTTCCACTGTAAGCCTAGTAGCTTAGCTAAAGTCTGTGTAACAGAGGAGCTGAAGGCAGGCCCTCTGTCTGACCATACAGGGCAGCGGCTTTTTTTGCTTCTCTGTCTGCCAGAGCGTTTCCTTTGGAAACTCTGCTGTTATCTGATGAATGTGCTTTCACTTTGACGACCGCTATCCTCTTTGGGAGAAGAATCGCTTGCAGGAGTGCTTTAATTTGTGTAGAGTTAGCGATTGGCTTGTTGTCAGCGGTTTTAAATCCTCTATTCGCCCATATTACGCCATAGTCGTGCGTGACACCAAAAGCGTACCTACTATCTGTGTAGATGTTTACCTCCTCATCAGAGAAAAGTATGCAAGCTCTTGTGAGCGCCTCCAGTTCTGCTACCTGTGCTGAGGAGGGTGGTAAGGCTTTTGCTTCCAACACCACATCAGGTAGTTGGACAATGGCATACCCTGTCAGGAATGTTGCATCAGAGGGGCGAGAACAACTGCCGTCTATGAAGACGTCCTGTACTCCTGGTAGGGGAATGTCAGTGAGATCTGGGCGAGGGCTGGTTATTGCTGCAACCTGTTCAACACAATTGTGCTTCTGATCAGGGTCTCGTGGTAACCTGAGCAATGAGTGCAAAAGACGGACAGTGGGATTACTTGGTGGTGCGTGTTTGAGAGTGAGGTTATCAGTATTCAGAAGTGTGATCTCATACCCACTAAGCCTCTGTGCTGTCATATGCTGTGTGTTCATGTTCTGCAGGAGGTGAGTTACTGAATGAGTGGTGTAGAGAGTCAGTTCATGGCCTAATACTGATTTGTTAGCCTCTTGAACTGCCATAGCACAAGCAGCAAGGTTTTGTAGACAAGATGGCATCCCTTGTACTTGGGTAGGCAACTTTTTTGAGAGATAGGAGACTGGTCGGTACCCGGTTCCATGTTGCTGTGTCAAAACCGCAGCAAAAGAATTTCCCGATACCACACAGTATAATTGAAAGGGCTTGCCATATTCTATCAATCCCAGGGCGGGGGCCTGAGTCAGACTTTTTAACAAGGCCTGAAAAGCACAGAGCCTTTCTGTTGTCCAATCTACTGTCTTTGGGGCGGTGGACAAGGTAGCCTCCCTCAGAATGCCATCATAATATGAACAATCTGGGATCCATTGGCGGCAATATACGATTGCGCCCAAGAATGAGAGCAAAGTTGCTTTGTCTCTTGGAGGACTGAGAGCCTGCAGGGCTGCGGCACGTTTGGGGGATACCAGCCTGGTTCCCTCCTTCAGAATGCATCCCAGGTATTCTACCTGACTTTGACACCATTGTATCTTCTTCCGCGAGGCTAGGTGGCCAGACCTGGCCAGGTGATGTAACAGAGATGTGGAATCGACCGCACAATCTTCAGCAGATCGACTGCACAGGAGCAAGTCGTCCACATACTGTATTAGTACCGACCCGCGCTCAGCAGTCCATGACTTAATTGTCTCATTAAGGACCATGGAGAAGGCTGCTGGACTGTCCACATACCCCTGAGGTAATCTTGACCAGGTCAACTGCTTTCCCCTCCCCCATGAGAATGAAAACATGGGCAATACCCCTTCATTGATCGGGATGCTAAAAAATGCATTTGCCAGGTCTACTACTGTGTAGCAAAGGGAATCAGCAGGTATTTTCAAAAAGATGAAAGAAATATCTGCTACCAAAGGTGGCAGAGGTATAACCTGCTTGTTCACGGCCCTTAGGTCCTGTACAAGCCTCCACTCCCCATTTGCCTTTTTCACAGGGTAGATTGGTGTATTCCAGGGGCTTATGATGTGTTTCAGAATCCCTTTTGCTATGTAATCATTGATTAATGGTGTGATGCCTTCAATTTTTTCAAGTGGCAGGGGGTATTGCTTGTGATATTGTACTTCAGCGTCTGGACGCATGTGTGGTGTGTAGGGTGTACAGTTAATAAAACCCACACTCCCTTTGTTGTCTGCCCATATAGCATGTGTTTCTAGAGTGGGTGGCAATGATGCGAAGAGTCCCCTGAAAGTGTGTCTCTTTGGAGCATGTAAATCACAGAACGGTGAGCTGGCAGTGAGGGAGCCCCCTCTGTCAAATTTAATGGTGATATTCAGTTTTGAGAGTAGGTCCCTCCCCATTAAAGATACTGGACAATCCACAAGGACAGCAAAACTCTGGGTACACAGTTCCTGCCCTTCTGGAGTAGCCACGGGCAATGGTGGAGTGATGGGGTGGGTAATTGATGTCCCATTTATACCAATAGAGTTTCCCTCAGTGCAGTGCGGTGTGTCATATATGGCATCATTCAAACTACTGAATGTAGCCCCTGAATCCAACAATAGACATATCAGGTGATTGTCTACCCGCAATAGTACCTGCGGAAGACTTTTCCATGATGGATTGTAACACACAAGGCTGAGGGACGGGACATACTCTTGGCATCCCTATTGTGGCGTCCGCCGAGCGGATGGCCACTGCATCGGAATGCGTGGGGGTGGTCTGTTAGGCTGAGGCTGGTATTGGGGTTGTGGTTGGGGTAGTTGGGGTTGTGGTGGGTGAGGATACCTGATATCCTGAAGGTGACGGGGGGTGGTGTTAAGATTCCTACCTCTTCCTCTCTGGGCGTTTGTTCTAATTCTGTAGGGACATTGGGACTTCCAGTGTCCCAGTTCCCCACAGTTAAAGCACCCCTGGTCTGGTGGGTAACCCTGATTTGGGGAATAAGATTGCATTGGTGGATAAGGTTGCATTGTCATTATGTGGGTGGGCGGAGTCCCACCAGTTGGCAGAGTCTGGGTTGGTGTCAGGGAGGGAAAAATGCCACCCTTCTGCTCAAATACCCCTGATGTTTCTCGTGACCTAGCATCCTTCATAAATTCATCTGGGGGTTGTTCTGCCCACTTTGGATTAGTGAATTTAAGCAACTGTGTCACCTTTGTATCTCCACCAGCCATAATGGTGGTGGTGAACAACTGGGGGTTGGCGTTATCTACTGCTTTCCACAGACCATATACCCGGGTACAAAATTCATAGAACTTTTCCTTCGGTCCCTGTTTTGCTAGGACAAGTTCCTGAAGTGCAGATGAACCCTTGTATATGGTAGACCAATGATTCCCCATACCTTTCCAAAAAGATACCCAATCTTTATCTTCTTCTATGTGGGCTGTCCATAAGGCATCTACGGGATGCCCTTCTGGGCTGTCAGGGTCAACTATACTAAGGATCCCTGCTATATCTTCTTTATCCAGGCTAGTCCCTGCACTGTATTTTGCAAGGAAAGCTCCAGCCTCCCTAGGGCTTTTCTTTGGGCTGGGGCATAACTCCTTTATTTTTGACAGTGTGCCTAGGGGTAGGGGAATATGCACTACCGTCTCCCCTATATGCATGAGTGGTGCTTTAAAGGCGGCACCTAAACTTTCCTGTTCCATGTCTATTTCTCTTTCCTCAGTAGAGGATTCACCCTGCTCCCTTTCCTCCTGTGGGGGTTTCTGGCTTATGGCCGGTTTTGTTTGGCTTCTGAGTGTGGTGGATGGCTGTGAAATTATCTTTTCCTTGGCCTCCTTAATCCTTCTTGCTTCTTTCTCTAGTTTCCTCTCATATGCCTCTAAATCTTCCCTTTTCCTTTGTATCCTTTCTTCCTCTTCCTGCTGTCTTTTATTAAATTCTTTCTGTTTCTCCTCCCATTCTTTTTCCTTGGGGCTTAACTTCCTGACTCCTTCCTCTTCTCCCTTTTCCAGGGACATTCCATCCCTTTCTTCCTTTTCCAACTTCCTAATCCTCTCTTCTTCCCTCCTACGTATACCTTCTGCCCGGACTTCCTCTTCCCTGTTTCTACTTTCATTTTCCCATCGTGTAACCTGTGTCTGATCAGCTGCACTATATATCATGGTAGCTAATACTGCTGGATCCAGAGATGGATACAGCTGAAGACATGGACCCAATGTTCCATCCTCCTGTTTAACCATCACATAAGGGGGGGGTGCTTCGGGTGATAGGGCGGGTGAGTTTACAGGTTTTGGTGTGGGGGCTTTAGTTACATACTCTGTTTTATATTTGGTCTAGTGGTAAGCAGGATCCACGTCCTGTCAACACTAAGGAACAGTAAACCAAAGGTGCAATGTGGGCAGGCGGGCGCTATCTCACTACAGTCAGGCTCCTGTCTTAGGTCGTTCATTTAGTACATATATGTGTAATACAATATCAACAAAATCCCTCTAAATCAATACAATACTTTTCATTCAGTTGTCATACACATATATCATACACTTATCTCTAATTCTCTAATTCTCTATACACTCTAAATACTTACGGTGTTACCTAAAAGCAAAACAAGCAAGAAAACAAGCAAAATCTTATATATACAGTGGGAAGATAAAGTTACATTATATGAACATGTTATAATAAGTATAATAAGTGCACTTTTCAATATTTTCCCCAAAAATTGGGCGTCCACTTAGCCACTCCTTATACTACGGGCGTATTCTATACTTCCCGAGTTTTAAACACACATATATTTACTCAACACAGCAGTCAGACCAACCTAGTCAGACTATAAAAAACCAAAAAAACCTCTGCGAGCCCTTTAACCCTCCAAGGGACCAGCCTTAGTCCGTTGCGAAGGCACAGTTATGTAAGTGGGTGGATATACAAGGTTATTTGAACAAGGCAAGCATCAACACCAGTTACCTAAAATAGGTAAAAAAGGAGCAGAATGTCTTACCTGTTCAAAACACCCCACCACTTCCTGGTACCAAAAACTGTTAGGCGCCCGTCTTCTTCCTGTGGCCTAGGCTCTTGGGGATGTGGCTCAGTGGAGGTCCTCGCCGGCGGTTAATCAAAGACACATACACACATAGGTATGCTGAAAATGATTACAATGGTTTATTGAATGCTTTGCTGTTTTATGCTGTGCCTCTACAAGACTCTGCCCCATTTGGGGGCCAATCAAAATGATACACATAAATGTTCATTAGCATATTATTCGGTAATTTCTTAATCTTGTGATTTTTGGTAATGTCTTCATCTTGTGACCTTAATTTTAACCTCTATAGTTCAAGCTATTACAGTTCAATGATTCCTTACTTTCTGTTAACGTCTGCTGACCATGAGGTGCCCAGCCGCAACTTCCTAAAAATTAATTCTTAGCCTTTTCATACCCAGTAACAGTATACAGAGATAAAAGCCACAGACAGATGTTTCCTCAGATGAAGACATCAAACAGGAATAGACAGACAGGGTGATATGGCAATGAGATAATTCAGTTATTAAGTAATACTGTCATGAGATAGATTCTCTAACATGTACCAAGAAAATCTTTTTAAATCACTAAGCAGATAAGCAATCCTGAACTTATATCCTCAGGGTAAAATCAATAATCAAAATCAATAACCAATAATGCAATGTATTATGGAATCTCCTTACAATTAGTAGTTTATCCTCTGCTCACTGCTGTACTACTAGTGGCATTGTTACGGTTTATGCTGATCTGGAGGTCAAATCCAAATGTCCCTTATCTTCTGCTATTGATATTCTAAATGTCAGTCAATGTTACCATTATGTGCAAGCTATTTTGTATTTACCCAGTTATCCATTGACAAAATTCACAATACATTAGTTTACCTTTTGTTTCCCGATATGGTGTTGGTCTCTCTGATAAAATATCCTTGCTGGGTGTCGGGCACTGCCCCAGCAGGTTTTGTGATACTATACAGGTCCCCACCCAACCAGGTGAGTCAGAGCGGTTGAGACATCCAAGGAGTTCAAGGACATGAACTGGAGGACCCATTCTAATCAGTGGCTCCTGGGGGGTCTGCACCTTTCTCATCAGAGTCCCCTTTAAATCAGGGTCTGCGTCAGAGTCCTAATTAGAGTCCCCCGTACATCACAGTCCACATCACAGTTACTGCTTACATCTTGGTCCCCCTTTACATCACTGTCTACATAAGAATCCCTCCTTACATCAGAGTTCCCTGTACACTGGGCATCCCCATAAGAGCTTACACTATGCACATCATCTGCAAGCTGTATATAATCTTGTAGTGGGCTGCATGTGGCTCCCAGGCCGTGGTTTGGAGACCCCTGGTATAAAACATCAAATAATTAGGAAATTAAAGTGTATCTAAAGTACAAATAGAGAGGGTAAACATCCTCAAGGGGGGAGACAGACCAAAGTAAATAAAAACCTGACAAACAAAAAAAAACTGATTTATACAACACAATTAAAAAGAAAAAAATTCTGGCTTTATATACACTTTGCAGTGCCATGTATGACCACAAGATGGCAGTCAAGTACCCACATAATGCAGGATTTGGATGAGAGTTGGTCTTGTGCTGGGAAATTCTAATTCTACTTCTTGTTGAAAGTGTCATTGCTGACCCACAAAACATTTTGCTTTCATTACCACCTTAGCTCTACTAGGTTGACTTGTTAAATATCTTTATTACTTCAACAGTGAGATCTCCCCTCCATAACAAATCCAGCACGGATGGTGGAAACCCCTCATAATGGGCACAGCAGGTGTACAGACCCAGGAACTCAGCACAGGGATGGTGGGAACCCCTCATAATGGGCACAGCAGCTGTACAGACCTGGGAACTCAGCACAGGGATGGTGGGAAACTGCCATTCCTCTCCTTGACAGCGAGGTGTGAGGTTGCTAGTTCCTTTGCTCCTGTGCTTCCAGAGACCAGGGACTAGAGTTGCTCCTCTGCCCCAGGAGTGATGCAGGATCCTGGGGAGGACCCTGGTGGAGGGCCCCTGGATAGGCCTCAGCCTGTGGATGACACTGGGCCGGGCCCAAGGAAAGATAAGTCCCTGTCTGCCTTTAGACGGAGGGTTATTGAAACGCTGAAGCGGATTGAGAAGGAAGAAGAGAAATTGGTAGCTTTGAAAAATGAATTTAAAAAGAAAAAGCAGATTTGTGCCAAAGTGTTCAGCAAGAAAAGACCAGCTCTGAGGCCTGAGCTGAAAGACCTGGAACAAGCTCTGCGGAAGCAGAAAGAACTGGTGAGTTCTCTGAAGGAGAATAGTGGAACATTTAAAGAAAAATATAAGAATGAAGAAAGATTCAGCCAAATGAGAAGAGGAGCCGCTTCCTGCATGGAGGGTGAGGAGACCAGTGAGGAGATGCAGGTACAGACAGCAGAGAGTGAGAAAGTGGACCCGGAGGATGAGCCCAGCTCTTCAACACCTCAGACATCTGCTGAGTCCTCAATGGTGGAGGCCTCTGTCCCCTTCACTCCCCAGCAATGTGGAACATCTGAGCAGGAGGTTGAAGATTCTGGTATGCTGGATTTCATCAATAAACTTGAATCCACTCCAGGTGTGGCTTCCCAGGATGATGAGGAGAAGATGGACGCCGTTCCTAGCCCTGTGGAAGAAAGACCTGTGGAGAGACAAGGTGCAGGTACAGTGTGTGTGCAGGATGGTGGTGTGAACTTTAATGACAATGTGCTTGCTGAGAGTTGTAGTGCTGCAGGCAATCATCCCAGACCCATAGACAATGTACAGCATGCAATAACATCTGCTAATAACTGTCAGCTTCAGTCTGCAGAGAGGTCCATGGACAATACAGAGACTTTGCCTGGACCAGGCACAGCGGCTGTTCCTGTGAATGGTGGAGGAGATGCTGGGTGCAGTAGTGCTACAACTTTCCAGGAGTCTGCAGCAGCCATGACTGTGATTGATCCCAGGAACAAAACTGTGTGTTCAGAGGAGGGGGAGGGGGCGGGTCCTGCCTCTGCTAATCAGAAGACTGCTATCCCAGCTGATTCAGACTCTCTGCCAGCAGGTTTGATTGTGTCTAAGGACAAGACTGCAAATGCTGCTGGTGTAAGAAAAATGTATGCTGGTGTTGCTGCTACAGGATCTGGGAAGGGACAGCAAGCAGGGAAGGAGCATGAAAATGTTTTATCTTCCTCCCTGTTTAAAAGGAGGAATGTTGTGCAGTTAAAATGGGAAGGCGGTGGAATCCCCCCACATAGGAGGACAGTGGTGGATAAGATTTTACAGATGGGGTTTACACCCACAGATATCTTCGCCCTGATCAGTCCGGCAGGTTCCTACGAGTATGATTTGTCCTTTATCCGTCCGGAGTCTTTGGACATATTTTGGGAGAAGTATGAACACGTGTGTAGGGGACTGCTAGACTGGAATGGGCTCATCCCAAAGCTTGTTTCACGCCAGCCCCTCATTAAAATGGTCACAATTTTGGTCCGCAATGAATCCATACCGCAAGGGGATTTATCTGTATGGTTGAGGAGGTATGGAGACGTCCTGAGCCCCCTAAAAAAGATTGTGGACGATCAGGGAATATGGACGGGGGGATGGTCTGTGCAGCTAAAATTAAAGGTTGTTGATAATGTCGTCCAGCATCTGCCATCCTCAGCTTTCCTGGGGAGGGACAGGCTGACCATCTTCTATCCAGGCCAGCCAAAGCTCTACAATAAGTGTGGAGATAAAGGGCATCTTGCATCCTCCTGTCCAGTGATGAAGTGCTCTCTGTGTCAGGGTATAGGACATTTGGCGAAGGATTGTAATATTATCAGGTGCAATCTGTGCAATGCGGTGGGACATCTTTACAGTCAGTGTCCTGAGGCAATGCACAACAATCCTGAGCTCATGAGAGAGTTCTTCCGCATGGACATGGAGGATGCTCGGAGCTCAGCAGCTGGGGTGCCTGTGAGTCCATCTGAGTCTGTGCCAATACCCAATGTGTCTCCCCAATCTGTGGTGCCCCAGTCTGTGCCAATACCTAATGTGTCTCCCCAGTCTGTGATGCCCCAGTCTGTGCTAATACCTAATGTGTCTCCCCAATCTGTGGTGCCCCAGTCTGTGCCAATACCCAATGTGTCTGTGTCTCCCCAGTCTGTGCGTTTACCTAGTGTGCCCGTGTCTTCTGTAGGTAAGGTATCAGTTGCCAAAAATGTGTCCAATCCTTCTGTGTCTGTGTCTTCTAAAATTGCAGAGGCAGCAAGAGGTGCTGAGGCAGGTGCGTCAGGTGTGGTGCCAATCCCCCTCCCCCGACGCTGCAGGGTTTCTATTGAGGATCGTGGGGTGCAGAGGAGTGGGGAGGATGGTGGAGAGGCTGGCCTGGTGGAAGATAGGGTAAGGGGGAGTGGGGGCAGGGGGGTGAAGGGGAGGATAGGTGTGGGGAGGCTGTTGAATCTGGTTTGTCCAAGGATGATATAGAGTGGTTGGAGGATAGGAGGAGGAGAGGCAAAAGAAGGAAAAAAGGGGGTTCAGTTACCTTAAATCCTAAAGTTTTGCCTTTGGAAAATAAGTTTAAGGTCTTTTCAGATGATGAGGATGAATGGGACTCATTGAGTTCTGCATCCTCTATGGAGGATGAGTGCCAGGGTGCAACGAAGCGCGCTGGTTCTCCAGGAAGAGGGAGTAGTCAGGCTAAGAAACGGCTGCCTCAACTACCCTAATGGCAGTTCCCACTCCGTTAAAAGTGGCAACCATTAATGTTGCCAGCTTAAGATCAGTAAGTGCTCGTCATATGGCCTTATTTTTGCTCAGCGAGTTTGATGCTGACATTTTGTTTTTGCAAGAGACCCATCTGAGTAGTCTGGCCGATATACATCTGGCAAAGAAGGAGTGGAGACCTGGTCCCTCATTTTGGTCTCTTGCGGCCGAGCCTTACAGCAGAGTTGCAGTCCTTTTTTCTGGTATGGTAATGTGCCAGCGGGTATTTGAGGTAGAGATAGGGAGATGCATGGTCTTAGACGTCTCTGTGAAGGGGCAGGACTTGCGCCTGATTAACATCTATGGTCCCCAGACGAAGTGGGACAGGAAATGCCTCTTTTCAAAGATTAAGCCTTTTCTTTTTACGGCCCAGCAGGTTATCTTTGGAGGTGATTTCAACACCATTACTAGGTCTAAAGACAGGAGAGGTTTCAGAGATAAGCTGGGCTATGACACCCTTTTTCTTAATGCGATAGTTAGGGAAGCAGGTCTGGTAGATGCGCACATTAAGCGCTGCCCAGACAGCACGGGGTTCACTTTTCAGCGAGGTAATAGTCAGAGTAGGATAGATAGGTTTTTTTTAAGGGAAACCCTGCTTTTTCGGCACCTGTGTGTCGGGCAGTGGAGTTTTCTGATCACTGTATTCTATCTGTGACTCTGAATGCCCCAGACATGCCACCTAGGGGGAGGGGTATCTGGAGATTGAATTCGGCCCTCCTGGAAGACGAGAGAGTAAGACAATCCTTTGAGGATTTTTTTCAAGCACAGGTAACGATTCTAGACTTTTGCAACAGCAAGTCAGAATGGTGGGAGCTTGTTAAACAGCGGACTGTTGGTCTTTTTAAGGCCATAGGAAGAAAGAAGCAGCAAGATAAGTATATCACCTACCAGCGTTTGTGGAGGAAACTTGACCGCCTTGTTTCGAATGGAGGAGATTCTGGGGCGATCTCTAAGGTGAAGCTCCTCCTTAGGAGACATCAATATGACCGGCACGCCTCTTTGGTTCAGGAGAGGGATTACGGGAAATACCATTTGCCTGACCCTTACCAGAAATATAAACAGAGCGTAGCAGTTAAGACGGTCAATGGCCTGAGGGACAGTACGGGCTCTCTGACGAAGTCTAGGTCAGGGATCCTGGAGGTTGTCAGGTCATACTATGCCGATCTCCTGGGAGGAAGGAACCTTGATCGGACAAGGATGTTGGGTTTTTTGGACTCTACACCAGGACTGAAAAGTAATGTTCCTTTGATGAATTTGACAGATGAAATCACTGCAGATGAGGTAATCCAGGCTATTGATAAACTAGCCATCAAGAAAACTCCAGGGCCAGATGGTTTGACAGCCGAGTTCTATATATGTTTTAAGACGATCCTGGCTCCCTACCTTGCGGAGGTTTTTAATGGCTGTTTGAATGAGGGTTCCTCCCTCCATGAGGCAATCTGCAGTGATCCTTCTGTCAAAGGGTAAAGATACTTCGATGATTGGGAATTGGCGCCCCATTAGCGTTCTTAATGTCGATAGAAAGATACTGGCAAAGTTTTTCTTCTGGCGATTATCACCAGTTGTGGGCAGTTTGTTATCCCACCACCAGCACTGTTCGGTCCAAGGTAGAAGCACTTTCTCAGCGGTGTTAGCTGTCCGGGAGGCCTTGGAGCGTTGTAGGGCTGCTGGTTGGGGTAAATTTTTGCTGACATTGGATCAGGCTAAGGCCTTTGATCGGGTTAATTATGAGTACTTGTGGCTCCTTCTTGACAAATATGGCCTGGAGGAGGGTTTCATTGATTGGCTCAAGATTTTGTACAAAGGGGCTGAAAGCTTTCCTCTGGTTAATGGTTGGGTCGGGCAGCCCTTTGTGGTCAGCTCGGGTGTGCGTCAGGGGTGTCCATTGAGTCCTCTGCTATATGTGTTTGCAATCGACCCCTCCATTAGAAGGCTAGAGAGTGGACCATTGTGTGGGGTACCTTTGGGCATCGCTGGTGAGCCTCCTTTGAAGGTTGTGGCCTATGCTGATGATGTTTCTGTTTTTATCTCTGGGTCTTCGGAGGCACAGGAGGTGGTCTCAGTGATAGGGCAGTATGCAGAGGCATCAGGTTCAAAGGTCAACCAGGACAAGTGTGGAGCTTTCTGGATGGGTGTGGAAGGTGAGAGCTTTGTTCTCCCGGATGACTTCCCGGAGCCCCAACAAAAAATTCGAGTTCTAGGCATTGAATTCGGTGCAGGTGACTATGGTCATGCAAATTGGGTGAACAGGCTGGAGAATGCCGATGCCAAGGTGGCAAGCTGGAAAGGTTGGCAGCTTTCCTTGAGGGAAAAGGTTGATCTGATCAAGACTTACCTGATTCCGATTTTTCTGTATGTCAGTTTTGTTTGCATTTTGCCAGTTTCTCTCTATACCAGGGTCTATAGTTGTTTCTTCCAGCTGTTATGGGGGAACAGAATAAACCTTGTCAAAAGGAATGTGACTTACCTTCCTAGGCGGGAGGGTGGTCTAGGGATGGTCAACCCTGTAGTCTTTTTCTCTCTGATGTTTCTGAAGTACAATCTTGGTAACATGTTGGCAGAGAGCCCGCCTGGGTGGGTTGGTATTTTCCAGTCCTGGTTTAGGCCCTTTCTGCGAGACTGGGAAAATGGTGGGCCAGTAAAAGGCCTGAGGGTCAAGCATGAACAGCTCCCGGCTTATGTTGCCTCGTGTTTGAAAATGCTTCGGCAGTGGCAAGTAACAGCAAGAGAAGTCAAATCTCTTCCAAGGAAACTTCTTGAGAAGCGGATCATGAGCTCTGCTTTTTGCGAGCCACTGGCCTTGAGGGATTGTCCAAGCCTGGTTTTGGGGGTGGGTTTGCGATTGATTAATTTGGAGAGAATCCCAATGAAGTTTAGGGATCAGGCTTGGTTTGCCTTTCATGGAAAACTATATGTGAAGGGCAACTTGAAGTTTCTTTCCATGAGTGATCGGGGCTGCCCGAGAGTGGAGTGTGGAGGAGTGGTGGAGTCCATGGATCACTTTTTACTTCAATGCCCTTTTAATATAGAGGTGTACAAGAGGGTTGGGAGGGCTCTGAGTATACCCTTCCTCCCCCATATGAGTTATGCAGAGTGGGTGTATGGGGCATTCCAGACTCGTCGGGATTATGATTTGGAAACACTTTTTTTAGTTAGTCTGGTAGTCCGTTATTTCACGTGGAGTGCACGGTGTCAGGTATCCTTACGGGGTAAAATCCTCCCTGTCGAAGTGGTGGTGCAGGACATTCTGGGTGAGGTTGGGAAGATTCGGGGTCTTGAGAAAGGCAGGTGGCAGCAGGAGGTCTGGATAAGGGCATGGAGAAATATCAGGACTCTGTAGCTGCTGCCTGTTGATCTCGGGGTGTGCGGCTTTTCTTTGTATTCTTGATTCACTCCCCTAGATTTTCAAGATGAAATATATTTTTGATAAAAGGCTACATGCATGGTGACGGTGATGTTCCTTAGTCTGGCTCTCCCGTAGGGATTGTGTTGTGCGCAATTTGGTTTGTACCATTTATAATGTTCTTGTTTTGTATAGTCGTATTCAATTATTTTGTAAATATGTTTTATTTATTTATTATGGTTTTATTGTATATAAGTTGTTGTTTGTAAGATTTTTCAATAAACAAAATTAACCCCTTATAATGGGCACAGCAGGTGTACAGACCCAGGAACTTAGCACAGGGATAGTGGGAACCCCTCATAATGGGCATAACAGGTGTAAAAACCCAGGAACTCAGCACAGGGATGGTGGGAACCCCTTATTAAGGGCAAAGCATGCGTACAGACCTGAGAACCCAGCACATGGATGGTAGAAACCCCTCATTATGGGCACAACAGGTGTACAGACTTGACAACTTAGAGAAGGGATGGGGGGGAACCCCTCATAATGGGCACAACAGGTGTACAGACCTGAAAATTCTGCACAGGGATGGTGGGAACCTGTCATAATGGTCACAGTAGGTGTACAGACGTGAGAACTTAGCACAGGGATGGTGGGAACCCTTCATTATGGGCACAGCAGGTGTACTGACCTGGGAACGCAGCACAGGGATGGTGGTAACCCCTCATAATGGGCGCAGTGGATGTACAGACCCAGGAACTTAGCAAGGGGATGGTGGGAACCCCTCATAATGGACACAGCAGGTGTAGAGACCGGGGAACTCAGCACAGGGGTGGTGGGAACCTCTCATAATGGGCACAGCAGGTGTACAAACCCAGGAACTCAGCACAGGGATGGTGGGAACCTCTCATAATGGGCACAGCAGGTGTACAAACCCAGGAACTCAGCACAGGGATGGTGGGAACCCCTCATAATAGGTGCAGCAGGTGGGAAGACCTGGGAGCTCAATGCAGGGTTCTCACCAGTAAAGTCTCTGAGAGATTAGTCAAGGCAATAAGAGTCACCATCTAGGAAGCTACCAGAACAAGCGTGCAGCCAGTGAAGTCTGAACAAGTCTAAAATCTCATCCTACATAATTGTTCCAGGTCAGGGGCTCAGGATCACTGTTCTGGAGTCATTGCAGTAATGCAGGTTTTCTGTATCACATCATACCTACGTTGGTGTGTTGTGGTTCTATTCATTTGATTGGATGGCTTCCCAATTACCCCCCGGCAATGCACCACACTGTGCAGAACAATCCCTTCAGACCGAGCCCCCCTGGACTATGGTGACCTGTCACATTCATCAGGTATATGGGCCCTGAGGATGTGGGTCCCATCATTCCAGGGTCTATTTACATTGTGCTGAGTGACAAGTACTCAGGTCCCACCTCCAGCAGACTGGGGCCCGGGGGGCCCTCGCCCCTTTTGTTTATTACTGAGCGATCCGAATTCCAGAGACCGCACCTAGGAAACTGACTCAGTTAAGAGCCAGGTACAAAGACAGGTCATGGGGGCGATACCACCGTAATAGGCTTGTCTGTCCCCTGTGAGAGACTGACAGCATACCAGATGCTAGAATAAAGTACTAACGACAGTATATCAATACTGCAATACTACAGACAGTATAATAATACTGCAATACTACAGACATTATAATAATACTGCAATACTACAGACAGTATAATAATACTGTAATACTACAGACATTATAGCAATACTGCAATACTACAGACATTATAATAATACTGCAATACTACAGACAGTATAATAATACTGCAATACTACAGACATTATAATAATACTGCAATACTACAGACAGTATAATAATACTGTAATACTACAGACATTATAGCAATACTGCAATACTACAGACATTATAATACTACTGCAATACTACAGACATTATAATAATACTGCAATACTACAGACGGTATAATAATACTGCAATACTACAGACATTATAGTAATACTGTAATACTAAAGCCGCTATAATAATGCTGCAGTATTTAAAACAATATAATAATGCTACAGTACTAGAGATGTTTTATTATTGCTATAGTACTTAAAGCGGAGTTCCAACTACAATCAATAATTTTTTTTTTTGAACCGTTGTTCTGACGAGAAATGGCCACTGTCGAATAATGCCCGCCCTGTACTGCGCATGCGCAGCGCTTGCGTAGTATGGAACCGCCGAAAGCTGCCAAACAGCGCCGTGCATGCGTAGTAACGGGCGGGCATCATTCGACAGGGGGCAGGACACCGTCAACTACTCAGGTTGCCATCACATCGGGCGTCGGCATCAGAAGTGCAAGGAAAAGGCAAGGAAGCCCTCGGCGCAGCCCACTGACTCCTGGGAAATGATGACACACATCTCCCAGGAGCAGTAGCAAGCGGAGGCGCCGAGGGAAGTGACGTCAGGAGCCGAGGTGATGAAGGAGGCAGATTTCGAGGGACCACATAGCAACAGGCATAAAAAAGTAAGTACAAGAAAAAATTCTCTCCAAATGTTTTTTTTTTTAAATTTATTTCATGCACATTAATGACATTTTTTTTTTTTATTACATTAGGGTGTGCACCCCAAAGCTCAAACACATATGTGTGTGTGTGCATGTGTTTATACTGACGGTGTTAGTAGATCATTGGCTGGTGTCAGTAAGGCAGTGGACGGTGTCAGTCGTTTTTATTTTTATTTTGTATTATTTTTTACAATTTTAGCTTTTTTTACAACCTTTTAGGAGCCCCAGTAGGGGGCTTTGGTGGAATATAAGGGGTCTAAACAGGGGAAATCTGCACCAAATGGGGTGATTAGGGTGTGCCCAGGCACACCTGGCACACCCTGTGCGCACGCCTATGGTTATGATCAGGAACTGGTGAAATGGGCTCCTGATCACGTGACCAGTATGTCATCCAATTACAGTGGCCACATGTTCGGGAAGTCTATCCTGCCCTTCTGGGGTGTACAGACCTACCTAAAGCTTTAATCATTTTTGAAACTGCATCTTTCTGTAACCATTTGACCTCTGGGAGGTTTTACCCCCTTCATGACCAGACCATTTTTTGCTATTCACCACTGCGCTACTTTAACTGATAATTGCGCCGTTATGCAACACGCAATTATCAAATGAACTTTTTATCATTTATTTTACACAAAGAGAGCTTTGTGTGAAAAAAAAGAGACCGGAAATAAAAAAAATAAAAAAAACAACATCTTCTACTTTCTGTTATAAAATATATAAAATTAAAAAAAAAATCAAATTTCTTCATAAATCTAGGCTAAAATGTATTCTGCTATGTCTTTGGTAAAAAGAAAAAAAAAGTATAATAATTGGTTTGTGTGAAAGTTATAGCGTCTACAAACTATAGTATATATACTGGAATTTATGCAGCTATAGATGCTATACTGTAACTGCTGTGATCAGCGACTTATAGTGGGACTGTGATAGTGTGGCGGAAAAATCTGGCGCTAACTGACACTATATGGTAGGGTCACTGACACTATATGGGAGGGTCACTGACAATGATGCTGCTAGTGACACTAATACAGTGATAATACTGTACCCTGACACTGTACTAATGCCATAGCTCCCAACTGTCCCTGATTTTGAGGGACTGTCCCTGATTTGGAGCAATGTCCCTCTGTCCCTCATTCCTCCTCACTTGTCCCTCATTTTGGTCTGATCTATATAGTTGTATATAAAATGCACTTTTTATCTTTCAAAAAGTGTTTTCCAGCGCTAAACCTTTCATCCAATTGCTAAATAGCTGTATTTATAAATTTTAAAAGCCAATATAAAAGAATAGTAATGGTAAAAAAAGCACTTTTAATTTAATTAACCTTTTTAAGGGGGTGTGACAGGGGGTGTGTCCTATGCCTACATAGTTTGCTGGTGGGTGTCCCTCCTTCCTATCTCAAAATGTTGGGAGGTATGCTAATGACACTGGCTGGGAAGAGGTTAACATTTAGGGGCCATCAAGGGGTTAGCTGTGTGCCTAACAATGTGTAGAGTGCTGCTTTTACTTTACTATATGGCTGTTTTTCCTCCCTGCTTTTCAGGGAGAAGAAACAGGCGGCCAGATCACTGGTCACAATACACAGAACTCTGTGTGTGATTGGGCACAGCCAGTCAGCTGATTTCACCCGAAATCATTGGCTGAAATCAGCTGCCTGAAAGAAGAAGAAAGCCGAATCCACCTTCCAGCAGCTATCGGCTGCTGCTCCTTCTGACAGGAGTGACGCTGCAGTCACTCCTGTTAGTGAGGAGCAAGTCGAGCGCCGAATTTGCAGACCCTCCCCCTCCAAACACATCACTGGGGGTACGTGCCCCTTCTGCCCCCCCTTCCCGTTCTGTTTGCCACCTTGCCCTTGCTTGTAATGGCGGCCAATTGTTCAGCAGCAGGAAGAGGACAGGGCAACCCCGCAGTGAAGATTTCTACAGAATCTAGCAGCCTGCACATCATGGAACATGCCTCTTTACAGGTGAGTAACATAACTAAAGCTTTATAGAGAATTTCTTTTAGCTAAACTTCAGCTTTAAGTAACATTTACATTATGCCTCCCCCAGCCTGGGAGTAGACAGTGAAGAAGAAGCAGCAGGCTGATGAGTGCTTCTCTCTGCTCTCTCCTCCTATTTGCATGCCCCTTGTTAGTGCATAAGCTGATCCTGATCCTTGTGCTGCAGCTCTGAGGAAGAGGGTTCTCACTTGAAACGCGTCAGCCAAGCCATCACGGACACCATCTGGTCTCCTTGCAGTATTGGAATCTTCCAACAGTCCTGGAGGCGATTTGTCTTCATTTTGCTTCGATATGCGTGTATACATCATGCGTTTATGAGTATTATGTGTGCCACTTTTAATCTTTTAATAAATGTTTATAATGGAATTGCTCTAGGTCGGTGCACCCTTCTCTTTTTTCATACATTTTCTGTATATTTGGATACCCATGGTCCTGAGAGTGCAGCAAGGACTAGACATACTTCTTTCCCTTGAGCATTACACCTGAGCGCTGTTGATACTAGGCAGAGATGACCCTGTAATAGGTAGTGAGGTCGGTCATATGACTTTGACAGGTCATGTGAGCAGCCTTTCTGCCCTCATGACAGGTTCTGCACACAGAAGTAGTAGGGAGCGAGTAGGTTCTGCACACAGAAGTAGTAGGGAGCGAGTAGGTTCTGCACACAGAAGTAGTAGGGAGAGAGTAGGTTCTGCACACAGAAGTAGTAGGGAGCAAGTAGGTTCTGCACACAGAAGTAGTAGGGAGCGAATAGGTTCTGCACACAGAAGTAGTAGGGAGCGAGTAGGTTCTGCACACAGAAGTAGTAGGGAGCGAGCAGGTTCTGCACACAGAAGTAGTAGGGAGCGAGTAGGTTCTGCACACAGAAGTAGTAGGGAGCGAGTAGGTTCTGCACACAGAAGTAGTAGGGAGCGAGTAGGTTCTGCACACAGAAGTAGTAGGGAGCGAGTAGGTTCTGCACACAGAAGTAGCAGGGAGCGAGCAGGTTCTGCATGCAGAAGTAACTGGAGAGCAGGTTCTTCATGCAGAAGTAGTAGGAAGTGAGCAGGTTCTGCATGTGGAAGTAGCAGGGGGCGAGAAGGTTCTCCATGCAGAAGTAGTAGGAGGTGAGCAGGATCTGCACAGAGTAAGTGCTGCATGCAGAAGTAATAGGAGGTGAGCAGGATCTGCACACAGATGTAGTAGATAGAGAGCAGGTCCTACATGCAGAAGTAGTAGTAGGAGAGCAGCCAGGCTCTGCACAGAAGAGCAGGTTCTGCATGTAGAAGTAATACGGGGGGAGCACTATCTGCTTAAAGAAGTAGTAGGGGTTTAGCAGGTTCTGCACACTAGGGGGAGAGCAGGCTGTGCAAGCAGAAGTAATAGGGGGAGAGCAGGTTCTGCACGAAGAAGTAATAGGAGGAGAGCAGGTTCTGCATGCAGAAGTAATAGGAGGAGAGCAGGCTCTGCATGTAGAACTAATAGGAGGAGAGCAGGCTGTGCATGCAGAAGTAATAGGGGGAGAGCAGATTCTGCTCACAGAAGTAATAGGGGGAGAGCAGGTTCTGCTCACAGAAATAGTAGGAGGAGAGCAGGTGTTGCACACAGAAGTAGTAGGAGGAGTGCAGGTTCTGCACGCAGAAGTAGTAGGAGAAGAGCAGGCTCTGCACAAAGAAGTAATAGGAGAAGAGCAGATTCTGCTCACAGAAAAAGTAGGAGGAGAGCAGGTTCTGCACACAGAAGTAGTAGGAGGAGAGCAGGCCCTGCACGCCGAAGTAATAGGAGGAGAGCAGGTTCTGCATGCAGAAGCAATAGGAGGAGAGCAGGCTCTGCATGCAGAAGTAATAGAAGCAGAGCAGGCTCTGCATGCAGAAGTAATAGGAGGAGAGCAGGTTCTGCATGCAGAAGCAATAGGAGGAGAGCAGGCTCTGCATGCAGAAGTAATAGGAGCAGAGCAGGCTCTGCATGCAGAAGTAATAGGAGGAGAGCAGGCTCTGCATGCAGAAGTAATAGAAGCAGAGCAGGCTCTGCATGCAGAAGCAATAGGAGGAGAGCAGGCTCTGCATGCAGAAGTAATAGAAGCAGAGCAGGCTCTGCATGCAGAAGTAATAGGAGGAGAGCAGGTTCTGCATGCAGAAGCAATAGGAGGAGAGCAGGCTCTGCATGCAGAAGTAATAGGAGCAGAGCAGGCTCTGCATGCAGAAGTAATAGGAGGAGAGCAGGCTCTGCATGCAGAAGTAATGGGAGGAGAGCAGGCTCTGCATGCAGAAGTAATAGCAGGAGTGCAGGTTCTGCACTCGGAAGTAATAGGAGGAGAGCAGGTTATTCAGTTGGAAGTAATAGGAGAAGAGCAGGTTCTGCACTCAGAAGTATTAGGGGGAGAGCAGGTTCTGCACTCAGAAGTAATAGGAGAAGAGCAGGTTCTGCAGTCAGAAGTATTAGGGGGAGAGCAGGTTCTGCACACAGAAGTAATAGGAGGAGAGCAGGTTTTGCACTCAGAAGTAATAGCAGAAGAGCAGGTTCTGCACTCAGAAGTATTAGGGGGAGAGCAGGTTCTGCACTCAGAAGTATTAGGGGGAGAGCAGGTTCTGCACTCAGAAGTATTAGGGGGAGAGCAGGTTCTGCACTCAGATGTATTAGGGAGAGAGAAGGTTCTGCACTCAGAAGTAATAGGAGGAGAGCAGGTTCTGCATGTAGAAGTAATAGGAGGAGAGCAGGTTCTGCATGTAGAAGTAGTAGGGGGCGAACATGTTCTACAGGAAAAGTTGTGGTCGGACCGCACCATCTAGAGGCAGAACATGTCTGCCTTTTCTATCTCAGAGTGGTCATGCGTTACACAGAGGTGTATCTTGTGAAAATGGCGCCTATGGCAAGCACTGAAACTGCGCCCCTGTCAAAACATTTGAAACCCATCTTTCAGATAACCTTAACAAAAAAAAAAACAGCTAAAAAAACTACAAGTCAAGCTCTTTAATCTTTCAATTAACAAATTATGGATTAGCACTGATGAGCTGCACTAATGGGCCCTGATGGGCAGCACTGATGAGCTACACTGAGCACTAATTTGCGGCATTTATGGGCACTGATGAGGCAACACTAACACTGATAGGCGGCACTGATGAGCTGAACTGGTGGGCACTAATAGGTGACACTGGCACTGACAGGTGGCACCGATGAGCTGCACTAATAGGTGGCACTGATAGGTGACACTGGCACTGATTAGCTGCACTGATAGGTGACACTGGCACTGGCACTGATGAGCTGTGCTGATAGGTGGCACTGATAGGTGAAACTGACACTGACAGGTGGCACTGATGAGCTGCATTTATAGGTGGCACTGATGAGCTGCACTGATAGGTGGCACTGATAGGTGACACTGGTACTGATAGGTGGCACTGATGAGCTGCACTGATAGGTTGCACTGATAGGTGACACTGGTACTGATAGGTGGCACTGGCACTCATACCATATAGGTGGATTGTTCTGTTGGATAAATCTGCAATGCTCTTCAGGGCTCACAATAACATATGGATCATATATAAGGCTGCAGAGTGGCGTTGGACTCCCAGTGACACTGTTTACAGATAAAGGTGCAATACTCTGCAGCACTCACTTTAATATATAGAGTGCACACGGAATGCAGCAGAGCATTGCATCCTTGTATAATATTGATCTCAGATAAAGGTGCAATACTCTGCAGAGCTCACATTAGCATATAGATCACATTATCGCATACAAGGGTGCAATGTTCTCTCTGGCTCCCAGGTAAAGGTGCAATACTCTGCAGAGCCCACAGTAGCATATAGATCACATACTCGAGTGCAATGTTCTGGCTGGCCTGCATTAACACTGGTCACACAAGTGAAGGTGCAATGCTCTGCAGCGCTTACAATGATATAAAGGATGCGATGCTCTGCAGGATTCTGTATAACATTGGTCTGAGGTGCAATACTCTGCAGAGCTCACAATATTATAGGTCACATAAAAGAATGCAACACTGCTAATTTTCCCACATTGGTTACAGAAAATGGTGCAATGCTCTGCAGCACTCACTATAATACATAGGTCATATACAAGGATGCAATGTTCTGCTGGACTTCCAGGTGTAATGCACTGGAGTGTTCATCATAATACAAGGCACACGTGAAGGTGCAATGTTCTGCAGAGCCCCAGGTAGTACTGGTCACTGGTAAAGGTGCAATGCTCTGCTGGTCTCAAAAATATGCAATGCTCTGCAAGGATCTCCTGCACAATGGTAATAATGGAGAGCAATGCTCTGCAGGGTGCCCGGGTGGGGTGGTGATATTTTTGGTAAAAAAAAAAATCGCAATAAGCGTATACTGATTGGTTTGTGCAAAAGTTATAAAGCCTACAAAATAGGGGATAGATTTATGGCCTCTTTTTTTTTTATTAGTAATGGTGGCGATCTGGGATTTGCGATTTTTAGCAGGACTGCGACATTGCGGCGGACAGATCGGACACTTTTTACACTTTTTTGGGGCGATCAGTGCTCTAAAAATGCAATGATTACTGTATAAATGTCACTGGCAGGGAAGGGGTTAACACTAGGGGGCGATCAAAGGGTTAAATGTGTTCCCTAGGGAGGTGTTTCTAACTGTATGGGGGGCTGGGCTGACTGGTGGAGAGAGATCGCTGTTCCTAATCACTAGGAACAGACGATCACTCTCAGCTCCCCTGTCAGAACGGGGATCTGCCGTGTTTACACTGGAAGATCCCAGTTCTGCCTCTGTGTGAAACAATCAAAATGAGGAACAAATGAAGAGGAAAGAGGGACAGAGGGACTTTCAGGGACAGTTGGGAGCTATGGGTAATGCATTCAATGCAACATCAGAATCATAAGTATATGACCACCCTTCCTTCAAACACCGTACTGAGCTTGGGCTAGGCTGTGCTGTATTGTGCTGTTCATACCTTTTGGCTTAAAGTGATATTAAAGCTTCATTTTTTAAATAACAAACATGTCATACTTGCCTGCTCTGTGCAAGGGTTTTGCACAGAGCAGCCCCATCTTCTTCTTCTTATTGGGTCCCCCGCCGGCGGCCCTGGCTCCTCCCCCTTGACCAGTATCCCCAATAGCAAGCCGCTTGCTATGGGGCACTGGTGCATGCTTGCTCCCGAGCCCCGCTCTATGCATCATAGAGCCATGGCTCGGCCTCGCCCCCCCCCCCCTCCTCATTTGCTCACTGGCTGCAATTGACAGCAGTGGAAGCCAATGGCTCCCACTGCTGTGTCTCAGCCAATAAGGAGAGAAAGACCCGGAAAGCTGAGGCTCCCATGCACATTGCTGGATCGAGAGTGGCTCAAATGAGTATTAGGGGGAGCAGCACAAATAAGATTTTTTACCCTCATGCAGTAAAAAACCTTCAGCCTTTACAACCGCTTCAGCCCCAGAAGATTTTACCTCCTTCCTGACCAGAGCACTTTTTGCGATTCGGCACTGCGTCACTTAAACTGACAATTGCGCGGTTGTGCGACGTTGCACCCAAACAAAATTGAGGTCCTTTTTTTCCTACAAATAGAGCTTTCTTTTGGTGGTATTTGATCACCTCTGCGGTTTTTATTTTTTGTGCTATAAACAAAAAAAGAGAGACAATTTTGAAAAAAAAAAAATCTGTATTTTTTACTTTTTGCTATAATAAATATTCCCCAAAAATATATAAAAAAAAACAGATTTTTTCCTCAGTTTAGGCCGATACCTATTCTTCTACATATTTTTGGTAAAAAAAAATCACAATAGGTTTATATTGATTGGTTTGCACAAAAGTTATAGCGTCTACAAAATAGGGGATAGTTTTATGGCATTTTTATTATTATTTTTTTTTTATTAGTAATGGTGGCGATCTGCGATTTTTATCGTGACTGTGACATTATGGCGGACACATTGCACACTATTTTGGGACCATTGTCATTTATACAGCGATCAGTAGAGGTCGACCAATATGGGTTTTTCTGTGGCCGATGCCGATATTTAGAAATCGCGGTGGTCGATGGCCGATATGTGATGCCTATTTTTTTGAGCCGATATATTAGGCCGATTTTTTTTTTTTTCTCCCTTCATCTCATAAAATCTAACAGTTACACCCCTTTCACACTGGGGCGTTTTTCATGCACTTTTGGGCTAAAAATAGCACCTGTAAAGTGCCTGTAAAACGGCTCCCCTGCAGTCTCAGTGTGATATCCCGAGTGCTTTCACACTGAGGCGATGCGCTGGCAGGATGTTAAAAAAAAATCCTGCAAGCAGCATCTTTGGAGCGGTCTGCTCGGCTGCCGAAGCGCCTGCAAAGCATTTCGGCATTGGCGATTCAGGGGCGCATTTAACCCCTTCCTCGGCTGCTAGCTGGGTTAAAAGCGCCCCGCTAGCAGCCGAATAGCGCCGCTAAAATTACGGTAAAGCGCCGCTAAAACTAGCAGCATTTTACCGTCAACGCATGCCCGCTCCAGTCTGAAAGCAACCTTAAGTGATACAGAAAATTTTTTACATTTCAACATTTATTAATCAAAACAAACCTCCAATCAGTTCACTTGTATGTAGAATTTAGATTAAAAAAAAAAAACAAAAAAAACTATATCTTAAATATTAAAATACACAAAAACAGGTAATCAAAACTTTTGGACGAAAAAAAATGGACTAACTTTACTGCTTAGTCTTTTTTTAAATTTATTAGTGTATTTTTTTTTTAAAAAATTGCGTTTGAAAGACCGCTGCGCAAATACCGTGTGACATAAAATATTGCAACTATTTTATTCCCTAGGGTCTCTGCTAGAAAAAATATATATATAATGTTTGGGGGTTCTAAGTGATTTTCTAGCAGAAAATACAGGATTTTTACTTGTAAGCAACAAGTGTCAGAAAAGATTTAGTCTTTAAATGGTTAAACTGAGAGCTTCTACACAAGGAGTTCATTCATAAGTGTAAACATTGTATCTCTTCAGGTTCTTTTTATCAGATTTGGCAGTCTGCCCAGAGAGGGGAGAAGTCAATTCACAGAAGATTTCAGGCAACTTGTATTGACTTCTATTACAGAAGTCATTTACAAGTAGTGCTGAAGTTATATCGGCCTTTTTTAACAGCACAATCGGCCGATGCCGATTAAGTAAAAGACACCAAATATCGGCCGATATATCGGTCGACCTCTAGCGATCAGTGCTATAAAAATGCACTGATTACTGTGTAAATGACACTGGCAGGGAAGGGGTTAAACAGGGGGGCGATGAAGGGGTTAAGTGTGTCCTAGGGTGTGATTCTAACTGTGGGGGGGATGGGCTACCTAGGACATGACAGCGATCACTGCTCCCGATGACAGGGAGCAGTGATCTCTGTCATGTCACAAGACAGAACGGGGAAATGCCTTGTTTACATAGGAATCTCCCCGTTCATCCGCTCCGTGACACGATCACCGGGAGACCGGCGGACATCGAGTCCGTGGGTCCTGCTGGCACGGTCACACTGTACGCAGCAGGCGCACGTGTGCTGTTAGTCCTGCCAATTAAAGGGGACGTACAGGTACGCCCTTTTGCCCACCGCTGCCATTGTGCTGACGTACACCGGCGTGCAGCGGTCGGTAAGTGGTTACGGTTATTTCCGCAAAATGGTATGCAATAGGCTTCCATGTTTGATTGTCAAAGCTTAATTGAACAAGCTGAAGTTAGAAGCTGATCGGCTACCATGCACAGCCAAAACCAGATTTTGCACTCTCTAGTTTTAGTAAATCTCCCCCCCATAGTCTGGTAATCAGAACCCATCCCAGGGTCCCACAAATGGGAACTCCTCCACTACTCCGGCTCATATCTTGACACAGATTGCTCTTACTGTTCCCCTACCATGCACAGACAGAACCAGCAGGTCTGGTCTCCTTCTGCATAAATCATCTCAGCAGCAGAAAGCGAGTCATGTAGGGGAAGACACATCACCATACAGAATCCTTTACTGGCAATATCCATTTATTTTATTAGGCACCTGTCTACTTGGTGGCTGCATTAGTTTTCTCATTTCTTAGGCATGTCAATGACCTGTATGCACAAGACAGGTGACCACTCATGGTTCTCAAGTGGCTTCTGATGTTGTCTACTCTGTATAGCACTTTTCATCCTATAGATCTTTGGCAGCCATTCTCTACTGGTTTTTCTTTTTTTGAGTGGATCCTTTATTAACCGCTTGCCGACGGGCTCACGCCGATATACGTCGGCAGAAGGGCACGTAGAGGCAGATTAACGTACCTCTACGTTGCCCTTTAAGAAGCGGTTTGGGGGCGCGCGCGGCGACCACCGTGAGTGTGATCGCGGGTCCCGCAGACTCGATGTCCCGCGGGATACCCTTGATCGTCTCACGGAGAGGAAGAACGGGGAAATGCTGATTTAACTACTTCCATACAGGGCATTTTCACCCCCTTCCTGCCCAAGCCAATTTTCAGCTTTCAGCGCTGTCGCATTTTGAATAACAATTGCGCGGTCATGCTACACTGTACCCAAATGAAATTTTTTTTCATTTTTTCCCCACTAATAGAGCTTTCTTTTGGTGGTATTTGATCACCCCTGCATTTTTTATTTCTTGTGCTATAAACAAAAAAAAGTGACAAGTTTGAAACAATATTTTTTACTTTTTGCTATAATAAATATCCAAATTTTTTTTTTTTAAACAAATTTTTTCCTCATTTTAGGCCGATTCGTATTCTTCTACATATTTTTGGTAAAAAATATCGCAATAAGCATATATTTATTGGTTTGCGCAAAAGTTATAGCGTCTACAAAATAAAGGGATAGATTTATAGCATTTTTATTATTATTTTTTTTTACTAGTAATGGCGGTGATCTGCGATTTTTATCCTGACTGCGATATTGCGGCGGACACATTGGACAATTTTGACACATTTTTGGGACCATTCACATTTATACAGCGATCCGTGCTATAAAAATGCATTGATTACTGTATAAACGTGACTGGCAATTAAGGGGTTAACCAGGAGGGGGCACTGTAGGGGTTAATGTGTTGCTAGGGAGTGATTCTAACTGTGGGGGGAGTGGATTCACAAGGGGAAGAGACCGGTGTTCCTCTGTACAAGGAACACACCATCGGTCTCCTCCCATCTGACAGGACGTGGATCTGTGTGTTTACACACACAGATCCAAGGTCCTGCTCGGTTACCGGGCAATCGCGGGTGCCCGGCGGACATCGCGGCCGTCGGGCACCGGGAGCCGGCGGCGCGCGCGCGCCCCCTGGGCTGCCTGGAAGGCTGCGCCGTCGTATGACGGCAGCCCAGAACAACAGCTGCACCGTCCCGCCGTCATATGACGGCGGGCGGGCAGCAAGTGGTTAAACAAGCATTTCCCCGTTCTGCCTAGTGACAGGACACTGATCACAGCTCCCTGTAATCGGGAGCGGTGATCAGTGTCGTGTCACACATAGCCCCTCCCCCCACTGTTAGAATCACTCCCTAGGACACATTTAACCCCTACATCGCCACCTAGTGGTTAACCCCTTCAATGCCAGTCACATTTACACAGTAATCAATGCATTTTTAATTGCACTGATCGCTGTATAAATGTGAATGGTCGCAAAATCGCGCCAAAAGTATCCAATCTGTCCGCCATAATGTCGCAGTCACGATAAAAAATCGCTGATCGCCGCCATTACTAGTAAAAAAAAAATATTAATAAAAATGCCATAAAACTATCCCCTATATTGTAGACGCTATAACTTTTGCGCAAACCAATCAATAAACGTTTTTACCAAAAATATGTAGAAGAATACGTATCGGCCCAAACCGAGGAAAAAAAATGTTTTTTTAATATATTTTTTGGGGGATATTTATTATAGCAAAAAGTAAAAAATAATGCGTTTTTTTTCGAAATTGTCGAGCAGTAAGAAGGGTCGCTGGTTCTAATCCCAACCACGACACTACCTGCCTGGAGTTTGCATGTTCTCCCTGTGTCTGCGTGGGTTTCCTCCGGGTACTCCGGTTTCCTCCCACACTCCAAAGACATGCTGGTAGGTTAATTGGATCCTGTCTAAATTGGCCCTAGTATATGAATGTGAGTTAGGGACCTTAGATTGTAAGCTCCTTGAGGGTATAGGGACTGATGTGAATGTATAATATATATATGTAAAGCGCTGCGTAAATTGACAGCGCTATATAAGTACCTGAAATAAATAAAAGAAATAAAATAAATTTTTTTGTTTATAGTGCAAAAAATAAAAACCACAGAGGTGATCAAATACCACCAAAAGAAAGGTCTATTTGTGGGGGAAAAAAAGGACGTTGATTTTGTTTGGGAGCAACTTTGCACGACCGCGCAATAGTCAGTTAAAATGACGCAGTCCAGAATTGCAAAAAAGTGCTCTGGTCTTTGGGCAGCCAAATGGTCCGGGGCTTAAGTGGTTAAAGCAGAAGTTTAGTGGACAGCAGCATTTTCCACAAGGAGCAAGTCTTCACACTATGGTCTATTCTGGTGGGTCTGTGAGGTCCACGCTCCCTGCTGCCATCTTCTTCTGCTCTTCCAGTGGGCAACCGCTGGTTCTGTAACTTCTGCGTAGGTGTTCTGCAGTTACATTATCTCGGAAGCCGACTCTATTCTCAGCTCATTGCAGATGCCTGGCCTGAGCCAGAAGTGTACACAGTGCTGTACATGTGCTGCAGTCAGC
Source organism: Aquarana catesbeiana (assembly GCF_042186555.1). Classification (NCBI taxonomy): domain Eukaryota; kingdom Metazoa; phylum Chordata; class Amphibia; order Anura; family Ranidae; genus Aquarana; species Aquarana catesbeiana. Next base: position 15,573,444 of record NC_133327.1, read on the forward strand.
GTACAATCAACAATTTTCTTGCAGACGGGTAAGTTAGTTTTTGGCAGAGGGGAAACACACAAAGTCACTTGTCCAGCAAAAAAACTGTTGTTGGAATATTCCTAAGGCGTACTCCTCTGATAGGTGGAATTGCACAGAAATGCTCTCACTGGTCTCATTTTGATGTGGATCACTTCGGCCGCAGAAGGTTTGATGACTCCTATGAGATATTCTATCTAGAAGGACGGACTTGACAAAGAGGTGCACTTCTTGACCTTGTGTTGATAATGTCACTACTAAGTGGTTTATGAAGACTTTGAAGCTGGTCTTGAGCCCATTAAGTCCGCCCCTGCTTTTGTTAGGCCACACCCACTTTGCATTATGCAGTGCTGAGTGTGCCCCTTTAACCACCTCCAGTATTAGGGAAATGGTGGCGGCGGGGTGGTTCTATTGTTCTGGGATGACGTCATATGACGTCGCCCCACTCTCTCCACACATGTGCGCCAGTGGTGGGAACGCATTGCGGCGATTGATGGCGCACCGTGTCGCCGGGACATGGCGCATCCCTGATCTCGGTAAAGAACAAATGTCCAATCACAGCTGATCACATGTAAACAACGAAATGCCGGTTATCGGCTTTCCTCTCCTCACACTGACAGAATGTGAGGAGAGGAGAGCCAGTCAGTGGCATTTCCTCAGGTGCTGCACTGATTACCAGTGCAGCCCCAACAGTGATGCCAATCAGTGCTGCCTTTCAGATCGCAAACCCCCCCCCCCCGATCTGGGAGAACGTCATATGCCGTCCGCCTGTATGAACGAATGTCCCTCCTGGCTGTCAATTGACAATCGGCTGGGGGGGGGGGGGTGGTTAAAAAATGATTAATTATAATAAAATAAATAATTTTTAACCACTCAACAGTGTTGTTTTTTTTTTTTTTTAATATCAAACGAATTCCTTTATAACCAAAATAACATTTTAATTCTCTCTTTGGTATACAAAGCTTATATTATTTAACTTGAGAGCTTCAACCAGCCATTTTTTAGGTAGAAGACAGCATGGTGGGGTTTGGGGAAAGTGTCAGTGTGGAGGTGTCTGATGGGGTCACATAGCTGGTAAAAGGACAGACGGCCATCTTCACAATCCAAATAGACCCCGACTTTCTGCAACGGAGACTCCTGGTCTATTGTCATGGCCTCCAAGTCATGTTCATCTGCAAACACATTCAGAATCATGGCTAAACTGTACGGTTTATCCTGTTTTGTATAAGACTCTGATACCATTTTCAAGTCTAAGGATAAAGCCAATGATTTGTGTGCAGTTTTATTTATCCAGTAACAAATTTGTCACATGGAATTTGTTTTTAGATTTTAGAATGACTATTAGATCAGTTAGGGATCTGTGCAATGTAAGTGAGATCAAGAAATCATCCAGGTCACAGACCTCAGGTTCCTCCATATCCTGTTCTTCTAGGACAGTTATGGGGTCAGTTATGTTACACAGCCCCTCAATGTGACGGATCTTTCTGGATAGGGTGCCTTTCTGGGTCTCCAGTTGCTGCATCAGAGTGGAAACCGACAAAGAGACCTTCTCTTCCTGTCTGGAGATCTCACTCAGGACTCTCTGTTCCTGGACCTCCAACTGTCTCCTCATATCCTCATACAGGGCAGTGACTCTTTTCTTCTCATTATCAGCTTTTTCCTGCGTTTTTCTCTTGTGGTCCTGTAGATTCTGGATTTGTCCTTCAATCGCTCCTCTTGCTGTAGTCACTTTTTCACAAATATTTCTCAGTTTTTCCTTCTTCTTTTCTGAAACCTTTCATAGAAGTTCCACTTCATGTCCTTTATGTTTCCCCACCAGACAGCAGGACACACATAGACAGACGGCGTCCTCGGAGCAGTAATACTCCAGAAGCTTCTTGTGGATGGAGCACTTTTTACTTCTGAACACATGGTCCACTGCCTTGTTGTGGGCTGTCAGGTGTTTCTCACACATAGAAGTCTCACATAGCAGACAAGTCTTGATAGCTGCCACCCTAAAATGCACACAATATGTACAGAAGAGCTCACTTTTCTCCTGTTCCATAGATAGGGAGTCTTCCACAGTGTTACTCAACCTAACTTTCTTCTCTGGCACAGGACACTCTGCATACTCCTCTCTGCACCCCGGACAGGGAAAAACTCCAGATACCTGCTGTGTATTCAGAGCAGTCACAAAACAGTTCCAGCAGAACCTGTGTCCACATCTCAGTGTCGCCAGTTCCATATGAAGGTTCAGGCAGATGGAGCAGCTCAGCTCTTCTCCAAGTGCAGCAGACGCAATTCTCGAAACAACAAAGAAAGAACAAAACTAATAATCACTTTGTATAAGTAGAATGGAGTCTTAGAAGGAAATAAAATAGCCCCCAACTTTTAGAATTAAATCAATAGCAAAACTAATCAGTCCCTTACTTTATGCCAGGCTGCTAAGTGTATTCCTGGACTCCAACATCTCTTTTGGGTCCCACATCCAATCACTAAGTTTTGCTGCCTTCATCTCTGTAACTTCTTTTTTTTTCAAATACACCCTTTGTTAACCAATGACATCATCAAGATACTAAGTCACTCCCTTGCTATCGCTCATCACAACTATTGTAATTTCCTCCTTGTTGGCCTATCAATTTCCTCCTTGTTGGCCAAGGCTGTCACTCTTTCAGTCTATCATGAATGCTGTGGCCAGACTTATCCACTTTACCAACAGTTCAGTCCCCACCCCTTCTGCCAATATCTCCACTGGCTTTATCTTGCTCAACAAATATAATTCTAAGTCCTAGTAAGAACATAAGAAAGCCATCCACAACACTGCCCCAAGCTACAGCACCAGTCTGGTCTCAAAATATCACCCAAACTGTCCTGATTGCTGCTCCCAGAACCTCCTGCTCTCTAGATCCCTTGTCTCCTCCTCCCATGCTCACCCATAGGAGCCTCTCCCATCCTCTGGTACTCCCTACTGCAATCTCTTTGACTATCACCTTCTCTATCTGCCTTTAGATGATACCTGAAAACTCACCTATTCAAGAAAACCTATCCTGCCCCCACCTAAAGAACTGGACTTTTATGCTGGTATGGGTTATGGCGGTGATCAGAGCACTGGTATGGGTTATGGCAGTGATCAGGATGCTGGTATGGGTTGTAGTGGTGATCAGGATGCTGGTATGGGTTATGGCGGTGATCAGAATGCCGGTATGGGTCATGGCGGTGATTAGGACGCTGATATGGGTTATGGCAGTGATCAGAACGATAGTATGGGTTATGGCGGTGATCAGAATGCTGGTATGGGTTATGGCGGTGATCAGGACACTGGTATGGGGTATGGCAGTGTTCAGAAAGCTGGTATGGCATATGGCAGTGATCAGAACGCTGGTGTGGATTGTAGCGGTGATCAGGACGCTGGTGTAAAGGCTAGCTGGAGGCTAGCCTGTATTTGTGGGAGGAGGCTGAGAGGGCTACTTAAGCCTCCTCCTCCTTCAGGCCAGGGCTCGTCGGCGTCTCTGGGTTCAATAGGGGGTGGGGCCTACACGTCACTTCCGGGTCGGCTGCAACATGGCGGCGGTACCTCTGACGGTGCTTCGCTGGGGAGTTCGCCTGTCTACCCTCCTGCACCCATATTCACGGGTCCCTGTTTCTCCCGGTATTTCGGGGGGGGGGGGTGCTCGGCCGCCGCTGCCACCAGCCACTCCTCTCCCCATTCAAAAAACAGCTCCATGAGGGAGCCACTCGCTGGCCAGCATTCTCTCCCCTTACCAGCTTGCTGCAGGGGGGAGCCGCCAGCCCGTTTTTCTGGGTGTTGGGGGGGGAGAAAGTCCAGCCAGCCGTCTGTTCCTCTCTGCACGGCGCCACGGGGCCGCCCGCCCGCTTCTCTCGGCGATCATGCCGGGGGAGGGGGGGGGGGGGCCGTCCATCCATCCTCCACCCACCCTTCTTCCCTTCGGCAGCAGCTAAATCAGGTGCGGTCCGCCCGCTTCTCCCGGCGCTCGTGGGAGGGGGCGTTCGTCTTGTATAGCAGCTGCCGCCTGCTTCTTTTCCCTTTCATCCAGGTGCCTGCCAGAGCTGTGGGGAGCCGCCCACTTCTCACGGCGGGGGGGGGGCATCCAGCCATCACCTACGGCTCCATTTGGTTAGCGTGCTGTCTGCCCACCGGCTTCTCCCGGCGCCCAAAAGGGGGGGCGTCTATCCATCCAGCTGGGCACAATCCCGCATAGTTGGGGGGGGCCACCGCTGTCCCTCTGTTCCTGACAGTGCTGGGGGGGGCTGCCCGCCCGCTTCTCCCGCCACTCACACTGGGGGGAGGAGGGGGGGTTGTGCCGTCTGTCCGGTCATCCATCCTCCAACCACCCACTTTCCCCACAGCCCCATCTGTCCGGGGGGGTGCTGCCCGCCCACGTCTCCCGGCTCTCATGCCGGGGGAAGGGGGGGCACGTCCGTCCATTCTCCACCCACCCACTTGCCACTCGCCCGCCAATACACCTCCCTGGTACCACGCCATGCACCGTGGAGGGGACGCCCGCACGTCTCCCAGTTTTTCATAGCCGGGGGTGGCGCTCACACGACCGCTCACCTCCCGGTATTCACGTGGGGCATCATGTGGGGGGGGGGCCCGCATGCCTCCCGGGCACCCACCGCTGCAGTCATAAGTGTTCATATCGCAGCATTTCGGTCCCAGGACTTCTGTCATAGCGTTTCGGCACAGGTTTTCTGTCATAGCATTTCTGTTTAGGCGTTTAGTCTCATCGCTTGTTTTCCTGTCATGGCGTTTCCTGCCTCAGCATTTCTGTCTCAAATGTTCTGCCCCTCTGACTACAAGTCAGAACATCCTGCTGATTCCTGCAAAGGTCCATGATAACCTTTAAACATGAATTGTATTTTGATCTAAGACTATTTCTGTATTTTTCCCCACAGCATTTCTGTCATAGCGTTCAGCATTTCTGTCGCAGGGGTTCAGCATTTCTGTCGCAGGGGTTCAGCATTTCTGTCATAGCATTCAGCATTTCTGGCTCAACGTTCTGTCCAGCATTTCTGTCATAGCATTCAGCATTTCTCTCTTAGAGTTTTGCCCTAGCTTGCTGTCATAAGCGTTCAGCATTTCCATCTCAGCGTTCTGACCTAGCTTTTCTGTCATAGCTTTCTGCCCCGGCATTTCTGTCTCGGCGTACAGTCTCGGCATTTCTGTCATAGCGGTTCTGCCGTAGGATTTCTGTATAGCGTTTCTGGCTCAGGATTTCTGTCATGGCATCTCTGACCCAGGATTTCTGTCATGGCATTTTTTCTTTATTCGGTCCTGGTGTTTTCTGTCATAGTGTTCTGCCCCAGCATTTCTGGCTCAGCGTTCAGGCTCAATTTTTCTGTCTCGGCATTTCCGTCATAGCGTTTCTGCCCCAGGGTTCTGTCTTTGCATTTCTGCCATCAGTATTTCAGTCTCAGCGTTTCTGTCATTGCGTTTCGGTCATGGCATTTCTGCCTCAGTGTTTCTGCCCCAGGATTTCTGTCATCGTGTTTCTGCCTCTGCGTTCTGTCTGAGCGTTTTCTACCCCAGCATTTTCTGTCATGGCATTTCTGCCCCTGGGTTTCTGTCATGGCATTTCTGCCCCTGGGTTTCTGTCATGGCATTTCTGCCCCTGGGTTTCTGTCGTTACATTTCTGCCCCAGGGTTTCTGTCATTACATTTCTGCCCCATTGTTTTTGTAATTACATTTCTGCCTCAGGGTTTTTGTAATTACATTTCTGCCCCAGGGTTTCTGTCATTAAATTTCTGCCCCAGGGTTTCTGTCATTACATTTCTGCCCCAGGGTTTCTGTCATTACATTTCTGCCCCAGGGTTTCTGTCGTTACATGTCTACCCCTGGGTTTCTGTCGTTACATTTCTGCCCCTGGATTTCTGTCGTTACATTTCTGCCCCTGGGTTTCTGTCGTTACATTTCTGCCCCTGGGTTTCTGTCGTTACATTTCTGCTCCTGGGTTTCTGTCGTTACATTTCTGCCCCTGGGTTTCTGTCATTACACTTCTGCCCCAGGTATTTTCTGTCATTACATTTCTGCCCCAGGTATTTTCTGTCATTACATTTCTGCCCCAGGTATTTTCTGTCATTACATTTCTGCCCCAGGTATTTTCTGTCATTACATTTCTGCCCCAGGTATTTTCTGTCATTACATTTCTGCCCCAGGTATTTTCTGTCATTACATTCATGCCCCAGGGTTTTACTGTCATCACGTTTCTGTCTCAGCATTTAGTTCAGCATTTCTATCATAGCGTTATTGTGCTCATGTTTCTGCCCTAACGTTTCTGTTTCAGTGTTCAGCCTCAGCATCTCTCAGAGGGGCATCGTTGTTCAGTCACAGCACATACTCCGGTAGCTGTTTCATCTTCGTTGTTTGTCATGTCTCAGTTTTTGTTCATGGTTGTACCTGCGTCAGGTAGCTAGGGCTCACATGTCAGGATCTGTCACGTCTACAGATCCATACGGGCTGAGGTTTCGTTTGTTAATGATTGTTGACCACAATCTTCTCGCCCGTATAACATACGTCATACGATGCACGTTCATTCACCACACCTGTATGATTACCCACCACGGTCTGTGGGTGCACCAGCCCTGAGTTTTCAGTTAATTACCTGTCTCTGCGCGGCAGGTTACTCGGGCTCACTCTTTACTCACTCGAGGGGGGGTCCATCATCAGGTTTATTCATGCGCAGTGGTCTTGGCATTTCCGCTCATACTTGGGTAGACACAGAGGGGCGTTGTTGTTCTCTTGTCTTGTCTGTTATTTCTCTTGTGCATGTTCTCAGGTTGGGCTGTATTGGCATTCGTTATCCCCTTATTGGTCCTTAAGTGGTAGGTTTGGGCAAACGTCATCATGATTCTGGATTCCACTCTCGGCTCGGATCTTGTCTAGGATGTGGCCTTGAAGACTGCTCAGGGACGTCAGTCTGGTCATCTTTTCTGTTCCCCAGCCGGTTCCAGGTAGGGGGGTTTTCAGTCACTTTGGGTATGACTGTTTTCATGCCATGGGACTTATTTCCCTGGGGTGGAGTCTGGCCCTCCTTCCTCGGTTCTGTTTTAGGCTCGGTTGTCAGGTCACAGGCTGAAGCACGACCCGATCGCATCAGGTGGGACCAGTATTCTGTGTCTGGCATGGTTTCTCCATGTTGTCAATACTTATTGCCATAGTGCATGGGCCTCATCCACCTACTCCATCACATCCTTCAGGTATTTAGCATTTTGAACTCCTACCAGTTGTTCTTTGGCACTCACCCTCGCACTTCCCCATACCAGTATGGCCAGGCCAGGGCTTGGGAGGGGTTTCACTGAGCACTTCACTGGTGTCCGTTCGTAGTTTCGATCTTCTCGGCCATTCATTTTGCAGGGGCTACTCGGGGCAGCCATTGCTCCCCTTCCCCCACGCATCCTCATTTACAAGCAGTTCATTCTCATTTCTGGGTCGTCTCGGACTTCAGGCCCTGTCCAATCATTCACGGGATGTTTAGTTGGGTTCTTGGTAGCTTCACAGGTCTGTAGGGGGTTCTGTCTCATCACCAAGTCGGGGGGGGGGGAATGTTTTTCCGGTCATAGGGGACACTTTTCGGATACATACTGTTGCCATCCGGGTGAACGCTACTACTCTTGATCGATTGTTACCTTCCCTTCTTCACCTAAATTTGTGTCTTTTGCCCTCTTTTCAGGCATACCTCAGGCCTTGGTGCTTAGGACTATCACTTTCTCACTCGAAGACTCTGACTACAAGTGTAAAGGCTAGCTGGAGGCTAGCCTGTATTTGTGGGAGGAGGCTGAGAGGGCTACTTAAGCCTCCTCCTCCTTCAGGCCAGGGCTCGTCGGCTGGGTTCCCACCCACCCGTTTCCCCCAATCTTCATACATACTCATACTCATATTACTTTTACTTTTTCTTACATTCAGGGTATGCCCTCTTTTCAGGCATACTGACCAGTCAGGCCAAGGCATACCTCAGGCCTTGGTGCTTAGGACTATCACTTTCTCACTCGAAGACTCTGACTACAAGTATGAGTTATGGCAGTGATCAGAATGCTGGTATGGTATATGGCAGTGATCAGAACGCTGGTATGGACTGTAGCGGTGATCAGGACGCTGGTATGGGGTATGGTGGTGATCAGAACACTGGTATGGGTTATGGCAGTGATCAAGATGCTGGTATGGGTTATGGCGGTAAACAGAACGCTGGTAAGAGGTATGGTGATGATCAAGACACTGGTATGGTGTACAGCGGTGATCAGGACACTGGTATGGGGTATGGTAGTGATCAGAATGCTGGTACGGAGGTGATCAGGAAACAGGTATGGGTTATGGCGGTGATCAGGGCACTGGTATGGGGTATGGCAGTGGTCAGGATGCTGGTATGGGTTGTGGCAGTGATTACAATGCTGGTATGGGTTATGGCGGTGACAAGAACGCTGGTATGGGTTATGGCGGTGATCAGGATGCTGGTATGGGTTGTGGTGGTGATCAGAATGCTGGTATGGGTTATGGCAGCGATCAGGATTCTGGTATGGGTTATGGCGGTGATCAGGATGCTGGTATGGGTTGTGGTGGTGAACAAAATGCTGGTATGGGTTATGGCAGCGATCAGGACACTAGTATGGGTTATGGTAGTGATCAGGATGCTGGTATGGGTTGTGGTGGTGATCAGAACACTGGTATGGGTTATGGCAGTGATCAGGATGCTGGTATGGGTTGTAGTGGTGATCAGGATGCTGGTATGGGTTATGGCGGTGATCAGAATGCCGGTATGGGTCATGGCGGTGATCAGGACGCTGGTATGGGTTATGGCAGTGATCAGAAGGATGGTATGGGTTATGGTGGTGATCAGAATGCTGGTATGGGTTATGGCGGTGATCAGGACACTGGTATGGGGTATGGTGTTGATCAGGATGTTGGTATGGGTCATGGCGGTGATCAGAATATTGGTATGGGTTATAGTGGTGATCAGGACACTGATATGGGTTGTGGCAGTGATCCGAACGCTGGTGTAGGTTATGGCAGTGATCAGAATGCTGGTATGGGTTATGGCGATGATCAGGATGCCAATATGGGTTATGGCGGTGATCAGGATGCTGGTATGGGTTGTGGTGGTGATCAAAATGCTGGTATGGGTTATGGCAGTGATCAGGATGCTGGTATGGGTTGTGGCAGTGATTAGAATGCTGGTATGGGTTATGGCGGTGACAAGAACGCTGGTATGGGTTATGGCGGTGATCAGGATGCTGGTATGGGTTATGGCAGTGATCAGGATGCTGGTATGGGTTGTGGTGGTGATCAGGACGCTGGTATGGGTTATGGCAGTGATCAGAACGATGGTATGGGTTATGGTGGTGATCAGAATGCTGGTATGGGTTATGGCGGTGATCAGGACACTGGTATAGGGTATGGCGGTGATCAGGACACTGGTATGGGTATGGCGGTGATCAGGACACTGGTATGGGTATGGCGGTGATCAGGACACTGGTATGGGTATGGCGGTGATCAGGACACTGGTATGGGGTATGGCAGTATTACAGGCAGCACTGGTGACACTGGGGCTGGTGACTGGCTGGATTGCTCAGAGACACTGGGTCAGGCTGACACTGGTGTTCTTACAGACAGGGTAACAGGCTGTGTTTTACTCACAGGCTGCACTAATGGTTCTGTCTGCTCTCACAGGCGATCTCTTTGAGAGGAGAGAGAACCAATGTTTACTTTCACTTTAATCGTTTACTATGTGAGCACTGTGATTGGACACAGCGATCACAAGGTACAGGACCAATAATGTTTATGTACTGTGGACAGACAGGAAGTGGTTAAATAATCTTCAAGCCTAAGTGTAAAAAAAGGAAAACCAGTTTTTGTTGCAATGTTCACCTTTCGCCCATTCCGGCAACTTCATCTGAGCCCAGGTCATCTTAGACCTGACCCCCCCAGCCTGTGATTGGACGGTGAACGGAAACCACCCAACTGCTGAACTTAACAAAAAGGGACACGCAAGAGACATGCGGCACATGTTGTGCGCTGCAGCAAAAATTGGATGTGGTTATATAGGTGCAGTGTAAGGGATGTCATTATATAATAATGGATATGAGTTGATGTGAATGGGGCCCCATATATCAGGGATGTGTTCTGTACAGAGTCCATACTGTCCTCCAGAGGCGGCTCTAGGCTTTGTGAGGCCTTAGGCAAAACTTCGACATGAGGTCCCACTGATGCCCTTGAACTATGCAGCAGGCCTTCCCAGATTGAGATGCTGGTGCGGTGGATGGGAAAAGTGACGTGCGCAGACGCAACATCACTCCTCATTGGCTGGTAGGCAGAACATCAGGAGTCTTAGGTTACGCGAGAAGTGAGTGTAACAGGGCTTTTAACGTTGCCTGCATACAGAGGCATTAAGATGTCCTGTCATCTCTAAAATAAAGGGCTGCAGATCAGATGTTCGGCACGCTTAAGTGAGACAGGGCTCTTAACGCTGCCTGAGCACAGCAGTGTTAAGGTCCCCTGTCAATCAAAACTGGGGTAATGTGTGTTGCACTACCCCTGAAGGAGCCGCTTGGTAATTTTGGGTTCCCTGTTCTGCGCCTCCACTCCAAGAACACCTTCAGCCCCTCTGACACACCTGGTTGATTGAATCACTACAGACACACATAGCGTATAGTACCTTTCACCTTACTGTAGGATATAGGCAATAAACAATTACACACGTGTTTAGTGGTAGACACTATTTGTCTAGAATTAGGAACTTGCATAAATGATAAAAAATCCAGTTCACAAAGCAGAGTAGAACTGCCCTCAGGTAATAAAGGTAAACAAATATATCTATAAAAGCAGCTCTACATCAATAGCAAAAAAATCAATGCGAGAAAAGGTAAATCAATATTTAGCAACACAACTGTAATCTAAACATGTTTAAAGAAATAGAAGTTTCCTAATTGTTTTCGAGTGCACTCGAAAAAATGAGAGAAGGTGGGGTCCCCCTTTAAATGGCAACAACAAACTGTGCAGGGCCAGTGCAAGGATTTTTGTTTACTTATCCCTGGTCCAAGAAGTGACGTCATACAGGGGAGGGCTGGCAGCCTGTCCAGTCAAGTGGCCCATTGAACCACCAAATCAGCTCATCCATGCCCACCTGGTTTTTCAATGCAGCCTCACCAGTGCCGCCTCATCAGTGCCCATCAATGCAGACTCATCAGTGCCCATCAATGCAGCCTCACCCTGTGCCACCTCATCAGTGCCCATCAATGCAGCCTTATCAGTGCCCATCAATGCAGCCTTATCAGTGCCCATCAATGCAGACTCACCAGAGTTGTAGTTTCCTCTGCCCTGCTCGGGAGCTTGAGCGCGGACTACAACTCCCGGAATGCAACAGCAGCCGGATGGGCCGCAGGCCCAATTTCCTACAGAAGAAAAAAAAAAAGGCAGCGGGCAGCAGCTGCCAGCTGTTTTCAACATAGATTAGAGAGGCCTAGGGGGCACTCTGCCCCCCTCCCGGCCCAGCCTGTCCCTGACGTCATACATGACACTTCACGGTCTGTGTACAAGAGGGTGGCTGAGTGGATGAAGGTCTGCTGAGCTACGGCCGCCCTTCCCAGTGCCACCCATCATGACAGCACCGGGCCCGCAGGTGGGACAGTGGTGCCCGGTAAACATGGTGAAGGGGGTTGCACATTGTTTCAGTGGTGGAAGTGATAGGCGGCTTCCCAGCCACTTGTAACACTTCCAGATGAAAGGCGACAGTCAGCTTTACTATAGTACACACACTTCGAGCTGCTATAGGGGCTGGGGATTAGGATTTTACTGCCCCCCTATCCTGGTGCCCTGAGGTGGCTGCTTAAGCCACCATATGGTAGTGCTGGCCATAGCCCTAGGGCCACTACAGTTATAGGGCAGTCTTTAGGCTCGGTTCACATGTGATTCGCACCACACTGCAGTGCAAATCACATGTGAAGTCTGTGCTATGCGATTTCTGCCATACAGATAGTATTGCTGAATTTGCATCGCATTTGGACCAAGGTCATGCAGGACCCTTTTTTGGTCCACACCAGAATCGGATCGCATGGGTGTTCCCACCCATGCGATCCGATTCACGTCTAAATTGACAGTTTACACAGCAATATGTGAACCGATCTGGGGGTGTCATTAACTTTGTATTGACACTTTCAGCGGTTCGCATAAGGCAGTGTGAACCGAGTCAGGTGCGATGCAGGAACCGGCAGTGGATTCACAGGGTTCTCGCATCGCACCAGTGTGAACCGAGCCTAAGTGTTGGTTCACACTGCAGCGATGTGGGAACCCTGCGAATCCGCTGCGGGTTCCCGCATCGTATGTCTCCCGGTGGCAGTTCACACTGCCTTATGTAAACTGCTTGGAGGGTCAATACAAAGTTAATGACACCCCCCAAATCAGTTTGCATATCGCAGTGTAAACTGCAAATTCGGACAGGAATCAGATCACATGGATGTGAACACCCATGCGTTCCGATTCTGCTGCAGATCAGAAAAGAGGTCCTGTGCGAGTTTGGTCCGAATGCGATACAAAATCCAGCCATACAATGTGTATAGCTGAAATCGCACAGAAGTCGCATGTGATTTGCACTGCAGTGTGGTACAAATCACATCCGATGCTGAACATTGCTGCAGTGTGAACTAGCACTAAGTCCTAAATCTTCATCTCTAGCAGCTGTGAATAGGGCCTGCGGCACTATTAGGGCCAAAGAATACCAGGGTGGGCAGTTCCTATAGATGGCAGAAGATAATGGCCGACTGGCCTTTTTACCTGACCTGGGGATACAGCAACAATGGTTCCTCTGATCAGGAGTTAGCTCATTCTGGGTTGCCTGTGGCGACTCCGCTGGGTGGTGCCCAGATCTGTATTCTGGAAATAACTTCATGCCTTTCTTCAGAAGTGATGGTGATAGGCAGTGTGGATTTCTCTCTGGTGGTGCAGTGCAGTGGGATTCTCTCTCTCTGATGGTGCAGTGGGATTCTCTCTCTCTCTGATGGTGCAGTGGGATTCTCTCTCTCTCTGATGGTGCAGTGGGATTTTCTCTCTCTGATGGTGCAGTGGGATTCTCTCTCTCTGATGGTGCAGTGGGATTCTCTCTCTCTCTGATGGTGCAGTGGGATTCTCTCTCTCTGATGGTGCAGTGGCATTCTCTCTCTCTGATGGTGCAGTGGGATTCTCTCTCTCTCTGATGGTGCAGTGGCATTCTCTCTCTCTGATGGTGCAGTGGGATTCTCTCTCTCTGATGGTGCAGTGGGATTCTCTCTCTCTGATGGTGCAGTGCAGTGGGATTCTCTCTCTCTGATGGTGCAGTGGGATTCTCTCTCTCTCTGATGGAGTTCTGGGTGCACTTCCCCAAAATTCCCCCGGGATTCTGGATCTCTCTCCCTCCTCTTCAGCTGGGCATGCTGGGGGCTGCAGTTTCTTCCCTTAGTTTTGCAATGTCCACCACTCGAGACTACATTACCCACAATCCTCCTCTGTTTCATTTTAGTGTTTTTTCCCCCTTGTCCAATAAGAAGGAGGGGAAAGAAACACAGTACCGTGGTGAGAGGAGGAGAGGGGGGGGGAGAAGAGCCCTCAGCAGCTTCTCTCTCTCCACACAGACACAGACAGCTGCTCTGTTTTTCTGCTGCTCTGCTCAACTCTGACAGGAGGAAGGAGGAGGGATGGGCAGGAAGCAGAGAGAGAGGGAATGCCCTCCATTTTTTTAGCGGCGGCTCGAGCAGGGGGGTGAAGGAGATCTCCTCGGACCCGCTCCTGTCATTTGCCGGCGGCATATATCAGGCAAATTCGGCGATGGCGAGGCCCCTATGATGGCGAGGCCTGAGGCGATCGCCTAATTTGCCTAATTGGAGAGCCGCCTCTGCTGTCCTCCTCCCCCTCTGTACACTCGCCTTGTGTGTCCTGTGATAGCACTGCTGTGTCACACCTTTCCCAGAGCCTGCCTTTTGTACTACACAGGAGCTGGGAGGGGGAGGAGTCAGGACAGGAAGTCACAGCCTGCAGGCAGCAAGGGACCATGGGATATGTAGTCCTTAGACATGGACATGCGGGAAGCCGCAAAGCATGCTGGGGATCTAGGAAGCTATGGGAAAAGAAGGCACATGGAGGAAAGAGGAGAACGTGCAGGTGAGACAGGCAGAAAATACAGGAGGAGGAGGGGCAGCGATGTAACAGATCAAGTTGGTGGAAGAACTATAAGTCCCAGCAGACACCTAAGAATAGGGATTTCTGGGAGATACAGGGGGTCTAACACTGGCCACATGCTTCTCATTTCTCTGTTCCAGGTGAGGGAAGGTTAGTCAAAGAACAATGAGAATAATTTAGATCCTCAGTGTTGGGGAGACATTTGTAAAATGTAGATGTAAAATTGTGTCCGTTACAGCGGGGTCCGTCCACCAAATAAGATTTCACTTTTTGGGGGTCATCATTGTGCTTTTTTTTTTTTTTAACCACTTCCATACCACCCCTATTCTGGCACTCCTCTGTAAAAAATCATAATTTGCTGCTAGAAAATTTACTCAGAACCCCCAAACATGTTTTTTTTTTTTAATCAGAGACCCTAGGAAATAAAATGGCGATCGATGCAACTTTTTATGTCACATGGTATTTGTGCAGCAAAGTTTTTTGGGGGAAAAAAAAACAGCTTCCTGAATTAAAAAATAAACAAAACAGTAAAGTTAGCCCGATTTTTTGGTATAATGTGAAAGACGATGTTACACTGAGTAAATAGATACCTAACATGTCACGCTTTAAAATTGCGCACTTTTGTGGAATGGCGCCAAACTTCGGTACTTAGAAAATCTCCAAAGGCGACGCTTTAACATTTTTTACAGGTTACATGTTTAGAGTTTTGTAATACTGACATATAATCACACACATAGGTTGGACTTGATGGACTTGCGTCTTTTTTCAACCTCACCTACTATGTTAAACAAAAAAAAAAAAAGAGTTACAAAGGAAGGTCTAATGCTAGAATTATTGCTCTCGCTTTAACGCTCGCGGTGATACCTCACATGTGTGGTTTGAACGCCGTTTACATATGTGTATGAGCGACTTACGTATGCGTTTGTTTCTTTTTGAGCACGCGGGAACGGGGGCGCTTTGAATAATTTTTTCTTATTGCTTATTTTACTCTTATTTTTTTATTTTTACACTTTTTCTTTAAATTTTTTTTTTTTTTTTTGATCACTTTTATTCCCATTACAAAGAATGGAAACACCCCTTGTAATAGGAATAGTGCATGACAGGTCCTCTTTATGGAGAGATGTGGGATCTATAAGACCCCACATCTCTCCTCCAGGCTGGAAAGACTGAGATCAATAATAAATAAATAAACGATCGCGGCCTTTCCAGCCGAGTCCCCAGCAATGTTTACGTCCGCTGGCCCGGACGTGATGTCATAGTCACATAGTTACATAGTAGGTGAGGTTGAAAAAAGACACAAGTCCATCAAGTCCAACCTATGTGACGTCATAACGTCGCGCCCGGGCCTCCGAAGGTCATAGAGATGACTGGGGACCATTTGAGGAGGCAAATAAGCAGAGCTTCCCGTTATGGGTGGAGCTCCGCTTTAAGGTTGTCTGTAATGAATGTGATATTTATCAGGATGTCTGTTATTCTTCTCAGATTTACTTTGTTTTTTCCTTTGGGCGGGGGTAATAACAATCTTGTAGGGGAGGCGTTTTGCTATGCCATTTATTCAATGCATTAACCGCTTGACCTCTGGAACGTTTAACCCCTTTTCATGATCCCCACAGCGATATTCAGCACTGCGCTACTTTAACTGGTAAAAGCGCGGTCATGCAACACTGTACCCAAATTACATTTATATTATTTTTTTCTTCGAACAAATAGAGCTTTCTTTTAGGCCGGGTTCACATATGTGCTGCCGCGGGTTTGTGCCTGGGGACCGCTGCGTGTCTGTTCATCGGTTCAGGTGCGATTCAGGTCCGAATTTTGACCTGCGTGAACTGGCTTCATTCAGAGCCGCTCACACTTACCTGTCATGTGAATTGGATGGGGGGAAACCTCAGGTCGGGTGCATGCTTTGGCCAATCATCACACAGCAATGCTCTGCTATCTCGCAGTGCATTATGGAGCGTTCCGCGGCGCTCGAATTTGCTGCAAACGCCCCATAATTTTCGCTCTTCGGTGAACACGTTCGACCCGAACATCAAGCTCATCCCTAATAAATCAAAGAACAGCGCAGACAGTGTATTGACCCTTAGCAGCCAATCAGCTTTGTTCTAATGTGAATTTTTTTTTTTTTTTGTCATTTGCACTGTTAGGCTTGATTCACATCTATGCATGTTGCTTTTGAGCGTTTCTGCAGTGCTCTTTGCGGTGCTTGCCGCGTTTGTGAAAATGCGTTTTTTCCGCGTTTTGCGTTTTTTTTTTTACAGTGTTTTTTTTATACTGTATATAATATAGTGTTAAAAAAAAAGAAAGGAAAAAAACGCAAAACACGGTAAAAACACACCAAAAACGCAGTAAAAACGCGGTACTTGCGTTTTGGATGAGAGTCCATTGAATTCTATTACATGCAAAACGCTGCATTTTGCATGAAAAAAAGTCCCCGACCCTTTCCAAAAACGCAGAGGCACAAAAATCCATTTAATATAGTGTTTAAAAAAAAGAAAGAAAAAAAAAAAAAAACGCAAAACACGGTAAAAACATACCAAAAACGCAGTAAAAACGCGGTACTTGCGTTTTGGATGAGAGTCCATTGAATTCTATTACATGAAAAATGCTGCATTTTGCATGAAAAAAAGTCCCCGACCCTTTCCAAAAACGCAGAGGCACAAAAATGCATTGATGTGAACATGTTCCATAGGAACGCATGTTAAAAAATTCCCATGCATTTCTGCAAAATGCATCAAAAAACGCATTAGTGTGAATAGAGCCTAAGGCTGGATTCAAAATGCAAAAAGCAATAAAAATGCATAGGTGTGAATCCAGCCTAAAAATCTGTGGCTCTCAGCTGCTAAATCTGGTCAGCATGGGCCAATCACCCCATTGTACAACTTCTATAAATCTGACTAAGGCTCCATTCACACTAGTGCGTTTTTTGATGCATTTTGCATTTTGCAGAAATGCATGGGAATTTTTTAACATGGGTTCCTATGGAACATGTTCACATCAATGCCTTTTTGTACCTCTGCATTTTTGGAAAGGGTCGGGGACTTTTTTTCATGCAAAATGCAGCGTTTTGTATGTAATAGAATTCAATGGACCAGCATCAAAAACGCAAGTGCAGCGTTTTTGCAGCATTTTTACAGCCTTGTTGATGCATTTTTGGTGTTTTTTTTTTTTTTTTAACTGTATACAGTCTAAAAAAAACTGTAAAGAAAAAAAAAACGCAAAATGCCGCAAAAACGCTGTAAAAATGCTACAAAAACGCTGCTCAAAAACGTGGCAAGCATCACAAAAAAAACTCCAAAAACGCTCAAAAGCAACATGCATAGATGTGAATCGAGCCATATAGTGTACAACTCACGGAATGCTCTTCCCGACTTGCATTGTGTGTGTGCCACTAATAAACCGTTTTGTAGCAATTCATGTTCTATTTGGAAACCAAAACCCGTCCTCTGATTCCAGTGAGAAGATCTGTCATCTGTGCATCATCGCTATGACCTGGACATCTAAAAGGTTGTAAAGTTCCTTTTATTTCTACAAAGGAAAATAAATCAGGAGATTTTACAGAATAAAAGTAATACTGTGCATAGCTACAATGTGTGTTATAATCTGTTCCTTCTCATCTTAAATAATGTATTGCACCCCTATACAGAGCCTTGGGTTTACTAATTATCTCCCGCTGTGGCTCTCTGATCCTCAAATACTCCTTGACAATTGACATCTGTACAGTTATGCCTAGAAATGTATAGCAAACCTGAACAAACCAATCCAGGGCAAAGCAACAGGTTCTCTTTCAATTAGTCACAAAGGCCACATATGACAATCAGCCCAATGAGACCTCCTGCACTGATTTGTCAGTCTCTTGAGTCAATATATAAAAATTGCTATGTAGATACCTTTTATCTATGGTTGCATGACTGCTGACCCTTTGGCTAATCTTTCTTTCTCTCTGGGTGGTGGTTTTGGACTTTCAGGGGCTAATGTTGAGGAAGGAAGTGATCTACTGCAGGAACAGTATTGCAATAGACTTGCGTCCCTCGGCTGTAGGGGTTGGCCTTTACTGTCGGAGCTTGTGCACATGTGCATCAAAAGAAACAGACATGAATGGGCAGCACACAACGAAGGAGTCTCTAATCTTTCCAAACAAAGGGCCAGTTTATTGTCCTTCAGACTTTAGGAGGGCCAGACTTTGTCTAGTGGGAGTGGATGTAACCAACGCCCCATCATTGGTATCAATGGGAGGAATAGGGCCCCTTCGCTGGTGGTTGTGGGAGGAAGGGTGCCAAATCGCCATTGTCAGTGGGAGAAATAATCCCATCGTTGGTATCTGTGGAAGGAAGAATGCTCCATCACTGGTGTCAGTGATATAATGCCCAAAGGGCCAGATAAGGGCAAGCAAAGGGCCACGGTTTGGAGACTACCAGGGTAGTATATTACTTTTAATGAACATTAATTACAGCAATGGCCATGTTTCACCTCCTTTCTTATCCCTTTTAAATTACCTGTTGATCCTGCCAGTTTCCAGTTGTGCTTTAGACTTTTGGTGAAGGGCCGACAACACTTTCTGGCTGCCACTGAAATGGTCTCTGCATTGTCGGCCCTTCACCAAAAGTCTAAAGCACAACTGGAATTTGGCAGGATCAACAGGTAATTTCAAAGGGATATGAAAGGAGGTGAAACGTGGCCATTGCTGTAATTAATGTTCATCAAAGGGATATAAAAGAAAGTGAATATTTGCTTTTGTCTGGAGAAACACTTTAATGCCTCCCTCTTAGTGGCACAAACTCACCTATCATTCAGTCCCTCACCATTCTTTTCACCTGATATGAGGTAAGAAAATACTTCTACATCTGGGAAGCATTGGACTCAATCACTTTCCACTCATGGGAGAGTGCTTGTGATTGGCCCGATATTGTCACATTTGGGGGAACAGACCATACTTAGGCCTGTGTAAGCTTCAACTAGATCAACTCAGAGTTTTCACATTCCGGGAAAAGAAGATGAATATGTGTTGCTTTGCATTATCCATGGTCATTATGAGTAGTCTTGTCCTTCCTGTTGGATTTTATATTATGGAGACATGGGACAAGATTCAGAACACCCAAAACTTCACAATGAGTAGAAACAGAAGATTAAATTATAATGGGGAGTCTCCACAAGATAGACGAACCCTGTGGGTGACCCAACCTACTAGACTTCAGCCATCACTGGAGTGTCCCATTTGGGTGGGCTGATGATTTAATAACAGATTAGTCTATAAATGGGTGTTTAATTGGATTGACATTGATCTAGGCCATCGTAAGGCTGAGGTCAGGCCTCTATCAGGATAGGCATCAATGGGCTATCTTGAGAGATGAGCGGCTCCTCCACGCTCAGTGTCCAGGCCAGGCCAGCTTGTGCAGTGATCTAGCTGCGTTTTCCAGTCGTTCTCTGTACTCCAACTCACTGTAATTCCCCTTCGGTACCCCAGGCAGTCCATACAGAGCCCCCCAGCAACAGCCGGCAATCACACCTGTGGAGTCACTGTCACCTGAAAGTGCAAGAAATGAAAAAGACAACGTCAAAACACGAGAGTACACCGAATAGTGTGTCCACAAATAACTATGAATGCTTTCCCATCCGCCCCGGGATCCCTTTAAAAAGGGCTCAGGGTCGTGAGGGATCGGCGATCATGTGACCACAAACTCATACACCGAAAACCAAAGTCTTCAAAAACGTACCAGTAATTATCATTACTAAGTAGGAAGCAGAGGCTGCTTATGTATTTTTGATAATAGGATTGAATTGGCTCACCTCCATGGAACATAGAGCGGCTACATAGCTCCTCCCATGAGTCCCCTGCCCCCAGCAGAGCATCGTATGCGATCATTGGAGCATCATGGCCACTCCTCCCCGCCCAGTCATCCAAACACCAGCGAGCATACTCCTTGTCCCTCTCTTCAGGACCATACAGAGGTGGAAACACAGCTGGTCCAGTACCCTGAGATAGACCTCTCTCTGACAGGTACCTAATGAGGAAACACAAGTGTGATAACCGCACTACAATGACATCATCAATTAAATAAATAAAATGCGTGCAGATCTAATGCTTTACCCAATGACCATTTTAATAGAATAAAAAAAGAGTGCCAATAACATACTCACAAATTGCCATGGGCAAGGAAGCGTAGAATGCACAAGGGGCTTCAAATGCAGAAAGGTCAGGATTTGGGCGCCATACACCAAGACCCAGACAGCACATGATCCACACTCCCTTAT
Source organism: Aquarana catesbeiana (assembly GCF_042186555.1). Lineage (NCBI taxonomy): Eukaryota > Metazoa > Chordata > Amphibia > Anura > Ranidae > Aquarana > Aquarana catesbeiana. The sequence goes on from NC_133327.1 coordinate 15,593,849, forward strand.
CTCTCCCATCTGAACACCACCAGCATCATGCACACTCCCTCACTTCTAGCATTATCTGCATTCCCTTACCTCTCCCAGCTGACTACCACAAGCATCATGTACACTCCCTTACCTCTCCCAGCTTTCTCGGAAGTAATCCCACACTTCCACGTGGCACTCAAAATCCTTCCCTGTGGAGCGGATATACTCCAGAGCCACGGGAAAAGCCTCTAACAAACGCAACCCCCATAATTCCAGGGGGACCCTCTGTACCGCCAGAGCTGTAAAGAGGGCCGATGCCAGAGATCCAAGGTACCCTGCAAGAGAAAATAGAGAGACAAGGATCAATATATATGAATATACCAGAGTATCTATCTGTGGATGGGGTGAATGAACTGGGTGGCCATTGCAAAATATCCATATTCTCTCTAGAGGTGTTTGAGTGCAGTGCCCTAAAATTTACCCCCTTATAGGCCACATCTAAAATGTAGGAAATCCACCAAAATTGACCATGTGACATCACCGAAAGTGTATTATAAATACAAAATCTGTACAAGTGCAGAAAGTATAAATACAATTTATATTTTGTATAGTGATAGACTGTTATATTTTATGGTACATGATAACTGAAGACCCAACTGCAGCCATCTTGAAACATGACCAACCCGTGGGGTGGTTGTGAGTCATTTGTCCGCTCTCCACACTGATAGCAACCAGGAGAGGCAGCTCTGATGGTCGGGGAAATCTGGGAAAAGAATATACTCCAAATAAAAATGTATACCGGTATGTATATATATTGGTGTAACATCAGAGAAACATTTTCAAGTGGTGCTGGGACTTCCAGTACTTATTTGTTAGGAGTGATGGAGATACACAAATTCAATCATCGCTCCAGTTTGACTGCTCACATAATACAAGGATCCCCCTCCAGTGTAAAAATACAACATGAGCACCAAGCCAAAGGGAGAGTCCAAAAATGCTTTAATAGTTCTTTAGCAACTTCACAAGGACAGCCAACCTGTCCCGGCAGTCACAAAAATTAAAGGTTTTGAAAACTTTCATGGATTTAGGAAAACTATTTATTACATCTACATCATTCTCTACCCTCTTAAGGTTCCTATCTCACATGCCTATATTCTAATGCCCTGTACACGCGATCGGATTTTCCGACAACAAATGTTGGATGTGAGCTTGTTGGCTGAAAGTCTGACCGTGTGTATGCTCCATCGAACATTTGTTGTCGGACTTTCCACCAACAAATGTTGGCTAGCAGGTTCTCAAATTTTCCGCCAACAAAACTTACACAAGTCCGACGCACAAAAGTTCAGGCATGCTCGGAATCAAGCAGAAGGAGCTGCACTGGCTATTGAACTTCCTTTTTCTCGGCTCGTCGTACGTCTTGTACGTCACCATGTTCCCACGTTCGTAATTGTTGGCCGACATTTGTGTGACCGTGTGTATGCCAGACAAGTTGGAGCCAACAACCATCAAAAAAAATTCCACTGTTTTGTTGTCCGAAAGTCCAATCGTGTGTACGGGGCATAATACTGGGGCCAACTTGGACAGGAGCCATTTACCCTACCAGCATGCCTTTAGGAGTGTGGGAGGAAATCAAAGTACCCGGAGGAAATCTATGCAAGCACAGGGAGAAAGTGCACACCCTATGCAGATAATGTCCTGATTCAAACCAGGAACCCTCCAGCGTTAACAGCCCTGAACAGAATTAGAATGCATCTAAATACAGTAAAGACTTTGTTGGTCAAGCTTGTTCATGCAACTTCCTAAACCTTTAAGCCCTGATAAGGGGGCGATTTTGGGGCCACCAAAATGCGTTGACTTTCTGTGCAATGTTGCTAAAGAACATTTTTAACATTTTATACTGCATACATCACTCCTACACAAACTTATTGCCCTGGAAAAATTCTGCAAAGTACATTGAGGGTCATATAAAAATTGGTGGAAAGTGTTGCATGTCTATAGCAACTGAATCATAGCTGCTCTGTATGAAAGCAGAGCTAAGCTAAATCAAGATCCTAGAATATTATCCCACCATGTGTAACCTAATCTGCAAAACCACCCCCCTTACACCTACCTTACAGAGATTCCCAGCCTACTTTGGACCCGGTGCCCAGGTGTGCCGAAGGGTGGGATTTGTGTGCAGGACATGCTGCTGATTGGTTGTTTAGGTAAAGGAAACCAAGGGGTTGCACTGCAATGCAACCCTCCTCCACCTCGAAAATGGAGCCCCTTGCTCCAAACAATATTTTAGTAGGTTGGAAATAGAGATCTAAACATTTCTGTTGTGGCTGTAGTGACCCTACCTTACACTGGAGCACCCCTAACTAAATTTAGTATTTATTTATCTCAGCCAATCACTTAGGAGTTTTTTTAAGTGATGTGAGCTGAACGTAGGAGGATAGATATTTGGAGCAACCTTCTGTTAAGGTTTGTCTTGCCTGTTGGGCTTCTGCCTGGGGAGGAGGGTCCTTCCCTCCTGGCCTTTTGTGTAGTGAGGATTCTAGTTTGAGGGTCTCTTCTGAGGGGGGCTTGGCCACAGCCAAGGGCCTTTGCCAAGACTCAAGGAATAAATGCTGGTCTGTGCTGAGGCCTAAGGAACTCAAGTTGCTTTGATGGGAGATGTCCATCCATAGGGAGCATTTGCTACAAGAAACAGTAAGGTCGAATCCCAGAGGGAGCATCTCCAGAAGAATACGGAAGGTGGCTATTCATAGGGACCATGAAGAAGAGAGGAGGTGGCTACCCAGAGGGAGCATTTCTAGAAAAAGAAGGTGACTATTCATAGGGACCTTCTGTAGAAGATGAGGAAAGGTGGATACCCTGAGGGAGCATTTCTAGAAGAGGGAAAGTGGCTACCCAGAGGGAGCATCTCGAGAAGAGGGAAGGTGGCTACCCCGAGGGAGCAGCTCTAGAAGAAGAGGGAAGGTGGCTACCCTGAGGGAGAATCTCTAGAAGAAGAGGGAAAGTGGCTACTCAGAGGGACCATCTTCAGAAGAGTCTGCTTTGCTGGAGTGTGTCCAGGAAAGTTTAGGAGAAGCTTCTGCCAGATAGACTTGGCATGGGGACCTCATCACTCAACATTTAATACAGCGACTGCTGTCTTGTATGGGCTCACTGCAACCAAACTGTTTGCTTCTGCTCAAAAGAGACAATTACTAATGGGAGGCTACTACTAAAGAAATTAGAGCCACTATAAATTTAGCTGTTGCTAAAAAAGTCCGGGATATATTTTTGCTATATTTGGATATTCTGCGTCCAAACTTTCCTTCACAAGTTTATTGATCAACTAAATCAGGGGTCTCCAAACTTTCAAAAAACAAAGGGCTAGTTTACTGTCCCTCAGACTGTCCTTCAGACTGTGGCCATTGGAAGTAGAAAAGGTCCTAACATCTATGGGAAAAAACTAATGCCCCAACTTTGTTGTCACTGGGAGGAATTGTGCCCCATCATTGGTGTTATTGGACGCCATGGTTGGTATCATTGGGAGAAATTGTGTCCCATTGTTGGTGTCATTGGGAGAAATTGTGTCCCATTGTTGGTGTTATTGGAAGAAATTTTGTCCCATTGTTGGTGTCATTGGGAGAAATTGTGTCCCATTGTTGGTGTCATTGGGAGAAATTGTGTCCCATCGTTGGTGTCATTGGGAGAAATTGCGTCCCATTGTTATTATTATTATTATTCATGATTTATATAGCGCCAACAGTTTAGGCAGCACTTTACAGTACAATACAGAAGGGACAGGACACCAATGACACCATTGTTGGTGTCATTGGGAGAAATTGTGCCCCATCATTGGTGTCAGTGGGAAGAATTGTGCCCCATCATTGGTGTCAGTGGATGATATATTGCCTCAAGGGCTCCTGGGCCATAGTTTGGAGGCCACTAAACTAAACGATAGAAAAGACTGAAGTAGCTGATGCCCAACTATTTCTTTTCTCCACTTCAAGCCAAAGATCCACCCTGAGATTCCCAGAATGCTATCCTACCATGCTGCTCGGGGGTCATCCTGCACTGCCCAGGGGTAGGGGGTGCTACACAGCTATAGAATAAAATTAAAGTGGAGCTTTCAATATTAACTAGTGCAGCTATGTGTTCAATAATAAAAATTGTATTTCAAATGTAACTAGAATAGGAGCATGAATCTGCACTAGGAGTCAATCAGGCTCTTTTGCATGCACATATTCTCACAAGGGGGGACAGAAGGATGAGCAGAGTGATGGCCTCATCAGTGTGATATTGTTCCCTTAGTGTCCAATTAGCAGGCAGCGGGTGTGTTCCTGACTTCGTACTGGCTGTGCTGTGTGGCAGGGGTGAATGGATGACAAAACAGGCTGCACAGAATTCCAAATCCTTTGGCTGGTATAACACTGTATGTATTTCAAAGCTGCTTGTAGTAGGAGAAGATAGTGCTCAATTCAGTGTCCCAATAAATACTAATAAGGAGTGTGAACGTATCGGTGTTCAGGATCCAAGTGTTCTCCGATCACTTGTACCAAAAGCTGATAAATGTAGCTGGCAACTTGAAACATACGCGTTCAAATCTTTATTCGCTACGCTAAGGTGATGACAGATAAAAGCAGCTTACGTGCTTCGGCCAATGACCTTCGTCATTTCAAAGCTGCTTGACTTGCGGATATTACCTATGACCGCCACCGGTGCTTTGAGATATACAGACTAATCAAGATATGGTCATTTGTGACCATTTATAAGAGTTTGTTACCATTAACATCACGTAACACAGTATTAATACTACCTGAGTCCTATACACATGGCTCTCATCGCTGCTCCACATCCGGTCGCGGAAGGGTTAAATGGAATGCGGTATCCTCCAGGTTCCCCGGGACGCAACTGAGAGGTCCCTGAAAAAGTATACAAGTGTTAAAAGGATCAGTCCCCCAAAAATGTTTTTTTTTATTGTTTCAAAGATACTGGAGAGTTAAACCACATGAAAGTCTCTTCTATCCTGAGGGACTCTTGGTGAGGTCCCTGTGTTGAGTTCTCCCAAGTCTGCATACCTGCTGTGCCCATAATGAGGTGTTCCCACCATCCTTGTGCTGAGTTCCCAGGTCTGTACACCTGCTGCGCCAATTATGAGGGGTTCCCACCATCCCTGTGCCGAGTTCCCGGGTCTGTACACCCGCTGTGCCCATTATGAGGTGTTCCCACCATCCCTGTGCTGAGTTCCTAGGTCTATACACCAGCTATGCCAATTATTAGGGGTTCCTACCATCCCTGTGCTGAGTTCCCGGGTCTGTACACCTGCTGTGCCCATTATGAGATGTTCCCACCATCCCTGTGCTGAGTTCCCAGGTCTGTACACCCTTTATGAGGAGTTCCCACCATCCTTGTGCCGAGTTCCTGGGTCTGTACACCTGCTGTGCCCATAATGAGGTGTTCTCACCATCCCTGTGCTGAGTTCCTCGGTCTGTACACCTGGTGTACCCTTTATGAGGAGTTCCCACCATCCTTGTGCTGAGTTCCTGGGCCTGTACACCTGCTGTGCCCATAATGAAGGGCTCCCACCATCCCTGCTGGATTTTCTAAAATTTTATATTGAGAATGAGGAGGAACTGGAACACAAAGTGACCCAGAACATCCCAAAACTTACAGGAGGACAGGAGTGAAATTGTAAAATATGACCGGCAGAGCTCACTGTTGGGCTTAATCGGCCCCTGGCTTCATTTATGCTCCATCACTAACCCCTTAAGACAATGGAGTGAAGTTGGAAGATGCAGATAATTTTTATATATATATATATATATATATATATATATATATATATATATATATATATATATATATATATATATATATATATATATAATAATAATATATTAAAATTGTCCGCATCTTCCAACTTCACTCCATATATATATATATATATATATATATATATATATATATATATATATATATATATATATATATATATATATATATATATACACACACACATACACACACACACCACACATATTTGTTGTGCCACTGTCCATTTTAAGCAATACAAAACAAAAGCTTGCTAAAAAAAAAAAAAGTCTGTGAGTGAACAAACAAAACCTAATAGCACAGGCTCCACCCTAATGCGTTTAGTCATACAAGACGTTTTCAAGGGGCTGGTTCGGTTTTAAGAATTTTATTATGTAGCTATTTTTTTTGTTTTTTGTTAATAGAGACATCCCTTTTCACCCATGTGAGAAGTTTCATACAGATGGTTTTCTTCTTTGTAGTATTCATCACTTCCTTTTTAGTGAGTTGTATAATTTAAGATGATGGAGGCTAAATCTGGTATGGCCATGGTGGCACTGTCCGAACGTCAGCCAACATGTATATTTTTTTTACAAGTTTTGTATTTTGAAGAAACTGGCTTTTTCTCTAGTATAAAGAAAATTTGAACTTTTTCTAGTCATACTAGCTCTGATCAAATATTTATGACTACTTTAGAGTCCTTAAATTCTAATATTGGATTCCTGCCTACTGAAATGAATAGATGTATCACAATGTGTGCTGCAATGCCAATTGTATTGATTGTGAACACACATTATACCATGCGTTATGCGCTTACATGCCTTATGACGCAACATCGTGTAGCATGGCGCTCGTTGACGCACGTCAAAGAGTTTCAATCGATTTCAATAGAAAATGCATCGAGCTAAAAGGGGTGAACCCAGCCTGATGATTATATGATCTGGTGAAAGTTGTACTTTGCTAGGGGTTAAAAAAAATAAATAAATAAAAAATTTGGGTTCCAATATAATACAACGCTGAGATCCTGTGCCGTAGATCAGGGATATTTGGCACCTTATGCATGATTTGCCAGTGCGGGACATGTTGCATTTTGCATAAGGCTTCAATCTACAGGACCAGATGGAGGTTTTCTGGGAGTCGGAGGCTCGGCCGGGAGGTGACAACTTACCCAGAATACTGGTGGGTCCAGGCTTCCTCCCCTCCATATCGGACATGGCAGACACGTATCTCTTAGCGAGCTCATGATACAAGTCCTCATCCAGCTTCCCTGCAATAAGCATTTTTGAAAAAAGGAGACTGTGAATCGCAGCATCATTCATACATGAATACGGTCTCTAGTGGTGGATTCGTTCTGCTCAACCTGCAGCCTGGAATTACTACTCACAGCATGCCATCTAGTGCCCAGCTCCAGCCAAAAACCAACCAAACCTCCCCAGCAGGGACACAGCAATAAAAAAACCTAACCCTTTCCCAATCTATCTAAAGCTAAAAAAAAAAAAGCCTTGAGAACTTCTCCTGTGCTGCTTTCTACTCTGGAACTCCTTTCCCCATAACACCACCACTCCCCACCTTCCAAGTTAAACGGACCATCACACTCTTTGTTATTTTATCAACAAATACTCATCCCACCATAGGATATCTTATCTTCTACTGCTTCTGTTCTACAACTACTCTAACCAAACACCCTGTTGTATCTCTCCCTTCTATTTTTAGTGTTGTTTCACACTTGCTGTAATGCGGGGTGCACACAGGGGGGCGAGGATGGTGCACAGAGAGGGTGATCGGTGTAGGGGGGACGGTGGGGTGCACACATGGAGGAAAATGATGGTGCACAGAGAGGGTGATCGGTGCAGGGGGGAGGGTGGGGTGCACACAGGGGGAAGAGAATGGTGCACAGAGAGGGTGATCGGTGCAGGGGGGAGGGTGGGGTGCACACAGGGGGAAGAGAATGGTGCACAGAGAGGGTAATCGGTGCAGGGGGGAGGGTGGGCTGCACACAGGGAGGCGAGGATGGTGTACAGAGAGGGTGATCAGTGCAGGTGGGAGGGTAGGGTGCACACAGTGGGAAGAGAATGGTGCACAGAGAGGGTGATCGGTGCAGGGGGGGAAGGTGGGGTGCACACAGGGGGAAGAGAATGATGCACAGAGAGGGTGATCGGTGCAGGGGGGAGGGTGGGGTGCACACAGGGGGAAAAGAATGGTGCACAGAGAGGGTGATCGGTGCAGGGGGGAGGGTGGGGTGCACACAGGGGGTGAGGATGGTGCAGAGAGAGGGTGGGGTGCACACAGGGGGAAGAGAATGGTGCACAGAGAGGGTAATTGGTGCAGGGGGGGAAGGTGGGGTGCACACAGGGGGAAGAGAATGGTGCACAGAGAGGGTGATCGGTGCAGGGGGGAGGGTGGGGTGCACACAGGGGGAAAAGAATGGTGCACAGAGAGGGTGATCGGTGCAGGGGGAGAGGGTGGGGTGCACACAGGGGGAAGAGAATGGTGCACAGAGAGGGTGATCGGTGTAGGGGGGAGGGTGGGGTGCACACAGGGGGAAGAGAATGGTGCACAGAGAGGGTGATCGGTGCAGGGGGGAGGGTGGGCTGCACACAGGGAGGCGAGGATGGTGTACAGAGAGGGTGATCAGTGCAGGTGGGAGGGTAGGGTGCACACAGTGGGAAGAGAATGGTGCACAGAGAGGGTGATCGGTGTAAGGGGGAGGGTGGGGTGCACACAGGGGGGTGAGGATGGTGCAGAGAGAGGGTGATCGGTGCAGGGGGAGAGGGTGGGGTGCAGACAGGGGGAAGAGAATGGTGCACAGAGAGGGTGATCAGTGCAGGTGGAGAGGGTGGGGTGCACACAGGGGGAAGAGAATGGTGCACAGAGAGGGTAATCGGTGCAGGGGGGGGAAGATGGGGTGCACACAGGGGGAAGAGAAAGGTGCAAAGAGAGGGTGATCAGTGTAGGGGGAGGGTGGGGTGCACACAGGGGGAAGAGAATGGTGCACAGAGAGGGTAATCGGTGCAGGGGGGGAAGATGGGGTGCACTCAGGGGGAAGAGAAAGGTGCAAAGAGAGGGTGATCAGTGTAGGGGGAGGGTGGGGTGCACACAGGGGGAAGAGAATGGTACACAGAGAGGGTGATCGGTGTAGGGGGGACGGTGGGGTGCACACAGGGGGAAGAGAATGGTACACAGAGAGGGTGATCGGTGCAGGGGGAGAGGGTGGGGTGCACACAGGGGGAAGAGAATGGTGCACAGAGAGGGTAATCGGTGCAGGGGGGAAGGCGGGGTCACACAGGGGCAAAAGAATGGTGCACAGAGAGGGTAATCGGTGTAGGGGGGGAGGGTGGGGTGCACACAGGGGGAAGAGAATGGTGCACAGAGTGGGTGATCGGTGTAGGGGGGAGGGTGGGGTGCACACAGGGGGAAGAGAATGGTGCACAGAGAGGGTGATCAGTGTAGGGGGAGGGTGGGGTGCACACAGGGGGGAAAAGGATGGTGCACAGAGAGGGTGATCGGTGCAGGGGGGAGGGTGGGGTGCACACAGGGGGGGAAGAGGATGGTGCACAGAGAGGGTGATCGGTGTAGGGGAGGGTGGGGTGCACACAGGGGGGTGAGGATGGTGCACAGAGAGGGTGATCGGTGCAGGGGAGGGGTTGGGGTGCACACAGGGGGGCGAGGATCATGCACCGAGAGGATGATCGGTGCAGGGGGGAGGGTGGGGTGCACACAGGGGGGCAAGGATGGTGCACAGAGAGGGTGATCTGTGCAGGGGGGAGGGTGGGGTGCGCACAGGGGAGCGAGGATGGTGCACAGAGAGGATAATCAGTGCAGGGGGGATCAATTAAAGGAATCAATATCCTGTGCGTCTTTCTTTTCAGCAGCTAAAAGCTGGCGGGAGGGAGTGGAGAAGAAGCCGGATGTCAGCAGTTGTAGGAAGAGACATACAGGTGATTGGTTCCTGAATTTGCTCCCTACTGAACCAATGCCCCCCCACTCCTGCCCACATCTGATTCCTCCTGGGCCCCCCTGCTGGCCAGGGCCCTGTGCAGGAGGACAGGGGCAACCCCCTTTTCAGCGGCTCAGCATGTATCTGAATAATACAATCCTTCCCCCACCTGTGGCCAGGCTCTCGGCGGTTGCTAGGTGGAGCACGGTGTCATCGCTGACCGGCCAGTCCGGTAGAGACGCGGTTATTTTCGGAAGCCCCCCCAGTTCTGTCAGCTCCCTGTGGATTTGGGCTCCGGATTTGCAGTATTCCCACAGCTGGTTCCTGTAGCCCAGAGCGTCCCCTGCGGCACTCAGCAGCATGGCCGTCACGTACAAGTCGCAGGACGGTGCACTGGAACACACAAAGCACGTCAGGTTTAGAATTATACAACTTTGGGAGGGCTGGGCCATAAAATTTGGGCTTTCAAGGAAAACCTGCCAATAAAAGCTGCACATAGGCCGGTGTTCTCATTTATAGAGGAAGAATTAACCACTTCCCATCCGGGCCAATTCTGGCACTTCGCTCCTACATGTAAAAATCATCATTTTTTTTTTCTAGAAAATTACTCAGAACCCCCAAACATTATATAGGTTTTTTTTTTTAGCAGAGACTCTAGGGAATAAAATGGCGATCGTTGCAACTTTTTACGTAACACGGTATTTGCGCAGCGATTTTTCAAACACGTTTTTTTTAAACTTTCATGAAAAAAAAACAACAGAAAAAAAAGACGATAAAGTTAGCCAAATTTTTTTGTTTAATGTGAAAGATGATGTTACGCCGAGTAAATAGATACTCAACATGTCAAAGTCCAGGAGGTCATGTGATGTACCTTGGGTGGGAAGTGGTTAAAGTTTAATCTGCTCATATGTCGCCTTCCCTGACCCACTCCCCACCAATCAACATGCTAATGAATTTTTTTATTTAAATAGAAATTAAAATGAAAAGTAACCTTTCCATTTTTATTGCATACCTCATTTCAGACCCAGTGATGTCATCTGACTGACGAATGATATCAGAGACGAGGTCTCTGTGCTTCTCTACGCAATGCAGGCAGATAATAGACATGTGCACTGACAAAAAAAATTGTTGTTTTCGTTTTTTGTTTCATTCGTTTTTTTTTTGCTTTTTTCAGAAATTCGGAAAACCGAAAATTCGGATTTTCAAATTTCCGAATTTCCGAATTTTCAAATTCAGAATTTCCGAATTCGGAAATTCGAAAAATTCGAAAATTTGCATACCTCATTTAATCCAGTGATGTCAACTGACTGACGAGTGATATCAGAGACGAGGTCTCTGTGCTTCTCTACACAATGCAGGCAGATAATAGACATGTGCACTGACAAAAAATTTGTTCGTTTTTGTTTTATTCATTTTTTTGTTTTTTTTCGGAAAATTTGAAAATTTGGAATTCAGAAATTGGGAAAATGCGTATTTTCGAATTTCCAAATTTCGAATTTTTTCGAATTTCCGAATTCTGAATTTTGAATCTTGAATTTTGAATTCTGAATCTTGAATCTTGAATTTTGAACTTTGAATTTTGAACTTTGAATTTCCGAATTTCAGAATTCCAAAATTCGAAATTAACAAATTTGTCAAAATTCGTTAAAAAACGAATTGAGAACTAAGCGAATTGCACGTGTCTAGCAGATTATGGCTGGTGGGAGGGACCGGAAAAGAGTGCTGTACATAGCTTCCTGATAACATCACAGCACCCTGTATACAGAAGCAAAGATTGCAGTGATTATGTAGCTAAGCCAGGTGAGTGAATGCAGAATGAGGGTTTCTGAAATGAAATGTTCTTCAAACTCATTCGCTGAGCTGATATCAGATAGATCAATCAATGATTACCAATAATTTGTAGCTAGAACTCTAATTGCTAGAGTAACGGGCAACAGTGATCGGGAATTCCTTGGCCGCTGTTAATTGGCGGTCTGCAGCAGTGCCGGGACAAGGTCATCTAGAGCCCGGGGCAAACATGCCAAACGGTGCCCCCCCCCTCAAGATTTATGACCAATATGTGTCAGCAAAATTCCCCCCACAAAAAACACTGAGCACTAATCTGCATGCTTGCACTCTAAGCATAAATCTCCCTCCTCCCAGTATAAATCCGCCCCCCTGCTGAAATCCCCCCTCTCAGCACAAATGATTGCACCACCCCATCCCCCAAATCCAAATCTCCCCCCCAGCTTAAATGCCCCCCCCCTCCAAAAACAACAACACACTGCCAGGTGTTCTTTCACCTTAATGCATAGGATGCAAACACAAAGGTTTACAACCCCTTTAATGCAGATAAGACACCAAGTTTAATTACCACCTTAATCAGCCACAGAACCTGTGTAATTAATATGTGCTCGGTTTCCCTCCTAGAACATAGCCCCTGCAGCCCCTCAAATTTCCCCTTTGAATACAAATCCCCCCCCCCATCTCCTTGTGGCACCTCAAATCTCACATGATACCACAGTGCCCAGGGCAGCCGCCCCTCCTGCCCACCCACATTGCCCAGGGCGGCTGCCCCCTCCTGCCCACCCACAGTGCCCAGGGCGGCCACCCCTCCTGCTCACCCACAGTGCCCAGGACGACCGCCCCTCTTGCTCACCCACAATGTCCAGGGTGGCCACCCCTCCTGCCCACCCACAGTGCTCAGGACGGCCACCCCTTCTGCTCACCCACATTGCCCAGGGCAGCCGCCCCTCCTGCCCACCCACAGTGCTCAGGACGGCCACCCCTTCTGCTCACCCACATTGCCCAGGGCAGCCGCCCCTCCTGCCCACCCACAGTGCTCAGGACGGCCACCCCTTCTGCTCACCCACATTGCCCAGGGCGGCCGCCCCTCCTGCCCACCCACAGTGCTCAGGACGGCCACCCCTTCTGCTCACCCACATTGCCCAGGGCGGCTGCCCCTCCTGCCCACCCACAGTGCTCAGGACGGCCGCCCCTTCTGCTCACCCACAGTTCCCAGGGCGGCCGGCCCTCCTGCTCACCCACAATGCCCAGGGCGGCCGCCCCTCCTGCTCACCCAAAGTGCCCAGGGAGGCCGCCCCCTCCTGCCCACCTCTTGTCCCAGCCCTGGTCTGCAGTGACAGCTTCCCAGCAGTAAAGCTCAGGCAGGTTCAGACTAGGATCTATACATGTCTGCACTCATCACTACTGGGGAGTAGGGATAACCTCAAGCATGTTTGGATACAAGTCCGCACCTGCCTGACCTATGCCGCCAGGGAAAGCTGTCAAAGCCGACAGCCAATCATAGGCAGCCTTGCATACGTTCGGCTATGGAGCGAAGAAGGCCTCCTCCTCCTAGGATTGGCTGTTGGCTTTGACAGCTTTCACAGACATTCCTGAACTGGTCCCCACTGGTGAGTTGTCACCTGGAGCTCCCGGTGGTGGTTCTTTCTTCACAAGGACTCTGTGAGCCCCGGCTGCAATATCACATAGAAGGAGTCACATATCTTTTTTCCTAGTGCTGCAATCTACATTGTGATTCAAGTAGAACTACTTATACCATTCTTTTAGCAAGCCGCTTTTCTTGCAGAGAGATATATATGGTATTAAAAAAAAACTTTTTTTTGTTTTTTTTTTATATTTTTGCCTACGACCACATTACCCTGAAAGCACCCGATCTCGTCTACAAAAAAAGTTTTGCCTTTAGTTACACTTTAACCCGTGCGTCCATCTCAGCGCTATCTATATATATATATCATATGGTTCTCACTTACTTGGCGTCCATGGCGGGTTTTCTGGATGGAGGAATGAAGAACAGTTCTGTCGTTTTCTTCTCTGTAAACTTCCCTCTACTCCATGATTTCCTCTCTAAATGATAGTCCTCCTCTCCCCTCCCCCTCCTGTGGGATTTGGTTCCGGGGTCTCCTCTCTATAAGGTCAGCACTGGGAGTTTCTATATCAGGAGCCAATCTGGGCCCCCAGCCAGCAAACAACCACCGCCATGGATCAAAGTTCACCAATCAGAGAACACACAAGAGCTGCTGAGTCTAATCCATTCACCAACATGAGCCATTGTTATACTCAATGCAGAGTCCGGGGCCGAGGAATGAAAAGATACTTTGTATTTATAAATAAAAGAATATAATAATAATAATAATGAAGATAGGTCTGTGCTCAGATCCAGATACTTCACATATAACATATGGGACGCTGCAGGGGTGTGACCACATGGTAACCCTATAGCAGGGATATGCAATTAGCGGACCTCCAGCTGTTGCAGAACTACAAGTCCCATGAGGCATAGCGAGACTCCCAGAGGCAGAGACATGATGGGACTTGTAGTTTTGCAACAGCTGGAGGTCCGCTAACTGCATATCCCTGCCCTATAGATTCTGAATGAACCCTTTATATGATATATTTCTAGCAATGGTTTGCATCAAACAGGAATCCGTGGTTCGCATCGCATATTATGCGGCATTTGATTGTTTTGATGCAATTCGCCAACTTAGACCTATGCATATTGTAATATCTGCAAAGCCAGGATCCCTGATTTTCTGCAAATGTTGTGTGAAGGGTGTGACTTTACACTGTACATACTTCTCATCCGTGGCGGCCCGTGTAAATCGTGGTTGCACGGGCGCTGCTCCCCCTCCCATCCATGCGCCCCGCCCCTTTAGAAAGCCGGATGCATGGATTCCTATGGCGGGGGGCGGCAGGGGTTGGTACTTTTTGAAGCACCTGATTAGAGCCAGAGGCTCTAATAGGCTTCAAATTAGGGTGGGCTCGGGGCGCAGAGAGTGCGCCCTGATCCCACCCAATTGTGTGACAATAAGCAAATTAATTTTCGCTATTTTTCACACTAACCTTCCTCCCCGCCAATCAGGAGGCAGGGCGTCAGACCTGTTTCCTGATTGGCCTAAGCGTCAGGCCAGGAGACACATGCTGGAGCGGAAGTGGCTGCCGCTCTGGTGCACTTGGAGCTGCTGCACAAGGGGGTTGAGGGTGCTACCAGAGCCGCGAGCCCCCCGAGAGTGGGGGGGGGTCGGTGGGCACAGTGGCTGCATATGATGGGCACAATGACTGTATTTGGTGGGCACAATGGCTGCACATGACGGGCACAGTGACTGTATTTGGTGGGCACAATGGTTGCACATGATGGGCACAGTGACTGTATTTGGTGGTCACAGTGGCTGCAAATGATGGACACAGGGGCTGCATTTGCTGGCACAGTGGCTGCATTTGATGGGCACAGTGAGGCTGCAATTGATGTTTTTTTTTTAAAGTATTTTTCAGAATTTTTCAGTTTGTTGGCGCCCCCTCAAAAATTTTGAGCACCAGCCGCCACCGCTTCTCATTCATCCCACTGTCTGCGGGATTGTCCCGGGATGTGAAAAAAATCCAGGGGCCTGATGACCCATCCCATGTCTAGGCTTGACACCGAATGCCTTTAAACCCAAACACATATGAATTACACAGGTTCTGAGGCTGATTTAATGCAGATAAGGCACCAAGTGAGTTTAATTACCACCTTAATCAGCCACAGAACCCGTGTAATTAATTTGTGTTCGGGTTTAAAGGGATGAGGTGGCAACCCTACCCATGTCTCCACCATTTTACTAGTATCTGTAAAAAGCCAGACCTCTGTCCAGTGCTGCACCCATTCCCCTTCCACTGACGCCATGGCGTTTTTTTTTTTGCCTCATGCTGACCCCAGGGAGTTTTTGCTCCCTGCTGACCCTGGGGCATTTTTGACTTCCACTGATGTTGGGTTGCTTTTGCCTTACACTGATGCTGGGGCATTTTTGCTACCTGCTGACCCTGGGGCACTCTTGCCTCCAGCTGGAGCATTTAGCTTTCTGCTCTGCCTCCATCAAAGCCCATGATGTTTTTGCCTCCTGCTGACCCCAGGGCGTTTTTGCCCCTGGCTAACCCTAGGGTGTTTTTGCCTCCATTAGACCCTGTGATGTTTTTGCCTCCTGCTGACCCCAGGGTGTTTTTGCCTCTGGCAGACCCTGTGATGTGTTTTTGCCTCCGGCCAACCCCAGGGTGTTTTTTGCCTCCCGCTGACCCTGTAATCTTTTTGCCTTCTGCTGACCCGAGAGCAGTTTTTCCTACTGCTGATGCCAGGGTATTTTTGCCTCCTGCTGACCTCATGATGTTTTTGCCTGCGGAAGACCCCGGGGTGTTTTTGCCTGCGGAAGACCCCGGGGTGTTTTTGCCTGCGGAAGACCCCGGGGTGTTTTTGCCTGCGGAAGACCCCGGGCTGTTTTTGCCTGCGGAAGACCCCGGGCTGTTTTTGCCTGCGGAAGACCCCGGGGTGTTTTTGCCTGCAGAAGACCCCGGGGTGTTTTTGCCTCCGGAAGTCTCCGTGATATTTTTGCCTCCTGCAGACCCTGTGATGTTTTTGTCTCCCACTGACCCCAGGGTGTTTTTGCCTCCAGAAGACACTGGGTGTTTTTGCCTCTGGAAGACCCCGGGGTGTTTTTGCTTCCAGAAGACCCCGGGGTGTTTGCCTCTGGCAGAGCCCAGGGTGTTTTTAGCGTGTTGTATAATGTCATGGTTCAAGGGCGCCAAATGTGCCTGTCCATTCTAATTATTTGCCCTCCTTAGTCCTGTCCCAGAGCTACTTACTTATTAGTCCTCTTGCACACGATACTCCTGTTTGAGCATCTACTTTTTCAGAAGTTTTTTTTTTTTCTCTATATTTGCGTGCATTTTCACGCGTATGTGTTTGCGCAATTTCCGCAAATTCACGTGCATGCGTGAAAACTTATTCTCACGGTTTTGTTCTGCTCAATATGTGAATGGGCATTTGCACGCATGAGGAGTAAATTATTGACCAAAAATGCAGATTTTTCAAAAAATTTTTTTTTTTTCTACTGAAGAATGCACGACACTTGTATGCATAGGCACATTACAAGTAATGGGCTGTATTTTAGCTCAGTAAAAAAAGCTACAGTGTGCAAGAGGCCTTATATCGAAAATAAAATAAGAAATACGTTTTTATCTACCTTCAATCACATTGCTGACTGCATATTGTACTTGTTGTCTAAATACTGAAATTTGCACGTAAAACTGTCATTTTGTAACTTTTGGAAATGCCGGTAAAAACTTGACTGTGCCAGTAAATTTTGGATGTTTTGTCAGTAAATTTCAATCTGGTAAGTTGGCAACACTGGTAGAGGAGATCTTTGCTATGATTTTTTTTTTCTCTTCTTACGGTTTGCCTGGTGCTCCATACAGTAACCACTTAAGCTCCGGAAGGTTTTACCCCATTCATGACCAGACTATTTCTTGCTATTCAACAATGCGCAACTTTAACTGTCGATTCCCGCGGTCATGCAACACTACACAAATGAAATTTATAGAAATTTAAAATCTAAATAAATTTATATCATTTTTTTCACACAAATAGAGCTTTCTTTTGGTGGTATTTGATCACCACTGCTTTTTTAATTATTATATAAACAAAAAAAGGCCAAAAATTTAGAATTTTTTTTTTTACTTTCAGCTATAAAACATATCCAATAAAAAAAAAAAAAAAAAAAATCTAATTTCTTTATAAATGTAGGTCAAAATGTATTCTGCTTCATGTCTTTGGTAAAAAAAAAATCACAATAATTGATTGGTTTGCATGAAAGTTATAGCATCTACAAACTATGGTATATATACGGGAATTTTTTTATTTTTTTATTTTTTTTTTTATGCTAGTAGTGGGGTTCCCCAGGGTTCTGTGCTGGGACCAATCCTATTTAATTTGTTCATAAACTACCTGGAGGATGGGGTAATCAGTTCAATCTCAGTATTTGCGGATGATACTAAGCTAAGCAGGGCAATAACTTCTCCGCAGGATGTGGAAACCTTGCAAAAAGATCTGAACAAATTAATGGGGTGGGCGACTACATGGCAAATGAGGTTCAATGTAGAAAAATGTAAAATAATGCATTTGGGTGTCAAAAATCTGAATGCAATCTATACACTGGGGGGAGAACCTCTGGGGGAATCTAGGATGGAAAAGGACCTGGGGGTCCTAGTAGATGATAGGCTCAGCAATGGCATGCAATGCCAAGCTGCTGCTAACAAAGCAAACAGAATATTGGCATTAAAAAGGGGATCAACTCCAGAGATAAAACGATAATTCTCCCGCTGTACAAGACTCTGGTCCGGCCGCACCTGGAGTATGCTGTCCAGCTCTGGGCACCAGTCCTCAGGAAGGATGTACTGGAAATGGAGCGAGTACAAAGAAGGGCAGCAAAGCTAATAAAGGGTCTGGAGGATATTAGTTATGAGGAAAGGTTGCGAGCACTGAACTTATTCTCTCTGGAGAAGACAAATACCGTACTGGTGACCCCACAATAGGGATAAAACTTTTTCGAGGAAGGGAGTTTAACAAGACTCGTGGCCACTCATTAAAATTAGAAGAAAAGAGGTTTAACCTTAAACTACGTAGAGGGTTCTTTACTGTAAGAGCGGCAAGGATGTGGAATTCCCTTCCACAGGGGGTGGTCTTAGCAGGGGGCATCAATATTTTCATAAAACTTAGATAGAAACTATTAGATAAGCACCTGGATGACCACAACATACAGGGATATACAATGTAATACCGACACATAATCACACACATAGGTTGGACTTGATGGACTTGTGTCTTTTTTCAACCTCACCTACTATGTAATGGCGGTGATCAGCAACTTAGAGTGGTGTGGCGGAAAATCTGACATTAACTAACACTGAGTGGGAATTAAGACACTGACATCTCCAGTGACACTAATACAGTGATAATACTATACACTGTCACTGTACTAATGACATTTGTTGGGAAGGGGTTACTATCTAGGGGCAATCAAGGGGTTAACTGTGTGCCTAACAGTGTGTAATGTGCGCTGCTTTTACTAATAGATGTGGCTGTGCAAAGCAGGGAGAAAACACAATCCCATTTCTGCTCTGTGTACAGAGCTCTGTGTTGTTAATAAACACAGGACTCTGTACTGTCATTCGCTAAGCCGCTCAGCAGGCCCAAACTATACATCATTGGCCAGGACCTGCTAACCGACTTGTGCTGTAGTAAATGACAGCGACCCCTGGCCAGAAATGTTGGCTCACATACAATCCAGCGCAGCTGGGCCACCCTGCTGCAATAAAAAGGTAGTGGGTGGTCCTCAAGTGTGTAAGTAACATAAAGTAGACCCCATTCTAGAAAAAGTTTTATTGAAATAGTCACATGACACATTGGGGCAGAGCTTGTAGAAAATGGTATCATCATATACGGCAGCATGGATACTAAATACATTTCTGAGTGTAACACATCAGTGAGCAGAACTCTAGACTGTGCTCGGGGTGATGAGAATCCTTCCAGGGGAACCCTCAGGATGGGCCATGTATGTACAAAGTCCCCTGTAATATCCTCCTCCTGTCTGGGGGGGGGTCTCGGGTCCCCTTGTTGGATGGTTCTAGTTTCGGCCAAACAGACGTCTCCTCCACTCTTTATGTAGGAGGTCTCTCTCCTTTCGGATCCCTTGTAGGACACTCTGGTTCTCTTGGGCCCTCCGGATCAAATAGGGCAGCACAGAATCCACTGATCCATATGGAATAGACTTATACACCAAATAGCCTGCCTGACCTGGAGGAGGGATAGAAATAAGTAAAATAAAGAGTGCAAAAAATGGAGAATAGAATAATATATAGTATATCTATTAAATCAAATAAGGTACATAGAGAAAAAGGCCAGGAGCCCATGCTCTTTGGATCATACCTTTCAAAGATCCAGTTCACGCAAACTTGTTGGTAGATGCTGACAGTTTCGTCTGCTTGTTTGGGAGTTCCCATTGTTGTACACCTGATGTGCCCATTATGAGGGGTTCCCACCAACCCTATGCTGGGTACTGGGCAGTAGTGTATTTAGGTTTTGTGCTGCCCTAGGCCTGACTAGACTCGTGCACCCCCTAATTTAAATATGATCCACCCCTTCATGTCAAGGCCACACCCCTTGCTGTTTAAGACCCACCTCTAAATTTTCGAGTGGGTACACTAGTTCTAAGGGCCTGGGGGGTGGGGTGGAGGGGGGCAATGGATTCCCTTAATTTGCATAGATTTCCTCTCACTTCCTGTTTGGCTATGGAGCAGGAAGTGAAGGGAAATCTCTGCAATGGGACAAGGATGGTAAAAAATAAACTGACGGGCTATAACCCTCCCTTACTCTTTCCCAAATGAAACAAAAAATTGTTCTACATTAAGCACAAATTTCTGATAATTTTATGGAGAGGACTAAGAAGATAAAACCATGCCAATGGTGCAGCAGAAAACATATAGCACAGTGAGGGAGGTTTGTGGTCCAGGATGATGGGACAGTCAAAATTAGAAGTGGCGCCCCCACCCCCCACAGTTGCGGAATGCCGGCCGCCTGCATACCGGAAGCAGTACGGCCGCTTTATGGGGGCACTAGACTTGCTTGCCTCTCAGCCCAGTCTGGCCCATAAGACTGGCACTACACTAACAGTGCAAGCCGGCAGGGACTCTTTCCGTGCTGCCCCCCTGCAAAGTGCTGCCCTAGGCCTGGGACTTGTCGGCCTACACCAGGATACATCATTGGTACTGGGCCTGCACACCTGATGTGCCCATTGTGAGGGTACCTACCATCCCTCTGCTGAGTTCCCAGCAATGTACATCTGCGGTGCCCATTATGAGGGGTTCCCATCATCCCTGTGTGGAGTTCCCAGGTCTGTACTCCTGCTGTGCCCATTATGAGGGGTTCCCACCATCCCTGTGCTGAGTTCTGGGTCTGTACACCTGCTGTGCCCATTATGAGAGGTTCCCACCAATCCTATGCTGGGTACTGGGCCTGTACACCTGCTGTACCCATTGTGAGGGTACCTACCATCCCTATGCTCAGTTCTCAGGTCTGTACACCTGCTGTGCCCATTATGAGATGTTCTCACCACCCCTGTGCTGGGTACTGGGCCTGCACACCTAACATGCCCATTGTGAGGGTACCTTCCATCCCTGTGCTGAGTTGCCGGGTCTGTATACCTGCTGTGCCCATTATGACGGGTTCCATCATCTCTGCTGTATTTTTTATTTATTTAAAATGTAACAGAAGATGGAACACCCAAAATTCCCAGGAGAATAGGAGCAGATCTGGGATCAAAGTCGCGCGTTTTTGCCGCGATTTTGTTCAGGTCACCAATGTAAAAGGCAGAAAAACACCTGTAATCTGCCCCAAAGAAGCTCATGTTCTTTCTTGCGCTTAGGGCGTTTTTCAGGTGTTTTGCTTCAGGTAACAAAACGCTCAGATGTGAACAGGTGCCATTGAAATGAATGGGATTTTGTTTGTTGGGCGTTTTTCGGGCGTTTTACGAGCTGAAAACGCTCAGGTGTGAATGCAGCCTTACTGTTAGGGTAAGTAAAAAGGTCTGGGTTACCTCAGCCCACTAGGTTTCACTTATAACTAAAACATCAAATCCGGGTGGACTGGCCATTTAAGATTTTTTTTTATCCATTAGACCCCTTTCACACTGAGGTGCTTTACAGGTGCTTTAGCGCTACAAATAGCGCCTGTAAAGCGCCTCTCCTCTCACTCCAATGTGAAAGCCCGAGTGCTCTCACACTGGGGCGGTGCGCTGGCAGGACGTCAAAAAAGTCCTGCAAGCCGCATCTTTGAGGCGCTTTAGGAGCGGTATGTATACACCGCTCTCACAGCGCCCCCTGCCCATTGAAATCAATGCATTGAAATCAAAAGCGGCGCTTTTAACCCTTTTTTGGCCGCTAGCGGGGGTTAAAGGCGCCCCACTAGCGGCTGAAAGGCACCGCTAAAACGTCGGTAAAAAATAGCGGCGCTTTACCGCCAACGCCCCAGTGTGAAAGTGCCCTTATTGTTACATTGATCTGTTTAAAGTCTAAGTTAACTTTCAGGTTAAATTTATCTAAATACATTCCAGGTGCACCAAAATAAAAAGGTGTCCAAAGCCTTGCATTTTTTTTTTTTCACTCGAAAGCAGCCACAGCCTGAGTAGATAAGCCTGTCCCTCCGCCCGCATGCTGCAGAGAAGGACATTTGCTCTCTTTGTGGAAGCAGTGGTCTCTCTCTGCAGAAGTCTGAAACGCAATCTGCCAATATCTCTTCCAAGCCGTAAAGTTAATGCTGATTGGGAAGCTCTAACATTGACACATCAAGGGGTGCATTGGACCTCCTCAGACAGACCGCTGCTTCCACACAGAGAGCAGGGATCCTTTTAGATATTTGTAAGCCTCTAATATCTAGATATGGAGTGTCCTAACAGGAAACATACCCAGTGTGAGTGAGACGTGGTCACACATGCCCAGCAACTGTCCGAAACACACCGCACCGCTGTGCTTGTCAATGGCGAGTTCCGTCATCCTGTAATCGGAAAAAAAAAAAAATCACATCTTACTGATTTGTAACACAACTGCCAAATACACAAATATATCTTCCACTAAATAATAGAGCTGCACGATTCTGGCCAAAATGAGAATCACGATTTTTTTTTTGCTTGGAATAAAAAGACCACGATTCTCGCGGCGTAAAATCTTTCACTTTATACAAAAAAAAAATTGGGCTAACTTTACTGGTTAGTTTTTTTTTGTTTTTTAATTAAAGTGTAATTTTCTCCCAAAAAATTGCATTTGAATGACCGCTGCGCAAATACAGTGTGACATAAAATGTTGCAACAACCACCATTTTATTCTCTAGGGTCTCTACTAAAATATATATATATATATATATATATATATATATATATATATATATATATATATATATATATAATGTTTGGGGGTTTTATAATTTTCTAGCAAAAAAAAAAATCCAATCCAATGAAATGAAACCAACAAATGTCAGAAAAAGGTTTAGTGTTTAAGTGGTTAAACTTCCCTCATTTTCACACCAAAGTGTATTCCTTTGTTCTAAAGGACAAATTGTTACAATGTTTATACTTAAGTTCCACTGCTAAAGAATGTTGTGATTCTTGGCAGACTGCCCGTTTTTTTTTTTTTCCTTTCTTATGACGGCTTTAGCAGAGCAGAGAGAATTCTTTGCATAGAAAGAATCGGGAAATACTTTTTTCAAGATCGCAACGGGGAAAAAAAAATCCACGATAACGATTCTAAACGATTAATCGTGCAGCTCTACCAAACAATCTGACACATAAAACCAAAAATATTTGTTGATTTGCCAGAAAGCCAATGAGTTCCTAACTTCTTGTTTGAGCCGACAACACTGAAATCTCAAACAGTGTTTTCAGCCCTGCCTGAGTTCTCCTCTGCTGGACTACAGAACCCCCACCCCCCTCCCATCCACTGTTCTCCATAACATGAGGCGGAGCAGTTCTGTAGTCCAGAGTGGAAGAATCACTGTCAGTGAAGAATTGTCAGAATTTTGCCGCTTGTACTTACCTGCGTACTGCGTGAAGAACGGACTCCTCGTTGTGACTGGCGATGATGAGATTATAACGCTGCCCCTCCCGTCCAATCAGATCCAGCAACTTATCCAGGGAGCCATTGTAACTAAAGAATATAAAAAGGTTAAAAAAGTCACGAGAAAATGGATTATGGAAAAGAGGCATTGCCATAGAAGACAGAGAATATGAAGTAAGCATACCTTCTGTTAGTGGCTTCCCAGTCTGGCTGTATGGGGTCGGGGTACCCCTTTACTTTAGCCAACTTCCTCTCCTTGTCCATGTACGCCCCACGCACCAACTTCACCCCGAAACACAGTCCCAAACCCACCGCCGTGTCCAAATCCTGGGACAGGTTCCGTATTGAATCCTACAGGGGCAAAGCTTGTACTGAGTCATTAGATCTTAACCCCGGGCTCTTTTTTTAATCAAAAATGGCACCGCCTGCAGCTTACAAAAATTCAGCTTAACCACTTAAAGTGGTGTTCCACCCAAAAGAAAAAAAAAATTCCTAAAAAAAAAAAAATATTTGGAATTTTTTTTTTTTTTTTACTCACCTCTAAATGCCTGTTGCTAGGAGGTCCCTCGTAGTCTGCCTTTTTCAGTGCCTGGGCTGGTGACATCACTTCCCCTCGGCACAGGAAGGGCTCAGCTCTGCTCCCTCCCTCCTGTCAATCATCTGGGACCCATTACAGGACCCAGGTGACTGAGCGGCCAATCACGGCGCCGCTCGCGCATGCGCTGTGGGTGCCCGGCTGTGAAACCACAGCCCGGCGCCCACAGTTGCAATGCCGGCACCGCCAAACGGAGGAGGGAGATGAGCGGGGCTTCGATCCCCCGCATCGCTGGACTCTGGGACAGGTAAGTGTCCAATTAAAAGTCAGCAGCTGCAGTATTTGTAGCTGCTGACTTTTAATTTTTTTTTTTTTTTAATGGGCCCTCCTCTTTAAGGACCAAGCCTCTTTCTGAGATTTGTTGTTTACAAGTTAACAGTTTTTTTTTTTTGCTACAAAATTACTTAGCGCCCTCAAACATTATATATATATTTTTTCTAACACCCTAGAGCAGCGATGGCGAACCTTGGCACTCCAGATGTTTTGGAACTACATTTCCCATGATGCTCTACTACACTGCAGAGTGCATGAGCATCATGGGAAATGTAGTTCCAAAACATCTGGGGTGCCAAGGTTCACCATCACTGCCCTAGAGAATAAAATGGCGGTCGTTCCAATACTTTCTGTCACACCGTATTTGTGCAGCGGTCTTACAAGCGCACTTTTTTGGGAAATAATACACTTTTTTGAATTAACAAATAAGACAACAGTAAAGTTAGCCCAATTTTTTTTTTATATTGTGAAAGATAATGTTACGCCGAGTAAATTGATACCCAACATGTCACGCTTCAAAATTGCGCCCGCTTGTGGAATGGCGACAAACTTTTACCCTTAAAAATCTCCATGGGCGACGTTTAAAAAATTCTACAGGTTGCATGTTTTGAGTTACAGAGAAGGTCTAGTGCTAGAATTATTGCTCTCACTCTACCAATTGCGGCGATACCTCACATGTGTGGTTTGAACACCGTTTTTATATGCGGGCGCTACTCACGTATGCATTCGCTTTTGCATGCAAGCTCGGCGGGACGGGGCGCTTTTAAAAAAATAATTTTTTTTTACACTGTTATTTTTAAAAAAATTGTCACTTTTATTCCTATTACAAGGAATATAAACATCCCTTGTAACAGAAAAAAAGCATGACAGGACCTCTTAAATATGAGATCTGGGGTCAAAAAGACCTCAGATCTGATATTTACACTAAAATGCAATAAAAAAAAAAAAAATGTCATTTAAAAAAAAAAAAGAAAAAAAAAAAAAAGTCCCTTCCGCCCTGCAATGATATGGAGACGGGTGGGGGCCATCTTCCCGTCACTCGTTCCCATGTCAGGAGAAGGATCCGATCGCCTCCGCCGCTGCCGACGGCTCCGGTAAGTGGTGGAGGGCACCGGAGCGCGCAGAAGGGGGACCCTCCCTCACCGGAGCGCGCAGAAGGGGGGGCCCTACCTCCCCTGCCACTGATAAAAGTGATCGCACAGCGAATCCGCCGCAGAGACCACTTATCTTGAAGCGGACAGCCCGCTGAAGAAGAGAATACCGGGGTTATGGCAGCTAGCTGCTGCCATAACAACGATACCCCTATTCAAAGTACCGACGTATAACGACGGTGGACTGTCCGGCAGTGGTTAAGCTGCAGTTCCCCCTATGACTAAGGCTTTGGCCAAAATGCGTTAGCATATTACTGCTACACCCTGCTATGTAACCAATAAGGAATTGTTCAAATGGATGTTACTGAGTAACCGGCTTCATTGTATTTAGGATTGTTGCTAGATTCCAAAGGCATTTGGGCCAGAGTACCGGTTCCCAGTGACCCAGGTAATCCACGGTAGAGCATGCTTTTTTGTGGACTGTGTTTGTTACCTCTTAGGGACAGCTGTGTGTTCTTTTATTCACCTACATTCTCTCCTTGTCAGCAATGCCAACCCAGTGTTGAGCTGTAAGGACCCAATGAAGGCTGACCAGTTTTTTAGTGCATATCACAAACTAAATGAATACTTAAAAATAATGTGCATATATGAACATGAATAATGAAAAAGCATCAAGTGCAAGTATCCTACTCACATATCAGGAAAAAGCAAGATGATCTCCGTGGCCCCTGTGGCAACGTCCGTTCAGACGAAACACGTATGTGTCAGGAGCGTCTAGCGCTCCTGCTCCTCGTTCCAGCATCCTGCTTTTGGCTATGGCATTCTCCCTGTCTTTATTCACCTGCAAGGTGATTGATGTGGTCAGTCTCTGGGTGGAAACCAAAACTATAAGCCAGCCAAACACTCACTCGCATGCTTGCGATAGAGAGTGATACGTGTGTAATTAGTGATCAAGCCCCCCGTCTGTCTGCCCTGCTCTGTTAGTTTGGATTTCCCTGTGTATGACCTTGGACCGGATATTGGACTATTCCCTAAACTCAGCCTGTCTTTTACCTGGACTGTCATAGAACCACTTTGCCTATCTGCCAACCGCAAGTACCTGTTTGCTTTGCTCAGTTCGTGCTTGCCCTGGCATGGTGGCCAGGCACTACAGCATTGTGTATAAGACCTGGGGGCAAACAAGTACCTGTAGGCCTGCTTCCCTTATGGGGAGGGGGGCTGCTATAGGAGAAGAACACAGTAGCCAGCTATAGTGTCTGACCACCATTCCATCGATCAACACACATATACCATATAAAAGAGGATGTAGCTCCTCTCTATGCGTTTCGTCTGAACGGACATCGTGACGGGGGCCACAGAGATGATCACGCTTTTTACGATAAGTGAGTAGAATACTTTCACTTGCTATTCTTTCATTATTTATGTGTTTATATATGCACATTATTTTTAAGTATTTATTTTGTTTGTGATGAGCACTTGATATGAATTAATATTTATTTTGATAGCCTAACACAGATTGTTTATTTTGTATATAAAAATACATGAGTGGAGATAAGTATGAATACCGATTAGAGGCTGGTTCTCTTTAATGGCTTATTACCAAAGAAGCCCAAAAATGTATCCTTACTTATCAAGCTTGATAACTTTTTTAATTTTTATCTAAATTTGCACGAGGCAACCTCAGTTTATACATGTCTAGGCTATAATTCACAGGAAGTACCTTCAAATAGCATTGGTAGGTGTTCCAGATCCACGGCTCCTGGCGGTTGCACTGAGCCATCATGGCCATGGTGATCAGACTGAGAGCGGGGTTGATGTACGTATACTCCGCGTCCACCAAGACACGCACTTGTTTCTGCTTGGCATGCTGGGAAAGAAAACAGGAGATGATTTGGGGCTGTGTTATACCTCCCCTATTACTAAACAGTTAGAAGCTCCAGCAAGTCGGATAGAACCCACCTAATTTCCTGGCTGGAGAACAGCATCATGTGGCACTCCCCAGCCTGATTTTCCCTGCCCTGCCTCTTTCGTTGACTGAATCTCATTTTCAATCATAGAGGCTCATCATCGCATATGGGTGTTACCTAGGAACGTCGGCAGGCCAAAAGCAGCCTGCCTAGGCTGTGGAAGTTGGCCACTCTGGGAGGTTGGGGGGGGGGGGCAGGGCGGTTGGAGTCCACCACTGTAGGGGGAGGTGTATAAGGTCCATCACCATGGTACTGTTGTTGGAAATGTTGGAGTCCACTACTTTAGGATTGAGGTGTATGGATTCCACCACTGTGGCGCTGTTGGGGAGGGTTTTAGAGTCCACTACCATAGGGCAGGGTGTGAGGATGTAAGGAGTCCACCACTGTGGCTCTGTCGGGGGTGTTGGAGTCCATTACTGTAGGGCGGGTGGGGGGTGTATGGAGTCCACCATAGTGGAACTGTGGGGTGAATGTTGGAATCCACCACTCACTGTTGGAGGGGTGTAGGGAGTCCACAACTGTGGCACTGTGGGGGGGGGGGTGGTGTTGGAGTCCACCACTGTAGAGGCGGAGTGTTTGGAGTCCACAACTGTGACACTAGAGGGGGATGTTGGAGTCCACCACTGTAGGGGCAGAGTGTATGGAGTCCACCACTGTAGAGGCGGAGTGTATGAAGTCCACCATGGTGGCCATGCACACCACCATTGCTACCTTGCAGCACTTATTATGTTTACATTGTCATTGATCATTTGCTAGTAATTTTCTAGGCAGCAGTGGTGACACAAGTTTAGAATGTATTCTTTTATGTGGAGAATTGTGGAGTCAGGCCAGTAACAAGCCAGCAATAGAAGCAAAAAAAGGTCAAGTTCCCAGTTATGCCAAGCAGCGGAAGATGAATTGTGCATTGCTGCTCTGACAAAGTGACTTTGTAGATTGTCTCTGGACTTTAAAGCAAATCCCTACTATTACACTTATAATAATAATAATAATAACATAGTATTGTATCTACCTTTCCAACCCGGTTGAGCCTGCGAACGGAGTTCTGTAGGTGGCGGTTCTGTTGCTCCGACAGAAAGGAGAAAGTGGAGTCCTGCAGCAAAGATGGGAAAGGTGTGGAAGTGTTTGGTTGTATCAGAGCTACTGACCACCGATGTACAAGTGTGCTATTCTCTCCGGGTCATAGACACTCACCTCGCCCTCCATGATGGACAATATCCTGTGTGGACTAAGCTCCTTCCTCCGAGATGGATCAGACAAACACACAGACAGAACTTTCTAAATGAATGGAAAATATAATCAGTGGCATTTTCTGATCCAGTATGTATCTATTCAAGTGAACCTGTCCTACACCAAGTAGTGCGTGAAGGACGAGAGGAGCACCAGATGGAACAGTGGAAGAGTCCAACACCACCATCAGTGTCACCTATCCGTGCCACTTACCAGTGCCCATCGGTGCTGACTATCAGTGCCACCTATCAGTGCACTCTCATCAGTGCCTCATCATCAGTGCAGCTTATCAGTGTCCATCAGTGCTGCCTCATCAGCACCCATCAGTGAAGGAGAAAAATGACCCGTTTTCAAAATTTTATAACAAACTATGAAAAATGTTTTTTTTTTTTTTTTTTTATCAAAATTTTTGGTCTTTTTTCGTTTGTTTAGCAAAAAATAAAAAACCCAGTGGTGATTAAATACCACCAAAGGAAAGCGCTATATTGATTGAAAGGAATGTGCTGCTTCTTATTTGCATCAGAACTGTTGCTTTTCCCATATAAATCAACGGGAATACAAAAGCAGCTTGAAGCAGATTGATGAGACTTAGAAGCAGTTAAAATGCACCTGTCAATGGATCATCACATCTGCATCTCAAACTGATGCAAATGCAATTATGGAATGGAATACTTTGGGAGCAAGCTGCATTTTCCCATCCAGATGGGCCAAAAGCCTAGAACCCTTTGGTACATAACCCATCTTCTAAACAAGAAGTGCCAGCACAGGGACCTTCATAGCAAGATCACCAAGTTTTCATTAAATGAAAACTGCAGATCAAAATACCAAGTTTAAATCAATGGACTTTTAAGGTAACCAGGGGTTACACCTAAACATTGTTTTTTTTTTTTTTACAAAGCTTTTTTTTTTTTTTTTTACGTATATCACATAAAATCAACATATATATGTAGTACTACTCCCTGTAGGGGCCGCTGTGGATTAAACAGGTTCTTTCCCAAGCAGTGCAGAGGCAGCCAGGCACACAGCAACAGTCCAATCATCTAATTCAGTAAACAGTCTAGGGGTTGCCTTTTTAAAGTTTATTTACTTGTAGAACTGGTAACAGGAGGAGGTTTAGGGTGGTATGTGATACTTCAAAACATGAGGTATACCTGGCAGAGGACACTTCTCACTCAGTAACAGTAGCACAAGTACAGGTATATTTGGAACTGTCTACAGGTTTACAGCTGAGGACCATGAAGTAGCTTGAGCACAGGTAAAGGCAGACTGGGACAGTCCATAGTTCATGGCTGGGGACCATGAAGTAGCTTGTGCACATGTATAGGCACACTGAAACAGTCTATCAATCACAGCTGGGGACCGTGAAGTAGCTTGAGCACAGGTAAAGGCAGACTAAAACAGTCTACGATTCATGGTTGGGGACCATGAAGTAGCCTGAGCACAGGTAAAGGCAGACTGGAACAGTCTATGGTTCATGGCTGGGGACCACGAAGTCTTCTTAGCATAGGTAAAGGCAGACTGGAACAATCTACGGTTCATGGTGGGGACCATGAAGTAAGCTTGAGCACAGGTGAGGGCACACTAAAACAGTCTACGATTCATGTCTGGGGACCATGAAGTAGCTTGAGTACAGGTAAAGACAGACTGCAACAATGAATGGATCACGGCTGGGGACCATGAAGTAGCTTTAGCACAGATAAAGTCAGACTGGAACAGTCCACAGATCATGGCTGGGAACCATGAAGTAGCTATAGCACAGGTAAAGGCAGACTGGAGCAGTCTTACGGTTCACGGCTGGGAACGGTGAAGTAGCTTGAGCACAGGTAAAGGCAGACTAGAACAGTCTATGATTCATGGCTGGGCACCACGAAGTAGCTTTACAGGTAAAGTCAGATTAGAACAGTCTACAGTTCATAGCTGGGGACCACTAAGTAGTTTTAGCACAGGTAAAGGCAGACTGGAAAGGTCTACGGGTCATGGCTGGGGACCATGAAGTACAGTGGCTTGAGCACAAGTATGAGACTCTACTCACAGGATCCTGGCACAAAATCAGTCCATAGGTACAGCCTTTTGTGAAGTATTCCAACATCCAAAGGGCTCCAGGAGCAAGCAGCACCCCCCCCCCCCCCTTCTCAGGTCACCAATAAATTCGCTCAGGAGGGAAAAAAAAGACAATCTCTCCAGGGCTCCAGACTATATTTGTACCAGCCACCATATGGGCACCCCCCTCCATCTCGGGATGGACCCTGCTCAATATTCAGGCTGGTTGTCTGAATTCTCCTTCCCAAAGCTCCAGAATCTCCTTGTAGAATCAGGGGGGAACAATCAAACTCTCAGCCTGTGAAGCCCTAAACAGACCAGACCAAACCACTGCTCCCCTGATTACAGAAATGGGCAAAAACTAAATTTGTCTAGTGGCCTAACTGAGAGGGTGCTACATATATACTTGAAGGGGATCCATCATGAAGAAGGGTTTTTGTTATGCATTGGAATAAGTATATATGTTGATTTTATATGATATAGAAATAATAAAAAGTTTTACTTTTTTTCAGACGTAGTCCCTGTGTACCTTTTAAAGTCCATTGATTTATACTTGGTATTCTTTGACATAGTTGGGAGGTGGCACCCGAAGTCGCATGGACCTAAAGTCTTGTTCAGTGTGAACGAAGGCTCAATATTATAACTTAAGCAGATCAAATTAAATGTGTTAAAAATGTTTTTAACTTTAGACTAAGTTTTTGTAACTTTTTTTTTTATTTTTTTTATAACTATAAAGATTATATGAGTTTTAAGTTGTTTGAGTTTACATCAACTTTAGACAGAAAGGGAGCCTTTATCAGCTGTGGATTACTTGTCCTTCGGTCCCCGGGCTGCACTCAGTTCATGGGTTTACTGGAATCATTCATTTTGAATAGGACCCTGTTACTAGGTGCTAAGTCTGTGATTGCTGACCTCCTTCTGAATAAAAATCTTACGTACTAAAACAGTCTTCAACCTAAGGGTTGATTTGGAGTCTGGAGTCCTGGGCAGCAGCCCATTTTGCCCTTATTGTAGCCCATTATTGTAACCCACCACTGGCTCTTATGCAGGGTTGGGCCCTAGGGGTAGGCTGTATAAGTGACAGCCTTGAACACTTCCGTATGAGGTTGGCGCAAAAAGGGCAAGGCCTGCAATCCGTACTGCTGATGTAGTTATCAGCTCATGAAGGGAGGAGGCGCACTTTTCACCTTGGGTGCTAGAAGATCCTGTCCCGCCTCTGCCATCGTGCTCTCACTTTAGGCTCTCCATCTATTTCCTCCCACTTATCCTCCTACTGCTCATCATCAGTCTCTCACTCACACACAGATCAGCACTCATGAGCGCCGTGATCTTCAACTGCATCATGGGGCGATCACCACCCAAGGACGAGAGATCCACGCAGTTCAGCATGACATCTTCATTCTGCTTGTACCAGTGCTCCCTGCCAATCAGAAAAGATATGGATAAAATGTACCAATATACATATTAAGCAAGCTGAAGACTTTGGCATATCATAGTGAACGTCTATTTGTTTTAGGCACTATAAATAGAGTGCAGTACTCCTTATCACCAAGAGGTGGCAATGGAGTCTGCCAGCAACAGCGACCTCTACAGGAGAGTGCAACAAATTAAGTTTTACTTTATAATTCTCTTTGTATTATATAACATTGGAAAATATACAAAGTTATAATGTTACACAAAATCTAATAAGAAATGTTATCATTTTTCGAAGACATTTAAGAGGAACACCCAGCAGATATATAAACATTTCTTAACCCACTTATGTACTCATTAAAAATTAAAAGAATTGATTTTTTCTTAGCACTAGAATATGAGTCTTAAAAGCCAACTCCTGGCTAAAAAGTTTTTCCTTTCATTTTTAAGTTTCCGATAGTGTGCGAAAAGGTTAGAACCTATATCAGATTTTTATTGGCACCTGTGACCCCCACTGGGGCTGGACAGGAAGTGGGAGGGATCTCTCTGAATGGAGTCACAAACAACAATTAAAGTAATTTTAAGATGGAATTACGCTATGAGCATGTTTTCTTTGATAATGGAGACATCTAGATGGGAGGAACATCTCGCACATAGAGGACCCCAAAGGCAGAAAGGAACTACTTTTCCGGCTCATTATATACAGAGATCTGGTGAGCTCAATATCCAAAGGGAGAGGTTCTCACGAGGTGCGGTGATGGGACTCTTGGATGGAATCTGGTGTTTGATCCCTATGAACTATTTTAGGACATTTTATGGTTTTATTTTGGACTTTTAAAGACTCATAGGGTGAACTATACCTGAGGAGCACTGCTAATGCTGTGATTTTCAATTTTGAAGCACATATTATGAATGATTTATAGCAGCCGCTGATTGTGCAATTAACTCTTTTTTCTCTTGAATAGTATAATTGCATATGTTTGTACTTTGTGTGCACTTGGAGAAAGGGATTTATTTGCTACGGCCGATTCATTTACTTTCTTTTAGGGTTGCGCCGATACTAGTATCGGTGCCAATACCGAGTATTTGCGCAAGTATCGGTACGCCTGCAAAATGCACCAATACCTGAAACCAATACTTTCAGGCTTGGTTCTTTGAGCTGTCAGTGGGTCTCCCCTGTTGACAGCTGAAGTGTTAAAGAAGTCTGGTAATTGGAGCTGTCAAAAAAAAAAAAAAAAAAAAAAAAAGCAGCCAGGAATGTTTATTAACAACATTGCTCAGCTGCTGAAACATTAAAATAAAAAAGAAACCATGTTTCTTTTTGAATCTGTTTCTTCATCTGCAGATCAAAGGGATGAACAAATGTTCCTCTGTTTAACCCCTTATTAAACCTTAATTTTCTCTAATTAGCCTTAATTAACTCCCTATTCTCCTCCATTTAATTTGTTTCCTGCTTTTTTTTTTTTTTTTCACATCTATTTTATAAACGATAAACAGTTACAACTTTATTTTGTTTGCTTTGTTAGTGAATATTTTACACATATATATTAACATATATTTACACATTTCACATTGAAAAAGCGTAAAATAAAAAAAAAAAAAAATCTATTTATTTCATTTGTAAATAACTTTCAATGCTTTGTACCATTGCTGACAGCTGAAGTGAAAACAAAACAGGTGCGGTAGGTATCGGCGAGTACAAAAAAAAAAAAATATGTATCGGTGGTACTCGTATTCATTGGAAAAAAAAAAATGGTATCGGTGCATCCCTACTTTCTATACAGTTGAAGTTCTACCTATCCTCAATTGCCTTAAACAAAATACATTTGTTCAGTACAGTGAGGATAAGTAGAACCTCCCCCATTGATCTGATTACCCTCTCTTCCTGTGTGGTCACCAAGACAGAAAATAAGGGGGTAATATCTCCAATGACAGCAATGAAAACTTGGCAGAGCTTCTAATACTTGTGTACTCTTTATGAAACTGGAAAAAAAAAAAAAAAGTTTGGCTTCAGTCTGGCCTTTATATTAGGATTCTATAGGCAGCACTCCAAACTAATCTAGGGGAAAGAGTAGAATGTTGACCTTATGAGTGTGCTGCTTCTCTTACATTTGTCAATAACAGCTTGAGGACAGGGTGATGACCAGCAAACTGCAGTAAAGAAAAGTGGGAACTGCAAATTATCCTAGATTGTAAGCTCTAACGAACAGGGACCTCTAAATCCTTCTGTTTTAAATTGAATTTTAACTGTACTGTCTCCCCTCATGTTGTAAAGTGCTGCACAAACTGTTGACCCAATATAAATCCTGTATTATAATAATAATAATAATAATAATAATAATAATAATAATAATAATAATGTAGTATGGCCAGTGCTGGGACAAGGACCCAAGGCAAAAAAGGACCAAATGTTCCCCTTCCGCCATGAACTATGAACGTCTTGGTTGCAAGTCCTGCTGAAGCACCCAAGGTGACCAGATTTTCTGCCATGACATTGGCCTGGTCCCGAGCGGGGCCAATGGGCCTTGATCACAAGAATTCCAACTTTTGGCAGGCACAACAGTTACTGTATCTGCATTTCAATAGTGTATTTAGTTGTCTACTTGGCTATCAGCTTGAAAATTGCTGCTTACCCAGTTTTGCCCTCTCCCAGGTCTTCCTCAATGGGCACAGCCAACATGGGCCGAATACCTAATTTTCTCAACCTTTCCATACACGCCTGAATTTCCGTAAGGTTCTCCCCAGCAACAAACTGTCCGTACACGGTGCCTCTCATACCCCATTCGAAGACGCGGCGACCCATAAGCCTGCGGGAGACTGTCATGAGCTGGAGAGATAGTAAAATGGGTCAGTTATACAGTACACTTTCCAACATACAGCTTTTTAAATGACAGTTAAGTCTTACATTACGACATAATATATATGAAGAGCAAAAAGTAAAACCTTAAAAATTACATAAGTTTCAAAAGTTTTTCATGTAAAATATGTTAACATCAGACTTTTTCATCTATGGTACCTCCAGAGGTTGCTAGAGACCCATTGCAATTTCTGCCTCTTAGATAAGTAACCACTGATAGCAATGATATTCTTCCCACTGATCACCAATGTAAGGGGCAGTCTTCCCACTGGTCACCAATATATTTACATAGTTAGGCGAGGTTGAAAAAAAAGACACAAGTCCATCAAGTCCAACCTATGTGTGTGATTTTATGTCAGTATTACATTGTATATTCCTGCGTGTTGAGGTCGTTCAGGTGCTTATCTTTTTTTTTTTTTTTTAATTATCGATGCTCCCCGCTGAGACCACCGCCTACGGAAGAGAATTCCACATCCTTACTGCTTTTACAGTGAAGAACCCTCTACGCAGTTTAAGGTTAAACCGCTTTTCTTCTAATTTTAGTAAATGGCCGCATGTCTTATTAAAATCCCTTTTGTGGGAAAAGTTTTATCCCTATTGTGGGGTCACCAGTACGGTATTTGTACATTGAAATCATATCCCCTCTCAAGTGTCTCTTCTCCAGAGAGAACAAGTTCAGTGCTTGTAATCCTTCCTCATAACTAAGATCCTCCAGACCCTTTATTAGCTTTGTTGCCCAGAACTGGACAGCATACTCTAGGTGCGGCCGGACCAGAGTCTTGTAGAGCAGGAGAATTATCGTTTTATCTCTGGAGTTGATTCCCTTTTTAATGCATGCCAATATTCTGTTTGCTTTGTTTGCAGCAGCCTGGCATTGCATGCCATTGCTGAGCCTATATCTACTAGGACCCCCAGGTGTTTTTCCATCCTAGATTCCCCCAGAGGTTCTCCCCCCAGTGTATAGATTGCATTCATATTTTTGCCACCCAAATGCATTATTTTAATTTTTTTTTAGATTAAACCTCATTTGCCATGTAGTTGCCCACACCATTAATTTGTTCAGATCTTCTTGCAAGGTTTCCACATCCTGCGGAGAAGTTATTGCCCTGCTTAGCTTAGTATTGTCTGCAAATACAGAGATTGAACTGTTTACCCCATCCTCCAGGTAGTTTATGAACAAATTAAATAGTATGGGTTCCAGCACAGAACCCTGGGGGACCCCACTACCCACCCCTGACCATTCCGAGTACTCCCCATTTTTCACCACCCTCTGAACTCGCCGTTGTAGCCAGTTTTCAATCCATGTACTCATCATGTACTGTATGGTCCATGCCAACGGACCTTATTTTGTACAGTAAACATTTATGGGGAACTGTGTCAAATGCTTTTGCAAAATCCAGATACACCACGTCTACGGGCCTTCCTTTATCTAGATGGCAACTCACCTCCTCATAGAAGGTTAATAGATTGGTTTGGCAAGAACGATTCTTCATGAATCCATGCTGATTACTACTAATGATATCGTTCTTATTGCTAAAATCTTGTATATAGTCCCTTATCATCCCCTCCAAGAGCTTGCATACTATTGATGTTAGGCTAACTGGTCTGTAATTCCCAGGGATGTATTTTGACCCTTTTTTAAATATTGGTGCTTCATTGGCTTTTCTCCAATCAGCTGGTACCATTCCAGTCAGTAGACTAAAAAAAAAAATAGGAACAAATGGTCTGGCAATTACTTGACTGAGTTCCTTAAGGACCCTTGGGAGCAAGCCATCTGGTCCCGGTGACTTATTAATGTTAAGTTTTTCAAGTCTATTTCTAATTCTGTCCTCTGTTAGCCATGAGGGTGCTTCCTGTGACATGTCATATCAGTTAACCACTTAAGGGCCGAGCCTCTTTCTGAGATGTGTTGTTCACAAGTTAAAAACAAGTTTTTTTGCTAGAAAATTACTTAGAACCCCCAAACATTACACATTTTTTTTCTAACACCCTAGAGAATAAAATGGTCGTTGCAATACTTTATGTCACACCGTATTTGCACAGCGGTTTTACAAGCGCACTTTTTTTGGTAAAAATACACTTTTTTGAATTAAAAAATAAGACAGCAGTAAAGTTAGCCCAATTTTTTTTTTATATTGTGAAAGATAATGTTACGCCGAGTAAATTGATACCCAACATGTCACGCTTCAAAATTGCGCCTGCTCGTGGAATGGCGACAAATCTCCATAGGCGATGTTTAAAAATGTTTACAAGTTGCATGTTTTGAGTTACAGAGGAGGTCTAGGGCTAGAATTATTGCTCTCGCTCTTCTGATTGCGGCAATACCTCACATGTCTGGTTTTCACCGTTTTCATATGTGGGCGCTGCTCATGTACTGAAGCAAAAGTCCAGAATAGAAACCTGTGCCTGAAAAAAATCCTCAAAGGATTGTCTTACCTCTACATCTTCCCTTCCAGGAGAGCTGAATTCAGTTTCCAGGTAACCCTTCCCCTGGGTGGAGTGTCTGAGGCATTCAGAGTCACAGACAGCATACAGTGGTCAGAGAACTCCACCGCCCTCAACTCAGGAAAGCAGAGTTCTCCTTTAAAAAAAAAAACCTATCTATCCTACCCTGACTATTCCCTCTCTGAAATGCACATCTACCAGGCCTGCTTGTCTAACCATATCTCTAAGAAAAACGCTATCGTAACCCAGCCTGTCTACAGAGCCTCTCCTGTCTTCAGGCCTAATTATGGTGTTAAAATCACCTCCAAAGACAACCTGCTGGGACATAAAAAGGAAGGGCTTGACCTCTGTGAGGAGGCATTTCCTGCCCCATTTTGACTGCGGTCCATAGATATTGATCAGGCGCAGGTCCTGCCCCCTAACAGAGACGTCTAAAACCATGCATCTCCCCATTTCTACCTCAATTACCCGCCGGCATGTTACCATATTGGTTTTAAAAAGGACTGCAACTCCGCTGCAGGGCTCAGCCGCAAGAGACCAAAAGGAGGGACCGCATCTCCACTTCCTTTTTGCTAGATGGACATTGGCCAAAGTATTGAGCCAGGTCTCTTGCAAAAATAAAATCTCAGCATCAAACTCGCTGAGCAAAAATTTAGGTAATATCACGAGCTCTTACAGATTTAATGCTGGCGACATTAATGGTCGCCACCTTTATCAGCGTGGGAACTGCCATCAGGATAATTGGGGTAGTCGTTTCTTAACCTTTACCACACTCTCATCACCAGAAACAGCTCTCTTTAGACTACTTGACTCCCCGTCATCCATGGATGATAAAGAGAAAGATAGATCAGACATCTCATCATCCGACAACACTTGAAAAGTATTACCAAGAGGAACCCCTCCTGGGTCCGACTCTGAGGAAGAAATTACCACTTTACTTGTCTTCCTCTTCTTCTTTTTCTTCCTCCTAAACGTCTCCCACCCCTCATCATCCGAATCCCCCTCAACAGAGGGTGAGACATGGGATATGGACACCTTTCCCTCAACCCCTCCCCCATCCAACACCCCCACACTCCCCTGACCATGTTTGCGCTGTTGAGGGACAGGGACTGGAGGCTGAGAGGGAAGATTCGCTAAACCTGCCCCCCCCAGCAGCTTCTGCTAGTCTGGAGGATCTACATACAGAAGGATTAGGGACCACCACATGGGGGACAGACTCAGGGACCACATTACTAGGGGAAACAGAATCCGAAACAACAGATGTAACAGACACAAGAGGGACAGACTCAGGGACCACATCACTGGGGCAAACAGAATCTGGAACAGATGTAACAGACACAGGAGGGGCAATAACAGTTTCCTCCCTAACTTTAGCGGCCTCATCCTCTTTATCGAGCCTCTGCAGCTCAGCT
The DNA here is from genome assembly GCF_042186555.1 of Aquarana catesbeiana. Classification (NCBI taxonomy): domain Eukaryota; kingdom Metazoa; phylum Chordata; class Amphibia; order Anura; family Ranidae; genus Aquarana; species Aquarana catesbeiana. Next base: position 15,632,261 of record NC_133327.1, read on the forward strand.
GCCAATCCTGGCGAGGTATGTAATGCCTCCGGGCACTGACTATAAGCATGACCAAGCTTCTGGCACAAATTACATTGAATCTCTGTACAATCTTTGGCCAAAATGGCCCAAATCCTGGCACAGTGAGCATTTCTTGCGAGTACAGGTAGATGCAAAATGGCCTTTGTCACCACATTTATTACAGACCTTAGGCTGACCCTGGTAAAAAATGGTCAGCCTATCCCTCCCCAGAAAAGCTGAACAGGGCAGGTGTTGAACTACATTGCCCAGCACCCCCAATTTTATTGACACTGTCGAGGCCCCTGTCCATATCCCATGCTGATCAAGGACCTTCTGCAGTGCAGCGAGGACCTCGCCATATCGGCGTAGCCATACTATCAAATCAGCCTCTGGTATGGATTCATTACACATCAGGATCGTCACCGATTTTATCAGAGGCTGCCTCAAAATCACCTTTGGCACCAAACCACCCACTGAGGAAGGCCCTTGCACCTACTATACCTCTCCCAAAATAAATCCAGACCCTCAGGCTTTACAAAAGGACAAATCATACTCATAACTCCCCACTGGGCAAATCTAAGCAAATATATCCAAGGCTTTAAACCCCATTTCTAAAACCAACTCAGCCACCCTCCCCCTTACTGGTGGGGTCCCCTCCCACTTCAACTGAACCACATTCCTCCTCCTGTACCCACCAACCATCCCACCACCAAACCTCCCCAAATTGTGACTAGTATTTACAAAATTCCCTCCACCCTCCTTGGTGCGACTCCCCAGAACAGACGCATAACTCCCCATATTCCTCCTTGCAGAGGATCCATCTGTGCGATTAGAAACATCAAAAACAACTTTGGCAGATGATTGCACAGATTTGAGATTGGATTGCACACCTGATAAATCTTTCCTCCTGGGATGGACAGGGGGACAGGATGAGAGTGGGATGGACAGGGGGACTGTGGGACGGATGGACGGACATGGGGGACTGTGGGACGGACGGACGGACGGACATGGGGGACTGTGGGACGGACAGACGGACATGGGGGACTGTGGGACGGACGGACATGGGGGACAGTGGGACGGACGGACGGGGGGACAGTGGGACGGACGGACGGGGGGACAGTGGGACGGACGGACGGACGGGGGGACAGTGGGACGGACGGACGGACGGGGGGACAGTGGGACGGACGGACGGACGGGGGGACAGTGGGACGGACGGACGGACGGGGGGACAGTGGGACGGACGGACGGACGGGGGGACAGTGGGACGGACGGACGGACGGGGGGGACAGTGGGACGGACGGACGGACGGGGGGACAGTGGGACGGACGGACGGACGGGGGGACAGTGGGACGGACGGACGGACGGGGGGACAGTGGGACGGACGGACGGACGGACGGGGGGACAGTGGGACGGACGGACGGACGGACGGGGGGACAGTGGGACGGACGGACGGACGGACGGGGGGACAGTGGGACGGACGGACGGACGGACGGGGGGACAGTGGGACGGACGGACGGACGGACGGGGGGACAGTGGGACGGACGGACGGACGGACGGGGGGACAGTGGGACGGACGGACGGACGGACGGGGGGACAGTGGGACGGACGGGGGGACAGTGGGACGGACGGACGGACGGACGGGGGGACAGTGGGACGGACGGACGGACGGACGGGGGGACAGTGGGACGGACGGACGGACGGACGGGGGGACAGTGGGACGGACGGACGGACGGACGGGGGGACAGTGGGACGGACGGACGGACGGACGGGGGGACAGTGGGACGGACGGACGGACGGACGGGGGGACAGTGGGACGGACGGACGGACGGACGGGGGGACAGTGGGACGGACGGACGGACGGACGGGGGGACAGTGGGACGGACGGACGGACGGACGGGGGGACAGTGGGACGGACGGACGGACGGGGGGACAGTGGGACGGACGGACGGACGGACGGGGGGACAGTGGGACGGACGGACGGACGGACGGGGGGACAGTGGGACGGACGGACGGACGGACGGGGGGACAGTGGGACGGACGGACGGACGGACGGGGGGACAGTGGGACGGACGGACGGACGGACGGGGGGACAGTGGGACGGACGGACGGACGGACGGGGGGACAGTGGGACGGACGGACGGACGGACGGGGGGACAGTGGGACGGACGGACGGACGGACGGGGGGACAGTGGGACGGACGGACGGACGGACGGGGGGACAGTGGGACGGACGGACGGACGGACGGGGGGACAGTGGGACGGACGGACGGACGGACGGGGGGACAGTGGGACGGACGGACGGACGGGGGGACAGTGGGACGGACGGACGGACGGGGGGACAGTGGGACGGACGGACGGACGGACGGGGGGACAGTGGGACGGACGGACGGACGGACGGGGGGACAGTGGGACGGACGGACGGACGGACGGGGGGACAGTGGGACGGACGGACGGACGGACGGGGGGACAGTGGGACGGACGGACGGACGGACGGGGGGACAGTGGGACGGACGGACGGACGGGGGGACAGTGGGACGGACGGACGGACGGGGGGACAGTGGGACGGACGGATGGACGGGGGGACAGTGGGACGGACGGGGGGACAGTGGGACGGACGGGGGGACAGTGGGACGGACGGGGGGACAGTGGGACGGACGGACGGACGGGGGGACAGTGGGACGGACGGACGGGGGGACAGTGGGACGGACGGACGGACGGGGGGACAGTGGGACGGACGGACGGACGGGGGGACAGTGGGACGGACGGACGGACGGGGGGACAGTGGGACGGACGGACGGACGGGGGGACAGTGGGACGGACGGACGGACGGACGGGGGGACAGTGGGACGGACGGACGGACGGACGGGGGGACAGTGGGACGGACGGACGGACGGGGGGACGGTGGGACGGACGGACGGACGGGGGGACGGTGGGACGGACGGACGGACGGGGGGACGGTGGGACGGACGGACGGACGGGGGGACGGTGGGACGGACGGACGGACGGGGGGACGGTGGGACGGACGGACGGACGGGGGGACGGTGGGACGGACGGACGGACGGACGGGGGGACGGACGGACGGGGGGACGGACGGACGGGGGGACAGTGGGACGGACGGACGGGGGGACAGTGGGACGGACGGACGGACATGGGGGACTGTGGGACGGACGGACGGACATGGGGGACTGTGGGACGGACGGACGGACATGGGGGACAGTGGGACGGACGGACGGGGGGACAGTGGGACGGACGGACGGGGGGACAGTGGGACGGACGGACGGGGGGACAGTGGGACGGACGGACGGGGGGACAGTGGGACGGACGGACGGGGGGACAGTGGGACGGACGGACGGGGGGACAGTGGGACGGACGGACGGGGGGACAGTGGGACGGATGGACGGGGGGACAGTGGGACGGACGGACGGACGGGGGGACAGTGGGACGGACGGACGGACGGACGGGGGGACGGACGGACGGACGGACGGGGGGACAGTGGGACGGACGGACGGACGGGGGGACAGTGGGACGGACGGACGGACGGGGGGACAGTGGGACGGACGGACGGACGGACGGGGGGACAGTGGGACGGACGGACGGACGGACGGGGGGACAGTGGGACGGACGGACGGACGGACGGGGGGACAGTGGGACGGACGGACGGACGGACGGGGGGACAGTGGGACGGACGGACGGACGGGGGGACAGTGGGACGGACGGACGGACGGGGGGACAGTGGGACGGACGGACGGACGGGGGGACAGTGGGACGGACGGACGGACGGGGGGACAGTGGGACGGACGGACGGACGGGGGGACAGTGGGACGGACGGACGGACGGGGGGACAGTGGGACGGACGGACGGACGGGGGGACAGTGGGACGGACGGACGGACGGGGGGACAGTGGGACGGACGGACGGACGGGGGGACAGTGGGACGGACGGACGGACGGGGGGACAGTGGGACGGACGGACGGACGGGGGGACAGTGGGACGGACGGACGGACGGGGGGACAGTGGGACGGACGGGGGGACGGTGGGACGGACGGACGGACGGGGGGACAGTGGGACGGACGGACGGACGGGGGGACAGTGGGACGGACAGACAGAGATGGACGGACAGGGGGGCGGTGGGATGGACAGGGGGGGCGGTGGGATGGACAGGGGGGGCGGTGAACGGTGGGATGGACAGGGGGACGGACGGACTGTGGGATGGACGGACGGGGGCACAGTGGGACGGACAGACGGGGGCACAGTGGGACGGACAGACGGGGGCACAGTGGGACGGACAGACGGGGGCACAGTGGGACGGACAGACGGGGGCACAGTGGGACGGACAGACGGGGGCACAGTGGGACGGACAGACGGGGGCACAGTGGGACGGACAGACGGGGGCACAGTGGGACGGACAGACGGGGGCACAGTGGGACGGACAGACGGGGGCACAGTGGGACGGACAGACGGGGGCACAGTGGGACGGACAGACGGGGGCACAGTGGGACGGACAGACGGGGGCACAGTGGGACGGACGGACGGGGGCACAGTGGGACGGACGGGGGCACAGTGGGACGGACGGGGGCACAGTGGGACGGACGGGGGCACAGTGGGACGGACGGGGGCACAGTGGGACGGACGGGGGCACAGTGGGACGGACAGTGGGACAGGATGACAGTGAGATGGACAGGGGGACAGACAGGGGGACAGGATGACAGTGAGATGGACAGGGGGACGGACAGGGGGACAGTGGGATGGCTGTGGGATGGACGGTGGAATGGACAGGGGGACAGACAGAGATGGACGGACAGGGGGACTGTGGGATGGACAGGGGGACAGGATGACGGTGGGATGGACGGGGGGCGGTGGGATGGACGGGGGGCGGTGGGACGGACAGGGGGACGGACGGACAGGGGGGACTGTGGGACGGACAGGGGGACGGGATGACTGTGGGACGGACAGGGGGACGGGATGACTGTGGGACGGACAGGGGGACGGGATGACTGTGGGACGGACAGGGGGACGGGATGACTGTGGGACGGACGGTGGAATGGACAGGGGGACAGACAGAGATGGACAGACAGGGGGACTGTGGGATGGACAGGGGGACTGTGGGATGGACGGACGGGGGAACAGTGGGACGGATGGGGGGGGAGGACAGCGGGACAGACGGGGGGGGGTGAACGACAGCGGGACGGACGGGGGGGGGCGGACGAGGGGACAGGGGGACGGACGGGGGTGTGACAGGATGACAGTGGGATGGACAGGGGGATAGTGGAATGGACAGTGGGACGGACAGGGGTACAGTGGGACGGACAGGGGGACAGGATGACAGTGGGATGGACAGGGGGACGGACAGAGATGGATGGACAGGGGGATAGTGGAATGGACAGGGGGGCGGACAGGGGGGACAGACAGTGGAGGGGACAGTGGGACGGACAGAGATGGACGGACAGGGGGACAGACAGAGATGAACGGACAGGGGGACAGACAGAGATGAACGGACAGGGGGACAGACAGAGATGAACGGACAGGGGGACAGACAGAGATGAACGGACAGGGGGACAGACAGAGATGAACGGACAGGGGGACAGACAGAGATGAACGGACAGGGGGACAGACAGAGATGAACGGACAGGGGGACAGACAGAGATGAACGGACAGGGGGACAGACAGAGATGAACGGACAGGGGGACAGACAGAGATGAACGGACAGGGGGACAGACAGAGATGAACGGACAGGGGGACAGACAGAGATGAACGGACAGAGATGAACGGACAGAGAGACAGACAGAGATGAACGGACAGGGGGACAGACAGAGATGAACGGACAGGGGGACAGACAGAGATGAACGGACAGGGGGACAGACAGAGATGAACGGACAGGGGGACAGACAGAGATGAACGGACAGGGGGACAGACAGAGATGAACGGACAGGGGGACAGACAGAGATGAACGGACAGGGGGACAGACAGAGATGAACGGACAGGGGGACAGACAGAGATGAACGGACAGGGGGACAGACAGAGATGAACGGACAGGGGGACAGACAGAGATGAACGGACAGGGGGACAGACAGAGATGAACGGACAGGGGGACAGACAGAGATGAACGGACAGGGGGACAGACAGAGATGAACGGACAGGGGGACAGACAGAGATGAACGGACAGGGGGACAGTGGCATGGACAGGGGGACAGTGGCATGGACAGGGGGACAGTGGAACGGACAGAGGGACAGTGGGATGGACAGAGGGACAGTGGAACGGACAGAGATGGACGGACAGGGGGACGGACAGGGGGACGGACAGGGGGACGGACAGGGGGACGGACAGAGATGGACGGACAGTGGGATGGACAGGGGGACAGTGAAATGGACAGGGGGACGGAGGCATGGACAGGGGGACAGTAATGGACTGTACATACCTCTCTCCTGCTGTCCCGTTCTATACTCTGTGGGTTGCACTTGCTCCCTGTAAACTGGCAGCTCCTTCTGCTGGGCTCCTGCAAGAGCGCTGCATTGACAGGTGCGAGGGGTTCAGGGCGGCCGCTGCTTTGCTCTGCATGCAGAGAGAGGAACTGAGGGAGCCAGAATTAGGGGGCGGGGCTGAGGTGGACCGAGGATCGGCAAAAGCGCGGTGGAGGCGCGCTGCTCAGCGCAGGGCAGCACTGGGTAAGCCTCGCTCTGCAGACGTCACTGGTTGCTAGACGTGAGGCGGGGCGGCCCTAGCAATCAGTTAGTTCAGCTGAGCGAGGCAATGTTTATCAGGGTGGCGGAATGTTTTTTTTTTTTTTTCCATTCCGGGACACTGTATTGTGCCGGAATGAAGGTGCCCGGGACACAAATATGCATTAAGGGACAATCCCGGGCAATCCGGGACACATGAGCACCCTACTGCTGTCCCCATACACACATCACCTCCAGGCAGACTTTTCTCCTCCATCAGGACAGGACTTTTAGATGAGCAGAGTGAAGGTTGTTCTAATACAGCAACAGGTGAATCATTGCAGGAGACTTCCATGGCTGTCTCCACGCGCTGCTCCCCTCCCCCACCTGCATCAATCAGCCCAGGTGAAGGTGAAATAGGCTCTTTGGAGCTGGCAGCCATCTTGCTTGTAGAACTACAGGTCTCAGCAGGAGCAGCAAAATCCATGTCCGGGGTGCATAATGCAGATCCATCCACATTACTCTGTTGGTCTGATGACACCTCTGTCAGGGGTTTTCCCTCTATGTCTGCAGAAGGTTTCTCCACAGCAGAGACTCCAACAGGCAGCTGTTTGCAGAGCTCCTTCTCTTTCTGTTCCTCAGCCGGGACACCATCCACCACAGCCAGTGGGGCAGACATGTGGGAAGAAGGCAGCACAGCGCACTGGGATTTTTCCACCAGTGCTGGCTCTGCTGATCTGTAACCCCTCTGCTCATCCTCAGGGACTTCCGATGGTTCACCAACAGACCTGTCTGCCCTTAGGGGTGACTCCATCTGTTGGATGAACTTTAGGGTGCCATGTTAACTCTCAACCCCCTGGCTGGTTGCCGCTGGCGATTCCCCAGCCTGACATGGGGGGAGAGGTGCAGAGGCAGATGAAGCCGGTATGTCTGTTACCTGCAGCTGCTGATCCACAGAACTCACCAATGTCTGGCTGGCAAATCTTCTGTCATTTTTAAACTTTTCTGCAAAAGCTCCACTTTTATCTTTCAATTTCTCCAAAAATAAAGATTGTTTCTTTACCTTCTCCTCCATCTGCTGTAACTCTGGCTTCATGGCCAAACGATTCTTACTCCAGGCCTGGAAATACTTGGCCCTGAAGTTTTTATGTTCATCTTTTAAACATTTAAGTTTCTCCTCAGCCCTTCCAGTTGCCCGAAAATGGTCAATGATCTTCTGTCTGTAACTATCCACATTCTCACCAGGGCCTGGACCCACAGCCAATCCTCCACGTCCTTCTCCTCACTAGGCCCTGTATCATCAGGGGAATCCCTCCAAGGGCCTCCCCCAGGATCAGGCATTATTCCTGGGCCAAGCTAGCAGGCAAGGCCCAGGCTTGAAAAAGGCTGGTTCTCACAAAGAGCTCCTTGGGTGTGTCCTCCTCCTCCTCCTTCCCACTGACCACCAATGTAAGGGACATTTTTCCCACTTCCAGGGAAAGAATATAAGGATCATTCTTTACACTGACCACCAATGTAAGGATCATTCTTTACACTGACCACCAATGTAAGGAGCATTTGTTCCACTGACCACCAATGTAAGGACATTCTTCCCACTGATCACTAAAGTAAGGGACATTATTCCCACTGATCACCAATGTAAGAACTTCATATTTGTTTCAACATCAAGTCTAACATCCACCCCTCCCCCAGTATGTGTGAAGAGTGTTTGTGTGTATAAAAGTTAGCCCGGGTTGTTTTATCTCCATTCTTTTATTGGGACAACATTGTCATGATATTTTAACAATGTAGGTGAAGGTTTTAACAGTTTTTTGGCTATTAGCCATATGTTATTTGTTTTGCCTTTTCTCAATTAATACATTTTGTATCTATACCACTGAGAGTTCCATATTGAAGCCTCTTTACAAACTTGCTTGGCTTGCTTCCCTTTCTCTGTAGAGCGTAGCTAAACAGAATGAATTTTGCAGATTCAAATGAAAGTTACCGCAGTGATATAGGAGCTTCATTTCTTCATGGTGTCTGTAGTTCTTCCACAAAAAGTGACCTACCTTCTCAGAATTCTTCACCAGGCTGGGGAAGGAGCACATCCGAAATATAAGAAGCCCCCTCATCACTTCCCAGCGGCTCTTCAGTCTGAAGACCCTTCCATCAGAAAAATTCAGCGTGGAGCTCGCCCCTTGAGCTGGCGCTTTGTGACAAGACCTTCCTATACAGGTCAATGACAGAGTCCAGGATGGAAGGGGGACCAGGGAAGACCTGAGATGCAGAGACCGGCCAAGAGTCCACATGGTGAGAGCAGATCCTGTCCTACACCTGACAATGAGACAGACAGGAGTAGGAAGGAGGGGTTGTCCAGCAGCTGGAAACTCCCAGGACAGAAGGGCACGGGAAGACACCAGCTGGTGGCTGTGTAAATAGGTGGGTGACCTCCCAACCGTGACAGGTTAACTCAGGCCACCATAGAAACAATCCAATATCTGCAACGTGCCCAAAATCATTCACTTCTCCAAACTATTATTTTCTACAAATTTCACAGGATTTGTACATAGTCACGGGATAGCTCCTGAGAAATGCTTAGGCAACGTTGAAGCCCCATAGAGGCAATGGAACTACAAATCTCAGCAAGCCTTGGCACATGGAATGGTTTCACTCAGGCCCGGATTGGCCATATGCCCGATGGTCCTGGGCTGCCAGATCGCATGTCATTTTGTGTCCCGGCTCTGACTCCATAGGCAGCTGCTTAGACCAGCCCTGCTCACCCGCCGCCGACCTCTGTGTGTTTTAAATAAAAAAAAATTACAAAATGAAAAAAAAAAAAAAAAAGAATTTAAAGTTCCCCCATGCTCACGTTTAAATGCACATGTAGGTCCCTCATACATATGTAAACGGCGATCGCACACATGTGAGGTATCGCCGCAAACATCAGAGTGAGAGCAATCATTCTAATACCAGACCTCCTGGGTAACTCTAAACTGATAACTTGTAAAGACTTTTAAAGCAATGCCCATGGGTGTTTTTATGTAATGTAATTTGGCCCTGTTCCATGGGCGGACGCAATTTTAAAGTGTGACATGTTTGGTATCTATTTACTCAGAGTAACATCATCTTTTATAATTTACCAAACAATTGGGTATTATATTGTGTCTTTGTGCACTAAAAACCATTAAAGTGTATTTTTTCCCAAAAAATTTGGATTTGAAAAACCACTGCACAGATATCGTCTGACGTAAATATATGCAAATTACAGTGACTGAAGCAGGCTAAATATAGCTAAATTACATCGAGAAACAGGTTGTCATTATTTGTAATTTGGTTTAAAAAAAAAATTGGCCTGCTCAGCTTAGAATGCCCAGGCCTGGGCCTATTTTTTGTCCCAGTCCGGGCCTGGTTTCACTGCATTTGGACCAGAATACACAGGAGAGGAAGCGCTTGGGGCATGCTGTGCGTGTTTTTCTCACAGCTCTGAACACCCAATACATACATACCTAATCAAGCAACGTTTTAATGTTTTAGGATTCACAAATAGTGCGGCCTGCAGAGTTCAGATACACTTCACATGCTAAACCTCCAAAACCAGTGGTGGTCAACTTGAAATTTATAGAGGGAGTCAAGAATGGCCTTCAAGACACTTCAATAGGGTCACACAATAGCAAAGTGTTTTTTAATGTGTTAAGGTGCATTACATTAACATAGTTGCCAACTGTCCCGGATTTCTCGGGACATTCCCGGGACTTACACTCCATTCCCAAATTTTTTGTGTCCCGGGAAATGTCCAGAAAAATCCGGTTTTTGATTTTCCCCGCCGCCGCCCGCTGCCGCTAGAGGTCAGCCATCTTGAAGAAGCTCAGGAAGACGGCTGGGGGGGGGGCTAGACGGAGCTCCTCCGTCGCCGCCCACCCTCCGCTCCGCCCCGCCTCACTCCGCCTACCCCCGCCCCGCTGACAGTCTGTTATGGAAAGGGGCGGGGATTTTGCCATGCGGTATTCGAGAAGACACTGGCGGACACCTCTGAGGTAGGGGAGGGGGGCGCACCGCTGTGGGAATTTGTAATGGGGGCTCCACTGGGGACACACCTGATGTAAGGGGAGCTCCACTGGGGACACCTGATGTGAGGGGGGCTCTGCCAGGGACACCTGATGTGAGGGGGGCTCTGCCAGGGACACCTGATGTGAGGGGGGCTCTGCCAGGGATACCTGATGTGAGGGGGGCTCTGCCAGGGACACCTGATGTGGGGGGGGGCTCTGCCAGGGACACCTGATGTGAGGGGGGGCTCTGCCAGGGACACCTGATGTGAGGGGGGCTCTGCCAGGGACACCTGATGTGAGGGGGGGCTCTGTCAGGGACACCTGATGTGAGGGGGGGCTCTGCCAGGGACACCTGATGTGAGGGGGGGGCTCTGCCAGGGACACCTGATGCGAGGGGGGGCTCTGCCAGGGACACCTGATGTGAGGGGGGGCTCTGCCGGGGACACCTGATGTGAGGGGGGCTCTGCCGGGACACCTGATGTGAGAGGGGGCTCTGCCGGGGACACCTGATGTGAGGGGGGGCTCCGCTGGGGGCACCTGATGTAAGGGGGGGCACCTGGTGTGAGGGGAGGCTCCGCTGGGGACACCTGATGTAAGGGGGGGCTCTGTCGGGGACACCTGATGTAAGGGGGGGCTCCGCTGGGGGCACCTGGTGTGAGGGGGGGCTCCGCTGGGGGCACCTGGTGTGAGGGGGGGCTCCGCTGGGGCCACCTGGTGTGAGTGGGGGCTCCGCTGGTGGCACCTGGTGTGAGGGGGGGCTCTGCTGGGGACACCTGATGCAAGGACGGACTCTGCTGGGGGCACCTGATGCAAGGACGGACAGCTGGTGGCAGGCGACGTGGCAGGTGACACACTCGGGGCTCCCACTAATTCTGCATTATGGTGAGTTGAATGATTTCATTTTATATTACAATGTAATAATAGAAATAATGCACTTCAATCATCCTGACACCATAACAACCATGGTGCCGAGATTATTGAAGTGCTAACACCAGGTGTTTGGAGTATCTTTATCTGCTGATTGTTAAACTTTCTAGAATACACATATTTTTATTGTGTAGGATCTGGGGCTGCTGTCCCGTCGTTTCCCTCTCCCCCTCTCCCCCTTTCCCTCTCCATCCCTCATTCATCTCAGACTCTAACCACACCCTCTTGAGCCACGCCCATTTAAGCCACACCCACAATGCCGCGTAAACCACGCCCATTTTTCGCTGCGCCGCACTTGTATATTTTTCTAAGCCACGCCTACAAACGAATTATTGTGCGGCTCCGCCTACAGCCACAAAAGTGTCCCACATTTTTTTTTTTACAATGTTGGCAACTATGTGTACTTACTATATTATTTGCCTGATATAAGCTGGGTGCAATGAAAAAATAAATACCTGTCCCTATTAGCTCAGTCTCCTGTCAGTCTATTGAGCCCTCCCCTGCTCTGTCAGCCCCACATTCCCAGAAAAGAGCTGAGGTGTTAGCATAGAGCTCTGTACATGTGCAGACTGGGGATAAAGGCTGGGGAAACATTATTTCAGCAAGCTGCAAATGCCATCGATGTTGTTGGGAATCAGAGCCCCCTGTGTGTCAGAGCCCCCCTGTGTGTCAGAGCCCCCCTGTGTGTCAGAGCCCCCTGTGTGTCAGAGCCCCCCTGTGTGTCAGAGCCCCCTGTGTGTCAGAGCCCCCTGTGTGTCAGAGCCCCCCTGTGTGTCAGAGCCCCCCTGTGTGTCAGAGCCCCCCTGTGTGTCAGAGCCCCCTGTGTGTCAGAGCCCCCCTGTGTGTCAGAGCCCCCCTGTGTGTCAGAGCCCCCTGTGTGTCAGAGCCCCCCTGTGTGTTAGAGCCCCCTGTGTGTCAGAGCCCCCCTGTGTGTCAGAGCCCCCTGTGTGTCAGAGCCCCCCTGTGTGTCAGAGCCCCCTGTGTGTCAGAGCCCCCTGTGTGTCAGAGCCCCCCTGTGTGTCAGAGCCCCCCTGTGTGTAAGAGCCCCCTGTGTGTCAGAGCCCCCCTGTGTGTCAGAGCCCCCCTGTGTGTCAGAGCCCCCTGTGTGTCAGAGCCCCCCTGTGTGTCAGAGCCCCCTGTGTGTCAGAGCCCCCCTGTGTGTCAGAGCCCCCCTGTGTGTCAGAGCCCCCTGTGTGTTAGAGCCCCCCTGTGTGTCAGAGCCCCCTGTGTGTCAGAGCCCCCCTGTGTGTCAGAGCCCCCTGTGTGTCAGAGCCCCCCTGTGTGTCAGAGCCCCCCTGTGTGTCAGAGCCCCCTGTGTGTCAGAGCCCCCCTGTGTGTCAGAGCCCCCCTGTGTGTCAGAGCCCCCCTGTGTGTCAGAGCCCCCTGTGTGTCAGAGCCCCCCTGTGTGTCAGAGCCCCCCTGTGTGTCAGAGCCCCCTGTGTGTCAGAGCCCCCTGTGTGTCAGAGCCCCCCTGTGTGTCAGAGCCCCCCTGTGTGTCAGAGCCCCCTGTGTGTCAGAGCCCCCCTGTGTGTCAGAGCCCCCCTGTGTGTCAGAGCCCCCTGTGTGTCAGAGCCCCCTGTGTGTCAGAGCCCCCCTGTGTGTCAGAGCGTGTCCTCCTCATTCTCTTTCCCATGTTGACTTTAGACAGCAGAGCAGAAAGTAGAGGAGTCCAGTGTGCTGAAGTGTGGAGAATGTGTGATCCTGTTTTTCATAGGCTATTGAGTTTGGCTAAATCTGCTAGTACATCTAACACTACCCTCCTTCCCAGACTGACTGTGCTGCTATCAGCTGTGCCTTCTGTGCTCCTTTATCCAGATTGGGGGCACTCTAATACAGGACATATGCCACTGGCCAGATCGCCAGGTGAAAACAGAGGGGAAAAGCCTAAAATAAAACTAATGCAGCCACCACATCTAATGATTGTTAAACTGCAATATATAACATATTGGGTTTTATACCAGTCTTCTGAACCCTATTTCCACAATCCTTAATATGTTTTTTTTTCCATTCCTGAGCTCTGCATCACTTGCTACTGAACCCTTGCACTGTAAATGGGGGGGGGGGGGGGGGGGGGGGCGCAATCTGGTATGTTCGCCCTGGGCACTGGGTGACCTTGTCCCGGCACTGATAGGCAGCATTGGAAATCACACCCGCACGCTGCTGGGCTTGAAGGGGCGCTCTCTGCTCTACCACACTTGCGCACAAGCTGTAGCTATCTAAATCGGCTGGTACAGAGCAGCAGCAACTGAGCCGCTAATAGGGGTCAAGTAGGCGCAATCCGGGCACCCATTCATGTAGAGTAGGCATAATTCAGGCGCAAATAGTGGACAACCCAGGCGCTAGTAAATGTAGGTAACAAAATATTAAATGAATGTAGCGCTCAATCAAATTAAAATATAAATGGTGTAAAAAACTGATGATTAAGTGACGCTCAAAAAAGTATAATAAATATTGCTCAAAAAAATGAATATAATAGAAATGTAAAACAACCACGTGAATGGAGGTTCTATAGGGAAAATCCTATGCGGTGTTAGGACGAGAGATCCCTAGGAGAGTCATTTTGAGGAGGATCGTGGAGCTGTTTTATCAATTTTGATTGTATCGTCTATGGGACCTTTTTACCAAGGGCACGTTTCTTCACTGATCTAAGCACCTTTTTGATACCATTGGACTTAATTATTATTTATTGCACTTGTGTGGATTTTTATCTGTCATTATTTATATATATTTATTCTATATTATTATTGCACAGATCACATAGTTGCACTACCATTACTTATTTTAGAGTGTCGTATTTATTGCTTTTTTATATTCTATTTGCACAGTGGTTCTATGAATTCATTAGTTACACTTAATATGGAGTTTTGTTTGTTTTTTTTTGTCACTTTTTGGATTATTATTATTGGAAGAAAAGCTCTGGGAATCGTAAGGGGGGCTCCACTGGGGACACCTGATGCGAGCGGGGGCTCCGCCGGGGACTCCTGATGCGAGGGGGGGCTCCGCCGGGGACTCCTGATGCGAGGGGGGGCTCCGCCGGGGACTCCTGATGCGAGGGGGGCTCCGCCGGAGACTTCTGATGCGAGGGGGGGCTCCGCCAGGGACTCCTGATGCGAGGGGGGCTCCGCCGGGGACTCCTGATGCGAGGGGGGGCTCCGCCGGGGACTCCTGATGCGAGGGGGGCTCCGCCGGGGACTCCTGATGCGAGGGGGGGCTCCGCCGGGGACTCCTGATGCGAGGGGGGGCCTCCGCCGGGGACTCCTGATGCGAGGGGGAGCTCCGCCGGGGACTCCTGATGCGAGGGGGGGCTTCCCTGGGGACTCCTGATGCGAGGGGGAGCTCCGCCGGGGACTCCTGATGCGAGGGGGGGCTCCGCCAGGGACTCCTGATGCGAGGGGGGGCTCCGCCGGGGACTCCTGATGCGAGGGGGGGCTCCGCCGGAGACTTCTGATGCGAGGGGGGGCTCCGCCGGGGACTCCTGATGCGAGGGGGGGCTCCGCCGGGGACTCCTGATGCGAGGGGGGGCTCCGCCGGAGATTTCTGATGCGAGGGGTGGCTCCGCCGGGGACTCCTGATGCGAGGGGGGCTCCGCCGGGGACTCCTGATGCGAGGGGGGGCTTCGCCGGGGACTCCTGATGCGAGGTGGAGCTCCGCCGGGGACTCCTGATGCGAGGGGGGGCTCCGCCGGGGACTCCTGATGCGAGGGGGGGCCTCCACCGGGGACTCCTGATGCGAGGGGGAGCTCCGCCGGGGACTCCTGATGCGAGGGGGGGCTTCCCTGGGGACTCCTGATGCGAGGGGGAGCTCCGCCGGGGACTCCTGATGCGAGGGGGGGCTCCGCCGAGGACTCCTGATGCGAGGGGGAGCTCCACCGTGGACTCCTGGTGTGAGGGGGGGCTCCGCCGGGGACTTCTGGTGTGAGGGGGGGCTCCGCCGGGGACTCCTGGTGTGAGGGGGGGCTCCGCCGGGGACTTCTGGTGTGAGGGGTGTACTCACTTTTGTTGCCAGCGGTTTAGACATTAATGGCTGTGTGTTGAGTTATTTTGAGGGGACAGCAAATTTACACTGTTATACAAGCTGTACACTCACTACTTTACATTGTAGCAATGTGTCATTTCTTCAGTGTTGTCACATGAAAAGATAATAAAATATTTACAAAATGTGAGGGGTGTACTCGCTTATTTTTTATGAATTGCATCAATTCATGTGTCATTATGTATTATTGCAATAGCTGTGATTGGCTATCACATGGTACAGGTGTGCTGTGATTAGCCCTGTCTGTACCATGTGATCACAGGGACCAATCACAGAGATCACAACAGTACACAATGATTGGCTATGACTATAAACCATTGTGTACATTTGACATGTGATCACTGTGCAGTGCTGCCAACCTACCAGATTGAAATTTACTGACACAACATCCAAAATTTACTGGCACAGCCAAGTTTTTACTGGAATTTTCCAAAAGTAGATATTAACTTCAAAAAAATATATTTCTATCTTATTTTTGATATAGTAAGTAGCTCACGGGGCAAGAAATAAGAATGGGGAGGCACGCACACACATGAAACTGACTCTCACAATGACATTGACAGCAGTGTGCAGCAGCACAGATGATGAGGACACCTCAACGACACGACGCGTCTCCTCCTGAATCACAGTCTCTCTCCACACCAGGTGGTCCCTTCAGTCCAAACAGCACTGACAGCCCCACTCCTGTCCCACAGACCTGCACACGAGGCTCCGGCCGCTCTGCTCAGCTCCCTTGCACCATCACACGACATGCTCAGGCACACCTGTGGTAGACCCGCCCCTGCCGGTGCTGCCCGAACACACTGTAGCAGGCACTTCAATAGTCTCGGCCGGCTCCAGACCAGAATTGTACATGTGCAGTATCAAGCCAACCGTCAGACTTTTTTTACTGGCAACTTCTTCCTGTCACTGGCATTTACTGGCAGTAGAAAAGTGCCTGTTTTTTACTGGCTGCCAGTATAAATACTGATGGTTGGCAACAATGTCATTTCCTATTCCTAGTCATTTCCTATTCCTGATATGTGCCTGCTGTACCATGTACTTGTATGAGAAAGTCTCCTGTTCTCTTTGTTTTGCTTCCTTTATGTGAAATCCCTGGTGTGTCTGTCAGTCCCTCTGCTTTCCTAATAAAAACTGACCACACTAAGCAGGAGAGCACAGCGTGGTCAGTTCTCTAGCTATGATGGGAACTCAGCCTGCTCTCCTCCAATGATCAGACTTGTCCTGACACCCCCCCCCCCCCCACTGCACAGCTTTTCACTGAGAAGATCAGTGTGCTGCTGCTTCTCCTCCCCAAGCTCTTATGCAGCTGAGAACAGAGGGAATGTGATCACTTATAAAAAAGGCAACAAAGATATTTATAATTTTTTTATTTTTTATATCTATACACAAATGTTTTGCTTACCATTTCTATTTTAATCGCTTGCTGACCAGCGCACGCTGATGTACATCAGCAGAATGGCACTGGGGGCAAAAGGGCAAACAGGTATGTCCCCTTTAAGAAGCGGTGTTGCGGGCGCGCGAGTGCCACGTCCTCCGTGACAGCGGGTCCCGTGGACTCGATGTCGGTCGGATGCCCGCAATCGTGTCACGGAGAGGTAGAACGGGGAGATACTTTTGTAAACAAAGCATTTCCCCGTTCTGCCTAGTGACATGACAGAGATCACTGCTCCCTGTCATCGAGAGCAGTGATCACTGTCCTGTGTGTTGAAGCCCATCCCCCCCTAACAGTTAGAATCACTCCCTAGGACACACTTAACCCCTTCACTGCCCCCTAGTGGTTAACCCCTTCCCTGCCAGGGTCATTTACACAGTAATCAGTGCATTTTTAAAGCACTGATCGCTGTATAAATGACAATGGTCCCAAAATAGTGTCAAAATTGTCCGCCATAATGTCGCAGTCACGGTAAAAATCGCAGATCGCCATTGCTAATTAAAAAAAAATAATTAATAAAAGTGCCATAAATCTGTCCCGTTTTGTAGACGCTATAAATTTTGCACAAACCAATCGCTTATTGCGATTTTTTTTAACTAAAATTACGTAGAAGAATTCATATTGGTCTAAACTGAGGAAAAAAAAGGGTTTTTTTTATATTTTGGGGGATATTTATTATAGCAAAAAGTAAACAAATATTGCTTTTTTTTTCTCAAAATTATCGCTCTATTTTTATGTTTATAGCGCAAAAAATAAAAACCACAGAGGTGATCAAATACCACCAAAAGAAAGCTCTATTTGTGGGGGGAAAAAAAGGACGTCAATTTTGTTTGGGTACAACGTCGCACGACCGCGCAATTGTCAGTTAAAGAGACGCAGTGCCGAATCGTAAAAAGTGCTCTGGTCAGGAAGGGGGTAAAATCTTCCGAGGGCTGAATCGGTTAAAAACCCCTTTTATACTACACCAGGTCTCTTCCTTGTTAGGAATGGTTCCTGGGCCCCAGGGCCCCTGTGAATGGGGCCCCGCTTTCTTAATAATGAGTAAATCTAAAAATAAATAACGGTGTATAAAAATAAAAATGGGTGTGCGATGACATTAATAATAAATAAATATAAATAAAAGATTGTGAATGGAAAAAAATAGGTTAAAAATATAAACAAATAAAAGTAATATAAAATAAAAAAATAAGAGAGTATAAATATACATAAAAAAATAAAGATAATGAATAAAAATGTATATAAAAAAATAAAAAAGGATACATTTATGAATAAATTTAAAGAATAAAGATAAAAAAAAAGGGTGTATAAAATAAATAATAATGATAAATATAATAGTTAATAAATATAAAAATAACTCTAAATAAGGGTGTATAAAAATAAAGAAAAATAATGAGGATAATAATTAATAAATATAAAAATAACTATGAATCAGGGTGTATAAAAATAATAAATGCATATGAAAAATAAAAAATGGTGTAGAAAAAGAAAAAAAATATATAATAATGGGTAAATCTAAAAATAAATAATGGTGTATAAAAATGGGTGCTTGATGAAATGAATAATGAATAAATATAAAGGGGTATAAAAATAATAAATGAAAATCATAAATACCATAAATAAAATGACTAATTAAAAAAATGTAGGAAAAAAATGTGTGTGTTGCACAACCCTATCCACATAGCCCTGGGTAGACTAGAACTCGTGGACGTGCAAGACAGCTTCCGACAAATCCCTGGCTCAGCTCGTCTTCGCCTGGCTTAGATTATGGACACACGCCACCGCGTCAGGCGAGGTTATAACAGTGCTCTCTTTATCTTGAAGCTGGATTCTCAGTGACGTCATCGGCTCAGCACTGCCATCTATAGGCAGCAGGGCCGGTACAAGGGGTGGGCGGGAGGATCGGCTGCCCTGGGCAGGGTGTGGGAGGAGTGTGGGAGGGGGCTCTAGGTCGCCGACAGCAGCATGAGCATGCAGAGAATATTTAGGTTATGGCTCCACTCAATTGTACAGTCTGCCCAAAAAGTGGGCTGAGGATGCACCCATACATATTGCTTGCCTCCTCTCTACAGCGGCAACCACATTCTGGCACAGAGGGAGAACAATTCATTCTACTGGCCTTGATTTCTCATCAGTCTGGCTGGCTGGATCGGGCTGTGACACTGAGAGCTCCTCTACAGGTGGGCGGAGCAAGATGATACAACAGTGCAGTTCCGATCATTGCTTTCCGCCCCCTGCATACATCATACAGCTCTCCCAACATGAAGATCTCACAGGATGGATGTTAGTTTTCTTCCATGTGAGTCCCCACTGCTCTGCCTTCCAAACTCTACCTGGCTGTGCTGTAAACTCGCCCTGTACTTTGCAGAGCAGGTTTACAAAAAGTGAAGAACAATTCTTATATATGTTGGGAATATACTGGGACTTTTCATTTGTTAATGTTCTCTGCTGATCCATCTAGTACTTGTGTATAGGGAGGGGATCCAGTGCTTAACTAACTCCCCCCAGCTGTCTCCCATCCTAAACACAGGATATGTCTCACTAACAGCAGTGTACTTACTATATTATTTGCCTGATATAAGCTGGGTGCAATGAAAAAATAAATACCTGTCCCTATTAGCTCAGTCTCCTGTCAGTCTATTGAGCCCTCCCCTGCTCTGTCAGCCCCACATTCCCAGAAAAGAGCTGAGGTGTTAGCATAGAGCTCTGTACATGTGCAGACTGGGGATAAAGGCTGGGGAAACATTATTTCAGCAAGCTGCAAATGCCATCGATGTTGTTGGGAATCAGAGCCCCCCTGTGTGTCAGAGCCCCCTGTGTGTCAGAGCCCCCCTGTGTGTCAGAGCCCCCTGTGTGTCAGAGCCCCCCTGTGTGTCAGAGCCCCCCTGTGTGTCAGAGCCCCCCTGTGTGTCAGAGCCCCCCTGTGTGTCAGAGCCCCCTGTGTGTCAGAGCCCCCCTGTGTGTCAGAGCCCCCCTGTGTGTCAGAGCCCCCTGTGTGTCAGAGCCCCCTGTGTGTCAGAGCCCCCTGTGTGTCAGAGCCCCCCTGTGTGTCAGAGCCCCCCTGTGTGTCAGAGCCCCCCTGTGTGTCAGAGCCCCCCTGTGTGTCAGAGCCCCCCTGTGTGTCAGAGCCCCCCTGTGTGTCAGAGCCCCCTGTGTGTCAGAGCCCCCCTGTGTGTCAGAGCGTGTCCTCCTCATTCTCTTTCCCATGTTGACTTTAGACAGCAGAGCAGAAAGTAGAGGAGTCCAGTGTGCTGAAGTGTGGAGAATGTGTGATCCTGTTTTTCATAGGCTATTGAGTTTGGCTAAATCTGCTAGTACATCTAACACTACCCTCCTTCCCAGACTGACTATGCTGCTATCAGCTGTGCCTTCTGTGCTCCTTTATCCAGATTGGGGGCACTCTAATACAGGACATATGCCACTGGCCAGATCGCCAGGTGAAAACAGAGGGGAAAAGCCTAAAATAAAACTAATGCAGCCACCACATCTAATGATTGTTAAACTGCAATATATAACATATTGGGTTTTATACCAGTCTTCTGAACCCTATTTCCACAATCCTTAATATGTTTTTTTTTTCCATTCCTGAGCTCTGCATCACTTGCTACTGAACCCTTGCACTGTAAATGGGGGGGGGGGGCGCAATCTGGTATGTTCGCCCTGGGCACTGGGTGACCTTGTCCCGGCACTGATAGGCAGCATTGGAAATCACACCCGCACGCTGCTGGGCTTGAAGGGGCGCTCTCTGCTCTACCACACTTGCGCACAAGCTGTAGCTATCTAAATCGGCTGGTACAGAGCAGCAGCAACTGAGCCGCTAATAGGGGTCAAGTAGGCGCAATCCGGGCACCCATTCATGTAGAGTAGGCATAATTCAGGCGCAAATAGTGGACAACCCAGGCGCTAGTAAATGTAGGTAACAAAATATTAAATGAATGTAGCGCTCAATCAAATTAAAATATAAATGGTGTAAAAAACTGATGATTAAGTGACGCTCAAAAAAGTATAATAAATATTGCTCAAAAAAATGAATATAATAGAAATGTAAAACAACCACGTGAATGGAGGTTCTATAGGGAAAATCCTATGCGGTGTTAGGACGAGAGATCCCTAGGAGAGTCATTTTGAGGAGGATCGTGGAGCTGTTTTATCAATTTTGATTGTATCGTCTATGGGACCTTTTTACCAAGGGCACGTTTCTTCACTGATCTAAGCACCTTTTTGATACCATTGGACTTAATTATTATTTATTGCACTTGTGTGGATTTTTATCTGTCATTATTTATATATATTTATTCTATATTATTATTGCACAGATCACCTAGTTGCACTACCATTACTTATTTTAGAGTGTCGTATTTATTGCTTTTTTATATTCTATTTGCACAGTGGTTCTATGGATTCATTAGTTACACTTAATATGGAGTTTCGTTTGTTTTTTTTGTCACTTTTTGGATTATTATTATTGGAAGAAAAGCTCTGGGAATCGTAAGGGGGGCTCCACTGGGGACACCTGATGCGAGCGGGGGCTCCGCCGGGGACTCCTGATGCGAGGGGGGGCTCCGCCGGAGACTTCTGATGCGAGGGGGGGCTCCGCCGGGGACTCCTGATGCGAGGGGGGCTCCGCCGGGGGCTCCTGATGCGAGGGGGGGCTCCGCCGGGGACTCCTGATGCGAGGGGGGCCTCCGCCGGGGACTCCTGATGCGAGGGGGAGCTCCGCCGGGGACTCCTGATGCGAGGGGGGGCTTCCCTGGGGACTCCTGATGCGAGGGGGAGCTCCGCCGGGGACTCCTGATGCGAGGGGGGGCTTCGCCGGGGACTCCTGATGCGAGGGGGGGCTCCGCCGGGGACTCCTGATGCGAGGGGGGGCTCCGCCGGAGACTTCTGATGCGAGGGGGGGCTCCGCCGGGGACTCCTGATGCGAGGGGGGCTCCGCCGGGGACTCCTGATGCGAGGGGGGCTCCGCCGGGGACTCCTGATGCGAGGGGGGGCTTCGCCGGGGACTCCTGATGCGAGGTGGAGCTCCGCCGGGGACTCCTGATGCGAGGGGGGGCTCCGCCGGGGACTCGTGATGCGAGGGGGGGCCTCCGCCGGGGACTCCTGATGCGAGGGGGAGCTCCGCCGGGGACTCCTGATGCGAGGGGGGGCTTCCCTGGGGACTCCTGATGCGAGGGGGAGCTCCGCCGGGGACTCCTGATGCGAGGGGGGGCTCCGCCGAGGACTCCTGATGCGAGGGGGAGCTCCACCGTGGACTCCTGGTGTGAGGGGGGGCTCCGCCGGGGACTTCTGGTGTGAGGGGGGGCTCCGCCGGGGACTCCTGGTGTGAGGGGGGGCTCCGCCGGGGACTCCTGGTGTGAGGGGGGGCTCCGCCGGGGACTTCTGGTGTGAGGGGGGGCTCCGCCGGGGACTTCTGGTGTGAGGGGGGGCTCCGCCGGGGACTCCTGGTGTGAGGGGGGGCTCCGCCGGGGACTCCTGGTGTGAGGGGGGGCTCCGCCGGGGACTTCTGGTGTGAGGGGGGGCTCCGCCGGGGACTCCTGGTGTGAGGGGGGGCTCCGCCGGGGACTCCTGGTGTGAGGTGGGGGCTCTTTAATCATCCTGACACCATAACAACCATGGTGCCGGGATGATTGAAGTGCTAACACCAGGTGTTTGGAGTAACTTTATTTATTTATTTATTTATTTTATTTCAGGTACTTATATAGCGCCGTCAATTTACGCAGCGCTTTACATATACATTGTACATTCACATCAGTCCCTACCCTCAAGGAGCTTACAATCTAAGGTCCCTAACTCACATTCATACATACTAGGGACAATTTTAGACAGGATCCAATTAACCTACCAACATGTCTTTGGAGTGACTTTATCTGCTGATTGTTAAACTTTCTAGAATACACATATTTTTATTGTGTAGGATCTGGGGCTGCTGTCGCGTCATTTCCCTCTTCCCCTTTCCCCCTCTCCCCCTAATTATTGTACGGCTCCGCCTACAGCCACAAAAGTGTTCCACTTTTTTTTTTTTTACAATCTTGGCAACTATGATAACCCCTGTCAGATTTTTTTTTTTTTTCACCATTTGTGTCCCAATGCAGGGAGACTTCCCTTCACTTCCTGTCCCATAGCCAAAAAAGGAAGTGAGAGGAAATACCAGAAAATGAGGGGAATCCCTTGGGGACCCCCAGGTCACCAGAACTCATGCCCCATTGGAAGATTTCCCCCTCTATTACTTTTCAGGGGACAATCCAAAAATGTGGGATCTCCTTTTTTTTTTCCTTTTCAATGATAATGGTAAACAGGACAAACAGAGGGAGAATCTCCATAATGGGGGCAGAGACAGCAATCAAAATTGACAGGTGTTCTAATCTCTCTGCCCTCTATCTAAAAAAAAAAAAACAAAAAACAAAAGTTTTGCCTTTAGTTATACTTTAACCACTTGAGGTCCGTGCTGTAGCCGAATGATGGCCCCAGCGTTGACCTGAATTTCTGGGAGGCCATCATAGGACGTCCTCCCCTTTGCGCGCTCCCAGCGCTCCCCCTGCAGGGCACGCGCGGCGTGATTAACCGAGACTCGGGTGATCACCGATCCGAGTAAGGGGCCGATCGCGGCCCCTTACCACGTAATCAGCTGTCAGCCAATGACATCTGATCACGTGTGTAAACAAAAGCTCGGTAATTGTTTTTTTTATCTCCTCACGCTGACAGTGTGAGGAGAAAAAAAAGCTGATCACCGGCTTATGTTCAAGGGACATCGGTCCCGAAGAGGAAGGAGGCACATCTGCCTCCTCCTCTGTGCTTGCCAGTGCCACCTGCCAGTGCCACCTGTCAATTCCCACAAGTGCCACCTATCAATGCCCACCAGTGGTGCCAATCAGTGCCACCTAGCAGTGCTGCCTTTCAGTGTAACCTATCAGTGCCCATCACTGCCAGTTATCAGTGCCACCTATCAGTGCCACTTCTCAGTGCCCACCAATGCCACCTATCAATGCCCTTCAGTGCCACCTCTCAGTGTCACCTCTCAGTGCCCACCAGTGCCGCCCTATCGGTGCCCATCAGTGCAGCCCATCGGTGCCTATCAGTGCAGCCTATTGGTGACCATCAGTGCAGCCTCATCAGCGTACATCAATGAAGGAGAAAAATTACCTGTTTGCAACATTTTATAACAAAATATAAAAAAAATATATATTTTTTTTTAAATTCAGTCTTTTTAAATTTTTTTAACAAAAAATAAAAACCGCAGAGGTGATCGAATGCCATCAAAAGAAACCTCTATTTGTGGGAAAAAATGATAAAAATTTAATTTGGGTACAGTGTTGTATGACCGCGCAATGGTCATTCAAAGTGCGACAGCGCTGAAAGCTGAAAATTGGTCTGGAGGGGGGTTTAAGTGCCCAGTAAACAAGTGGTTAACCACTTCAGCCCTGGAAGATTTGGCTGCTGAATGACCAGGCCATTTTTTGCGATTCGGCACTGCGTCATTTTAATTGACAATTGCGCGGTCGTGCGACGTTGCACCCAAACAAAATTGACGTCCTTTTTTCCCCACAAATAGAGCTTTCTTTTGGTGGTATTTGATCACCTCTGCGGTTTTTATTTTTTGCGCTATAAACAAAAAAAGAGCGACAATTTTGAAAAAAAAACAATATTTTGTACTTTTTGCTGTAATAAATATCCCCATTTTTGGGGATGAGACCAAAATAAACTTACTTGGTTCAGATGGTGTCAAGCCTGTGTGGTGGTACCAGGTGAGGAGTACAAAGACAAGTGTTTTTTGCCTACAGTCAAGCATGGTGGTGGGAGTGTCATGGTCTGGGGCTGCATGAGTGCTGCCAGCACTGGGGAGCTACAGTTCATTGAGGGAACCATGAATGCCAAAATGTACTGTCACATACTGAAGTCGAGCATGATCCCCTCCCTTCAGAGACTGAGCCGCAGGGCAGTATTCCAACATGATAACGACCCCAAACACACCTCCATGACGACCACTGCTTTGCTAAAGAAGCTGAGGGTAAAGGTGATGGACTGGCCAAGCATGTCTCCAGACCTAAACCCTATTGAGCATCTGTGGGGCATCCTCAAACGGAAGGTGGAGGAGTGCAAGGTCTCCAACATCCACCAGCTCTGTGATGTCGTCATGGAGGAGGGGAAGAGAACTCCAGTGGCAACCTGTGAAGCTCTGGTGAACTCCATGCCCAAGAGGGTTAAGGCAGTGCTGGAAAATAATGGTGGCCACACAAAATATTGACACTTTGGGACCAATTTGGACATTTTCACTTTTTCACAATTTTCAGGGGTGTACTCACTTTTGTTGCCAGCGGTTTAGACATTAATGGCTGTGTGTTGAGTTATTTTGAGGGGACAGCAAATTTACACTGTTATACAAGCTGTACACTCACTACTTTACATTGTAGCAATGTGTCATTTCTTCAGTGTTGTCACATGAAAAGATAATAAAATATTTACAAAATGTGAGGGGTGTACTCGCTTATTTTTTATGAATGGCATCAATTCATGTGTCATTATGTATTATTGCAATAGCTGTGATTGGCTATCACATGGTACAGGTGTGCTGTGATTAGCCCTGTCTGTACCATGTGATCACAGGGACCAATCACAGAGATCACAACAGTACACAATGATTGGCTATGACTATAAGCCATTGTGTACATTTGACATGTGATCACTGTGCAGTGCTGCCAACCTACCAGATTGAAATTTACTGACACAACATCCAAAATTTACTGGCACAGCCAAGTTTTTACTGGAATTTTCCAAAAGTAGATATTAACTTCAAAAAAATATATTTCTATCTTATTTTTGATATAGTAAGTAGCTCACGGGGCAAGAAATAAGAATGGGGAGGCACGCACACACATGAAACTGACTCTCACAATGACATTGACAGCAGTGTGCAGCAGCACAGATGATGAGGACACCTCAACGACACGACGCGTCTCCTCCTGAATCACAGTCTCTCTCCACACCAGGTGGTCCCTTCAGTCCAAACAGCACTGACAGCCCCACTCCTGTCCCACAGACCTGCACACGAGGCTCCGGCCGCTCTGCTCAGCTCCCTTGCACCATCACACGACATGCTCAGGCACACCTGTGGTAGACCCGCCCCTGCCGGTGCTGCCCGAACACACTGTAGCAGGCACTTCAATAGTCTCGGCCGGCTCCAGACCAGAATTGTACATGTGCAGTATCAAGCCAACCGTCAGACTTTTTTTACTGGCAACTTCTTCCTGTCACTGGCATTTACTGGCAGTAGAAAAGTGCCTGTTTTTTACTGGCTGCCAGTATAAATACTGATGGTTGGCAACAATGTCATTTCCTATTCCTAGTCATTTCCTATTCCTGATATGTGCCTGCTGTACCATGTACTTGTATGAGAAAGTCTCCTGTTCTCTTTGTTTTGCTTCCTTTATGTGAAATCCCTGGTGTGTCTGTCAGTCCCTCTGCTTTCCTAATAAAAACTGACCACACTAAGCAGGAGAGCACAGCGTGGTCAGTTCTCTAGCTATGATGGGAACTCAGCCTGCTCTCCTCCAATGATCAGACTTGTCCTGCCACCCCCCCCCCCCACTGCACAGCTTTTCACTGAGAAGATCAGTGTGCTGCTGCTTCTCCTCCCCAAGCTCTTATGCAGCTGAGAACAGAGGGAATGTGATCACTTATAAAAAAGGCAACAAAGATATTTATAATTTTTTTATTTTTTATATCTATACACAAATGTTTTGCTTACCATTTCTATTTTAATCGCTTGCTGACCAGCGCACGCTGATGTACATCAGCAGAATGGCACTGGGGGCAAAAGGGCAAACAGGTATGTCCCCTTTAAGAAGCGGTGTTGCGGGCGCGCGAGTGCCACGTCCTCCGTGACAGCGGGTCCCGTGGACTCGATGTCGGTCGGATGCCCGCAATCGTGTCACGGAGAGGTAGAACGGGGAGATACTTTTGTAAACAAAGCATTCTGCCTAGTGACATGACAGAGATCACTGCTCCCTGTCATCGAGAGCAGTGATCACTGTCCTGTGTGTTGAAGCCCATCCCCCCCTAACAGTTAGAATCACTCCCTAGGACACACTTAACCCCTTCACTGCCCCCTAGTGGTTAACCCCTTCCCTGCCAGGGTCATTTACACAGTAATCAGTGCATTTTTAAAGCACTGATCGCTGTATAAATGACAATGGTCCCAAAATAGTGTCAAAATTGTCCGCCATAATGTCGCAGTCACGGTAAAAATCGCAGATCGCCATTGCTAATTAAAAAAAAATAATTAATAAAAGTGCCATAAAACTGTCCCGTTTTGTAGACGCTATAAATTTTGCACAAACCAATCGCTTATTGCGATTTTTTTTAACTAAAATTACGTAGAAGAATTCATATTGGTCTAAACTGAGGAAAAAAAAGGGTTTTTTTTATATTTTGGGGGATATTTATTATAGCAAAAAGTAAACAAATATTGCTTTTTTTTTCTCAAAATTATCGCTCTATTTTTATGTTTATAGCGCAAAAAATAAAAACCACAGAGGTGATCAAATACCACCAAAAGAAAGCTCTATTTGTGGGGGGAAAAAAAGGACGTCAATTTTGTTTGGGTACAACGTCGCACGACCGCGCAATTGTCAGTTAAAGAGACGCAGTGCCGAATCGTAAAAAGTGCTCTGGTCAGGAAGGGGGTAAAATCTTCCGAGGGCTGAATCGGTTAAAAACCCCTTTTATACTACACCAGGTCTCTTCCTTGTTAGGAATGGTTCCTGGGCCCCAGGGCCCCTGTGAATGGGGCCCCGCTTTCTTAATAATGAGTAAATCTAAAAATAAATAACGGTGTATAAAAATAAAAATGGGTGTGCGATGACATTAATAATAAATAAATATAAATAAAAGATTGTGAATGGAAAAAAATAGGTTAAAAATATAAACAAATAAAAGTAATATAAAATAAAAAAATAAGAGAGTATAAATATACATAAAAAAATAAAGATAATGAATAAAAATGTATATAAAAAAATAAAAAAGGATACATTGATGAATAAATTTAAAGAATAAAGATAAAAAAAAAGGGTGTATAAAATAAATAATAATGATAAATATAATAGTTAATAAATATAAAAATAACTCTAAATAAGGGTGTATAAAAATAAAGAAAAATAATGAGGATAATAATTAATAAATATAAAAATAACTATGAATCAGGGTGTATAAAAATAATAAATGCATATGAAAAATAAAAAATGGTGTAGAAAAAGAAAAAAAATATATAATAATGGGTAAATCTAAAAATAAATAATGGTGTATAAAAATGGGTGCTTGATGAAATGAATAAATATAAAGGGGTATAAAAATAATAAATGAAAATCATAAATACCATAAATAAAATGAATAATTAAAAAAATGTAGGAAAAAAATGTGTGTGTTGCACAACCCTGTCCACATAGCCCCCAGGGTAGACTAGAACTCGTGGACGTGCAAGACAGTTTCGTTTGAGATATGCCTCCTTGGCTCGGCTTGGCTTGGCTTGGTTTGGCTTTGCTTCGCTTCGCTTCGCCTGGCTTGGATTAAGGACACACGCCACTGCGTCCGGCGAGGGTATAGCAGTGCTCTCTTTATCTTGAAGCTGGATTCTCAGTGACGTCATCGGCTCAGCACTGCCATCTATAGGCAGCAGGGCCGGTACAAGGGGTGGGCGGGAGGATCGGCTGCCCTGGGCAGGGTGTGGGAGGAGTGTGGGAGGGGGCTCTAGGTCGCCGACAGCAGCATGAGCATGCAGAGAATATTTAGGTTATGGCTCCACTCAATTGTACAGTCTGCCCAAAAAGTGGGCTGAGGATGCACCCATACATATTGCTTGCCTCCTCTCTACAGCGGCAACCACATTCTGGCACAGAGGGAGAACAATTCATTCTACTGGCCTTGATTTCTCATCAGTCTGGCTGGCTGGATCGGGCTGTGACACTGAGAGCTCCTCTACAGGTGGGCGGAGCAAGATGATACAACAGTGCAGTTCCGATCATTGCTTTCCGCCCCCTGCATACATCATACAGCTCTCCCAACATGAAGATCTCACAGGATGGATGTTAGTTTTCTTCCATGTGAGTCCCCACTGCTCTGCCTTCCAAACTCTACCTGGCTGTGCTGTAAACTCGCCCTGTACTTTGCAGAGCAGGTTTACAAAAAGTGAAGAACAATTCTTATATATGTTGGGAATATACTGGGACTTTTCATTTGTTAATGTTCTCTGCTGATCCATCTAGTACTTGTGTATAGGGAGGGGATCCAGTGCTTAACTAACTCCCCCCAGCTGTCTCCCATCCTAAACACAGGATATGTCTCACTAACAGCAGTGTACTTACTATATTATTTGCCTGATATAAGCTGGGTGCAATGAAAAAATAAATACCTGTCCCTATTAGCTCAGTCTCCTGTCAGTCTATTGAGCCCTCCCCTGCTCTGTCAGCCCCACATTCCCAGAAAAGAGCTGAGGTGTTAGCATAGAGCTCTGTACATGTGCAGACTGGGGATAAAGGCTGGGGAAACATTATTTCAGCAAGCTGCAAATGCCATCGATGTTGTTGGGAATCAGAGCCCCCCTGTGTGTCAGAGCCCCCTGTGTGTCAGAGCCCCCCTGTGTGTCAGAGCCCCCTGTGTGTCAGAGCCCCCCTGTGTGTCAGAGCCCCCCTGTGTGTCAGAGCCCCCCTGTGTGTCAGAGCCCCCCTGTGTGTCAGAGCCCCCTGTGTGTCAGAGCCCCCCTGTGTGTCAGAGCCCCCCTGTGTGTCAGAGCCCCCTGTGTGTCAGAGCCCCCTGTGTGTCAGAGCCCCCTGTGTGTCAGAGCCCCCCTGTGTGTCAGAGCCCCCCTGTGTGTCAGAGCCCCCCTGTGTGTCAGAGCCCCCCTGTGTGTCAGAGCCCCCCTGTGTGTCAGAGCCCCCCTGTGTGTCAGAGCCCCCTGTGTGTCAGAGCCCCCCTGTGTGTCAGAGCCCCCTGTGTGTCAGAGCCCCCCTGTGTGTCAGAGCGTGTCCTCCTCATTCTCTTTCCCATGTTGACTTTAGACAGCAGAGCAGAAAGTAGAGGAGTCCAGTGTGCTGAAGTGTGGAGAATGTGTGATCCTGTTTTTCATAGGCTATTGAGTTTGGCTAAATCTGCTAGTACATCTAACACTACCCTCCTTCCCAGACTGACTATGCTGCTATCAGCTGTGCCTTCTGTGCTCCTTTATCCAGATTGGGGGCACTCTAATACAGGACATATGCCACTGGCCAGATCGCCAGGTGAAAACAGAGGGGAAAAGCCTAAAATAAAACTAATGCAGCCACCACATCTAATGATTGTTAAACTGCAATATATAACATATTGGGTTTTATACCAGTCTTCTGAACCCTATTTCCACAATCCTTAATATGTTTTTTTTTTCCATTCCTGAGCTCTGCATCACTTGCTACTGAACCCTTGCACTGTAAATGGGGGGGGGGGGCGCAATCTGGTATGTTCGCCCTGGGCACTGGGTGACCTTGTCCCGGCACTGATAGGCAGCATTGGAAATCACACCCGCACGCTGCTGGGCTTGAAGGGGCGCTCTCTGCTCTACCACACTTGCGCACAAGCTGTAGCTATCTAAATCGGCTGGTACAGAGCAGCAGCAACTGAGCCGCTAATAGGGGTCAAGTAGGCGCAATCCGGGCACCCATTCATGTAGAGTAGGCATAATTCAGGCGCAAATAGTGGACAACCCAGGCGCTAGTAAATGTAGGTAACAAAATATTAAATGAATGTAGCGCTCAATCAAATTAAAATATAAATGGTGTAAAAAACTGATGATTAAGTGACGCTCAAAAAAGTATAATAAATATTGCTCAAAAAAATGAATATAATAGAAATGTAAAACAACCACGTGAATGGAGGTTCTATAGGGAAAATCCTATGCGGTGTTAGGACGAGAGATCCCTAGGAGAGTCATTTTGAGGAGGATCGTGGAGCTGTTTTATCAATTTTGATTGTATCGTCTATGGGACCTTTTTACCAAGGGCACGTTTCTTCACTGATCTAAGCACCTTTTTGATACCATTGGACTTAATTATTATTTATTGCACTTGTGTGGATTTTTATCTGTCATTATTTATATATATTTATTCTATATTATTATTGCACAGATCACCTAGTTGCACTACCATTACTTATTTTAGAGTGTCGTATTTATTGCTTTTTTATATTCTATTTGCACAGTGGTTCTATGGATTCATTAGTTACACTTAATATGGAGTTTCGTTTGTTTTTTTTGTCACTTTTTGGATTATTATTATTGGAAGAAAAGCTCTGGGAATCGTAAGGGGGGCTCCACTGGGGACACCTGATGCGAGCGGGGGCTCCGCCGGGGACTCCTGATGCGAGGGGGGGCTCCGCCGGAGACTTCTGATGCGAGGGGGGGCTCCGCCGGGGACTCCTGATGCGAGGGGGGCTCCGCCGGGGGCTCCTGATGCGAGGGGGGGCTCCGCCGGGGACTCCTGATGCGAGGGGGGCCTCCGCCGGGGACTCCTGATGCGAGGGGGAGCTCCGCCGGGGACTCCTGATGCGAGGGGGGGCTTCCCTGGGGACTCCTGATGCGAGGGGGAGCTCCGCCGGGGACTCCTGATGCGAGGGGGGGCTTCGCCGGGGACTCCTGATGCGAGGGGGGGCTCCGCCGGGGACTCCTGATGCGAGGGGGGGCTCCGCCGGAGACTTCTGATGCGAGGGGGGGCTCCGCCGGGGACTCCTGATGCGAGGGGGGCTCCGCCGGGGACTCCTGATGCGAGGGGGGCTCCGCCGGGGACTCCTGATGCGAGGGGGGGCTTCGCCGGGGACTCCTGATGCGAGGTGGAGCTCCGCCGGGGACTCCTGATGCGAGGGGGGGCTCCGCCGGGGACTCGTGATGCGAGGGGGGGCCTCCGCCGGGGACTCCTGATGCGAGGGGGAGCTCCGCCGGGGACTCCTGATGCGAGGGGGGGCTTCCCTGGGGACTCCTGATGCGAGGGGGAGCTCCGCCGGGGACTCCTGATGCGAGGGGGGGCTCCGCCGAGGACTCCTGATGCGAGGGGGAGCTCCACCGTGGACTCCTGGTGTGAGGGGGGGCTCCGCCGGGGACTTCTGGTGTGAGGGGGGGCTCCGCCGGGGACTCCTGGTGTGAGGGGGGGCTCCGCCGGGGACTCCTGGTGTGAGGGGGGGCTCCGCCGGGGACTTCTGGTGTGAGGGGGGGCTCCGCCGGGGACTTCTGGTGTGAGGGGGGGCTCCGCCGGGGACTCCTGGTGTGAGGGGGGGCTCCGCCGGGGACTCCTGGTGTGAGGGGGGGCTCCGCCGGGGACTTCTGGTGTGAGGGGGGGCTCCGCCGGGGACTCCTGGTGTGAGGGGGGGCTCCGCCGGGGACTCCTGGTGTGAGGTGGGGGCTCTTTAATCATCCTGACACCATAACAACCATGGTGCCGGGATGATTGAAGTGCTAACACCAGGTGTTTGGAGTAACTTTATTTATTTATTTATTTATTTTATTTCAGGTACTTATATAGCGCCGTCAATTTACGCAGCGCTTTACATATACATTGTACATTCACATCAGTCCCTACCCTCAAGGAGCTTACAATCTAAGGTCCCTAACTCACATTCATACATACTAGGGACAATTTTAGACAGGATCCAATTAACCTACCAACATGTCTTTGGAGTGACTTTATCTGCTGATTGTTAAACTTTCTAGAATACACATATTTTTATTGTGTAGGATCTGGGGCTGCTGTCGCGTCATTTCCCTCTTCCCCTTTCCCCCTCTCCCCCTAATTATTGTACGGCTCCGCCTACAGCCACAAAAGTGTTCCACTTTTTTTTTTTTTACAATCTTGGCAACTATGATAACCCCTGTCAGATTTTTTTTTTTTTTCACCATTTGTGTCCCAATGCAGGGAGACTTCCCTTCACTTCCTGTCCCATAGCCAAAAAAGGAAGTGAGAGGAAATACCAGAAAATGAGGGGAATCCCTTGGGGACCCCCAGGTCACCAGAACTCATGCCCCATTGGAAGATTTCCCCCTCTATTACTTTTCAGGGGACAATCCAAAAATGTGGGATCTCCTTTTTTTTTTCCTTTTCAATGATAATGGTAAACAGGACAAACAGAGGGAGAATCTCCATAATGGGGGCAGAGACAGCAATCAAAATTGACAGGTGTTCTAATCTCTCTGCCCTCTATCTAAAAAAAAAAAAACAAAAAACAAAAGTTTTGCCTTTAGTTATACTTTAACCACTTGAGGTCCGTGCTGTAGCCGAATGATGGCCCCAGCGTTGACCTGAATTTCTGGGAGGCCATCATAGGACGTCCTCCCCTTTGCGCGCTCCCAGCGCTCCCCCTGCAGGGCACGCGCGGCGTGATTAACCGAGACTCGGGTGATCACCGATCCGAGTAAGGGGCCGATCGCGGCCCCTTACCACGTAATCAGCTGTCAGCCAATGACATCTGATCACGTGTGTAAACAAAAGCTCGGTAATTGTTTTTTTTATCTCCTCACGCTGACAGTGTGAGGAGAAAAAAAAGCTGATCACCGGCTTATGTTCAAGGGACATCGGTCCCGAAGAGGAAGGAGGCACATCTGCCTCCTCCTCTGTGCTTGCCAGTGCCACCTGCCAGTGCCACCTGTCAATTCCCACAAGTGCCACCTATCAATGCCCACCAGTGGTGCCAATCAGTGCCACCTAGCAGTGCTGCCTTTCAGTGTAACCTATCAGTGCCCATCACTGCCAGTTATCAGTGCCACCTATCAGTGCCACTTCTCAGTGCCCACCAATGCCACCTATCAATGCCCTTCAGTGCCACCTCTCAGTGTCACCTCTCAGTGCCCACCAGTGCCGCCCTATCGGTGCCCATCAGTGCAGCCCATCGGTGCCTATCAGTGCAGCCTATTGGTGACCATCAGTGCAGCCTCATCAGCGTACATCAATGAAGGAGAAAAATGACCTGTTTGCAACATTTTATAACAAAATATAAAAAAAATATATATTTTTTTTTAAATTCAGTCTTTTTAAATTTTTTTAACAAAAAATAAAAACCGCAGAGGTGATCGAATGCCACCAAAAGAAACCTCTATTTGTGGGAAAAAATGATAAAAATTTAATTTGGGTACAGTGTTGTATGACCGCGCAATGGTCATTCAAAGTGCGACAGCGCTGAAAGCTGAAAATTGGTCTGGAGGGGGGTTTAAGTGCCCAGTAAACAAGTGGTTAACCACTTCAGCCCTGGAAGATTTGGCTGCTGAATGACCAGGCCATTTTTTGCGATTCGGCACTGCGTCATTTTAATTGACAATTGCGCGGTCGTGCGACGTTGCACCCAAACAAAATTGACGTCCTTTTTTCCCCACAAATAGAGCTTTCTTTTGGTGGTATTTGATCACCTCTGCGGTTTTTATTTTTTGCGCTATAAACAAAAAAAGAGCGACAATTTTGAAAAAAAAACAATATTTTGTACTTTTTGCTGTAATAAATATCCCCATTTTTGGGGATGAGACCAAAATAAACTTACTTGGTTCAGATGGTGTCAAGCCTGTGTGGTGGTACCAGGTGAGGAGTACAAAGACAAGTGTTTTTTGCCTACAGTCAAGCATGGTGGTGGGAGTGTCATGGTCTGGAGCTGCATGAGTGCTGCCAGCACTGGGGAGCTACAGTTCATTGAGGGAACCATGAATGCCAAAATGTACTGTCACATACTGAAGTCGAGCATGATCCCCTCCCTTCAGAGACTGAGCCGCAGGGCAGTATTCCAACATGATAACGACCCCAAACACACCTCCATGACGACCACTGCTTTGCTAAAGAAGCTGAGGGTAAAGGTGATGGACTGGCCAAGCATGTCTCCAGACCTAAACCCTATTGAGCATCTGTGGGGCATCCTCAAACGGAAGGTGGAGGAGTGCAAGGTCTCCAACATCCACCAGCTCTGTGATGTCGTCATGGAGGAGGGGAAGAGAACTCCAGTGGCAACCTGTGAAGCTCTGGTGAACTCCATGCCCAAGAGGGTTAAGGCAGTGCTGGAAAATAATGGTGGCCACACAAAATATTGACACTTTGGGACCAATTTGGACATTTTCACTTTTTCACAATTTTCAGGGGTGTACTCACTTTTGTTGCCAGCGGTTTAGACATTAATGGCTGTGTGTTGAGTTATTTTGAGGGGACAGCAAATTTACACTGTTATACAAGCTGTACACTCACTACTTTACATTGTAGCAATGTGTCATTTCTTCAGTGTTGTCACATGAAAAGATAATAAAATATTTACAAAATGTGAGGGGTGTACTCGCTTATTTTTTATGAATGGCATCAATTCATGTGTCATTATGTATTATTGCAATAGCTGTGATTGGCTATCACATGGTACAGGTGTGCTGTGATTAGCCCTGTCTGTACCATGTGATCACAGGGACCAATCACAGAGATCACAACAGTACACAATGATTGGCTATGACTATAAGCCATTGTGTACATTTGACATGTGATCACTGTGCAGTGCTGCCAACCTACCAGATTGAAATTTACTGACACAACATCCAAAATTTACTGGCACAGCCAAGTTTTTACTGGAATTTTCCAAAAGTAGATATTAACTTCAAAAAAATATATTTCTATCTTATTTTTGATATAGTAAGTAGCTCACGGGGCAAGAAATAAGAATGGGGAGGCACGCACACACATGAAACTGACTCTCACAATGACATTGACAGCAGTGTGCAGCAGCACAGATGATGAGGACACCTCAACGACACGACGCGTCTCCTCCTGAATCACAGTCTCTCTCCACACCAGGTGGTCCCTTCAGTCCAAACAGCACTGACAGCCCCACTCCTGTCCCACAGACCTGCACACGAGGCTCCGGCCGCTCTGCTCAGCTCCCTTGCACCATCACACGACATGCTCAGGCACACCTGTGGTAGACCCGCCCCTGCCGGTGCTGCCCGAACACACTGTAGCAGGCACTTCAATAGTCTCGGCCGGCTCCAGACCAGAATTGTACATGTGCAGTATCAAGCCAACCGTCAGACTTTTTTTACTGGCAACTTCTTCCTGTCACTGGCATTTACTGGCAGTAGAAAAGTGCCTGTTTTTTACTGGCTGCCAGTATAAATACTGATGGTTGGCAACAATGTCATTTCCTATTCCTAGTCATTTCCTATTCCTGATATGTGCCTGCTGTACCATGTACTTGTATGAGAAAGTCTCCTGTTCTCTTTGTTTTGCTTCCTTTATGTGAAATCCCTGGTGTGTCTGTCAGTCCCTCTGCTTTCCTAATAAAAACTGACCACACTAAGCAGGAGAGCACAGCGTGGTCAGTTCTCTAGCTATGATGGGAACTCAGCCTGCTCTCCTCCAATGATCAGACTTGTCCTGCCACCCCCCCCCCCCACTGCACAGCTTTTCACTGAGAAGATCAGTGTGCTGCTGCTTCTCCTCCCCAAGCTCTTATGCAGCTGAGAACAGAGGGAATGTGATCACTTATAAAAAAGGCAACAAAGATATTTATAATTTTTTTATTTTTTATATCTATACACAAATGTTTTGCTTACCATTTCTATTTTAATCGCTTGCTGACCAGCGCACGCTGATGTACATCAGCAGAATGGCACTGGGGGCAAAAGGGCAAACAGGTATGTCCCCTTTAAGAAGCGGTGTTGCGGGCGCGCGAGTGCCACGTCCTCCGTGACAGCGGGTCCCGTGGACTCGATGTCGGTCGGATGCCCGCAATCGTGTCACGGAGAGGTAGAACGGGGAGATACTTTTGTAAACAAAGCATTCTGCCTAGTGACATGACAGAGATCACTGCTCCCTGTCATCGAGAGCAGTGATCACTGTCCTGTGTGTTGAAGCCCATCCCCCCCTAACAGTTAGAATCACTCCCTAGGACACACTTAACCCCTTCACTGCCCCCTAGTGGTTAACCCCTTCCCTGCCAGGGTCATTTACACAGTAATCAGTGCATTTTTAAAGCACTGATCGCTGTATAAATGACAATGGTCCCAAAATAGTGTCAAAATTGTCCGCCATAATGTCGCAGTCACGGTAAAAATCGCAGATCGCCATTGCTAATTAAAAAAAAATAATTAATAAAAGTGCCATAAAACTGTCCCGTTTTGTAGACGCTATAAATTTTGCACAAACCAATCGCTTATTGCGATTTTTTTTAACTAAAATTACGTAGAAGAATTCATATTGGTCTAAACTGAGGAAAAAAAAGGGTTTTTTTTATATTTTGGGGGATATTTATTATAGCAAAAAGTAAACAAATATTGCTTTTTTTTTCTCAAAATTATCGCTCTATTTTTATGTTTATAGCGCAAAAAATAAAAACCACAGAGGTGATCAAATACCACCAAAAGAAAGCTCTATTTGTGGGGGGAAAAAAAGGACGTCAATTTTGTTTGGGTACAACGTCGCACGACCGCGCAATTGTCAGTTAAAGAGACGCAGTGCCGAATCGTAAAAAGTGCTCTGGTCAGGAAGGGGGTAAAATCTTCCGAGGGCTGAATCGGTTAAAAACCCCTTTTATACTACACCAGGTCTCTTCCTTGTTAGGAATGGTTCCTGGGCCCCAGGGCCCCTGTGAATGGGGCCCCGCTTTCTTAATAATGAGTAAATCTAAAAATAAATAACGGTGTATAAAAATAAAAATGGGTGTGCGATGACATTAATAATAAATAAATATAAATAAAAGATTGTGAATGGAAAAAAATAGGTTAAAAATATAAACAAATAAAAGTAATATAAAATAAAAAAATAAGAGAGTATAAATATACATAAAAAAATAAAGATAATGAATAAAAATGTATATAAAAAAATAAAAAAGGATACATTGATGAATAAATTTAAAGAATAAAGATAAAAAAAAAGGGTGTATAAAATAAATAATAATGATAAATATAATAGTTAATAAATATAAAAATAACTCTAAATAAGGGTGTATAAAAATAAAGAAAAATAATGAGGATAATAATTAATAAATATAAAAATAACTATGAATCAGGGTGTATAAAAATAATAAATGCATATGAAAAATAAAAAATGGTGTAGAAAAAGAAAAAAAATATATAATAATGGGTAAATCTAAAAATAAATAATGGTGTATAAAAATGGGTGCTTGATGAAATGAATAATGAATAAATATAAAGGGGTATAAAAATAATAAATGAAAATCATAAATACCATAAATAAAATGACTAATTAAAAAAATGTAGGAAAAAAATGTGTGTGTTGCACAACCCTATCCACATAGCCCTGGGTAGACTAGAACTCGTGGACGTGCAAGACAGCTTCCGACAAATCCCTGGCTCAGCTCGTCTTCGCCTGGCTTAGATTATGGACACACGCCACCGCGTCAGGCGAGGTTATAACAGTGCTCTCTTTATCTTGAAGCTGGATTCTCAGTGACGTCATCGGCTCAGCACTGCCATCTATAGGCAGCAGGGCCGGTACAAGGGGTGGGCGGGAGGATCGGCTGCCCTGGGCAGGGTGTGGGAGGAGTGTGGGAGGGGGCTCTAGGTCGCCGACAGCAGCATGAGCATGCAGAGAATATTTAGGTTATGGCTCCACTCAATTGTACAGTCTGCCCAAAAAGTGGGCTGAGGATGCACCCATACATATTGCTTGCCTCCTCTCTACAGCGGCAACCACATTCTGGCACAGAGGGAGAACAATTCATTCTACTGGCCTTGATTTCTCATCAGTCTGGCTGGCTGGATCGGGCTGTGACACTGAGAGCTCCTCTACAGGTGGGCGGAGCAAGATGATACAACAGTGCAGTTCCGATCATTGCTTTCCGCCCCCTGCATACATCATACAGCTCTCCCAACATGAAGATCTCACAGGATGGATGTTAGTTTTCTTCCATGTGAGTCCCCACTGCTCTGCCTTCCAAACTCTACCTGGCTGTGCTGTAAACTCGCCCTGTACTTTGCAGAGCAGGTTTACAAAAAGTGAAGAACAATTCTTATATATGTTGGGAATATACTGGGACTTTTCATTTGTTAATGTTCTCTGCTGATCCATCTAGTACTTGTGTATAGGGAGGGGATCCAGTGCTTAACTAACTCCCCCCAGCTGTCTCCCATCCTAAACACAGGATATGTCTCACTAACAGCAGTGTACTTACTATATTATTTGCCTGATATAAGCTGGGTGCAATGAAAAAATAAATACCTGTCCCTATTAGCTCAGTCTCCTGTCAGTCTATTGAGCCCTCCCCTGCTCTGTCAGCCCCACATTCCCAGAAAAGAGCTGAGGTGTTAGCATAGAGCTCTGTACATGTGCAGACTGGGGATAAAGGCTGGGGAAACATTATTTCAGCAAGCTGCAAATGCCATCGATGTTGTTGGGAATCAGAGCCCCCCTGTGTGTCAGAGCCCCCTGTGTGTCAGAGCCCCCCTGTGTGTCAGAGCCCCCTGTGTGTCAGAGCCCCCCTGTGTGTCAGAGCCCCCCTGTGTGTCAGAGCCCCCCTGTGTGTCAGAGCCCCCCTGTGTGTCAGAGCCCCCTGTGTGTCAGAGCCCCCCTGTGTGTCAGAGCCCCCCTGTGTGTCAGAGCCCCCTGTGTGTCAGAGCCCCCTGTGTGTCAGAGCCCCCTGTGTGTCAGAGCCCCCCTGTGTGTCAGAGCCCCCCTGTGTGTCAGAGCCCCCTGTGTGTCAGAGCCCCCCTGTGTGTCAGAGCCCCCTGTGTGTCAGAGCCCCCTGTGTGTCAGAGCCCCCTGTGTGTCAGAGCCCCCCTGTGTGTCAGAGCCCCCCTGTGTGTCAGAGCCCCCCTGTGTGTCAGAGCCCCCCTGTGTGTCAGAGCCCCCCTGTGTGTCAGAGCCCCCTGTGTGTCAGAGCCCCCCTGTGTGTCAGAGCCCCCTGTGTGTCAGAGCCCCCCTGTGTGTCAGAGCGTGTCCTCCTCATTCTCTTTCCCATGTTGACTTTAGACAGCAGAGCAGAAAGTAGAGGAGTCCAGTGTGCTGAAGTGTGGAGAATGTGTGATCCTGTTTTTCATAGGCTATTGAGTTTGGCTAAATCTGCTAGTACATCTAACACTACCCTCCTTCCCAGACTGACTATGCTGCTATCAGCTGTGCCTTCTGTGCTCCTTTATCCAGATTGGGGGCACTCTAATACAGGACATATGCCACTGGCCAGATCGCCAGGTGAAAACAGAGGGGAAAAGCCTAAAATAAAACTAATGCAGCCACCACATCTAATGATTGTTAAACTGCAATATATAACATATTGGGTTTTATACCAGTCTTCTGAACCCTATTTCCACAATCCTTAATATGTTTTTTTTTTCCATTCCTGAGCTCTGCATCACTTGCTACTGAACCCTTGCACTGTAAATGGGGGGGGGGGGGCGCAATCTGGTATGTTCGCCCTGGGCACTGGGTGACCTTGTCCCGGCACTGATAGGCAGCATTGGAAATCACACCCGCACGCTGCTGGGCTTGAAGGGGCGCTCTCTGCTCTACCACACTTGCGCACAAGCTGTAGCTATCTAAATCGGCTGGTACAGAGCAGCAGCAACTGAGCCGCTAATAGGGGTCAAGTAGGCGCAATCCGGGCACCCATTCATGTAGAGTAGGCATAATTCAGGCGCAAATAGTGGACAACCCAGGCGCTAGTAAATGTAGGTAACAAAATATTAAATGAATGTAGCGCTCAATCAAATTAAAATATAAATGGTGTAAAAAACTGATGATTAAGTGACGCTCAAAAAAGTATAATAAATATTGCTCAAAAAAATGAATATAATAGAAATGTAAAACAACCACGTGAATGGAGGTTCTATAGGGAAAATCCTATGCGGTGTTAGGACGAGAGATCCCTAGGAGAGTCATTTTGAGGAGGATCGTGGAGCTGTTTTATCAATTTTGATTGTATCGTCTATGGGACCTTTTTACCAAGGGCACGTTTCTTCACTGATCTAAGCACCTTTTTGATACCATTGGACTTAATTATTATTTATTGCACTTGTGTGGATTTTTATCTGTCATTATTTATATATATTTATTCTATATTATTATTGCACAGATCACCTAGTTGCACTACCATTACTTATTTTAGAGTGTCGTATTTATTGCTTTTTTATATTCTATTTGCACAGTGGTTCTATGGATTCATTAGTTACACTTAATATGGAGTTTCGTTTGTTTTTTTTGTCACTTTTTGGATTATTATTATTGGAAGAAAAGCTCTGGGAATCGTAAGGGGGGCTCCACTGGGGACACCTGATGCGAGCGGGGGCTCCGCCGGGGACTCCTGATGCGAGGGGGGGCTCCGCCGGAGACTTCTGATGCGAGGGGGGGCTCCG
This sequence comes from Aquarana catesbeiana, assembly GCF_042186555.1. Taxonomy (NCBI): domain Eukaryota; kingdom Metazoa; phylum Chordata; class Amphibia; order Anura; family Ranidae; genus Aquarana; species Aquarana catesbeiana. The sequence continues at coordinate 15,673,657 of NC_133327.1, forward strand.
CCGGGGACTCCTGATGCGAGGGGGGCTCCGCCGGGGGCTCCTGATGCGAGGGGGGGCTCCGCCGGGGACTCCTGATGCGAGGGGGGCCTCCGCCGGGGACTCCTGATGCGAGGGGGAGCTCCGCCGGGGACTCCTGATGCGAGGGGGGCTTCCCTGGGGACTCCTGATGCGAGGGGGAGCTCCGCCGGGGACTCCTGATGCGAGGGGGGGCTTCGCCGGGGACTCCTGATGCGAGGGGGGGCTCCGCCGGGGACTCCTGATGCGAGGGGGGGCTCCGCCGGAGACTTCTGATGCGAGGGGGGGCTCCGCCGGGGACTCCTGATGCGAGGGGGGCTCCGCCGGGGACTCCTGATGCGAGGGGGGCTCCGCCGGGGACTCCTGATGCGAGGGGGGGCTTCGCCGGGGACTCCTGATGCGAGGTGGAGCTCCGCCGGGGACTCCTGATGCGAGGGGGGGCTCCGCCGGGGACTCGTGATGCGAGGGGGGGCCTCCGCCGGGGACTCCTGATGCGAGGGGGAGCTCCGCCGGGGACTCCTGATGCGAGGGGGGGCTTCCCTGGGGACTCCTGATGCGAGGGGGAGCTCCGCCGGGGACTCCTGATGCGAGGGGGGGCTCCGCCGAGGACTCCTGATGCGAGGGGGAGCTCCACCGTGGACTCCTGGTGTGAGGGGGGGCTCCGCCGGGGACTTCTGGTGTGAGGGGGGGCTCCGCCGGGGACTCCTGGTGTGAGGGGGGGCTCCGCCGGGGACTCCTGGTGTGAGGGGGGGCTCCGCCGGGGACTTCTGGTGTGAGGGGGGGCTCCGCCGGGGACTTCTGGTGTGAGGGGGGGCTCCGCCGGGGACTCCTGGTGTGAGGGGGGGCTCCGCCGGGGACTCCTGGTGTGAGGGGGGGCTCCGCCGGGGACTTCTGGTGTGAGGGGGGGCTCCGCCGGGGACTCCTGGTGTGAGGGGGGGCTCCGCCGGGGACTCCTGGTGTGAGGTGGGGGCTCTTTAATCATCCTGACACCATAACAACCATGGTGCCGGGATGATTGAAGTGCTAACACCAGGTGTTTGGAGTAACTTTATTTATTTATTTATTTATTTTATTTCAGGTACTTATATAGCGCCGTCAATTTACGCAGCGCTTTACATATACATTGTACATTCACATCAGTCCCTACCCTCAAGGAGCTTACAATCTAAGGTCCCTAACTCACATTCATACATACTAGGGACAATTTTAGACAGGATCCAATTAACCTACCAACATGTCTTTGGAGTGACTTTATCTGCTGATTGTTAAACTTTCTAGAATACACATATTTTTATTGTGTAGGATCTGGGGCTGCTGTCGCGTCATTTCCCTCTTCCCCTTTCCCCCTCTCCCCCTAATTATTGTACGGCTCCGCCTACAGCCACAAAAGTGTTCCACTTTTTTTTTTTTTACAATCTTGGCAACTATGATAACCCCTGTCAGATTTTTTTTTTTTTTCACCATTTGTGTCCCAATGCAGGGAGACTTCCCTTCACTTCCTGTCCCATAGCCAAAAAAGGAAGTGAGAGGAAATACCAGAAAATGAGGGGAATCCCTTGGGGACCCCCAGGTCACCAGAACTCATGCCCCATTGGAAGATTTCCCCCTCTATTACTTTTCAGGGGACAATCCAAAAATGTGGGATCTCCTTTTTTTTTTTCCTTTTCAATGATAATGGTAAACAGGACAAACAGAGGGAGAATCTCCATAATGGGGGCAGAGACAGCAATCAAAATTGACAGGTGTTCTAATCTCTCTGCCCTCTATCTAAAAAAAAAAAAACAAAAAACAAAAGTTTTGCCTTTAGTTATACTTTAACCACTTGAGGTCCGTGCTGTAGCCGAATGATGGCCCCAGCGTTGACCTGAATTTCTGGGAGGCCATCATAGGACGTCCTCCCCTTTGCGCGCTCCCAGCGCTCCCCCTGCAGGGCACGCGCGGCGTGATTAACCGAGACTCGGGTGATCACCGATCCGAGTAAGGGGCCGATCGCGGCCCCTTACCACGTAATCAGCTGTCAGCCAATGACATCTGATCACGTGTGTAAACAAAAGCTCGGTAATTGTTTTTTTTATCTCCTCACGCTGACAGTGTGAGGAGAAAAAAAAGCTGATCACCGGCTTATGTTCAAGGGACATCGGTCCCGAAGAGGAAGGAGGCACATCTGCCTCCTCCTCTGTGCTTGCCAGTGCCACCTGCCAGTGCCACCTGTCAATTCCCACAAGTGCCACCTATCAATGCCCACCAGTGGTGCCAATCAGTGCCACCTAGCAGTGCTGCCTTTCAGTGTAACCTATCAGTGCCCATCACTGCCAGTTATCAGTGCCACCTATCAGTGCCACTTCTCAGTGCCCACCAATGCCACCTATCAATGCCCTTCAGTGCCACCTCTCAGTGTCACCTCTCAGTGCCCACCAGTGCCGCCCTATCGGTGCCCATCAGTGCAGCCCATCGGTGCCTATCAGTGCAGCCTATTGGTGACCATCAGTGCAGCCTCATCAGCGTACATCAATGAAGGAGAAAAATTACCTGTTTGCAACATTTTATAACAAAATATAAAAAAAATATATATTTTTTTTTAAATTCAGTCTTTTTAAATTTTTTTAACAAAAAATAAAAACCGCAGAGGTGATCGAATGCCATCAAAAGAAACCTCTATTTGTGGGAAAAAATGATAAAAATTTAATTTGGGTACAGTGTTGTATGACCGCGCAATGGTCATTCAAAGTGCGACAGCGCTGAAAGCTGAAAATTGGTCTGGAGGGGGGTTTAAGTGCCCAGTAAACAAGTGGTTAACCACTTCAGCCCTGGAAGATTTGGCTGCTGAATGACCAGGCCATTTTTTGCGATTCGGCACTGCGTCATTTTAATTGACAATTGCGCGGTCGTGCGACGTTGCACCCAAACAAAATTGACGTCCTTTTTTCCCCACAAATAGAGCTTTCTTTTGGTGGTATTTGATCACCTCTGCGGTTTTTATTTTTTGCGCTATAAACAAAAAAAGAGCGACAATTTTGAAAAAAAAACAATATTTTGTACTTTTTGCTGTAATAAATATCCCCATTTTTGGGGATGAGACCAAAATAAACTTACTTGGTTCAGATGGTGTCAAGCCTGTGTGGTGGTACCAGGTGAGGAGTACAAAGACAAGTGTTTTTTGCCTACAGTCAAGCATGGTGGTGGGAGTGTCATGGTCTGGGGCTGCATGAGTGCTGCCAGCACTGGGGAGCTACAGTTCATTGAGGGAACCATGAATGCCAAAATGTACTGTCACATACTGAAGTCGAGCATGATCCCCTCCCTTCAGAGACTGAGCCGCGGGGCAGTATTCCAACATGATAACGACCCCAAACACACCTCCATGACGACCACTGCCTTGCTAAAGAAGCTGAGGGTAAAGGTGATGGACTGGCCAAGCATGTCTCCAGACCTAAACCCTATTGAGCATCTGTGGGGCATCCTCAAACGGAAGGTGGAGGAGTGCAAGGTCTCCAACATCCACCAGCTCTGTGATGTCGTCATGGAGGAGGGGAAGAGAACTCCAGTGGCAACCTGTGAAGCTCTGGTGAACTCCATGCCCAAGAGGGTTAAGGCAGTGCTGGAAAATAATGGTGGCCACACAAAATATTGACACTTTGGGACCAATTTGGACATTTTCACTTTTTCACAATTTTCAGGGGTGTACTCACTTTTGTTGCCAGCGGTTTAGACATTAATGGCTGTGTGTTGAGTTATTTTGAGGGGACAGCAAATTTACACTGTTATACAAGCTGTACACTCACTACTTTACATTGTAGCAATGTGTCATTTCTTCAGTGTTGTCACATGAAAAGATAATAAAATATTTACAAAATGTGAGGGGTGTACTCGCTTATTTTTTATGAATGGCATCAATTCATGTGTCATTATGTATTATTGCAATAGCTGTGATTGGCTATCACATGGTACAGGTGTGCTGTGATTAGCCCTGTCTGTACCATGTGATCACAGGGACCAATCACAGAGATCACAACAGTACACAATGATTGGCTATGACTATAAGCCATTGTGTACATTTGACATGTGATCACTGTGCAGTGCTGCCAACCTACCAGATTGAAATTTACTGACACAACATCCAAAATTTACTGGCACAGCCAAGTTTTTACTGGAATTTTCCAAAAGTAGATATTAACTTCAAAAAAATATATTTCTATCTTATTTTTGATATAGTAAGTAGCTCACGGGGCAAGAAATAAGAATGGGGAGGCACGCACACACATGAAACTGACTCTCACAATGACATTGACAGCAGTGTGCAGCAGCACAGATGATGAGGACACCTCAACGACACGACGCGTCTCCTCCTGAATCACAGTCTCTCTCCACACCAGGTGGTCCCTTCAGTCCAAACAGCACTGACAGCCCCACTCCTGTCCCACAGACCTGCACACGAGGCTCCGGCCGCTCTGCTCAGCTCCCTTGCACCATCACACGACATGCTCAGGCACACCTGTGGTAGACCCGCCCCTGCCGGTGCTGCCCGAACACACTGTAGCAGGCACTTCAATAGTCTCGGCCGGCTCCAGACCAGAATTGTACATGTGCAGTATCAAGCCAACCGTCAGACTTTTTTTACTGGCAACTTCTTCCTGTCACTGGCATTTACTGGCAGTAGAAAAGTGCCTGTTTTTTACTGGCTGCCAGTATAAATACTGATGGTTGGCAACAATGTCATTTCCTATTCCTAGTCATTTCCTATTCCTGATATGTGCCTGCTGTACCATGTACTTGTATGAGAAAGTCTCCTGTTCTCTTTGTTTTGCTTCCTTTATGTGAAATCCCTGGTGTGTCTGTCAGTCCCTCTGCTTTCCTAATAAAAACTGACCACACTAAGCAGGAGAGCACAGCGTGGTCAGTTCTCTAGCTATGATGGGAACTCAGCCTGCTCTCCTCCAATGATCAGACTTGTCCTGCCACCCCCCCCCCACTGCACAGCTTTTCACTGAGAAGATCAGTGTGCTGCTGCTTCTCCTCCCCAAGCTCTTATGCAGCTGAGAACAGAGGGAATGTGATCACTTATAAAAAAGGCAACAAAGATATTTATAATTTTTTTATTTTTTATATCTATACACAAATGTTTTGCTTACCATTTCTATTTTAATCGCTTGCTGACCAGCGCACGCTGATGTACATCAGCAGAATGGCACTGGGGGCAAAAGGGCAAACAGGTATGTCCCCTTTAAGAAGCGGTGTTGCGGGCGCGCGAGTGCCACGTCCTCCGTGACAGCGGGTCCCGTGGACTCGATGTCGGTCGGATGCCCGCAATCGTGTCACGGAGAGGTAGAACGGGGAGATACTTTTGTAAACAAAGCATTCTGCCTAGTGACATGACAGAGATCACTGCTCCCTGTCATCGAGAGCAGTGATCACTGTCCTGTGTGTTGAAGCCCATCCCCCCCTAACAGTTAGAATCACTCCCTAGGACACACTTAACCCCTTCACTGCCCCCTAGTGGTTAACCCCTTCCCTGCCAGGGTCATTTACACAGTAATCAGTGCATTTTTAAAGCACTGATCGCTGTATAAATGACAATGGTCCCAAAATAGTGTCAAAATTGTCCGCCATAATGTCGCAGTCACGGTAAAAATCGCAGTTCGCCATTGCTAATTAAAAAAAAATAATTAATAAAAGTGCCATAAAACTGTCCCGTTTTGTAGACGCTATAAATTTTGCACAAACCAATCGCTTATTGCGATTTTTTTTAACTAAAATTACGTAGAAGAATTCATATTGGTCTAAACTGAGGAAAAAAAAGGGTTTTTTTTATATTTTGGGGGATATTTATTATAGCAAAAAGTAAACAAATATTGCTTTTTTTTTCTCAAAATTATCGCTCTATTTTTATGTTTATAGCGCAAAAAATAAAAACCACAGAGGTGATCAAATACCACCAAAAGAAAGCTCTATTTGTGGGGGGAAAAAAAGGACGTCAATTTTGTTTGGGTACAACGTCGCACGACCGCGCAATTGTCAGTTAAAGAGACGCAGTGCCGAATCGTAAAAAGTGCTCTGGTCAGGAAGGGGGTAAAATCTTCCGAGGGCTGAATCGGTTAAAAACCCCTTTTATACTACACCAGGTCTCTTCCTTGTTAGGAATGGTTCCTGGGCCCCAGGGCCCCTGTGAATGGGGCCCCGCTTTCTTAATAATGAGTAAATCTAAAAATAAATAACGGTGTATAAAAATAAAAATGGGTGTGCGATGACATTAATAATAAATAAATATAAATAAAAGATTGTGAATGGAAAAAAATAGGTTAAAAATATAAACAAATAAAAGTAATATAAAATAAAAAAATAAGAGAGTATAAATATACATAAAAAAATAAAGATAATGAATAAAAATGTATATAAAAAAATAAAAAAGGATACATTGATGAATAAATTTAAAGAATAAAGATAAAAAAAAAGGGTGTATAAAATAAATAATAATGATAAATATAATAGTTAATAAATATAAAAATAACTCTAAATAAGGGTGTATAAAAATAAAGAAAAATAATGAGGATAATAATTAATAAATATAAAAATAACTATGAATCAGGGTGTATAAAAATAATAAATGCATATGAAAAATAAAAAATGGTGTAGAAAAAGAAAAAAAATATATAATAATGGGTAAATCTAAAAATAAATAATGGTGTATAAAAATGGGTGCTTGATGAAATGAATAATGAATAAATATAAAGGGGTATAAAAATAATAAATGAAAATCATAAATACCATAAATAAAATGACTAATTAAAAAAATGTAGGAAAAAAATGTGTGTGTTGCACAACCCTATCCACATAGCCCTGGGTAGACTAGAACTCGTGGACGTGCAAGACAGCTTCCGACAAATCCCTGGCTCAGCTCGTCTTCGCCTGGCTTAGATTATGGACACACGCCACCGCGTCAGGCGAGGTTATAACAGTGCTCTCTTTATCTTGAAGCTGGATTCTCAGTGACGTCATCGGCTCAGCACTGCCATCTATAGGCAGCAGGGCCGGTACAAGGGGTGGGCGGGAGGATCGGCTGCCCTGGGCAGGGTGTGGGAGGAGTGTGGGAGGGGGCTCTAGGTCGCCGACAGCAGCATGAGCATGCAGAGAATATTTAGGTTATGGCTCCACTCAATTGTACAGTCTGCCCAAAAAGTGGGCTGAGGATGCACCCATACATATTGCTTGCCTCCTCTCTACAGCGGCAACCACATTCTGGCACAGAGGGAGAACAATTCATTCTACTGGCCTTGATTTCTCATCAGTCTGGCTGGCTGGCTGGATCGGGCTGTGACACTGAGAGCTCCTCTACAGGTGGGCGGAGCAAGATGATACAACAGTGCAGTTCCGATCATTGCTTTCCGCCCCCTGCATACATCATACAGCTCTCCCAACATGAAGATCTCACAGGATGGATGTTAGTTTTCTTCCATGTGAGTCCCCACTGCTCTGCCTTCCAAACTCTACCTGGCTGTGCTGTAAACTCGCCCTGTACTTTGCAGAGCAGGTTTACAAAAAGTGAAGAACAATTCTTATATATGTTGGGAATATACTGGGACTTTTCATTTGTTAATGTTCTCTGCTGATCCATCTAGTACTTGTGTATAGGGAGGGGATCCAGTGCTTAACTAACTCCCCCCAGCTGTCTCCCATCCTAAACACAGGATATGTCTCACTAACAGCAGTGTACTTACTATATTATTTGCCTGATATAAGCTGGGTGCAATGAAAAAATAAATACCTGTCCCTATTAGCTCAGTCTCCTGTCAGTCTATTGAGCCCTCCCCTGCTCTGTCAGCCCCACATTCCCAGAAAAGAGCTGAGGTGTTAGCATAGAGCTCTGTACATGTGCAGACTGGGGATAAAGGCTGGGGAAACATTATTTCAGCAAGCTGCAAATGCCATCGATGTTGTTGGGAATCAGAGCCCCCCTGTGTGTCAGAGCCCCCTGTGTGTCAGAGCCCCCCTGTGTGTCAGAGCCCCCTGTGTGTCAGAGCCCCCCTGTGTGTCAGAGCCCCCCTGTGTGTCAGAGCCCCCCTGTGTGTCAGAGCCCCCCTGTGTGTCAGAGCCCCCTGTGTGTCAGAGCCCCCCTGTGTGTCAGAGCCCCCCTGTGTGTCAGAGCCCCCTGTGTGTCAGAGCCCCCTGTGTGTCAGAGCCCCCTGTGTGTCAGAGCCCCCCTGTGTGTCAGAGCCCCCCTGTGTGTCAGAGCCCCCCTGTGTGTCAGAGCCCCCCTGTGTGTCAGAGCCCCCCTGTGTGTCAGAGCCCCCCTGTGTGTCAGAGCCCCCTGTGTGTCAGAGCCCCCCTGTGTGTCAGAGCCCCCTGTGTGTCAGAGCCCCCCTGTGTGTCAGAGCGTGTCCTCCTCATTCTCTTTCCCATGTTGACTTTAGACAGCAGAGCAGAAAGTAGAGGAGTCCAGTGTGCTGAAGTGTGGAGAATGTGTGATCCTGTTTTTCATAGGCTATTGAGTTTGGCTAAATCTGCTAGTACATCTAACACTACCCTCCTTCCCAGACTGACTATGCTGCTATCAGCTGTGCCTTCTGTGCTCCTTTATCCAGATTGGGGGCACTCTAATACAGGACATATGCCACTGGCCAGATCGCCAGGTGAAAACAGAGGGGAAAAGCCTAAAATAAAACTAATGCAGCCACCACATCTAATGATTGTTAAACTGCAATATATAACATATTGGGTTTTATACCAGTCTTCTGAACCCTATTTCCACAATCCTTAATATGTTTTTTTTTTCCATTCCTGAGCTCTGCATCACTTGCTACTGAACCCTTGCACTGTAAATGGGGGGGGGGGGCGCAATCTGGTATGTTCGCCCTGGGCACTGGGTGACCTTGTCCCGGCACTGATAGGCAGCATTGGAAATCACACCCGCACGCTGCTGGGCTTGAAGGGGCGCTCTCTGCTCTACCACACTTGCGCACAAGCTGTAGCTATCTAAATCGGCTGGTACAGAGCAGCAGCAACTGAGCCGCTAATAGGGGTCAAGTAGGCGCAATCCGGGCACCCATTCATGTAGAGTAGGCATAATTCAGGCGCAAATAGTGGACAACCCAGGCGCTAGTAAATGTAGGTAACAAAATATTAAATGAATGTAGCGCTCAATCAAATTAAAATATAAATGGTGTAAAAAACTGATGATTAAGTGACGCTCAAAAAAGTATAATAAATATTGCTCAAAAAAATGAATATAATAGAAATGTAAAACAACCACGTGAATGGAGGTTCTATAGGGAAAATCCTATGCGGTGTTAGGACGAGAGATCCCTAGGAGAGTCATTTTGAGGAGGATCGTGGAGCTGTTTTATCAATTTTGATTGTATCGTCTATGGGACCTTTTTACCAAGGGCACGTTTCTTCACTGATCTAAGCACCTTTTTGATACCATTGGACTTAATTATTATTTATTGCACTTGTGTGGATTTTTATCTGTCATTATTTATATATATTTATTCTATATTATTATTGCACAGATCACCTAGTTGCACTACCATTACTTATTTTAGAGTGTCGTATTTATTGCTTTTTTATATTCTATTTGCACAGTGGTTCTATGGATTCATTAGTTACACTTAATATGGAGTTTCGTTTGTTTTTTTTGTCACTTTTTGGATTATTATTATTGGAAGAAAAGCTCTGGGAATCGTAAGGGGGGCTCCACTGGGGACACCTGATGCGAGCGGGGGCTCCGCCGGGGACTCCTGATGCGAGGGGGGGCTCCGCCGGAGACTTCTGATGCGAGGGGGGGCTCCGCCGGGGACTCCTGATGCGAGGGGGGCTCCGCCGGGGGCTCCTGATGCGAGGGGGGGCTCCGCCGGGGACTCCTGATGCGAGGGGGGCCTCCGCCGGGGACTCCTGATGCGAGGGGGAGCTCCGCCGGGGACTCCTGATGCGAGGGGGGGCTTCCCTGGGGACTCCTGATGCGAGGGGGAGCTCCGCCGGGGACTCCTGATGCGAGGGGGGGCTTCGCCGGGGACTCCTGATGCGAGGGGGGGCTCCGCCGGGGACTCCTGATGCGAGGGGGGGCTCCGCCGGAGACTTCTGATGCGAGGGGGGGCTCCGCCGGGGACTCCTGATGCGAGGGGGGCTCCGCCGGGGACTCCTGATGCGAGGGGGGCTCCGCCGGGGACTCCTGATGCGAGGGGGGGCTTCGCCGGGGACTCCTGATGCGAGGTGGAGCTCCGCCGGGGACTCCTGATGCGAGGGGGGGCTCCGCCGGGGACTCGTGATGCGAGGGGGGGCCTCCGCCGGGGACTCCTGATGCGAGGGGGAGCTCCGCCGGGGACTCCTGATGCGAGGGGGGGCTTCCCTGGGGACTCCTGATGCGAGGGGGAGCTCCGCCGGGGACTCCTGATGCGAGGGGGGGCTCCGCCGAGGACTCCTGATGCGAGGGGGAGCTCCACCGTGGACTCCTGGTGTGAGGGGGGGCTCCGCCGGGGACTTCTGGTGTGAGGGGGGGCTCCGCCGGGGACTCCTGGTGTGAGGGGGGGCTCCGCCGGGGACTCCTGGTGTGAGGGGGGGCTCCGCCGGGGACTTCTGGTGTGAGGGGGGGCTCCGCCGGGGACTTCTGGTGTGAGGGGGGGCTCCGCCGGGGACTCCTGGTGTGAGGGGGGGCTCCGCCGGGGACTCCTGGTGTGAGGGGGGGCTCCGCCGGGGACTTCTGGTGTGAGGGGGGGCTCCGCCGGGGACTCCTGGTGTGAGGGGGGGCTCCGCCGGGGACTCCTGGTGTGAGGTGGGGGCTCTTTAATCATCCTGACACCATAACAACCATGGTGCCGGGATGATTGAAGTGCTAACACCAGGTGTTTGGAGTAACTTTATTTATTTATTTATTTATTTTATTTCAGGTACTTATATAGCGCCGTCAATTTACGCAGCGCTTTACATATACATTGTACATTCACATCAGTCCCTACCCTCAAGGAGCTTACAATCTAAGGTCCCTAACTCACATTCATACATACTAGGGACAATTTTAGACAGGATCCAATTAACCTACCAACATGTCTTTGGAGTGACTTTATCTGCTGATTGTTAAACTTTCTAGAATACACATATTTTTATTGTGTAGGATCTGGGGCTGCTGTCGCGTCATTTCCCTCTTCCCCTTTCCCCCTCTCCCCCTAATTATTGTACGGCTCCGCCTACAGCCACAAAAGTGTTCCACTTTTTTTTTTTTTACAATCTTGGCAACTATGATAACCCCTGTCAGATTTTTTTTTTTTTTCACCATTTGTGTCCCAATGCAGGGAGACTTCCCTTCACTTCCTGTCCCATAGCCAAAAAAGGAAGTGAGAGGAAATACCAGAAAATGAGGGGAATCCCTTGGGGACCCCCAGGTCACCAGAACTCATGCCCCATTGGAAGATTTCCCCCTCTATTACTTTTCAGGGGACAATCCAAAAATGTGGGATCTCCTTTTTTTTTTCCTTTTCAATGATAATGGTAAACAGGACAAACAGAGGGAGAATCTCCATAATGGGGGCAGAGACAGCAATCAAAATTGACAGGTGTTCTAATCTCTCTGCCCTCTATCTAAAAAAAAAAAAACAAAAAACAAAAGTTTTGCCTTTAGTTATACTTTAACCACTTGAGGTCCGTGCTGTAGCCGAATGATGGCCCCAGCGTTGACCTGAATTTCTGGGAGGCCATCATAGGACGTCCTCCCCTTTGCGCGCTCCCAGCGCTCCCCCTGCAGGGCACGCGCGGCGTGATTAACCGAGACTCGGGTGATCACCGATCCGAGTAAGGGGCCGATCGCGGCCCCTTACCACGTAATCAGCTGTCAGCCAATGACATCTGATCACGTGTGTAAACAAAAGCTCGGTAATTGTTTTTTTTATCTCCTCACGCTGACAGTGTGAGGAGAAAAAAAAGCTGATCACCGGCTTATGTTCAAGGGACATCGGTCCCGAAGAGGAAGGAGGCACATCTGCCTCCTCCTCTGTGCTTGCCAGTGCCACCTGCCAGTGCCACCTGTCAATTCCCACAAGTGCCACCTATCAATGCCCACCAGTGGTGCCAATCAGTGCCACCTAGCAGTGCTGCCTTTCAGTGTAACCTATCAGTGCCCATCACTGCCAGTTATCAGTGCCACCTATCAGTGCCACTTCTCAGTGCCCACCAATGCCACCTATCAATGCCCTTCAGTGCCACCTCTCAGTGTCACCTCTCAGTGCCCACCAGTGCCGCCCTATCGGTGCCCATCAGTGCAGCCCATCGGTGCCTATCAGTGCAGCCTATTGGTGACCATCAGTGCAGCCTCATCAGCGTACATCAATGAAGGAGAAAAATGACCTGTTTGCAACATTTTATAACAAAATATAAAAAAAATATATATTTTTTTTTAAATTCAGTCTTTTTAAATTTTTTTAACAAAAAATAAAAACCGCAGAGGTGATCGAATGCCACCAAAAGAAACCTCTATTTGTGGGAAAAAATGATAAAAATTTAATTTGGGTACAGTGTTGTATGACCGCGCAATGGTCATTCAAAGTGCGACAGCGCTGAAAGCTGAAAATTGGTCTGGAGGGGGGTTTAAGTGCCCAGTAAACAAGTGGTTAACCACTTCAGCCCTGGAAGATTTGGCTGCTGAATGACCAGGCCATTTTTTGCGATTCGGCACTGCGTCATTTTAATTGACAATTGCGCGGTCGTGCGACGTTGCACCCAAACAAAATTGACGTCCTTTTTTCCCCACAAATAGAGCTTTCTTTTGGTGGTATTTGATCACCTCTGCGGTTTTTATTTTTTGCGCTATAAACAAAAAAAGAGCGACAATTTTGAAAAAAAAACAATATTTTGTACTTTTTGCTGTAATAAATATCCCCATTTTTGGGGATGAGACCAAAATAAACTTACTTGGTTCAGATGGTGTCAAGCCTGTGTGGTGGTACCAGGTGAGGAGTACAAAGACAAGTGTTTTTTGCCTACAGTCAAGCATGGTGGTGGGAGTGTCATGGTCTGGGGCTGCATGAGTGCTGCCAGCACTGGGGAGCTACAGTTCATTGAGGGAACCATGAATGCCAAAATGTACTGTCACATACTGAAGTCGAGCATGATCCCCTCCCTTCAGAGACTGAGCCGCAGGGCAGTATTCCAACATGATAACGACCCCAAACACACCTCCATGACGACCACTGCTTTGCTAAAGAAGCTGAGGGTAAAGGTGATGGACTGGCCAAGCATGTCTCCAGACCTAAACCCTATTGAGCATCTGTGGGGCATCCTCAAACGGAAGGTGGAGGAGTGCAAGGTCTCCAACATCCACCAGCTCTGTGATGTCGTCATGGAGGAGGGGAAGAGAACTCCAGTGGCAACCTGTGAAGCTCTGGTGAACTCCATGCCCAAGAGGGTTAAGGCAGTGCTGGAAAATAATGGTGGCCACACAAAATATTGACACTTTGGGACCAATTTGGACATTTTCACTTTTTCACAATTTTCAGGGGTGTACTCACTTTTGTTGCCAGCGGTTTAGACATTAATGGCTGTGTGTTGAGTTATTTTGAGGGGACAGCAAATTTACACTGTTATACAAGCTGTACACTCACTACTTTACATTGTAGCAATGTGTCATTTCTTCAGTGTTGTCACATGAAAAGATAATAAAATATTTACAAAATGTGAGGGGTGTACTCGCTTATTTTTTATGAATGGCATCAATTCATGTGTCATTATGTATTATTGCAATAGCTGTGATTGGCTATCACATGGTACAGGTGTGCTGTGATTAGCCCTGTCTGTACCATGTGATCACAGGGACCAATCACAGAGATCACAACAGTACACAATGATTGGCTATGACTATAAGCCATTGTGTACATTTGACATGTGATCACTGTGCAGTGCTGCCAACCTACCAGATTGAAATTTACTGACACAACATCCAAAATTTACTGGCACAGCCAAGTTTTTACTGGAATTTTCCAAAAGTAGATATTAACTTCAAAAAAATATATTTCTATCTTATTTTTGATATAGTAAGTAGCTCACGGGGCAAGAAATAAGAATGGGGAGGCACGCACACACATGAAACTGACTCTCACAATGACATTGACAGCAGTGTGCAGCAGCACAGATGATGAGGACACCTCAACGACACGACGCGTCTCCTCCTGAATCACAGTCTCTCTCCACACCAGGTGGTCCCTTCAGTCCAAACAGCACTGACAGCCCCACTCCTGTCCCACAGACCTGCACACGAGGCTCCGGCCGCTCTGCTCAGCTCCCTTGCACCATCACACGACATGCTCAGGCACACCTGTGGTAGACCCGCCCCTGCCGGTGCTGCCCGAACACACTGTAGCAGGCACTTCAATAGTCTCGGCCGGCTCCAGACCAGAATTGTACATGTGCAGTATCAAGCCAACCGTCAGACTTTTTTTACTGGCAACTTCTTCCTGTCACTGGCATTTACTGGCAGTAGAAAAGTGCCTGTTTTTTACTGGCTGCCAGTATAAATACTGATGGTTGGCAACAATGTCATTTCCTATTCCTAGTCATTTCCTATTCCTGATATGTGCCTGCTGTACCATGTACTTGTATGAGAAAGTCTCCTGTTCTCTTTGTTTTGCTTCCTTTATGTGAAATCCCTGGTGTGTCTGTCAGTCCCTCTGCTTTCCTAATAAAAACTGACCACACTAAGCAGGAGAGCACAGCGTGGTCAGTTCTCTAGCTATGATGGGAACTCAGCCTGCTCTCCTCCAATGATCAGACTTGTCCTGCCACCCCCCCCCCCCCACTGCACAGCTTTTCACTGAGAAGATCAGTGTGCTGCTGCTTCTCCTCCCCAAGCTCTTATGCAGCTGAGAACAGAGGGAATGTGATCACTTATAAAAAAGGCAACAAAGATATTTATAATTTTTTTATTTTTTATATCTATACACAAATGTTTTGCTTACCATTTCTATTTTAATCGCTTGCTGACCAGCGCACGCTGATGTACATCAGCAGAATGGCACTGGGGGCAAAAGGGCAAACAGGTATGTCCCCTTTAAGAAGCGGTGTTGCGGGCGCGCGAGTGCCACGTCCTCCGTGACAGCGGGTCCCGTGGACTCGATGTCGGTCGGATGCCCGCAATCGTGTCACGGAGAGGTAGAACGGGGAGATACTTTTGTAAACAAAGCATTCTGCCTAGTGACATGACAGAGATCACTGCTCCCTGTCATCGAGAGCAGTGATCACTGTCCTGTGTGTTGAAGCCCATCCCCCCCTAACAGTTAGAATCACTCCCTAGGACACACTTAACCCCTTCACTGCCCCCTAGTGGTTAACCCCTTCCCTGCCAGGGTCATTTACACAGTAATCAGTGCATTTTTAAAGCACTGATCGCTGTATAAATGACAATGGTCCCAAAATAGTGTCAAAATTGTCCGCCATAATGTCGCAGTCACGGTAAAAATCGCAGATCGCCATTGCTAATTAAAAAAAAATAATTAATAAAAGTGCCATAAAACTGTCCCGTTTTGTAGACGCTATAAATTTTGCACAAACCAATCGCTTATTGCGATTTTTTTTAACTAAAATTACGTAGAAGAATTCATATTGGTCTAAACTGAGGAAAAAAAAGGGTTTTTTTTATATTTTGGGGGATATTTATTATAGCAAAAAGTAAACAAATATTGCTTTTTTTTTCTCAAAATTATCGCTCTATTTTTATGTTTATAGCGCAAAAAATAAAAACCACAGAGGTGATCAAATACCACCAAAAGAAAGCTCTATTTGTGGGGGGAAAAAAAGGACGTCAATTTTGTTTGGGTACAACGTCGCACGACCGCGCAATTGTCAGTTAAAGAGACGCAGTGCCGAATCGTAAAAAGTGCTCTGGTCAGGAAGGGGGTAAAATCTTCCGAGGGCTGAATCGGTTAAAAACCCCTTTTATACTACACCAGGTCTCTTCCTTGTTAGGAATGGTTCCTGGGCCCCAGGGCCCCTGTGAATGGGGCCCCGCTTTCTTAATAATGAGTAAATCTAAAAATAAATAACGGTGTATAAAAATAAAAATGGGTGTGCGATGACATTAATAATAAATAAATATAAATAAAAGATTGTGAATGGAAAAAAATAGGTTAAAAATATAAACAAATAAAAGTAATATAAAATAAAAAAATAAGAGAGTATAAATATACATAAAAAAATAAAGATAATGAATAAAAATGTATATAAAAAAATAAAAAAGGATACATTGATGAATAAATTTAAAGAATAAAGATAAAAAAAAAGGGTGTATAAAATAAATAATAATGATAAATATAATAGTTAATAAATATAAAAATAACTCTAAATAAGGGTGTATAAAAATAAAGAAAAATAATGAGGATAATAATTAATAAATATAAAAATAACTATGAATCAGGGTGTATAAAAATAATAAATGCATATGAAAAATAAAAAATGGTGTAGAAAAAGAAAAAAAAAATATAATAATGGGTAAATCTAAAAATAAATAATGGTGTATAAAAATGGGTGCTTGATGAAATGAATAAATATAAAGGGGTATAAAAATAATAAATGAAAATCATAAATACCATAAATAAAATGAATAATTAAAAAAATGTAGGAAAAAAATGTGTGTGTTGCACAACCCTGTCCACATAGCCCCCAGGGTAGACTAGAACTCGTGGACGTGCAAGACAGTTTCGTTTGAGATATGCCTCCTTGGCTCGGCTTGGCTTGGCTTGGTTTGGCTTTGCTTCGCTTCGCTTCGCCTGGCTTGGATTAAGGACACACGCCACTGCGTCCGGCGAGGGTATAGCAGTGCTCTCTTTATCTTGAAGCTGGATTCTCAGTGACGTCATCGGCTCAGCACTGCCATCTATAGGCAGCAGGGCCGGTACAAGGGGTGGGCGGGAGGATCGGCTGCCCTGGGCAGGGTGTGGGAGGAGTGTGGGAGGGGGCTCTAGGTCGCCGACAGCAGCATGAGCATGCAGAGAATATTTAGGTTATGGCTCCACTCAATTGTACAGTCTGCCCAAAAAGTGGGCTGAGGATGCACCCATACATATTGCTTGCCTCCTCTCTACAGCGGCAACCACATTCTGGCACAGAGGGAGAACAATTCATTCTACTGGCCTTGATTTCTCATCAGTCTGGCTGGCTGGATCGGGCTGTGACACTGAGAGCTCCTCTACAGGTGGGCGGAGCAAGATGATACAACAGTGCAGTTCCGATCATTGCTTTCCGCCCCCTGCATACATCATACAGCTCTCCCAACATGAAGATCTCACAGGATGGATGTTAGTTTTCTTCCATGTGAGTCCCCACTGCTCTGCCTTCCAAACTCTACCTGGCTGTGCTGTAAACTCGCCCTGTACTTTGCAGAGCAGGTTTACAAAAAGTGAAGAACAATTCTTATATATGTTGGGAATATACTGGGACTTTTCATTTGTTAATGTTCTCTGCTGATCCATCTAGTACTTGTGTATAGGGAGGGGATCCAGTGCTTAACTAACTCCCCCCAGCTGTCTCCCATCCTAAACACAGGATATGTCTCACTAACAGCAGTGTACTTACTATATTATTTGCCTGATATAAGCTGGGTGCAATGAAAAAATAAATACCTGTCCCTATTAGCTCAGTCTCCTGTCAGTCTATTGAGCCCTCCCCTGCTCTGTCAGCCCCACATTCCCAGAAAAGAGCTGAGGTGTTAGCATAGAGCTCTGTACATGTGCAGACTGGGGATAAAGGCTGGGGAAACATTATTTCAGCAAGCTGCAAATGCCATCGATGTTGTTGGGAATCAGAGCCCCCCTGTGTGTCAGAGCCCCCTGTGTGTCAGAGCCCCCCTGTGTGTCAGAGCCCCCTGTGTGTCAGAGCCCCCCTGTGTGTCAGAGCCCCCCTGTGTGTCAGAGCCCCCCTGTGTGTCAGAGCCCCCCTGTGTGTCAGAGCCCCCTGTGTGTCAGAGCCCCCCTGTGTGTCAGAGCCCCCCTGTGTGTCAGAGCCCCCTGTGTGTCAGAGCCCCCTGTGTGTCAGAGCCCCCTGTGTGTCAGAGCCCCCCTGTGTGTCAGAGCCCCCCTGTGTGTCAGAGCCCCCCTGTGTGTCAGAGCCCCCCTGTGTGTCAGAGCCCCCCTGTGTGTCAGAGCCCCCCTGTGTGTCAGAGCCCCCTGTGTGTCAGAGCCCCCCTGTGTGTCAGAGCCCCCTGTGTGTCAGAGCCCCCCTGTGTGTCAGAGCGTGTCCTCCTCATTCTCTTTCCCATGTTGACTTTAGACAGCAGAGC
The DNA here is from genome assembly GCF_042186555.1 of Aquarana catesbeiana. Taxonomy (NCBI): domain Eukaryota; kingdom Metazoa; phylum Chordata; class Amphibia; order Anura; family Ranidae; genus Aquarana; species Aquarana catesbeiana. The sequence goes on from NC_133327.1 coordinate 15,691,916, forward strand.
AGAAAGTAGAGGAGTCCAGTGTGCTGAAGTGTGGAGAATGTGTGATCCTGTTTTTCATAGGCTATTGAGTTTGGCTAAATCTGCTAGTACATCTAACACTACCCTCCTTCCCAGACTGACTATGCTGCTATCAGCTGTGCCTTCTGTGCTCCTTTATCCAGATTGGGGGCACTCTAATACAGGACATATGCCACTGGCCAGATCGCCAGGTGAAAACAGAGGGGAAAAGCCTAAAATAAAACTAATGCAGCCACCACATCTAATGATTGTTAAACTGCAATATATAACATATTGGGTTTTATACCAGTCTTCTGAACCCTATTTCCACAATCCTTAATATGTTTTTTTTTTCCATTCCTGAGCTCTGCATCACTTGCTACTGAACCCTTGCACTGTAAATGGGGGGGGGGGGGCGCAATCTGGTATGTTCGCCCTGGGCACTGGGTGACCTTGTCCCGGCACTGATAGGCAGCATTGGAAATCACACCCGCACGCTGCTGGGCTTGAAGGGGCGCTCTCTGCTCTACCACACTTGCGCACAAGCTGTAGCTATCTAAATCGGCTGGTACAGAGCAGCAGCAACTGAGCCGCTAATAGGGGTCAAGTAGGCGCAATCCGGGCACCCATTCATGTAGAGTAGGCATAATTCAGGCGCAAATAGTGGACAACCCAGGCGCTAGTAAATGTAGGTAACAAAATATTAAATGAATGTAGCGCTCAATCAAATTAAAATATAAATGGTGTAAAAAACTGATGATTAAGTGACGCTCAAAAAAGTATAATAAATATTGCTCAAAAAAATGAATATAATAGAAATGTAAAACAACCACGTGAATGGAGGTTCTATAGGGAAAATCCTATGCGGTGTTAGGACGAGAGATCCCTAGGAGAGTCATTTTGAGGAGGATCGTGGAGCTGTTTTATCAATTTTGATTGTATCGTCTATGGGACCTTTTTACCAAGGGCACGTTTCTTCACTGATCTAAGCACCTTTTTGATACCATTGGACTTAATTATTATTTATTGCACTTGTGTGGATTTTTATCTGTCATTATTTATATATATTTATTCTATATTATTATTGCACAGATCACCTAGTTGCACTACCATTACTTATTTTAGAGTGTCGTATTTATTGCTTTTTTATATTCTATTTGCACAGTGGTTCTATGGATTCATTAGTTACACTTAATATGGAGTTTCGTTTGTTTTTTTTGTCACTTTTTGGATTATTATTATTGGAAGAAAAGCTCTGGGAATCGTAAGGGGGGCTCCACTGGGGACACCTGATGCGAGCGGGGGCTCCGCCGGGGACTCCTGATGCGAGGGGGGGCTCCGCCGGAGACTTCTGATGCGAGGGGGGGCTCCGCCGGGGACTCCTGATGCGAGGGGGGCTCCGCCGGGGGCTCCTGATGCGAGGGGGGGCTCCGCCGGGGACTCCTGATGCGAGGGGGGCCTCCGCCGGGGACTCCTGATGCGAGGGGGAGCTCCGCCGGGGACTCCTGATGCGAGGGGGGCTTCCCTGGGGACTCCTGATGCGAGGGGGAGCTCCGCCGGGGACTCCTGATGCGAGGGGGGGCTTCGCCGGGGACTCCTGATGCGAGGGGGGGCTCCGCCGGGGACTCCTGATGCGAGGGGGGGCTCCGCCGGAGACTTCTGATGCGAGGGGGGGCTCCGCCGGGGACTCCTGATGCGAGGGGGGCTCCGCCGGGGACTCCTGATGCGAGGGGGGCTCCGCCGGGGACTCCTGATGCGAGGGGGGGCTTCGCCGGGGACTCCTGATGCGAGGTGGAGCTCCGCCGGGGACTCCTGATGCGAGGGGGGGCTCCGCCGGGGACTCGTGATGCGAGGGGGGGCCTCCGCCGGGGACTCCTGATGCGAGGGGGAGCTCCGCCGGGGACTCCTGATGCGAGGGGGGGCTTCCCTGGGGACTCCTGATGCGAGGGGGAGCTCCGCCGGGGACTCCTGATGCGAGGGGGGGCTCCGCCGAGGACTCCTGATGCGAGGGGGAGCTCCACCGTGGACTCCTGGTGTGAGGGGGGGCTCCGCCGGGGACTTCTGGTGTGAGGGGGGGCTCCGCCGGGGACTCCTGGTGTGAGGGGGGGCTCCGCCGGGGACTCCTGGTGTGAGGGGGGGCTCCGCCGGGGACTTCTGGTGTGAGGGGGGGCTCCGCCGGGGACTTCTGGTGTGAGGGGGGGCTCCGCCGGGGACTCCTGGTGTGAGGGGGGGCTCCGCCGGGGACTCCTGGTGTGAGGGGGGGCTCCGCCGGGGACTTCTGGTGTGAGGGGGGGCTCCGCCGGGGACTCCTGGTGTGAGGGGGGGCTCCGCCGGGGACTCCTGGTGTGAGGTGGGGGCTCTTTAATCATCCTGACACCATAACAACCATGGTGCCGGGATGATTGAAGTGCTAACACCAGGTGTTTGGAGTAACTTTATTTATTTATTTATTTATTTTATTTCAGGTACTTATATAGCGCCGTCAATTTACGCAGCGCTTTACATATACATTGTACATTCACATCAGTCCCTACCCTCAAGGAGCTTACAATCTAAGGTCCCTAACTCACATTCATACATACTAGGGACAATTTTAGACAGGATCCAATTAACCTACCAACATGTCTTTGGAGTGACTTTATCTGCTGATTGTTAAACTTTCTAGAATACACATATTTTTATTGTGTAGGATCTGGGGCTGCTGTCGCGTCATTTCCCTCTTCCCCTTTCCCCCTCTCCCCCTAATTATTGTACGGCTCCGCCTACAGCCACAAAAGTGTTCCACTTTTTTTTTTTTTACAATCTTGGCAACTATGATAACCCCTGTCAGATTTTTTTTTTTTTTCACCATTTGTGTCCCAATGCAGGGAGACTTCCCTTCACTTCCTGTCCCATAGCCAAAAAAGGAAGTGAGAGGAAATACCAGAAAATGAGGGGAATCCCTTGGGGACCCCCAGGTCACCAGAACTCATGCCCCATTGGAAGATTTCCCCCTCTATTACTTTTCAGGGGACAATCCAAAAATGTGGGATCTCCTTTTTTTTTTCCTTTTCAATGATAATGGTAAACAGGACAAACAGAGGGAGAATCTCCATAATGGGGGCAGAGACAGCAATCAAAATTGACAGGTGTTCTAATCTCTCTGCCCTCTATCTAAAAAAAAAAAAACAAAAAACAAAAGTTTTGCCTTTAGTTATACTTTAACCACTTGAGGTCCGTGCTGTAGCCGAATGATGGCCCCAGCGTTGACCTGAATTTCTGGGAGGCCATCATAGGACGTCCTCCCCTTTGCGCGCTCCCAGCGCTCCCCCTGCAGGGCACGCGCGGCGTGATTAACCGAGACTCGGGTGATCACCGATCCGAGTAAGGGGCCGATCGCGGCCCCTTACCACGTAATCAGCTGTCAGCCAATGACATCTGATCACGTGTGTAAACAAAAGCTCGGTAATTGTTTTTTTTATCTCCTCACGCTGACAGTGTGAGGAGAAAAAAAAGCTGATCACCGGCTTATGTTCAAGGGACATCGGTCCCGAAGAGGAAGGAGGCACATCTGCCTCCTCCTCTGTGCTTGCCAGTGCCACCTGCCAGTGCCACCTGTCAATTCCCACAAGTGCCACCTATCAATGCCCACCAGTGGTGCCAATCAGTGCCACCTAGCAGTGCTGCCTTTCAGTGTAACCTATCAGTGCCCATCACTGCCAGTTATCAGTGCCACCTATCAGTGCCACTTCTCAGTGCCCACCAATGCCACCTATCAATGCCCTTCAGTGCCACCTCTCAGTGTCACCTCTCAGTGCCCACCAGTGCCGCCCTATCGGTGCCCATCAGTGCAGCCCATCGGTGCCTATCAGTGCAGCCTATTGGTGACCATCAGTGCAGCCTCATCAGCGTACATCAATGAAGGAGAAAAATGACCTGTTTGCAACATTTTATAACAAAATATAAAAAAAATATATATTTTTTTTTAAATTCAGTCTTTTTAAATTTTTTTAACAAAAAATAAAAACCGCAGAGGTGATCGAATGCCACCAAAAGAAACCTCTATTTGTGGGAAAAAATGATAAAAATTTAATTTGGGTACAGTGTTGTATGACCGCGCAATGGTCATTCAAAGTGCGACAGCGCTGAAAGCTGAAAATTGGTCTGGAGGGGGGTTTAAGTGCCCAGTAAACAAGTGGTTAACCACTTCAGCCCTGGAAGATTTGGCTGCTGAATGACCAGGCCATTTTTTGCGATTCGGCACTGCGTCATTTTAATTGACAATTGCGCGGTCGTGCGACGTTGCACCCAAACAAAATTGACGTCCTTTTTTCCCCACAAATAGAGCTTTCTTTTGGTGGTATTTGATCACCTCTGCGGTTTTTATTTTTTGCGCTATAAACAAAAAAAGAGCGACAATTTTGAAAAAAAAACAATATTTTGTACTTTTTGCTGTAATAAATATCCCCATTTTTGGGGATGAGACCAAAATAAACTTACTTGGTTCAGATGGTGTCAAGCCTGTGTGGTGGTACCAGGTGAGGAGTACAAAGACAAGTGTTTTTTGCCTACAGTCAAGCATGGTGGTGGGAGTGTCATGGTCTGGAGCTGCATGAGTGCTGCCAGCACTGGGGAGCTACAGTTCATTGAGGGAACCATGAATGCCAAAATGTACTGTCACATACTGAAGTCGAGCATGATCCCCTCCCTTCAGAGACTGAGCCGCAGGGCAGTATTCCAACATGATAACGACCCCAAACACACCTCCATGACGACCACTGCTTTGCTAAAGAAGCTGAGGGTAAAGGTGATGGACTGGCCAAGCATGTCTCCAGACCTAAACCCTATTGAGCATCTGTGGGGCATCCTCAAACGGAAGGTGGAGGAGTGCAAGGTCTCCAACATCCACCAGCTCTGTGATGTCGTCATGGAGGAGGGGAAGAGAACTCCAGTGGCAACCTGTGAAGCTCTGGTGAACTCCATGCCCAAGAGGGTTAAGGCAGTGCTGGAAAATAATGGTGGCCACACAAAATATTGACACTTTGGGACCAATTTGGACATTTTCACTTTTTCACAATTTTCAGGGGTGTACTCACTTTTGTTGCCAGCGGTTTAGACATTAATGGCTGTGTGTTGAGTTATTTTGAGGGGACAGCAAATTTACACTGTTATACAAGCTGTACACTCACTACTTTACATTGTAGCAATGTGTCATTTCTTCAGTGTTGTCACATGAAAAGATAATAAAATATTTACAAAATGTGAGGGGTGTACTCGCTTATTTTTTATGAATGGCATCAATTCATGTGTCATTATGTATTATTGCAATAGCTGTGATTGGCTATCACATGGTACAGGTGTGCTGTGATTAGCCCTGTCTGTACCATGTGATCACAGGGACCAATCACAGAGATCACAACAGTACACAATGATTGGCTATGACTATAAGCCATTGTGTACATTTGACATGTGATCACTGTGCAGTGCTGCCAACCTACCAGATTGAAATTTACTGACACAACATCCAAAATTTACTGGCACAGCCAAGTTTTTACTGGAATTTTCCAAAAGTAGATATTAACTTCAAAAAAATATATTTCTATCTTATTTTTGATATAGTAAGTAGCTCACGGGGCAAGAAATAAGAATGGGGAGGCACGCACACACATGAAACTGACTCTCACAATGACATTGACAGCAGTGTGCAGCAGCACAGATGATGAGGACACCTCAACGACACGACGCGTCTCCTCCTGAATCACAGTCTCTCTCCACACCAGGTGGTCCCTTCAGTCCAAACAGCACTGACAGCCCCACTCCTGTCCCACAGACCTGCACACGAGGCTCCGGCCGCTCTGCTCAGCTCCCTTGCACCATCACACGACATGCTCAGGCACACCTGTGGTAGACCCGCCCCTGCCGGTGCTGCCCGAACACACTGTAGCAGGCACTTCAATAGTCTCGGCCGGCTCCAGACCAGAATTGTACATGTGCAGTATCAAGCCAACCGTCAGACTTTTTTTACTGGCAACTTCTTCCTGTCACTGGCATTTACTGGCAGTAGAAAAGTGCCTGTTTTTTACTGGCTGCCAGTATAAATACTGATGGTTGGCAACAATGTCATTTCCTATTCCTAGTCATTTCCTATTCCTGATATGTGCCTGCTGTACCATGTACTTGTATGAGAAAGTCTCCTGTTCTCTTTGTTTTGCTTCCTTTATGTGAAATCCCTGGTGTGTCTGTCAGTCCCTCTGCTTTCCTAATAAAAACTGACCACACTAAGCAGGAGAGCACAGCGTGGTCAGTTCTCTAGCTATGATGGGAACTCAGCCTGCTCTCCTCCAATGATCAGACTTGTCCTGCCACCCCCCCCCCCCACTGCACAGCTTTTCACTGAGAAGATCAGTGTGCTGCTGCTTCTCCTCCCCAAGCTCTTATGCAGCTGAGAACAGAGGGAATGTGATCACTTATAAAAAAGGCAACAAAGATATTTATAATTTTTTTATTTTTTATATCTATACACAAATGTTTTGCTTACCATTTCTATTTTAATCGCTTGCTGACCAGCGCACGCTGATGTACATCAGCAGAATGGCACTGGGGGCAAAAGGGCAAACAGGTATGTCCCCTTTAAGAAGCGGTGTTGCGGGCGCGCGAGTGCCACGTCCTCCGTGACAGCGGGTCCCGTGGACTCGATGTCGGTCGGATGCCCGCAATCGTGTCACGGAGAGGTAGAACGGGGAGATACTTTTGTAAACAAAGCATTCTGCCTAGTGACATGACAGAGATCACTGCTCCCTGTCATCGAGAGCAGTGATCACTGTCCTGTGTGTTGAAGCCCATCCCCCCCTAACAGTTAGAATCACTCCCTAGGACACACTTAACCCCTTCACTGCCCCCTAGTGGTTAACCCCTTCCCTGCCAGGGTCATTTACACAGTAATCAGTGCATTTTTAAAGCACTGATCGCTGTATAAATGACAATGGTCCCAAAATAGTGTCAAAATTGTCCGCCATAATGTCGCAGTCACGGTAAAAATCGCAGATCGCCATTGCTAATTAAAAAAAAATAATTAATAAAAGTGCCATAAAACTGTCCCGTTTTGTAGACGCTATAAATTTTGCACAAACCAATCGCTTATTGCGATTTTTTTTAACTAAAATTACGTAGAAGAATTCATATTGGTCTAAACTGAGGAAAAAAAAGGGTTTTTTTTATATTTTGGGGGATATTTATTATAGCAAAAAGTAAACAAATATTGCTTTTTTTTTCTCAAAATTATCGCTCTATTTTTATGTTTATAGCGCAAAAAATAAAAACCACAGAGGTGATCAAATACCACCAAAAGAAAGCTCTATTTGTGGGGGGAAAAAAAGGACGTCAATTTTGTTTGGGTACAACGTCGCACGACCGCGCAATTGTCAGTTAAAGAGACGCAGTGCCGAATCGTAAAAAGTGCTCTGGTCAGGAAGGGGGTAAAATCTTCCGAGGGCTGAATCGGTTAAAAACCCCTTTTATACTACACCAGGTCTCTTCCTTGTTAGGAATGGTTCCTGGGCCCCAGGGCCCCTGTGAATGGGGCCCCGCTTTCTTAATAATGAGTAAATCTAAAAATAAATAACGGTGTATAAAAATAAAAATGGGTGTGCGATGACATTAATAATAAATAAATATAAATAAAAGATTGTGAATGGAAAAAAATAGGTTAAAAATATAAACAAATAAAAGTAATATAAAATAAAAAAATAAGAGAGTATAAATATACATAAAAAAATAAAGATAATGAATAAAAATGTATATAAAAAAATAAAAAAGGATACATTGATGAATAAATTTAAAGAATAAAGATAAAAAAAAAGGGTGTATAAAATAAATAATAATGATAAATATAATAGTTAATAAATATAAAAATAACTCTAAATAAGGGTGTATAAAAATAAAGAAAAATAATGAGGATAATAATTAATAAATATAAAAATAACTATGAATCAGGGTGTATAAAAATAATAAATGCATATGAAAAATAAAAAATGGTGTAGAAAAAGAAAAAAAATATATAATAATGGGTAAATCTAAAAATAAATAATGGTGTATAAAAATGGGTGCTTGATGAAATGAATAATGAATAAATATAAAGGGGTATAAAAATAATAAATGAAAATCATAAATACCATAAATAAAATGACTAATTAAAAAAATGTGTGTGTTGCACAACCCTATCCACATAGCCCTGGGTAGACTAGAACTCGTGGACGTGCAAGACAGCTTCCGACAAATCCCTGGCTCAGCTCGTCTTCGCCTGGCTTAGATTATGGACACACGCCACCGCGTCAGGCGAGGTTATAACAGTGCTCTCTTTATCTTGAAGCTGGATTCTCAGTGACGTCATCGGCTCAGCACTGCCATCTATAGGCAGCAGGGCCGGTACAAGGGGTGGGCGGGAGGATCGGCTGCCCTGGGCAGGGTGTGGGAGGAGTGTGGGAGGGGGCTCTAGGTCGCCGACAGCAGCATGAGCATGCAGAGAATATTTAGGTTATGGCTCCACTCAATTGTACAGTCTGCCCAAAAAGTGGGCTGAGGATGCACCCATACATATTGCTTGCCTCCTCTCTACAGCGGCAACCACATTCTGGCACAGAGGGAGAACAATTCATTCTACTGGCCTTGATTTCTCATCAGTCTGGCTGGCTGGATCGGGCTGTGACACTGAGAGCTCCTCTACAGGTGGGCGGAGCAAGATGATACAACAGTGCAGTTCCGATCATTGCTTTCCGCCCCCTGCATACATCATACAGCTCTCCCAACATGAAGATCTCACAGGATGGATGTTAGTTTTCTTCCATGTGAGTCCCCACTGCTCTGCCTTCCAAACTCTACCTGGCTGTGCTGTAAACTCGCCCTGTACTTTGCAGAGCAGGTTTACAAAAAGTGAAGAACAATTCTTATATATGTTGGGAATATACTGGGACTTTTCATTTGTTAATGTTCTCTGCTGATCCATCTAGTACTTGTGTATAGGGAGGGGATCCAGTGCTTAACTAACTCCCCCCAGCTGTCTCCCATCCTAAACACAGGATATGTCTCACTAACAGCAGTGTACTTACTATATTATTTGCCTGATATAAGCTGGGTGCAATGAAAAAATAAATACCTGTCCCTATTAGCTCAGTCTCCTGTCAGTCTATTGAGCCCTCCCCTGCTCTGTCAGCCCCACATTCCCAGAAAAGAGCTGAGGTGTTAGCATAGAGCTCTGTACATGTGCAGACTGGGGATAAAGGCTGGGGAAACATTATTTCAGCAAGCTGCAAATGCCATCGATGTTGTTGGGAATCAGAGCCCCCCTGTGTGTCAGAGCCCCCTGTGTGTCAGAGCCCCCCTGTGTGTCAGAGCCCCCTGTGTGTCAGAGCCCCCCTGTGTGTCAGAGCCCCCCTGTGTGTCAGAGCCCCCCTGTGTGTCAGAGCCCCCCTGTGTGTCAGAGCCCCCTGTGTGTCAGAGCCCCCCTGTGTGTCAGAGCCCCCCTGTGTGTCAGAGCCCCCTGTGTGTCAGAGCCCCCTGTGTGTCAGAGCCCCCCTGTGTGTCAGAGCCCCCCTGTGTGTCAGAGCCCCCCTGTGTGTCAGAGCCCCCCTGTGTGTCAGAGCCCCCCTGTGTGTCAGAGCCCCCTGTGTGTCAGAGCCCCCCTGTGTGTCAGAGCCCCCTGTGTGTCAGAGCCCCCCTGTGTGTCAGAGCGTGTCCTCCTCATTCTCTTTCCCATGTTGACTTTAGACAGCAGAGCAGAAAGTAGAGGAGTCCAGTGTGCTGAAGTGTGGAGAATGTGTGATCCTGTTTTTCATAGGCTATTGAGTTTGGCTAAATCTGCTAGTACATCTAACACTACCCTCCTTCCCAGACTGACTATGCTGCTATCAGCTGTGCCTTCTGTGCTCCTTTATCCAGATTGGGGGCACTCTAATACAGGACATATGCCACTGGCCAGATCGCCAGGTGAAAACAGAGGGGAAAAGCCTAAAATAAAACTAATGCAGCCACCACATCTAATGATTGTTAAACTGCAATATATAACATATTGGGTTTTATACCAGTCTTCTGAACCCTATTTCCACAATCCTTAATATGTTTTTTTTTTCCATTCCTGAGCTCTGCATCACTTGCTACTGAACCCTTGCACTGTAAATGGGGGGGGGGGGGCGCAATCTGGTATGTTCGCCCTGGGCACTGGGTGACCTTGTCCCGGCACTGATAGGCAGCATTGGAAATCACACCCGCACGCTGCTGGGCTTGAAGGGGCGCTCTCTGCTCTACCACACTTGCGCACAAGCTGTAGCTATCTAAATCGGCTGGTACAGAGCAGCAGCAACTGAGCCGCTAATAGGGGTCAAGTAGGCGCAATCCGGGCACCCATTCATGTAGAGTAGGCATAATTCAGGCGCAAATAGTGGACAACCCAGGCGCTAGTAAATGTAGGTAACAAAATATTAAATGAATGTAGCGCTCAATCAAATTAAAATATAAATGGTGTAAAAAACTGATGATTAAGTGACGCTCAAAAAAGTATAATAAATATTGCTCAAAAAAATGAATATAATAGAAATGTAAAACAACCACGTGAATGGAGGTTCTATAGGGAAAATCCTATGCGGTGTTAGGACGAGAGATCCCTAGGAGAGTCATTTTGAGGAGGATCGTGGAGCTGTTTTATCAATTTTGATTGTATCGTCTATGGGACCTTTTTACCAAGGGCACGTTTCTTCACTGATCTAAGCACCTTTTTGATACCATTGGACTTAATTATTATTTATTGCACTTGTGTGGATTTTTATCTGTCATTATTTATATATATTTATTCTATATTATTATTGCACAGATCACCTAGTTGCACTACCATTACTTATTTTAGAGTGTCGTATTTATTGCTTTTTTATATTCTATTTGCACAGTGGTTCTATGGATTCATTAGTTACACTTAATATGGAGTTTCGTTTGTTTTTTTTGTCACTTTTTGGATTATTATTATTGGAAGAAAAGCTCTGGGAATCGTAAGGGGGGCTCCACTGGGGACACCTGATGCGAGCGGGGGCTCCGCCGGGGACTCCTGATGCGAGGGGGGGCTCCGCCGGAGACTTCTGATGCGAGGGGGGGCTCCGCCGGGGACTCCTGATGCGAGGGGGGCTCCGCCGGGGGCTCCTGATGCGAGGGGGGGCTCCGCCGGGGACTCCTGATGCGAGGGGGGCCTCCGCCGGGGACTCCTGATGCGAGGGGGAGCTCCGCCGGGGACTCCTGATGCGAGGGGGGGCTTCCCTGGGGACTCCTGATGCGAGGGGGAGCTCCGCCGGGGACTCCTGATGCGAGGGGGGGCTTCGCCGGGGACTCCTGATGCGAGGGGGGGCTCCGCCGGGGACTCCTGATGCGAGGGGGGGCTCCGCCGGAGACTTCTGATGCGAGGGGGGGCTCCGCCGGGGACTCCTGATGCGAGGGGGGCTCCGCCGGGGACTCCTGATGCGAGGGGGGCTCCGCCGGGGACTCCTGATGCGAGGGGGGGCTTCGCCGGGGACTCCTGATGCGAGGTGGAGCTCCGCCGGGGACTCCTGATGCGAGGGGGGGCTCCGCCGGGGACTCCTGATGCGAGGGGGGGCCTCCGCCGGGGACTCCTGATGCGAGGGGGAGCTCCGCCGGGGACTCCTGATGCGAGGGGGGCTTCCCTGGGGACTCCTGATGCGAGGGGGAGCTCCGCCGGGGACTCCTGATGCGAGGGGGGGCTCCGCCGAGGACTCCTGATGCGAGGGGGAGCTCCACCGTGGACTCCTGGTGTGAGGGGGGGCTCCGCCGGGGACTTCTGGTGTGAGGGGGGGCTCCGCCGGGGACTCCTGGTGTGAGGGGGGGCTCCGCCGGGGACTCCTGGTGTGAGGGGGGGCTCCGCCGGGGACTTCTGGTGTGAGGGGGGGCTCCGCCGGGGACTTCTGGTGTGAGGGGGGGCTCCGCCGGGGACTCCTGGTGTGAGGGGGGGCTCCGCCGGGGACTCCTGGTGTGAGGGGGGGCTCCGCCGGGGACTTCTGGTGTGAGGGGGGGCTCCGCCGGGGACTCCTGGTGTGAGGGGGGGCTCCGCCGGGGACTCCTGGTGTGAGGTGGGGGCTCTTTAATCATCCTGACACCATAACAACCATGGTGCCGGGATGATTGAAGTGCTAACACCAGGTGTTTGGAGTAACTTTATTTATTTATTTATTTATTTTATTTCAGGTACTTATATAGCGCCGTCAATTTACGCAGCGCTTTACATATACATTGTACATTCACATCAGTCCCTACCCTCAAGGAGCTTACAATCTAAGGTCCCTAACTCACATTCATACATACTAGGGACAATTTTAGACAGGATCCAATTAACCTACCAACATGTCTTTGGAGTGACTTTATCTGCTGATTGTTAAACTTTCTAGAATACACATATTTTTATTGTGTAGGATCTGGGGCTGCTGTCGCGTCATTTCCCTCTTCCCCTTTCCCCCTCTCCCCCTAATTATTGTACGGCTCCGCCTACAGCCACAAAAGTGTTCCACTTTTTTTTTTTTTACAATCTTGGCAACTATGATAACCCCTGTCAGATTTTTTTTTTTTTTCACCATTTGTGTCCCAATGCAGGGAGACTTCCCTTCACTTCCTGTCCCATAGCCAAAAAAGGAAGTGAGAGGAAATACCAGAAAATGAGGGGAATCCCTTGGGGACCCCCAGGTCACCAGAACTCATGCCCCATTGGAAGATTTCCCCCTCTATTACTTTTCAGGGGACAATCCAAAAATGTGGGATCTCCTTTTTTTTTTCCTTTTCAATGATAATGGTAAACAGGACAAACAGAGGGAGAATCTCCATAATGGGGGCAGAGACAGCAATCAAAATTGACAGGTGTTCTAATCTCTCTGCCCTCTATCTAAAAAAAAAAAAACAAAAAACAAAAGTTTTGCCTTTAGTTATACTTTAACCACTTGAGGTCCGTGCTGTAGCCGAATGATGGCCCCAGCGTTGACCTGAATTTCTGGGAGGCCATCATAGGACGTCCTCCCCTTTGCGCGCTCCCAGCGCTCCCCCTGCAGGGCACGCGCGGCGTGATTAACCGAGACTCGGGTGATCACCGATCCGAGTAAGGGGCCGATCGCGGCCCCTTACCACGTAATCAGCTGTCAGCCAATGACATCTGATCACGTGTGTAAACAAAAGCTCGGTAATTGTTTTTTTTATCTCCTCACGCTGACAGTGTGAGGAGAAAAAAAAGCTGATCACCGGCTTATGTTCAAGGGACATCGGTCCCGAAGAGGAAGGAGGCACATCTGCCTCCTCCTCTGTGCTTGCCAGTGCCACCTGCCAGTGCCACCTGTCAATTCCCACAAGTGCCACCTATCAATGCCCACCAGTGGTGCCAATCAGTGCCACCTAGCAGTGCTGCCTTTCAGTGTAACCTATCAGTGCCCATCACTGCCAGTTATCAGTGCCACCTATCAGTGCCACTTCTCAGTGCCCACCAATGCCACCTATCAATGCCCTTCAGTGCCACCTCTCAGTGTCACCTCTCAGTGCCCACCAGTGCCGCCCTATCGGTGCCCATCAGTGCAGCCCATCGGTGCCTATCAGTGCAGCCTATTGGTGACCATCAGTGCAGCCTCATCAGCGTATATCAATGAAGGAGAAAAATGACCTGTTTGCAACATTTTATAACAAAATATAAAAAAAAATATATATTTTTTTAAATTCAGTCTTTTTAAATTTTTTTAACAAAAAATAAAAACCGCAGAGGTGATCGAATGCCATCAAAAGAAACCTCTATTTGTGGGAAAAAATGATAAAAATTTAATTTGGGTACAGTGTTGTATGACCGCGCAATGGTCATTCAAAGTGCGACAGCGCTGAAAGCTGAAAATTGGTCTGGAGGGGGGTTTAAGTGCCCAGTAAACAAGTGGTTAACCACTTCAGCCCTGGAAGATTTGGCTGCTGAATGACCAGGCCATTTTTTGCGATTCGGCACTGCGTCATTTTAATTGACAATTGCGCGGTCGTGCGACGTTGCACCCAAACAAAATTGACGTCCTTTTTTCCCCACAAATAGAGCTTTCTTTTGGTGGTATTTGATCACCTCTGCGGTTTTTATTTTTTGCGCTATAAACAAAAAAAGAGCGACAATTTTGAAAAAAAAACAATATTTTGTACTTTTTGCTGTAATAAATATCCCCATTTTTGGGGATGAGACCAAAATAAACTTACTTGGTTCAGATGGTGTCAAGCCTGTGTGGCGGTACCAGGTGAGGAGTACAAAGACAAGTGTTTTTTGCCTACAGTCAAGCATGGTGGTGGGAGTGTCATGGTCTGGAGCTGCATGAGTGCTGCCAGCACTGGGGAGCTACAGTTCATTGAGGGAACCATGAATGCCAAAATGTACTGTCACATACTGAAGTCGAGCATGATCCCCTCCCTTCAGAGACTGGGCCGCAGGGCAGTATTCCAACATGATAACGACCCCAAACACACCTCCATGACGACCACTGCCTTGCTAAAGAAGCTGAGGGTAAAGGTGATGGACTGGCCAAGCATGTCTCCAGACCTAAACCCTATTGAGCATCTGTGGGGCATCCTCAAACGGAAGGTGGAGGAGCGCAAGGTCTCCAACATCCACCAGCTCTGTGATGTCGTCATGGAGGAGGGGAAGAGAACTCCAGTGGCAACCTGTGAAGCTCTGGTGAACTCCATGCCCAAGAGGGTTAAGGCAGTGCTGGAAAATAATGGTGGCCACACAAAATATTGACACTTTGGGACCAATTTGGACATTTTCACTTTTTCACAATTTTCAGGGGTGTACTCACTTTTGTTGCCAGCGGTTTAGACATTAATGGCTGTGTGTTGAGTTATTTTGAGGGGACAGCAAATTTACACTGTTATACAAGCTGTACACTCACTACTTTACATTGTAGCAATGTGTCATTTCTTCAGTGTTGTCACATGAAAAGATAATAAAATATTTACAAAATGTGAGGGGTGTACTCGCTTATTTTTTATGAATGGCATCAATTCATGTGTCATTATGTATTATTGCAATAGCTGTGATTGGCTATCACATGGTACAGGTGTGCTGTGATTAGCCCTGTCTGTACCATATGATCACAGGGACCAATCACAGAGATCACAACAGTACACAATGATTGGCTATGACTATAAGCCATTGTGTACATTTGACATGTGATCACTGTGCAGTGCTGCCAACCTACCAGATTGAAATTTACTGACACAACATCCAAAATTTACTGGCACAGCCAAGTTTTTACTGGAATTTTCCAAAAGTAGATATTAACTTCAAAAAAATATATTTCTATCTTATTTTTGATATAGTAAGTAGCTCACGGGGCAAGAAATAAGAATGGGGAGGCACGCACACACATGAAACTGACTCTCACAATGACATTGACAGCAGTGTGCAGCAGCACAGATGATGAGGACACCTCAACGACACGACGCGTCTCCTCCTGAATCACAGTCTCTCTCCACACCAGGTGGTCCCTTCAGTCCAAACAGCACTGACAGCCCCACTCCTGTCCCACAGACCTGCACACGAGGCTCCGGCCGCTCTGCTCAGCTCCCTTGCACCATCACACGACATGCTCAGGCACACCTGTGGTAGACCCGCCCCTGCCGGTGCTGCCCGAACACACTGTAGCAGGCACTTCAATAGTCTCGGCCGGCTCCAGACCAGAATTGTACATGTGCAGTATCAAGCCAACCGTCAGACTTTTTTTACTGGCAACTTCTTCCTGTCACTGGCATTTACTGGCAGTAGAAAAGTGCCTGTTTTTTACTGGCTGCCAGTATAAATACTGATGGTTGGCAACAATGTCATTTCCTATTCCTAGTCATTTCCTATTCCTGATATGTGCCTGCTGTACCATGTACTTGTATGAGAAAGTCTCCTGTTCTCTTTGTTTTGCTTCCTTTATGTGAAATCCCTGGTGTGTCTGTCAGTCCCTCTGCTTTCCTAATAAAAACTGACCACACTAAGCAGGAGAGCACAGCGTGGTCAGTTCTCTAGCTATGATGGGAACTCAGCCTGCTCTCCTCCAATGATCAGACTTGTCCTGCCACCCCCCCCCCCCCCCACTGCACAGCTTTTCACTGAGAAGATCAGTGTGCTGCTGCTTCTCCTCCCCAAGCTCTTATGCAGCTGAGAACAGAGGGAATGTGATCACTTATAAAAAAGGCAACAAAGATATTTATAATTTTTTTATTTTTTATATCTATACACAAATGTTTTGCTTACCATTTCTATTTTAATCGCTTGCTGACCAGCGCACGCTGATGTACATCAGCAGAATGGCACTGGGGGCAAAAGGGCAAACAGGTATGTCCCCTTTAAGAAGCGGTGTTGCGGGCGCGCGAGTGCCACGTCCTCCGTGACAGCGGGTCCCGTGGACTCGATGTCGGTCGGATGCCCGCAATCGTGTCACGGAGAGGTAGAACGGGGAGATACTTTTGTAAACAAAGCATTCTGCCTAGTGACATGACAGAGATCACTGCTCCCTGTCATCGAGAGCAGTGATCACTGTCCTGTGTGTTGAAGCCCACCCCCCCCCTAACAGTTAGAATCACTCCCTAGGACACACTTAACCCCTTCACTGCCCCCTAGTGGTTAACCCCTTCCCTGCCAGGGTCATTTACACAGTAATCAGTGCATTTTTAAAGCACTGATCGCTGTATAAATGACAATGGTCCCAAAATAGTGTCAAAATTGTCCGCCATAATGTCGCAGTCACGGTAAAAATCGCAGATCGCCATTGCTAATTAAAAAAAAATAATTAATAAAAGTGCCATAAAACTGTCCCGTTTT
Organism: Aquarana catesbeiana; assembly: GCF_042186555.1. Classification (NCBI taxonomy): domain Eukaryota; kingdom Metazoa; phylum Chordata; class Amphibia; order Anura; family Ranidae; genus Aquarana; species Aquarana catesbeiana. Next base: position 15,708,747 of record NC_133327.1, read on the forward strand.
GTAGACGCTATAAATTTTGCACAAACCAATCGCTTATTGCGATTTTTTTTAACTAAAATTACGTAGAAGAATTCATATTGGTCTAAACTGAGGAAAAAAAAGGGTTTTTTTTATATTTTGGGGGATATTTATTATAGCAAAAAGTAAAAAAATATTGCTTTTTTTTTCTCAAAATTATCGCTCTATTTTTATGTTTATAGCGCAAAAAATAAAAACCACAGAGGTGATCAAATACCACCAAAAGAAAGCTCTATTTGTGGGGGGAAAAAAAGGACGTCAATTTTGTTTGGGTACAACGTCGCACGACCGCGCAATTGTCAGTTAAAGAGACGCAGTGCCGAATCGTAAAAAGTGCTCTGGTCAGGAAGGGGGTAAAATCTTCCGAGGGCTGAATCGGTTAAAAACCCCTTTTATACTACACCAGGTCTCTTCCTTGTTAGGAATGGTTCCTGGGCCCCAGGGCCCCTGTGAATGGGGCCCCGCTTTCTTAATAATGAGTAAATCTAAAAATAAATAACGGTGTATAAAAATAAAAATGGGTGTGCGATGACATTAATAATAAATAAATATAAATAAAAGATTGTGAATGGAAAAAAATAGGTTAAAAATATAAACAAATAAAAGTAATATAAAATAAAAAAATAAGAGAGTATAAATATACATAAAAAAATAAAGATAATGAATAAAAATGTATATAAAAAAATAAAAAAGGATACATTGATGAATAAATTTAAAGAATAAAGATAAAAAAAAAGGGTGTATAAAATAAATAATAATGATAAATATAATAGTTAATAAATATAAAAATAACTCTAAATAAGGGTGTATAAAAATAAAGAAAAATAATGAGGATAATAATTAATAAATATAAAAATAACTATGAATCAGGGTGTATAAAAATAATAAATGCATATGAAAAATAAAAAATGGTGTAGAAAAAGAAAAAAAATATATAATAATGGGTAAATCTAAAAATAAATAATGGTGTATAAAAATGGGTGCTTGATGAAATGAATAATGAATAAATATAAAGGGGTATAAAAATAATAAATGAAAATCATAAATACCATAAATAAAATGACTAATTAAAAAAATGTAGGAAAAAAAAGTGTGCGTTGCACACCCGATCCACATAGCCCAGGTTAGACTAGAACTCGTGGACCTGACGATATACCTCCCAGTTGGCTTGGATGAAGGACACACGCCACGGCGTCCGGCAATGTTATAGCAGTGCTCTCTTTATCTTGAAGCTGGATTCTCAGTGACGTCGTCGGCTCAGCACTGCCATCTATAGGCAGCAGGGCCGGTACAAGGGGTGGGCGGGAGGATCGGCTGCCCTGGGCAGGGTGTGGGAGGAGTGTGGGAGGGGGCTCTAGGTCGCCGACAGCAGCATGAGCATGCAGAGAATATTTAGGTTATGGCTCCACTCAATTGTACAGTCTGCCCAAAAAGTGGGCTGAGGATGCACCCATACATATTGCTTGCCTCCTCTCTACAGCGGCAACCACATTCTGGCACAGAGGGAGAACAATTCATTCTACTGGCCTTGATTTCTCATCAGTCTGGCTGGCTGGATCGGGCTGTGACACTGAGAGCTCCTCTACAGGTGGGCGGAGCAAGATGATACAACAGTGCAGTTCCGATCATTGCTTTCCGCCCCCTGCATACATCATACAGCTCTCCCAACATGAAGATCTCACAGGATGGATGTTAGTTTTCTTCCATGTGAGTCCCCACTGCTCTGCCTTCCAAACTCTACCTGGCTGTGCTGTAAACTCGCCCTGTACTTTGCAGAGCAGGTTTACAAAAAGTGAAGAACAATTCTTATATATGTTGGGAATATACTGGGACTTTTCATTTGTTAATGTTCTCTGCTGATCCATCTAGTACTTGTGTATAGGGAGGGGATCCAGTGCTTAACTAACTCCCCCCAGCTGTCTCCCATCCTAAACACAGGATATGTCTCACTAACAGCAGTGTACTTACTATATTATTTGCCTGATATAAGCTGGGTGCAATGAAAAAATAAATACCTGTCCCTATTAGCTCAGTCTCCTGTCAGTCTATTGAGCCCTCCCCTGCTCTGTCAGCCCCACATTCCCAGAAAAGAGCTGAGGTGTTAGCATAGAGCTCTGTACATGTGCAGACTGGGGATAAAGGCTGGGGAAACATTATTTCAGCAAGCTGCAAATGCCATCGATGTTGTTGGGAATCAGAGCCCCCCTGTGTGTCAGAGCCCCCTGTGTGTCAGAGCCCCCCTGTGTGTCAGAGCCCCCTGTGTGTCAGAGCCCCCCTGTGTGTCAGAGCCCCCCTGTGTGTCAGAGCCCCCTGTGTGTCAGAGCCCCCTGTGTGTCAGAGCCCCCCTGTGTGTCAGAGCCCCCCTGTGTGTCAGAGCCCCCTGTGTGTCAGAGCCCCCCTGTGTGTCAGAGCCCCCTGTGTGTCAGAGCCCCCTGTGTGTCAGAGCCCCCCTGTGTGTCAGAGCCCCCCTGTGTGTCAGAGCCCCCTGTGTGTCAGAGCCCCCCTGTGTGTTAGAGCCCCCTGTGTGTCAGAGCCCCCCTGTGTGTCAGAGCCCCCCTGTGTGTCAGAGCCCCCTGTGTGTCAGAGCCCCCCTGTGTGTCAGAGCCCCCCTGTGTGTCAGAGCCCCCTGTGTGTCAGAGCCCCCCTGTGTGTCAGAGCCCCCCTGTGTGTCAGAGCCCCCTGTGTGTCAGAGCCCCCTGTGTGTCAGAGCCCCCCTGTGTGTCAGAGCCCCCCTGTGTGTCAGAGCCCCCTGTGTGTCAGAGCCCCCCTGTGTGTCAGAGCCCCCTGTGTGTCAGAGCCCCCTGTGTGTCAGAGCCCCCCTGTGTGTCAGAGCGTGTCCTCCTCATTCTCTTTCCCATGTTGACTTTAGACAGCAGAGCAGAAAGTAGAGGAGTCCAGTGTGCTGAAGTGTGGAGAATGTGTGATCCTGTTTTTCATAGGCTATTGAGTTTGGCTAAATCTGCTAGTACATCTAACACTACCCTCCTTCCCAGACTGACTATGCTGCTATCAGCTGTGCCTTCTGTGCTCCTTTATCCAGATTGGGGGCACTCTAATACAGGACATATGCCACTGGCCAGATCGCCAGGTGAAAACAGAGGGGAAAAGCCTAAAATAAAACTAATGCAGCCACCACATCTAATGATTGTTAAACTGCAATATATAACATATTGGGTTTTATACCAGTCTTCTGAACCCTATTTCCACAATCCTTAATATGTTTTTTTTTTCCATTCCTGAGCTCTGCATCACTTGCTACTGAACCCTTGCACTGTAAATGGGGGGGGGGGCGCAATCTGGTATGTTCGCCCTGGGCACTGGGTGACCTTGTCCCGGCACTGATAGGCAGCATTGGAAATCACACCCGCACGCTGCTGGGCTTGAAGGGGCGCTCTCTGCTCTACCACACTTGCGCACAAGCTGTAGCTATCTAAATCGGCTGGTACAGAGCAGCAGCAACTGAGCCGCTAATAGGGGTCAAGTAGGCGCAATCCGGGCACCCATTCATGTAGAGTAGGCATAATTCAGGCGCAAATAGTGGACAACCCAGGCGCTAGTAAATGTAGGTAACAAAATATTAAATGAATGTAGCGCTCAATCAAATTAAAATATAAATGGTGTAAAAAACTGATGATTAAGTGACGCTCAAAAAAGTATAATAAATATTGCTCAAAAAAATGAATATAATAGAAATGTAAAACAACCACGTGAATGGAGGTTCTATAGGGAAAATCCTATGCGGTGTTAGGACGAGAGATCCCTAGGAGAGTCATTTTGAGGAGGATCGTGGAGCTGTTTTATCAATTTTGATTGTATCGTCTATGGGACCTTTTTACCAAGGGCACGTTTCTTCACTGATCTAAGCACCTTTTTGATACCATTGGACTTAATTATTATTTATTGCACTTGTGTGGATTTTTATCTGTCATTATTTATATATATTTATTCTATATTATTATTGCACAGATCACCTAGTTGCACTACCATTACTTATTTTAGAGTGTCGTATTTATTGCTTTTTTATATTCTATTTGCACAGTGGTTCTATGAATTCATTAGTTACACTTAATATGGAGTTTCGTTTGTTTTTTTTGTCACTTTTTGGATTATTATTATTGGAAGAAAAGCTCTGGGAATCGTAAGGGGGGCTCCACTGGGGACACCTGATGCGAGCGGGGGCTCCGCCGGGGACTCCTGATGCGAGGGGGGGCTCCGCCGGGGACTCCTGATGCGAGGGGGGCCTCCGCCGGGGACTCCTGATGCGAGGGGGAGCTCCGCCGGGGACTCCTGATGCGAGGGGGGGCTCCGCCGGGGACTCCTGATGCGAGGGGGAGCTCCGCCGGGGACTCCTGATGCGAGGGGGGGCTTCCCTGGGGACTCCTGATGCGAGGGGGAGCTCCGCCGGGGACTCCTGATGCGAGGGGGGGCTTCGCCGGGGACTCCTGATGCGAGGGGGGGCTCCGCCGGGGACTCCTGATGCGAGGGGGGGCTCCGCCGGAGACTTCTGATGCGAGGGGGGGCTCCGCCGGGGACTCCTGATGCGAGGGGGGCTCCGCCGGGGACTCCTGATGCGAGGGGGGCTCCGCCGGGGACTCCTGATGCGAGGGGGGGCTTCGCCGGGGACTCCTGATGCGAGGTGGAGCTCCGCCGGGGACTCCTGATGCGAGGGGGGGCTCCGCCGGGGACTCCTGATGCGAGGGGGGGCCTCCGCCGGGGACTCCTGATGCGAGGGGGAGCTCCGCCGGGGACTCCTGATGCGAGGGGGGGCTTCCCTGGGGACTCCTGATGCGAGGGGGAGCTCCGCCGGGGACTCCTGATGCGAGGGGGGGCTCCGCCGAGGACTCCTGATGCGAGGGGGAGCTCCACCGTGGACTCCTGGTGTGAGGGGGGGCTCCGCCGGGGACTTCTGGTGTGAGGGGGGGCTCCGCCGGGGACTCCTGGTGTGAGGGGGGGCTCCGCCGGGGACTCCTGGTGTGAGGGGGGGCTCCGCCGGGGACTTCTGGTGTGAGGGGGGGCTCCGCCGGGGACTTCTGGTGTGAGGGGGGGCTCCGCCGGGGACTCCTGGTGTGAGGGGGGGCTCCGCCGGGGACTCCTGGTGTGAGGGGGGGCTCCGCCGGGGACTTCTGGTGTGAGGGGGGGCTCCGCCGGGGACTCCTGGTGTGAGGGGGGGCTCCGCCGGGGACTCCTGGTGTGAGGTGGGGGCTCTTTAATCATCCTGACACCATAACAACCATGGTGCCGGGATGATTGAAGTGCTAACACCAGGTGTTTGGAGTAACTTTATTTATTTATTTATTTATTTTATTTCAGGTACTTATATAGCGCCGTCAATTTACGCAGCGCTTTACATATACATTGTACATTCACATCAGTCCCTACCCTCAAGGAGCTTACAATCTAAGGTCCCTAACTCACATTCATACATACTAGGGACAATTTTAGACAGGATCCAATTAACCTACCAACATGTCTTTGGAGTGACTTTATCTGCTGATTGTTAAACTTTCTAGAATACACATATTTTTATTGTGTAGGATCTGGGGCTGCTGTCGCGTCATTTCCCTCTTCCCCTTTCCCCCTCTCCCCCTAATTATTGTACGGCTCCGCCTACAGCCACAAAAGTGTTCCACTTTTTTTTTTTTTACAATCTTGGCAACTATGATAACCCCTGTCAGATTTTTTTTTTTTTTCACCATTTGTGTCCCAATGCAGGGAGACTTCCCTTCACTTCCTGTCCCATAGCCAAAAAAGGAAGTGAGAGGAAATACCAGAAAATGAGGGGAATCCCTTGGGGACCCCCAGGTCACCAGAACTCATGCCCCATTGGAAGATTTCCCCCTCTATTACTTTTCAGGGGACAATCCAAAAATGTGGGATCTCCTTTTTTTTTTCCTTTTCAATGATAATGGTAAACAGGACAAACAGAGGGAGAATCTCCATAATGGGGGCAGAGACAGCAATCAAAATTGACAGGTGTTCTAATCTCTCTGCCCTCTATCTAAAAAAAAAAAAACAAAAAACAAAAGTTTTGCCTTTAGTTATACTTTAACCACTTGAGGTCCGTGCTGTAGCCGAATGATGGCCCCAGCGTTGACCTGAATTTCTGGGAGGCCATCATAGGACGTCCTCCCCTTTGCGCGCTCCCAGCGCTCCCCCTGCAGGGCACGCGCGGCGTGATTAACCGAGACTCGGGTGATCACCGATCCGAGTAAGGGGCCGATCGCGGCCCCTTACCACGTAATCAGCTGTCAGCCAATGACATCTGATCACGTGTGTAAACAAAAGCTCGGTAATTGTTTTTTTTATCTCCTCACGCTGACAGTGTGAGGAGAAAAAAAAGCTGATCACCGGCTTATGTTCAAGGGACATCGGTCCCGAAGAGGAAGGAGGCACATCTGCCTCCTCCTCTGTGCTTGCCAGTGCCACCTGCCAGTGCCACCTGTCAATTCCCACAAGTGCCACCTATCAATGCCCACCAGTGGTGCCAATCAGTGCCACCTAGCAGTGCTGCCTTTCAGTGTAACCTATCAGTGCCCATCACTGCCAGTTATCAGTGCCACCTATCAGTGCCACTTCTCAGTGCCCACCAATGCCACCTATCAATGCCCTTCAGTGCCACCTCTCAGTGTCACCTCTCAGTGCCCACCAGTGCCGCCCTATCGGTGCCCATCAGTGCAGCCCATCGGTGCCTATCAGTGCAGCCTATTGGTGACCATCAGTGCAGCCTCATCAGCGTACATCAATGAAGGAGAAAAATTACCTGTTTGCAACATTTTATAACAAAATATAAAAAAAATATATATTTTTTTTTAAATTCAGTCTTTTTAAATTTTTTTAACAAAAAATAAAAACCGCAGAGGTGATCGAATGCCATCAAAAGAAACCTCTATTTGTGGGAAAAAATGATAAAAATTTAATTTGGGTACAGTGTTGTATGACCGCGCAATGGTCATTCAAAGTGCGACAGCGCTGAAAGCTGAAAATTGGTCTGGAGGGGGGTTTAAGTGCCCAGTAAACAAGTGGTTAACCACTTCAGCCCTGGAAGATTTGGCTGCTGAATGACCAGGCCATTTTTTGCGATTCGGCACTGCGTCATTTTAATTGACAATTGCGCGGTCGTGCGACGTTGCACCCAAACAAAATTGACGTCCTTTTTTCCCCACAAATAGAGCTTTCTTTTGGTGGTATTTGATCACCTCTGCGGTTTTTATTTTTTGCGCTATAAACAAAAAAAGAGCGACAATTTTGAAAAAAAAACAATATTTTGTACTTTTTGCTGTAATAAATATCCCCATTTTTGGGGATGAGACCAAAATAAACTTACTTGGTTCAGATGGTGTCAAGCCTGTGTGGCGGTACCAGGTGAGGAGTACAAAGACAAGTGTTTTTTGCCTACAGTCAAGCATGGTGGTGGGAGTGTCATGGTCTGGAGCTGCATGAGTGCTGCCAGCACTGGGGAGCTACAGTTCATTGAGGGAACCATGAATGCCAAAATGTACTGTCACATACTGAAGTCGAGCATGATCCCCTCCCTTCAGAGACTGGGCCGCAGGGCAGTATTCCAACATGATAACGACCCCAAACACACCTCCATGACGACCACTGCCTTGCTAAAGAAGCTGAGGGTAAAGGTGATGGACTGGCCAAGCATGTCTCCAGACCTAAACCCTATTGAGCATCTGTGGGGCATCCTCAAACGGAAGGTGGAGGAGCGCAAGGTCTCCAACATCCACCAGCTCTGTGATGTCGTCATGGAGGAGGGGAAGAGAACTCCAGTGGCAACCTGTGAAGCTCTGGTGAACTCCATGCCCAAGAGGGTTAAGGCAGTGCTGGAAAATAATGGTGGCCACACAAAATATTGACACTTTGGGACCAATTTGGACATTTTCACTTTTTCACAATTTTCAGGGGTGTACTCACTTTTGTTGCCAGCGGTTTAGACATTAATGGCTGTGTGTTGAGTTATTTTGAGGGGACAGCAAATTTACACTGTTATACAAGCTGTACACTCACTACTTTACATTGTAGCAATGTGTCATTTCTTCAGTGTTGTCACATGAAAAGATAATAAAATATTTACAAAATGTGAGGGGTGTACTCGCTTATTTTTTATGAATGGCATCAATTCATGTGTCATTATGTATTATTGCAATAGCTGTGATTGGCTATCACATGGTACAGGTGTGCTGTGATTAGCCCTGTCTGTACCATATGATCACAGGGACCAATCACAGAGATCACAACAGTACACAATGATTGGCTATGACTATAAGCCATTGTGTACATTTGACATGTGATCACTGTGCAGTGCTGCCAACCTACCAGATTGAAATTTACTGACACAACATCCAAAATTTACTGGCACAGCCAAGTTTTTACTGGAATTTTCCAAAAGTAGATATTAACTTCAAAAAAATATATTTCTATCTTATTTTTGATATAGTAAGTAGCTCACGGGGCAAGAAATAAGAATGGGGAGGCACGCACACACATGAAACTGACTCTCACAATGACATTGACAGCAGTGTGCAGCAGCACAGATGATGAGGACACCTCAACGACACGACGCGTCTCCTCCTGAATCACAGTCTCTCTCCACACCAGGTGGTCCCTTCAGTCCAAACAGCACTGACAGCCCCACTCCTGTCCCACAGACCTGCACACGAGGCTCCGGCCGCTCTGCTCAGCTCCCTTGCACCATCACACGACATGCTCAGGCACACCTGTGGTAGACCCGCCCCTGCCGGTGCTGCCCGAACACACTGTAGCAGGCACTTCAATAGTCTCGGCCGGCTCCAGACCAGAATTGTACATGTGCAGTATCAAGCCAACCGTCAGACTTTTTTTACTGGCAACTTCTTCCTGTCACTGGCATTTACTGGCAGTAGAAAAGTGCCTGTTTTTTACTGGCTGCCAGTATAAATACTGATGGTTGGCAACAATGTCATTTCCTATTCCTAGTCATTTCCTATTCCTGATATGTGCCTGCTGTACCATGTACTTGTATGAGAAAGTCTCCTGTTCTCTTTGTTTTGCTTCCTTTATGTGAAATCCCTGGTGTGTCTGTCAGTCCCTCTGCTTTCCTAATAAAAACTGACCACACTAAGCAGGAGAGCACAGCGTGGTCAGTTCTCTAGCTATGATGGGAACTCAGCCTGCTCTCCTCCAATGATCAGACTTGTCCTGACACCCCCCCCCCCCCCCACTGCACAGCTTTTCACTGAGAAGATCAGTGTGCTGCTGCTTCTCCTCCCCAAGCTCTTATGCAGCTGAGAACAGAGGGAATGTGATCACTTATAAAAAAGGCAACAAAGATATTTATAATTTTTTTATTTTTTATATCTATACACAAATGTTTTGCTTACCATTTCTATTTTAATCGCTTGCTGACCAGCGCACGCTGATGTACATCAGCAGAATGGCACTGGGGGCAAAAGGGCAAACAGGTATGTCCCCTTTAAGAAGCGGTGTTGCGGGCGCGCGAGTGCCACGTCCTCCGTGACAGCGGGTCCCGTGGACTCGATGTCGGTCGGATGCCCGCAATCGTGTCACGGAGAGGTAGAACGGGGAGATACTTTTGTAAACAAAGCATTTCCCCGTTCTGCCTAGTGACATGACAGAGATCACTGCTCCCTGTCATCGAGAGCAGTGATCACTGTCCTGTGTGTTGAAGCCCATCCCCCCCTAACAGTTAGAATCACTCCCTAGGACACACTTAACCCCTTCACTGCCCCCTAGTGGTTAACCCCTTCCCTGCCAGGGTCATTTACACAGTAATCAGTGCATTTTTAAAGCACTGATCGCTGTATAAATGACAATGGTCCCAAAATAGTGTCAAAATTGTCCGCCATAATGTCGCAGTCACGGTAAAAATCGCAGATCGCCATTGCTAATTAAAAAAAAATAATTAATAAAAGTGCCATAAAACTGTCCCGTTTTGTAGACGCTATAAATTTTGCACAAACCAATCGCTTATTGCGATTTTTTTTAACTAAAATTACGTAGAAGAATTCATATTGGTCTAAACTGAGGAAAAAAAAGGGTTTTTTTTATATTTTGGGGGATATTTATTATAGCAAAAAGTAAAAAAATATTGCTTTTTTTTTCTCAAAATTATCGCTCTATTTTTATGTTTATAGCGCAAAAAATAAAAACCACAGAGGTGATCAAATACCACCAAAAGAAAGCTCTATTTGTGGGGGGAAAAAAAGGACGTCAATTTTGTTTGGGTACAACGTCGCACGACCGCGCAATTGTCAGTTAAAGAGACGCAGTGCCGAATCGTAAAAAGTGCTCTGGTCAGGAAGGGGGTAAAATCTTCCGAGGGCTGAATCGGTTAAAAACCCCTTTTATACTACACCAGGTCTCTTCCTTGTTAGGAATGGTTCCTGGGCCCCAGGGCCCCTGTGAATGGGGCCCCGCTTTCTTAATAATGAGTAAATCTAAAAATAAATAACGGTGTATAAAAATAAAAATGGGTGTGCGATGACATTAATAATAAATAAATATAAATAAAAGATTGTGAATGGAAAAAAATAGGTTAAAAATATAAACAAATAAAAGTTATATAAAATAAAAAAATAAGAGAGTATAAATATACATAAAAAAATAAAGATAATGAATAAAAATGTATATAAAAAAATAAAAAAGGATACATTTATGAATAAATTTAAAGAATAAAGATAAAAAAAAAGGGTGTATAAAATAAATAATAATGATAAATATAATAGTTAATAAATATAAAAATAACTCTAAATAAGGGTGTATAAAAATAAAGAAAAATAATGAGGATAATAATTAATAAATATAAAAATAACTATGAATCAGGGTGTATAAAAATAATAAATGCATATGAAAAATAAAAAATGGTGTAGAAAAAGAAAAAAAAAATATAATAATGGGTAAATCTAAAAATAAATAATGGTGTATAAAAATGGGTGCTTGATGAAATGAATAATGAATAAATATAAAGGGGTATAAAAATAATAAATGAAAATCATAAATACCATAAATAAAATGAATAATTAAAAAAATGTAGGAAAAAAATGTGTGTGTTGCACAACCCTATCCACATAGCCCCCAGGGTAGACTAGAACTCGTGGACGTGCAAGACAGTTTAGTTTGAGATATGCCTCCTTGGCTCGGCTTGGTTTGGCTTGGCTTCGCCTGGCTTGGATTAAGGACACATGCCACTGCGTCCGGCGAGGTTATAGCAGTGCTCTCTTTATCTTGAAGCTGGATTCTCAGTGACGTCATTGGCTCAGCACTGCCATCTATAGGCAGCAGGGCCGGTACAAGGGGTGGGCGGGAGGATCGGCTGCCCTGGGCAGGGTGTGGGAGGAGTGTGGGAGGGGGCTCTAGGTCGCCGACAGCAGCATGAGCATGCAGAGAATATTTAGGTTATGGCTCCACTCAATTGTACAGTCTGCCCAAAAAGTGGGCTGAGGATGCACCCATACATATTGCTTGCCTCCTCTCTACAGCGGCAACCACATTCTGGCACAGAGGGAGAAGAATTCATTCTACTGGCCTTGATTTCTCATCAGTCTGGCTGGCTGGATCGGGCTGTGACACTGAGAGCTCCTCTACAGGTGGGCGGAGCAAGATGATACAACAGTGCAGTTCCGATCATTGCTTTCCGCCCCCTGCATACATCATACAGCTCTCCCAACATGAAGATCTCACAGGATGGATGTTAGTTTTCTTCCATGTGAGTCCCCACTGCTCTGCCTTCCAAACTCTACCTGGCTGTGCTGTAAACTCGCCCTGTACTTTGCAGAGCAGGTTTACAAAAAGTGAAGAACAATTCTTATATATGTTGGGAATATACTGGGACTTTTCATTTGTTAATGTTCTCTGCTGATCCATCTAGTACTTGTGTATAGGGAGGGGATCCAGTGCTTAACTAACTCCCCCCAGCTGTCTCCCATCCTAAACACAGGATATGTCTCACTAACAGCAGTGTACTGATGAGCTGCACTAATGAGCACTGGTAGTGATAGGCCTAGGAGGCACTGACATCCCCCCGCCTGCCCTCCCTCCCTCCCAAACAGTTAGCCCACTTCAGCGAGAGCCAGTACACTGAGCTGCTCTTATCTGCCCAACTTCCCCAGCCCCATGCAGAGGCAGAGCTTACTTGTTCTTGTACGGCTCTTCCTCCTCCTTGTTTGCAGCGGCGCTGCTCACACTCCTTTCTCACCAGCCTCTCGGGCCGGCCTCTGGATGACGTCATGCCGCTCGGGACGTCAAGGGGAGGAGTGTGCCCAGCCTCAGCGCACTAGTCCAGAGGCTATGCAGCGCAGCGTTCTCTGCAAGGCAATGTATGTAGCCGCGGCCGCCATGGGCCGGCTCACTGTCTTGGGCCTATAATTCAGCTGTCCGGCGCGACTGCAAGGCAAAGTAGCGGCTGGCGGCCAGTAATTGTGTGTAGAATCTATAATCCGGCCCTGGGAAGAAGAGCCACTCATGTGCGCCCCCTTCATATGGCGCCCTTGGCATGTATGTGCCATACCCTGGCTTTACAACCAGGGGTTAACTAAGTGACTGACAAAGCCTTCCTCTCCTTCCCCCTCCCAGGCGCAGAGCAGCCAGTGTTCTGAACTGCTGATATTGCTCCTTCTTCTTCCTCCACCTCTTCTGCTATTCCCGCTATAGCCCTGCAAACTGGCACTGATGAGTCTGCAAATATTATTTGATCACACGATCACCGATTTGCTGGGAGAGGAAACTCATGGTCATGTGTGTGCTCTTTTGAGGCTGTATTCACACTTATGCGAATCAAATGCGGATTTCTCCGCATCCAATTCGCATGACAGGAGCCGCCCTGTGACCGCCTCTCAATGGATCAGGGTCCTGTGCGTCTTTGGCTCCGTTTTCAGGTCTGAATTCAGGCACAAAATTCAGACCTGAATCGCACCTGAAACCTAGAACTGGGGTGCAACCCGTGGCCGCAGCTAGTGTGAACCCGGCCTAAAGATGGGGAAGATAGCACCTTGATCATAGAGTTCAGCTGTAAAACTAAATCTGCAGTCTGCAAAACTGACACTAGATGGTGCTATTGTAACAGTCTGCAATGTAGGCAATGATTGCCTGGCTGGTTGGCAGCAGGTAGGGGAGTGCGGTTGGCGGGCAGTGTGATCAGATTTATTGTATTCTGATTTGTAGGTATAGTCATTTATCTTGTGGCGTAACCCTTCTGGAGACCTCTGATGTGCAAACAGGTAACATAGTATCAGATTTGTATTTTTAAATCCATTGACGCTCAGTAATATGTCAGTGTAACCCTTCCAGGTATTTATTAACCCTTGCCGAGATCACCATACTCCTCCTCCTTCTCTCTAGAAGCACGGCACCATCTTTGTTCAGGCATCATCCAGGGTCACCATCTACTTCCCGGATGGAGACACCGGCTCAGAGATGACAAAGTCATGTAAGCACTGGTGCCTGTGCAGTTATTACTGGAAGTGACCTTAACCACTTCAGTACCGGGCACTTTCGCCCCCCTTCCTGCCCAGGACAATTTTCAGCTTTCAGAGCTGTTGCACGTTGAATGACAATTGCGCGGTCATGCAACACTGTACCCAAATTATATTATTATCACTTTCTTCCCACAAACAGAGCTTTCTTTTGGTGGTATTTCATCACCTCTGGGGTTTTTATTTTTTGGTAAAAGAACAACGTTTTTCTTTGTTTCGGTTATAAATTTTTGTTTTCTCCTTCACTGATGGGCACTGATGAGTTGGCACTGATAAGGTGGCACTGATGGGCACTGATAAGGTGGCACTGATGGGCACTGAGGCAGCACTGATGGGCACTGATGAGTTGGCACTGATGGCCACTGATGAGGCGGCTCCGATGGGCACTGATGAGGTGGCACTGATGAGGTGGCACTGATGAGGTGGCACTGATGAGGTGGCACTAAGGCAGCACTGATAAGTTGGCGCTGATAAGGTGGCACTGATATGTAGAATTGATGGGCACTGACAGGGGGCACTGATGGGCACTGACAATTGGCTGTAATAGGCACCCACAGGCAGCTGTGATGGGCACTGACAGGCAGCACTGATTGGCACTGATAGGCGGTACTGATTTGCAAAGACAGATGGCACTGATGGGCAGCACTGATGATGAGGTACTGATGAGGTTCTGACAGGTGTTACTGTAGGACACTGATTGGCAATGTGATGGGCACTGACTGGCACTGTGGTGGGCACTGATTGGCACTTCATTGGGCACTGACAGGCGATCCTAAGGGGGCACCTTTTTGGCAGCTGTGGTGGCACATCTGATGGGGCTGTGCTGATAATCATTGTACTGATTATCAGCACAGACCCCCCACCTCTGACAGGGAGATCCGCCGATCAGCTCTCCCTGTCAGCGCGAACCGAGGAATGATGTTTACCGCCACTTCCTGGTTCACGCGATGATCAGCTGTGATTGCTCACAGCTGATCGCGTGGTAAGAAGCCTCTGTCGGAGGCTTCTTACCACAATCGGAGATGCTGGGTGTCAGACTGACATGCTGCATTTGAAATCGCCAAGCTGCGCGCCCCTTCGTGGGCGCACACTGTCGTGTTATCCTGCTGGAAGTCATTTGACGCCCAGTCAGGATAACAGAACCACTTCCCGGCCATCATTCTGCTATAGGCCGGGTGGGAAGTGGTTAAAGAGTTACTAAACCCAGGAGCCTGCATTCACTATATCTGGTCTCCCACAGTACACACAACATGGAAATGCAATTATTTTAGTAAATGTAAACTGCTAAATACCTTTTCTCATTAGCAGTATGTGTCTGGTTAAAGCTTGTAGGAGGAGTTTTTATTCTCCTCTGACTGTCCTATGAGACTGCAGGACCCCTGACCCTCTGTCTGGACAGTGCTGATTGGCCCTGTGCTGATCACATGCACTCTCCCAAAAAAAAAAAAAACCTCTGGCGTGTGTAGAGTGCCTCCAAAGGCTCTGTCTAATCAGGAGATGGATTGGGGACAGTGGAAGAAGGGGAGGATCAGAGAAGACAGGATCAAGCAGCCTTTTCAGCCTTTTTACACAATGCAGAAGATTAACCCCTTAGGTGCCACAGTGAGTATAACAAGCATGCTTTACTGCATATACACACTTTTTTTTTTACTGTTGTGGGTTGTTTAGTAACATTTTAAATCATCCAACAATTCTATATATTTTCTGAAAGCAATCTCGGGGTGTTCTATGAGCCATATGGACATTCGGACATCTTGGAGTATTCCTTGTCTCCCTCCTCGGTCATGGAGCAATGACAGTCCACAAACACTGACAGATGACTCTGCTGATACCACGGCCTCTGATTGATCATCGTATCCTCCTAATAATCCCCTCCTGATTCTGCACGCTTGGCACGGCACACCATCCCCAGATGATCATTAAATATTAAAGTCAGCACATGGGTCTGAGAAGGAGAGTAATTGCCGGGGAGAACGCCGATGAAATATCACCGGCAGGACGTTGCGAGTCAGCAGTTCCTGCAGAGAGCGCAAACAGACGGAACCCCTGCCGCGGACTGTTAATAAATCGTCCAATCAGGATGTGTTAATGGCTTCCAGGATCTTCCTTCTCTGTGTGAGTTTATAACTAAGAAGAAGTTTTAATATGTGCAGAGAAGATACCAATTAAAGGACAACTCTGGGCAAACGTTCATCTACCTGGCTGAGACTAGGCATGAGCAGAACGAAAATCATTGTTTCATTTTGTTTCGATTCGTTATTTACATAAATTAGTTTAGTTAAGTTTGTTTAATTTGTTTTAGGAATTTGTTTCATTTATTCGATTTCAAATCAAATTCCATTTGAATTCCATTAGAATTGCATTCAAATCGAATTCCATTCCAAAGTCGAATTTATTCTATTCGAATTTTGGAAGATGGTTACTGTATATTCATTCTATTCCATCCTATTCTATTGTTTTTTCTATTCTATTTTTTATTTTCTATTTTTTATTTTCTTTTCTATTATATTCTATTATTTTCTATTGCTTCTTCTATTCTATTATTTTATTTCCTATTCTATTCCTTTCTATTCTATTCAAATTTGAATTTATTCTATTCGAAATTCGAATTTCAGAAAATTGTTATGTTCTTTCCATTTTATTCTATTCTATTCCTTTATTTTCTATTCTGTTGTTTTATTTTCTATTTTGTTCTGTTTTACTCTATTCTTTTATTTTCTATTCTGTCCCTTTTTTTCCTATTCTATTTTTTTTTATTTTGTTTTGTATTCTGTTCTGTTTTACTCTATTATATTCTATTCTTTTATTTTCTATTATATTCTATTATATTCCTTTCTATTCTATTCCTTTATTTTTGTTTCATTTCGATACGGTATTTACATTAATTAGTTTAGTTAAATCTGTTTAATTTCGTATAAAAAATTTGTTTCATTTAATAGATTTCAAATCAAATTCCATCAATAAAACTATCCCCTATTTTGTAGACGCTATAACTTTTGCGCAAACCAAACAATAAACGCCTGTTGCGGTTTCTTTTTTTACCAAAAATATGTAGAAGAATACGTATCGGCCTAAACTGAGGAAAAAAATGTTTTTTTATATATTTTTTGGGGATATTTATTATAGCAAAAAGTAAAAAAGAATACTTTTTTTCAAAATTGACCCTATTTTTTTGTTTATAGCACAAAAAATAAAAACCGCAGAGGTGATCAAATACTACCAAAAGAAAGCTCTATTTGTGGGGAAAAAAAGGACGTCAATTTTGTTTGGGAGCCACATCGCACGACCGGGCAACTGTCAGTTAAAGCGACGCAGTGCCGAATCGCAAAAAGTGCTCTGGTCTTTTGCCAGCCAAATGGTCCAGGGCTGAAGTGGTTAAAGTCACGCAGCAAAGTCGCACTGAAAATGACGCGACTTTGGCATTGCACTAGTGTGAACCAAGCCTAAAAGCGATTTGGTTTGCTTTACAGCTGGCCGATCACTTGTACAGCCAGGGCCGTTTTTAATATTGATTGGACCCTGGGCAAACATTTTCTTGGGATCAGTGGCAATGCTGGGGGGAGGTGGTGTGTGATCAGTGGCAATGCTGGGGGGGAGGTGATCAGTGGCAATGCTGAGGGGTTGATGGGATCAGTGGCAGTGGTGGGGGGCACGGGATTAATTAGGAGGCAGTACACTGTGGCAAATTCTGAATCATGTGGAGCAAAGCTTTAAATCTTTGGCAAGTATATAGTGGTGGATTCTACACTGTCCACCAATGTAATGGGGAATTTACAATGACCATCAAAGTGAGGGGGAATTTACACTGACCACCAATGTGAGGGGGAATTTACACTGACCACCAATGTGAGGGGGAATTTGCATTGATCACCCTGCACGTCACCCACCAATATAAAGAGGGATTTCTACACTGACACCATTGTAATAGGGGCATTTACACCAACCACCAGTGTAAGGGGAATATACAATGACCTCCATGTAAGAGGGAATTTACACTGACAACCATTGTCAAGGAGATTTGTACTGACCACCAATGTAAGGTGACACTTCTATACCGACCACCAATGTTGGGGGGGATTTACACTTACCGCCAATGTAAAAGTAAAGGTACACTGATCACCAATGTAATGAAGAATTTACACTGACAACCAATGTAATGGGGGATTTTACATCAACAACCAATAAAGAGGGATTTCTACACTGGCCACCAATGTAAGGAGGGATTTACACTCACCACCAATTTAAAGTGGGCTTCTACATGGACCACCAATGTTAGGGATAATTTGAAACTGACCACAAGTGCAGAGGGCTGGGGCATGTTAATGTTCAGGGTGATCTGGAGGGGCTGGGGCATGTTAATGTTCAGGGTGATCTGGAGGGGCTGGGACATGTTAATGTTCAGGGAGATCTGGGAGGGGCTGGGGCATATTAATGTTCAGGGTGATCTGGGAGGGGCTGGGGCATGTTAATGTTCAGGGTGATCTGGAGGGGCTGGGGCATGTTAATGTTCAGGGTGATCTGGGAGGGGCTGGGGTATGTTGATGTTCAGGGTGATCTGGGAGGGGCTGGGGTATGTTAATGTTCAGGGTGATCTGGGAGGACTGGGACATGTTGATGTTCAGGGAGATCTGGGAGGGGCTGGGGTATGTTGATGTTCAGGGTGATCTGGGAGGGGCTGGGGTATGTTAATGTTCAGGGTGATCTGGGAGGACTGGGACATGTTGATGTTCAGGGTGATCTGGGAGGACTGGGGCATGTTAATGTTCAAGGTGATCTGGGAGGACTGGGACATGTTGATGTTCAGGGTGATCTGGGGGGACTGGGACATGTTGATGTTCAGGGTGATCTGGGGGGACTGGGACATGTTGATGTTCAGGGTGATCTGGGGAGGACTGGGACATGTTGATGTTCAGGGTGATCTGGGGGGGACTGGGACATGTTGATGTTCAGGGTGATCTGGGGGGACTGGGACATGTTGATGTTCAGGGTGATCTGGGGGGGACTGGGACATGTTGATGTTCAAGGTGATCTGGGGGGACTGGGACATGTTGATGTTTAGGGTGATCTGGGGGGGACTGGGACATGTTGATGTTTAGGGTGATCTGGGGGGGACTGGGACATGTTGATGTTTAGGGTGATCTGGGGGGGACTGGGACATGTTGATGTTCAGGGTGATCTGGGGGGACTGGGACATGTTGATGTTTAGGGTGATCTGGGACATGTTGATGTTCAGGGTGATCTGGGAGGGACTGGGACACGTGGATGTTCAGGTGATCTGGGGAAGCAGAGAGCCCAAGCAAAAGGTGATTAGCACTAGGGTTGTCGGTTCAAATCCCAACCATGACACTACCTGTCTGGAGTTTTCATGTTCTTCCTGTGCCTGTGTGGGTTTCCTCCCACACTCCAAAGACATGCTGGTAGGTAGACATGTGCATGACGAAAAAATTTGTTTAATTTAGTTTAGTTTAGATTTGTTGATCTAGTTATTTAGTTTTGTAAAATTCGTATTCAGGATTTGTATTCAGAATTAGTTTTATGTCTTTTTCGAATTTTTTTTGAATTTACAAATTTTTTTTGAATCGGTAGTTCGATTCAAATTTGGAAAAGTTAACAAACAAAAGAAAAATCTTCATCAAATGCAGGGATATCGGATCCGTGTGAGCCGTGGTGCGGTGCAGTGGAGGCCGGAGGTCATCTCTTGAGCCACATTCCTGAGAGATCATCATCCTCATCATCGTCCTTTATCATCATCATCCATCTCTTCTCTTCCAGTGCGGTGAGCGGGCGATAGCCCAGTCTGATAGACACTGTGTATAGACACTATTGCTTCCTGCACCCTTTACCATCTTCATTCTAATGCACTGTTCCAGCATATCATAGACACTATACACAGACATCTATGCCATCCATTGTTCTACTGCTGCTTGTAGTTCCACAGAGTTTAACTACTTCAATACCGGGCACTTACACCCCTTTCCTGCCCAAGCCAATTTTCAGCTTTCAGCGCTGTCGCTGTTTAAATGACAGTTGCGCGGTCATGCTACACTGTACCCAAACAGAATTTTTTAATTTTTTTTTCCCACAAATTGAGCTTTCTTTTGGTGGTATTTGATCAACTCTGCATTTTTTATTTGTTGCTAAACAAATAAAGACCTAGAATTAAAGAAAAAAAAAGTTTTTTCTTTTGTTTCTGTTATAACATTTTGTAAATAAGTAAGTTTTCTCCTTCACTGATGGGCACTGATAAGGCGGCACCGATGAGGTGGCACTGATGGGCACTGATAGGTGGCACCGATGGGGACTGGTAGGTGGCACTGATGGGTGGCACTGATATGCAGCACTGATGGGCATTGATAGGCGGCACTGAGGGGCACTCATGGGCGGCACTGATGGGCACTGATAGGCGACACTGATGGGCACTGAAAGGCTGCACTTATGGGCACTGAAAGGCTGCACTGATGGGTACTTATGGGTGGCACTGATAGGCAGCACTGCTGGTCACTGATAGGCGGCACTGCTGGGCACACATATGTGGCATTGATAGATGACATCAATAGATGGCATCGATAGGCATCACTAATGGCACTGGCAGGCATTGGGGATGGGCACTGATTTGCAGCTGCCTAGGCACTGATTGGCATTTCCCTGGTGGTCTAGGGTGGCATACCTGGTGGTCCAGTCTGATGGCATCCCTGGTGGTCCTGGCGTCATCCTGGTGGTCCTGGGTGGGCATCCGAGGGGGGCTGCGCTGATAAACAAACAATCAGCACAGACCCGCCCTGTCAGGAGAGCAACCGATCGGCTTTCCTCTACTGTCAGACGCAAATGAGGAAAAGCTGATCAACGGCTCTTCCTGTTTACATCATGATCAGCTGTGATTGGACATGGCTGATCACGTGGTAAAGAGCCTCCACCAAGATCGGTGTAGCGCACCACTGATCGCCGCGATGCACGCCCCCATGGGCGCATGAGAGAGGTCGTTCTGGAGGGCCGTCAAATGACATTACATTTCTCCACATTAAACCTCATTTGCCATGTATTTGCCCACTCCATTATTTTGTTCAGGTCTTTCTGTAAAATTTCTATATTCTGATGTGAAGTTATTGCCTTTCTTATTTTTGTATTGTCCGCAAAAATGGAGGTAACAATGTTACATTCAATAATGCTATTGGGTATTTGGTTTGAACGATGACCCTAAGAAGGGGATATTGTTGTAATATTGTATGGAGATACACTTATGTTATTTCTAGCCCTTTAGAAGGGGGTGTTTTTGGACCCCAAAAAGGCATTGGATACTCTTTGGATCGTCTTCCTGACTTTTATTGGAATAAAGTTGTATCTGGAGCTAAGGAGACCATGGAGGTCCTCTGGGGTGTAGAAGCCCCTTGTCTGGGAACCAGTAGTACTCCATATTCCCATCGCACACGTTCCTGGAAAAGCTCTCAAGGGATTGGGTGCTGCAGCAACCAGCTGGGAACTGGTTCAGAAGTCACAAGGAAAATGTTTGGCAGCAGACCATGGATCAACAAGGAAGCGTCCAAGTGAATTGCTTAATGCATGATCACATCACAAGAGTAGTGCAATGTTTCGGCACATGCCTGACTCCGAAACGTTGCACTACTCTTGTGATCTGATCACGCATTAAACAATTCACTTGGACGCTTCCTTGTTGATCCATGGTGTGCTGGCAAACATTTTCCTTGTGTCTGGGAACCAGATCACCTACATCAACATCAAGACTTTAAAGGGGTTGTAAAGCTTAGTGTTTTTTCACCTTAATGCATCCTATGCATTAAGGTGAAAAAACACACCTATACAAAAACCAACCTATACAACCCCTTTAAGACAGCAATACCAATAAAGTAACCTTATGGGTCCAACGCTATCTTTACACTTTCCTCATTTCTGTTTCGTTTTCATCCACTAAATGAAGAAGGGGCCCCGGTTGCTCTGCATGCAATGAGGTAAAAGCAGAATTTTCCCTTGAATGTAGAGCAGTAATGAAATAACGTCTGTGCTTAATTAAACATAAGGATCAATGTCAGTACATATGTTGCTCATCATCAATTAAGCAATCTGATTAATTACCTTTTTAATCAGATTCTTATGCGTAATGCTTTGTTAGCATCTGTCCTCCTCCAGATTGCTCTCTGGTAAAACGGAGCCTCTACGGTACCGAGCGCTAAGTGTTATGACCATAGGAATGGCAGCGGCTGCCTTTTGTAAGATGCGACAATATGCTGGTTGAACAAAAAATGGTTCATTTATAACAATGTATCCCTCCCCATTAAATCCCGTGGGCAGAAGATTGCTCTTGTTTTGATTGCCTGCCATTCTGAATTAAAGGTCAACTCCACCAAAACAGAGGAAGGGCTGCTGGCACATCAAATTGCTTTGACAGGTCCCCTGCGTCAGAGCTAAAACTGATTTAAACTGAGAGTTCAATAGGGCTTTAAATGATTTCAGATTTTAGTCAAAAGGAGTGGGGGGGGGAGGGGACAGGGCTATAATGGCAATGCTATGCTGATCCCATTCTTGAAGAGCCTGAAGCGCTTATGAAGGGGCTTCAGGGGCTCATTATGTCCCTCAGAGCAGGTATAGGCAACCTTGGCACTATAGATGTGTTCAAACTACAAATCTCATCATGCCTTTGCCTCTAGGAGTCATGCCTATGGCTGTCAGTCTTGCAATGTCTCATGGGACTAGTTTCATAATGTCATGTACCTGTATGAGGAGCTTGAGATGATGTGGGTGGCCTCTCACACAATTCCCATCTGGAAGTTGAGACAGGGGCTGCAAGGGCAATGGAAGGGCACAGGTGGAAGTGAAGACTTGAACTTGGGAGCAGCGCTGTATCTTGGCCTAGGCCAACAAGGCCTAGGCCAAGGACAGTCATCTGTCCCTCACCATAGATAATCATTCCATAAAGTGATTACACGAAAACACCGAGGATGGCTGCAGCTGCTGTCAGCCTTTCATTGCTTTGAGCAGCTTCAAGCACCTGAAAATCCAACTGCAGGAATCCACTACAGTTGAGGTGGAGCTCTAAGAGCAAAAGGTGGGGCATCAAGAGGAAGGGGTGTGGTTTACAGATGACCAGGGTTGGCATTAAACAGGAAGGGGTGTGGTCTTGACAGGAAGGGGTGGATCATATTTAAATTAGGGGGTGCACGAATTTAGTCAGGTTTAGGGCAACACAAAACCTAAATACACCGCTGCTTGGGAGCACTGGTGTCAAGTTAGCAGAAGCACAACGGCAATAGTACCCAGAATTAAACACGTGCACGCTGGAAATTTTCACTTAGTTTCGGATGCATCCGTTCATTGAAGAATTTAATTTCATCATATTCATTATGATGACCCGATTCATTTTTGGAATTTGTTTCGTATATTCGTTGGTCCGGGTGTATTCGAAAAATGTTAGAGTTTTTCCGGAAGATTGCTATATATTCGATATATTATCGAATTCGAATTGGAAGGATTAGATATTTTCGGGAAAGCTAGTCCAACCCACCAAGAGAAATGACATGAGCTGATTGGACAATATCGACTGGCGTCATGTGCATCTGAATTAACGAATGGAATGAAATTCGGATTCTTTTGTTATCTGAATCTGAAATATCAAACTAATTTGAAAAATGAAATTAATTTCCCCATGGGCCTGAACTACTATCGCATCATGTGATGTCATCCGAATGAAACAAATGCATTTGTTAATTTCTATATAAATTTTTTTCGGATTTGTTGACATTCGTTACTATGTCCATTTGGAGAGTCGTTTACATCCGAATCTCTGAAAATGATATTTTCTTCTGAAAAATGAAACAAAATGAAATGAAACGCACATGTCTACCTAGAATACACCAGGTTCAGTGGAGATCAGAGAAGGGTCACAAGCCAAGTTTGGAAAGTGGAGTGGAGCAGGATGGCACCAAATTGTGAGAAGGATCAGGGTCAGGGACGAGCAGAAATTTGCAACATGCTGGTAGCAAGGTACCGAATTAATAGGCAAAGTCTTGGACAAGAGTCTAGGCTAGTGATGGCGAATCTTGGCACCTGAGATGTTTTGGAACTACATTTTCCATGATGCTCATGTACTCTGCAGTGTAGTTGAGCATCATGGGAAATGTAGTTCCAAAACATCTGGGGTGCCAAGGTTCACCATCACTGGTCTAGGCCAAGGTTGATAAGAAAGATGGCCAGCAAACTTTTGACAAGCAAGGATTATCCAGAAGAAGGTCAGACAAAAGCCTGGTCAATAACAGGGTCAAGCAGGTTTAGGATCAAGGATAGCAGGAACTGATCCTAAAAGATCATTCAGCAGTGATGTCACGCAGGGCCTAGCTTTAAACAGTCCATTAGGTGGCAGTATATGAGGTGGACGTACCCATGCATTCACGTACATGTGTTCCTATGCTCACAAGCAATGGGCATTATTGCACGTTTATTTATGCTTCCATGCCCGAAAACATGTGCACATTTATGTTCAAGCACATGAGCCTTGCAGCTGACATAAATTTTGACATGATGTTCCTTAAATACAGTTGCTTGCCTACCTGTGCCCTAAAGCTTCTTCCGGGCTTCACTAAGTTTTTTTTTTTTCCAGACCAATAGACGACTGATGCACAACTTGGTAATTTCCCAAGACATCAGTTCATGTCTATGGGAAGCCCAAGGCCTCAATCGCTTCCTCCGAGTCACTGGTGCCATATCTTTTAGGGATTCTGGAATTGTGAAATGCGGTGATTGAACTGTGATTGTTCTTGCAGCAAACAGGCGGGATGCAGTTGGTCTCCTGACACTGCAGTGATGTCTATCTTAGTTATGGGCCTGATCTCCTGTCCTGCCACACACAAACTTTTTACTGCTGCTTCTTAACTCGCAGCAGAAAAAATATGAATCCAGTAAATCTGAATACCACGTAGCCTTTCCATGGAGAATCTTCCTTTATATCTCCAATAAATCCATATTTGGCTAACGTGTGTGTGGTTTCAGAGACTGTGCAATACTTGAGTTATTATTAATAGGCTGGCACCTTTGCTGCACTTTTGGCTGCTCTTCTGAGCAATAACTTGAAAAAAGCATGTCTTTGATATATATTTTATGATTATATAATATCTTTATGTCTGTTGCTTGCCAATGCAAGCTTTTAGGTCATGACCTTATTTGAGAAATAGTGGGATGCATTTTGGGTGCATGGTCTGAACTCTGGATCATAAGTATGGTAAGTGGCTGAGTGGATGGGGTCAGTGCGTGCAGGATCACCATTTATTGGTCCATCCATCCATTGGTCCACATCTGATGTAATAAGATAAAGTACTTGTACTTCACCTTAGATGCCTTTCACGAGGGTCATCCCTCATTCCATGAACAGATCCCCTGCTAAATCGGATATGTGATATCCATGTCCATTCAGTTTTTTTTTCTGCAAGAGATTTCTGGACCCATATTAGATATATAGGCGGCCAGATGTATTTAGATTTGTGTCCAATTATATCAGGCTACCTCAAAAACCATCATGTTTAAGTCCAAAAAACAATACAAAAACACAGACTTTTTCCATTCTTTTCCAGACCTGGATGAACGTTTGCCACATTTACACCTGCCTACCTATAGACTTACATGGAGCTTCCGATGAGGTCTGCCTGAAAAACTGACAGGTGGACCTGATCAGACAGTCCGTGTGAAAGGGGCTTTATTCAGTGCCACTCAACCAGGAACATACACAGGTCCAACAGTGTGTAGAGAGCAGGTTTCAGCTGAACTGACAGTGGCTGTTAAGAGGGGCAGAATATGGTCTGGCCATCCTCTGCCCAAGCGAGAGGAAGTCCAGAGAAGTTGCGAGCCCTAAGCTTTCCCTCCTCATAAGGAACCTTTCCCTTCCAATAGTTCTGTCCCTACCAGGCGGGGTACCTGTCCCTACTCTACCCATTCCCAAAAGGGGGCACCAGGCCTGGGAGCCAGGGCCTTAAATAGACTCTGCCTGACCCAAGATGGCTGCTAGAGTCACATGGGGCAGCAGCATTCAATTGGACTGCTTCCCCAGTGACCCAAGTAAGCATGTTTTTCTTGACTTCCTTTCCAACTGCAGTGCCGCTGAAGAATAACGCCACCTGCAATGGAGAAAGTGGACTGCACCTGCTTACAAGCAAACTGCCACCGCATGGCTAGACATGGTCCGAAATATTGCTGAAAAGGGAGCTTGACTGTTTTGTACTGCTAAGCATTTACAATAATAATACATTTTTTAAAAAAGACCGGCGTTGTCATAAGCTAGAGTTAATGCGCTATCTCCAGCTTCTGACACCTCCAGGCTCCGGGTCCAAGCAACAGGAATCAGATTTCTCTTCAGGGTTGCTAGGTAAACTCTTTAGGACAAGATGAGGTGCATGGCAGCCTGGAAGCGCTGTGAAGTGTGGTTGTGGCTGTTTGGATTCAAGTGTTTCCGATTCTGGTTCCTAGTTGGCATCTGATAGGTGTACCCCAAAGAAAAGGAATGTCTGACTATGAGAAGGCCCAGCAGAGCAGATGTAGCACACATTGTCAGCATTATATTCTAAAATAATACTGCATATTCTTCTTGTGTCTTGGTTTTATCAATTGTAACACTCTTCTCTGTAGGCTACCAACAAATACCTTGACAGCACTCCAATACATCCTGAACTTGTCCACCATGTCTCTCGCCTCTCTTCAAATGGTCATTTAAGTCTCTACACTGTAGGTTGCTCCACTGGCTGTTGAAAATTTCAAAAATGAATTTCAGATTTCTAACTTTAACCTACAAGTCTTTCACCAATCTGGCCCCTCAATACATTTCCTCACTGATTCCAGATGTCACCAAAAGTGCAACCTTTGCTCAGGCCAAGATCTTCTGCCAACCTTTACTCTAACTAATGTCCTAAACATCTTGCATCAAGGACTTCCCACAAGCATCTCTCCTTCGCTAGAAGTCACTTCTTCATTGATCTCGAACACTTGAAATCTTCAATACAGTAATGGCAGCCTATACAAAGTTTCCTTTAAGTCTTCTGTATACAGGTTTCCTGTAAACCGATCACGTCATGTCTTAGATACACTTAATAAAGTAGTTTATTGTTGCGACAGACACCCTTTAATGATATAACAGTTCCCTCTGCCTCTTAGTAAGATCGGTGTTTGGTGTTTATAACTTTCTCCTTTTTTCCACAATGCTATAAGGAACAAACCATAAATTTGCTGAAAATATCTGGAGAAGAGAATGGTCTGTAGCCTCATTTTATTGATCCAGTAAGATTAAATTATTCATTTATACAGCTCGGTTGCAACGTAAAGGCTTGAGAATCTATTGTGGTGTCACACCTCAACTCGTGAATATAGATGAAGTAAAACAGAGTTTCAGGAAAGGGCCAGAGCTAAGAAAGTAAATATCAGACCAAGGTGATTAAATAGAACAAAGAAGCAGTATGCTGTGGAACTTTCTGAAATACACTATGGGGTTGATTTACTAAAACTGGAGAGTGCAAAATCTCGTGCAGCTCTGCACGGAAACCAATCAGCTTCCAGGTTTTTATTGTGAAAGCCTAATTGAACAAGCTGATGTTCTAGTAAACCAACCCCTGTATGTCCAAAAGTCTCTGGATAACCTTTTTATATGACTGATTTCAGGTGTTTCCAGCGAAGGGTACTGTTAATACTACAACATACAAAGACATTTTAAACAATTGTGCTCTTCCAACCTTGTGATAACAGTATGAGGAAGACCCTTATCTGTTCCAGCATAACTATCCATCTGTACAAAAAGCCAGCTCCATAAAGACATGGTTTGACCAGTTTAGTGTGGAGGAACTCAAGTGGCCTTAATACAGCTCTGACCTCAACCCTATGAGCCAGGTCTTATCATCTAGCATCAGTACCACAACCCTATTGAGCACCTTAAGCATGAATTGGAACATCAGATGTGAGCTTGGTGTTCTCGTCAAGTAGCATCGCTACTTGATCTAAACCCTACTGAACACCTTTGGGGTGAATTAGAATGCCAGTTGTGAGTCAGGTCTTCCCATCCAACATCAGAACCTGGGCTCAACCCTACTGAACACCTTTGGGGTGAATTGGAATGCCAATTGTGAGCCAGGTCTTCTCATACAACATTAGTACCTGACCTCAACCCTACTATTAACCTTTGGGATGAATTGGAACACGAATTGTGAGCCCGGTGTTGTCATCTAACATCAGTACCTGATCCCAATCCTACTGAACATCTTTGGGATGAATTGGAATGGCAGTTGTGAGCCAGGTCCTCCCATCCAACATCAGAACCTAACCTCAACCCTACTGAACACATTTTAGATGAATTGGAATGCCAATTGTGAACCAAGTCTTCTCATTCACTTTCAGTACCTGACCTAACAAAAATTATTTTGGTTGAATAGGTACAAATTCCCCAAACACCCTCCAAAACCTTGTGGAAAGAGGGTGGACTTTAATGCCGTCCATATACATCCTTGGGAGCATATGTACATCACCGTACCCATATGCCTCATCATGCCCTTCCAGCACAGTGGTTTTTAAATACCGTTTTCTATCTCTAGTATTGATTGGGAGTGGACGGGAAAGAATCCTGATCATGTGTCTAATGTGACAGCCAATCAAAGTTGTCACCGGCTTAAAGGCCCTGTTAAAGGGACACTGGGCCTGGGTGGAAATGGTTTAAGGTAAGAAACAAAATAATAAGTTAACATATGTGCTCACAGAAAATACTGTGTTCATTCCTTGTAAGAAGGAAAGGTATGATCCAACTGTTCCTCCAGGCAAACTGTGTTCTGAGAGATACATAACTCTACCATCCTTACAAGTAAATCACTTTGCAGAGATTTTTACTTTGACATTTAATATATTTTTGTTGATCAGAGTAAAAATAAAAAAAATATATATATAAAATATGAGATCATCCAAGGAGGTGAACATTTTTTTAAGAGCATTGTATAAAGAAGCCAGAGAATGACGCAGCCCACAGAGCTCCATAACATTCCCGCTTTGTGTGGACCGACCCTTGCATTGTAAAATGTGACGTTAGCATACCTGTAACCATTTCCTCAGCCCGGAAAGCAGATGCCTCCAATTAAGCGTATCAACATGTCACAGAACGGATAAAAAAAGAACACATTGTTTGTAGATGAATGACCTGACGTGCCGTTTTAACTTGGCGGTAGACCTTCAAGGTCCCCCACCGCTGCTTGTTCAAGCAGAATCGTCTACGAGGCTGGAAGATTCAATTACCCAGTCCGCCCATCAAATGATTTTCTTGCTGAGGATTCAGTAACATGAGGAAATATTGATTGCCCAGCTTTGATTTACTGATTAATTCAGCAGGTTGCTTAGAATATAGGAACTATCTGGAGGAAAACTCGTATCCCTTTCCTGAACCTGGTTCAGCTTTTATATCTGAGAAGACTAAGTGCTGCATTTATGAAAACAATTGCAGAGATATTTGTCCTGTGAAAGTACATGTACATTTGTTCTGTGCGAATAGGGACAATAACAAATTGATATTTTCTCTCCAAATCGAATGTTAATCATCAACCAGGGTAAATCAGGCAAGTACCCCATTATGACCTGTAGATGGAGCCGACAGTCATAGTAATGAATTTTATAAAGTTTTTCAACACACTATTTGCAATCTATTGTCTTTGACACATTTTGAACAACTTCACAGTTTGAATGACCTCATCTCTCAGACTGGCAACAAGGCACCTGGATGAGGAAGGGCTCCTGCCTGAGATACAGCGACAGACCTTAGCCCGTTCCTCCTCTACTGGAACCTCTGCCTATGCTAGGCACTCTGTCGCTGACTAGTGAGGTCCCTGACCTAGCTACTTTGCAAATCCGTACCAACTGTAGGGGGGCAGTGCTATTTATTAGCAATGCCCACAATAAAGATGGCCACAGAGGTCAACCAGGGTAGAAGCGTCCATTGGACCGCTGCTCTCCTGATGACATCTATGGATGCCTCAGAGGAACATGTGTCCTCCTTGCCCTCCACTCTCTGCATGGCGGCTGCAAAACAGTGCCACCTATGCACAGAGGCCAACTACACCTGCCAATGTGACTACTGATACTTCCCACTCAAAACTGATTTTCAATGTGAGTTCTCTGAGGTGCAGTTGCAACATCTCTACCCAATGCCTCATTCTAGTTCTCTAGAATCTCAAATGCAAGAAAATCACTACAAGTTGTTAACTTGGCAGTATTGAGTGCCCACAGCTTTAACATGGATCTCTCCCTCAGTAGAGATACAAAAAAACACAGTCACTTCCAGCGCTAAAAGGTCTTTTGAAGTAAAGGGCAACAGGTATAGTAGTGGTAAAATGGTATCCCAAGACTGGGTGGATGCTGCCTTCCTCAGATGGGGTAATCCGAAGGTGTCAGAAACCATGAAATCAGGCCGAGACAGAAGTACAGTTAAATCCCACTTGTTTAATAATAAAAGTAAAAAGAACAAACGTAGTCAAAACCTGGCCAAAGTTCAGTAACCAGAATGGATAGTCAGCCAAGCCAGAAGTCAGGGATCAATGTAGTGGAACAGCAAGCAGGATCTGGAGCCAGAAGGGATGCAAAGCAAGTCTTGAACAGGATCGCAGGAGATCGCAGTTTCTGTGATGTGACCAAGGCGAAGAAAAAGCTCCTCTGAACTGGACGGCTTAAGTAGGCAGGACTGACGAGCAACAACTGAGTAACTGTGGAGAGATAGAAGCTGGCAATTAGTCAACAGCTGAGCAGCCAGCTCAGAGAAGGAAGGGCTGAGCCCAGCCCTGACAGAAGAAAACTACAAGAAAAACAAAATGGAAGGTGTACACACCTAGTGCATTACCAATGATAATTTAATAATAATAAATTGTATAAAAGTGGGTACTCACAAAATGCAACTGCCAATAAGCCATAAAAATACAAAGTGTATGGACATGCACAGGAACGCAACACGGGGTACAGCTGACGCGTTTCGGGGCTCTGAGGAAGGCGGTGCACCAAGAAACGCTTCAGTGGTACTTCGTGTTGTGTTCCTGTGCATGTCCATACACTTTGTATTTTTATGGCTTATTGGCAGTTGCATTTTGTGAGTACCCACTTTTATACAATATATCATTATTAAATTATCATTGGTAATGCATTAGGCGTGCACGCCTTCCATTTTGTTTTTCTTATGGATCTCTCCCTCAGTCATAGACCTTTGTTGGAGGGACTGAGGCCACCTTGGCACATTCCTATACGCGTGGTGGGACCGTCCCAACATTTACATTTGTTTGGGTGAATATTAAAGCCCAATTTAAAATGATACTTGACATTGACATCCTATTGACCCCATGTAGCTCCCTGCCCTAACTAGGCTAAATTTAGTTTTTGGCTTCCCTGTACTCAGTGGAGCCGTGATTTGTTTGTTTGTTTTTTGGTCTGATCAGGTTACCCTAAGGTCAGTGGTGGATTGCTCCTGTCTGCTTGTGGAGGAAGTTTCCAGAAAATAGAATAAGAGAAACAAATACTAATTTACAAATATTTATCAGGACCCAGCCAATCCCTGAGGAGGGGGTGCCCTTTGTTGACATTTTTCAGGGCATACTTGCACGCCCATAGGCATACACGGGGAGTTAACCACTTGACCCCCTGGAAGGTTTTATCCCCTTCATGACCAGGGCATTTTTTGCTATTCCGCACTGCGCTACTGTAACTGCGCTACTTTAATTGCGCAGTCATTGCAAATACCCAATACCCAAACTAAATTCATGGAATTTTTTTCACACAAATAAAGCTCTCTTTTGGTGGTACTTTTTCACTACTGGGTTTTTTGTTTGTTTGTTTTTTGGGACGGAAAATTTTGAAAAAAAAAACTATTTTTTTTTCTGCTATAAAACATATCCAATAATTTTTTTTTTTACAAAATCGAATTTCTTCATGAATTTGGGCCAAGATGTATTCTGCTACATGCCTATTTTAAAAACAAAATCTCAATAAATGTAAATTATTCAGTTTACATGAAAGTTATAGCATCTGGTATAGATACTATTTTTTTTTAATACTGGTAATGATGGTGATTAGCGACTTATAGTGGGACTGTGATAGTATGGTGGGCAATCTGACACTAACTAATGCTGGCTGGGGGGTACACTAACTGACACTGACGTCACCAGTGACACTAATACAGTGATCGGTGCTAATACTATACACTTTCGCTCTACTAATGACACTGGCTGAGAAGGGGTTAACATCTAGGGGTGATCAAGGAGTTAAATATGTGCTTAACCATGTACAGTATAATGTGCTTTTACATGGAATACAAAAACAACAAGATAGCCTGTCAGTATTCAGAGCTCTGTGTTGTTTACAACACAGAGCTCCCTTCCCTGAATTATGGAGCCGATCAGCAGGTGCCGCCGGGCAATCATTGGCCAGCACCCGCTGATCAGCTTGTGCTGTAACTAATCACAGCACAGCTGGGGCAGCGGGTGCGCGTGCGTGCGCCCCCTACCCTAAAGTGCTGTATTACGTATCAGATACTCGATCCAGCACAGAAAGACTGCTTTACCATGATGCGGTCGGTAAGCAGTTAAAGCCGTACTCCAGGCAAACTGCTAAATATGTACAGTAGGTATAATATATAGTAGACCTGAAGCTGTATTACCTGCAAAACAATGTATAATATTATCCAGCCAGCCCTGCCAGACAGCTCAGCAAGGTTGCTGACTTCATAATTCTCTTCTGCAGTTAGGCAATACAGCTTGGTCACATCTCCGCCCCCAGCAAGTGATTGGACAATGAAAGAGCAGCAAGAGACCGATGAAGTAATCACCCTCCTCTCTCCATCTGTCATATTCCAGGTTGGCACATGTGCATACAGCACACCTGATTGGCACCAAGTATGGCCTCTCCCTCTCTTAACCACTTCAGCCCCGGAAGATTTTACCCCCTTCCTGGCCAGAGCACTTTTAGCGATTCGGCACTGCGTCACTTTAACTGACAGTTGCGCGGTCGTGCGAAGTTGTACCCAAACAAAATTGACGTCCTTAATTTCCCACAAATAGAGCTTTCTTTTGGTGGTATTTCATCACCTCTGCGTTTTTTTTTTGCACTATAAACAGAAAAAAGAGCAACAATTTGGATAAAAAAGCAAAATTTTTTACTTTTTGCTATAATAAATACCCCCCAAAAATATATAAAAAAACACATTTTTTTCCTCAGTTTAGGCCAATTTGTATTCTTCTACATATTTTTGGTAAAAAAAAAAATCACAATAAGCGTATATTAATTGGTTTGCGCAAAAGTTATAGCGTCTACAAAATAGGGGATAGTTTTATGGCATTTTTATTATTAATTTTTTTTACATTAGTAATGGCGGCGATCTGCGATTTTTATCATGACTGCGACATTATGGCGGACACATCGGACACTTTTGACACTATTTTGGGACCATTGTCATTTATACAGCGATTAGTGCAATAAAAATGCACTGATTACTGTGTAAATGTCACCGACAGGGAAGGGGTTAATCACTAGGGGGGCGATGAAGGGGTTAAGTGTGTCCTAGGGAGTGATTCTAACTGTGGGGGAGGGGCTAACTAGGACATGACAGCGATCACTGCTCCCGGTGACAGGGAGCAGTGATCTCTGTCATGTCACAAGGCAGAACGGGGAAATGCCTTGTTTACATAGGCATCTCCCCGTTCTACCTCTCCACACCGCAATCGGGGGCCACCGACGAACATCGAGTTCCCGGGACCCGCGGGCACGCTCCCGCGGCGGGCACGCGCACGCCCGAAAGGTGCCAAATTTAAAGGGACGTAACTGTACGCCCATTTGCCTGCCTGTGTCATTCTACCAACGTACATCTGTGTGCGGCGGTCGGAAAGAGTTAAGCCTCGTACACACAGTATGATTGTTGGCCAACCGAGCGTCTGATTTTTGTCAAAAGGGCGTGTGCCAGAATCTTGTCTTGCATACCAACGGCACACAATTGTCGTGCCACAAACACGAACGTAGTGACGTACTATGAGGAATTTCAGCTCTTGAGCGCCACCCTTTGGGCCCCTTCTGCTAATTTCATGTTTGGTGAGCATTGATTCCGATCATGCGTGTTTGTACTTTCGACTTTTGTGTGACGGATTTGTGTACTGACCATATGAAAATCTGACGTCAAACCCTTGTCCGCCAAAAATTTACTAGCCTGCCATCCAACATTTGTTGACCGAAAGTTGGACAATTGTCAAAAGGAGCGTACTAACGGTAATATTTTAGGACAACAGTCTGTGAACAGACAATCCCCTGCCAACAATTGAACTGTGTGTACAAGGCTTTAATATACTTAGAAATCCCTTTTCAATTCCATGGGTGGGGGAAGAAGATTGATTAGAATGGGAACTATTTTGCAGATATTGATTTATTTGTGGGTTACATCTCATTCGCTTATCTCTATTCTGCTAATAAAAAGAATCCCATTATGTCTGTAAATAATGTAACATTGTATACACCGCAAGACTGATAGAAAATAAACGCATCCTGAGCTCCTTCCCCTCATTCCTCAGTGCTCGTGACACTTTTACTTTTTTTAGCCTCTACTTATTACAAATGTATTTAATACCAGAAATTACACAGAGTTCTTAGCCGTTTCTTTAGAACATCAATTTTTTAAAATTACTTTTTTTATAAACTGGAGGATTACAAAACCTCCCACTGTTCCCCTCCCGTGATCCGCTCCGCTACGTTTGCCATTTTCCGAGATTTTGCTAATGTTTGCATTTAATTGACAGAACACACTTATTATTAGCTTTTTTTTTATTGTTTGATTCCTTCCTGTTTTGTACCGTAATTATTCAGCAGGAAAAGCTTCATCTTTCAACCATGTTTGCTTAATATTTTCCTTTCTAAAGATGATGAATGCCAGAAGGGTTTATCAGGGAGCCCACATTTTTGGAGTAGTGTTTAGAGCTGTATGGTCAGAGAGCTGAGATTGAAATATAACGCTGTTCTCTTTCATTTTTTACTTCCTCTTTCCTTTCTCTTTCATTTTATTTTTAATTTAATTTAATATTCTCTTCTCTTCCATTCATGATTGCTCAAACTTGCACTTGTTTTTTCCATCCAGATTCCTGGTGCTCAACTTGAGGATTACATGAGGCAATTTTGTACATGGAGAGAGAGAGGCAATGCCAAAACACAACCCTTTCTTCTCCTTCTTTCCTTTGCTTTCCCTTTTATTTTATTTTATTTTCATCTCCTCCTCTCATGATTTCTCGAAGGTACTGTTCAGAGACTTGGTCAGAAAAGCAACATCAAAACACAAAGTCTTCCTCCTTCTTTCCCTTTTCTTTGCTTCAATTTGAATTTGTTGTATTTTATTTTCATTTCCTCCTCTCATGATTGCTTAAACTTGAACTTGTTTTTCCATCCAGATTCCTGGTGCTCAACCTGAGGATCACATGAGGCCCTTTTGGACATGGTCAGAGAGGCAACATCAAACATTCTTCTTCTTCTTTCTTCTTTCTTCTTTCTTCTCTTTCTTCTTCTTTCCTCTTTCTTCTTTCTTCTTCTTCTTTTTTCTTCTTTTTTCTTCTTTTTCTCTTTTCATTTTCATCTCTTCTCATGATTGCACAAACTTAAACCTTTTTTTCCTTTCAGATCCCTGGTGTTCAACCAGAGGATCACTTGAGACTCTTTGGTACATGGTCAGAAAAGCAACATCAAAACACAAAGCTGTTCTTCTTACCTTTCCCTTTTATTTTACTTTATTTTATTTTCTTCTCCTCCTCTCATGATTTTTCATACTTACACCTTTTTTCTATTCAGATACCTGGTGTTCACCCAGAGGACCAGATGGATACTAAAATGGAAATGTATCATCACACAGAGTGGTACTGTGGATACATAGACAATATAAAAGTGCCACGTCCTATAACTACATATGCAAAAGGAAAAAGAAAGGGACTTTGGACTTTGTAGGCACAGTAACACCAAGTATATATTACAAAAATAATTTATTGAAAAAAACACATATAAATAGAGCACCAGTAAAAAAAGCCACAAATCACATGAATGCACAAGGATATACAGTAAAACTATTGCTATACAAGACCATCTAGATACATAGTGACTTGGACATCAGGATGAATATCCAGGGTAGACACAGGTCCGAGAAAATGGCTGGATAGCAGGTCAACGGAAGGTTACTTCATATCAAAGAAATGCTCAACATGTTACGCGTGTCTTCACGCTTCTTCAGGAGCAGAAAATGTGTTGTGGCTAATCAAAGTACATAAACATATAGTTAGTGTATAAAACCCTAAAACAGACATGTACATGTACAGACATGTACAGACATGTACAAACATGTACAAAGTACTTTGATTCAAGAACCTGTGCTGGTCAGACCACTACGGCAAAGGATAGGCCACCAAGAAGGGGGCAATGAAAAGTCACCACGGGGGCGTGCAGAACACAGTACCATGCTGTATCTAGGGGGTAGGTAATGGTAGAGGAATTATAAAGTCCATAAATTAGCTAAATTTAGAAACAGGACAGAGGGTAGGGAAAGGACGGGGGGGGGGCAAAAACATACTTACTAGGTAAATATATCTATAATCCTCTAGAGTGGCCTGCAGATATAGGAGGAGGAGAGCGGTACAATTGAGCACCACACGTAGGGTTCACAAAGGGTATGCGAACAATTCATGTAGCCTGCAAGAAGATATGGAACTATGTTCAATAATAATAATAGTGTAACACAGCTAACTCACCAATGGCTGGATTGTTTAGAGGGCTATGTAGCATAAAGACAGTGAATCCTGGTAGGGCTAATATGGATAGGTATGGATACGTAGAAAGGCCCCAAGGTCACAGGTTGCTATATAGATACAAAGGCCAAGGTGTACAAGGAGTAATCCTACTGTAAAAGCAGCATTCCCTAAAATAAAACACTGAAAAGGGGGGGGGGGGGGAGAGAGGGGCCAGCAAACAAAGTAAAAAAAATTTTACTTGATTTCTCAAACATATTTTTTTTCTATTCAGATCCCTGGTGTTCAACCAGAGGACCACATGAGGCTCTTTAGTACATGGTCAGAAAAGCAACATGACAACACAAAGTCTTTCTCCTTTATCTTTTTTTTTATTTTCTTCCATTTCATTTCATATTATTTTTATTTTATGTTCATCTCCTCCTCTCATGATTTCTCAAACGTACCATTCAGAGACTTGGTCAGAAAAGCAACACACAAAGAATTCCTCCTTCTTTCCCTTTTCTTTTTTTCAATTTTATTTTCATTCCCTCCTCTCATGATTGCTCAAACTTGCACTTGTTTTTCCATCCAGATTCCTGGTGCTCAACCTGTGGACCACATGAGGCCCTTTGGTACTATTTGTGGGGCCTTAGACTCCAGTAGTAGGATGTGGTATGAGTTTATCCCCACCATGGATCCAAGGCAAATCCCACAGGTTTGAGATTTGTGTTCCCAGCAAATTGTAATGCGCAGAATACCCAGGGATCCTTTTTTTAAAAAAACATAATGCATTGCATGACCTTTAGACAATGACCATCAGACTTTGAAGGGTAATTAAGGGGGCTTTATCATAAGCCAGCAGCCTCACTATAAAAAGGAGCACAGAGCAGCCATTGGGGACTATTTATAAAATATTAATTGCACACATTTCGGAAGCATTCGTGCAAGCTG
Organism: Aquarana catesbeiana; assembly: GCF_042186555.1. Classification (NCBI taxonomy): domain Eukaryota; kingdom Metazoa; phylum Chordata; class Amphibia; order Anura; family Ranidae; genus Aquarana; species Aquarana catesbeiana. The sequence continues at coordinate 15,745,924 of NC_133327.1, forward strand.
AACAAAATATCCTGTATTTTTTCAAAAAGATTTATGCCATCGCCATCTAGTGGTGTCGTTTTCTGAAATACCTCAAGGAAAAAACTATATCAAATTTTGGCCACTAGGTGGAGCTGACAATACAGGCATTAATTTCTTATAAAAAGTTTGGGATATTTTGTTCAACTTGCATGAATGCTTTTGACATTCATACAACAAATGATTTATGAATCATAGTATAGGTGAATTGGGAGCTGTTGCAGGCAAAACTGGCAAACTAAATAGGGATTGATTAGGGTCAGGCTGAAAATTGTACTTTATTTCTGATTGCTAGGGCTTCCACAGCCAAATACAGTATGTACTACCAGTGTACGCTCTTACTGAGACTGTCTTTGCAAACTGTACTTTTGTGTAATACCAGATACGTATTTAAGGTAGACCCCAAGCATGCTCTGTAAAAGATTTGTGTATTTTCCAGTACCTAGACAGGGTCATCCAGTGCCAAGGGTAAGGATCCAGAATTGCTCCCCCACTGTTAATATATGCTGTAGAATAGGTGTACTGCCCTGCATCCATTCTTTACCCCTATTGCTCCGCTGTGCCGGGGGCAGCTTCCCCTCCTGCCCACCCCTTGTCCCGGCCCTGGTATTTTCAATGCTCCCCTTCGAAGCCACAAGAAAAGACTCTCTTCTCATTGTATGGTATTTTTAAAGAAACAGGCATGAATTGAACGCAGGCAGATCCATCCATCCATTTCTACCCAGCAGTATGCAGTGGGTGAATTGATTTTGAATGAGCGAATAGCAGTAATCCCTGCTAGCCATTGTAACATTTCCCCAGTATATCTGCAGTATTGACCATCTCTTGTATCATGTCTGCAGTCTTTGAGCATCTCCTGTATCATGTCTGCAGTCTCTGACCACCTCTTGTATCATGTCTGCAGTCTCTGATCATCTCCTGTATCATGTATGCAGTCTCTGACCGTCTCCTGTATCATGTCTGCTGTCTCTGACCATCTCCTGTATCATGTCTGCAGTCTCTGATCATCTCCTGTATCATGTATGCAGTCTCTGACCATCTCCTGTATCATGTCTGCTGTCTCTGACCATCTCCTGTATCATGTCTGCAGTCTCTGACTATCTCCTGTGTAATCTCTGCAGTCTTTGACCATCTCCTGTATCATGTCTGCAGTCTCTGACCACCTCTTGTATCATGTCCGCAGTCTCTGATCATCTCCTGTATCATGTATGCAGTCTCTGACCGTCTCCTGTATCATGTCTGCTGTCTCTGACCATCTCCTGTATCATGTCTGCAGTCTCTGATCATCTCCTGTATCATGTATGCAGTCTCTGACCATCTCCTGTATCATGTCTGCTGTCTCTGACCATCTCCTGTATCATGTCTGCAGTCTCTGACTATCTCCTGTGTAATCTCTGCAGTCTTTGACCATCTCCTGTATCATGTCTGCAGTCTCTGACCATCTCTTGTATCATGTCTGCAGTCTCTGATCATCTCCTGTATCATGTATGCAGTCTCTGACCGTCTCCTGTATCATGTCTGCTGTCTCTGACCATCTCCTGTATCATGTCTGCAGTCTCTGACCATCTCCTGTGTAATCTCTCCAGTCTTTGACCATCTCCTGTATCATGTCTGCAGTCTCTGAACATCTCCTGTATCATATATGCAGTCTCTTAGCGTTTCCTGTATCATGTCTGCAGTCTCTGACCATCTCCTGTGTAATCTCTGCAGTCTTTGACCATCTCCTGTATCATGTCTGCTGCCTCTGACCATCTCCTGTATCATATAACAAAGAAAAAAGAAAGGGAACTGGGGCTCATCCTAAATAAACTCCGGTATCCTCGAGTGAAGAGATAAGGCCAGAAAAACAGCCTCACCCGTATTAAAAAGGATCCGGTTCCACCGTCAGCCTGAGGTATCCTAGTGATTCTACTGGAAACCTCTAGGGGTGGTTGTCCTCTGAATATAACATATCAGCATATATAAAAAAAATCTGGAAAGAACCCAAAGCAATTCTTCAAAGAGGACAAACCGGTGGAAAGCTATTTATCATTTATTGATTATCCAATTAATTTAACAATTACAAAAATAGTGAAAAAAGCTACAACTATCTCCAACACATGGTTAAAAAAGACTTAAAGTCTTAATAAGACACCGGTGGCCACCATTCCTAGATCGCACCTTTCATATCCCTCACTGACACACATACACACGCAGACTAAAGCCGATCCTCAGATCGGATTGGAAAAGTAATGTCCTTGGAACACTGAAAAATACTAATATATGGATGTAGGTGGAAAAAAATTACTTTCCGTGGGGAATATTTGGAGTGTTGATTGAGGACATTCAAGGAAAATAAAGTGTTTTGAAGTTCCAAATGCTGGTGCAGTGTGAATGTTTCCTCGGTATTTGGCCGCTGTGGATACTATGTTTCAAAGTCTATTGTGTAACTATCAAATGCGCGCTATAGCTGAAGATCAAAGACTAGTGTCAGATATGTTTCAGAAAAACTTAACACAAGTGCCTGGCGGAATGTGCTGATAGTATTTCCTTAAACAGGCAATAGGAGTATGATACAGCTCACCGTTTCTTCGTGTATATAGCTGATGCCTTAGGCATCTAGTCTTGATATCTGTAATCCATCGTCCATCATCCCGGCAGCTGCGAAGAGGGCCGGATACGGAATGAGAGGTAAAGGCAGTTTCATCTGTCAAGGGTTGATGTCATTGTCCGTGTCAGAGAAAGGGGCCTCAAAATCAGCAGAAGCTCACCGCAGATGATGGACTGAGACACTACCGCCAGTGATAGTTACATCAGTTTCCAATTTCCAATGACTAGTGGTGGCCCGAGGAGGGTAGAGGGGGGGATCAAGCTAGTGGATGGGGGTCACCGCGTCCTCACCACAGATACCATGATAGCATCTCCTGTATCATGTCTGCAGTCTCTGACCATCTCCTGTATTATGTATGCAGTCTCTGACCATCTCCTGTGTAATCTCTGCAGTCTCTGACCATCTCCTGTATCATATCTGCAGTCTCTGACCATCTCTTGTATCATGTCTGCAGTCTCTGACCATCTCCTGTATTATGTATGCAGTCTCTGACCATCTCCTGTGTAATCTCTGCAGTCTCTGACCATCTCTTGTATCATGTCTGCAGTCTCTGACCATCTCCTGGATCATGTCTGCAGTCTCTGACCGTCTCCTGTATCATGTCTGCTGTCTCTGACCATCTCCTGTGTAATCTCTGCAGTCTCTGACCATCTCCTGTGTAATCTCTGCAGTCTCTGACCATCTCCTGTATCATGTCTGCTGTGTCTGACCATCTCTTGTATCATGTCTGCAGTCTCTGACCATCTCCTGTATTGTGTATGCAGTCTCTGACCATCTCCTGTATCATGTCAGCAGTCTCTGACCATCTCCTGTATCATATCTGCAGTCTCTGACCATCTCCTGTATCATGTCTGCAGTCTCTAACCATCTCCTGTGTAATCTCAGCAGTCTCTAACCATCTCCTGTGTAATCTCAGCAGTCTCTGACCATCTCCTGTGTAATCTCAGCAGTCTCTGACCATCTCCTGTGTAATCTCAGCAGTCTCTGACCATCTCCTGGGTAGAGACTGCAGAGATTGCACAGCATAAGTAATAATTTTCTAGCAAAAAAATGATGATTTTTACATGTAGGAGAGAAGTGTCAGAATTGGCCTGGGTGACAAGGGGTTAATTACCATAAGTAATATATAAATAATTATTATATATTGTTTTTTTACAGTACTATATTTTCAAAAACTGAACTCAAGCAGGTGGCTTAACAGACAAATGACTGAAGTTTGAAGTTATAACTTCCAACAAGTAATTTCACAGTAAATAGATAAATAATAAATTATTATCTTATAACATATAGCATAATAATATATGATTTAGCTTGATTATAACTGTACCTTTTCAGCAGCAGCAGATTCTCATTCTCTTAACTGTGTGAGAAAAACATAGGACTATGGGTAAATCTTATACTGTATTATATACACTCTAATGCCCCGTACACACGGTCGGATTTTCTGATGGAAAATGTCCGATCGGAGCGTGTTGTCGGATATTCCGGCCGTGTGTGGGCTCCAACGGACATTTTCCATCGGATTTTCCAACACACAAAGTTGGACAGCAGGAGATAAAATTTTCCGACAACAAAATCCGTTGTCGGAAATTCCGATCGTGTGTACACAAATCCGACGGACAAAGTGCCACGCATGCTCAGAATAAATAAAGGGATGAAATCTATTGGCCACTGCCCCGTTTATAGTCCCGACGTACGTGTTTTACGTCACCACGTTTAGAACGATCGGATTTTCCGACAACTTTGTGTGACCATATGTATGCAAGACAAGTTTGAGCCAACATCCGTCGGAAACAATCCTAGGATTTTGTTGTCGGAATGTCCGAACAAAGTCCGACCGTGTGTACGGGGCATTATTGTAATTAAGAGGGCTGGGCTGGAAGGGAGCATTTGTCTTTTAGACACATGTCCCCCTTCTATGACACTGCAGTGAGAGGCGTGCCTCCACTGCAGCATTTTTATTGGACAGCTTGGGCCAATGGTACTTTACCATTGGTCCAAGACTCCAAGCTGTCCATTGAGGTTAATGCCTCTGACAAGAAGTGAGGAGAGGCACTGTGAGCTCATCCTCTCAATCTAGCTGCATGCAGAGTGTGCCAGCTTGTATTTAAACTGGCCGCTCTGTATGTAGCTTCTGACAGGCTGCGCAAGAAGCCTCGTATCTCAGGAAGCATAGATGATATGACCCCCAAATTTTGACCAGTGGCAAGGTAGGTCTTTGTGACCCCTGGTCGCCGAGTTAAGACCCTCAAAGTTTTTTTTTTTTATGTTAATGGCAGTTGAGGCTCTGCCTCACCTGCCTCCCCTGACTGCATGTCCCTGGAACAAGGCCCTTGATGATCTCAGTACAACAACAACAAGAGTAAGGAAAAAAGTTATATTTGAAAAACCTGCTTGATTTACCCAACTTTATTTGTGAAGTAGGAAATCAGCATTTATAAAGTAAACCTATACTTAGGATTTGGCGCAGTCTCTCGGCTGCACATTAATGTACGCCTTCTCCGAGAGACCGATATGATGACAGATGTAACCAGTAATTAAATGGTGACTGTGATGACACAGGCTGCTGCTCCCAGTGGGGGGATAACAGATTCCACATCAAAAATTGGATGCGTAATTAAGATTCCAGAATCATAGAAGAAATCTGCATATTCAGCATCTGGCCCCTTTACTAACAAGACGAGCCGCTTATCGCCGGGCCCTCGCCGAGAAACACTCGAGGTTTGATTGTTCGTTGCGAACCGTCAAGAGCTTCGCTGATCGCTCTTTGTTAACGGTGGAAGAACGATTGCCCGGGGGGGGGGGGGCTCTGGAAGAACTTGGCTTGCTATTAAAAAAAAAAATGTTTATTAAGCCCCCTCGCTGCCACCTGCCAGGACCGTGCGGAATAACTTGAATGTCTGGATGGCGACTTCTCGGCATATCCTATCTTAAATCAATCAGTTTTAGAGCCCGAGATTCATCCATAGTGCTCGTCGAAAGGGGTGATGGTATACCGATGCCTTTAACCCTTTCACTGCCGGGCCCGCAAACCCTTAATTGCTATCACATTGCCGGCTCATTTAAACTGTTGTGATTTAACGCACTGAATCGCTTTCGCCCGGCTTCCCCATACTAAAAATAATGCCTGTGCCCATCCCTGCGCTGCACATTCTCAAAATACCAATTTTCCTTCCGCGTTTTTGTGCATGGTGAGGCCCGTACGAGTCAAAATGCATCTAAATAGCCCAGTAAACAATTCCAGTATCCAGAATACATTAAAGTGATTATTAAGGTTAAGATAAAAAAAAAAAAAAAAAAAAAAAAAACAAGCAAACAAATATGTTATACTTACCTGCTCTGTGCAATGGTATTGCACAGAGCTGCCCCAAACCTCCTCTTCTGGGGTCCCCCGCCTGCTCTCTTGGCTTCACCTCTTCCTCATGCACCATCATGGAAAGCCAGGTGCCATGGGGCGCTTCCAAGCTAGGCTGTGTGCGTCCATAGATACACACAGCGCAGCTTGGCCCCGTCCCCCACTCTCTACTCACTGGATTTGATTGGCATCAGCATGAGACAATGGCTCCTGCTGCTGCCTCTCTGTCCTGCAAATGCAGGGAGAGAAGAGAGAGCTACTAGAGATGGGCACAGCGTAGATCAAGTAAGGTATACGTGCCCCAGACGACGTCATTGTATGACGAAACGCGCGTCGGGCGGTAGGACGTATCGCGTGCTGTTCCCGGAGAGTCACCAGCGCTCGCAGGCCGGCCGGCTACTTGTTGCTTGATTTTATCTTCCACATTTTAAGTGTTACTCTTTTTTACTAACAAATTATATTTACAGTAATACACTATGAGAGGTCCTTTCTTTTTTATGCCCTGATGTCACGATACCGGAGGGTCCCTTCCACCTAATGTATATCGATCCTGGATCAGTGTCCCCTGGAAGCTTGTTTCCTGACATGTCCTAGAAAGGCCTTGGCTGGGTTTAAAGTCACAAGCTCTTTATGGCTTGCCTCTGGTAAGTATGCATTTGCTTTGGTGTTCCACTATCACTGGTGATGGAAGATTGCACTTTCCCACTCTGAGCCCAGCTTATAGCATACTGTTTAGACTTTTTGCAACTTTTTCTTTTGTTATCACTTTTTTATACACTTTTTTGTGCACTTTATATTACTATTATCATTATCATTGTGATTATCACACTTATTTGATCATATTTTAGCGCAGCTATTTTTTGTCAAGGTATAAAAATGACCCTCTCTCAACAAAATAAAGCATGGAGACATGAATAGGTGAGTTAATACTAAAAATGAATGAAATAGCTTTTGTGTTTTTTGTGATCAGGTACAGTTTAGTTCCACTTTAAGGCTAATTTCTCTTCTTAATAAATGTTCTTTTACTACAGGCAGCAGTAAAATACCACATTATGGCCACTAGATGGAGCTGAGGAGCTTAGGAAATACACATGTCTTTATAACAAGAGATTCAACATAAAAATTCTATAGAAAATTAGACAATAAATGTAATCATTATTTACATCCTAATGTTGTATAGAAGTGTTACATAGTATCTGTTATATTGTAATAAATGAAACAGTTGGTTACATCTATGTGCTCTAATGCTTTCCAGCCACTTAAGGACCAGGCCTTTCTGACACATTTTGTTTACAAGTACAAATTAGTATATAACCCAATTTTTGGTAACATATAAAAAATGTTGTTACACTCAGTAAATACAGTGCCTTGTAAAAGTATTCATACCCCTTGAAATTTTCCACATTTTGTCATGTTACAACCAAAAACGTAAATGTATTTTATTGGGATTTTATGTGATAGACCAACACAAAGTGGCACTTAATTATGAGGTGGAAGAAAAATGATAAATGGTTTATAACATTTTTTACAAATAAATATGTGAAAAGTGCGGTGTGCATTTGTATTCAGCCCCCGGAGTCAATACTTTGTAGAATCACCTTTCACTGCAATTACAGCTGTCTTTTTGGGGATGTCTCTACCAGCTTTCCACATCTAGAGAGTGAAATTTTTGCCCATTCTTCTTTGCAAAATATCTCAAGCTCTGTCAGATTGGATGGAGAGCGTCTGTGAACAGCAATTTTCAAGTCTTGCCACAGATTCTCAATTGGATTTATGTCTGGACTTTGACTGGGCCATTCTAACACATGAATATGCTTTGATCTAAACCATTCCATTGTAGCTCTGGCTGTATGTTTAGGGTTGTTGTCCTGCTGGAAGGTGAACCTCCGCCCCAGTCTCAAGTCTTCTGCAGATTCTAATGGCCTGTACACACGACCGGTTTTCCTGTCGGAATAAACACCGAAGGTTTCTCCAACGGAATTCCACTCAAGCGGTCTTGCATATACACGGTCACACCAAAGTCCGACTGTCCAGAACGCGGTGACGTACAACACGTATGACGGGACTAGAAAAAGGAAGTTCAATAGCCAGTAGCCAATAGCTTCCGACTCGTACTTGCTTCTGAGCATGCGCCGTTTTTGGTATGTCGGAACAGCATACAGTCGAGCGGGTTTCCTGATAGAAATTAGTTCCGTCCGAAACATTTAGAACATGTTCACTATCTAAGTCTGTCAGAATTTTCGACGGAAAAAGTCTGATGGGGCATACACATGGTCGGAAAATACGATGAAAAGCTCCCATCTGACTTTTTCTGACGGACATTCCGATCGTGTGTACGCAGAATAACAGGTTTTCTTCTAAGATTGCCCTGTATTTGGCTCCATCCATCTTCCCATCAACTCTGACCAGCTTCCCTGTCCCTGCTGAAGAAAAGCATCCACACAACACGATGCTACCGCCACCATGTTTCACAGTGGGGATGGTGTGTTCAGAGTGCTGTGCAGTGTTAGTTTTCCGCCACATGTACCGTTTTTTACTTTTTTAGGACAAAAAGTTCAATTTTGGTCTCATCTGACCAGAGCACCTTCTTCCACATGTTTCTGTGTCCCCCACATGGCTTCTGGCAAACTGCAAACGGACTTATAACTTATAATAATTTTTTCAACAATGTCTTTCTTCTTGACACTTTTCTATAAAGGCCAGATTTGTGGAGTGCACGACTAATAGTTGTCCTGTGGACAGATTCTCCCACCTGAGCTGTGGATCTCTGCAGCTCCTCCAGAGTTACCATGGGCCTCTTGGCTGCTTCTCTTTGCCCGGCCTGTCAGTTTAGGTGGACGGCCATGTCTTGGTAGACTTGCAGTTGTGCCATACTCTTTCCATTTTCGGATGATGGATTGAACAGTGCTCCGTGAGATGTTCAAAGCTTGGGATATTTTTTTATAACCTAACCCTGCTTTAAACTTCTCCATAACTTTATCCCTGACCTGTCTGGTGTGTTCTTTGTCCTTCATGATGCTGTTTGTTCATTAGGGTTCTCTAACAAAACTTTGTTTTGTTGGAGAACAGCAGAACAGCTGTATATATACTAAGATTAAATTACACACAGGTGATACATAAACCCAATCTCACAATTGGTTGCTGGTCCCCTCATACATCACTTTGGTTTAACCCAAATTTAACAGAATTTCAAGCATTACCTGATTCTTGCTCGTGGGTTGCAAGAGGCATCAGGTATCTGGTGGATGTCAGTGATGGGGATGCACTGCTCACGTTTGATAGGCTGAAGAAAAGGTTTGAATTGCCAAACTCCTTTTTCTTTCAGTTCTGGCAGCCCTGTCATGCCTATAGGTCACAGTTTCAATCTCCTACATTCCCTTTAAAGAAAGATGATCTAGAATCCCTTCTTAGAGACGACACTCTTCTTAAACAGTTATCCACAATTTACAAAGCGTTTCAACCCTCTATTCATGCAGGCCTTAAACCCCTGCACACCCTATGGAGAGCAGAAGATCAGGAACTAGACAACGAAGATTGGGAATATATGTGGGAGTTTCAATTTCAATATCTCAAAGCATCCAGAGACAGATTAATTAAATTCAAAATAATACATAGAAGTTATTTTACACAACAAAGGTTGCATCTCTTTTACCCTACTAGCCCCTCTTGCTGTTGGAGATGCCTCAATGCCCCCCCACGGGCTTTCTCCATGTGTTCTGGGAATGCCCGCAGATTCAATCCTACTGGCAAGAGGTGACCCATATTGTAACGACCTTGACAACAATACCTGTCCTACTAAAATTGAAGGAGGAAAGGGATAAAGAGCCACAAGGCCCTAATTCGGACTTTACAGGCAAGATGGACAATGGTATGCTCCGTACACACGGTCGGATTTTCCGATGGAAAATGTCCGATCGGAGCGTGTTGTCGGAAAATCCGACCGTGTGTGGGCTCCATCGGACATTTTCCATCGGATTTTCCGACACACAAAGTTGGAGAGCAGGAGATAAAATTTTCCGACAACAAAATCCGTTGTCGGAATTTCCGATCGTGTGTACACAAATCCGACGGACAAAGTGCCACGCATGCTCAGAATAAATAAAGAGATGAAAGCTATTGGCCACTGCCCCGTTTATAGTCCCGACGTACGTGTTTTACGTCACCGCGTTCAGAACGATCGGATTTTCCGACAACTTTGTGTGACCGTGTGTATGCAAGACAAGTTTGAGCCAACATCCGTCGGAAAAAATCCTAGGATTTTGTTGTCGGAATGTCCGAACAAAGTCCGACCGTGTGTACGGGGCAGTATAGTGCAAAAATATATTTTATTAACAATGAATCATATCAAAACGGGTCAAGTAAAAAAGAATTAAAAACATACGATAGGCATATGATAGTAATGAGTATCTAGTCTGAACAAGAAGGTAGACACCAAATGAACGGCAGTGAGCCCCTGTGCGTCAACGCATTTCGCTATTTTGCTTCGTCAGGACACACTTGGGGCAGCCGAAAGGAACAGGTCTCACTTGTCAGCATAGAATTATCTCCACATGGAGAAAAACTCCCAGATGATCACCAGAGAATTACCATGTAAAACAGGAGGCAGTTTCTTACTAGTGCCAGTGACCGTGTAAAGGGCTGATGGCGTAGCAATATCTACTTATAAATATAAACTCGAATGGTTCACCGGGGGAGGAAGGAGACAAAGGTAGGTATCCAGATTATTCAAAGGAGAGTGATAGAAAAGGAAAGGGTAGAACACCACCTTTCCACCTGTTTTCGGTCCACAATTACAGTGGCTTCAACAGTAATCCAATGTGGACAAATTATATATTCCTTTAAAGCTGGATATATCGAACTCTCCTACATCTGCCCACAGTCAGTATGGTTATATAAACTCCCTAGATATATTTAGACAGGCTATAATAGCATGAGGTTCAGTATCTCCCCCGGGAACGAACAGGCCACCTAAAAGTCGGGGTATATCTATTAGGGTTAGTTTACTCTCTGGCTTTTGCCAGGGCCACCCAAACCCTATTGGGTATCCTGTTATGTTATCCTACAAAGGCCATTGTGCTCAAATGGAAGTCAGACAGGCCCCCTACCTTATCATTTTGGAAACATCTAGTTAACTCCGTTGTTTCTCAATATAAGGCAACCTACTTTTTCCAGGGCTGCCCCAAAAAATTCCAGAAGGTTTGGGACTAATGGACAAATTCAGAATACACTATTGATGATCAAACTACTGATGGTTGGAACCCTCCCAATTAACGGTGATTATAAACTGACCCCTGGTTTATAGTTGATATTTGTTGACCACTATTACTTGCATTAGTAGGTATGAGAGTGGCTGGGGTATTAATAATGCTATTGTCGATTGTCCTGGCGCATCAAGAGGAGCACAAAACTGATAAGTCTTATTAGTCTTGTAGTTTGTTCCTTTAATATTGGACCCTGAGCAACAATTGTTAGTTGTTATGTTAGTCAGGATTTACAATGTAATTTACAAGTCTTTATGTACCCGTTTAGCCTGGGTATGCCCCAAGGCTATGTTTTGTTTAACACACCCTCAAAAACTCTTCAATAAAGAGAAGTTCCAAAAAAATTAGGTGGACTCTAGTTACTAAATATGTGACTTCTGAAGGCAATTGGTTCCACTAGATTTTAGTTAGGGGTATCAGAGTAAAGGGGGCTGATGACAAATGCACGCCACACTTTTCACATATTTATTTGTTAAAAAAAAAAAATTCAAAATTTATATTTTTCCATCCACTTCACAATTATGTGCCTCTTTGTGTTGGTCTATCACATAAAATCCCAATAAAATACATTTACGTTTTTTGTTTGTAAAATTTCAAGGGGTATGAATACTTTTTCAAGGCAGTGTAGATACCCAACATGTCATGTTTTAAAATTGTGCACTCTCATGGAATGGCAACAAACTACGATACTTAAATTCTCCAAAGGTGACACTTTAATCATTTTTTACAGGTTATCAGTTTAGAGTTACAGAGGGGGTCTAGCGCTATAATTATTTCTTTTGCTATAACGTTTGTGGTGATACCTCACATGTGTGATGCGAACACCATTTACATATGCGTTCATGACCTACGTATGCGTTCCCTTCTGCAAGTGAACGCATGGGGGCACTTTACATTTTTCAAAATTATTTATTTTTACCCTGTCCCTTTAATTTTTTTTTTTATTCCTATCACAAGAAATGTAAACATCCCTTGTGGTAGGAATAAGGGATGACAGGTCCTCTTTATGGAGACATATGCGGTCTATAAGACCCAAAATCTCTCCTCTAACTTTGAAAGCTTCAGATCAAAAAAAAAAAAACATTGACCTCATGCTTTCAAAAACAAAATGTTGACATCCACCCTAGACTGGAAGTGACGTCATGATATTGCTCTGGTCCTCCTAGATCAGGGGTCTCCAAACTTTCTAAACAAGGGGCCAGTTTTCTGTCCTTTAGACTTTAAGGGGGCCGGACTGTTACCAGGGGGAGTAGAAAATGTCCTGGCATCAGTGGGAGTATAGAATGCCACATCTTTAGTGGGAGGATTAACACCCCATCATTGGTGTCAGTCGAAGGAATAGTGCCCCATCATTGGTATCAGTGGGAGGAATAGTGCCCCATATCATTGGTATCAGTGGGACAAATAGTTCCGCATCATTGGTATCAGTGGGAGGAATAGTGTCCCATAATTGGTATCAGTGAGAGAAATAGTGCCCCATCATTGGTATCAGTAGGAGGAATTGTGCCCCATCATTGTTATCAGTGGGAGGAATAGTGTCCCATCATTGGTATTAGTAGAAGGAATAGTGTCCCATCATTGATATCAGTGGGACAAATAGTGCCCCATCATTGGTATCAGTGGGAGGAATAGTGCCCCACCATTGGTATCAATGAGAGGAATAGTGCCCCATCACTGTTGTCGGTGGAAAGAATGGTGCCTCATCATTGATATCAGTGGAAGGAATAGTGGCCCATCATTGGTATCAGTGGGAGGAATAGTGCCCCATCATTGGTATCAGTGGGGGGAATAGTGCCCTATCATTGGTAGGCATAGTACTCCATCATTGGTGTCAGTGGAAGGATTAGTGCCCCAACATTGGTATCAATGGAGGGAAAAGTGCCCCATCATTGGTGTCAGTGAAAGGAATAGTGCCCCATTGTTGGTGTCAGTGGGAGGAATAGTACCCCATTGTTGGTGTCAGTGGGAGGAATAGTGCCCCATCATTGGCGTCAGGGGGAGGAATAGTGCCCCATCGCTGGTGTCACTGGGGAAAATAGTGGTCCATCATTGGTGTCAGTGGGTGGAAGGGTGCTGCCCCATTGTTGGTGTCAGTGGCAAGAATTATGCCCCCATAGTTGGTATCAGTAGGAGGAATAATGCCCCGAGGGCCGGATAAAGGCAAGCAAAGGCTCGCAGTTTGGAGACCACTGTCCTACATCATAAAGGTGAGGAGAGACAATCTGGTCTGCGATTTTGAAGTGGTTTAACCCCGGTACACCACTTCAAAACTGTAACATATATATACGAATTGCGGTATTGAAGTGGCTAGAACTATTACATTGTATCTCTTGTTACAAAAACACATGTATTTCCTATGATCCTCAGCTCCATCTAGTGGCCATAATGTGGTACTGTACTACTGCCCATCAAAAAAATAATATTCGTTCAGAAGAGATAATAGCCTAAAGAACTTTCATTTTTGCCAAATTTGCACAGAATGTACACACAGATTTGCTAGATGAATATTTATGTGGTTTTTTTTTTTAATTTTTTAATCAGACCCCCATAGACTTGTATTGTGAGAAGGAGCAGTAAAGCACAACCACTATGTAGCACTGCACAGGAGGAAGCAAAGCTGCATATGTAATAAACAACATGGCTATATGCATACCTGCATATAGCATACACAAACTATACATAGAAAGAAAGATTTCAAAAATTGGTGTACAAAAAGAGAATTGTGAAGCTAATCTCCTTCACAATGTATGAGCAACAACAAAAAAATAGAAAAGGCTATAATTCCCTTTAAACAAGTTTCCGCCTGACATTTAAATGGTATCGCATTACCACTCGTATCAGGCGTCCCCGTGAAGCGTTAATTGGCTGATTACATGCAAAGTCACTTGTTTTTTTTTTTTTAATTCCCCAAGTGCAAATTTCATTCTGCGGCGACGGGGCGGCGTTTGGAATTACAATGTAAATGTCACACGGAATGGGCTTCTCTGTCCTAGATATTTAAGGTTCATTACCATGCCAACCTACTTGTGGCTCTCGCAAAAAAAAAAAAAAAAAAACAGTGGCGCATTAAACCGCAATCACAGCCTGTCAACATGAGGCCCCGCTAAAAAAGATGCCCCCCCCCCCTTTTCTGTGACCCGCCATCGGAGCATGACCGGCGGTGTGACAGCGAATATTGGACGCCGTGTATTTTGACGGCTGCTGAAATTGCTGCATTTGAGGCAGGGTACTTTTAGGATTAATAAAGATCACATTGTATTATTTTAGATGAAAAGGAAATACTAAACCACCGGGTATAAATAACGTAACATTAAAATAAAGCACGCTTCACAAATACTTTCTATTCTCCTGTTTACTGGGTGAAAGTGTTATTCTTAAAGTGTCAGTCTACCCATAACTGATATATCTGTGTCTGGTGACAGTTCTGTGTCTTGTGCTGAGTTTTCACACCTACAGTGTCCTTTATGAGAGGTTCCCACCCTCCCTGTGCTGAGTTCCCAGGTCTGAACACCTGCTGTGCCTATTATGAGGGATTCCCACCATCCCTGTGCTGAGTTCCTGGGTCTGTACACCTGCTGTGCCCATTATGAAGGGTTCCCACCATCCCTGAGCTGAGTTCCCAGGTCTGTACACCTGCTGTGCCTATTGTGAAGGGTTGCCACCATCCCTGAGCTGAGTTTCTGGGTCTGTACACCTGCTGTGCCCATTATGAGGTGTTCCCACCATCCCTGAGCTGAGTTCCCGGGTCTGTACACCTACTGTGCCCATTATGAAGGGTTCCCACCATCCCTGAGCTGTGTTCCCAGGTCTGTACACCTGCTGTGCCCATTATGAGGGGTTCCCACCATCCCTGTGCTGAGTTTCTGGGTCTGTACACCTGCTGTGCCCATTATGAGGTGTTCCCACCATCCCTGAGCTGAGTTCCCGGGTCTGTACACCTACTGTGCCCATTATGAAGGGTTCCCACCATCCCTGAGCTGTGTTCCCAGGTCTGTACACCTGCTGTGCCCATTATGAGGGGTTCCCACCATCCCTGTGCTGAGTTTCTGGATCTGTACACCTGCTGTGCCCATTACGAGGAGTTCCCATCGTCCCTGTGCTAAGTTACCAGATCTGTACACCCATTGTGCCCATTATGAGGGGCTCCCATCATCCCTGTACTGAGTTACCAGATCTGCACACCCACTGACCCCATTATGAAGGTTTCCCACCATTGATAAGCAGAGGTCCTGGGTCTTGTCACCTGCTGTACTCATTATGAGCAGTTCTCCACGTCTCTGTGCAAAGTTTCCAGGTCTGCACACCTTCTATACCCATTATGAGGAGGTACCACCATTCACGTGCTGAGTTCCCAGATCTACACATCTGTTGTGCTCATCAATGAGGGTCTCCCATCATTAAAGAGCTGAGGTCCTGGGTCTGTACACCTGTGCTCATTATGAGGGGTTCCACTATCCTTGTGATGAGTTCCCTGGTCTGTACAGCTGCTGGGCCCCTTATCCCACTATCCCTGTGCTGAGGTAGCAGGTCTACTCATCCTTCTATACCATTATTTATTTATCCCTATAATGTTCTGAAAGGCTCTCTTTGTTCTAGGAATGTGCCTGCCATGGACAGTGATCTGTATGCGCTGAGAGAAGGGATGTCCAGATGTTTTGAAGGCTGTGTGGAGATGTCACAGAGGTGTACGGGAGAGAACTGGGGGCACAGGAGCACACTTGGGGATACGGGCACCTAGGGCACTCTAGGAGTCACTAGATGATACAAAGCCACTAGGAGTCACTAGATGATACAAAGCACCCAGGGATGAAGTTGGAGACACAAGGTTGCACGGGATGCACTTGAAGTCAATTTATGCCGGGGGGGGGGGTGCACTGGGGTTTACTTGGAGTCACAGGGGTGCCCGAAGCGTGCACTTGAATTACTGGATGACACGGGGCACACTGGGGCTCACTTGGAGATATGGGATGCACAGGGGCATACTTAAAGTTGCTGGATGATATGGGACACACTTGAAGAAACAGTATGCAAAGGGACCCCCCTAAAAGTCATTGGATGACACAGGACACACAGACTCATTTGGAGACACAGGGGTGCACAGGGAAACACTTGGATTCACTGGACGGCACAGGGCACATTGGGGTACACTTAGAGGCATGGAGGTGGACAGTAGGGTTGCCACCTTTTCTTCAAGTCAAACCCGAACACTTTAGCGGTGCACAGCAATTTTTTTTTATAGTATAAACTATAGATATACTTTGCAATTAAATAACATTTCTAATCATATGAAGTTAATCACAAGAGTCCCCCTTTACATCAGAGTCCGCAGAGTTCCTGTTTACATCTGAAGCCACAGAGTTCACCCTTTACATCAGAGTACATAGAGTTCACCCTTTACATCAGAGTACACAGAGTTCCATCTTTACATCAGAGTCCACAAAGATCTCCCTTTACATCAGAGTCCACAGAGTTCCCCCTTTTACATCTGAATCCACAAAGTCCCCCTTTACATCTGAACTTGCAGATTTCCCTTACACTGTAGACTCTGATGTAAGGGAGAACTCTGGGGACTCTGACATAAGGGATGCTCTGGAAACACTGATTTAAGGGGGAACACTGAGAACTCCGATATATGGAGAGGACTCTGATGTAAGGGGGAACATTGCTGCCTCTGGTGTAAGGAGGGACACTGATGTAAGGGGTGCTCTGAGAACCCTAATTTACCTGGGTGTACTCACTCAGAGGCAGGAGAGAGAAGGGGAGGGGAGAGGGGAGACTTCAGTTACAGACAGGGATGGATGGTGAGCTCACTCACCCCTTGGCATTCAGCACCTCTCATCTAGATGTATCTGTGGCTGCTGGGCTTCAAATTTCCGGCCCCCACTTTCTGTTTCTGAGGCACAGTGCCAGGGATTGGAGTGTGGGCAGACACAGAGGGGTAGGGGCGGGAGGAAGAGGTGCAGATCGATCCCTCTCTCCTCTCCCATCTGTATGTGGGTGAGTGGGGGTGTTAGTGCTGGGCAGTGTTAGAGAGTGTAATAGACACTTCCGGCTTAGACAACTGCAGCCAGCAACCCTGCTGGGAGGTCATAGTCCAGTGTGAATAATGTGTCCGGGTTTCAGACAGTCTAAAACCCGGACGCATGATTCCAAATCTGAACTGTCCGGGGTGGCAACCCTAGTGCACAGGGGTGCACTTGGAGTCACTGAATGACATAGGGTGTACTGGGGGCACTTGGAGATACAGTTGGCACAGTTGAAGTCACTGGATGACACAGTGCATACTGGAGCTTACCATAAGACACGGGTGCACAGGAGCCCACTCATCTCTGGATGATATGGAGCTGCATTGGGGCTCATTCAAAGACACAGCGGTGCAGAGGGGCCCCCTAAAATCACTGGATCACATGGGGAACACTGGGCCTCACTTGGAGACATAGGGTGCATAGGGGCATACTTAAAGACACTGAATGTCACAGGACACACGTGAAGACATGGGGTGCACAGGGACACCCTTGAAGTCACTGGATGACCTAGGACACACAGAGACTCACTTGGAGATATGGGGGTGCATAGAGGAACACCCAGAGTCACTGGATGACACAGGATGGATGACACAGGGCACACTTAGAGGCATGGAGGTGCAAAGGGGTACACTTGGAGTCACTGAGTGACATAGGACATACTGGGGAGCACTTGGAGACAACAGGGGTGCACAGTGGCCCACTTGGAATCACTGCATGACATGAGGTACACTGGAGCACACTTGGAGACACTGGGCTGCCAAGTGGAATCACTGGATAACACGGGGTGCACTGGGGCACACTTGGAGACATGGGGGGTGCACATGGGGCACACTTGGAGATATGGGGTATGCACATGGGGCACACTTGGAGATATGGGGTATGCACATGGGGCACACTTGGAGACATGGGGGTGCACATGGGGCACACTTGGAGACATGGGGGGTACACATGGGGCACACTTGGGGACAAGGGGGGTGCACATGGGGCACACTTGGGGACATGGGGGTACGCATGGGGCACACTTGGGGACATGGGAGTGCACATGGGGCACACTTGGAGACATGGGGGTGCACATGGGGCACACTTGGGGACATGGGGGGTGCACATGGGGCACACTTGGAGACATGGGGGGTGCACATGGGGCACACTTGGAGACATGGGGGTGCACATGGGGCACACTTGGGGACATGGGGGGTGCACATGGGGCACACTTGGAGACATGGGGGGTACACATGGGGCACACTTGGGGACATGGGGGGGTGCACATGGTGCACACTTGGAGGCATGGGGGTGCACTGGGGCACACTTGGAGACATGGGGGTGCACATGGGGCACACTTGGAGACATGGGGGGTACACATGGGGCACACTTGGGGACATGGGGGGTGCACATGGTGCACACTTGGAGGCATGGGGGTGCACATGGGGCACACTTGGAGACATGGGGCACACTTGGAGACATGGGGGGTACACATGGGGCACACTTGGAGTTACTGGATGACAGAGTGGCACATGCACATAGAGACATAAGGTGCACTTGGAGTCATAAGATAACATGGGGACCGGGGGTGTCGTTAAAATCACTGTGCAGACTGGGGTACAGCCTGTCTCCTGATTGGTCCTTGCGTTGGCACTCTGGGTGAAACCTTGAAGTTCCAGTGGTCATGCATCAGAGAGGACACCCAGCACTGGATCCCAGGAGAGGTGAACGAGACAATGACAATATTCCTACAGTCGATTTAGGGAACAAGGTCTCCTGTGCCTTTTACCAAATGTTATTCCAACTGTAGGATTGGTGTTCTCCATTTTAATTGCTGCATTAGCTGCCTGTGCTGGAAAGTCAACCCTGGTAATGTTCAGCATAGATTTCCTGCCACTTCCTGTCCTGGAGATGCAACAGAAAATTAGAGGAAATCTCTTCAATGTGAGGGAAATTCCATCTTAGACAGTTGTCACCAATCCAAAGAGTTCACCTCTGTTCCTGTTCCGGTGGCAACTCCAAACTTTAGATTTAGTTTGTTCAGTTTCGTTCTTTTTTCTTTAATCAGAACTAAGGGCTGTTCCTTCAGCAGGATCCCCTTATCTCTTCATATATCTGCATATTCTTGTCAATTTACTTCTTTTCATTTCTTATGAGGAGAGAGCAGGCTTCTGATCTAGAGAAGGTCACATCTAAAATATATGTGCTAACACTGATCTTTAATACATCCAATAGTCATCTAATTATCAACTTTACTCATCCAAGACCCTGGAGTGAAGGTGCTAAATTGTCCAATATATATACCTTAAATTCTTCATTATTCCTTATGTGAAGTTTTTTATTCTTTATTAAAGTATGCATTTTTAAAAATAAAAATTTAAAATGTGCATATCTACATACTCTGAGGGAAAACGGTCTTTTTTATGTTTTATATATAAAGCTGAAATTAAAGTGTGTGTGTCAAGCCAGAACTTTTTATTTCGATAGATGTGGGCCTCTTTTTGATTTCTTTTTTTTGATTTTTTTTTTTTTTTTTTACTTACTGTTTAGTGCAGTTAGCATTAAAATGCCCTACATTGGAGAGTTGGACTGCCACTCAACCCTAATAGTGAGTAGGAAAAAATAAATAATTAAATAAATAAAAAAGACCAGGCCCCACCTAGGAACCCCCAACACCAATCACAGTTTGGGACATATTTCCATGATAAGTTTTTACCAACCAAAACGTAGGAAAGGAGACGTCTCCCCTCATAGGGAGCGTATATACAGAAAGTAGTTCAATGCACTTGCAACATGTACAGTTATAGGTGTTATATTAAATCTGACCTCCAGCCTTCTCTTCAGTCTTGCACAGTTGTACAGACTCCTCTTTTGCACTGAAATCACTGCACACTATGAGCTTCTCACAATATGCATTCAAAGCAACACGTCAAGTAGAGACCGCCTCGTTTTCTGGCCCTCCCACCAGCCATAATCTGCCTCCATTACATGGAGAAGCACAGATCAGTGCTGAGACAAGGTCATCTAGAGCCCAGGGCAAGCATGCCAAATTGTGCCCCCCCAAGATGTATTTGCATTATGTGTCAGCAAAAATCACCCCCCCTCAACAAAGTTGAGCACCAATCTTACCCCCTAAACATAATTCCCCCTCCCCCCAGTGCAAATCCACCCCCTCAGTGAAAGCCCCCCTCCCAGTACAAATAGTTGCCCTCCCATCCCCCAAATACCCCCAGCACAACTCCCCTGCTCCATTCCCCCACCTAACACAAACCCCTCTCCCAAATCACCCCCCCCCCTCAATCATCTCTACTAGCACATATTTACCCCCCCCCCCAAAAAAAAATCCCCTTTTAGCACAAATCCCCTCCCCCCTCTACCATATCACCTCAAAAAAAATTAAGCACCAATCTTACCCACTAAACATAAATTCCCCCTCCTTCCAGTACAAATCCACTCTCCTCCCGCAGAAATCTCCCCTCCCACTGCAAATCTTTGCCCTCCCATCCCCTAAATCCCCCCAGCACAACCCCCCCCCCCCCCAATTCCACCTCCAAGCACAAATCCCCCTCCCAAATTCCCTCCCAGCACAAATCCCCCAATCACCCTCCCAAACAAAAATCCCCTTTTAGCACAAATCCCCCCCCCCGCCTCTACCATATCACCTCTCCTAGCACAATCCCCCCCCTCCTGGCACAAATCATCTTCCCTATGCCCCCTCCCAATGCAAATCCCTCTAAATAACCACTCCTAGCACCCCACCCCCCAAATTTCCCCTCCTAAGTCAATTCTTATGTCCTGCCACTACCCAAATTTCCCCTTCAAACACAAACCCCCCACCTCAATCTCCTTGCAGCACCCCACATGATGCCACAGTGCCCCCTTCTGCCCACACCTTGTCACCTTGTCCTGGCCCTGACAGAGACCCCGTTTTATTGGGTGTGTAATAAAAAAAAAGGAAAGGTTTTATTTAAAAATCTCATTAGCATGTTGATGGGGAGGGGGGGGGGTTGAACCAGAGGAGGTAAAATATAAGGATAAACTTCTGCTTTTAAGAGTCGAGGAAAGACGTTTTTGCCTAAGTTTTAGTTATATCTCCACTGCAGCCCTGCTGATCTGTTTTACTCTTTTTATCTTTATACCCTTTTACAAGGACCATCCGGGCATGATGCAGCAAAGAGCGGCGCGGCTGCGTCTGCCAGTTTGTGCCTTGCAGAACTTGAAGCTAAACGAGGCGTGAGAGGGGACATTTAGCATCGGCGTGCGGGATCACTGCTCCGACTGATCGAGCGATTTTACGGGGCTCGGGAACAGCTCTGAAACTTTCTGGAGAAGAGCTCTGGAGTCATTTAAAATGTAAAAGGGTGGATACAGTGCTAGAATAAATATGATCAGAGAAATTATTGTTAAAAAACAAAATGAAAAAGAAAAGTGAAAAAAAAGAAAAAACTAAAGCAGAGTCCCATCACATAAAAAAATCCATGAGTATCTGTTTAGAGTCCATCCATGAAAAATAGAAAATATACAATTTTCACACACAAAAAGCATAGTGCTTTAGTTTTTTCTTTTTTAACTTTTCTTTTTCATTTTGCTTTTCATAATAATTTCTTTGATCATATTTATTCTAGCGCTGTATCCACCCTTTTACAATTTGTTTGAAGAAAACCATTGTTGGAAGAAAGCCATAAGAAGTCCTGTTTGCAGTTTGTGAGAATCCATGTGGGGGACACAGCAAACATGTAGCAGAAGGTGCTCTGGTCAGATGAGACCAACATTTTACTTTTTGGCCTAAAAGCAAAACGCTATGTGTGGAGGAAAACAAACACTGCACATCACCCCGAACACATCATCCCCACCGTGAAACATGGTGGTGGTGGCATCATGTTTTGGGGATACTTTTCTTCAGCAGGGACAGGGAAGCTGGTCAGAGTTGATGGGAAGATGGATGGAGCCAAATACAGGGCAATCTTAGAAGAAAACCTGTTATACAGCGTACACACGGGTGGACTTTTCGACCGGACTGGTCCGACGGACCGAATCCGGCGGACAATCCAACCGTGTGTGGGCTGCATCGGACTTCCAATGGATCGTTTCGGTCAGAAATCTGACGGACTTTAGATTTTAAACTTGTTTCAAATCTTCCTGCCGGAACTCCGCCGGACCCAGTTCCTATCGGGAAGCCCATTCGTCTGTATGCTGGTCCGACGGACCAAATGCGACGCAAGGTTCTCGGCGGCTGGGTACTACATCTCGCGCTCGCTGCAATAGGAAAAACACATTTTCCTATTGCGGCGAGCGCGAGAGGGAGGCGACAATGGCCCTTAGGTCTGGTATGGATTTTAAGGGGAACCCCCTACGCCGAAAAAATGGCATGGGGAGTCCCCCCAAAATCCATACCAGACCCTTATCCGAGCACGCAGCCCGGCCGGTCAGGAAAGGGGGTGGGGACGAGTGAGTGCCCCCTCCCTCCTGAACGTACCAGGCCGCATGCCCTCAACATAGCGGGTGGGTGCTTTGGGGTAGGGGGGCGCCCTTATGACGTCACAGCCCCGGGGCATGCTGGGACTAGGACATCATAAGGGGGCGGGGTCACCAGATGACATCACCCGGTGACCACGCCCCATGCCTATATAAGTCATTGCGCAGCGCTCACACAGCATTACAGCGGGAGAGAGCGTTGTGTCAACATCAGAAGAAGAGAAGAGGGAAGAAGACGACGCAGAAGACCGGGCCACCGCTAGCAAAAGAGCGGCAAAAGAGCAGAAGATAGCGGAGGAGCCCGGCAGAAGAACCGGAGAGCGGGAGAAGAGGCCGAACACCGGGAGAAGATGCCGGAGAGCGGGAGAAGAACCGACACCGGGGAAGAGGCCGGAGAGAGCAGAGAAGTCGGAAGAGGACCCCCCGAAGTCGGAAGAAGACCCCCGGAGCTGCCTAATAAATTACTTTAAAACCCTGTCTAGTGTGTTTTTTTTATTGACACTTTGTTCCCTAGGTGAATGGGTAGGGGTACGATGTACCCCATACTCATTCACATAGGGTGGGGGGCCGGGATCTGCGGGCACCCTTATTAAAGGGGGCTCCTGGATTCCAATAAGCCTCCCGCCTGCAGACCCCGACAATCAACGGCCAGGGTTGTTGGGAAGAGGCCCTTGTCCTCATCAACATGGGGACAAGGTGCTTTGGGGAGGGGGGTGGGGCCGCAGGGCGCCCCCCACCCCCAAAGCACCCCCCCATGGTACATAGTTACATAGTAGGTGAGGTTTAAAAAAGACACAAGTCCATCAAGTCCAACCTATGTGTGATTATGTGTCAGTATTACATTGTATATCCCTGCATGTTGCGGTCATTCAGGTGCTTATCTAATAGTTTCTTGAAGCTATCAATGCTTCCCGCTGAGACCACCGCCTCTGGAAGGGAATTCCACATCCTTGCCGCTCTTACAGTAAAGAACCCTCTACAAAGTTTAAGGTTAAACCTCTTTTCTTCTAATTTTAATGAGTGGCCACGAGTCTTGTTAAACTCTCTTCTGCGAAAAAGTTTTATTTCTATTGTATGGTCACCAGTACGGTATTTGTATATTGAAATCATATCTCCTCTCTAGCGTCTCTTCTCCAGAGAGAATAAGTTCAGTGCTCGCAACCTTTCCTTATAACTTAGATCCTCCAGACCCTTTATTAGCTTTGTTGCCCTTCTTTGTACTTGCTCCATTTCCAGTACATCTTTCCTGAGGACTGGTGCCCAGAACTGGACAGCATACTCTAGGTGCGGCCGGACCAGGGTCTTGTAGAGTGGGAGAATTATCGTTTTATCTCTGGAGTTGATCCCCTTTTTAATGCATGCCAATATTCTGTTTGCTTTGTTGCAGCAGCTTGGCATTGCATGCCATTTCTGAGCCTATTATCTACTAGGACCCCCAGGTCCTTTTCCATCCTAGATTCCTCCAGAGGTTCTCCCCCCAGTGTATAGATTGCATTCATATTTTTGCCACCCAAATGCATTATTTTACATTTTTCTACATTGAACCTCATTTGCCATGTAGTTGCCCACCCCATTAATTTGTTAAGATCTTCTTGCAAGGTTTCTACATCCTGCGGAGAAGTTATTGCCCTGCTTAGCTTGGTATCCTCTGCAAATACAGAGATTGAACTTTATCCCATCCTCCAGGTCGTTTATGAACAAATTAAATAGGATTGGTCCCAGCACAGAACCCTGGGGAACCCCACTACCCACCCCTGACCATTCCGAGTGCTCCCCATTTATCACCACCCTATGAACTCGCCCTTGTAGCCAGTTTTCAATCCATGTACTCACCCTATGGTCCATGCCAACGGACCTTTTTTTGTACAGTAAACGTTTATGGGGAACTGTGTCAAATGCTTTTGCAAAATCCAGATACACCACGTCTACGGGCCTTCCTTTATCTAGATGGCAACTCACCTCCTCATAGAAGGTTAGTAGATTGGTTTGGCAAGAACGATTCTTCATGAATCCATGCTGATTACTGCTAATGATACCATTCTTATTACTAAAATCTTCTTTAAAGTCCCTTATCATCCCCTCCAAGAGGTTACATACTATTGATGTTAGGCTACCTGGTCTGTAATTCCCAGGGATGTATTTTGGGCCCTTTTTAAATATTGGTGCTACATTGGCTTTTTTCCAATCAGCTGGTACCATTCCAGTCAGTAGACTGTCTGTAAAAATTAGGAACAACGGTCTGGCAATCACTTGACTGAGTTCCCTAAGTACCCTCAGATGCAAGCCATCTGGTCCCAGGGATTTATTAATGTTAAGTTTCTCAAGTCTAATTCTAATTCTGTCCTCTGTTAACCATGGAGGTGCTTCCTGTGCTGTGTCATGAGGATAAACACTGCAGTTTTGGTTACTGAAGCCCCCCAATTCCCTCGTGAAGACTGAGGAGAAGAATAAATTCAATACCTTCGCCATCTCCCCATCCTTTGTAACCAGATGTCCTTCCTCATTCTTTATGGGGCCAATATGGTCTGTCCTCCCTTTCTTACTGTTTACATACTTAAAGAATTTCTTGGGATTTTTTTTGCTCTCCTCCGCTATGTGTCTTTCATGTTCTATCTTAGCCGTCCTAATTGCACCCTTACATTTCTTGTTGCATTCTTTATAAAGTCTGAATGCTGAGGATGATCCCTCAACCCGGTATTTTTTTAAGGCCTTCTCCTTTGCTTTTATATGCATTTTTACATTGGAGTTAAGCCATCCAGGACTTTTGTTTACTCTTTTACATTTATTACCCAATGGGATACATTGGCTAATGACCTTATTTAATATGCTCTTAAAGCAAACCCATCTCTCCTCCATATTCTTTGTTCCTAATATTTTATCCCAATTTATGCCTTTTAGCAAGGTTTGTAGTTTAGGGAAGTTGGCTCTTTTGAAATTCAGTGTCTTAGTATTCCCTTTATGTTTCCTATGTTGAGGGCATGCGGCCTGGTACGGTTCAGGGGGGGGGGGGGGCACTCGCTCATCCCCCCCCCCTTCCTGACCGGCCAGGCTGTGTGCTTGGATAAGGGTCTGGTATGGATTTTGGGGGGACCCCCACGCCATTTTTTTGGCGTAGGGAGTTCCCCTTAAAACCCATACCAGACCTAAGGGCCTGGTATGCTCTGTGACGGGGCCTGCAAGGTGTCAATATCGCCGATAAGAGCGGCGAGATTGACTTCCTTTTCTAGTCCCGTCGTACCCGGGTCACGTTCAAAATGAACTGACTTGTCCGTGTGTGGCAAGTCCGTTCATTCGGAAAGTCCGCCGTAACTCAGTCGAAAGTCCATCGGGAAGACCGGCGGACCTAGTCTGCCGGAAAGTCCGGTCGTGTGTAGGCAAGTTCGTCCGTTCAGAAAGTCAGTTGGAAGTCCGCCGGAAGTCCATCGGAACTAGTCTGCCGGAAAGTCCGGTCGTGTGTACGGGGCATTAGAGTCTGCAAAAGACTCTAAAGGTTCATCTTCCAGCAGGACAACGACCCTAAACATACAGCCAGAGCTACAATGGAATGGTTTAGATCAAAGCATATTCATGTGTTAGAATGGCCCAGTCAAAGTACAGACCTAAATCCAATTGAGAATCCGTGGCACGACTTGAAAATTGCTGTTCACAAACGCTCTCCATCCAATCTGACAGAGCTTGAGCTTTTTCGCAAAGAAGAATGGGCAAAAATGTCCCTCTCTAGATGTGCAAAGCTGGTAGAGACATCCCCAAAAAGACTTGCAGCTGTAATTGCAGTGAAAGGAGGTTCTACAAAGTATTGACTCAGGGGGGCTGAATACAAATGCACGCCACACTTTTCACATATTTATTTGTAAAACATTTTGAAAACTATTTATCATTTTCCTTCCACTTCACAATTATGTGCCACTTTGTGTTGGTCTATCACATAAAATCCCAATAAAATCCATTTTACATTTTTGGTTGTAACACGAAAAAACATGGAAAACGTCAAGGGGTATGAATACTTTTTCAAGGCACTGTAACTGCTAGGCAGAAAGCACAAGAAGTAATCAGCGCTCCTGGCAGGATCAACAGCACAGATATAACAAAATGCTTCCAATGGGATATTTAACAGAATGAATAGGGGAAATTCACTGTTAGGGTTAACATTGGGCTATAGGAAAATAAAATCTACATCAGTAACAAGAGAGGAAAGGAAGTAATCTGTTTCCCAGAAGGATACCAGCTGATGGCAAATTCCAGGGGTGAGCGCGGTAAAATAGTCAGGTCATTTTCCTTCACCCCCCCCTCCCCCACCCCCAGGTCTTATTTATTTCAATGGCCATCTAAAGGCTTTTCAGTCCCTCTTGCCTAAACACTGCTCTGAATGGCTGAAGGGCCCACTGGGGCTCAATCTGTGACAATTAAAGTGGAGCGCGGATGCCGGGCTATTCATCGCAGGCTCTTTGTCCTGTACAGAAGGGAATATGCCGGGCTTCATGTCTATGGAAACCTATTCTGAGAAGCGGCAGGGGTCTGCAGGGCCTCAGACACATCGGAAACCCTCCATAAAAAAAAAAAGACCATCATCAAAATCTATCGGGAGCATCTTCTATGCAGGGTTGGATGTTATAACAGTTTTTTTTTTTTTTTTGGTTGGTTTAATCTAATAATATTTTGCTTTCCCTAGTTCCTCCTTTCCTTTCTCATCAACATGCCTTTCCATCTTTATTAGACCCAGTGATGTAATCACTGGCTCCCAGTGCCCCTCTATGCAATGCAGGCAGATCATAGATGGTGGGGGGGGCTGGGAAGGTGCTGCGCCCTGCCTCAGCAGGGCCATCTTTAAACGCAGAGGCAAAAGGGTTAGCTGCCCCGGGCCCAGTCATTGTTGTGGGCATACTTTTTGAGATGGGAATGAGGGACACCTATCAGCAAAAGTATGCAGGCATAGAACACACCCCACTGCCACGCCCCCTTAAAGGAGAATTGTACAAAAAATGAAAAAGATTGGTTAAACCCACAAGTGCTTTTTTCACCACTACTATTCCTTTATATTGGCTTTTGGAATTCACAAATGCAGCAATTTAGAAAATCGGATGAAAGGTTTAGCACTGGGAAACACTTTTTGATAGATAAAAATTGCATTTTATATACATCTATATAGATCAGACCAAAATGAGGGACAAATGAGAAGGAATGAGGGACAGAGGGACATTGCTCCAAATCAGGGACAGTCCTTCGAAATCAGGGACAGTTGGGAGCTATGGTTGTGGGGCCCAATGCAGCTTCCCCTTGAGCCCGCCCTGCCTGCAAATAGTTGATTTGAGAGGGCCCAAAAAAAAATGTTTGCCCAGGGTCCAATCAATATTAAAGACGGTCCTGTGCCTCAGTACTTCTCTCAAGAGCCCTCAGCCCTGATGCAGCCAGTGGGAGGAGTTATGCAAATATAAAAAAGGTATAAAAAACGATGGGTGGATATCAGTCTGAAGGAGTGGGCATTCCATTCAGTATTGAGACAAGTTCAACTAGCGCCCAGGGCAAAGATGAGGAGATGCGCCCCCTCCTCCACTGGCAATGCATGCTGTAGAGTGGGTTTACTGTCTATTCTCTGCCCACTTGTTCCGCTGTGCCCAGGGCAGCTGCCCCTCCTGCCCACCCCTTGTCCTGGCCCTGGTTCCATTTATATGCAGACCACCCTAGGTGATGATGAGCCTCCTTGATTGAAAGAACTGGAATCCAATCCAATAGATGAAACGGGCTGCCCAGGGACAGTTAAGGTTGGGAATGAAAGGAGCTAGATTAGGCCGGATGTCCTCCAGCCAGGAAATGAGGTGGAGCTCTATGTGACTTGCTGCAGCTTCTAATGCACACTGTGAGAAGCTCACAGTGTGCCATGAAATCAGAGTAAGCCAATTTAGTACAGGAGGGGACATTACCCGGACAACTGTGCAAGACTGATGGGAAGGGCGGAGCTCTGAGTAAAGCGCCCATAAAGCTGATCAATACAAAGCTTGGACATTTCCCTCCCAATGCTGAGCCTACTCTGTTGTGATAGGGGACATTACTGCCCAATAGGGAGGCTTATTTGGACCAGTGCACAAACAAGTTGGTTGATTTACTA
Source organism: Aquarana catesbeiana (assembly GCF_042186555.1). Taxonomy (NCBI): domain Eukaryota; kingdom Metazoa; phylum Chordata; class Amphibia; order Anura; family Ranidae; genus Aquarana; species Aquarana catesbeiana. The sequence goes on from NC_133327.1 coordinate 15,774,731, forward strand.
AAAGCAACTAGACTGTGCACTTTGCAAAGTGCTCCAGAGCTTAGTAAATGAGGTAAGGCTTCACTTTGCAAAGAATACCCAACCGCATGCAAGGAAAAAAAAAAAAAAAAAAAATACATTTTTGCTTGCACATAAGTGGAGGATGGGATTCAGTAGGCTTTTATTTATTTACAAAGCTCTGGAGCAATTGCACTTTGCAAAGTGCACAGTCTATTTACCTTTAGTAAATCAACCCCTGTGTGTCCACTAGTGTGAACTGAATGTCAGCGCCCTCTATCTCCGGATCCAATAATCGACTGACATGCAGACAACTAATTTTAATTCACATTTTCTTTTATAAACAGCTTCAAAAAGCAGACATAAAAGCCGAGCTAAAATGAGATCATTATGTAAATAGGGCATCAGGAATAGAAAGCAGGTTATGTCATTTTAATTGCAAAATATCTTTTAGGTTTCATATGAAGTCACATATGTTTAAGATTTCCTGTTAAATTTAAAGAAATGTGCTATTTTCAAAACAACGTGAAATCTGTTTAATGATGGCCATAAATAGAATTAATCAGATTAATATTTCCATAATGCAGTTATACACATGCAGCCAGTGCTGAAAATACACGGCGTATCTATCAACAGAACAGCTTCTTTATTATTTTTTTAAAAAATCAATGAAAAACGTCTTTAACTGCCAGTTCTCTAAAAATAAAAAAATAATATATATATAGATTTGACGTATAATCTTACAAATTACTTAAATTTACATACAAAATAATCAACTTTTTTTTTTCTAGGGAGCCCTGCAATTCTTGTCGATTCTGTGTGAACAAAAAAGCGAACTGTGAAATCAGAGGTCATGAAAACGTGCACGAGGGTACAATAATGGACCAACATCTGAAGAGGAAGGTCCTGGACCCCTGAACCCTCCAGGTGCAAGGAACTAGGCCGAAGCCAGATGGACCCCACTCCTTAAGAACCTGCCAAAGTTGGTCCTCCATGTACTTGGTGAGGGCTGTCCACAAGAGTAACCCCTGACGGGAAGAAGAGAAAGATCCGGAGGCCACAGATCCTCTCTCCAACATTATTATGGCAGACCTAGAAAAACCTGCACCCTCTGTCTTGGTGAGTGGAAAAACAAACCACATATGCAGCATCATAAACACAAGCATATAATAAATACCAAAGGTCCAAGTGTAGTACATAAGGCAGGCCTTTGGGCCAGTATAGAAATTGCTCTGGACTAGCCACAAGCCTTGCCCAACAGGCGAGTGCAGGAAAAACAATAAGTGGCTTGACCAAGTGAAGAGTGAAATTCCATGGGGTCCCAAACCCATAGAGTTTTTATGGCATCCTTGGGACACGACTTCCAGGGGGCACATCACAGGGATCTCCTTTCACCACCCAGCCTTTGATCAGGCCAATGCCTCCCCGTCATGACTACAAAAAAGGCATTAGTGGGTAAGGAGAACCTGAGTGATCCCGAAAACTGAGAATAACAGGTACTACACTTGATCATTGCCAAAAAGGCCTACAAAATAACCAATGTCTAAGCAAATGTTGGCCCAACAATTGGACAGGTAGTTTGTAATGGAGCGCATTGATTCATCTTTTCCGAACTGCTGCTTCCTGCTGAAGAAGCTACGGAAAGAAGAAGGTATCATTTAGAAATGATGATATGCAGAGCCATAGCATTTGCCACTCTTACTCCTTTCTATCTATACTTTGGTAATCTTGGATCATGCCAAATGGTGATGCTGGATCACTCACTGCAGGTCCCTTGCTTAGATTTTTTTTCACAGCCACCAATTGGATTTGAACATCTCTGCCTGGACCAACTACTCTTCTGCTTGCTGCCAAGACCCCTGCCTGGACCTGACTGTTCTTCTACCTGTTGCTTGCCAAGACCCCTGCCTGGAACTGACCACTGTTCTGCCGGTTGCCTTCCAAGACCCCTGCCTGGACCTGACTACTGTTTTGCCTGCTGTCTGCCAAGACCCCTGCCTTGGAGATTTGGGTATACATAATTGTAACAACACATTCAGAATCCCTGCCAGTCTTCATATGGTACTCACAGAATCTCTGTAGGGACTCCCAGAATCCCATCCACTACTTCTAATTGAACTCGCAGAATCCCTGCCAGGACTTCCAGAGTTCCTTGAAATGATGCTGGGCATGTCCTCTGACCAAAAAAGTATTTAAAGCGGGGGTCCACCTATCTATCGTTTTTTTTTTTTTTTTTTTGAGTTCATTCACAAACTTTTCTTCTCAGCATTACATACTCACATATTGTGTGTAATATGTCCGCCTGTGTCAGATTTCGTCGGAAAGAATAACTTATATTATTCACTGCAGGCGGTTTCCATCTACATTGTGGGCATTTGAAGCCCACAAGCATTTATTTCCTGGATGTGGTGAATGCTGTGCTCCCAGCATTCACCGCTCGTTCCCGCACATGCTCAGTGGCATCCTGGGAAGCCTGAGACTAGCTCCCAGGAGTCTGGGAGAGGCTAGAAACACGCCTACTCCCACGGGAGGAGAACCAGGAAGTGCAAAGAAGAATAGAAAAATAAAAGGTAATTACGGCGATTTAAATTTTTTTAAACGGCATGTCAGCATCTAGGCAAGGAAGAGAATACATACAGATATTGTTCAAAATTTGGGTGGAACCCCGCTTTAAGTTTCAGCCTTTGAAGTGACTGATGCTGTGTTTTCTCACCAGCTACCCCTTGTTGCTAGAGCTATAATACTTACCTGTAAGATTGCCTTGTGGGCGGAGCTTAAGCATCCTAGTGGGGACAAGTGGAACTGCTCTCACTAATGCCTAAACCCAAGGCAGGGAGCTGCGGTCATGTGACAGTCAACATTAAGCCCTCGTTCACACTGAATCTGACTTTGAAATCATGCAATGTCACTTGAAGTCGCACGTTTTCAAATTCGCAGGTCAGTGCAACGTGGCTGACATCTGTGCGACCTAATGCACAGATATCCATGCAAGTCACACCTGAAATTGCAAAAAAAAGTGCAGGAACCTTTTTTTCAAATTGGTGCGGCACCGCACAGTCAGAGTCAAACCGATTTGAACAGTACCATTGCTACCAATAGGGTGCGACTTGCCTTTCGATTTGGACCTGTCAAATCGAGTGACAAGTCGCACTGGTATGAACGGGGGGCTTAGACAGATCTCCCAAACTGAGAAATGAGCTGTTAACTTGTAATTCTTGGCTGACTTCATTACACTGATGACACTTGGACACACTCTGTTAAAGGAAACCACTTCCCAGCTGTGCAGCATTTAAGGACCAGTACCACTGAGCCTGCACCAGTCTCCACCTATCCAGCTGTTCTTGTCACCTCTCTACCAGTGACTAGTCCCATGGTTGATATGGGATACAGGAAACACTCTCTCACTCTCCAACTTCCATGCTTGCTCTCATTCCTGGAGGTCCCTCTATATCTCTCCTTCTTCTGTGACTTCAGGCTGGGTCCCTAAGCACTCTGTACCAAAGATCCAGTCCCAAACAGTGAGGAACTGGCCGCTAGTGGAGGTGCCAAGTGCTTAACGCCCTCCACTACCAGAGTTACCATCACCTCTACCATGTCACCCATCCCCTGGCTGTTTGGTTGCCTTGCGTGTGATACAGATACTTTAGTCCTTAGCAACAGCACATAAGCTTTCTCTGGATATCACTTTGTTTGTTAGACCCATGTTCTGTATCTTCCACTAACTCAATCTCCTTGCTGTCATTCCAAGCCCAGTTCTATTGATATGCTGCACCCCTTTAAGAGACTTCAGACCAGGCAAAGCAATTGAACAAATAAAGATCCTTTGCTGAGGTAGTTATTTTCAACAGTTCAGCTCTCAAGAAACATTCTTAACACAGTTCATATACAGAGCTTTCTAATATCCCATAGACACAGAGTGCGCATACCTTATGCAGAAGGCAAATCCATAAGCCAGTCCTGTTTAAGGAAAGAGTCCATTTCGGCAATAATCCACAGGAGGCACTAAAAGTCCCTTAGAGTCCATGATTGTCATTAATCCATAAAGACACTAAGTCCGTGATTAATTGCTACAAGTCCATAGTGTCCCCAGGCTTGGAACCCCCTCCAGGAACCCCGGTTGGGCTCCTACCCCCCTCCCCCAAATAGGGTGGTCACTTCAGCTACATTTTGCATGAATTCCTCAGAGCTCGACCCATGGGCTTGGAGGCGGCCCCTTTTATGTTGGTTGACCTGCAGGGGGTGGTAACCTTGCCAGAAATGGTGGGAAAAGCATTGACCCTTACAGCCTGGTTACTTCCAGCACACAGATCAACCTAAGAACACAGGAAAACATCAAGACATTGTAACATTTGGCACCTGGCTGGTTCAACTAACAAAAATAAGTGAGCACAGCCAGGAAATACAAGTGCTTACCCAAGAAAACAGGTTAACCCTGACTATTATACTGCCTGCCATTTGCCAAGACCCCTGCCCCTACCTGACCATTCCTACACTTGCCACCTGTCAAAACCCCTGACTGCTGTTCTGTTCTGTTTTGCCTGCTGCCTGCCAAGACCCCTGCCTGGACCTGACTAATGTTCTGCCTGCTGCCTGCCAAGACCCCTGCCTGGCCTTGGTTACTCTTCTGTCAATCTTCTTGTACTGCAATCTCCACACTGTAGCTGTCCCTGTTCCTACTACCACTTGGTGGGATGATCCTGGGGACTGCAACCTGGTGACAGTTGCAGCAAAGCAAACTGGAACCACTAGACTCTATGACTCATCTCCACCTTCAGGAGCCCTGGTAAAGGCCAGCTGTCAGTTAGACCACGTGCCTTGGGTAGGTTACCCTGTGTCAACTGCCAGGGGGCCACCAAAACAATGGATTTATGTGGTAATTTGATCATCACAAATTCCTAAATGGCCAAAAGTATGTAGACCCTTCCCCAGATTTTGTAGTTCAGGTGCTTCCAGTGAAGGGTGCTGTTAAAGCCACAAAAATACATTTTACACTTCCAACCTTGTAGTACCAGTTTGGAGAAGGGCCTTTTCTGTTCCAGCATGACTGTGCCCCTGTTCATGAAGTCAGCCCCATAAAGACATGGTTTGACCAGTCTGGTATGGAGAAACTCAAGTGACCTGCACAGTCTTGACCCTACTGAACACCTTTGGCCTGTTATTTTTCCATCTGTGTCCGATTGGGAAGATTTACATTTACTTCCTATCACATAGTTAAAACTGGATGTGAGAGTAAAACTCTGCAAATTAAGGGAATCCCTTTGGGACCCCCAGGTCACCAGAACTAGTGTCCCCATTAGAAGATTTCCCCTCTATTACTTTTCGTGGGAACACCCAAAATTTGGGATTTTCTTTTACTTTCACTTTTAATGCTAAAGGTAAACAGGACAAATAGAGAGGGTGAATCTCCCTAATAGGGGCACAGACAGCAATAAAAACTGATCTAATCTCCACTCTATCCAAAGCTTAAAAAAAAAATGTTGCCTTTAGTTGGGAACTTTAATGAGAACTTATTCAGACTAAAGGTATAAGCACCATTGAACAGCCCATTCAGTATTTAAGGGGAAGGAAATTGGAATTGCTCTGTAAGTTGGAGATTGTATCATACTCTGAACTTTGTTGAAGTTACTCAAGATTGTATGCCAACTAAACAACTTCATTAAAAGAAGTGCTGGTTAAGAAGAACATGTAGAGGAACCGATCTCTCCTACAGCCGCTGAATGTCTGCGGGAGGGAGAGGAGGAGAAGTGGGCATTCAGCGGCTACATGAAGGGATCGATTCCTCTACATCAGGGGTCTCAAACTGGCGGCCCTCCAGCTGTTGTGAAACTACAAGTCCCATCATGCCTCTGCCTTTGGAAGTCATACTTGTAGCTGTCAGTCTTGCAAAACCTCATGGGACTTGTAGTTTCGCAACAGCTGGAGGGCCGACAGTTTGAGACCCCTGCTCTACATGCTACTACCCCGCCGCCCTCCTATCTAGGTGTGGAGGACGACCCCTGTATGTACGCTTCTGCCCTTGTGAATGGGTGAGGGGAGAATCAGTGACGCTTTCTAGAAGGTTCACAAAAAGAAACTGCATCAGCAGTTTGGAGCTCTCCTTTACCATCAAAAGGAGAACATCAGGCCAACAGTCTTTTTTATGAGAGCCAAGATCCTGATCCATTTTATTATCATTGACTGAACTTTGCTGGAATCCAGAGACCAGGTCTTTATTTAGTACTTTCATTCTTGATCTTTTTTTGTTTTCTTTTGTATTTGCCTCTTTTCTTTTGCAATATATTTTTCTGTAAATATTTTGCTTGCACCATTTTTATTTTTATTTTATTAAACTATATTTTAATATAGTTAACAATACCTCTAATCCACCAAGACAGAACTTTGAAGAGTTCTACTCTATTGTACATCTCTGAAATCTTCCTGTCTGTCGTAACAGCATGTATTATAGACAAGTCCTAAAAGTAATAATTGTCATTGCATATATTATGAATGATTGGTGTTTCCAATAAAACATCTGGTGGCAGCGGTTTGGTGTGTAACAGATCTTCATTCAAACAGTGCCTTCAGATGAAGGTGACATACTTGAATGACATTTTATTTATTTTTTTATTAAAAATGAAAAATTGCATTTTTAGTTATTTATTCAACAACAATAGCAACAGATGTAATGGTGTACTTTGGAAAAAGTAAGTACACCATTGACCTTAGAAGCTGGCAGTGCCCTCTTGTAGACATTTTCCATAACTGTTGTTCTGACATCAACTTTTTTGACCTCTCAAAATTCCTTCAGTTGTAGGATGCTTATGGGTTTCCCAAATGAAACTAGATATAACAGTTCAATAGGGTTCATATCAAGGCTTTGACTAGACTAGTCCACAACCCTTTTTCTTTCTCTTTTGAGCTATTCCTTGGTGGATTTTGTAATGTGCTTTTGATCAGCATTATGTTGAAAGATCCTTTTCTGGTTCAACTTCACGTTTCAGACAACTTTTCAACCACACCTTCTCACCAAGCACACTATATAATTCACATTTCATCGTTGCCCCAAAACAGTAACCCCAAACTATAACTTTTACACCACCATGCTTTACAGTTGTTAATTGTTATTTTACATTGATTACATTTTATTATTCTTTTTGTGACTTTTTGCCATGCTGTCTGGCTTGTTTCTATTTCAGGTTCCAAGTGTCTAAGACAGGGGTCTCCAAACTTTCTAAACAAAGGGCCAGTTCACTGAGCTTCAGACTTAAGGGGGCTGGACTGTGGCCAGTGGGAGTAAAAAATTCCCCCGACATCAGTGGAAGTGGACAGTGCTTCAAGCTCCGTGGTCAGTAGGAGAAAAAAATCAATACATATCGACTGTGGTCAGTAGGAGGGGAAATATTGCTCCATTGTTGGTGTCGGGGGGGAGGATAGTGCCCCATTGTTGGTGCCAGTTGCAGGTATTATGTCCCACTGTTGGTGCCAGTGGAAGGATTGGTGCCTCATCGCTGGTGTCAGTGGGAGGAATAGTGCCTTGTATCAGTGGGAGGAACAGTGCCCCAGAGTCAGAAAAAGGCAAGCAAAGGGCTGCATCTGTTCCGCAGGCCACAGTTTGGAGGCCACTGGTCTAAGTGGGTGAAGGTTTCTAGAAGAATCGGATGTAGTGACTAGAGATGAGCAAAATTCTAAAAACTGCAAAACTCCATAATTATGAACTTCTGCTCTGGAAGTCCCATTGATGTCAATAGGAACCTGAAACAGAACACAAAAATTGTGTATAACAGAGCAGCAAATGACACAAAATTGTGAAGAATGGTTTGGGAGGCTCCTGGCAGCCCTGCCTGACAAGATGGTGGGGCCAGAACACTACCTAAAATACTTTATTTAAAAATTCTACTGGGCAAGGTCAGGACAAGGGAGGGGCAAGATGGGAAGGCACACAGGTGTAATGCTTCCATGTGCCCTTTGGGATTGTAGCACCCTGATGTTTAGGCAGGGTTGCTAGTAAATTTACCTGCCAGGTATAGTTGCCTTGGCCAATTGATAGGAGATCAACTGATTCCACCCTAATTCTGGAATTGCTGCACTTCTCTCTTCTGTCACTAGATGGCCGGGTATCAGGTGTCATTGGATAAGACAAGGGCATTGCAAGGACAGATTAGGACTAGATGGGGTATCTCAGCCAATGGGCAGGGATCCTCTTGGGTCCCTTGGCCTGCTGGGAGAGCCTATTTATTTGGGTGAGGTCAGGTGATTGAGGTTCTGTGCCACCTAGACAGCTGTCTGGGTGGATGTGTGTTGTATTGTCCCGGGCTGCTAGGTCAGAGCCTGAGGCCTATCCCGGGGACATCCGGCTGCTAGGCTGTCTAAGGGCCTATCCAGAAGCAAGAGAACAGCACAGGGTTGGGACTGCGGCTTGCAGTCCAACCGGAAGTGATGGTTCTGCCAGCCAGAGAACCTGTCGTGGTCGGTGGTAGAGGGGAAGCTGTCGCCACTAAGGGACCATCCACCTTGTTACCAGGGACCACAGTAAGTAGCTGAAGCAAGTACCAGAGCAGTATTCTCACCAACCGGGGACGGTGAAGAATCAGGATACTCCATCAGGTGTCAAACCAGGGACCCAGCCAGCGGAGGTGACGCTTGCAGAGCAGTCTTGTGTGCCAAGCCAGGGACCGAGCAGGCCAGTGGGGTGATGCTTGAGGAGTATCTGTGAGTGCCAAGCTAGGGACTCAGCTGGGACACGGGGGTGATGCTTGAGGAAGATACTCATTGAGAAGATTGGCAGAGCTCAGGAGATCCAGTGGCAGTGGATCAGCGGGTCTAAGTGATAGACTGGGAGCTCAGTTGAGTGAAGATCTAAAAAGGAGATTGTGGAGGAAGCGAAAGAGTTAATTGCAACCTTTGTTAGAAACTGTTCAAGGTTGTTGCCATAGGTGGCAGCGTGTCTACACATGCAGATGTGGTGCTCGGCTGGGTGCCTTTCCCTGCATGGCTGTCTACCTATAGAAGTCTCGGAGTCTGCTAATTACGATTGCAACTACTAAAGGGTGTCCTGGCCCTAACCCTCTCTCCCCCGGTCCTGTTCAAGAGAAAATAAATCTCGTTTGCATTCAAGAAGTGTCTGGCACCCATGAATCTACCTTGCATTACACCCACCATGCCTTGTAACCCACTCTACATAGAAGGATGTCAGCTGTCCCTAACTCTGGAGGTCACCATTAGGCCTGGAGAGGCCCTGGACTTGGCTACAGGATTAATAAAGTATTCTGAACCACACATCGAGCACTGCACCTCATGCATGTTTCAAATTAGTGGTGGGCAAATAGTGGACCAATGACCTCCCCTCTGCTAGGCCACAACTTTCTTACAACATGCCGACTCTTAACCCCTCTTGCCCCAAACACGCACATTTGACGCAAAAACACACCCTGGACGCACAACCGTCCACTTACCTCCAGCTGCAAGAGAGCAAACAAATTCGCAAACATCCACAGTGCACCGTCCATGCAAACTTTGGGCAGCCAGTGCATGGGGGGACAGACAACGGGCATACCAAAGCATGTAGGGAGGTACGTCCATCTTCGGCATGCTTAAGCAATGTGGGAGGTGCCACGGTTATATATATTCACACTGAATACTGGATGACCCTATCCCTTCCACTGCAATCCAGGATGCTATTATAGAAGGGTGAGACCTGGTGGCACAGACAGCCAAAGTAGGGGTGCCCATGATCAATGGACAGCAGAAGCAGATACTGTATAAGACATAAAAAGTCTTTGAAGCAACCTTAGCCCCCCCTTTTCCAAAAGCCTTTTGGGAATCTAAACTGCTAAAACAATCTATATCATCTAACCTGACATCAATCTAACATCTGAATATTAGAGTCAACTTAATGATTAACACACAATTTATTGATCTTGTTGGTAAAGAGAAGTTCCTGATATCTCTACTTTCTAATGAGCTGTTTACAACACTTATGAGTTTGGGAACCTTTGAAATGAGTGTGTACTTTTAATTAACATAAGTTTCTATGGCAACAACTAAATAAAGATAAAATCATAAAGGCTGAGCAGCAATTCGCCTGCTCACTGAGTATATCTTAGCAACCAGCCTCATGTGCGACCTTATAAGATAAGAACCTTGACCCTAGTATCTTCTCATTGGGGATATTGTAGAGGACAGGCTGCAAGATAGTATCTAGGTGGAGATTCTCTCTACAGCTTTACATGGGCAAATATAGACTATTTTCATAAAATGTAACATATACAGTATTCTGCAACTTATTTTAATACCTACAGGGGGACGAAAAGTATTCAGACCCCCTTAAATTTTTCACTCTTTGTTATATTGCAGCCGTTTGCTAAAATCATTTAAGTTCATTTTTTCCTCATTAATGTACACACAGCACCCCATATTGACAGAAAAACACAGAATTGTTGACATTTTTTGCAGATTTATTAAAAAAGAAAAACTGAAATATCACATGGTCCTAAGTATTCAGACCCTTTGCTCAGTATTTAGTAGAAGCACCCTTTTGATCTAATACAGCCATGAGTCTTTTTGGGAAAGATGCAACAAGTTTTTCACACCTGGATTTGGGGATCCTCTGCCATTCCTCCTTGCAGATCCTCTCCAGTTCTGTCAGGTTGGATGGTAAACGTTGGTGGACGGCCATTTTTAGGTCTCTCCAGAGATGCTCAATTGGGTTTAAGTCAGGGCTCTGGCTGGGCCATACAAGAACAGTCACGGAGTTGTAAAGCCACTCCTTTGTTATTTTAGCTGTGTGCTTAGGGTCATTGTCTTGTTGGAAGGTAAACCTTCGGCCCAGTCTGAGGTCCTGAGCACTCTGGAGAAGGTTTTCGTCCAGGATATCCCTGTACTTGGCCGCATTCATCTTCCCCTCGATTGCAACCAGTCATCTTGTCCCTGCAGCTGAAAAACACCCCACAGCATGATGCTGCCACCACCATGCTTCACTGTTGGGACTGTATTGGACAGGTGATGAGCAGTGCCTGGTTTTCTCCACACATACCGCTTAGACTTAAGGCCAAAAAGTTCTATCTTGGTCTCATCAGACCAAAGAATCTTATTTCTCACCATCTTGGAGTCCTTCAGGTGTTTAGCAAAAACTCCATGCGAGCTTTCATGTGTCTTGCACTGAGGAGAGGCTTCCGTCGGGCCACTCTGCCATAAAGCCCCGACTGGTGGAGGGCTGCAGTGATGGTTGACTTTCTACAACTTTCTCCCATCTCCCGACTGCATCTCTGGAGCTCAGCCACAGTGATCTTTGGGTTCTTCTTTACCTCTTTCACCAAGGCTCTTCTCCCCCGATAGCTCACTTTGGCCGGACGGCCAGCTCTAGGAAGGGTTCTGGTCATCCCAAACATCTTCCATTTAAGGATTGTGGAGGCCAATGTGCTCTTAGGAACCTTAAGTGCAGCAGAAACTTGGCCAGATCTGTGCCTTGCCACAATTCTGTCTCTGAGCTCTTCAGGCAGTTCCTTTGACCTCATGATTCTCATTTGCTCTGACATGCACTGTAAACTGTAAGGTCTTATATAGACAAGTGTGTGGCTTTCCTAATCAAGTCCAATCAGTATAATCAAACACAGCTGGACTCAAATGAAGGTGTAGAACCATCTTAAGGATGATCAGAAGAAATGGACAGCACCTGAGTTAAATATATGAGTGTCACAGCAAAGGGTCTGAATACTTAGGACCATGTGATATTTCAGTTTTTCTTTTTTTAATAAATCTGCAAAAATGTCAACAATTCTGTGTTTTTCTGTCAATATGGGGTGCTGTGTGTACATTAATGAGGAAAAAAAATGAACTTAAATGATTTTAGCAAATGGCTGCAATATAACAAAGAGTGAAAAATTCAAGGGGGTCTGAATACTTTCCATCCCCACTGTATACTTTATAAGCCCTAAAAGTTGGTGGACGCCCAACCATCTATATGAGCTTCTTGAACATCCCATTACAAAATTTTGGCCATTGGCGACGTTATAATATACCCTTACGCTATCCAAAATGAAAAAAAAAAAAAAAGTTTTGCCAATATTACTACTTAAACCACTTCCCAACTATGTTATAGCCAAAAGACGGCTACAGCACAGTTATCCAGTTCTGGGAGGGTGTCCATGGACATCTTCCCAGAACCATACCCCCAGAGTGCCCCCTGGGGTGCACATTCGGCACACTCTGTGATCGTGGTAAAGTGCCAATCACAGCGGCCCTTTACCATGTGATCAGCTATGCCCAATCACAGCTGATCACATTGTAAGCAAACTTGCCGTTTATCGGCAATCCTTTCTTCACGTGCTGTCATAACATGAGGAAAGGAGACCTGGTAACCAGCAAATCTGACAGGGCACATGATAATCAGTGCCTTCATTATTAGCGCAGCTTCATCGGTGCCAGCTATCAGTGCAGCCTCATTAGTGCCTCCTCACCAGTGCCCATCAGTGCGGTCTATCAGTGTCTCCTATCAGTGCAGCCTGATCAGTGCGGCCTATCAGTGCACATCAGTACCCCTATCAGTGCCGCATATCAGTGCAGCCCCATTAGTGCCTCCTCATCAGTGCCCATCAATGAAGGAGAGAAATTACTTATTGTAGTATCTAGGTGGAAATTCTCTCTACAGCTTTACACGGGCAAATATAACCTATTTTCATAAAATCATCAGTGCCTTCATTATTAGCCCAGCTTCATTGGTGCCACCTATCAGTGCAGCCTCATTAGTGCCTCCTCACCAGTGCCCATCAGTGCGGTCTATCAGTGTCTCCTATCAGTGCAGCCTAATTAGTGCCTCCTCATCAGTGCGGCCTATCTGTGCCCATCAGTGCCCCCTATCAGTGCCGCATATCAGTGCAGCTCCATTAGTGCCTCCTCATCAGTGCCCATCAGTACGGTCTATCAGTGTCTCCTATCAGTGCAGCCTAATTAGTGCCTCCTCATCAGTGCGGCCTATCAGTGCCCACCCCAATCAGTGCCATATCAGTGCAGCCCCATTAGTGCCTCCTCATCAGTGCCCATCAGTGTGGCCTCATCAGCACACATCAGTGAAGGAGAGAGATTACTTATTTGCAAAATTTTATAACAGAAACGAAGAAAAACTTTTTTTTTTTCTAAATTTTCGTTCTTTTTTTCGCTTGTTTAGCAAAAAATAAAAACCCCAGTAGTGACTAAATACCACCATAAAAAGCTCTAACTATCTCAAAATAATGATAAAAATTTCATATGGGCACAGTGTTGCATGACCGCTCAATTGTCATTCAAAGTGTGAGAGCTCTGAAAGTTGAAAATTGGCCTGGGCAGGAAGGGGGTGAAAGTGCCCAGTATTGAAGTAGTTAGGTAGTAGTTTGGCTTCAAGTCCCATTTCAGGATCCCACTGACATCTAGTCGTAATTCAGTGTAAATACAACTTGTAATTTAATGTCTATAAAATGGTATATTCCAGTTTACCTGCATGTTAGGTCTAGCTGGTTTAGTCCTTAGATAGACCCCCCTCCCTTCTTCTTCATGTTCCCTAATTATGTTACCAGCCTTCATGGTGGGCACAAGGTTTAGAAGGTTATTATCTCTTTACATTTGAAATGGCTGGTGAACGTCCCATGTACTGCATTTTAACAAGTGAAACTTGTTGTTGCCTAGAACTGCTCTTATTCACAAGGCCCATGATAGATAGGTAAAATCTGCTATCTGTTTACAGTTCAGAAAAAAAAAAAGATTAGAAGTGTATTGTATATAAGCGCTGGACTTATTGAGTGTACAAGGATAGGTAATCTAATTTTCTGACCTTTTTAGGCAGTTCTCCCTCGATAAGGGGAGATGCCAATAGACATGTGCACTATCGAAAAAATTGTTTAGTTTAGTTTTAGTTTCATTTGTTTTGTTTTTTTTTTTTTCATTTATTGGATCATTCGTTATGATCGGTATTCATTACTTCTGATCATTCGTAACTTTGGATGCATTCGTATTCATTCCCTTCCATTCGTTTAGATGCGGCATTCGTTACTTCTGATAATTTGTAACTTCGGATGCATTTGTATTGGTACCGTTCCATTCGTTTAGATGCGGCGTTCGCCACTTCAGATAATTCGTAACTCTGGATGCATTCGTATTCGTCCCGTTCCATTCGTTTAGATACAGCATTTGTTACTTTGGACTTTTCATTCTTTCGGACATTGGTGGTTGTATTTGTAATCGGCCCACCACACCCTGTCTGGACTCTGGATGGAATGCAGTCTGACACAGGAAAACACACAAGGGAATATAGGACAAGCTCATTGGCCAGAGATAACACACTAATGCCCCGTACACACGGTCGGATTTTCCGACGTAAAATGTGTAATAGGACCTTGTCGGAAATTCCAACCGTGTGTAGGCTCCATCACACATTTTCCATCGGATTTTCCGACACACAAAGTTTGAGAGCAGGATATAAAATTTTCCGACAACAAAATCCGTTGTCGGAAATTCCGATCGTGTGTACACAAATCGTGTTCCGACGCACAAAGTGCCACGCATGCTCAGAATAAATAAAGAGATGAAAGCTATTGGCCACTGCCCCGTTTATATTCCCGACGTACGTGTTTTACGTCACCGCGTTTAGAACGATCGGATTTTCCCACAACTTTGTGTGACCGTGTGTATGCAAGACAAGTTTGAGCCAACATCCGTTGGAAAAAATCCTAGGATTTTGTTGTCGGAATTTCCGAACAAAGTCCGACCGTGTGTACGGGGCATAACACTGCCCATCCGAAAATCGAATGAATCTGAATATGTCGAAAAGAAATACAAATACTAATGCATTCATCAATTATTTATTTATATTCAGCGACAATGAATAGTCGGAAAGAATGACAATATGAAGAACAGAATTATCCGAATGTAATCGTTTTTTTTTTTTTTAACTCGTAGGTTAAATCGTTTTTCGTTCTTTCGGATTTTCGTTCTTTCAGGTTTTTGTTCTTTTGGATTTACGTTCTTTTGGATATTCATTCTTTCGGATTTTCATTTTTTTTGGATTTTTGTTTTTTTGGGGTTTCGGTCAGTCGGATTTTCGTTCTTTCGGGTTTTTTCGTTCTTTTGGATTTCCTTTCTGACGCATTCATCGAAAGAGTCTATCATTAATTCGGATGCGCCCAAATGCCATTGTGCTGACGTACATCATCGTGCGCGGGTCGGAAGGCGGTTAAATATCGATTGTCTTAGTATTTAATTTGAGTTCTGTCATTTTTTAGGTTGTCGGTAAAAAAACGTGCTTCGTCAGTAAATTTGTAATGTTTTGTTAGTAAAAAATGCCACGGGAGGTTGGCAACACTGGTACAGGTGCATTAGAAGAGGAGCATTAGAGGCTGAAGAAACCATCACCAGCGTGTTCAGGAGAGGAGCACACAGAACGTGCATAAACGCTAGTTGCATTTGGGTGCATTCATGCATTTGTGCGTTAATGCATTCTAATGCCAGAATAAATTATTCTGCCCAATAGCATGCACTAATGCGCATGCTTACAAACGCACATAAAAGTGCTTGCAATTTGCAGCTTTTACCAATTTCTTTAAGCAGCTTTTCTCCTGCCAGAAAAAAAGGCCTTCAGAGGAGCCGAGCAAATGCTCATCTCACAAAAGTGAGTACACCCCTCACATTTTTGTAAATATTTTATTCTATCTTTTCATGTGACAACACTGAAGAAATGACACTTTTCTACAATGTAAAGTAGTGAGTGTACAGCTTGTATAACAGTGTAAATTTGCTGTCCCCTCAAAATAACTCAACACACAGCCATTAATGTCTAAACCGCTGGCAACAAAAGTGAGTACACCCCTAAGTGAAAATGTCCAAATTGGACCCAAATAGCCATTTTCCCTCCCCGGTGTCATGTGACTCGTTAGTGTTACAAGGTCTCAGGTGTGAATGGGAAGCAGGTGTATTTAAATTGGTGTTATCGCTCTCACTCTCTCATACTGGTCACTGGAAGTTCAACATGGCACCTCATGGCAAAGAACCCTCTGAGGATCTGAAAAAAAGAATAGTTGCTCTACATAAAGATGGCCTAGGCTATAAGAAGATTCCCAAGACCCTGAAACTGAACTGCAGCACGGTGGCCAAGACCATACAGCGGTTTAACAGGACAGGTTCCACTCAGGACAGCATGTGCCTCCACTGTGGGGTCACTCATTAGTTAGTGTTAGGGACTACAGAGGTGCCTTGGCGTGGCTCTGTAGCTTATGCATGCATTTGTAAATGCGTGCAGACTAAACTCCTGTTTTTAACACTTACTGTTAGACAGGTTGATTCGGTTGTCTTTGGGCTGGTCGGTAAGTAAGCTGCAGCATTGCTGCAGAGGTTGAAGGGGTGGGGGGTCAGCCTGTCAGTGCTCAGACCATACGCCGCACACTGCATCAAATTGGTCTGCATGGCTGTCCTCCCAGAAGGAAGCCTCTTCTAAAGATGATGTACAAGAAAGTCCGAAAAGTTTGCTGAAGACAAGCAGACTAAGGACATGGATTACTGGAACCATGTCCTGTGGTCTGATGAGACCAAGATAAGCTTATTTGGTTCAGATGGTGTCAAGCGTGTGTGGCGGCAACCAGGTGAGGAGTACAAAGACAAGTGTGTCTTGTCTACAGTCAAGCATGGTGGTGGGAGTGTCATGGTCTGGAGCTGAATGAGTGCTGCCGGCACTGGGGAGCTACAGTTCATTGAGGGAACCATGAATGCCAACATGTACTGTGACATATATATAATATTAGCAAAAGTATTGGGACATGCACATGAACTTTAATGGCATCCCAGTCTTAGTCCGTAGGGTTCAATATTGAGTTGGCCCACCCTTTGCAGCTATAACAGCTTCAACTCTTCTGGGAAGGCTGTCCACAAGGTTTTGGAGCAGGGCAGCCATCAGAAGTTTTCAGGCCCCTTACACAGCTTTAGGCCTGCCCCCCCCAGCCTGACCACCAGCATTTCCCAGGGCTTGCCCATGGGCCATCCCACCGAATCCACACACTGGCCACCTCACCTGTATGCACTCAGCCCTCCCCTCAATCCTGTATATATGCCAGCCCCCCTCACGCCTGTAGATATGTCAGCCCCACCCCCCCCACACACCTATATATATGTCAGCCCCCCCACCTGTATATATGTCAGCCCCACCACCCACACCTGTATATATGCTAGCCTACCTCACACCTGTATATATGTCACTCCTCCCACATCTGTATATATGACAACCCCCTCTTACACCTGTATATATGTCAGCCCCACCCACCTGTATATATGTCAGCCCCCCACCTGTATATATGCCAGCCCTCCTCACACCTGTATATATGTCAGCCCCACCACCCACACCTGTATATATGCCAGCCTACCTCACACCTGTATATATGTCACCCCTCCCACACCTGTATATATGACAACCCCCCCCTTACACCTGTATATATGTCAGCCCCCCGCACCTGTATATATGTCAGCCCCCCTCACAACTGTATTTATGTCAGCCCCACACTTACACAAATCTGTAAAACGCACAAGCCTCTGGCCCCTCCCTTTACACAAACAGCCCCCCTCCCTTCCCTTCACAGCCCCTACTTGTAAAGGAAATCTTCCTACCTGGTCCCAGCTCATTTTCACAAAGCTGAATTGTTGCTGACACATCGTTTCTTTAATGTACAACACGGCTCCGCTTCACCCGTCCTGCCTTCTTCTGGCCCGGTGGTCCCCTCGGGCCCCTTACAGTTGTACCTTGTGGACAGCCTTCCCAGAAGAGTTGAAGCTGTTATAGCTGCAAAGGGTGGGCCAACTCAATATTGAACCATATGGACTAATGCCCCGTACACACGGTCGGACTTTGTTCGGACATTCCGACAACAAAATCCTAGGATTTTTTCCGATGGATGTTGGCTCAAACTTGTCTTGCATACACACGGTCACACAAAGTTGTCGGAAAATCCGATCGTTCTAAACGCGGTGACGTAAAACACGTACGTCGGGGCTATAAACGGGGCAGTGGCCAATAGCTTTCATCTCTTTATTTATTCTGAGCATGCGTGGCACTTTGTCCGTCGGATTTGTGTACACACGATCGGAATTTCCGACAACGGATTTTGTTGTCGGAAAATTTTATAGCCTGCTCTCAAACTTTGTGTGTCGGAAAATCCGATGGAAAATGTGTGATGGAGCCCACACATGGTCGGAATTTCCGACAACAAGGTCCTATCACACATTTTCCATCGGAAAATCCGACCGTGTGTACGGGGCATTAGACTGGGATCCCATTAAAGTTCATGTGCGTGTAAAGGCAGGCGTCCCAATAGTTTTGGTAGTATAGTGTATATATTTTATCATTTTTTATTTATATAGTCTATATACAGTATCTACAGTACTATATTTTTTATTACTTTGATTTTTGAATATATATATATATTCAATATATTTTGAATATATATATATTCAAAAATAATAGTAATAAAAAAATATATTATAATAGTGTATTGGTATATATACTGTGTATAGAATATATAAATTAATAATAATAATAATAATAATAATAAATGTATATATATTCTTAGTAAAAAAATAATAGTAATACAAAAATAGATATTTTTATATTGTATTGGTGTATATATACTGTATATATAGATATATATCTATATCTAGATATAGATATATATCTATATCTAGATATATATATATCTAGATATAGATACATATCTATATCTATATATCTATATCTGTATCTGTATCTATCTATCTATATATATATATATATATATAGATATATATATATATATATATCTATATATATATATATATATATCTATATATATATATATATATATATAGATATATATATATATATATATCTATATATATATACTGTATATTCTTAGTACAAAATTGATCTGTTTACAGCTGGCTCACTTGACATTGAAGCTGTCAGGAGTATAAATATAAGTAATGAATATTTATATATGGAGGGATATATTGCTTTTTACTCTTAACACTTTCTCAGTTTTTCGTAGCCCAGGAGGGGGGGAGGTGAGATATAAATAGATGCAGTTAGACACATATTATGTGATTAGTGAGTTTCCGCTGAGTACTTGGAGGGGATAATGATCTCATGGACTGAAATTCATTGGCAGAATGTAAAGAACCCTGGGAAGATTAATATCCCTATAACGTGCTTACATATAAACAAACACAGGCTGACCTTTACCGCAGATCTTAGTGCAGTGAAGGATTCGTCTAAATGCCTATGTACAGCCTTTTCTATGGTTGTTTGACCACTTGAGCACCAGTCCTTCATTCACAGGCCATGTTTTAGTTTTCAGCGCCGTAATAGTTTGATTGACAATTACTGTGTTGTGCAACACTTTACATGAATGTTTTTTTTTTACTATAAAGCAAACCCCCCCCCCCCCCCCCAAAAAAAAAAAAAAAAAGGTTACCCTTACAATCTATTGTAAAACATATCAAGTAAAAATGCCAGAACACCCAGGTAATGCCCTTTTTTCCTACTTTTGGAAAGTAAACACCTCAAGGTGATCTCTAATTTTTTTGCAACCATTTTTTATAATTGAAGAAACATGCTCACAATGAGGGGCTTACAACAGGGAGCTTGGTAATGGTGCACTAGATACATTAAATGTACAGGTCACACACAGAGGGAGTGGAGGGGAAGGGGTTAACGTGCAGCTCACAATGGTGGTGATGGAGATAAAGGGGTTATTGTGCAGATGTGCAGGAAAATGGAGGTGAAGGGTTAATACACAGGTTACTGCAAAGACAGGATAAGGCTGACCTATACTGGGGGGGGGGGGGGGGGTTGAAAAGGTTGAAAATGATCCAACAACCTCAGGAGTCATCAATCTGGAACTAATAAATGAATGATTCATTCATCCAATAGTTCCTCCTTTCCCTGCAGTAAGAGTTAGGCTTGGGATCTGCAATGTAAACACTACACTGTTTACATTGGCGATCTCTGTGATTGGTCATCAATGATCACATGGTACAGAGCCGCTTCGATTGGCTCTGTACGCTGTGTCTGTGAACCCGGCTGTCCCTTGACAGTCTTTAACGGACACACTGGCTAACCAAGTGTGATTTCTGCAGTACTAATTGTAAATGGCATTGCAAAAATAGTCGTCCAATACGTCACCCTTCATAAGTGTGATAAAATAATAAATATAAGCGTACAAGAGATACCCAAATGATATCATTATAATCTTATCGAATTACTTTGTCATTATATATGTGGATGTAGGCAGCCATATTTTGCTCATTACCTAGTTAGGCCCTGCTATACAGCATTATATAGTGGCTTTACTTTACTGCTCCTTCTCACAATGCAAGTCTAAATTAAAGAGACCCTGTCACCAGGCCAATTATTTCTACAAAAGTCTTCCCATAAGATTACAGCATATAGGCAAGTAATTTACCTTAAAGGCCAAACTCCAGGAACTCAACTCCTTTGTAAAAAGTGAAGGCACACTATGAGTTAAATCCAAGGAGTTGCATGACACATCCTGGACTTATCTCTATTATTTACATCTGACATGTTCATGGAGCTCCCAGAAGACAGCTGTCACTGTATTTCCGGAAGCCTGATGCTCAACCTTCTAGTCTCAGCATCTTTAGCGGTAGAGTCAATGCAGCCTCTATGCTCAGCCCTCCCCTTCTCTTGTCCAATCACAGAAGCCTTTGTATTATGTGAACTCATTCACAAAATACAAAGGCTCCTGTAAATGGGCAGCAGAGGAGATTGGCAAGCATAGCTGCTGCGTATGCTTCTCTACTCTCACAGTCCCGATGTCTTCTCCTGGTAGTTCAATCAACCTGTCAGATATAAATAATAGAGGGGTCATGCACCTCGTTGAACTTAACTCATAGAGTGCCTGCGCTTTTTAAAAGTGCCTGAATTCCTGGAATTAAGCTTTAAGACTAGGTTTACATCAATGCAAGTTGCGGTTGAGAAAGCGGCGGCGGAAGAAGGCGAGGGCACTGGGAGAGATGACATCGGGAGCAGGGACGTGCGGTGAGGTCAGTGGCTGGTGAGGCACTGGCTAGTATCAGAGCCAGATACACACAGGTTACATACGCCGTTAGAGCGAGAGCAATAATTCTAGCACTAGACCTCCTCTGTAACTCTGAACATGTAACCTGTAAAAAAAATTTAAAGCGTCGCCTATGGAGATCTTGAAGGACTGAAGTTTGGCGCCATTCCACGAGTGTGCGCAATTGTAAAGTGTAACATGTTAGGTATCTATTTACTCGGCGTAACATCATCTTTCATAGTATACAAAAAAATCTGGCTAACTTTAGTGATTTTCTTTTTATTATTCATGAAACTGTTTCTTTCCCAAAAAAATGCGTTTGAAAAATTGATGTGCAAATACCGTGTAACATAAAATGTTGCAACAGCCACTATTTTATTCCCTAGGGAGTCTGCTAAAACAATATATATAATGTTCGAGGACTCTGAGTAATTTTCTACCAAAAAAAAAAATGATGATTTTTACATGTAGGAGAGAAGTGTCAGAATTGGCCTGGCTGACAAGGGGATAATTACCATAAGTAAGTATTATACAAATAATTATTATATATTATTTTTAAGGTAATTTACTATATTTTCAAAAACTGTACTCAAGCAGGTGGCTTAACGGACAAATTACTGAAGTTTGAAGTTATAACTTCAAACCAGTAATTTCACAGTAAATAGATAAATAATAAATTATTATCTTATAACATATAGCATAATAATATATGACTTAGCTTGATTATACTGTAACAGTACCTTTTCAGCAGCAGCAGATTCTCATTCTCCCTCTTAACTGTGTGTGAAAAACATGGGATTATGGGTAAATCTTATACACATAAACACGTTTTTTCCTTCTAGTTAAGAGGGCTGGGCTGGAAGGGAGCATGTGTCTTTAAGACACATGCCCCCTTCTATGACACTGCAGTGAGAGGAGAGCCTCCACTGCAGCATTTTTATTGGACAGCTTTGGCCAATAGTACTTTACCATTGGTCAAAGACTCCAAGCTGCCCATTGAGCTCAGTGCCTCTGACAAGAAGTGAGGAGAGGCACTGTGAGCTCATCCTCTCAGTCTGCTGCATGCAGAGTGTGCCAGCTTGTATTTAAACTGGCCGCTCTGCATTTAGCTTCTGACAGGCTGTATAAGAAGCCCTGTATCTCCGGAACCATAAATGATAGGAGCCCCAAATTTTGACCAGTGGTGGGGTAAGTCTTTGTGACCCCTGGTCTCCGAGTTACTACTCTCAAAGTCAATCGTTTTTTTTATGCCCACCTGCCTCCCCTGACTGCAGGTCCCTGATCGGGAGAGATGTCATCGGGAGAGACAGCAGCTCAGAGCTCTTTTACTAATAAAGGAGTTGTCAAAAACTGGCTCTTGTTTTTTTTTTATTACTTTTTACTGCTTTTTTCCTGAATGGGTAGGGGTACGATGTACCCGATACCCATTCACATAGGGTGGGGGGCCGGGATCTGGGGGTCCCCTTGTTAAGGGGGTCTTCCAGATTCCGATAAGTCCCCCGCCCACAGACCCCAACAACCACCAAGGGTTGTCGGGAAGAGACCATTGTCCTCATCAACATGGGGGCAAGGTGCTTTGGGGTGGGGGGGTGCAGAGCCCCCCCTGCCCCAAAACACTTATCCCCCCATGTTGAGGGCATGCAGCCTGGTATGGTTCAGGAGCGGGGGTGGGGCACTCACTGGTCCGCTCCCTTACCCGACTGGCCGGGCTGCCTGCTCGCATAGGGGTCTGGTATGAATTTTGGGGGGGACTCCACACCACTTTTTTTTTATTGTGGCGTGGGGGTCCTTTCCGAATCCATACCAGAGCGCAAATTTTTCTTTTTTACATTCAGCTTTCAGCGGGGAACCCCGCTGACAGCTGACTCATCGGTTGCTAAGGGCGCGGCTGCCCCCCTACTTAGCAACCAGCTATATACAGTGGTAAAATAAGAAACGCAAAACACATCCAAAATACAGCACTTGCGTTTCTGGTGCAGCTCCATTGAAATCTATTAGCCGCAAATCGCGGGATAAAAGTCCCCGACCCTTTCCAAAAACGCACCAGCTGCAAAACACATAGATGTGAACTAGTACCAAAGGAAACCATGGTAAATGGACTGTAGTGCGTTTCTGCAAACTGCAAAATGCACTAAAAATGCATAGGTGTGAATGTAGGGTAGAGGGATGAGTTGGCAACCCTAGCTCGACTCCTGGTTTACTACAGGAACATGGAGGTTGTAGGTGGGCCGTTAGCCCCTGCCCAGGTGCATGAGTCGCCTAAGGGAGAGTCCACCGAGTTCCTTCTGGGTAATGTCTGCTGGAGTTTTGCTTTAAGACTCTTGCAGATGATTCATCTTCCCTTCCATGAAGACACCAGAAGACCTCCTGTCAAGGCGCATCTCATCCCTGAGCACAAGCGACAGGAGGCACAATGAGATGGAACGGGAGGCCCAGGCGACGAGGCTGCCTAGGTTTGATTCGATCTGACGGCTCTGTCACCTTTTCTTATTAAACTGTCTGTGTGCCGCCAAGTGTCAGGGCCGCTCAGCAGGAAAAGGTTGTGTTAGTCCAGGTCCTGTATAGATCTCAATCTGCTGGCACCAGACACAGGGACGTTTATAGAGGAATAGAAGAGATTAACCATTATCTGTACCATGAGAGGCAGAGAATATCCAGAGGAAATTACTTTATATTTTTTTTTTTGCAAAGGATGTGCCATGTTTTCTCTTATGTTACCAAAAAAATCAAATCCAGTAGGGATGTTGGGAACCCCTCATAATGGGCACAGCAGGTGTACAGACCTGGGAACTCAGCACATGGATGATGGGAACCTCTCATAATGGGCACAGCAGGTGTACAGACCCAGGAACTCAGCACAGGGATAGAGGGAACCCCCTCATAATTGGAACAGCAGGTGTGTAGACCTGGGAACTCAGCACATGGATGATGGGAACCTCTCATAATGGGCACAGCAGGTGTACAGACCCAGGAACTCAGCACAGGGATAGAGGGAACCCCCTCATAATTGGAACAGCAGGTGTGTAGACCTGGGAACTCAGCACATGGATGATGGGAACCCCTCATAATGGGCACAGCACGTGTACAGACCTGGGAACTCAGCACATGGATGATGGGAACCTCTCATAATGGGCACAGCAGGTGTACAGACCTGGGAACTCAGCACATGGATGATGGGAACCTCTCATAATGGGCACAGCAGGTGTACAGACCCAGGAACTCAGCACAGGGATAGAGGGAACCCCCTCATAATTGGAACAGCAGGTGTGTAGACCTGGGAACTCAGCACATGGATGCTGGGAACCCCTCATAATGGGCACAGCAGGTGTAGAGATCTGGGAACTCAGCACAGGGATGGTGGGAACCCCTCGTAATGAGCACAGCAGGTGTACAGACCCAGTAACTTAGCACAGTGATGCTAGAAACCCCTGTCTGGTGAGCAAGATTATGCAGCCTTCACTGCCAAGATAAAATCGCCATTTTGATCTGGCCCATAAAGGTTACAAAAACATGACATATCAAAAAGTGGCAAACATCGATTTATTGAATTTAAAGCCAGTTCCAGGTTTACGCCCCCCTCCCTAACCCCAACCTATTGAAAACACCTCCACAGAGACTTTTTTTCTAATAAATATTTTGGGACTGATAATGGATCTCAGATCTCAAAGCAGCGATTTTTGCAGGGGATTGCGCTGGAGATAGAGATTTTTTTCCTAAAGAATGCAGCCAATTTACTTTTTTTTTTTTTTTTTTTTTATTTTAAAAGTTATGCCTTAAAACAGAAGCTTCAGTTTTATATAAACGGCCATTTTTGACTGATTACCTTCAAGTTAGCAGAGAATTATCACTTTGACATTTATTTACATTCAAGAAAAAAGCAATAAACAGCTGCTGAAGATGTGAGAAAGAAGAGTGTTCTTTTTGGGCATTCGTGGCGGAGCTGTGAATAACAAAAATAAAAAAGGCCATTTTGGGAACTCAGCCTCAAAGATCCATGTAACAAATGTAGAACTATATTGGAAAAAATAATAATAAAAAAAAAAAAAAAATATATATATATATATATATATATATATATATATATATATATATTTACAAAATGCAAAGCGAGTGAACAGAAGAAAAATCAAAATCAAATCAATATTTGGTGTGACATTTGCACTTGCTCACTTTGTACACTTGCACAAAGTCAAGGATTTTGTGGGATTAGAATCAGGTGTATGATACCAAGCAGGTGTTGATGATCATCAATTTCATATGTAGGTTGAAACACAGTCATAGATAAGAGTGCAGCGCCAGATAAATACTACAAGTGAGTATGATATATGTAATGATAATGTATATAGTATATTACCAGTATAACAATAGTGATCAATAATCCAGTGCAAAAATGAAAAGTCAAGTGAAAAAATAGTCCATATGTAATTACTGCATTGGCAGTAAACATGCATATTAAAAACACAAAAAAAATTGGTGACAAAAACAATTCATAAATAAAAATATCCAAAAGGAAGATTTCCAATGCGTGACCCAGGGTCTATGTTTTCCACCACTTGTGCTGTCCGTTACCTTTCAATAGAAGCAATGGAGGCTTACCAGAAAGCCTGTGACCGCCCTTACTCAGGGGGTCTAAACAGGCTTAGTAAAGAAACAGGAACGCTGCTAGGATCTCCCAGACCTCCTACACAGGTGACCAGTCAGCTTCAATGAAGATCATCCTCAATGGCGCACTTCCAGGAGACAATCGCTATACACCAATGGATGTGTGCTCAGAGAACAGTGGCGATATCCAGATCGGAGGCTGTATGGCAGAAAGGAAGTGCCACCCTAGTTGTTTGCCTGTATGGTACATGTGAAGGACACAGCTCAGTTTGTGGTCACTCTCCCTGACTGAACCTGGTCGGGGTTATAGTGTTCAGCTGCAGGATATCCTTCACGGCCCCTTTTATATAATTTTTCAAACTTTTCAC
Organism: Aquarana catesbeiana; assembly: GCF_042186555.1. NCBI lineage: Eukaryota > Metazoa > Chordata > Amphibia > Anura > Ranidae > Aquarana > Aquarana catesbeiana. The sequence goes on from NC_133327.1 coordinate 15,800,736, forward strand.
ATTTATCATGCACCTAGCGCAATTCTTCTTTTTTATTTTTTGAAACACAGTAATGTTAACTGAAACAGAAACAGCAATGTAGGAGGCTTAAAACTGGGTGAGGAACAACCAAACTCTGCTACTAAGGTGAAGTTGTGAAAGATAGTTTCATGTCACAGGTCATACACCATGGCAAGACTGAGCACAGCAAAGAGATACTACAAGGTAGTTATACTGCATCAGCAAGGTCTCTCCCTGGCAAAGATTTCAAAACAGACAGTGAGGCCCGGAATAATGAAAAGAAGTGGAATAGTGCAGGGCCGGGCATGACAGTGTGTCTAGTGACACATGGGGTTAAAAGTTTCATGGAGAGGTGGGAGGAGATATCAGGAAAGTAAGGAAGGAGTGGCCATATAAAAGGGGGGCGGAGCAAGAACGGGGCAGTGTGCTTGATAGGAGACACAAGGAGGCAGAATTTCCCACCCTCCCTCCCTGTGTAAAGTGTTGTTAGTATGGTTTAATGTGTGTGTTTATTTTTCAGGATCGGAAGAAGTTGGTCGTCATGACAGCTGGGGGGTGGCTGGTTTGTTGCTGTTGGTCGGTGACGGTAGCGGTAAATAAAATGTGGTAAAAGGGGTGGGGGGTCATCAATAGTATGGCCCCACCTGTGTATTCCTGAAAGGAATACCGGTATTGTTGCACTGCGGGAGGGGGTTGTCTCCGAGCGGCACAGCTGGAGGCCTTATCAGTTTGGAAATATGTTCCTGCAGTGTACTGCTTGGATATGTGGTGAAAAGGGGTAGCTCCGTCATTGACCAACAGATTGGGTTAAAACATGTTGTTTTATTCTGAGGTTATATGTTATTTATATATTTAAGTTGATATTGGAGGTATTTATACAGTTGTTTAATAAAAGGCTGTTATGGCCATTTATACTCCAGAAGAAAGGTGTGGTCTCATTATTTAAGTTGGTTAGAGGGTGGAGTATGGGTGGCTAACAGTATGGGATAAGATGGGTACATCTGGACTACACTAGTCATGGGGCTTTAAGATGTGCTGTTCAAGATCTTTTAAAGAAGCACAAAGAAACAGGGAGCGTTGAGGACAGTAGAGGCAGTGGTCGGCCAAGGAAACTTAATGCAGCAAATGAAAGACACATCATGCCTAATAACCTTCAAAATTGAAAGATGTCCAGCAGTGTCATCAGCACAGAATTGGTAGAAAATCAGCGGGACCCAGATATACCCATCTACTGTCCGGAGAAGTCTGGTCAGAAGTGGTCTTCATGGAAGAATAGTAGCAGGTGCTCTGGACTGATGAGTCACAATGTGAAATATTTGGCTGTAGCAGGAGGCAGTTTGTTGGTGAAGGCCTGGAGAGGGGTACCATAATGAGGGTCTGCAGGCAACAGTGAAGCATGGAGTGGGTTCTTTGCCGGTTTGGGGCTGCATTTCTGGAGTTGGAGATTTGGTGAGGATCAATGGTGTCCTCAATGCTGGGAAATACAGGCAGATACTTACCCATCATGCCATACCATCAGGGAGGTGTGTGATTGACCCCAAATTTATTCTGCAGCATAACAACAGCCTCAAACATACAGCCAATGTCATTAAGAATTATTTTCAGTGTAAAGAAGAACAAAGAGTCCTAGAAGGGATGGTTTGGCTCCCACAGAGCCCTGATCTCACCATCATGGAGTCTGTCTGGGATTACATGAAGAGACAGGCTCACTACTTAGTAGAGGATTTTTCTACATTGTATCAATGCCCTTATAGTAACCAAGCACTGGCCAAAATCTTAAAGGGGAACTTCACTCTGTATAAGCCCCCCCCCACACACACACACACACACACAAAAAATACCAACACCTGTTCCTGTTTTTAAAAAAAAAAAGAAATTCTACACCATGGAGTCCAGTGTTGTCTTGCTTGAAGCACTAACAAAAAAAAATTAAAAATGTAATAATATTAAACACTCAATGCCTCAAAGCTACAGTTAGTAAATAATTAAATACACAAAAAAAGGAGAAATATCTTAAATTAAATAAACTAAACTACTCTAAATATACACCTAGTAAAAGCAAAGAAAGAGAAAAAAGACAATGAGCAGGACTGACACCACTGCTGACTGCATTTCTGGCAGATCAGTAGGTATTTTTCGGTATTCGCAGGGTCTTTAAAGTAAAAAAAAGATGCCAAAGACTCATTGCAAATGTGTACTGCAAATGCTTTCTTTTTTGTTTTCATATAGTCTTGAAAGAAAACGCTAACAATAACTAAATAAATTAATTCATAAATGAATGAATAAATAGAAAAAATAAAAGCTACAGTAAGGGTAAGACAGGGTATTTAAAGAAAAAAAAATTAGAAGTAAAAAGAAATTAAGAACATTTTTGCCTTGATATAGATTCAAAAGAAAGCACTAACAAACAAAATAATAAATAAATAAAATTAAAAAAACACTCAAAGCTACAGTAAGTAAGTACATAAATACACAAAAGAAGGAGGGAAATGTTCCTAAATTAAATAAACTAAACTACCCTAATTAAATATCTCAAAAAAGCAAAGAGAAAAATAAAATACAATAAAATAAAAATATAAAACCACAGCATGCAAAAAGAAAAATTCAATGAAAAAAAAAAGGAATAAACTAGACTACCCCAGATTCACACCTCCGAAAAACACACTCTCCAAATAAGAGAAAAAATGTAGAACTTTTTTTTTCCGAGTAAATTTCACCTAAGCAGCTCAATGAGTAAAAAATGAGAGTTGTCGCTTTGCCAAAACCAATATCTCTCCGCTGATCCCTAGTCGTCATTGTATTCTTTGTGGTTTTTTTTTATCTCTTCGTTAGTGTCTGTTATATAACGATTGCTGTTTTGCAATTATAATTTATTTGTTTAAATAAAAAATATAAAAAGTCTTGATTTGACCCTTTAAGCGTGAAGATGGCTCATTAACACCTCCCACGTCTGTGTTTGTCATTGCCACTAATGTAAAGTGGATGTTTTTTCCTGTGTGGGAAGGAGCGAGGAAATGACTGTATTGGTAATGCGCTAATTCTAGATGAATAATGCAAATGATATAATGTTAATGGGAAAAAAAGCTGGGAGGCAGACATATAGGGTTTTTTTTAGCATTGTTCTAGATCAACTGCAGGTTTAGAACTCTGAGGATGGATTTTTTTTAAATTTTATTTATTTGTCTTCCGGTTGAACTTGATGGACACGTCATTTTTTTTTTTTTTTTTTTGCCGAAATTATGTAGTTTTTACTCCGCCCCCAAACTTTGCATGACTTGGGTGCCTGTGACATATGACCTTGTTGTTGCAATGCAGATAGGTCTGAAGCTAACAGAGGAAAAGAACTAAGCAAAGGTTCTATATAACTGGGTGAAAATGGGTGCCGGTCAACAAAAGGTCCAAATAGTTAGCGAGGAGGGTAAATAAAGGATGATCAATAGGGAGGAGTGAGGAAAAGTTCAGTTGAAGATCTGCAGACACTGAGAGAGCTTCCCTTCCACCCATGCTACATAATTACCATTGGGCAGTCTGGATGAAAGTCATAATCGTTGGCAAGCGATTTGGGGTCTTTGAAGGCAGATTATTTGCTGGTATTGAAAATGGTCAGGGACCCATCTTTGATGTCCTCTAATCAATGCAGTCAACTTGTAGTGAACAGGTACCTATGGATTGGTATGTGTTCAGATGATATGGTACCCAGTGTATTACGATTGGGGCCTAACATAGCTAACTACAGACACCTATGGTGCCTTCAAAGACCTCAAACCCTCATGGGACCCATCTTCTTTGTGCTCTCTTCTATTCGGTGCAGTAAACTTTTAGTGACTAGGTAGCTATGAATCAGTATGTGTCTGGGTTCAGGTGGTATGGTACCTGGTGTATTGTGACTGGGCCCTAACATAGCTAACTACAGACACCTATGGCGCCTTCAAGCATCTCAAACCCTCAAGGGAACCACTTTCGTTGTGCCATCTTTGATTGGGTGCAGTCAACTTGTTCTAACTAGGTAGCTTTAGACCAGTATGTGTCTGTGTTCAGATGAAATGGTACCCTGTGTATTGTGACTAGTGCCTAACATAGCTAACTGTAGACACCTATGGTGCTTTCAAGGACCTCAAACTCTCAAGGGACTCATCTTCATTGTGCTATCTTCTATTTGGTGCAGTTAAATTGTACGTGACTAGGTAGCTATGGGTCAGTATGTGTCTGGGTTCAGCTGGTATGTTATGGTATGGTACCTGGTATATTACAACTAAGGCCTAACATAGCTAGCCACAGACATTCATGGTGCCTTTAAGGACCTCAAACCCGCAAGGGACCCATCTTTCATGTGGTATTCTCTATTCATTGCGGTCAATGTGTATTGATCTAGGTAACTATGGATCAGTATGTGCCTGTGTTTAGCTGATATGGTACCTGGTGTATTGTGACTAGCACTTAACATAGCTAACTGCAGACACCTATGGCACCTTCAAGGACCTCAAACCCTCAAGTGATCTATCTTCATTGTGCTGTTATCTATCTGGTGCAGTCAATTTGTAGTGACTAGATTGCTACTACGGGGTTAGTATCTGTCTGTGTTCAGCTGGTATGGTACCCAGCGTATTGCGATTGGGGCCTAACAGAGATAACCGCAGCCATCTCTGGCACCTTCAAGGACCTCAAATCCTCAAGGGTCCATCTTCAATATGGTATCCTCTATTCGGTGCAGTCAACTTGTAGTGACCAGTTAGCTATGGATCAGTATTTTTCTGTGTTCAACTGATATGGTACACAGTGTATTGTGACTGGGGCCCTAACATAGCTAACCACAGACACCTATGGCACCTTCAAGAACCTCAAACCCTCAAGGCACCCATCTTCATTGTGTTGCCTTCTATTCAGTGCAGTCAACTTGTAAGTGACTAGGTGTCCATGAATCAGTATGTGTCTGGGTTCAGCTGGTATGGTACCTGGTGTATTACGACTGGGGCCTAACATCGCAAACCACAGACATTCATGGTGCCTTTAAGGACCTAAAACCCTCAAGGGACCCATCTTTGATGTGATGTCCTCTATTCATTGCAGTTAACATGTATTGACCTAGGTAGCTATGGATCAGTATGTGTCTTTGTTCTGCTAGTATGGTACCTGGTGTACTGCAACTGGGGCCCAACATAGCTAACCACAAACATCTATGGCACCTTCAAGTACTTCAAACCATATGAGAATTCTTTCTATTGTCCTGTTATTGTTATTTAAAGTGTTGTAGTTATTTATAATAAAGGGGGGGCTATAGCCAGTTGAACTCCAGTCACATTTGATGCGTCTTTTTTTGGGAAAGTTGGTGGGTTGTGGCTAAGCAACGGGTTTAGTGAATGGGTTACCTCTGAACTACCGTATACTCTGGAAATATTGAATAATTGCATCAGCATGATAGCAAGGAAGCTAGAATTACAGAGAGATAGCTCTCAGTACAGATTTCCTTTATGATAAGTATACTTTGCCTATGCTATGCCTTCATGGCCATAGGCAGTACCCAGATAAACACTGCCATCTTTTATGGGGTTATGTCTGGCAACCCTAAGGCAGAGGTTGACAACCTGTGTACTGGGACACCAGATGGGATCCAATAGTCAGTATTTGGGGATTATTGGATTTTTTTAATGTTACCTAAGCAGAATTTTGCTCTTTGATAGTGAGCGGCTTTGTAGGGCTTTGCTTGGTTCTAACAAAACAGCGATGAATTATTTACGTTGTTCTGAAAGACAGCTGTAACCTGAGAGTTGCAGGTTAAATGAATTATACACCAGAACAAAGGAGAGAAGTACGAAGCGAATGTACAGTACAGAGTGCACAGTGGTGGGGAGAGCCAGCCACACAGAATGACAAAGAGGCCTTGTCATCAACTTTCTTTAGTTTTTCTTCCTTTTTTCTCTACCTAACAATATTACAAAGGATATTTTTTTATTCAGCCTCTCTTTTCTTCCAGAAGAGGAGAGTTACAAAGTAAAAGGGAGGATTAGAAAGTAAAGAGATTAACACTTGTGGAGATTCTCAGACAAGGCAAGTGTCAAGCTGAGGACCTGACCTCTTGGTCAAAAGTGGAGGCTTTTAAGTTCCAATTCTGGACAGTTGATAAGTAGGATCTCCTGAACATAAATAGATTGCATAGTAAAGAGAAACTTCACTTTCCTCCTGCTTTTTTCCTTCCTTATTTTCTGTTTCCAGTTAAGCTGGGTGCTTTTCAAAATACATAATTCATTTGCAGCAATCTACTGTTCTGTTCTCTGTGCCTGTGTCCTGCACCGCCATCTTGGTCCTCTTCGGCTGCCTCTTCTGGGTTCAGGTAGGCCGGTCCCTGATGGTACGGCAGTTTCACCCCCTGGCCATTCCATGCATGGATGCATGGGTGCTTACAAGAGCAGAAAATGTCATCCAGGTCTAGAAAAAACACAAAAAATATTGCACCCCTCAAATGCCCAGCTATTATTATTGCATTATTAGGGGACAGAGACTATGGGTGAGACTTACTAAAACTGGTGCACACAGAATTTGCTTTAGCTGTGCATGGTAGCCAATCAGCTTCAAACTTCAGCTTGTTCAATTAGGCTTTGACAATAAAAGTTGGAAGCTGATTGGATTCCATGCAAATGAGCAGATTTTGCGCTCTGGAGTTATAGTAAAATACCCCCCCTTTAAGTTAATTTGCAGACTAAAGTTCTGCTTTTGCACAAGCAGCACATCAACAATTACAGGAGACATTAGTTCCTGTTATTTTGTCAAACCATATTAGCTTGACCATGACCCAGACTGTCATTGTAGAACAAGATACATTGCACAGCAAGACTTTTTTAAGGGGACAGGAGAACAATTTGTTCCGGTGATGTCTTTCTCCAAAGTCATTCTTGCAAGTAAACCTGTTATTTTATAAAGAACCTCATATTAGCATATAAGCGTCTACGGTAATATTGTCATGTAACTAATAGTAAAATATATATTTATTATTTGTTCAGCTTTCTCCCTTCCTTTTTTTTCCTTCCCACCCTTTCTTTCTTCCTTCCTTCCCACCATAGTTCCATAAATGATCTGCAGCTCATCTCCTTATACATTCCTGAAATCTATATGGTGCATAAAAATCTCCCCTAACCTCTCCCATTCCCTCAAAGTGGTGGGATAAATCTCCAGTGTAGACAAGGGCAAAAACAAAAGCACTGTCTGCAATACTTTTTTTTTTGCAGTAACAGTTACATTTTCTAGTCAAGTATTCAGGTTGTTCCCTTTTTCCTGGTCCAACCATAAGGCACATTGAAAATCTGACAGCTACTGTAACTAGATGGGCTCATAACTTGCTATTTTGGCCCATTGGGCAACTTAACAGAGGCCTTCAAGACTTCAAGACAATGGTTCTCTATTAGATGTCCTCTTGTCTTCAACCAACACAATATGAAAAAATACCTTGATAGAGTTGGATCTATTGTGTCCCTCTTCTTTTGCATTCCAAGTCTTGATCATCTGAGATTATTTCCAGACTCTGCTCTGTTACCAGATTTTCAAAATGAAATTCCAGGACACCCTACTGAACAGGCCCACTTTTAAACAGCAAAAAAAGGGCCCCCATTTTACCAACCCCTAAAACCATTGGTCACAAGCTATGGAATAAGGCAGACATTCAAGGTTTAAAGACAAAGTGCCTTGGGCACCACGAGCAGTGGAACGATGCTTATTCATAGTGCATTGCTGCGAATTTTGGACATATCAAAAATGTGTGTTTACAGTGGGAGGGGCTTATAGGGTTATGGTAAATTAAAAAAAAACTGAGGGTATGCTGTTGTGGGCCATAAATGTACAAAGTGCAGAGGTCAGTATGTAATACATGAAGTGCAGGGTTCAAAAGTACAGTAGGTAAAGCAGGGAGTGCAGAAGTCAGGAGTAAGTAACACAGGGAGTGCAGAGGTCAGGAGTAAGTAACACAGGGAGTGCAGAGGTCAGGAGTAAGTAACACAGGGAGTGCAGAGGTCAGGAGTAAGTAACACAGGGAGTGCAGAGGTCAGGAGTAAGTACCACAGGGAGTGCAGAGGTCAGGAGTAAGTAACACAGGGAGTGCAGAAGTCAGGAGTAAGTAACACAGGGAGTGCAGAGGTCAGGAGTAAGTAACACAGGGCGTGCAGGTTACAGGAGTAAGTCATGCATGAAGTGCAGATGTACAGAGTCAGTAATGCAAGCAGTGTAAGCATCAGGTATAAGTAACACACAGAGTGCAAAGGTCAGGAGTAAGTAACACAGAGAGAGTACTGAGCTCAGTAGATTGTTTTAAAAAATAGCTGGATGCATTCCTAAATGCACAAAATATAACTGGATCCTAATAACACCAGGGGTCGTTGATCCAGGGAATATCTGACTGCCTACTGGCGAATTGGGAAGGAATTTATTTCCCACACAAGAACAAATTGGATCTAGCTTTATTGTTTTGTTTTTTGCCTTCCTCTGGATCAAGTGTGGGTATAGGATTGTGTGTATACAGGTTTTTTATTGTTTTTTTTTTTTCTAAGGGTTGAACTAGATGGACTAGTACCTTTTTTCAACCTGACTAACTATGTAACTATGTAAGAGTAGGGGTCAGAAAAAAGTAATGCAGAGAAAGAAGAGGTCAGGAGTAAGCAATGCAGAGAGAGAAGGGGTCAGGAACAGGTAATGTAGAGAGAGTAGGGGTCAAGAGTAATTAACCACTTGCCGACCGCCCGCCATCGGTATACGTCGGCACTTTGAACAGGATTATTGTTGTTATGGCAGCAGCTAGCTACCATAACCCCAGTATCCACTTCATGAGTTGGCGGTCGGCTTTCAGATAAAAGTGGTCTCTGCGGCGGATTCACCGCAAGATCACTTTTATCGGTGGTGGGAGAGGGGCTCCGGTGCCCTCCGCCTCTTACCAGAGCCGCTGGCAGCAGCTGAGGTGATCGGGTCTGCTCTCCTCTGGTATGGAGCTGAGTGAGGGGAAGATGGCCCAGCTCCATACCAATGCAGGGCGGAAGCGACGTCAAAACGTCACTTCCGCCCATAGCTCTTAAAGAGACGTTTAAAAAAAAAATATTTTTTTTTTTTTTATTGCATTTTAGTGTAAATATGAGATCTGAGGTCTTTTTGACCCCAGATCTCATATTTAAGAGGTCCTGTCATGCTTTTTTTTCTATTACAAGGGATGTTTACATTCCTTGTAATAGGAATAAAAGTGACACAGTGTAAAAATAAAAAGTAAAATAAATCAGAAAAAAAAAATAAAAAATGTAACGCGCCCTGTCCTAATGAGCTCACGCACAGAAGCGAGCACATACGTAAGTAGCGCCCCCATATGTAAATGGTGTTCAAACCACACACGTGTGATATCGCCAGGAAAGCAGGTCCCCGATCCCTCCTCCCCCCTAAAAGGTGCCAAATGGCCTTGACGACTCATTGGGCTTATGCCTTGTTGAGTCCATTAGCTCTGGTAAGCCTCTCTTATGTTGGTGGTGGCTTCTCCCATTATCTTCTCTTCACATTTGTTTTCCTATTGATGTCGGGAAGTTGATATTCATCTACCTGGATTAACATCATATCTCAGTCTTTTATCCGTGGATTATTTTTACTTATTCACTATCACAGTGTGAAGCTGTGCAATCATTAGTCCAAAACTGTGCTATGTCAATTCCTGTTGCCATGAATGCACAGGAAGCTCCAGCAGAACCAACGTCGACTATTGTTTGTGCAGAACTGCTTTTTGTTTTGGCTCCTGCACTCTGTAAGGTTCAGGACCAGGACAAAGGGTCGGCAGAAGGGACGTCTGTCCTGGGTGCAGCATGTATTGTAGGGACGGGGGGGGCTGCAAATTCCTTCTACTGTCAGGCTGACAGGAGTAGTGACAGCAGCATCACTACTTCTGTCAGCCCAGCACTGGAAGAGGCAAGGAGAGGAGGAGAGATTCGGGAGGAGCTGGGGGCTGTGCTCTCTCTCCCCCTCCTCCTCATAAGTTTGCACATAATGAAGGGGGGGACGCAATTCGGCATCTCTTCCCTGGGCACTGGAGGATCTTGTCCCGCCACTGGCAAGGTTCACTCCACGCTGCCAGGCTCCTGAGAACGATAATGGGGATGCCCATTTCCCCCCAACATTGGTCCCATCCCTGGAAAATGGGGAGTAAAGCCGCGTACACGCGATCGGAAATGCCGCCAGCAAAACTCCGATGAGAGCTTTTTGTCGGAAAATGCGACCGTGTGTATACTCCATCGGTCTTTTGCTGGCGGAATTCCAGCCAGCAAAAGATTGAGAGCATGCTCTCTATTTTTCGGTCGGAAAAAGTTCCTATCTTTGTCTGCATGCAATTCGGACGCGCAAAAAAAAAAAATCACGCATGCTCGGAAACAATTCGACGCATGCTCGGAAGCATTGAACTTCATTTTCTCGGCTCGTCGTAGTGTTGTACGTCACCGCGTTCTTGACGGTCGAAAGTTCAGAGAACTTTTGTGTGACCGTGTGTATGCAAGCCAAGCTTGAGCGGAATTCCAACGGTAAAACCAAGTTTTTTTCTGATGGAAATTCCGCTCGTGTGTACGCGGCATAAGGGTGACTTTATTCTGCCGCTTCCTCTTTTCTCTTCTCGGATCCCTTGTCCCTCCTTCCCTATCTCCCTTCTTTCTTCAGAGTATTTAAACCCTCCTGTCAGACTGCCATTATAGACTTTGTTATGTCAAGTTCATATGCCAAGGTTGCCTAGGCGTATAAAAGAATTTCTACTTTCCACACACATTCTAATGAACATTTTATTCTGTTTTAATGAAAACATGTACGTCCTTCTTTAAATAAAAGATCTATATGTGGGGTTTATTGCAGGAACTTTCTTGCATTATGTTAGTCCTGTGCTGTCGTCAGCTCACTTAAATGATCTTTTATGTACACAGAGGCTGAGGACAAAACTCAAGGACGGTCCAATACGGTAAAGATGAGATGAAATCTGTTTACTTTCTGTGCTGGGAGATAAAAATCAATGGCCATGCATTACTCCCAGCTCTTCCTCCCGTTGCTGCAAGCCTATAATTGTGATATTCAATATCTGAGCCTGACATGCCTGTTTACCTTGTCATCAATCTGCCTGTTTTAGGTTCTGATACAAACCTGCCCCGTGTAATCTGTCAGAAGAAGACAGGTTATTTATACACACTCTGATTGCACTGGAATATATAACTGATGCTGTATTTAGTCATTCGGAATTTACTGGATTTACCTTCATTTATGGAAACGCGACTTGACTAGACCTATTATCAGCAAGCTGGAAATCAAGGTAAAGGTTTGGTTTCTTCTGTAGCAAGTCGTAATCAATGTGTGCTACCTTTTACATTACAGGTCTGAGGCCAGCATTCTTGACACCATATCGACTGGAAATTTGAGGACAGCCAACCATCACATCTACAGTGCCTTGAAAAAGTATTCACACCCCTTGAAATTTTCCACATTGTGTCACGTCACAACCAAAAACATAAACGTATTTTATTGGGATTGTATGTGATAGACCAACACAAAGTGGCAGGAAAATGATCAATGGTTTTAAATTTTTTTTTTACAAATAAATATGTGAAAAGTGTGGCGTACATTTGTATTCAGCCCCCTTTACTCTGATACCCCTAACTAAAATCTAGTGGAACCGATTGCCTTCAGAAGTCACCTAATTAGTAAATAGAGTGCACCTGTGTGTAATTTAATCTCAGTATAAATACAGCTGTTCTGTGAAGCCCTCAGAGATTTGTTAGAGAACCTTAGAACAAACAGCATCATGAAAGCGAAGGAACACACCAGACAGGTCCGGGATAAAGTTGTGGAGAAGTTTAAAGCAGGGTTAGATTATAAAAAAATATCCCAAGCTTTGAACATCTCACAGAGCACTGTTCAATCCATCATCCGACAATGGAAAGAGTACGGCACAACTGCAAACCTACCAAGACATGGCCGTCCACCTAAACTGACAGGCCGGGCAAGGAGAGCATTCGTCAGAGAAGCAGCCAAGAGGCCCATGGTAACTCTGGAGGAGCTGCAGAGATCCACAGCTCAGGTGGGAGAATCTGTCCACAGGACAACTATTATGCCCTGTACACACGATCGGAAATTCCCCTAGCAAAAGTCCGATGTGAGCTTTTGGCCGGAAATTCCAACCGTGTGTATGCTCCATTGGACTTTTGATGGCGGAATTCCCGCCAGCAAAAGATTGAGAGCAGGTTCTCTATTTTTCAGTTGGAAAAAGTTCCGATCATCTGTACAAATTCCGACGCGCAAAATTCCTACGCATGCTCAGAAACAATTTGACGCATGCTCAGAAGCATTGAACTTCATTTTCTCGGCTAGTCATAGTGTTGTACGTCGCCGCGTTCTTGACGGTCGAAGGTTCCGAGAACTTTTGTGTGACCGTGTGTATGCAAGGCAAGCTTGAGCGGAATTCCGTTGGAAAAACCATCCAAGTTTTTTTCAACGGAAAATCAGCTCGTGTGTACGGGGCATTAGTTGTGAATTCCACAAATCTGGCCTTTGTGGAAGAGTGGCAACAAGAAAGCCATTGTTGAAAGAAAGCCATAAGAAGTCCTGTTTGCAGTTTGCAAGAAGCCATGTGGGGGACACAGCAAACGTGGAAGAAGGTGCTCTAGTCAGATGAGACCAAAATTGAACGTTTTTGGCCTAAAAGCAAAAGGCTACGTGTGGTGGAAAACTAACACTGCACATCACACTGAACACACCATCCCCACCGTGAAACATGGTGGTGGCAGCATCATGTGGTGGAGATGCTTTTCTTCAGCAGGGACAGGGAAGCTGGTCAGAGTTGATGGGAAGATGAATGGAGCCAAATACAGGGCAATCTTAGAAGAAAACTTGTTAGAGTCTGCAAAAGACCTGAGAGTGGGGCGGAGGTTCTCCTTCCAGCAGGACAACGACCCTAAACATACAACCAGAGCTACAATGGAATGGTTTAGATCAAAGCATATTCATGTGTTAGAATGGCCCAGTCAAAGTCCAGACCTAAATCCAATCAAGAATCTGTGGCAAGACTTGAAAATTGCTGTTCACAGACGCTCTCTGACCAATCTGATAGAGCTTGAGTTATTTTACAAAGAAGAATGGGCAAAAATTTCACTCTCTAGATGTGCAAAGCTGGTAGAGACATCCCCAAAAAGACCTGCAGCTGTAATTGCAGTGAAAGGAGGTTCTACAAAGTATTGACTCCGGGGGGCTGAATACAAATGTACCCCACACTTTTCACATATTTATGTGTAAAGAATTTTGAAAAACATTTATCATTTTCCTTCCACTTCATAATTATGTGCCACTTTGTGTTGGTCTATTACAGTGATGGGGAACCTTGGCACCCCCAGATGTTTTGGAACTACATTTCCCACGATGCTCAACTACACTACAGAGTGCATGAGCATCATGGGAAATAGTAGTTGCAAAACATCTGGGGTGCCAAGGTTCGCTAACACTGGTCTACTACATAAAATCCCAATAAAACACATTTATGTTTTTGTTTGTAACATGACAAAATCTGGAAAATTTCAAGGGTTATGAATACTTTTTCACTGTACACTATAAAGCGGTGGTCTTCAAACTGCAGCCCAGGGGTTGGATGCCCCTGGGCTGCAGTTTAAAGACCGCCGCTTTATAGCTTGCCTTTATCCGGCCTTTGGGGTACTGTTCCATAAAGTGACGCCAACAATGAGGCATAATTCCTGTTGCTGACACCAACATTGGGGCACAATTCCTCCCACTGATATCAACGATGGGGCACAATTCCTTCCATTGACACCAATTATCGGGCACTATTCCTCCCACTGACACCAGTGATGGGGCACCATTCCTCCCACTGACACCAATGATGGGGCACAATTCTTTCTATTGATACCAATGATGGGGCACAATTCCTCCCACTGACACTGATGATGGGGTACAATTCCTCCCACTGACACCGATGATGGGGTACAATTCCTCCCACTGACACCGATGATGGGGCACAATTCCTCCCACTAACACCGATGATGGGGTACAATTCCTCCCACTGACACCGATGATGGGGCACAATTCCTTCCACTGATACCAACGATGGGGCACAATTCCTTCCATTGACACCAACAAAAGGGCATAACTCCTCCCCCTGACACCAACGATGGGCACAATTGCTTCCATTGACACCAAAGATGGGGCACTATTCCTCCACTGACGCCAAAGAGCATTGTTTACTCACACTGGACCTAGTCCGACCCCTCTAATGTCTGAAACTGACCCTTTGTTTAGAAAGTTTGGAGACCCCTGCTATAAAGCATAGTCAAAATTTTGTGCCCCCCTAAATGATTGATTTCAGGTGCTTTTAGTGAAGAATACTGTTGTTGCTACAACTTTCACAACTGTTCTCTTCCAACCTAGTGACAGCAATTTGGGGAAGGTTCTTTTCTGTTCAGACATGCCTGTGCCCAAAAGTACTAAGTCAGCTCCATAAACCCATGGTTTGACTAGTTTGGTGTGCAGGAACTCAAATGACCTTCACAGAAATCTGACCTCAACCCTACTGAACACTTTTGAGATGAAGGCTTCCTGGAAATATTTAGACATAGTTCCTGCACTGTCTCTACACTTCAGAACCGTTCCCTATCTCTAAGCACTGTCCCTGACAGATGGGGTACCTGTGGGGGGCAGATGGGGCACACTAGCCACTTGCGTGCCAAACCCAGGAGCCGGAGTGTTAAATAGACTCTGCCTGACCCAAGATGGCTTCCAAAGTCACATGAGGTGCCAGCATCCAATCGAAAATCTGTCTCCCCCGTGACCACAGGAAAACATAGAGGAACCGAGTTCCTCACGACTTCCTTCTCCATCTGCATCTCCGCTTCAGTTCGAGCACCACCTGTAGTGGAGAATACAGACCGCACCTGCCAACACAGTTACAATACAAATGAAGACAAGTTGTTAAGGACAGGCAGGATAGGCTTCCCTGAAGAGATGAGTTTTGGGGATCGCCCAAAGTTGGACAGAGTAAGAGATGGCCGGATAAATTGGGGTAGGGAGTTCCAGAGCATAGCCGAGGCTTTGGAGAAGTCCTGCAGGTGAGGTTGAGAGGAGGTGATGGTGAAGCTGGAGAGCAGGAAGTCTTGAGGGGAGAGGGTGTTAGGGTGGTATTTTGATATAAGGTTGGTAATGTACATATGATAATGATAATTATTTTTTTACTTTTACTCTCAAATCATTTTTTTTTATGTTTTTCAGCTGAAGTTCTTTTTTAAAACAGTTTTTCCTAATGTTCTTTGGTCCATTTTAAACCAAGTCACAAAGGCGGGGGACCACCTGTTCCTGCATTCAATACTCTGTAGAAATCCTAGCATAGAGGCGGATGTGGCTCTCTCTTGTTAATTCTTCGAGCGGCTCTTTGACTCTTTGTCGCTGCTTTCCCGTGGTGCATCATTATAGTTTTGCTCAGTATTATCAGTATCACTCTCCTCTGCACTGCTCCTCACCTGTGTTTTGCTTATTTATCCTCGGTTTTTGACTCTTCTATTTCGTCTTTTTGCTTTTTTTTATGAAGTTGTTGCTCGGAGCGCTCTGCTCTAAATGCGCCAGTACACAGGAATTAAATTCGCTCCCCAGCTGAGCTCTTCTCTCTACACATCTCTGCCCTCTCCGTCTCTCGTGCTGGCTGTTTAGTCTAAAGAAAAGCACCAGAAAAATGACGCCCCAGCAAACAGCGAAATACACAGATGAAACACATACAGTATATTGGGAGCTGTTTTATCTGCTGAAGGATTTGCATTTCTATCCATGCAGTTCTGAGACGTGCACAGCTCTGCCACACAGCACAGCCCTGTCTTGCAGGGGAGGAGACCTGATTTTTCTTACTGCTGTTTAGTAGCACTGACTTGACAAAATAATATGTTAATATAATTTTATATATACAGTATCTCACAAAAGTGAGTACACCCCTCACATTTTTGTAAATATTTTCTTCTATCTTTTCATGTGACAACACTGAAGAAATGACACTTTGCTACAATGTAAAGTAGTGAGTGTACAGCTTGTATAACAGTGTAAATTTGCTGTCCCCTCAAAATAACTCAACACACAGCCATTAATGTCTAAACCGCTGGCAACAAAAGTGAGTACACCCCTAAGTGAAAATGTCCAAATTGGTCCCAATTAGCCATTTTCCCTCCCCGGTGTCATGTGACTCGTCAGTGTTACAAGGTCTCAGGTGTGAATGGGGAGCAGGTGTGTTAAATTTGGTGTTATCACTCTCACTCTCTCATACTGGTCACTGGAAGTTCCACATGTCACCTCACGGGAAAAAACTTTCTGAGGATCTGAAAAAAAGAATTGTTGCTCTACATAAAGATGGCCTAGGCTATAAGAAGATTGCCAAGACCCTGAAACTGAGCTGCAGCACCGGGCCAAGGCCATACAGCGGTTTAAAAGGGCAGGTTCCCCTCAGAATAGGCCTCGCCATGGTCAACCAAAGAAGTTGAGTGCACGTGTTCAGTGTCATATCCAGAGGTTGTCTTTGGGAAATAGACGTATGAGTACTGCCAGCATTGCTGCAGAGGTTGAAGGGGTGGGGGGTCAGCCTGTCAGTGCTCAGACCAAACGCCGCACACTGCATCAAATTGGTCTGCATGGCTGTCATCCCAGAAGGAAGCCTCTTCTAAAGATGATGCACAAGAAAGTCTGCAAACAGTTTAATGAAGACAATCAGACTAAGCACATGGATTACTGGAACCATGTCGTGTGGTCTGATGAGACCAAGATAAACTTATTTGGTTCAGTTGGAGTCAAGCTTGTGTGGCAGCAACCAGGTGAGGAGTACAAAGACAAGTGTGTCTTGCCTACAGTCAAGCATGGTGGTGGGAGTGTCATGGTCTGGGGCTGCATGAGTGCTGCCGGCACTGGAGAGCTACAGTTCATTGAGGGAACCATGAATGCCAACATGTACCGTGACATACTGAAGCTGAGCATGATCCCCTCCCTTATTCCAACATGATAATGACCCCAAACACACCTCCAAGACGACCACTGCCTTGCTAAAGAAGCTGAGGATAAAGGTGATGGACTGGCCAAGCATGTCTCCAGACCTAAAACCTATTGAGCATCTGTGGGACATCCTAAAACGGAAGGTGGAGGAGCACAAGGTCTCTAACATCCACCAGCTCCATGAGTTCTTTGCCATGAGGTGCCATTTTGAACTTCCAGTGACCAGTATGAGAGAGTGAGAGCGATAACACCAAATTTAACACACCTGCTCCCCATTCACACCTGAGACCTTGTAGCATTAACGAGTCACATGACACCGGGGAGGGAAAATTGGGCCCAATTTGGACATTTTCACTTAGGGGTGTACTCACTTTTGTTTCCAGTGGTTTAGACATTAATGGCTGTGTGTTGAGTTATTTTGAGGGGACAGCAAATTTACACTGTTATACAAGCTGTACACTCACTACTTTACATTGTAGCAAAGTGTCATTTCTTCAGTGTTGTCACATGAAAAGATAGAATACAATATTTACAAAAATGTGAGGGGTGTACTCACTTTTGTGAGATACTGTGTATATATAGATATAGATATATATGTGTGTGTGTGTCTTTTTTCCATAAACAAAACCTGACCAGTTCTACAATGTTGTGTTGATTTAAACAGCATCGTACAATCACCCACTAAGAAGGAACATTGCAAACAACTATTCTGTATTTCTTCTGATCAAACAGCTGGACGCAGCGACCATATTTCTTGTAAACACATGGACTTTGTGCCTTTGACCGACCTGCGAGCATTGCTTTGTAGGAAAAGCTGTTTAATTGACCATTATATCAGAAATCTTTGTACGCCACTGGGGAAACACAAGGCATTACAAAGGATCACGCCACAGAGATTTATCCGCCTCTGTATAGGAGAAACAAAGAATGACACTTTAGAATGTGTCTTAAACTTTTACAAAGTAACAAGAAAAGATATTTAAAGCATTCGCCCTTCAAAAAAAAGATGTGACCCTGAGTGTGTACAGACCAGAAATATTAACATAATTGCATGTCTGGTAAGTCGGAGGAGGGAAAGCAGAGAGACAGGACATGTGCCCACCACAATGTACATCAGGGGTCAGCAAGTTTTAACTCTTATACAGTGCCTTGTAAAAGTATTCGCCCCCCTTGGCATTTTTCGTGTTTTGTTACCTCACAACCTGGAATTAACATGGATTGTTTAAAGATTTGCATCATTTCATTTACAAAACATGCCCACAACTTTGAAGATGTTTTTTTTTTTTTTTTTTATTGTGAAGCAAACAACAAAATAACAGAAAAAGTAAATGTGCATAACTATTCACCCCCCTAAAGTCAATACTTTGTTGAGCCACCTTTTGCGACTATCACAGCTCCGAGTCTCTTTGGATAAGTCTCTATGAGCTTGCCACATCTTACCACTGGGATTTTTGCCCATTCCTCCTTGCAAAACTGCTCCAGCTCCTTCAAGTTGGATGGTTTGCGCTTGTGAACAGCAATCTTTAAGTCTGACCACAGATTTTCTATTGGATTGAGGTCTGGGCTTTAACTAGGTCGTTCCAACACATTTAAATGTTTCCCCTTAAACCACTCAAGTGTTGCTTTAGCAGTGTGTTTGGGGTCATTGTCCTGCTGGAAGGTGAACCTCCGTCCTAGCCTCAAATCACACACAGAGTGGTACAGGTTTTGCTCAAGAATATCCCTGTATTTAGCACCATCCATCTTTCCCTCAACTCTGACCAGTTTCCCAGTCCCGACTGCTGAAAAACATCCCCACAGCATGATGCTGCCACCACCATGTTTCACTGTGGGGATGGTGTTCTTTGGGTGATGTGATGTGTTGGGTTTGCGCCAAACATAACGTTTTCTTTGATGGCCAAAAAGTTCAATTTTAGTCTCATCAGACCAGAGCACCTTCTTCCATAAATTCCAGGATTCTCCCACATGCCTTTTCGCAAACTCAAAACGTGCCATTTTGTTTTTTGCTGAAAGCAATGTCTTTCTTCTGGCCACTCTGCCATAAAGCCCAACTCTATGGAGTGTACGGCTTATTGTTGTCCTATGTACAGATACTCTAGTTCAGTGATGGTGAACCTTGGCACCCCGGATGTTTTGTTAGTACATTTCCCATGATGCTCAACTACACCACAGAGTTCATGAGCATCAGGGGAAATGTAGTTCCAAACCATCTGGGGTGCCAAGGTTCGCCATCACTGCTCTAGTCTCTGCTGTGGAACTCTGCAGCTCCTCTAGGGTTACCTTAGGTCTCTGTGCTGCCTCTCTGAATAATGCCCTCCTTGCCCGGTCCGTGAGTTTTGGTGTGCGGCCGTCTCTTGGCAGGTTGGCTGCGTTTGATGGCACAGTGGCTACAATTGATGGGCACAGTGGCTGCATTTGATGGGCACAGTGGCAGCATTTGATGGGGCACAGTGGCTACAATTGATGGGCACAGTGGCTGCGTTTGGGGCACAGTGGCTGCGTTTGATGGGCACAGTGGCTACAATTGATGGGCACAGTGGCTGCATTTGATGGGCACAGTGGCAGCATTTGATGGGGCACAGTGGCTACAATTGATGGGCACAGTGGCTGCGTTTGGGGCACAGTGGCTGCGTTTGATGGGGCACAGTGGCTACAATTGATGGGCACAGTGGCTGCAATTGATGGGCACAGTGGCTGCATTTTATAGGTCACAGTGGCTACAATTGATGGGCACAGTGGCTGCAATTGATGGCACAGTGGCTGCAGTTGATGGCACAGTGGCTGCATTTGATGGAACAGTGAGGCTGCAATCTTTATTTCTGAATTTTTTAGTTTGTTTGCGCCCCCCCCCCCCCCAAAAAAAAAATGTTGAGCACCAGCCGCCACTGGCACGTGCATAGTGCTCCATGCATGCTAAAATCAATGCAAACCCATTAAACAGTCCACATTTCGTGAAAGTGCATTAATATGCAGATCATGATATTGCAATAAAGTGCTCCAAGAATGCTGAAATCAATGCAAACTCATTAAAGAGGAGTTCTGCCCTCAACCCCCCACCCTGAAAACATTAAAACTCAGCAGCTACAAATACTGTAGCTGCTGACTTTTAATATTAGGACACTTACCTGTCCAGGGATCATGCAATGTCGAGCCCTTAGCCGATTTTCGGATTGGCTCTCGGGTTTTGCCACCATCATTCATGGTAAGGGAAACCGTCCGGTTCCCTACTGCACATGTGCGAAGCGCATTGTGCTTTCTGAATGGCTCAGTGGAGGAAGGAGGCGTCGCTCCAAACTTCAGAGGGGGCAGCGCAGTCGCCCAGAAGTGGGGAAGGGTAGCTGTCAAAAACAGGTACCCGTTCCCCCCTCCCCCTAAAAGGTGCCAAATGAGCCTAAAGAGGAAGAGGTGTGGTCTACAGATGATAGGGCGGGTGTTAAACAGGAAGGGGTGTGGCCTCGGCAGGTAGGGGTGGGTCATATTTAAATTAGGGGGGGTGCATGAGTTTAGTCAGGCCTAGGGCAGCACAAAACCTAAATACACCACTGGTCCCGATATCTCAGTGTAAAGTTCTGTTGCTGCTGCCCAGCTGTGTCCTATTCCATGTACAGATGATTCACCTGCAGACACTGTGTTTACATGTAAATAACCTGCATTGATATGTAAATCATGTCAGCATTGATATGTAAATAGAGGCGGCATTTATATGTATACCATGTCCCCCTGAGGTCATATCTACCATCACTTCTGCTGAATGCTGCCCACTGGGGAGGTAAAGGAGAGTGCTTGAAAGTCCTGCCTACAGCTATAGTCAGGGCTGGTGCAAGGATTTTTGACACCCTAGGCCAGTGATGGCGAACCTTGGTACCCCAAATGTTTTGGAACTACATTTCCCATGATGCCCCAGAACTCTGCAGTATAGTTGAGCATCGTGGGAAATGTAGTGCCAAAACATCTGGGGTGCCAAGGTTCGCCATCACTGCCCTAGGGCGAATCCTAATTTTGCCGCCCTTTTGGCTGCGCCCCTGACTCCACCCCCTTTGCCCTGCCCTTGTAACATGTGACCTACCTGACCCATACACTGACCCACCTACCTGACACATACACTGACCCACTTACCTGACCCACCTACCTGACACATACACTGACCCACCTACTTGACCCACCTACCTGACACATACACCGACCCACCTACCTGACCCACCTACCTGACACATACACTGACCCACCTACCTGACCCACCTACCTGACACATACACTGACCCACCTATCTGACACATACACTGACCCACCTATCTGACACATACACTGACCTACCTACCACATACACTGACCCACCTACCTGGCCCATATCTGACCCACCTACCTGACACATACACTGACCTACCTACCTGACATATACACTGATCCACCTACCTGACACACACTGACCTACCTACCTGACATATACACTGATCCACCTACCTGACACATACACTGACCTACCTACCTGACATATACACTGACCCACCTACCTGACACATACACTGACCTACCTACCACATACACTGACCCATACACTGACCCACCTACGTGACCCATACACTGACCCACCTACCTGACACATACACTGACCCACCTACCTGACATATACACTGACCCACCTACCTGACACATACACTGACCTACCTACCTGACATATACACTGACTTACCTACCTGACATATACACTGACCCACCTACCTGACATATACACTGACCTACCTACCTGACATATACACTTACCCACCTACCTGAAACATACACTGGCTCACCTGATTCCTATTTCCTGCATTACTCACCCCCCCATCCCCCACACACTTCTCGATGTAGATGAGGAGGATCCAACCCCTCCTTACCTCTGCACTCCAGTGACCATCACACCAGGGATCTCCACAGCGCTGGGCGGGCAGCAGTATTGATTAGGTGTTCCCTGCCAGCACCGCCAGCCAGCCGCTCCATGGTGTCCCCGCTGGTCGGGAGGTCAGCTAACAGACGCTGCAGCTCTCGATGCTCCTATCTCCACCGAGCCCCGCCCCTCCGCTGCACTCACACAGACACACAGCGCCACAGCAGAGGGACACGATGGAGCAAAGGAGTCCCGGAGCAGCGCTGTGTGAGGAGATGTGACAGCGGGCAATCAGCTGGACATTGGCGGCGCGTAGCAGATGTTTTCCCAGGACAGCCAGCCCAGCACTAAACAGGGGCCAGCTCACACACGCCTGGACACAGAGGCAGACAGAGGCTGTGGCTACGCCCTAGGCGGTAGTGCGCCCTAGGCGGCTGCCTACTTTGCCTAGTGGTAGCGCCGGCCCTGGCTATAGTCATTAACATCAGCCTGTTTGGCATAGGTAAGCAAATTGGAGATGGAATCCTTCTTCAAAAGAACATGGTGCCACAGCACCCTGAATTTTGATGCATGTGAATATGTACATCTCAGCCGATGCATGAAGGGGTTATTAACAATTAATGCACTTCTGTGTATCTGCTAAAGGGCAGTATGTTTCTGTGGTGTCAGGAAAGTGATTTTACATGTATTCCCGACACACACAAATGTGAACGCAGGCTAATTGTCTCAGTTACATTGGTAGTCAGTGTAAATCTTCTCATTACATTGGGGCTTGGTGTAGAATTCTTTCATTCACACTAGTGGCCAGTGTGAAGGTCCCCCTTATATTGTTGGTCAGTGTAAATCCCTCTTTTTACATTGGTGGTTACTGTGAATGCTCATATTACATTAGTGGTCAGTGTAAATCCCCATTACATTGGTGGCCAGTGTAGAAACTTTTCTTTATATTGGTAATCGTTAAAAAAAATTCCAAACTTGCATTTGTGGTTAGTTTCAAATCCTCCCTTACATTGGTGGTCCATGTAGAAACCCCCTTTAAATTGGTGGTGAGTGTAAATCCCCCTTACATTGGTGGCCAGTGTAGAAATCCCCCTTTATTGGCTGTTGATGTAAAATCAGTGTAACAGTGGTTGTCAGTGTAAAATCTTCATAACATTGGTGATCAGTGTACATTTCCCTTTACATTGGTGGTAAGTGCAGAATTGCCCTTACACTGGTGGTCAGTGTAAATCCCCCTTTACATTGGTGGTCAGTGTAAATCCCCCCTAAAATTGGTGGTCGGTGTAGAAGTGTCACCTTACATTGGTGGTCAGTACACATCTCCTCGACAATGGTTGTCAGCATAAATTCCCCCTTACATGGAGGTCATTGTATATTCCCCTTACACTGGTGGTTGGTGTAAATGCTCTTATTACATTGGTGTCAGTGTAGAAATCCCTCTTTTCTATTGGTGGGTGGCGTAAAAAAATCCCTCATTACATGGTGGTCAGTGCAAATTCCCCCTCACATTGCTGGTTAGTGTAAATCCCCCCTCACATTGGTGGTCATTGTAAATACCCCATTACATTGATAGAATCCCCCACTATACTTATCAAAGATTTCCAGCTTTGCTCTACATGATTCAGAATTAGTCACAGTGTACTGCCTGCTAACTAATCCCATCCTCCCCACCACTGCCACTGATCCCATCAACCATCCACACCCCAGCAGTGCCACAGATCACCCCCCCCCCCTCGCATTACCACTGATTTCAGGTGACCTAGAATTACTAGGAGTTTTCTGTCTATTGATGGGTCCCCTCACCTCCCCAGTCTATGGTGTGCTGGCAGTGAGGAGTTGATGTGCTGTAACCTTTAGCAACTAATCAGTGAGCAGTAATGCTGTGCACTATCCTCTTGCAACCAATCATTGAGTGGTAAGGATAATCAGTAACCTCTAGGAAACAATCAGTGAGCAGTAATAATGTGCAGTAACCTCTAGCAACCAATTAATGAGTGGTATAGATGTCCAGTAATCTCTAGCAACCAATCAACAAGCAGAAGTCATGTGCTGTAACCTCTAGAAAAAAAAACAGTGAGCCCTAATGTGTGCTGTCACCTCTAGCAGTCAGTCAGTGAGCAGTAATGATACACTGTGACCTCTGGCAACCAATCGCAATTGTTGCCTGATCTGATTCAGTAAACTGATTTTGAGTCTAGCTGCTATTTATTGTATGTCTCACAGCAGGTGGAGAGTGAAATTGCATGGAAGAGGGGGCCCCAAGAAAATGTTTGCTCAGGGTCCAGTCAATATTAAAGACGGCCCTGCTCAGGACGCAGTGCTCTTTGCCCAAAGCCCACCCTTTTTTAAGTCAATTAGAGCCTCAGGTTCTAATCACGTGCTTAAAAAAAAAATCCATGCGTCCAGCGCCCTGCATGTAGATTAGGGCCGGGCTCATGGATTAGTAATGGTTTTTTTTTTGCCACTGCCTCAGATCATTCTCAATTCCTGCACCTTCACACCTCAGATCACCCCAACTCCTACACCTTCAAACCTCAGATTAAGCCCAAATCCCGCACCATCAGACCTCAGTTCAACCTCAGTTCCTGCACCATCACACCTCAGATTAACCCAATTCCTACAGCTTCACACCTCAGATCTCCCCAATTCCTGCACCATCATATATCATGTAAACCCCAATAAATTTAATTCATTGCAGCTTATCAGTCCTCAAATGTTGCGGCTTTCTCTAGGTCCACCTCTGTTAATGTGTTGCATATAACCGGGGGGGGGTTGCTTGGAATGTAGAGTCTCTTCGGTCTTGTGTCATACAAACGGGGGTTGTTCTGTAGTTTACAGAACTAGTGAGTGACGATAACGTAAGGCCCCTGCATTTCTGGCAGGATCAACATGTATTTTTCTGTACTGGCACTATACTACTTTTTTTGGTTTGTTTTTAAATATACTTTACATTTGGGTGGAATGACTGCTTAAAAATTCTTGTAACATTTTGTCTGTTCCATTCCTACATCATACAATTATATTCCCCAAATCTGTGGTTTCTTTATTACTTTTAATTGCCCATAGCCCTGCACATACGTCCAGAGGATTATTTTCAAAGGCGGTTTGAGTGTTGGGCTCCTGGCATTGCTGTAGCTGCGATAAAGCCTTAGATCAACATTTTAGAACCTTCCAGAGAGGGGCGCATGAATTAAACATGACCCGCATAAAGCATACAAATTATTTCACAGCTTCCCAGCCTGACGCTTATAAATATGTTAAGAAGTGTTTGGCTCTTCCCCACTGTGCAGTAAGAATATTCTGTAAGAAGACATTGGTTTTCATCATTTAGATTTATACACTTGCAGGGAAAAAAAATTACCAACCGAAGAGAGCGTGATTAATACAGTAACTCATACTTCTAAGATTACCACCATAAAGTTTAAAAGGACCAGCCAGGAACTGGCTATTTACAAGGGTATTTTCAACAATCCAAAATCCCCACCTCTGAGCTGTTTGAACAGGTCATGGGATTGCTTTGTGCGCTGTATTCTCTCCCTCTCAGTGGAGAAGGGTCAGCTCAATGTTAGGTTGCATGGCCAACACAGAAGCTGTCCAAGCTCCTTCCTTAGATCGGAATGTGAATTACCCAGCTCTCCCTGGCTTCAGTACTTTGTGAGGCAATGACCTGGATTTGGACCAAACTGGAAAGTCAGATGGAAGACAGAATTCCTAGTCAGTTCTTGCTAAGGTCAGGGGTGGACTGACAACTCATGGGGCCCCCGGGCAATAGGAGATTATGGGGCCTCCGGGCAATAGGAGAAGATTATGGGGCCCCCGGGCAATAGGAGAAGATTATGGGGCCCCCGGGCAATAGGATAAGATTATGGGACCCTCGGGCAATAGGAGATAATGGGGACCCCAGGCAATAGAGATGATGGGGCCCCCAGGCAATAGATTATGGGGCCACACAGTATACACACACAGACACACAATATAAACACACAGTATATACACACAGAATACACATACACACACTGAAAAGGTACTGGAGAGGCAGGGCAGCTAAAATCTTGGGATTTTTAAAAAAAAACACAGATTTTTACATACTGTCCCTGGTTTTATTGAGGCTGGCAACCCTGATGGGGCCCCTTAGTGGCATGGGGCCCTTGGGCAGTGCCTGAGTGCCCAAACGGTCAGTCTGCCCCTGGCTAAGGTATTACAAACATAGGATCAAAATGACAACCAGGCAACTAGCATTTTCTAAAGGGGTTCAGCAATGGCAGCCCCCTTATTCCCTTATTACAGGTTTAGGTTTAAGCTGTGTGTGTGTGTGTGTGGGGGGGGTGTATGTGTATAGTATATATACAGTGGGGAAAATAATGATTTGATCCCCTGCAGATTTTGTAAGTTTGCCCACTTACAAAGAAATTAAGGATCTATCATTTCTATCATAGGTCTATTTTAAATGATAGAGACAGAATAACAACCAAAAATCCAGAAAAAAACACATGATACAAATGTTATAAATTGAGTTGCAGTTCAGTGAGTAAAATAAGTATTTGATCCGCTACCAACCAACAATAATTTGGGCTCCCACAGATTGTCTACAGTATGTGCTCTTGTGGTACACAGATTAGTCCTGTCAATTTAAGAAGGTGCTCCTAACGACAACTCATTATGTGTATAAAAGACACCTGTCCACAGAATCTCATTCTTTCATTCAAACCTCACCATCATGGGCAAGACCAAAGATCTGTCGAAGGATGTCAGGGACAAGATTGTAGACCTGCACAACGCTGGAATGGGCTACAAGAACAAAGCTTGGTGAGGAGATAACTGTTGGAGCGATTATTCGCAAATGGAAGAAAGACAAAATAACCATCAATCGCCCTCGGTCTGGAGCTCCATGTAAGATTTCGCCTCATGAGGTAAGGATGATCATGAGAAAAGTGAGGAATCAGCCCAGGACTACACAGGAGGAGCTTGTTGTGAATGATCTCAAGTCAGTTGGGACCACAGTCACCAAAAAAAAACATTGGTAACATAATGCACCGCAATGGATTGAAATCCTGCAGCACCTGCAAGGTCTCCCTCCTCAAGAAGGCACATGTACAGGCCTGTCTGAAATTTGCCAATGAACATCTGTGTTGAACCTTTAATAGATAAACGCTAAAGCATAACAACATCTAAATGATTTAGAGAAGGATTGGTAAAGAATGCTGTGGTCAGATGAGACCAAAATTGAGCTGTACTTAGAGGGAGACAAATGCTGACTGGGACCCTAAGAACACCATCCCTACAGTCAACCATGGAGGTGGAAACATTATGCTTTGGAGCGGTTTCTCTGCTAAACGTACAGGCCGACTTTGCCGCATTGAGGGTCCAATGGACGGGGCCATGTATTGTAAAATCTTGGATGAGAACTGTAACGGAACGTCCCACACTCCGCTTGAGTGCTTTCGTCAGTATATCCCTTCCTAAGTCCTGGAACACGAGTCCAATGGATCTGGCTATAGTAACCCCCAAGAACCAGACAACACCAGTCTTGGAGTACATCAGGAATAGACTTTTATTTGAGATCTCAAACAAATATATACAGCAGGATGACTAAAAACTAACATAATCAACATGAGCTAATTACCTAATCCTTTATCCAGCCTAGATGACTAAGAGACATGACCTTTTGGACAGACTTGTGGTCACACAGTAGCAGAGTTAATTAACACAAACAACAATGGGTGAAAAGATTCTTAGATCCCACACTAGACTTATTTACAATAACACATTATAGCAGATAACAGACAGGTCAGTGGCGGAACTACCGCCATAGCAACCCACGCGGTCGCTACGGGGCCCGCGATCGCTATGGGGCTCCGGCCCGCTGCCGAGTGGGGCCCTCAGCCGGGCCCTCTGCATTGGCAAGCTCCTGTGACTGTCCTGCACAGAAGACAACAATAACAATAACAATAACTGGCGCCATCCCCGTCCCAGCGGCGTGGCGTCACTCGGCCGGAGCCGTGATGGGAGGAGAGGCGAGAACTACTGCAGCCTGGAAGCACGAGGAGCCAGGCAGCGCCGCCGAAGAGGAACCTCAATACACCGGTCCGTGACCCACTATTGCAGAGATCCAGAGACAGAGTCAGCGAAGTGAATCCAGGTAGCTGGAATTGATGACATTAGCATCTAACAGACCCTCTGTCCGGTTGCCAGCACTTCTGCTGGGGGTTTGCTAGGTGGTTCCTCCTCTACAGAAAGTCTATTAAATCCCCAGTCTTCAGCTGGAGAAGTTTGTTGTAACTCCATAGATGCTGCTGGCAGAAAATTACATGTCCCTGGCAGTGTTGTGGGAGAAAGGCCGACTACCTCTTCTCTCAAGAAGGCCGAAGCCACTGGCAGCAGTTAGCAGAGCTCTGCCCCATTGTCAGCACTTCAGGTTTGGGGACGGCAATCTCCGGAGTTTCCACTGCCGATTCTCTGGCATGCTGCTTAACGTATTCTAGCAGTTTCCTGTATGCCCTTTCCAGATGCTGTTCCTTCCTTAGCAAATGGTCCATATCAGGTTTAAGCTCTGAGACCCCTGCAAGACCAAGCATAGCCTCTCTATATTCTCGCAGGTTCTCAAGGGTAGGTTCCCCTTCATCGCCAAACACAAAATGATCTGTAAGGCTCTCCCACAGCAATCCAGGGCCTCCAAAGTCATATCCCTCTGGAGAGCATTCTGTTGTCTCCCCTAAATATCCCTGCTCTGCGTGTCATTGCAGAGCCCAATAGTGATTGTCCAGCTCTATCTCCTGCTGGACCAGCCTGTCCAACTCAGTCACCCATTGCTTCTGGGGCCACTCTTCCAGGAATGTCATCCGCAATGTCTGTTGGTCACTGGCCTGTTGCTCTTGGGTTGGAAAGCACTTCCCCTGTTTTATACCAGCGAGCTGGAAGGCTCCAATCCAGAGCTCCACCCGAATCTGCTGCCTGAGCTCCAGGTATTCATCCTCAGACACAGTCCTGGTGTATGCTGAAAGGACAATCCGCAGCAGCCCCGGGAACTCTGATGCCAGGTCCATATCTCCGCTGGGGTGACCGAAGTCTGCTATCCTGATCTTGGATCCAGGTGGAGGTTTGGCTGTCCCAGACAGCAGGAAGCATCCCGCTGCTTGCCACCAATGTAACGGAACGTCCCACACTCCGCTTGAGTGCTTCCATTAGTATATCACTTCCTAAGTCCTGGAACACAAGGCCAATGGATCTGGCTATAGTAACCCCCAAGAACCAGACAACACCAGTCTTGGAGTACATCAGGAATAGACTTTTATTTGAGATCTCACACAAATATATACAGCAGGATGACTGAAACCTAACCTAATCAACATGAGGTAATTACCTAATCCTTTATCCAGCCTATATGACTAAGAGACATGACCTTTTGGACAGACTTGTGGTCACCGAGCTTCACACAGTAGCAGAGTTAATTAACACAAACAACAATGGGTGAAAAGACTCTTAGAGCCCACTCTAGACTTATTTACAATAAACACATTATAGCAGATAACAGACAGGTAGCTGGAATTGATGACATTAGAATCTAACAGTATGAGTCCCAACAGTATGAATCAGTCACTATTCTAATATGGCATATAAAGGGTTCCCAGAGTCTGTGTGTCTTGGGGGGACATGGACCTGAATCCAAAGTAAATCCACCTCTAGGGTCTCCAGGCATACAGCTCACAGAGAGCACCATTCCCCCAAATGCCAGGGCCCATAATCGGTGGGCAAGAGGCTTGCATTCAGTCCCCTCCAAAAGCCTCTGTCCTCTTGGTCGTGGATTGGTCTTCGAGCAACCTAAAACATACCACCAAGGCAACAAAGGAGTGGCTCAAAAAGAAGCACATTAGGGTCATGGAGTGGCTTACTCAGAAGCTGGAGGTATACAGTCAGGTCCATAAATATTGGGACATCGACACAATTCTAATCGTTTTAGCTCTATACACCACCACAATGTGCCTCCCACTTTTTAAGGGACCAAAAGTAATGGGACAATTGGCTGCTCAGCTGTTCCATGGCCAGGTGTGTGTTATTCCCTCAGTAACCCATTTACAAGGAGCAGATAAAAGGTCCAGAGTTCATTTCAAGTGTGCTATTTGCATTTGGAATCTGTTGCTGTCAACTCTCAATATGAGATCCAAAGAGCTGTCACTATCAGTGAAGCAAGCCATCATTAGGCTGAAAAAACAAAACAAACCCATCAGAGAGATAGCAAAAACATTAGGTGTGGCCAAATCAACTGTTTGGAACATCCTTAAAAAGAAAGAACACACCGGTGAACTCAGCAACACCAAAAGGCCCGGGAAAGACCATGGAAAACAACTGTGGTGGATGACCGAAGAATTCTTTCCCTGGTGAAGAAAACACCCTTCACAACAGTTGGCCAGTTCAAGAACACTCTCACGGGGGTTGGTGTATGTGTGTCAAAGTCAACAATCAAGAGAAGACTTCATCAGAGTGAATACAGAGGGTTCACCACAAGATGTAAACCATTGGTAAGCTTCAAAAACAGGAAGGCCAGATTAGAGTTTGCCAAACAACATCTAAAAAAGCCTTCACAGTTCTGGAACAACATCCTATGGACAGATGAGACCAAGATCAACTTGTACCAGAGTGATGGGAAGAGAAGAGTATGGAGAAGGAAAGGAACTGCTCATGCTCCAAAGCATACCACCTCATCAGTGAAGCATGGTGGTGGTAGTGTCATGGCGTGGGCATGTATGGCTGCCAATGGAACTGGTTCTCTTGTATTTATTGATGATGTGACTGCTGACAAAAGCAGCAGGATGAATTCTGAAGTGTTTCGGGCAATATTATCTGCTCATATTCAACAAAATAAAAAGGGCACAATCGTAATGGATTGTGTAAGTGATTCTGCGCAACACAAAATGAAGTAAATGAATAAATGCATAAACTACACACCTGAAAAATGAAATATCAATCCCCTAATGGGGTAGAGCAATATGTGCAGATTAAAAAACATGTAGCAGGTGTATCATAGTGACAAAGTGCTAATCAAAATAAGAATCACTCAATAAAAGCACAAAACATAACATAAACTGTGACTGGTGGGTGAACATGCGTTGCTAGGTGATCTGGTGACTGTTCGTGGTAACGGATACCCACTCGGGGCTCCCAGAACTCTCACCTCTATGGCACGATAAAAGTGCCTGTGTGCTTCCAATAGGTCTGTGGTCACTCTGGTGCAGTGATGACAATGGCGTCCTACTCCTTCCGGAGGGAGGGGGGCGTCACTTCCTCCACTTGGTAGGGCCTCTGTTCCACAGTAGGGGTGCCTATATACTTCCAATGGGTCTGTGGTCACTCTCGTGCAGTGGTGGTGATGGCGTCCTAATCCTTCTGGGGGAGGGGGCCGTCACTTCCTCCGACTGTTAAGCTCCATATAGGGGTAATTGAAAAGACTCCAATAGTGTAATAAAGTTAAAGCCAATGGATTTATTAAAGATAAAAAAATCAGCTTACATAAACGTAAACAAAAAACGCCAAACAGCGATGGGAACAGCGTTATAGCAATACTCGCTACGTCACTTCCGGTCCGCAATGACGCACTTCCGTCATTGCGGACCGGAAGTGACGTAGCGAGTATTGCTATAACGCTGTTCCCATCGCTGTTTGGCGTTTTTTGTTTACGTTTATGTAAGCTGATTTTTTTATCTTTAATAAATCCATTGGCTTTAACTTTATTACACTATTGGAGTCTTTTCAATTACCCCTATATGGAGCTTAACAGTCGGAGGAAGTGACGGCCCCCTCCCCCAGAAGGATTTGGACGCCATCACCACCACTGCACGAGAGTGACCACAGACCCATTGGAAGTATATAGGCACCCCTACTGTGGAACAGAGGCCCTACCAAGTGGAGGAAGTGACGCCCCCCTCCCTCCGGAAGGAGTAGGACGCCATTGTCATCACTGCACCAGAGTGACCACAGACCTATTGGAAGCACACAGGCACTTTTATCGTGCCATAGAGGTGAGAGTTCTGGGAGCCCCGAGTGGGTATCCGTTACCACGAACAGTCACCAGATCACCTAGCAACGCATGTTCACCCACCAGTCACAGTTTATGTTATGTTTTGTGCTTTTATTGAGTGATTCTTATTTTGATTAGCACTTTGTCACTATGATACACCTGCTACATGTTTTTTAATCTGCACATATTGCTCTACCCCATTAGGGGATTGATATTTCATTTTTCAGGTGTGTAGTTTATGCATTTATTCATTTACTTCATTTTGTGTTGCGCAGAATCACTTACACAATCCATTACGATTGTGCCCTTTTTAGTTTATTAGTAGTGTAAGGTGTTCACTATTTGATTTTGCAGCATCACTAAGAATACATCACCACTATTATTTCATTTCATTATTTCACTTAGTTTTAGGTAGTAGCGCAGAAGTCTTTCTTTTTAGATATTCAACAAAATGCTTCAGAACTTATTGGATGGCGCTTCACAGTGCAGATGGACAATGAGCCGAAGCATACTGCGAAAGCCAGCAAAGAGTTTTTTAAGGGAAAGAAGTGGAATGTTATGCAATGGCCAAGTCAATCACCTGACCTGAATCTGATTGAGCATGCATTTCACTTGCTGAAGACAAAACTGAAGGGAAAATGCCCCAAGAACAAGCAGGAACTGAAGACAGTTGCAGTAGAGGCCTGGCAGAGCATCACCAGGGATGAAACCCAGCGTCTGGTTTATGAGTTCCAGACTTCGGGCTGTAATTGACTACAAAGGATTTGCAACCAAGTATTAAAAAGTGAAAGTTTGATGGATGATTGTTAATCTGTCCCATTACTTTTGGTCCCTTAAAAGTGGGAGGCACATATACAAACTGTTGTAATTCCTTCATCTGATTTGGATGTAAATACCCTCAAATTAAAGCTAAACGTCTGCAGTTAAAGCACATCTTGTTCATTTAATTTCAAATCCATCGTGGTGGTGCATAGTGCCAAAAAGATTAGAATTGTTTTGATGTCCCAATATTTATGGACCTGACTGTAGATATACTGTATGTCTTTCCTTGTAGCAATGAAAGGGTCAAGGAGTGCATTTAATAACCCAGAGATATTCATTATGTAGCTCCCCACAGTTTGGCGTGCGGGAAAATGAAAAAACAATCGTGACGGCCCGTTGTTTTTTTTATCACGCGCCCTGCCACGCGTTGGTTTTGTGCTGTAGGGGTTCTCTTTTATAACTGCTCCAATTGCCTCCCTTTTATTGTGGGTTATATTTTGCCTGTTGTTCTTTGGACTTTGTTTTTCTATGAATAATGTTGTATTTTATTAATAATGTGATGTTTGATACTCGACCATCTGGCGTTGACTCCATAGGTGGTATTTATTTATTTTTATTTATTATTAGCATTTATTTAGTGCAGACAGTTTATGCAGTACTTTACATATATATTGTATGCTCACATAAAGGTTTTATGTATTTGTATGGTTAGGAGTCCTTGGTAGCCCCCTTTATTGAGAAGTCATAAACCCATTAGACTGCATTACCCTGGGGTGACTCCGGAACTCATTACTTGGCCTTTGTCCCCCCCCATTGTTTTTCCTTTTTTTTTTTTTCTTTCTTGTTTCTTCTACAAGAAAAATATGTCAAGCTTTTCTTTGAAGAAGCTCGGAGTACATCGTCCCTGGGGATCTGAGACAATGAGCCAAGACAGAGGAACCATTAACTATTAAACAGGGGCATCCGCTACATGCATCAAATGCAAGCTCATTATTAAATCGACCGTGCCAAAAACTTTTTTTTTTTTTTTTAATATACAACTTTCTATATTTTCTTCCTGCGTCTGGCTCGGGGGTTCGACTTTGCTTGTCGGAGCAAAACGCCAGGGATTGGATGCTGCAGAGGCTGCTGGGAAAACCTGACTTGATGGAGTGCTCAGCCAAAATATAAAACTGCCAGAAGAACAGCAAAATCTCAGTTTTTTTTTCTAGTGAGCTGTAGAGGTATCTGCACTGAAAGTTAGAGCTCAGTCTCCAGCAATCACTGGGATTGTAGAAGAAAAAAGGCCACTGATTGGACGGAACTAGACTGGAAGCATGATGGTGTCATAGGCAGGCTCATAGGAGTGCACACAGGGTGTGCCCGGTGTGACTGGGCACACCCTAATCACCCCGTGTCATGCAGATCCCCCCTGTTTAGACCCCTGATAGTTCACCAAAGCCCCCTAATGGGGCTCCTAAAAAAAATGTTAAAAAATAATAAAAACATTTAAATAGAAGTTTTAATTTTTTATTATTGTTTATTTTTTTTTATCATTGTTTGATTATTTTATTTTTTATTATTGTTTGCAGACACTGTCCACTGCTGTACTGACACCAGCAGTATATATACAGATGCGCACGCATACCCTGTTTCCCCGAAAATAAGACCTAGTGTGATTGTCGGTGATGGCTGCAATATAAGCCCTACCCCCCAAATAAGCCCTACCCTGTTTCCCCAAAAATAAGCCCTACCCTGAAAATAAGACCTACAAGGACTTTAACTAGGGCTTATTTGGGGGGTAGGGCTTATATTGCAGCCATCACCGACAATCACGCTAGGTCTTATTTTCGGGGAAACAGGGTATGTGTTTGAGCTTTGGGGTGCACACCCTAATGCAATAGGCTGCACACAACTATGGGCAGGCTTCTATGTCTACTAAAAGCACAAAAATTGTGGAATACTAAGGATCTGACGTTGGATGCATTTAAAAATAATGAATTGTTCTGTTTCAAAGGCCTATTAATGCATTGACATCCCTCCTTAGACCCAGTCTGTCCAGACAGTATGGTCACCTGCTGACCTGGCACTATCCACACGCAGCTTCACTCCTCAATAAGACAAAATGAATCCAATGAATTTTACTTCAGCTTATTGCAGTACAGGGGATGTTTTTCCAGTTGAAAGAAAACTCTGGATGGCCGCACTAACTGAAAAACCACCTTTTATTGAAAACATTTACCAAAACAAGTAAAATCTGTAACCACTTGCGGACCGCCCACCGTACATATACTGTGGCAGAGCGGCCACTCTGCACCGGATCACGTACCTAGTACGTGATCCGACACTTCTGGGTCTGGGGAACGCATGCACGCCACCGGTGACCCGCTGTGATTAGACACAGTGGGAGCTGATCTGCAGGGACTGCAGACTTGATGTCCGCCGCCACCCGCCGATCTTTAGGCAGAGAGCCAGAATGGTGCTCTGCCTATGTAAACAAGGCAGATCACTGTTCTGTCAGTAGGAAAGGCATTGATTCTGTGTCTCTGCAAAGCAGAAAAACGGATTGTAATGACACCCCGACTATGAAAGGGGTTAATGTTGTTTAGGACATTCCATACCCAAACACAAAGGCAGCTACCGAACACTCCGATCAGCCGAACAAGAAACCCATACAAATAACTCCCCCCCCAAATACGATACAAAGCTCTGTTTTAAGGGTCAACCAGGAATCAACTCATTTATTTTCACACATGGACACAACAGATAAAATAACTCAGACTCTTTCCCCCCACCTTTGGAAAAGAGGGAGGATTAAACCGTCCAATGACAATGGACACACAAGTCAGGTGTGTTCAAACTTCTCATCAATACACAGTCTTATCAGCAGGGGGCTGTTGGAGGAATCCCCCCTCCCTCCATAGAGATACACATCCTGTGATATCCCAGGGAGACAGACACAATAGAACATTGGAATACAGCCTCACCCCAAACTAGCACAGCAAATAGTACAAAACACAATGAGACAGCACACATTATATATACATATATATATACAGGATTGAGTCTGACTAGAACAGATCATAGTGCGGTTTTCATTCACCTTGTGCCCCTATTAGTGACTCCCATGACAATGGCATATCCAGGGTCCCCAGAGTCTGTGTGTCTTTGAGGACATGGACCTGAATCTAAAATAATGCCACCTCAAGGGTCCCCAGACATACAGCTCACAAAGAGCACCGTTCCCCCAAATGCCAGGGCCCATAATCGGTTGGCAAGAGGCTGGCATTCAGTCCCCTCCAAAAGCCTCTGTCCCGGCTAGGTCTGTCACACAGATCTATGCCTTTTCATAGTAAAAGCACCTTCCCTGCAGTGCACAAACACTGGCTAGGCATACATTTAACCCTTTGATCACCCCTGATGTTAACCCCCTTCCCAGCTAGCATCATTAGTACAGTGACAGTGCATACAGTGCCTTGCAAAAGTATTCACCCCCTTGGCTTTTTACCTATTTTCTTACGTTACAGCCTTTAGTTCAATGTTTTTTTAATCTGAATTATATGTGATGAATCAGAACACAATAGTCTAAGTTGGTGAAGTAAAATTAGAAAAATCTATACATAAAACTATTTTTCTGAAATAAAAAAACTGATAATCGGCATGTGCGTATATATTCACCCCCTTTGTTATGAAGCCCATAAAAAGCTCTGGTGCAGCCAATTACCTTCAGAAGTTACAATTAGTGAAATGATGTCCACCTGTGTGCAATCTAAGTGTCACATGATCTGTCATTACATATACACACCTTTTTGAAAGGCCCCAGAGGCTGCAACACCTAAGCAAGAGACACCACTAACCAAACACTGCCATGAAGACCAAGGAACTCTCCAAACAAGTAAGGGACAATGTTGTTGAGAAGTACAAGTCAGAGTTAGGTTATAAAAAAATATCCAAATCTTTGATTATCCCTAGGAGCACCATCAAATCTATCATAACCAAATGGAAAGAACATGGCACAACAGCAAATCTGCCAAGAGACGGCCGCACACCAAAACTCACGGACCAGGCAAGGAGGGCATTAATCAGAGAGGCAGCACAGAGACCTAAGGTAACCCTGGAGGAGCTGCAGAGTTCCACAGCAGAGACTGGAGTATCTGTACATAGGACGACAATAAGCCATACGCTCCAAAGAGTTGGGATTCATGGCAGAGTGACCAGAAGAAAGCCATAACTTTCAGCAAAAAAACAAAATGGCACGTTTTGAGTTTGCGAAAAGGCACGTGGGAGACTCCCAAAATGTATGGAGGAAGGTGCTCTGGTCTGATGAGACTAAAATTGAACTTTTTTTCCATCAAAGAAAACGCTATGTCTGTTGCAAACCCAACACATCACATCACCCAAAGAACACCATCCCCAAAGTGAAAGATGGTGCTGGCCACATCATGCTGTGGGGATGTTTTTCAGCAGTCGGGACTGGGAAACTGGTCAGTATTGAGGGAAAGATGGATGGTGCTAAATACAGGGATATTCTTGAGCAAAACCTGTACCACTCTGTGTGTGAATTGAGGCTAGGACAGAGGTTCACCTTCCAGCAGGACAATGACCCCAACCACACTGCTAAAGCAACACTTGAGTGGTTTAAGGGGAAACAATGTGTTGGAATGGCCTAGTCAAAGCCCAGACCTCAATCCAATAGAAACTCTGTGGTCATAATTAAAGATTGCTGCTCACAAGCTTAAACCATCCAACTTGAAGGACCTGGAGCAGTTTTGCAAGGAGTAATTGGCAAAAATCCCAGTGGTAAGATGTGGCAAGCTCATTGAGACTGATCCAAAGCGACTTGGAGCTGTGATAGCCGCAAAAGGTGGCTCTACAAAGTATTGACTTTAGGGGGGTGAATAGTTATGCACATTGACTTTTTCTGTTATTTTGTCCTATTTGTTGTTTGCTTCACAATAAAAAAAAAAACATCTTCAAAGATTTGGGCATGTTCTGTAAATTAAATGATGCAAATCCTCAAACAATCCATGTTAATTCCAGGTTGTGAGGCAACAAAACACAAAAAATGCCAAGGGGGGGGGGTGAATACTTTTGCAAGGCACTGTATTTTTTAGCACTGATCACTATATTAGTGTCACTGGTCCCCAAAAAGTTTCAAAAGTGCCAGTTAGTGTTCCAACTGTCTGCGGAAAATATCTCAGTCCCACTATAAGTCGCTGATCGTCGCCATTACTAGTAAATAAATAAATAGGTAAAAATATTCCATAGTTTGTAGATGTTATAATTTTGCGCAAATCAATCAATATAAGCTTATTGGGATTTGTTTTTTTTAGCAGAATACATATTGGCCTAAATTGATGAAGAAATTAGATTTTTCCTTTTTTTTTTTTTTAATTGGATATGTTTTATAGCAGAAAGTAAAAAATATAGTTTTTTTTTTTTTTTTTTAAATTGTCAGGTTTTTTTTGTTTATAATGCAAAAAACAAAAATCGCAGAGGTGATCAAATACCACCAAAAGAAAGTTCTATTTGTGGGAAATGTAAACAGTGAAAAAAAAAGCGCACTAACACCTAGAGCATGAATAAGCAGCCACACAGCAAAAGACAATTGCAAGTGAAAATAACAGATAATTGTGCAGTGCTAAATGAGAACAGTCATATGAATATATACCGGTGTGTATATATATATATCAGGGCTCGACAAACCCCAGGCGCCAGGTCGCTATTGCGACCAGAAACCGTACCCTGGCGCCTAGGCTGCCACCAGCCCTCTCACTGCAACTCCCGATGCCCCAGACATGCAGTGCTATGATTTTTAACATTGACCACCATTCCTCTTCCCTTCTCCACACTCAGCGCGGCGCTTGATGCTTGCCAGAGCCGCAGAGTGTGTGAAACTGACGCATAACTGAGAGAGGAGAGAGAGAGGATCTGTCAGATTTGAGCTTGATGTCGGGGGTGGGCGGGACCCAGCAGCTATCAAACACCAGCCAATGGGATGGGATCTGGGTGGGCCACTGTGTGTATGCGGCCCTGCCCCTTTTCTTATGCAGCCCAATCATTGGCTGGTGTTTGATAGCTGCTGGGTCCCGCCCACCCCGACTGGGTCCCGCCTACCCCCGACATTAAGCTAACTTCTGACAGCTTCTCTCTCCTCTCTGTTACTTGTCAGTTTCACACACAGTTACACTCGGCTCAGTGTGAAACCTGCCAGTGCCACCTGCCAGTGCCAATCAGTGCCATCTTTCAGTGCCACCTGCCAGTGCCAACCAGTGGCACCGCCAACCAATGCCACCTGCCACCACCAACCAGTGCCACCGCCACTCAGTGCCACCTGCCACCGCCAGTTCCAAACCAGTGAGACGTGCCAACCAGTGCCACCTTCCAGTGCCAACCAGCGCCATCTGTCAGTTCCAAACCAGTGCCATCTGCCTAAGCCAACCAGTGCCACCTGCCAGAGCCAACCAGTGCCATCTGTTGCCAGCAATGGCGTCCCTAGGGGGGCCAGAGGGGGCCCTGACCCCCCCCCCAACATTATGCTGTGCCCCACCACATGCCCCCCCCCCAATTAAAATTTTTTTTTTTACAAAAAGGCAATGTCTTTTTGTTTGCATTCGTAGCGGATGCGCCGCATCTTACTCGGGCCGCCGCTGGAGTAACACAGTCTCTATTGAGAGGGAGAGCGTCCCCGGTCAGCTCCTGTGGGTGATTCCTCCCTTCCTCTCCTCACACAACCATGGCTGCTCGATCTGCTCCTTCCCCTGCATCCTCATTGGTAGGAAGAAGAGCGAGTTGCAGGAAGGACTCCACCAGGACTCTCAGTTAGAGCCCTTTCACACTGGGGCGGTTTGCAGGCGCTATTGCGCTAATAATAGCGCCTGCAAACCGACCCGAAAGTGCCGCTGCTTTCATTCCAGTGTGAAAGCCCTGAGGGCGATGTGCTGACGGGAAAAAAAGTCCTGCCAGCAGCATCCTCGGAGCGGTGAAGGAGCGGAGTGTATACCGCTCCTTTATCGCTCCTGCCAATTGAAATCAATGGGACGGCGTGGCTATACCGCCGGCAAAGCGCCTCTGCAGAGGCGCTTTGCGGTGGTATTTAACCCTTTCTCGGCCGCTAGCGGTGGGTAAAACCGCCCCGCTAGCGGCCGCATACTGACGGTAAAACGCCGCTAATAATATCGGCGTTTTACCGCCGACGCCGCCCCCCGCCCCACTGTGAAAGGGCTCTTACTGAATATACAGTCTGATTTCTCCAGTCCTTAGGACAGGAGAACCAGCCTGTAAATTCCAAGAGATGCCAGACCAGCGCTGTCCATAGCAGGGGCAGGACAGCAAGAGGAGGCTGGGGAATCCCACAGTGGCAGAACACCAGGGCCCGGTGGCAAGACAACCTTTGCAACCCTGATAGTTCTCCCTGCTTTGGACCCTTATATTTTCTTGGTATGCTGGTGACATATATCTCTTGTTTTCTGCCACCCTGGGGGGTCCCAATACAGTAGGAAGGGAACTCACTGCAGAACATGTGAAAGGGCCCGTTGTGGGATCGTAGTAAAGAGCCCTATATATATATATATATATATATAATTGCATTCTATAGTTGCCCCCCTACTTTTGTCCCTGTCCCCCCATGTGCCCCCCCTAAATATGAAAGCTGGAGACGCCACTGGTTGCCAGCCTTACTCTTATTGGCCAGCCCATAACCCTGATGTAACAGCTTTACAATGGAGTTATTGACTGGGTGCTCCGTTGAGAGTCAGGGTTAGGGGGCGAAAAATACTGACCTTACCCCGGGAGCTGACAAACTATACCACTCTAAAAAAAACTGGCTCCTAACTTTTTTAACCGGCTCCTAGATTCAAAGCAAATTTGTCAAGCCCTATATATATATATATATATATATATATATATATATATATATATATATGTATAGTGCAAAAAAGGAAAACGTACACTCTAAATGTCACTCGTGTCAATCAATATATTAATTTAATTTAATAAATATAGTCCACAAAGTGTGGAAAGAAGATAATGGGAGAAGCCACCATCAGCATAAGGAAGGCTTACCAGAGCAATTGGACTCAATGAGGCATAGGCCCACCGAGTCATGAAGGCTTATGGTGTCAGCACACCAATGGATAGGGACATTCACATCTGTAAACGCTGACACGGGAGGATGGTGATCACACTTTCCCTCAGGTAACTCAGCAGAGAAGGGAAGCTCAGAGGGAGATTGGTTGGATCCTTCCCATAAGCTCACAGGATAAAGCCACAAATGAAACA
Source organism: Aquarana catesbeiana (assembly GCF_042186555.1). Taxonomy (NCBI): domain Eukaryota; kingdom Metazoa; phylum Chordata; class Amphibia; order Anura; family Ranidae; genus Aquarana; species Aquarana catesbeiana. Next base: position 15,841,634 of record NC_133327.1, read on the forward strand.
AAAGTTCCACATAGTGTAAATCCGCATTACAAAGAATATTTATTAAAAATTTGAGGAACACTAACATTTGAGCAGATAAAAAAGTGCTTGTAAATAGACTGAAAAGTTTAACGCAATGGCATCAGCAGCCATCGTACCGACGCGTTTCATCTAAGGACATAACATCTGGGGTGTAGGCATGCCGTGGTCATTGCGTTTATATAAGCATTGTACCCCAATAACAAGAAATAAACCTGTGAGGTATTACTCTTGCAATCATGCAATCACTTCCTGATTTCCAAAAATGGCAGCTGGGCGTGCAGTTCAAGCCTCCCTATGGGTAGCGAATCTGTACACCCATGGACAAGGTCATCTGACCATCGTCCTATGAACTTGCAGTGTGCACACCAAGCCTCCCTGTCAAATGTCCTGTGTCACTCAGGCGTGACGCCGGCAATGCTGATTGGTCCATCGACGCTCAGTCACAAGCACATTGCGATGATGGAGATCAGCACAAAAATTAGATCAAAACGTGGGGAGGGGTTTCACAAAGCTATTTGAAAAAATATTTTTCTAGTATTCCCACAGGGTAGTAGCCAGAAATGGGGCAATACCATGAATACAGTTAATAACCTCAAGTTCTAAACATAAAAATACCAAAATATTAGCACTTCTATAATGGTAAGATTGAATAATACATGCATGTTGTCCATAAAAAACATACAAATTACAAGAACAATGAAAAATAAAATAAAAATGAAAAATAAAAATAGAAAGATAGAACCCAGATATTTTCAAATGCTAGTGACCGAGTTGCATTAAGCCTTATTGATAAAGGCATTAATGTCCCACTCAACATTCCTACCGAATGGTGAGTGGGACTGCAACTCATAGATCCAGAAGGTTTCCAGGCGTAAGACACCCTTAGTCATAGCACCACCCCTCCCGGGGGAACATACTTGGCTATGACCAGAAATTCAGTAGCTGTTGGATCTCTATTGTGATATTGGCGATAATGTTTAGGTACAGTATGTTTAGTGTCAGCCTTTTTAATTTTGGCTATATGTTCATTAACCCTTGTTGTAAAGGACCTGATGGTGCGGCCCACATACTGTTTGCCGCAAGGACAGGTAAACAGGTATACAACATATTTAGTGGCGCAAGTACAGAAGCGCTTGATTGGGTACAGTCAGGTCCATAAATATTGGGACATCGACACAATTCTAATCTTTTTGGCTCCACAATAGATTTGAAATGAAACGAACAAGATGTGCTTTAACTGCAGACTTTAATTTGAGGGTATGTACATCTAAATCAGGTGAACGGTGTAGGAATTACAACAGTTTGTATATGTGCCTCCCACTTTTTAAGGGACCAAAAGTAATGGGACAATTGGCTGCTTAGCTGTTCCATGGCCAGGTGTGTGTTATTCCCTCATTATCCCATTTACAAGGTGCAGAGAAAAGGTCCAGAGTTAATTTCAAGTATGCTATTTGCATTTGGAATCTGTTGCTGTCAACTCTCAATATGAGATCCAAAGAGCTATCACTGTCAGTGAAGCAAGCCATCATTAGGCTGAAAAAACAAAACAAACCCATCAGAGAGATAGAAAAAACATTAGGTGTGGCCAAATCCACTGTTTGGAACATCCTTAAAAAGAAAGAATGCACTGGTGAGCTCAGCAAGACCCGGAAGACCACGGAAAACAACTATGGTGGATGACCGAAGAGTTCTTTCCCTGGTGAAGAAAACACCCTTCACAACAGTTGGCCAGATCAAGAACACTCTCCAGGAGGTAGGTGTATGTGTGTCAAAGTCAACAATCAAGAGAAGACTTCACCAGAGTGAATACAGAGGGTTCACCACAAGATGTAAACCATTGGTGAGCCTCAAAAACAGGAAGGCAAGATTAGAGTTTGCCAAACAACATCTAAAAAAGGCTTCACAGTTCTGGAACAACATCCTATGGGCAGATGAGACCAAGATCAACTTGTACCAGAGTGATGGGAAGAGAAGAGTATGGAGAAGGAAAGGAACTGCTCATGATCCAAAGCATACCACCTCATCAGTGAAGCATGGTGGTGGTAGTGTCATGGTGTGGGCATGTATGGCTGCCAATGGAACTGGTTCTCTTGTATTTATTGATGATGTGACTGCTGACAAAAGCAGCAGGATGAATTCTGAAGTGTTTCGGGCAATATTATCTGCTGATATTTAGCAAAATGCTTCAGAACTCATTGGACGGCGCTTCACAGTGCAGATGGACAATGACCCAAAGCATACTGCGAAAGCAACCAAAGAGTTTTTTAAGGGAAAGAAGTGGAATGTTATGCAATGGCCAAGTCAATCACCTGACCTGAATCCGATTGAGCATGCATTTCACTTGCTGAAGACAAAACTGAAGGGAAAATGCCCCAAGAACAAGCAGGAACTGAAGACAGTTGCAGTAGAGGCCTGGCAGAGCATCACCAGGGATGAAACCCAGCGTCTGGTGATGTCTATGCGTTCCAGACTTCAGGCTGTAATTGACTGCAAAGGATTTGCAACCAAGTATTAAAAAGTGAAAGTTTGATGGATGATTGTTAATCTGTCCCATTACATTTGTCCCTTAAAAAGTGGGAGGCACATATATAAACTGTTGTAATTCCTACACCGGTCACCTGATTTGGATGTAAATACCCTCAAATTAAAGCTGAAAGTCTGCAGGTAAAGCACATCTTGTTTGTTTCATTTCAAATCCATTGTGGTGGTGTATAGAGCCAAAAAGATTAGAATTGTGTTGATGTCCCAATATTTATGGACCTGACTGTATGTTTGATTAATAACAGTTGACCTAAATTCTTTGGTCTTGCATCTATCACGTGTGTTATACTGACAGACGCTACATTATTTACATGGAAAATAGCCTGCTATGTTGTTAAACAATGAGGGTCTAACTGGTGGATTGACGATATTGGGGGCAATTTTACCCCCTTGCCAAACGCCGCACACACATATATGTCGGCAGAATGGCACAGGCAGGCAAATGGGCGTACCTGTACATCCCTTTGAATTTGCCGCCTATCGAACACGGGCGCGCACGTGCGCAGCGGGATCGTGCCTGCTGGTCCCGCAAACTCGCTGTTCGCCAGCGGCCCACGGCGAGGAGAGGCAGAACGGGCAGATGCCAATGTAAACAAGGCATTTCCCTGTTCTGCCTAGCAACATGATGACAGGGAGCAGTGATCTCTGTCATGTTGTAGTGAGCCCATCCCCCCCACAGTTAGAATCACTCCCTAGAACACACTTAACCCCTTGATCGCCCCCTAACCCCGCCCCCGCACCCCTTCCCTGCCAGTGTCATTTATACAGTAATCAGTGGCTATTTGTAGCTCTGATCGCTGTATAAATGATTTGTAGCTCTGATCGCTGTATAAATGACAATGGTCCCAAAATAGTGTCAAAAGTGTCAGATGTGTCCGCCATAATGTTGCAGTCCCAAAAAAATCGCAGATCGCCGCCATTACTAGTAAAAAAAAATTAATAATAAAAATGCCATAAATCTATCCTCTATTTTCTAGATGCTATAACTTTTGCGCAAACCAATCAATATACACTTATTGCGATTATTTGTATTACCAAAAATATGTAGAAGAATACATATCGGCCTAAACTGTGGAAGAAATTTGTTTTTTTATATATTTTTTGGGGATATTTATTATAGCAAAAACTAAAAAATATTGCTTTTTTTTCAAAATTGTCGCTCTTTTTTTGTTTATAGCGCAAAAAATAAAAACCGCAGAGGTGATCAAATACCACCAAAAGAAAGCTCTATTTGTGGGAAAAAGAGGACATCAGTTTTGTTTGGGTACAACGTCGCACGACCGCGCAATTGTCAGCTAAAGCGACGCAGTACAGAATCGCAAAAAATGCTCTGGTCAGGAAGGGGGTAAATCCTTCCGAGACCAAAGTGGTTACTCTGTAAAGAGGGAGCTCCCCTATAAACAACTTTAGCTTGATCTGGCAACAGAGGACCCAAAACGCGATCACTTTTAAATATACTCCAGTGTTTGTAAATTATGGATTTGATTTGCTTGTGTTGCACAGAGTATGTTGTTAACGTTGACCATTTAAAGGTTAGTTTCCTAAATTTGTGGGAAAAAAGGACATACATTTTATTTGAGTACAACGTAGTATGACTGCGCAATTGTCAGTTAAAGTAATGCAGTGCCGTATCGCAAAAAATGGCCTGGTCATGAAGGGGGCTAAACCTTCTGAAGCAGCAGAGGAGTGAGGTAACCCACCAATGCATTTCACGATGTGTTAGCGCTTCCTCTCGGCCACCCTATGGGCGGCTATGAGTAAGTGCTAACAAAGCATGAAATGCGTTAGCAAGTGAAGTAAGCTGCTAAAATGTTCCATGCTGTGTTATGAGTAAGCACTAACACAGTGCGAACCACCTTATCAAGTTACCTCACTCCTCTGCTGCTTATCTTTTGATGATTTTACCTGTTTTGATACATTTTTCCAATATTGGTGTTTTTTTTTAGTTGGTGTGGCCATCTGGACTTTTCTCTCAACTGGAAAAACATCCTTCATACTACAATTACAGTAACTGAAGCAAAATCGCATTGGATCCAACGTCTGTGTCTTATTGAAGAATTAAGCCGCCTGCGGATGGTGTCCTGTACGTTTTTCAGTCCGGTTCAGGTGCGATTTCAAGTAAAAACTTGCACCTGAATCTCACCTGAAGCGGTGAATGAAACCGGATTCCTTTAAAAAATCACAATGAAACTGCGCCCGGACATATGTGAACTCAGCTTCATTGAAAAGTGATCAAGGAGAGGGGGGGGGGGATTTCCAATAAAGAAGTGACTGTTCTGGGCTTCAACAAAATGGCAGCCTCCAGCAGATAGAAACAGCCACAACGCTGGGTCATTTTACAGCACTCACTAATATTGGGAGCAGAATTATATCCCACTTGCGCACCGCGCTATATCCGAATGACAGCTACAGTGCGGACGGCTCGTTTTGGGACGCCGTCATGTGACGGCCTCCCGTGATTGCACCCGCCGTGTGCCTGCTGCAGGGGACACTGCTGATCACAGATTGAGGTAAAGAACCAATCACAGCTGATCACGGATGTAAATAAAAGCAGGTTATTGGCGCTCTTTTCCTCACACTGACAGCATGAAGAGGGGAGAGGAAACCAATAACCGGCTTCTCTAAAAGGGACATCTACATTTATAATCAGGGCACTGATCAGTGGCGGCCCATCCATTAGGGGCAAACGGACGCTGCCCCCCCCTTATCCATGCATCCGGCCCCCTCTTTTCTACATGCAGGGCGCTAGATGCATGGATTTCAATGAGGTTTATTTTTTTATTTTTTTAAGCACATGATGCTCTAATTGGCTTAAAAAATGGGTGGGCTCGGGGCACAGAGCACTGCACCCCTGAACCCACCCACTTGTGCGACAATAGCAAATTCATATTTGCTGTTGTCTTCCCGATTCTCCTCCTGGCCAATCAGGAAGCAGCTCCTGAGACCTGATTGGCCAGGGAGTCTTAGGACTCCCAGCCAATCAGGTCTTAGTCAGGACCCACTTCCTGTTCGGCCTGGAGGAGAAGCAATGGCCCTGGAGCGAGGAGCTGCAGCCCAGATCCATGTCTGCTTGATCTGCCTCCTTCCTAAGGTAAGGAGGCCTCTGATCGCCTCCGAATTCTCGTCTGTCTCCTGCAGGGGGGATGATCGCCGCATTCTCGTCTGTCTCCAGCAGGGGGGTTGGCGTTGGTTTAGCCGCCCCTCCCAAAAAAATATTGAGCACCAGCCGCCACTGGCACTGATTATCAGTTCCATCCAAATAGTGCCCACCAGTGCTGCCATTGGGTGCCCACCAGTGTTGCCAATCAGTGGACATCAGTGCTGCCAATCAGTGCCACATCATCAGTTTTACCTATCAGTGCCACCTACCAGTGCCCATCAGTGCCACCTATCAGTGTCCATCAGTGCTGCCTATCAGTGCCCATCAAGGCCACCCATCAGTGCCGCCTATCAGTGCCCATTAGTGCTACCTATCAGTGCCGCTTATCAGTGCAGCCTCATCAGTGCCCACCAGTGCCTCTTCATCAGTGCCCACCAGTACCGCCTCATCAGTGCAACCTATAAGTGCCCATCAGTGCAGCCTCATCAGTGCCCACCAGTGCCTCCTCATCAGTGCCTATCAGTGCCTCCTCATCAGTGCCCATCAGTGAAACCGGTCAGTGCCGCCTCATCAGTGCCCATTAGTGCCTCCTCTTTAGTGCCCATCAGTGCAACCGATCAGTGCCGCCTCATCAGTGCCCATCAGTGCCTTCTCATCCATGCAACCTATCAGTGCGGCCTCATCAGTGCCCATCAGTGCCTTCTCATCTATGCAACCTATCAGTGCGGCCTCATCAGTGCCCATCAGTGCCTTCTCATCTATGCAACCTATCAGTGCGGCCTCATCAGTGCCCATCAGTGAAGGAAAAAAATTACCTGTTTGCAAACAAACTATTTTTTTTCAAAATTTTCTGTCTTTATTAGTTTATTTACCACCAAAAGAAAGCTCTATTTGTGTAAAAAAAAAAAAAATTCTAAAAATTATGTTTGGGTACAAGTGTTGCATGACCGCGCAATTGTCAAAGTGTGACAGCACTGAAAGCTGAAAACTGACCTGGCTCTACAAAGACAATCACTTTCCTAAGCCCCGTCTCTGCGAATAACTATCACTGACTGAAGGAACATGAAAGAAGAGGGGAGGGTCTAGCTAAGACCAAACTAACTAGGCCCATAACCACCACTAGATGTCAGCATACTACAAAACAATAACAACCTGATGCGGTTCCATACAACACAGTTTAGTCTACCCAAGACTAAACTAACTAGCATTACCAGGAGGGGAGGACAGTGGAAGATACCAAATCACATAAGTAAACAAGTTGCAGTGGCCCAAAACCGCCACGAGATCTCAGCATGCCACAAAACAATAACAACCTGATGCAGTTCACTACAGCAAAGAACAATTACATGAAAATGGGGAAGGACATGAATACAAAACTGCACTAATGTTTTTTTTGTTTTTTATTATTCTGAACGGCGTCTTTAAAATCGCATTAACAGTTAGATCAGCTCAGTCTTTGCCTATGTCTGCTGATAATAAAGTGTCACATGCGGCTTAACCATTTGTGTTCCCATTGATAAGCACCAGATTATTCTACTGATAAATGATCTTTCTCCACGCACTCTGTGTTCACATTTATCTAAACTGACGGCAAACCGTAACACTGATATGATAAAAAAAAAAGTGCTTCTATACGTGGGGTTCCTGTTTTAAAAAATGACAGCCTTTGAGTAATAAATGGAACAGAAAAAAAAAAATTGTCTCCCATAACCCATAGAAACTCATATGCTTAGGTGTCATAATGGGGCAATAGGTCTTCAAGTAAGGGTGGTCACAAAATGATTTGGAGTGGTTAAGGAATATGGCTTTAGTTCTATTTTAACTGCAGCAGAGAAACATAGCTCTCCTGCCTTGCTAGTGAAGACGGTGCTGTGTGGCAGAGCTGTGTGAATCCCAGGATTGGATGGACAAAAATTTTAAATCCGTTGGCAGGTGAAAAACGTTCCCTTACTTGTATTTTGTCTCTGTAGTCAGATGTTCCCATGGAGTTCAGCCCCCCCCCTTTAAAAATGGAAATTGTTTGCAGCCTTACCCAGTTTATTCCAGCAACCGAACCTTTCATGTAAATCTGAAATTGTTATTATCATCACCACAGCCTGGCAAGCGCACGCGCTGCTGCTTCACTCCCCGACTTCAGGGCCACTTCAAAGCCGGGAAAAAACAAGGAATATCAAAGAAATCTTTCTGCCTTTCCTTTCACATTGATCTTGAACTCCCCGCTCTCTCGTGATTTGCCGGCTATATGAACACGTTCCAATTACCCAAACTTCAGACAGACCCGCTTCCCGATGTTAGAAAAAAAAAAATGAAAACACTTCAACCGATAACAACATCTATACAACACAAGCGGAAAGAGAACTCGGCTGTGAGTGTTAAAGGAGACGTATCCTAAAATTTTCACAAAGCGTAGATTTATCCTAAGGCTCCATTCACACCTGTGCGTTGCGTCGCTTGTTTTGCGCGCTCGTCACACAACATCATAGGGAAGCCCAATCACTTGAATGGGTTGCCCTACGCACGACAACTGCACCCATGTAGCTGCTGCACCTCTTTTTTGGCAGCGAGTCTCGCACATTTTTGCAGTGAGCGTTTTGGCGCATTTTTGCACGCTTGGGAAATAATTGCACCGCAAGTACAACGTGCGTTGTGGCGCATTCTTCGTGTTGTCAGGAAACTAATACTCCTGCAGCTAATGCTTGTGCACATGTGCCAGCACACAGACAGACTCTAGGCCTCTGTATGCACCAGCGCGCATCGGCACACGCCCACGCACACCCCATCCCAGGAATGACACAAGCTGTCTATTTAAAGGAGGCCCTGATGTGTGCTAATTACATAGTTACATAGTAGGCGAGGTTGAAAAAAGACACAAGTCCATCAAGTCCAACCTATGTGTGTGATTATGTGTCAGTATTACATTGTATATCCCTGTATGTTGCGGTCATTCAAGTGCTTATCTAATAGTTTCTTGAAGCTATCGATGCTCCCCGCTGAGACCACCGCCTGTGGAAGGGAATTCCACATCCTTGCTGCTCTTACAGTAAAGAACCCTCTACGTAGTTTAAGGTTAAACCTCTTTTATTCTAATTTTAATGAGTGGCCACGAGTCTTGTTAAACTCTCTTCTGCGAAAAAGTTTTATCCCTATTGTAGGGTCACCAGTACGGTGTTTGTATATTGAAATCATATCCCCTCTCAAGCGTCTCTTCTCCAGAGAGAATAAGTTCAGTGCTCGCAACCTTTCCCCATAACTAAGATCCTCCAGACCCTTTATTAGCTTTATTGCCCTTCTTTGTACTCGCTCCATTTCCAGTACATCCTTCCTGAGGACTGGACAGCATACTCTAGGTGCTGCCGGACCAGAGTCTTGTAGAGCGGGAGAATTATCGTTTTATCTCTGGAGTTGATCCCATTTTTAATGCATGCCAATATTCTGTTTGCTTTGTTAGCAGCAGCTTGGCATTGCATGCCATTGCTGAGCCTATCATCTACTAGGACCCCCAGGTCCTTTTTCATCCTAGATTCCCCCTGAGGTTCTCCCCCCAGTGTATAGATTGCATTCATATTTTTGCCACCCAAATGCATTATTTTACATTTTTCTACATTGAACCTCATCTGCCATGTAGTTGCCCACCCCATTAATTTGTTCAGATCTTTTTGCAAGGTTTCCACATCCTGCGGAGAAGTTATTGCCCTGCTTAGCTTAGTATCGTCTGCAAATACAGAGATTGAACTGTTTATCCCATCCTCCAGGTCATTTATGAACAAATTAAATAGGATTGGTCCCAGGACAGAACCATGGGGAACCCCACTACCTACCCCTGACCATTCTGAGTACTCCCCATTTATCACCACCCTCTGAACTCACCCTTGTAGCCAGTTTTCAATCCATGTACTCACCCTATGGTCCATGCCAACGGACCTTACTTTGTACAGTAAATGTTAATGGGGAACTGTGTCAAATGCTTTTGCAAAATCCAGATACACCACGTCTACTTTATCTAGATGGCAACTCACCTCCTCATAGAAGGTTAGTAGATTGGTTTGGCAAGAACGATTCTTCATGAATCCATGCTGATTACTGCTAATGATACCGTTCTCATTACTAAAATCTTGTATATAGTCCCTTATCATCCCCTCCAAGAGTTTACATACTATTGATGTTAGGCTAACTGGTCTGTAATTCCCAGGGATGTATTTTGGGCCCTTTTTAAATATTGGTGCTACATTTGCTTTTTTCCAATCAGCTGGTACCATTCCAGTCAGTAGACTGTAAAAATTAGTAACGACGGTCTGGCAATCACTTGACTGAGTTCCCTAAGTACCCTCGGATGCAAGCCATCTGGTCCCGGTGATTTATTAATGTTAAGTTTCTCAAGTCTAATTTTAATTCTGTTCTCTGTTAACCATGGAGGTGCTTCCTGTGTTGTGTCATAAGGATAAACACTGCAGTTTTGGTTACTGAAGCCCCCCGATTCACTCGTGAAGACTGAGGAGAAGAATAAATTCAATATCTTCGCCATCTCCCCATCCTTTGTAACCAGATGTCCTTCCTCATTCTTTATGGGGCCAATATGGTCTGTCCTCCCTTTTTTACTGTTTACATACTTAAAGAATTTCTTGGGGTTTTTTTTTCTCTCCTCCGCTATGTGTCTTTCATGTTCTATCTTAGCCGTTCTAATTGCACCCTTACATTTCTTGTTGCATTCTTTATAAAGTCTGAATGCTGATGATGATCCCTCAACCTTGTATTTTTTGAAGGCCTTCTCCTTTGCTTTTATATGCATTTTTACATTGGAGTTAAGCCATCCAGGACTTTTGTTCGATCTTTTAAATTTATTACCCAATGGGATGCATTGGCTAATGCCCTTATTTAATATACTCTTAAAGCAAACCCATCTCTCCTCCTTATTCTTTATTCCTAATATTTTATCCCAATTTATGCCTTTTAGCAAGGTTTGTAGTTTAGGGAAGTTGGCTCTTTTGAAATTCAGTGTCTTTGTATTCCCTTTAGGTTTCCTATTTGTGTGATTTATACTGAAACGAATTGACCTGTGATCGCTGTTACTAAATTGCCCTGTATTTCCACATCCGTGATCAGGTCTGTATTGTTGGTAATCAGTAGATCCAGTAATGTTTTATTTCTAGTTGGTGCGTAATTGCTGGATGTTCTTTAGCTCCCCATGACCTGTGTTCCTGCCCTTGCTATCTGACCTCCTGTTGCTGACCCAGCCTGTTCTCGACCTTGCTTTGTGGATTCTGGACTCTGACCCTGGCTTGCCACTGACTACGCTCTGCTGCCTTCCTAGTATTGACCTCAGCCTACTGCTTGACTATATTTACTCTTCCTCCTCTTGTATGACCACGGCTTTCCACTGACTACACTCTGCTGTCTTCCTGGTATCAACCTCAGCATGCTGCTTGATTATGTTTACTCTTGCTCCTCAAGTATGACCATGGCTTGCCTCTGACTACACTCTGCTATCTTACTGGTATTGACCTCAGCCTGCTGCTTGACTGTTTTCTCTTGCTCCTCGTGTATGACCAAGGCTTGCCACTGACTATGCTCTGCTGTCTTCCTGGTATGAATCTTGTCCTGCTCCTGGTGTATAACCCTAGCTTGGCTACTGACTACGTCCTTGCTGTCCATCTGTGCTGACCCTGGCTTGCCATTAGGCCACATCTTTGATCTTGATGGGTACCTTCATCTGCCTCTGATTTAGTGCCTTCTATGTCACCGTACTGAGCTTCCAAGGTCCAGTTTCCAGGTGCCATCCTGCAGACCACCACCCTTGGTCCTCTTCTGCTGTGCCTCCATTACTGCTAAATACAGCCCAGAGACTACTGCTACCTGATTACTGGCACCTATGCTACTTTGTGCCCTCTGCCCCTGTCTCCACTCTCGGAGGGTATGCAGACCAGAGCTGCAAGGGGAAGCCCTCTCATCACTTAGACCAAGGTACGTGACATGCATGCAGAAACATGTTTCGGCACACTTTTCCAGAATGTAAAGGCGTGAATGAAGCCTAAGGGGAATGTATAGTGGTTCTATTTGAATATATTTTACTACTTTATTTAGTAGGAGCTCAAAAAATAACATTATAGCGATCCCTTATGCCCATCTCTCTCCTGCTGGTTTTCAGAAATGTGGAAAAGATCCGGTCTAGAAGAAGCTATGTATTTCGGCGTTAAACTCCCCCTTCATCAATGCTGGAAATAGTTACATAAGATAACATAAGTATAGAGAATGCATTAAAGAATAATATCAGAATCAGAATACTTTATTAATCTCAAAGGAAACTATATATTATAATATATATAAAAAGTATACCTAAGGTCTTCTAATGATTAGCAGCTACTCTTCTCATATCCTTTTGATATTAGTCATTAGAATATTTTCATTTTAATTGAAATGTAATTACATTTTAAATGAATTTGTCATTCTTTTATACGCTCCCAATCCTTACATTATGTTATTTTTTATTACTTTGTAGGTGGGTGCAGCAAGGTGCGGTGGCTAGGGCTACCACCTCATCAACACATATGAATTACACAGGTTCTGAGGCTAATTTAATGCAGATAAGGCACCAAGTGAGTTTAATTACCACCTTAATCAGCCACAGAACCTGTGTAATTCATATGTGTTCGGGTTTAAAGGGATGAGGTGGCAACCCTAGTGGTGGCAGTAACGCACACAGTCTGGGGGCAATGTAAAGGAAAGACAGTTCACAACAAACCCGGTGGGAGAGGGCCCATTCGGGAACACTCACGAATCCCAACAGCGTGTAGTGAAGGAGGTTTCAGCTGAACTGACAGCACCTGTTTTGAGTGGCAGAATGAGACTTGGCCATCTCCTGCCCAAACGGGAAGATGTCCAGAGAAGACGTGAACCCTGCGCGTTCCCTCCTCATCAGCAACCTTTTCCCGCCACTAATTCTGTCCCTAACACATGGGTAACCTGTCCCTACACTACCCACACACAAATTAGCGCCAAAACCTGGGGAGCAAGAACTTAAAAATACTCTGCTGACCCAAGATGGCTGCCAAGGGTCACCTGGATGCAGCGTAGCGAAAGTGAATGCTGTCCACAGGAACCAGGAAACCATAGAGAAACCGAGTTTCCCCAGACTTCCTCTTCAAGCTGTAATGCCACTCTGGTTGGGTGCTACCTATGGTGGTGGAAGCCAACTGCACCTGCTTACAACTTTATTTCCAGAGCTGATAAAAGGAGAGTTTATCCCCTTCATACTCAGCCCCGGCGTCACTTTATTAAAGTCTGTATGCCTGGGGGACGGGAAGGATTGACGATCATGTGACCACTGTGATTGTGTGGTTCTCACAGTGGTCACATGATCAGGAGATGGTCCCGCCAGCTATTCATCATCAGCTCAGGCTCTGTGCTGGGAGTGGGCACACTCTTAGCACAGAAGCATTGGCCACACAGTGATGTATATGTACAGTACAGTGTGTGAGTGTTAAAGCCCACCTTTTTGCTGCCGCATATATGTGTTACGTGGGCGGCAACAGGTTAAAAACAAGAAATGTGCAATAGAAATGGAGTGGATTCTTACAAGTGCTGTGGTACTCACATCTTTTCCACATTCTTTGGACTACTGTGAGCCCCTTGAGGACATGCCAGGTAATGTAGAGCTTCCCTTTGACTTTAAATCGCAACCCATACCGGTCTTCAAATTTTCAGTCCAGCATTCTACTAGCGGAACTTCGGTTTTACCCTCATATTTTCAGACAGATGACTTTAAAGCTTTAGGCTGGATCCACACTGATACTATACGACAGTCATACGACTATCATCCTACTTTGCTCTGCGACATCAGTCCTACATCGGCTCTACATTGGTCCTACATCCATCCGACTTCAATGAACAGGGATCCGACTTTGATCCCCGACAATACCAGGCACTGTGCCTGGTATGAATCTTTAGGGGGAACAAAAATGTTTAAAAAAAAACGGCATGGGTTCCCCCTCCAAAAGCATACCAGGCCCTTTGGTCTGGTATGGATTTTTCAGGGGAATGTTTTTTCGGCATGGGGGCCCCCCCCAAAACCCCAAAATCCATACCAGACTCTTATCCGAGCACACAGCCTGGCAGGTCAGGAAAGGGGGTGGGGACGAGCGAGTGCCCCCCTCCTGAACCGTACCAGACCACATGCCCTCAATATGGAGGGTGGGTGCTTTGGGGTGGGGGGCCCCAAAGCACCTTGTCCCCATGTTGATGAGAACAAGGGCCTCTTCCTGACACCCCTAGCCCTTGGTTGTCGGGGTCTACATGCGGGGGGCTTATCGGAATCTGGAAGCCCCCTTTAACAAGATCCCGGCCCCCCCACCATATGTGAATGAGTATGGGGTACATTGTACCCCTACCATTCACCTAAAAAGAAGTGTCAAAAATAAAACACATATTTTTAAAGTAATTTATTAGGCAGCTCCGGCGTCTCTTCCGGTCTCTTCTCCCCTCTCTAGCCCTTCCGTGTCCTCCGTTGACGTCTTCTGCCTCTGTTGGTTCTTCTCCACTCTCTCACTCCGGGTTCTTCTCCCTCTGTCCACTGTCTTCTGCCGAGTCTCCGCCTCTATCTTCTCGCTCTTTTGCTTGGTCTTCTCCGCTGTCTTCTCCCTCTGTTCTTCAAATATTGACTCAACGCTCTCTCCCACTCTAATGCCGGGTGCGCAGTGTGCCATTACTTATATTGGTGATGTCATAAGGGGTGGGGCCTCTGGATGACGTCACACGGTAACCCTGCCCCATGCCAATATAAGTAGTGGCACCCGGCATTAGAGCGGGAGAGAGCATCGAGTCAACATCAAAAGAAGAACAGAGGGAGAAGACAGAGTCAATCTATTGATTGATTCAGTACAACCAGCCTGTTGAGGTTTTTTTGCCCAAACCGGCCGAATTTTGATCCATCTATGGGCAGGCTAGTTGTACTGAAGTCAATATATCGATCGACTTCAGTACAACAAACCTGTCATTTTTTTTCACCTGATCACTGCCAACGGTGATCATTGTATTCTGCCAGTGGGGAAGGCTCCTTGCTCTCCCCACTGGCAGAATGCAATAGCACTGTGGGAGATATTCCAACATCAACCCTGACTGCATTGATGGAGGAATCAAACAATTTTCTTACCTTTATCCTGTGGTTGAAGGAAAGAATATTGCTACATGTATGGTCTACCTTAAGGTACCCCAGTCTAAAATGGGGTCCCCTTATCACTTTCAATTCAGAGTCCAACCCTTGCCCCTTCACATCAGAGTCCTCTGAATCTGTTTTAACTTCAGACTCCTAGAATTCCTTGCAAAGAAGCTTGCAGGCTGAGAGAGGGTGAAGCAGTAGGTTGAGCTAATTATGGCTTCACTGCTTCTCACAAATTGTCTTTTTTACAAAGGGAACCTGCTTACAGTAGGGGGAAGCAGAGAATTGATTTCTGTAGGGAGTTACTGCTCCTTCCATGTCCAATCACGCGGTAACGTGGCTCCAAAGTGAGGCTGCATTGCCTAACTACACATAAGCCTGCAGAGAGTCCCAGACCCAAGACCTAGGTATGTTCCTTGATGGGGCGCCACTCAAAATGAATGGCACTGCAATGCAATAAACTTGCATGGTGCATTGCTTTGCACTGTTAAGCCAGTCTTAAGGGCCCAATTGCACTACAGTAATGTGCTACAGCACACATTACATACGTTGATGCAATGCAGGGTCATTCATTGTGATTGCGTCCCAACTCACCTTGCCAATGAACCTACGTTGCAGCATCCCACAATGCATGGTAGTAAACTGCACTACAAAAAATAATGCATGCACCTTTTTTGGTGCATTAGACGGCCCATTAAGCGGTATATTCAAATAAATGGCCTGCTTTAATGCAACATACATTACCGCAGAGCATAATGTGCTAACTTACATTGCGGTGTGCTGCCAGAAATGTTGCATGCACCATATTTGGTGTGTTTTTGTGTATTGAATGGGCTGTACCAGGTATGTCAACACACATGCGTTAATGCACCATGATGATGTAAATGGGCCCTCGCAGGCGGTGGGAAATGTGAAAATTAATGTTTTTCTTTGCAGGCTGATCTCGATGTTGATTTATTTTTTTAAATAGCATCAGAGTCACTTTAACATGTTAAAGACTATACGGGATTACATTGACTGGCTATTCATCTACTTTAATCAGAAGCCTGAAAAAGGGAGCGCAATACATTTTATAAGTGAGGCAGAAAACGCGCTTAATATCCATTTTGTCTTAACATCCATATGCTTGTTTATATCATATCTGCAGGAGGGACTTCACACCATGGTAAATACATGCAGCTGCTGCTCAGTGACTGTGAAAGCCAGTAGATAATCAGCAGATATAATGTGTTGGTAATGAGGGACACGTATCCACTGGACCAAGATAATGCACTCCGCATCGTTTGCTCATGAAATCTCAGAATGCTGCTCAGTGCTAAAGAATCTATATTGTGTTTTAGTTTTAATATTATCGACAAATATTTTTCTGTTTTAATAACCCCGGACTGCATGACATAAAAGGAAAGCAAACCAAAATAAATCATTATTGGCAAGAATTACCAGCAGGGTAATTTGGGTGTCTGTAAAATTTTTTTTAAATATGATCACCCCTTTACCCAACAGAATTACACTGGCTAAAGCAATGGTTCTTAACCCCAATAAAGATTCTGGAGGGGGTTAGGGGACTCTGCAGCAGACTTGGTGGCCCTATAGGGAATGAGGCTTATGGATCGGGGGGGCAACTGTGGAAGATGTTTCTGTGGAGGGGGCTGGGGGTCCATCTGGAGGATGGGGGTTTGGAAGAGGCACTGCAGGAGACTAGAAGGCACTGCAAATGCTAGGGGGCACTATGAGGGCTATAGGCTCTGCAGCAAGCTTGGGCCATTTTGGGGAGCTGGGAGACACTGTGGGAGGTTGGCAGGTACTGTGGGGACTGAGGGCTTTTAGGGAGCCTGGAAGTACTGTGAGAAATTGAAGGACATTTTAGGTCGCTGGGGACATTGGGTGGCACTATGGGAGCTGGGAGGTATTGTTGGAGCTTAGGAGATCTGTAGCTAGCTGGTGGCATGGGCTATGGTCCAGCAATGGGCCACAGCCCAGTGGTTGAGAACCACTGGCCTAGAGGACATTAACTGGATTGTGCACTTCTATTGTCCAACAAGGGACCTAGCTCCTGGGAGAACCTGTTACTGGATTTTCTAAGTTAAATATTAATCTTCACCAGTGCACCCAGCAAGAAATGGTGGGCCGTGATCCTACTGGCCCCCAGGTTTTTATGCTACAAGATGTCACCAGGTCATGGCCTTCAGTATTGCCTCACCAAAAGGATTGCAGGAACAGGATGGCTATGATATAGATACTGGTCTGCAAAACTAAAGCAGACTGAGGTTGAGGTAGGTGGCAGGTAAGAGTTGGTAGCGTCCAGGCAGAGGTCAAGACAGGAAAAAAATGCTCAAAGTCCAGACTATGTTCGAGGTAGGCAGCAAGCAAGGGGAGCAGGTGTTTAAGCAGAGGTTGAGGCAGGCAGCAGGCAAGAGTAGCAAGCATCCAGGCAATGGTTAAGGCAGGTAACAGATGAAAATACTCAGAGTCCAGGCAGGGGTTGAGGCAGGTAGCTGGTAAAAACAAAAGAGGAATGATCATCAATAAGGACAGGAGATTCAGGCAAGTCAAGTGGTCCGGGTCAATACCAAGCAAGACAGGAATCAGCAGTCTCAGGAACAAGGTAGCTAGTGGGTAGTCATAGCCAACTCACACCGATGTGCACCTAACTATAGCTAAAAGGCCATGATCCAGCTCACGTATGACACCCTGCAAGACGGACCAGGCCCCTATGTACACACACAAACACCAGAGCTAGCTAGGAGGACACACCTTACCACCAGATGGGACCCATAACAATCCAAACTATTCCAATGGCCCCCAATAACCCCCTAACCTGTCAAGATTCTGTAACAATCATTTTTCCACCCCTACCCCTTTCCTGCCCTTTTTAATCCTGAATTAGGGCTGCCTCCTGTCCATCTTGACCTCCAATAATGGAAGACCTAACACATAATTCACCTCACAACCCTTTCTTGACCCATTCCTTGTCTTAGCCATGTAGACCTCCCTTCAAAATTTCTTCTTCCCCGGGTCTAAGTTAAGGGTTTTTAGATGTTTGGTGCCAACATGGCCCAGGGGCCACTCACAGTGATCGGTTTTGGTTATGCACGGTGACAATGTACTGTTCAACATTTCAACATTTTTGAGAAAACATGGGTGGTGGATACAAGGGGGTGGAGGTAAAGGAAATGTGGAAAAAGGAGTGAGGTAGGTGGGGGTGGGAAGGTAAAGCAAGGGTGTAAACATAGGCATTGTGGGTAAAAAGCAGGGTGATAGGTTTGAATACCCAAAACAGGAAGCATATAGGAGATATAACATCTATATACATTAGGGGGCAGTTTGGAAATCAAAAACCAAACTATGAATTCACACAATACTTTATGTGTCGTAGACTGGAAATAAAGTGGCAAAGGAAACAATGTGGGTGATACTATAAAAATTCATCATATGGCTACCTAATGGTTGGTGGTAGTGTTCTTATTTGTCCCAGTGTTCTTAATTGTTCTAAAGAATTTATCAGTTGTCCTTTTTTGAAAGGGACCAATGTTCTGCTTCCATAATTAAGTTAACCCTGTTTCTCCAGGCATCAATAGTTGATGACTGGGTTGTCTTCCAGGAAGCGAGGATTGGGCTTTTGTCTGTGTAAAGTAAGTAGAGTAGAGTGATAAATGAAGTGTAATTAATTCATTTTTAGAAATTATTTAATTATAATAGATTAAGTGGTGTTGTGGAACACCTAAACTAAGGAGTCACCTGGTAGATGTAAATCCGTCAAATACATATCACATCTTTCCAAAAGCGAGTGAGCAATGGAAAGGTCCCATCAAACATGTAGGAATGTGCCCCATTGACCATATCCCTCCAGCATGGATCTGAGGTTTGTGGGAATATAGCCTTACATTTGGATGGAACTCTGTATAACCAGGTTAATGGTTTATACCAGGATGGGTCTTTGTGTTAAAAGAAGAGGTATGAGTTTGTTTTCAGAATTTTGTCCCTTGGGGAGAACGTTTGTCCTAGTTTGGCTTCCCCATCTTTGAAATAGTATAGGACTAAATATATGGTGTATTAATGAAATGGTAAATTAAAGCTTTGTCTTCTTTACAGGGTCTGAAATATGGATGTAGGGTTTTAAATAGAGATGACCTTGGTTTGGTCCCAACTCAGTACAAATCCAGTTCGGGAGAGCCCATGGGAAGCTGTCACATGACCAAATCCCCAACGGTCCAATCAGGTGCAGCCATGGCATTACCCAACCAACAGCTGTATGCACGCACATGGTTGGGAATGCTTGTGATTTAAAGTACCTAATATGGCCATATGGCCATATTTGGTCAATGACATTGGTTATTGGTCTTTGACATTGGTCAACAATTTCACAAATTACCCTGCTTGTTGGGTCAAGGAATGCCCTGGGCACAGCTGATTAGGCTGTTGAGGATGTGATTATTGACAGCTTTCGCTTGGTCCGCACTGGCTTCGGACCAAGTTTGAACCAAACCCAGCATCCTCTTGTGAATTGCAATGACCTTCACGTGAACAACTTTGCACCAAGATAAAAATATGGACCAATTATGTATTTTTCCAAGGTGATTATTCATATATGCTTTTTTAATATTTGTAATTAACTTATTAAAGAAGGTTAAAAGAATAAAAATGTCAGTGTCCTTTATAATTGTGCTTTGGATAAGGTATCATTTTTTTGAGGTAATGGTTTTCATTGTCTCCTAGCTGGGAGGTGAAGAAGGCGTCGGCAGGCGGAATAAGAGAGAGACCCGTTGATATTTGACTAATGCAGAAACTGCCAGATATGATTAATTAATGTGACATTTATCTTGGAAATATAAATTAGCCCTCAATACTTTAATATAAATTTGCTTAAACGTGACGCTTTTCCTCCCTGGCCCCAGCCTCCGTGCTTGCAGCTTAATTTATTGCAGGATATTTGAAAACGTTAGATCATTATCATTTAAATAGGAAATGTTCCCTTGTAATGTGCTTAAAATTAATTTGGAACTACAAATAAGCTTCACTCACGGTAGACTCTAAATTAATGTTGATGTTGCTGGGCGAAGGCGAGCTCATTTCTCTTTGTATAGTCTATAAAACCTTGGAACAGTAATAGAGCTCTGCTGTTACTATAAATACATTATTTGGGTAGAATACATATTTTGTTGTAGTTACAATGTAGAGTTTCCTTTTTTTTCCTAGAAAGTGTATGATGTAAAGCTCAGCACAAGGCAATGAGCTAATAAAAGAGATACAGTGCCTTGAAAAAGTATTCATACCCCTTGACATTTCCCACAATTTGTCATGTTACAATCAAAAATGTACATGTATTTTATTGGGATTTTATGTGATAGACCTAAACAAAGTGGCACATAATTGTTAAGTGGAAGGAAAATGATAAATGGTTTTTAAAATGTTTTGCAAATAAATATGTGAAAAGTGTGGCGTGCATTTGTTTTCAGCCCCCTTTACTCTGATACCCCCAACTAAAATCTAGTGGAACCAATTGCTTTCAGAAGTCTCCTAATTAGTAAATAGGGTCCACCTGCACCAGCAGGAGGAAGGAGGTCTTAATTCCTCTATAAAGATCTTTATATCACTAGAGGGATCACCAGCAGGAGGAAGGAGGTCCTGATTCTTCTACAGTATCTTACAAAAGTGAGTACACCCCTCATATTTTTGTAATTTTTTTTATTCTATCTTTTCATGGGACAACACTGAAGAAATGACACTTTGCTACAATGTAAAGTAGTGAGTGTACAGCTTGTATAACAGTGTAAATTTGCTGTCCCCTCAAAATAACTCAGCACACAGCCATTAATGTCTAAATTGCTGGCAACAAAAGTGAGTACACCCCTATGTGAAAATGGCCAAATTGGGCCCAAAGTGTCAATATTTTGTGTGGCCACCATTATTTTCCAGCACTGCCTTAACCCTCTTGGGCATGGAGTTCACCAGAGCTTCACAGGTTGCCACTGGAGTCCTCTTCCACTCCTCCATGATGACATCACAGAGCTGGTGGATGTTATGCCTCGTTTCCACTGAGCGGATCGGTTCGGTACGCTATTTTGGGTGTTTCCATTATGAAAGCGGCCCATACAACCGAACCGAACCGTTCCATTCAGGGTCCTGCTTCAGATGTGGGGCCATAGAAAATGGAACGGTTCGGTTAGGGCGGAGCTACGATACATTACACTGATTGGTGGACGTGTGACGCCATGACGGCATTTTTTCTAAACCCACGTATGGCCCCTGTCGGTCCGACTTGCAGTGGAAACGCTCGCCCGAATAGGCCGGACGATTCTAGGCCTTCCAAACCGATCCGACCCGAACCGATCCGCTCGGTGGAAACAAGGCATTAGAGACCTTGCGCTCCACAGATGCTCAATAGTGTTTAGGCCTGGAGACATGCTTGGCCAGTCCATCA
This sequence comes from Aquarana catesbeiana, assembly GCF_042186555.1. NCBI lineage: Eukaryota > Metazoa > Chordata > Amphibia > Anura > Ranidae > Aquarana > Aquarana catesbeiana. Next base: position 15,862,865 of record NC_133327.1, read on the forward strand.
CCTTTACTCTCAGCTTCTTTAGCAAGGCAGCGGTTGTCTTGGAGGTGTGTTTAGGGTCATTATCATGTTGGAATACTGCCCTGTGGGCCAGTCTCTGAAGGGAGGGGATCATGCTCTGCTTCAGTATGTCACAGTACATGTTGGCATTCATGGTTCCCTCAATGAACTGTATCTCCCAGTGCCGGCAGCACTCATGCAGCCCCAGACCATGACACCCCCACCACCATGCTTGACTGTAGGCAAGACACACTTGTCTTTGTATTCTTCACCTGGTTGCCGACACACACCATCTGAACCAAATAAGTTTATCTTGGTCTCATGAAACCACAGGACATGCTTCCAGTAATCCATGTCCTTAGTCTGCTTGTCTTCAGCAAACTGTTTGCGGACTTCCTTGTGCATCATCTTTAGAAGAGGCTTCCTTCTGGTACGACAGCCATGCAGACCAATTTGATGCAGTGTGCGACGTATAGTCTGAGCACTCACAGGCTGACCCCCCACCCCTTCAACCTCTGCAGCAATGCTGGCAGCACTCATACGTCTATTTCCCAAAGGCAACCTCTGGATATGACGCTGAGCACGTGCACTCAACCTCTTTGGTCGACCATAGCGAGGCCTGTTCTGAGTGGAACCTGTCCTGTTAAATTGCTGTATGGTCTTGGCCACCATGCTGCAGCTCAGTTTCAGGGTCTTGGCAATCTTCTTATAGCCTCGGCCATCTTTATGTAGAGCAACAATTCTTTTTTTCAGATCCTCAGAGAGTTCTTTGTCATGAGGTGCTATGTTGAACTTCCAGTGACCAGTATGAGAGAAAGAGAGCGATAACACCAAATTTAACACACCTGCTCCCCATTCACACCTGAGACCTTGTAACACTAATGAGTCACTTGACACTGGGGAGGAAAAATGGCTAATTGGGCCCAATTTGGACATTTTCACTTAGGGGTGTACTCACTTTTGTTGCCAGCGGTTTAGACATTAATGGCTGTGTGTTGAGTTAATTTGAGGGGACAGCAAATTTACACTGTTATACAAGCTGTACACTCACTACTTTACATTTTAGCAAAGTGTCATTTCTTCAGTGTTGTCACATGAAAAGATAGAATAAAATATTTACAAAAGTGTGAGGGGTGTATTCACTTTTGTGAAATACTGTATATACTGTAGATCTTTAGTTATCTTTAGAAGGGTCACCAGCTGGAGGAAGGAGGTCCTTATTCCTTTTATATAGATCTTTAGACATCACTAGAGGGATCACCAGCATGAGGAAGGAGGTCCTGATTTCTCTATATAGCTCTTTAGACATCACTAGAGGGGTCACCAGCAGGAGGAAGGAGGTCCTGATTCCTCTATATTGATCTTTAGACATAATTAGAGGGGTCACCGGCAGGAGGAAGGAGATCCTGATTCCTCTATATAGATCTTTAGACATCACTAGAGGGATCACCAGCAGGAGGAAGGAGGTCCTAATTCCTCTATATAGATCTTTAGACATCACTAGAGGGATCACCAGCAGGAGAAAAGGAGGTCCTGATTCCTCTATATAGATCTTTATATCACTAGAGAGATCACCAGCAGGAGGAAGGAGGTCCTGATTCCTCTATATAGATCTTTATATCACTAGAGAGATCACCAGCAGGAGGAAGGAGGTCCTGATTCCTCTATATAGATCTTTATATCACTAGAGGGATCACCAGCAGGAGGAAGGACGTCCTGATTCCTCTATATAGATTTTTATATTACTAGAGGGGTCACCAGTAGGAGGAAGGAGGTCCTGATTCCTCTATATAGATCTTTTATTAGATCTCATTTAGAATACTGCGTCCAGTTTTGGAGACCTCACTTACAAAATGATATTAAGACAGATCTCCAGAGATGGGAAGCAAAAATGGTGAAAGGTTTGAGGTATAAAATATATCAGGAGAGGCTGCAGGACTGCAGGACATGTATAGTCTGGAGAAAAGAAGGGAAAGAAGGAACATAACTGAAACCTTTAAATACATGAAAGGTCTTCATAAGGTTCAGGAGGGCAGGATTTTCAGCATGAAACTAAGATCAAGTACATGGGGACATGACCTCAAACTAGCAGGAGGAAAGTTCAAAACTAACTTCTGGAACTATTATTTAAGCCCCCCGTTCACCCCGGTGCAGCTTTTAAATTGCACTACTTCAGCGCAATTTCAAAGCCAGTCATCAGTGCTATTTGCACTGCCGATTTCATTGCTGGTTGCGACTTCATACAATGGAAGTCTATGCGATTCGCAAGTAAATCTGCAAAAATCGACTTGACGTCTCAAGTGACCTCTAAATAGATACAAGAAGAAGCGAGCCATAGGTTTAACTCATCATAAGATAAATAACACAAATTATAATATCTTGCAATGTGATGTGTAGGATATCGTGTATAGGCACTAAAGTTTTTTTAAGTCTTTAAGTTGTATTTGTATTGTTTGTCTTGAAAATGCAATAAAAAAAAAAAAAAATCGGCAAAAATCAGTGCAGGAACCCTTTTCAAATTTGCGCTTCCATTGCTGACAATGGGGCACGACTTGTCATGTGATTTGGAACTGTGTGAATGGGGGCTTACTGAAAGAGTAGTTGTTACTTGGAACAGTCTTCCAGCAAAGGTAGTGAGTCAGGTAACAGTAAATGGATTTAAATATGCTTGGGACAGACATCGATCTATACTCAGACAAAAAAGGTTAAAAAATAGCAGAAAAAAATTAAATAAAAAATGGGTAGACTCAATGAACTTCTTCATCATTTTCTGCCATCACTCTTCCATGTTTCTGATAAATGTCCCATCTTTTTATCCTACTGTTTATTGTTATTTATAGACTTTTCAGAACAGATACTGGAAAATCTGAGGCAGAAATTTGAATGTTTTCCCTGATGTTGATGGAAACTAGCAGTTTCCCGGTATCCTATCTGTCTACCCAAAGCCAAGCCAACAAATGGGCTTTTGTGTGGGGAGTTCACATTCTAATATGACAAAAGATGGTTCCCGGCAGGGCTGGAGTAAATGGACACAGACAAGCCTGGAATGACGACATTGTCCTTCAGTTCTCCATATTCTCATGCTGGAGAGAAGGCCCCTCACTTTTCATCTTTTCTATACGTCCTCTTGGTGTTACAGAGTATTCTTGGTTGGGTTACTTTCTAAACCAGACTATTTACACTTTGAGAACATTAATTACTATGCACCTGCTCACTTAATAATACCTTGCAGGGGATGAATATTGTTCTATGCATAGTGTATTTTCTTTATGTTAAAGTAGATCTAAACCGCAAGTAAATGCAAAGATAAAGTAAAGTAACTGTCCTGATCGGCTCTCGAAAGCTCTGTACTAACGTTCCGATTATCGTACGATCGTTTCGAATGCGGAATTTTTCGTACGATTTTCGGATCGTGTGTACGGGGCTTAAGTCTCAAGGCGGTCTTCTGGCTCACCTTTACCTGGTGAAAAGCCAAGTAAATTTATTATTGTGGGGAATCATTAGATGCAGAAGAAATTCTACATCCTAAATCCCAACACTTGTTAGACTTTTCTTTTTTTTTTTTTTTTTTTAATAGAGAAATTTTATTAAGAGAACAAAATGCTTGCAAATACATTCATCAAAAGAAAAGAGGATCGAGTAGGAGGGTCAGCAGATTTCCACCTCAGCAGAGTTTCTCTTCGTGCATAGAACAGAGCAAAGGTGAGACACAACTTAGTGTACCTATCTCCCACAATATCCTCCATATTACGTAAAAGAACAAGAGGGTTAAAGGGGACAACAGTGTCACAAATATCATTCAGAGTGTCAACCACCGACTCCCAATATGGGCAGAGCTTAGGACTAGACCATACCATATGCCAGAACAAACCAATTTCGGTGGTACACCTGGGGGACTCAGGGTCTCTCTGAGGGTAAATAGCAGCCAGTCTTTGAGGCGTGTAGTTTACCCAGTGAAGAAATTTCAATTGCATAAACCTGTCCCTGGCTGAAATCATGGATGGGGATATTGGAGGAAACACAGTCATTCCGTTCCTCCTCACCAAGGGTAGGGATGTCCGTTTTCCACTTTTCAAACATTCTGGCCCACCCAGCATTATATGTTACAGATAGTCGTGACAGGGAAACCCAGAACTCAAGGGGTTTCAATAACATGTTGACTGCTGAAGCCACATTCAAAAAGATGTATTTAATATTCAAGCCTATAGTTTTAGCCATAAACATAAATACAGTACATGTTCATTTCAGAAATAATTGCTCTGAAAATGGCTGAGAACCTCATAGTACAATTTATACATTCTGAAGGGGGTGGCACCTTGGCACCTGGACTTTTTTTTTTGAAAGTCCCATTCATTCTTTGGTGATATTCATTAATATGCAGATGGTCATTTAACATATACACGTCATTTCCAGAGTTCTCTGGGAAAAGCCAGAGATAGACATGTTCACAGTTGAAGGTGTGAAAACATTTGAACTAGACATGTGCACAGCCAAAAAATTTGTTCATTTTCGTTTTCGTTTCATTGGTTTAGTTTTTTTTCGTTTTTCAGGTCATTCGTTATGATCGCAATTCGTAAATTCATAAATTCGTACATTCATAAATTTGTTCATTCGTAAATTCGTTCATTCATACATTCGTAAATTCGTACATTCGTTCATTCATACATTTGTACATTCGTGAATTCGTACATTTGCACATTCGTAAATTCGTACATTTCTAAATTCAAAATTTGAAAATCCAAAAACCTGAAAATGCGAAAATCTGAAATAGTAACTAACTATTAAATTATAGGTATTGTAATTTCCTTTAAAATTTGGCTGTCAGTGAACGTAACAAATACGAATTTATCCAAAGTTACGCATTATCCGAAATAACGAATGCTGCATCTAAACAAATGGAACAGAACAAATTAATAATAAATAATAATAATAAAAAGTTTTTATTATTAGTATTATTGTTATTTATTATTATGAATTCATTATTTTCCATTCGTTTGGATACAACATTCGTTATTTCAGATCATTTGTAACCTTCGGATAAATTTGTATGTGTTACGTTCACTAACAGCCAAATTTGAAAGGAAACTACAATACCTATAATTTAATAGTTACTAGTAATAGTAGTTAAGTTATTATTAGTTAATTATTATTTCAGATTTACGAATTTTCGAATTTACAAATTTCCGAATTCACTAATTTACTAATGTACGAATTTACGAATGTATGAATTTACAAATTTACAAATTTTTCGAATTTACGAATATTCGGAAAAATTAATTAAACGGGTTTTCGTTAATTCGGATATTTCCGAATTAACGAATTTGTCAAAATTCGTTAAAAAACGAATTCAGAACAAAACGAATTGCACATGCCTAATTTGAACACAACCAAGACAGCTGTTGCATTATATGACTTCTAAAATATTTGTACCAAGTATATCTGCTTAATCAGAAACACATGTTTTGATACTTATAACTAAATGTTTGATAAATAAATGGCTATTCAAACCAGTCGGTGGTAAAGAGAAGATAAGGGTTTTCCATCACCTTGGAGGACAGAAGGCACTCAATGGGATCCGATTCAAGGACAATTGACTCAGGGAATTAAGCCCTCATAGCATGTCTCAATTGCCAATCACAGAATGCCAATGAACTAGGTAACAAGTATGATCGTTGCAGGTCTGTGAAGGAGAGGAGCCTGCCATCTGTCACGATGTGTTTTAAAGTAGTTATTCCTCGTTTAGCCCATATGTATGGATCAGAAAATTGCATATAAATGTGGGAGCGACGGGTTCCCCCATAGGGGTGTATGCAGGGAAATATGTGACTGTTTTTTATATATGGCCCAGGCTTGTTTCTATTCCTGTACCACAGACTTTTCTTTTAATTTACTGCCCAGCGCTATGTAGAACAAAAAACATGCCAGCAATACTCACCTTCTCCTATTTTTTTGCAAACCCCCCAAGAAAAATGGTATGTGGCAATATAGCGGCGCTGCGCTAAAACTGTAGGTGTGGTCAGATTGCATCAACAGTGGGAGAGACTTAAAGAGCCATATGCTGCGCCACAAGCGAATATGTAACGGACAGTACAAATCTCAGTACACTCATTTTAATAAGATATAATCGTTCTATTGCATATCCTTTACTACACACAGCTAACCTTAAAGTGATATTAAAGTCTTGTTTTTTATTAAATTAACAAATATGTTCTACTTACCTGCTCTGTGCAAAGGTTTTGCTCAGAGCAGCCCAGGTCCTCCTTTTCTCGGGTCCCTCGCCGACGCCCCTGGCCCCTCCCTCTTACCAGGTGCCCCCAAAGCAAGCAGCTTGCTATGGGGGCACCCAAGCAGGCGTGCTTGCGAGCCGTGGCTCTGTGTGTCCATTTACACACAGAGCCGTGGCTCGCCCCACCCACTCTATCTCCTGATTGGCTTTCTGGCTGCTGCAAATGGCTCTGGCTGCTACCAAAAGCCAATCAGGAGTGCGAACACTGTGCGTTCGGATACATGCATCCCTTCCTGTCTGCATGTAAAATTTTGACATTCGACCATGCAGCTGCTGTGTCCCAATTGACTTTGACTGGACTGCCTGCACAGGGATGCACAGAACACCATGCGGTACACAGCCATCACACTGGGCATGGATGCATATGCTCCATGTGAAGGAGGCCTAATTGTCATGTTGTCATGTGGTCCAGATAGCAGGAAAGAGGAGATGTCGGGTAATTAAAAGAGAAGTATAGGAATTTTATTTTTGAATCATACTTATGACTTATCAACACCGCTGATCGATCGCTGCTTGTCCAGGTATATGGGCGGATCCCGACCATATGGTTACAATCTATCCCCAGCCTGGACCAGCTCTGTGACGTCACCCGACAACGGACTTCAGCCCGCTCTCAGCTGAAAATGGGTCACAGGAGTGCAAAACAATCTGCACTGATGTGATCCACAGGAGAAGTACAACCAAACAAGCTTTGGATGTACTTCTCCTTTATTAAATCTATCACACGACCTGTCTCTCTGCTCCTGTTTGGCATTACTTGTGACAATTAATAAATGTCCCCATTTATGTTGTGAACTCACCCTCCAGGGCCCAGGCAGGCTCTTCCTCTGCCCAGGCTTTAGATCCAGGCTCTTTGTCCCTGAAGCTGTCAGGTCTTTCAGGCATCCTCTTTCCTAGTCCAGAGGGCCTTCACGATCCCCCCTCATAGACTAGGGCCCCCAGACTCCCCCTCTCCTAATATGGGACCTCCTAATCTGGACAGAGAGGGTACAAGGGAGATATTCCGGACCACCCCCTCACCTAGCCCAGTATCTCACTTATACCCCCCCATCCCATTTACCAAACCAACCACCAATTCCTAGTCAAGGGCCTCCTCTACAGCCCTCCCCCCCAAGCTCAGAGCCTCCTCTGCACCCTTCCCTTCGAATCCAGGTCCCTCACACCAACCCCACTTTTCAAGTCCAGTGCCTTCTCCACACCTCCAGTCAAGGGCCTCCGGTATACTCCCCTCCTAGTCCAGGGCCTCCTCTGCACCCTTCCCTTCGAATCCAGGTCCCTCACACAAACCCCACTTTTCAAGTCCAGTGCCTTCTCCACACCCCCAGTCCAGGGCCTCCTGTGTACTCCCCTCCTAGTCAAGGGCCTCATCTGCATCCCCTAGTTTAAGACCTCATCTGCACTCCTCTGCTAGTCCAGGGCCTCCTTGACACCTCCCAGTCCAGGGCCTCCTGTGTACTCTCTCTTAGTCCAGGTCCTCCTCTGCACTCACCTCCTAGTCCAGGGCCTCCTCTGCACTCTCCCTCTCCTAATCCCGGGCCTTTGCCACACCAACCCTTTTTTTGGTCCAGGCCCTCCTCTGTACTCCACCCCACTCTAGTGCCTCCTCTACACCCCCCAGCCCCCCCAGTCCAGGGCTTCCTCTGCACCCCCCCACTCCAGAGTCTTAACTGCACCCCCCCACTCCAGGTCCTTCTCTACCCCAACCGAACCCCCCAGCCCAGGACCTCCTCTGCACCCCCTCCCCCAGCCCAGGATCTCCTTTGCGCCCTCCCCCAGGTCACCTCTGCACGAATCCCTCCTCCTAGTCCAGTGCCATCTCTGCATCCCCCAGTCCAGGGCCTCCTCTGTACCCCCCAGTCCGGGGCCTCCTGTGTACTCCCTTCCTAGTTCAGGGCCTCATCTGCATCCCCCAGTTTAAGACCTCCTCTGCACTCCCCTGCTAGTCCAGGGCCTGCTCTGCACCCCCCAGTCCAGGGCCTCCTGTGTACTCCCTCTTAGTCCAGGTCCTCCTCTGCACTCACCTCCTAGTCCAGGACCTCCTCTGTACTCCCCCTCTCCTAATCCAGAGTCTTTGCCACACCAACCCTTTTTTTAGTCTAGGCCCTCCTCTGCACTCCACCCCACTCCAGTGCTTCTTCTGCACCCCCCAGCCCTCCCAGTCCAGGGCTTCCCCTGCACTCCCCAGTCCAGAGTCTTAACTGCCCCCCCATTCCAGGTCCCTCTCTTTCCCAAGCCAACCTCCCAGCCCAGGGTCTCCTCTGCGCCCTCCCCCAGGTCACTTCTGCACGCACCCCCCTCAAGTCCAGGGCTTCCTCTGCACCCCCCCAATCCTTTGCCATACCAACGCCAACTTCCTAGTCCAGGGCCTTCTCCACACAAACCCCTCTCCTGGTCCTAATAAATGCCTTCCAGTTCCAGACAGGCTCTCCCATATAGTTGTACTGCAGCTGGGATACCTCATTTAAAAAAAACATGGGCTATTTGGGCACTGGACAGGACTAGGGAGGAGACCCTTGGGTGTCACTGTTGCTGATTCAAGTGTAATGGACAGGCAGAACCTGCTGCATAGTTTGCCAATACCGGAGAATCAAATGGCGGGTGACCACACAGGCGCACTAGCGCTGAATCACTCCACTCCTCCCAACTGTCCTATATAAAAGCATTCAAGAGCGACGATGCAGCTACTCTTGCTTAGCAACATAGCAACAGTACCTGAAGCGTCGCTCTGGAATGCCTTTCTATAGCACGGGACGGAAGGAGCAGGGTGATTTAGTGCTAGTGTGCCTGTGCGGTCTCCCTCCTATTTGATTCTCCAGTATTTGGCAAACTATGCAGCGGGCGATGCCTGTCCATTACACTTGATCAGGAAAACCCTTAGGGCAGTGGTTCCCAGTGCGGGTGGGGCGGCACCCCTGGTGACGCCCCCCCATAGATGCGTCACCCGGGGCATGCGCCCCCCTCCCTGTTTCAGCCCTGAGCGAATGTATTCTGAAGGATTACGTGTTGTGTGCAAAGCTAGTTGAACTAGTTGCTGGTGGTGGCTAGCTGGACTGAGGGTTACCCTCATGGCGGCGGTTGAAGGCCTCTCATATTTTGTTACACACCAAATGGCCAGCACCCTCCATGCCTCAGAGTCTAGGCCTGAACCACAGAATATGCAGAACCTACAAGAGGATGTGTGTGAGGTCAGAGTAGAAACAGGTCAAGGCGATGGAGTGAAGGGGGTTTCAGATCCACTATCTTGGGTCTGTGTTGAGCCTTTGGGCCAGGAACTGGCTTAACAACCCCACCCTAAATGACTTGTGTTACTTTATGTAGTTCTACCCCCATAGAGGTCACTGTAGTTTAACAGGTTCTTTCCCAAAACAGTGCAGAGGCAGGCAGGAACATAGCAACAACAGTCCATTCACTCCGGCTCACTGATCCGTCTAGGGTTGTCTTTTTAAAGTTTATTTTCTAGTAGAACTAGGGAAGGGGTTTAGGGTGATGAAAGATACTCTAAAACGTTTAGATATTGATGCAGAGGACACTTACCCCACAGTAGCAATAGCTCTAGTATAGGTAGACTGGAGAAGTCCACAGTTCACGGCTGGGGACCATGAAGTGAGTTGAGCACAGGTAAAGGCAGACTGGAACAGTCCACGGTTCACTGATGGGGACCATGAAATGATTTGAGCACAGGTACAGGCAGACTGGAACAGTCCACAGTTCACAGCTGGGGACCATGAAGTAGCTTGAGTACAAAGAGAGAGGCTCTACTCACAGGTTTCTGGGATAAATAAGTCCATGGGTGCAGCCTTTTATAGAGTAGCCCAGTATCCAGTCCAAAGGGCTCCAGGGGCAATCAGCTCCCCCTTCCTCAAAGTTCATAGATCCACCCCTCAGGGGAGAAAAAAGACAATCTCCCCAAGGCTCCAGGCTATTGAACAGCAGCCCAACCACAATCCAGGCACCCCCCACCCCCCACCCAAGGATTGGCTAAGCCCTACTAAATATTCAGGCTGGCCATTTGAATTATCCCTCCCTAAGCTCAAGAAACTTCTCCTAGAGGCCGAGGGAAGCAATCAAACTCTAAGCCTGTAAAACCCTGAACAGACCAGACTCAACAATCACTGCTCCTCTGATTACAGCAGAAGCCAAAAACTAAATGTACCTAGTAGCCTAACTAGAAGGGTGCTACATGTACAGTAGGTACTGTAACTACTGCTCATAGTGGTGACGTACCCCAGGTTACCCCAAGTTCATGGCACCCCAGGCTCACAGGAAGTAGAATAAATGACAAATGACCTGGAAGACCCTCAGAAGCTCCAGGATGGAGCAGACTTAATACAGGGGACATCACCAGATCAAAGGTGAGTATAGCAGCAAAAGCTGTGTTTTTAAATGTGCCAAGCAAGGATATCGTATATAAAATGTAGAAGCTGTAGTTCTGGTTTAAGGTCATCTGCATGAAATATCTGATTGTAGAGCAGCTGCAGTGTTCTCTGATTGCCTTCACTTGTCGCCCGGATTTGCTCTTGAAGAAATAATGCTATGATGGCAATGGAAGAAGTTCTCCTGTTTATGTAGCTTATGTTTTAGCTTAAATCCAGTTCTGCATGCCTCACTGCACCTCAATCACTACTAGAGAGATGATTACAATGCAAGCTGACATATCTACAGAATTCAGGATGAGACTTAAAGTGGTTAGCTCATCTGTAAACCATCTACAGTATGAGGTCATCATTGTCATTTAAAGTAGCTGTAAACCCTGTCTGGAAAATATTCAGTTTGCTAAAGCACTGTGTATCATAAATAACTTACCTATTTATTGTTTTTATAAAATACTTGTTTTTACCTTTTTGTATTGTTTGCTACATTTCAGTGTTGCTTCAGATTTACAGCTGAATTCCAGGTATACTGGATGTTTACATAGTTACATTGTTCCAGCTTATCCATACCTGTGGGATCCCTGTGGAAGCTGGAAATCAGTGTAGTAAGCACCACTACTACACTGCAACTGCAGTAATTACAGCTAGCTTGAATCTGGGGGTCTGGGGGTCTGGTTCATTATATTCACCTGATGCACTCTCGGTGTTCTGATGAGAAAAACGGCAGCTGTACTTCACACGTGTTATAACTGAATGTTTTTAAAAATAAATTTCCCATTTCAAACTGCAGTGCAGTGGGGCCGCGCTGCAGCGTGACTTGTCACCAGCTATGTCCAGTGGACGCAGCCGATGACTGATCATTGTACCGGTCTGCTGATGGTACTATGTGATCGCTGTGACCAATCAGAGCAGATCACATAACAATTGTACACAATGAATGGTTTTGATTCACGCCATTCATTGTGTACAATTGTGTTGCTAACTATGGTTGGTCACAGTGATCACATGGTACATACAGGGCCAATCACAGCCCATCTGTACCATGTGGTTAGCTGTGGCCAATCACAACTAACCACAACAATACACACTGAGTAAATCAATTTCGTTTAGTAAAAAAGGTTGCTTTTACCAGTGAAAGTCACTGTTATAAGCGATCATAATGTAAAACAAAATCATTTTTTGTGTAAAACAAAATCCTCACTTCCCAGAGTAGTACAGTATTACTATGGTAATACTGCATTGCTCTGGTCACAGTGTGTTAAAAAATATCATAAAAAAAGATTACATTTATTTTTCTCTTTTTTTACATACTGTCACCAGTCATTGTCTCTGATCCCTGCCACACCAGTTATATGATGATGCTGTACTACACTGGTGACAGTATGTAAAAAAATACATTGTGAAAAAATATTTCTTTATTATTCCAAAAATTGTGAAAAAAAAAATCATCAAAATGAGGAAGGAGGTCTTGATTCCACTATATAAATCTTTATATCACTGGAGGGGTCACCAGCAGGAGGAAGGAAATCCTGGTTCCTCTATACAGAATTTTATATTACTAGAGGGATCACCAGCAGGAGGAAGGAGGTCCTGATTCCTCTATATAGATCTTTATATCACTAGAGGGGTCACCAGCAGGAGGAAGGAGGTCCTGATTCCTCTATATAGATCTTTATATCACTAGAGGGATCATCGGCAGGAGGAAGGAGGTCCTGATTCCTCTATATAGATCTTTATATCACTAGAGGGATCACCAGAAGGAGGAAGGAGGTCCAGGGCCGTCTTTAATATTGATTGGACCCTGGGCAAACATTTTCTTGCCCCCCCCCCCCCTCACCCATGCAAATGTTCTCTCCACCTCAACATACCAAAAAACAAACACACACGTAAACTTATGTACCGTATTTATCGGCGTATAACACACGCTGGCGTATAACACGCACCCCAAGTTTAGGAGGGAATTTTAAGGAAAAAAACTTTTAGGAGTAAAGTTTAAGGAAGAAAAACTTACATTAAAATGCCCATCAATGCAGCGTTATCGGTGTCCATCTGCAGCCTTTTCGGTGTCAGTGCAGCCTTGCTCCAGTGTCTATTGCAGCCTTGTCAGTGCAGCTTTGCCCCAGTGCAGAATTGTCAGTGCAGCCTTGTCAGTGCAGCTTTGCCCCAGTGCAGAATTGTCAGTGCAGCCATGTCAGTGCAGCTTTGCCCCAGTGCAGCCTTGTCAGTGCAGCCATGTCAGTGCAGCTTTGCCCCAGTGCAGCCTTGCCCCAGTGCAGCCTTGCCCCAGTGCAGCTTTGTGGGATTGCCGCGATCCCTGCCGACATACACAGCCGTGTGTAAATTCAAATATGGCGCCGAGACTGCAGGGACTCCGCCGAGTCCCTGCAGTCTCGGCGCCGTATTTGAATTTACACACGGCTGTGTATGTCGGCGGCGATCGCGGCAATCGCTGAGATCGCTCCGATCACACAAAATTGGGGAGGGATCGGCCTATAACACGCACCCACCCACCTGGTTTTCAGGGGAAAAAAGTGCGTGTTATATGCCGATAAATATGGTATTTAATTGTATTGTAACTGTACTGTCTGCCCTCATGTTGCGAAGCGCTGCACAAACTGTTGGCATTATATAAATCCTTTATAGCAATAATGATGGGGGAGAGATAGGGGAGTCCACGATGATGGGGGGGGGGGGATAGCGGAGTCCAGGATGATGGGGGGGGGGGAGTTCAGGATGATGGGGGGGGGGGGATTTGGGGAGTCCAGGAAGAATGAGGTGGAGAGATGGGGGAGTGCAAGATGGGGGGGGGGATATGGGAGTCCAGGCTGACACACAGGGATTGGGAGTGTGTAGTGTGAGGTGTTTGTATCATACAGGGCACAGAAATAAAATCAGCACAAGGGGCAGTACTTGCATATCCTACCCCCAAAGTAACCATCTATTGGTCACCTCTGCACACCATTTTGCTTACCACTGCACCCTCACCCACAGCTCACCTCTGTACCCCTCCAATCCACAGCTCACCTCTGTACCCCCCCCAATCCACAGCTCACCTCTGTACCCCCCCAAGCCACAGCTCACCTGTATCCCCCGTCCACCTCAGTACTCCTCACCCACGGCTCACCTCTGTATCCTTCTATCCACTTCTGTACCCCCCCTTTACATCCACTTTCACCTTTATACCCCCCGTCCACCTCTGTACCCCCACCCACCACTGTACCCCCATCCACATTCACCTTTGTACCCCCATCCACGTTCACCTCTGTACCCCCCCCGTTCACCTCTGTACCTCCATCCACGGTCACCTCTGTACCCCCCATCCACATTCACCTCTGTATCCCCTGTCCACCTCTGTACCCCCCATCTACGGTCACCTCTGTACCCCCCCATCCATGTTCACCTCTGTACCCCCATTCACCTCTGTACCCCCCCATCCACGTTCACCTCTGTACCCCCTTGTCCACCTCTGTACTCCCGTTCACCTCTGTACCCCCCTGTCCACCTCTGTACCCCTGTCTACCTCTTTACCCCCTGTCCACCTCTGTACCCCCCATCCACCTCTGTACCCCTCATCCACCTCTGTACCCCCCCATCTACAATCACCTCTGTACCCCCCTGTCCACCTCTGCACCTCCCATCCACGTTCACCTCTGTACCCCCCCGTTCACCTCTGTACCCCCATCCATGGTAACCTCTGTACCCCCCATCCACGGTCACCTCTGTACCCCCCTGTCTACCTCTATACCCCCTGTACACCTCTGTACCTTACCCATCCACATTCACCTCTGTATCCCCCATCCACCGTCACCTCTGTACCCCCGTGTCTACCACTATACCCCCTGTACACATTTGTACCTTACCCATCCACATTCACTTCTGTACCCCCCATCCAAGTTAATCTCTGTACCCCCCAATCCACCTCTGTACCCCCCGTTCACCTCTGTCCACCCCTGTCCACCTCTGTATCCCCGTTCACCTCTGTACCCCCCATCCACGTTTACCTCTGTACTCCCCCATCCACCTCTGTACCCCCCTGTCCACCTCTGTACACCCCTGTCCACCTCTGTAACCCCCATTAACCTCTGTACCCCCGTCTACCTCTGTACCCCCCTATCCACCTCTGTACCCCATCCATGTTTACCTCTGTACCCCCCATCCACCTCTGTACCCCCCCGTCCACCTCTGTACCCCCCATTCACCTCTGTACCCCCCTGTCCACCTCTGTACCCCCCTGTCCACCTCTGTACCCCCATCCACATTCACCTCTGTATCCCCTGTCCACCTCTGTACCCCCCCCCCACCTCTGTACCCCTCATCCACCTTTGTACCCCATCCACGTTCATCTCTGTACCCCCAATTCTCTATGAATCCCCTTCCCCTTCTCTTCATGGTGCTTTCTCACCTGATGACAGAACTTATTCTTCATGGCGGTGCAACACAGTGCAGTCTCCGTCTATCAGGCCCGTAGCACACAGCCAGAACACTTCACTCGGCTGTGTGTTACACAGGTCTGTCAGGCAGGGGTGGGGCGGGAGGAACACTGAGCACCACTCTTCATTCCCTGTCACTCCGGTCTGCAGCTTCTGACAAAGGGGCAAGCAGGACGAGCGGGCTCAAGCACATGAAGCCCGCAGCTGTCCCGCTCTCCTATTATAATGTGGCCACCACTTGGGAGAGCAGGGGGGGATCGGCTGCTCCTGCTACTCCAGGAAAACTGCGGGTAGCGCAGGGCTTAAGTGGCAGCTGCTTTGGGCCCCACAGCGATTGCAGGGCCCAGGGCAGCTGCCCCTTTTGCCCTGCGTTAAAGACGGCCCTGAGGAGGTCCCGATTCCTCTATATAGATCTTTATATCAATAGAGAGATCACCAGCAGGAGGAAGGAGGGCCCGATTCCTCTATATAGATCTTTATATCAC
The DNA here is from genome assembly GCF_042186555.1 of Aquarana catesbeiana. Taxonomy (NCBI): domain Eukaryota; kingdom Metazoa; phylum Chordata; class Amphibia; order Anura; family Ranidae; genus Aquarana; species Aquarana catesbeiana. Next base: position 15,878,433 of record NC_133327.1, read on the forward strand.
TAGAGGGATCACCAGCAAGAGGAAAGAGGTCCCGATTCCACTATACAGATCTTTATATCAATAGAGAGATCACCAGCAGGAGGAAGGAGGCCCTGATTCCTCTATATAAATCTTTATATCTGTAGCAAGGAGCTGGCTGATATTGCCTACATATTCAGGAGACACTTTGCAGCACTTGCTACAGTGAGACTGTTCCTTTCTAGTTTTCAGCCTGGACTTCATGTCATCACATCCTGAATACTCAGTGTCTAAGACCTAAGAGTGAACAGCAAAGCATCTTGGGACATGTAGTATAAAGAGCAAGGGTTTTGCGCTCAAGTTGGTCTGTATTGGACTACAAGTACCAGCCGGCTGTAGAGGACAGAACAGAATGCTGGAGGAGGTGATATAAAGCCTGTGTGGGGGCGGGATCACTCTCTTGGGACCACATCCTGGATCTGCAAGTAGTCACCCACTCGTGCGGTGAACTGTACTGTGGCCTAGTTGCAGCCCACGCTACAGGGAGAGAGAGAGAGTCATCCCGAGCAGGGGCGGGTGCATCCGCTGCCAGCCACATCTGATCGCTTGGCGGCAGCAGGGAGGCTGTCCTCATCACATTCATGCTAGATCCAGCTGGATGGTAGCGCAGAGCGACGCGGGGTTGTGCGCTGTCCCTTGAGCTAGACTCTACAGAGGCGTGACGCAGAGCCCTCACACCACTTTTTATCCTAGAAGGTCGTTAGGATTGATGAGCGGGCACTTGCCCATTCATTCTATACCAAAGGACACTGTATGCAGACACTGTTGCCTTATTCACTTTACCAAGCTTGCAAGAGGATCCTTGTCACACTTTAATCGACACTGAGAGAATCTATTGTACATCTTGTCTGCCAGGATTACATTGTGCACATCTTAAAGAACTAGCTAAAGACAAAAGCCTTCTTCTTCAAAGGACTACAGAATACCCCCCCCCCCCCCGCCGCCACACACACACACACACAAACACACACAAGGGATAAGAACATTTGTGTCTACCTAGGCCCATATAGTAACCAAGGACTCTATTTGTTAGAGACTAGATATAAGAACGTTAAAGTATTTTGCTTAGTGAGAGTTAAGAGTTTACACATTACTGGTACTGTGGTGTCAGGGGATTAAAGGGAGGGGTTTGACGGAAGCCTAGTCACTCCTCTACCCTTTTTGGGCCTGTAACCATAGACCCCATACAGAGTTAAGTCCTGCTGGTTATATGTTCTTGGAGTGTTCTAATAGCTTATTTTCTAATTGGGTTTGAAATCAGCTTATTGATTGTGACTCACCTACCATATGTTACAAACTCTTTGTTGTTGAATTCATTGCCATAAGTCTACCAGTAACCAAATCCAATTGGTCCACTTTACACGTGTGTGTGCCTTTAAATTCTTGTGACTTAAAATTTTTTGCTATTAACCAAAAAGGTCAGAACCCAGAGTGTCAGAGGTGTCGGAGGACTTGCAAGTTGCAAGGTCAAGGAAACCCGTGGGGTACAGAATCTTTAAGCGGCCCCCACGGGGGTAGCGCTACATATCACTAGAGGGGTCACCAGCAGGTGGAAGGAGGACCTGATTCCTCCATATAGATCTTTATATCACTAGAGGGAACACCAGCATGAGGAATGAGGTCCTGATTCCTCTATATACTGTAGATCTTTATATCACTAGAGGGATCACCAGCAGAAGAAAGGAGGTCCTAATTCCTCTATACAGATCTTTATATCACTAGAGGGAACACCAGCATGAGGAAGGAGGTCCTGATTCCTCTATATAGATCTTTAGTTATGACTAGATGGGTCACCAATGGGAGGAAGGAGGTCCTGATTTCTCTAAATCAGGGGTCTCAAACTGGCGGCCCTCCAACTGTTGTGAAACTACAAGTCCCATGAGGCATTGCAAGACTGAGAGTTACAGGCATGACTCCCACAGGCAGAGGCATGATGGGACTTGTAGTTTTGCAACAGCTGGAGGGCCGCCAGTTTGAGACCCCTGCTCTAAATAGATCTTTATTTCACTAGAGGGGACACTAGCAGGAGGAAGGGTGTCCTGATTCCTCTATATAGATCTGTATATCAATAGAGGGATCGCCAGTGAGAGGAAGGAGATCCTGATTCCTCTATATAGATCTTTATATCAGTAGAGGAATCACCATCAGAGGGAAGGGTGGTTCTGATTCCTCTATACAGATCTTTAGTTAGACCTCATTTGGAATACTGTGTCCAGTTCTGAAGACCTCACTTACAAAAAGATATCTATAAGATAGAATGAGTCCAGAGATGGGCAACACACATGGCAAAAGGTCTGAGGGATAAAATTTATCAGGTGAGACTGCAGGAACTTAAAGCGGGATTCCGGCCAGCTAAAAAAAAAAAGTAAAGTCAGCAGCTACAAACATTGTAGCTGCTGACTTTAAATAAGTAGACTTACCTGTCCTGTGTGCCCGCGATGTCAGCGGCCCGAGGCCGACCCGTCCCTCGGCTCTCGGGTCCCGGCACCGCCATCCTAGGTAAGGGAAACAGGCAGTTGAGCCTTGCGGCTTCACTGCCAGTTTTCTTACTGCGCACGCGCGAGCGGCGCTGCGATCTGTGAATGGCCCCCGTGGTGTTCTGGGAACACACACAGTTCCCAGAAGACAACGGGGCTGCTCTCCGCGGAGCAGAACACGCCTCAGAAAAGGAAGAGGCAGATTAGTAAGACTGCCTAGCAACAAGGGTTTAGGTAAGTATAACATTTTTTTTTTTCTAAATGTTTTTTTTTTTTTTAGGATTTTTGGTGGAATTTTTTTTCCAGGGTGGCCCTCCACTTTAATATGTATGAGGAAAAGGGGGGATATGACTGAAGTCTTTAAATACATGATGGGTGCGAATAAGGATCAGGAAGGCAGGCTTTTTCATTCAAAGCCAATACCAAGAATATGAGCACACGGCCTTACTAGCAGGAGTAAAGTTCAAAGCTAAAAGAGTAGTTGATTCATGGAACAGATTTGATGGATCACTTGGGGTTTTTTTTTTGTTTTTTTTCTTTGCTGTCTCTCTTTCATGTTTCTAATTCTCTTCAATAAGGTCATGGATACCAATAAACAAAAAATACAGAAATATTTCCCCTTCCCAGATCTATTTTTATTTTAATTTGTGACTGGTGTTGGGCTTTAAAAAGCAGTTTCTTATTACATATGGTTGTCATTATTTTGAAAATAGAGATGAGGAAGATCACACAGGACATCGAACCCTCTAGGATTACTTATCACTTTAATTTGGTCTCAACAAATGAGTGAGGTTAACTTCATCTCCCCGTCAATGACAGTAAAACCCTTGATTACATTTCTCTGGCGACATAAAGCTCAACTTTGAAGTGTCTTTTGGAGTTCTCCCTTTTCATAATTTGCAGTTGTCTAATGAAGGCTCTTTTTTCTTCTCCACCGTAGAAAGACGTCCCTTTCATCATCAGACGGACCTCCCTGTCCTCTACTGCCTGACATCACCTGTACGTCTTGTACATCTATTTTCAGTCCAATTAATTACGTTTCTGCAGAAGAAAAAAGACCAAATACTAATTTCTCAGTGAAGACCTAAAGGAGGTTATAACCTGAGTGAACATTCCCTGGATCAATACTTTAATCAGAACTTCTTGGGTTTGGCTCACGTTTCTGATGTAAAGATTGCAAATAAGCCGTAATGTGTAAATTATTGAAGGGGTTGTTTTGTATAAAGCCGTCTAGACCTTTGTTAACAAGGATTCCTCAGAAAATTGAGTTAAGATCTCAACACAAATAAGAAACAAAAGGTCAGATTGGTGGGTAGCTTGTTGACACCAGATTTAATCAAAGGTGTTTTTAGACACAGTGCAACTGCGTATGCAAGAAATATTATTGCTTTTAAATTAGCCTAGTTTACACTATTGCAGTATGTTTAAAAAAGCTGCATTTTATTAGTATGTGAATGCAACACAAATGCACGTAAGTGCAAACACATTAAAAACTCATGTAAAGACACATGCAGAACCGTACACTGAATACAGGGATTGTGGCGCAAGCGCAGGACAAAACTCCATGAAAACTCCATCTTTTGTTCCCTTCACACGTACGCTATATTACCAAAAGTATTGGGATGCCTGTTTTGACCTCTTAGTTTCAGTGAAGGGACCTTTTAAAGCGGAGTTCCACACATTTAAAATTCAGCAGCTACAAAAAGTGTATACCGAAGGACTTGGTCCTCTTTACTGCTGACATTCAGCAGCAGGTACTACATAGTATGTTTTGTGTTTTATCAGGTATTCCTTTAAAGTGATTTATATCCTGGGAGGTGTGTGGTCCCTGGCATCAAGCCAGCTGCCTTATCTGCCTCTGTGAGTGTTAACCCCTACTATTTATTGTGTGCCATGATGATGTGAAGGTTATTTCCATCTTACCCTCACACATTATAAGACACTATCGTTTTATTTTATACTTTAGCTGGCCTTTTTGTACCATCTATGCTCACCTTCGGCGCGGGGTTCTCTCGGTACGGCGGCAGCATTTATCCTGGCAGACCTACCCCGTCCCCCCCCCCCCCCTTCTAGGAGATACAGGTAGGCAATCGCACTGTGACAGCCAAGATGCACATGCATGTAATTTGAACTACTGAATCCATATTTTTTGTACTCATGTCCTGTTCTAACATACAACTATTGTTATATGTTTTTTGCTAGAAGGCAGTGTACTCTGCATGTGACCAGCATCCCCTGAGGAAGCCCGACAGATGGGCGAAACATGTTGGGAAGTACATTGTTTTTGCTGTGTTACTGCATCTGCAATTAAATACATGTGGCACTTCTATATATAAATCTCCTTTTTACATTTTTATGTGAAAAAATATTTTATTGTATTTTCCTAATAAAGTAAAAATCTTCTTATACAAAAATATTTGATATCTACTCAATTGATTTGCACCTTAAAAATCTCCACCCTCTTTGGTTCTAAACATGCTGACTTTTAATAATCAGACACTCACCTCTCCCACGGTCCAGCGATGCGGGTGCAGGAAGCCTCGCTCCTCTCCCCCTCCTCTCTGCGGCGCCGGCATTCTAACTGTGTGCGCCCGCCTGTGGCTTCACAGCCGGGCGTGCACTGCGCATGTTTGAGGCACACTGCGTGCTGTGAATGGCCGGGCAATCTTCTGGGACCTGTGACGTGTCCCAGAAGATTGCAGGGAGGGGGGGAGAGGTGATCTTCCTTCCCGTGTCACGGAGCCAGAGGATGAAGTGGGAGTTGAGTGCCTGTAAAAACAGGGTACCCGCTCCTCCCCCAAAAAAGTGACATGCCAAATGTGGCATGTCAGGGGGTCACCTGCACTTAATGCGGAAGTTCCATTTTTGGGTGGAACTCCACTTTAAGGCGTCAGCATACCAAGACATTTTGGACAATTTAATGCTCCCAACTTTGTGGGAACAGTTTGGGGATGGCCTCTTCCTATTCCAACATGACTGCGCACCAATGCACAAAGCAAGGTCCATAAAGACATGGATGAGCGAGTTTGGGGTGGAGGAACTTGACACAGAGTCCTGACCTCAACCCGATAGAACACCTTTGGGACAAATTAGAGCGGAGACTGCAAGCCAAACCTTCTCTCCAACATCAGTGCCTAACCTCACAAATGCGCTTATGGAAGAATGGTCAAACATTCCCATAGACACACTCCTAAACCTTGTGGACAGCCTTCCCAGAAGAGTTGAAGCTGTTATAGCTGCAAAGGGTGGGCCAACTCAATACTGAACCCTACGGACTAAGACTGGAATGTCAAAAAAGTTCATATGCATGTAAAGGCAGGCGTCCCAACACTTTTGGTAATATAGTGTATGGATTGTGGTAATGTGCATGACGCCTCAGTCCACGGCAACATACAATGCGCATTTTAGTGCCTTGTGGTTTGAAATTCAAATAGCAACCCAACACATGTAAAGAGCACGCTTCTGATGTACCTGTCTTGCAGTGCAGCACGATGCATGGTAGCACAGTGGTGTTGATTTACTAAAACTGGAGAGTGCAAAATTTGGTGTAGCTGTGCATGGTAGCCAATCAACTTCTAACTTCAGTTTGTTCAATTAAACTTTGGCAATAAAGCCTGGAACCTGATTGGTTTCTGTGCAGAGTTGCACCACATTTTGCACAGTTTTAGTAAATCAACCCCACTGTCTGTGCTTTGTTGTGTGTGAAAAAAAATTGTTCCCGCATTCTTGATTTGCTGTGAACCTATCTTCCCCCACTACTCTCCGCAATGCTGATTGGAAAACCTGGGCTTCTCTGTGAACTGAATTTCCTGGTTTCACTCTCCAGAGCTAATTTTCTCGGTGGTTCCTGAGCTATGGTGTCATCCCCAGTGATTCTAAACCTTATTGTGGCCAGGTCTTAGTAAATTCCTTCCTAAAAACCTTGCATGCCCCAACAGTAAAAAAATAAAGTTTTTACTCACACACTAAAAGTATGAGAATGCAAAACATGTATTGAAATTATACCAGAGTACTCCAGTTCCAGTAGGGTGGCCATCTTGTGCTCTTGGGCCTTGGGTTCCTCCAGCTGTTCACCTGTGTTACCAGAGCTACCCTGAATGTCACTGTAAGGTACGCTGCTTATGAGGATAAGTGCAAGTAGCTGTTTATAGCATGCAAGTAGCTGCACTATGGTATCATCCCTTAGGGCAGGGGTGTCAAACTCTATTGCATTGTGGGCTGCATCAACATTATGGTTGCCCCCAATGGGCCGGTTGTATCGGTAAGACTATATAAATGAGTATACTCTTCATATTAAATAAGTGCCTCCTCATTCAATTATTACTGTTTTTTAGTAATAACTTAAGACTGCAAAGGGCAGGTACAGACTGGCACGGAGCCCACTCATACTTTTTCAGCAGATGATGCAAGTCTGAAAAGGAGGGTCGCATACTTTGCTTCCCGCCGCTGATCACCGGAGGCTTTTGGGGAGAGACCAAGCATCCCTGGAATTGTTGAGAAGGCTTTTCGCCCCTTACTGACACTGGTAGCAGGGACTGAGCCACTGAGAGCAGGACACCAAGTGTACCTAATCTATACCACACCCATACTGCACTCTTTATTGCACTTATTGCAAACCTAGGCTGGGCCTATACCAACCCTATATTGAATTATACCTTTACCAAACCTGAACTACATCTTCCTTTCACCTGTCTGAGGCTATACCGTACCTATATTGCACATATACTGCATGCAGGTTAACTAGGATTTTCATTAAGTGCACCAACACTCATAAAGGGCCCAGCGATAGCTGGCAGAAAGCCATCTCAAAGGATTGCCCCTCCCTGTAATAATTATTTTGCAAGCCCCCTTTTGTTCCCCTGCTCTCTCCGCTATCATCATCCTTTTCTTTTGGACAGTGCATATCCAGTTGGTTTAGGACAGGTGTAGCACAGTGGCGGCTGGTGCTCAAAATTTTTGGGGGGGCACAAACAAACTGAAAAATAAAAAAAAAAACATCAATTGCAGCCTTACTGTGCCCATCAATTGCAGCCACTGTGCCATCAAATGCAGCCATTGTGCCCCATCAAATTCAGCCACTGTGCCCATCAAACGCAGCCACTGTGCCGTCAAACGCAGCCACTGTGCCCATCAATTGCAGCCACTGTGCCCTTCAAATGCAGCCATTGTGCCCATCAAATGCTGCCACTGTGCCCATCAAATGCTGCCACTGTGCCCATCAAATGCAGCCACTGTGCCCATCAAATGCTGCCACTGTGCCCATCAAATGCAGCCACTGTGCCATCAAATGCTTCCACTGTGCCCATCAAACACTGCCACTGTGCCCATCAAACGCAGCCATTGTGCAATCAAGCAATATTTCATATTCCCATCGCACACGTTCCTGGTATAAGCTCTTAAAGGTCGGGTGCTGCAGCAACAACCAGCTGGATACTGGTTCAAGTCACAATGTAGATATTTGCCAGCACACCAAGGATCAGCACACGGTGGTGTCCAAACGGTTTAATTTATTGCATGATCACAACACAAAAGGTGCACCTTTTGTGTTGTGATCATGCAATTAATTAAACCGTTTGGACGCTACCGTATGCTGATCCTTGGTGTGCTGGCAAATATCTACATTGTGCAATCAAATCCCGTCGCCACTGTGCCCATCAAATGCCGTTACTGTGTCCATCAAATGCTGCCACTGTTCCCATCAAATGCTGCCACTGTGCCCATCAAATACCACCACTGTGCCCCATCAAATGCTGCCACAGTGCTTATCCAGTTGGTTTAAGACAGGTGTAGCACAGTGGCGGCTGGTGCTCAAAATTTTTGGTGGGGCGTAAACAAACTGAAAAATTCAGAAAAAAAAACATCAATTGCAGCCTCACTGTGCCCATCAATTGCAGCCACTGTGTCATCAAACGCAGCCATTGTGCCCCATCAAATAGAGCCACTTGCCCATCAATTGCAGCCACTGTGCCCATCATGTACCACTGGTGTAGCAGTACCCCCATAGGAACCGCTGAGTGTTGTGGTCCGTCTGTCACTCTGCTCAGCCAGGCACATGATTTCAAGCATCCAGAGACATGAAACAGTCCTTGCACTTGTTTTTGTATTTTTATTGAGGGGAACTAAACTTGGATAGGGATGGGGAACCTATGAGATGCCCAGATAATCAAAGTCAAATCAAATACCGGCACTGTGCCCATCAAATGCCGCTACTGCGTCCATCAAATGCTGCCACTGTTCCCATCAAATGCTGCCACTGTGCCCACCAAATGCTGCCACTGTGGCCATCAAATGCTGCTACTGTGCCCATTAAATGCTGCCACTGTGCCCATCAAATACCGCCACTGTGCCCCATCAAATGCTGCCACAGTGCATATCCAGTTGGTTTAAGACAGGTGTAGCACAGTGGCGGCTGGTGCTCAAAATATTTGGTGGGCCCAAACAAACTGAAAAATTCAGAAAAAAAACATCAGTTGCAGCCTCACTGTGCCCATCAATTGCAGCCACTGTGTCATCAAACGCAGCCATTGTGCCCCATCAAATAGAGCCACTTGCCCATCAATTGCAGCCACTGTGCCCATCATGTACCACTGGTGTAGCAGTACCCCCATAGGAACCGCTGAGTGTTGTGGTCCGTCTGTCACTCTGCTCAGCCAGGCACATGATTTCAAGCATCCAGAGACATGAAACAGTCCTTGCACTTGTTTTTGTATTTTTATTGAGGGGAACTAAACTTGGATAGGGATGGGGAACCTATGAGATGCCCAGATAATCAAAGTCAAATCAAATACCGGCACTGTGCCCATCAAATGCCGCTACTGCGTCCATCAAATGCTGCCACTGTTCCCATCAAATGCTGCCACTGTGCCCACCAAATGCTGCCACTGTGGCCATTAAATGCTGCCACTGTGCCCATCAAATACCGCCACTGTGCCCCATCAAATGCTGCCACAGTGCATATCCAGTTGGTTTAAGACAGGTGTAGCACAGTGGCGGCTGGTGCTCAAAATATTTGGTGGGCCCAAACAAACTGAAAAATTCAGAAAAAAAACATCAATTGCAGCCTCACTGTGCCCATCAATTGCAGCCACTGTGTCATCAAACGCAGCTATTGTGCCCCATCAAATAGAGCCACTTGCCCATCAATTGCAGCCACTGTGCCCATCAAATGCAGCAATTGTGCCCATCAAATGTTGCTACTGTGCCCATCAAACGCTGCCACTGTGCCATCAAATGCTGCCACTGTGCCCACCAAATGCTGCCACTGTGCCCATCAATTTCAGTCACTGTGCCCATCAAATGCAGCCACTGTGCCCATCAAATGCAGCCATTGTGCCCATCAAATGCTGCCACTGTGCCCATCAAATGCTGCCACTGTGCCACCAAACGCTGCCACTGTGCCCATCAAATGCTGCCATTGTGCCCATCAAACGCAGCCACTGTGCCAGCAAATACTGCCACTGTGCCTTCAAATGCTGCCACTGTGCCCATCAAATGCTGCCACTGTGCCATCAAACGCTGCCACTGTGCCCATCAAATGCCGCTACTGTGCCCATCAAATGCGAGAGAGGGGGCGACGTCCGTGCGCCCTTAATGGACGCACCGCACCACCACTGGTGTAGCAGTACCCCCATAGGAGCTGCTGAGTGTTGTGGTCCGTCTGTCATCCTGCTCAGCCAGGCACACGATTTCAAGCATCCAAAAACAGTCCTTGCACTTGTTTTTGTATTTTTATTGAGGGGAACTAAACTTGGATAGGGATGGGGAACTTATAAGATGCCCAGATAATCAAAGTCAAAGTTGGGACTTCTATATATATTACAGTATATACACTCCTCTTCTCCTCCTGCACATCACTTCCTTTCAGATCATCACTCCTCTCTCCTCCTGCACATCGCTCCTGTTCTTTCACTCTCTGGACTAACTATCACTTTTTGAAAGGCCTGACACTGGCTCATCCAGGCCTAAAGCAGGTGCCCTTTACAGGCAGGGACTGCGGGCCCCTATGGTGTAGCAAAAAAATGTGTCCCTGTGCTAGCTGTCCCTGTGGCTACTGCTCTAAGCACAAGCTCTTCAGGCACTGCCAGCCCTCCTGGCTGCAGCTGCCCCTTTCCACTGCCCGTGCCACCACCATCCTCCAGACTAACTCTGCACCCATCCCAGACTGCTGCATCTCAGTTCTCTCAGGCATGCCTCCCAGTCCTCCGATGGTGTGAACACTCACCAGCCCTCTTGGCTGCCTCTGGGGAACTCATGGAGACTTGTCCGGCAGTGTTCCCTTGTTCTCCTCTCTTGCTCCTCCTGTGCCTCCTGGCCAGGACACCTCTGTGGGTTGTAAGAGGGTCCCGTCCGCACCCGAACCCAGGCCCAAGGTCACCCCCCCACTCAGACTGGGGAGCTCCCTGAAAGGCCCCGACAGCCTAACACCCCATCTCCATCTTCCACCCGATCAACTCCTTCCCAGCTGGATTGACCCTGGGTATTTAAGGAGGCCTGCCCCCTGCCAATCCAAATTGAGGATTGGTCAGGGCTCCTCAGAACACCCCAGGTGGCTCCACCTCCCCTCCAGCCTCTCTTTCCAGAAAGCACTAGAAGATTCTGTAAAGAAGTAGGAGGTCCTAATGATGCCACCTGTGAGACACTCAGCACTACTCTTTTCAACTAGCATAGAATTGTATTATTCTCATAATATTTATATACACCTTCTAAGAGAACCCCCCCCCCCCCCACCATCCTCCCTTACATCAGATGTCTAGAGCACCCCCGCCACCAGAAGTCAAGCGTCCCCCACCCTCCCTTACATCACAGTGAACCCCCTTTACCCTGTGCTGCTGCTGGGAATAAGCTGGAAGCGGAGTTGGGAGACAGAAAGTGGAGGGATTGGAGGAGAACCAGAGGGGGGCTGGAGTCAGCTGCCAGAGTCTGCGGAATGCTGAGACCAGGGGAGGCAGAGACGAGGGGGTGCTGCGGCTGCACACAGAGGCACAGGATCTGTAGGAAGAGTTCTGTCCTCCTCTCTGCTGCCAACTGCCGAGACAAGGTAGAGATGCGGGGGGTGCCACAGCTGCAGAAGTGCAAGGGCCACATGAAAGGGTTGGTGGGCTGGATTCGGCCCTCGCCTTGTGCTTGACACATATGCCTTAGGGTGTCAGTAACACATGCACTATGGTCTCATTCCTTGGGGTGTCGGTGATGGATTGAGCAGCTTTATCAGCATTAGCTATGAAGGCTTCCAAGATTTCAAGACTGTGGGATCATTTTTATTTCTTTTACCCCCCCTCTTCCCCGATATATCTCCATCTACTCTCTTTATGTGACCTGTACATTAGCCCTTTCACCTCCTCCTCCCTCTGTATCTTAACCCATGACGCTGAGCTGTATCTAGTGCACCATTATCAAACTTCATGTTTTAACCACTTCAATACCAGCATGTTTCTCCAAAAAATTGTGCCAAAAATGAGTTTACACCTCCGCTGTGCATTGTGGTCCTACCCACCAGCCCCTGCTTCACTGTTGTGTCCGGTAGCATTATAGGGGTGGGTAAGGGAAACCACAGAGTTCAGCGGGGGACGCAGCATCCGGTATGCGGAGAAAAGTTGAATGCCAAAAATCTTAGGCCTCAATTAGACATGGGTTTGGGGGGGTTTGGGGCGATAAAAAGGCCCAGTTGAGATGTGTTTTTGCCGCCTATCAACCACCCCCTCTTAAGTTGCAATAGGCAGCAGACCGGGGTGTTTACATGCCACAGACGCGATGCCTTGCGGCCGTGGCAAAACCTTCCGGACATGTAGCGATCAGCGATGCATTCATGTGAACAGCGAACCCCTGCAAATGCTCCGCAACTGCGTGCAATACCTGCGGTTTTGATAGGCTTTCCAGCAAATATGGGGTTAAAACAGGCAATGAGGAGATAATGCATCGTCTCCTCCCTGCCTGTTAATTGCCTCTGAAGCGCCATCCAAACGCAGATGGTGCTTGAGAGGAAAGGTAGATTTAGATGCACATCTAAATCTACCCTAAGAGCAAGACTATCTGTTTGGTGGGCAGCAGAATAGCTAAGTACAGCTTGTTAGCATTGCTATTTTCAAAATAGCAGCAGAGCTATTAGAGTTACTTGAAGTGTGATAAATCAGAGCTAATACAGTAGAGCAGGGCTCTCCAACCACCAGTTCCACATTCATTTCTCTTTTTTCAAGCATTAGACAATCAGCATGCCAGTTAGCAATAGTGCACTGCAGATATAGCATCATAATTTCTGCACCTTCACACCTTAGATCACCCCAATTCCTCAACCTCCACACCTCAGATCATCCTAATTCCTGCACCTTCACACCTCAGATCATCTCCAATTCCTGTACCTTCACACCTTAGATCACCCCAATTCCTTCACCTCCACACCTCAGATCATCCCAATTCCTGCACCTTCACACCTCAGATCACCCAAATTCCTGCACCTTCACACCTCAGATCACCCAAATTCTTGTACCTTCACACCTCAGATCACCCAAATTCCTGCACCTTCACACCTCAGATCATCGCCAATTCCTCCAACTCCACACTTCAGATCACCCCAATTCTTGTACCTTCACACCTCAGATCACCCAAATTCCTGCACCTTCACACCTCAGATCATCTCCAATTCCTCCAACTCCAAACTTCAGATCACCCCAATTCTTGTACCTTCAAACCTCAGATCATCCCAATTCCTGCACCTTCACACCTCAGATCATCTCCAATTCCTCCAACTCTACACTTCAGATCACCCCAATTCTTGTACCTCCACACCTCAGATCATCCCAATTCCTCCAACTCCACACTTCAGATCACCCCAATTCTTGTACCTTCACACCTCAGATCACCCAAATTCCTGCACCTTCACACCTCAGATCATCTCCAATTCCTCCAACTCCACACTTCAGATCACCCCAATTCTTGTACCTCCACACCTCAGATCATCCCAATTCCTGCACCTTCACACCTCAAATCATCCCAATTCCTATACCTTCACACCTCAGATCACCCCAATTCCTGTACCTTCACACCACATATCATCTCCAATTCCTGTACCTTCACACCCCAGATCATCTCCAATTCCACCAACTCCACACTTCAGATCACCCCAATTCCTGCACCTTCACACCTCAAATCATCCCAATTTCTGCACCTTCACACCTCAGATCATCGCCAATTCTTGAACTTTTACACTGCAGATCATCTCCAATTCCTCCACCTCCACACTTCAGATCACCCCAATTCTTGCACCTTCACACCTCAAATCATCCCAATTCTTGCACCTTTACACCTCAGATCACCCCAATTCCTGCACCGTCACATCTCAGATCATCCCAATTTCTGCACCATCAGACCTGAGATCAGCCATAATTATTGTAACTGCACACCTCAGATCACCCCAATTATTGCACGTTCACACCTCAGATCACCCCAATTATTGCACGTTCACACCTCAGATCACCCCAATTATTGCACGTTCACACCTCAGATCAACCCAATTTCTGCTATGTCACACCTCAGGTCAGCCGCATTTCTTGCATCACCTCAGATTGCCCTAATTCTTGCACCTTCACACTTCAGATCACCCTAATTCCTGTACCTCCACACCCCAGATCAGCCTCAATTCCTACTCACCAAACTGAGCATGTGCAGCTTGTCTCCTAGCCTCTGCCCCATCAGAAGATGGGCTGGGGACAGTGGAAACAGGGGACAATCACACAAGACAAGATCAAACAGCCTTTTTACATAATGTACAGGATTAACCCCTTAGGTTCCACAATGAATATACCAAACGTGCTTACTGCATATACAGACTGATTTTACTGTTGTGGGGTTAGTAACAATTTAATTCCTGTGCCTTCAAATCTCAGATCAACCCCAATACCCTCACCTTTACACCTCAGATCGCCCCAATTCCTTTATTGTCAGGATACAGATTACCACAATTCCTGCACCTTCACGACTTAGATCAGCCCCAATTCCTGTACCTTCACACCTCAGATCACCCCAATTCCTACACCTTCACACCTCAGATTACCCCAATTCCTGCACCTTCACACCTCAGATTACCCCAATTCCTGCACCTTCACACCTCAGATCACCCCAAATCCTGCACCTTCACACCTCAAATCACTCCAATTCCTGCACCATCGCACCTCAGATCAGCCCCAATTCCTGCACCTTCACACCTCTGATCACCCTAATTCCTGCACATTCACAACTCAGATCACCCCAACTTATTCACCTTTATGCCTCAGATCATCTCCAATTCCTGCACCTTCACACCTCAGATCACCCCGATTCCTGCACCATCGCACCTCAGATCACCCCATTTCCTGCACCTTCACACCTCAGATCACCCCAATTCTTGCACCAATCCACCTCAGATCACCCCAATTCCTGCACCTTCACACCTCAGATCACCCCAATTCCTGCACCTTTACACCTCAGATTACCCCAATTCCTGCACCTTCACACCTCAGATCACCCCAATTCCTGCACCTTCACACCTCAGATTACCCAAATTCCTGCACCTTCACACCTCAGATCACCCCAATTCCTGCACCATCACACCTCAGATCACCCCAATTCTTGCACCAATCCACCTCAGATCACCCCAATTCCTGCACCTTCACACCTCAGATCACCCCAATTCCTGCACCATCACACCTCAGATCACCCCAATTCTTGCACCAATCCACCTCAGATCACCCCAATTCCTGCACCTTCACACCTCAGATCACCCCAATTCCTGCACCTTCACACCTCAGATTACCCAAATTCCTGCACCTTCACACCTCAGATCACCCCAATTTCTGCACCTTCACATCTCAGATCAGCTCCAATTCAGAACCTAAAGAATATGTCAACCCAGAATTTCATTGTCCTGATATGTTCCTTCTGTACCATGTAATTGTACGAAAATGTATCCTGTTCTCTTTGTATTATTTCCTTTGCGTGAAATCCCTGTAGTTCTTGCCAGTCCCTCTGCTTTCCTATTAAAACCTGACCACACTAGGCATTGGAGCACAGTGTGGTCAGTTTTCTGGCTGTGCTGAGAACTGCTCACCTCCAGTGATCAGACTGGTGCTGACCCCCCCCCCTCCCCCGCACAGTCATTTACTGGGAAGACCAGTATGCTGCTGTTCTCCTCCCCCCTTATGCAGTATGCAGCTGAGAGCAGAGGTTATGTGATTACTTATAAAAAAGGCAAAAGGGGTATTTTTAATATTTTTTCATACGCATACACAGATGTTTTGCCCTTCATTTCTGTTTTAAACTGAATGGGTTGTTTTACAAGGTGAAAGATATACTTTAAATCTGCTAGTTTCCTGCACCATTAGAAATGCAGGGGGTTTACATCATACCAGCTGCGGCTGGTAATTCTAGTAGGAGGAGAAACAGGTTAGACTGGCAGGTTTCTTTACATAGCAACATCCGAAGCCACAGGTGGGCCTATGCTGGTATTGGAAGGAAGCACTTGAACAGCAGTGACATCAGGGGTGCCCCTCTGAAACATATTATAGAGGTGTGTGGGCTTAGGGACTAGTGAGTTCCTAATTACAGCCGTACTTGTAGAAATAAGGGGGACCACCGGAGGATCATCAGGCAAGCCAGTTGGATGCTATGTGCATGCCATGTGATGACCTTCCAGGTGCCACATGAAGCGACTGTGCGTGTGCACGGGGGGGGGGGTATAAGGATCCTGTACTTAATTACAAAATATCTCATAAAACTTTTGAGTAAACCTTTCATTTTCATAGTAATATTGCTGTCTTTTCCCTATGCCTGAATGACTGGGATTCTTGAGTACATTTTTCTGTTCACCTTTCACTGTGCTCTGTCCTTGTACCAACCTTCTATTTTTCTCGAAATGAAAAAAATTTAATAAAACTCGTTAAAAAAAAGATGTTATATTTGTATTGGCAGTTTAATATTTAATGAGACACTTGCACAGTGTGTGAACATCTAAGGGGATTATGCAAGCGCTTAAGGAGAGGAAAATGTCATTCTTGTTTTTAAAAAAAAAAAAGATTTATGTACCGTAATTGCTAAGCAAGCTGTTTTGTAATATAATTTAATATAATGGAAGTCAAGGTACCCGAATAAAGATAGATTGGTAGAGAACCCCCAGTACATGCATAAAAATAAAAAAGTCAAAGTTCCATAAAAACAAATGCTCACATCAGGTCACATGATCCCACTGTTCTCCTAACAAAATGAAAGGAGGCAGCCTAGGAGGAGGGATCACTCCACAGCAGCCTTTCTAAACCACCATTGTATCCCAACCCTTAAACTTTTTTCCAAGTCTCAAGTCTCCCTAACTAAAACCAGTGCATTGGGAGTTAGTGACAAATACTCCCCTTTACATTAGTGTCCAGTTGGAAGAGTGCCCGACTAACATTGGAGGTCAGTGGGAAGAATGTCTTCTTTACAGTCGGATGAAAAATATCCCCTTACATTTGTGGTCATTTGGAAGAATGTCTCTTACATTGGTGTTCAGTTGGAAGAATATCCACTTAACATTTGCGTTTACTTGGAAGAATGTCAACTTAAAATGCTATTGCTACCCTCCTATCGTTTTCAGCCAAGGCAGCTGCCATCTTTGCCTCTGTTTAATCTACAACTGCCAGGTTGCTGCACATGTGATCAGTTATAACACCAGCCATTGGATGGTTTGACAGTTTGGTTGAGAGCACAACAAAAAGGAGTGTTACATTTCTGGCAGGTGCCGGAAATGAAAGTGTTTTATGGATGGGTTTACTTCCCCTTTAACATTGGGGTTCAGTTGGAAGAATGGGCCCTTTACATTGGTGTTCAGTTGGAAGAATGTCCCCCTTACACTGATGGTCAGTTGGTAGTCCTCCTTACACCGGTGTTCAGTTGGAAGAATGTCCTCCTTACATTGGTGTTAAGTTGTAAGGATGTCCCCCTTAATTTGGTATTGAGTTGGAAGGATATCCCCCTTACTTTGGTGCTAAATTGGAAGAATGTCCTCCTTACATTGCTGTTCAGTTGGAAGAATGTTCCTTACATTGGTGTTCAGTAGGAAGAATGGGTCCTTTAATTTGGTGTTCAGTTGAAAGAATGCCCCCTTACAGTGGTGTTAAGTTGGAAGGATAAAAAACAGGGAGAGGGAGGCGTCGACCTAAGTGTAGTATTAAAATGATGACTTTAATAGAATAAGATTAAAAACACTTACAAGATGATAGAAGATGCACGCTCGTCAAAGTAAAGTGCAGTCTTGGCATTCCACATGGCTCTGCGGGTCCCACCACTGTTCTGGATAGCTGGAAAGGAATGGGCAGCTGGCTGTAATGGATAACAGTGTTTTGTCCAGGAGCAAGGAACGAGAAAGCTCCATACTGACCAGCATGGGCTGTTTGGAGGTGGAGCTTCCTGGTTCCTTACTCCTGGAGAAACACTGTGATCCATTTCAGCCAGCTGCCCATTCCTTTCCAGCTATCCGGAACAGTGGTGGGACCCACAGAGCCATGTGGAATGCCAGGACTGCACTTTACTTTGACAAGCGTGCATCTTCTATCATCTTGTAAATGCAGAGTGCATGAGCATCATGGGAAATGTGGTTCTAATACATCTGGGGTGCCAAGGTTCGCCATCACTGGCCTAGGCTATAAGAAGATTGCCAAGACCCTGAAACTGAGCTGCAGCATGGTGGCCAAGACCATACAGCGGTTTAACAGGACAGATTCCACTCAGAACAGGCCTCGCCATGGTCCACCAAAGAAGTGGAGCGCACGTGCTCAGCGTCATATCCAGAGGCTGTCTTTGGGAAATAGACGTATGAGTGCTGCCAGCATTGCTGCAGAGGTTGAAGGGGTGAGGGGGTCAGCCTGTCAGTGCTCAGACCATACGCCGCACACTGCATCAAATTGGTCTGCACTGCTGTCATCCCAGAAGGAAGCCTCTTCTAAAGATGATGCACAAGACAGCCTGCAAGCCGTTTGGTGAAGATTTGCTGACGATAAGCATTCTAAGAACATGGACTACTGGAACCACGTCCTGTGGTCTGATGAGACCAAGATGAACTTATTTGGTTCAGATGGTGTCAAGCGTGTGTTGCGGCAACCAGGTGAGAAGTACAAAGACAAGTGTGTCTTGCCTACAGTCAAGCATGGTGGTAGAAGGGTTATGGTCTGGGGCTGCATGAGTGCTGCCGGCACTGGGAAGCTACAGTTGATTGAGGGAACATGAATGCCAACATGTACTGTGACATACTGAAGCATAGCATGATCCCCTCCCTTTGGAGACTGGGCAGCAGGGCAGTATTTCAACATACGCCAAACAACCCCAAACACACCTCCAAGATGCACTGTCTTGCTAAAGAAGCTGAGGGTAAATGTGATGGACTGGTCAAGCATGTCTCCAGATCTAAACCCTATTGAGCATCTGTGGGACATCCTCAAACAGAAGGTGGAGGAGCGAAAGGTCTCTAACGTCCACCAGCTCCGTGATGTCGTCATGGAGGAGTGGAAGAGGACTCCAGTGGCAACCTGTAAAGCTCTGCTGAACTCCATGCCCAAGAGGGTTAAGGCAGTGCTGGAAAATAATGGTGGCCACACAAAATATTGGTACTTTGGACACAATTTGGACATTTTCACTTAGGGGTGTACTCACTTTTGTTGCCAGCAGTTTAGACATTAATGGCTGTGTTTTGCGTTATTTTGAGGGGACAGCAAACGTACACGGTTATACAAGCTGTACACTCACTTACATTGTAGCAAAGTGTCATTTCTTCAGTGTTGTCACATAAAAAGATATAATAAAAAATGTACAAAAATGTGTGGGGTGTACTCACTTTTGTGAGATACTGTATATATGTTTTGATTATTCACAATTTGAGATTGAAGTTTTTGGGTTAATGTATGTACTAGCGCCACACTTATCACTATATATCATTTGGAAGAATGACCCCCTTACATTGGTGGTCAGTTGGAAGAATGTCCTCCTTACTTTGGAGTTAAGTTGGAAGGAACTCCCCCTTACTTTGGTGTTCAGTTAGAAGAATGCCCCCCTTACACGGTGGTCAGTTGGAAAAATGTCCCCCTTACATTGATGGTCAATTGAAAAGATACCCCCCTTATAGTGACAGTCTCACTGCCATACTTAGAGACAAATAAAAATGTCATTGGTGTCATGCCACTGGCTCCGCCAAGTGACATTGGCTTTGAAACAAGGCAGGCATTATAACAATCAGCTACAGCTCAAGTAACCCCTATTTACCTGTGGAGGAACCCTGGGGTTCCACAAAACCCTGCTTAAGAATGTTTGCTCCACAGTCTCAAGCTGGTAACATAGTGTGGCCATAGTTACATAGTTACATAGTAGGCGAGGTTGAAAAAAGACACAAGTCCATCAAGTCCAACCCATGTGTGTGATTATATGTCAGTATTACATTGTATATCCCTGTATGTTGCGGTCGTTCAGGTGCTTATCTAATAGTATCTTGAAACTATCGATGCCCCCCGCTGAGACCACCGCCTGTGGAAGGGAATTCCACATCCTTGCCACACTTACAGTAAAGAACCCTCTACATAGTTTAAGGTTAAACCTCTTTTCTTCTAATTTTAATGAGTGGCCACGAATCTTGTTAAACTCCCTTCTGCAAAAAAAGTTTTATCCCTATTGTGGCTCACCAGTATGGTATTTGTATATTGAAATCATATCCCCTCTCAGGCGTCTCTTCTCCAGAGAGAATAAGTTCAGTGCTCGCAACCTTTCCTCATAACCAATATCCTCCAGACCCTTTATTAGCTTTGTTGCCCTTCTTTGCAACTTGCTCCATTTCCAGTACATCCTTCCTGAGGACCGGTGCCAAGAACTGGACAGCATACTCTAGGTGCGGCCGGACCAGAGTCTTGTAGAGCGGGAGAATTATTGTTTTATTTCTGGAGTTGATCCCCTTTTTAATGCATGCCAATATTCTGTTAGCAGCAGCTTGGCATTGCATGCCATTGCTGTGGCTATCATCTATTAGGACCCCCAGGTCCTTTTCCATCCTAGATTCCCCCAGAGGTTCTCCCCCCAGTGTATAGATTGCATTCATATTTTTGCCACCTAAATGCATTATTTTACATTTTTCTACATTGAACCTCATTTGCCATGTAGTTGCCCACCCCATTAATTTGCTCAGATCTTTTTGCAAGGTTTCCACATCCTGCGGAGAAGTTATTGCCCTGCTTAGCTTAGTATCGTCCGCAAATACAGAGATTGAACTGTTTACCCCATCCTCCAGGTCGTTTATGAACAAATTAAATAGGAATGGTCCCAGCACAGAACCCTGGGGGACCCCACTACCCACCCCTGACCATTCTGAGTACTCCCCATTTATCACCACCCTCTGAACTCGCCCTTGTAGCCAGGTTTCAATCCATGTCACCCTATGGTCCATGCCAACGGACCTTATTTTGTACAGTAAACGTTTATGGGGAACTGTGTCAAATGCTTTTGCAAAATCCAGATACACCACGTCTACGGGCCTTCCTTTATCTAGATGGCAACTCACCTCCTCATAGAAGGTTAGTAGATTGGTTTGGCAAGAATGATTGTTCATGAATCCATGCTGATTACTGCTAATGATACCGTTCTCATTACTAAAATCTTATCATCCACGCCAAGAGTTTACATACTATTGATATTAGGCTAACTGGTCTGAAATTCCCAGGGATGTATTTTGGGCCCTTTTTAAATATTGGTGCTACGTTGGCTTTTCTCCAATCAGCTGGTACCATTCCAGTCAGTAGACTGTCAGTAAAAATTAGGAACAACGGTCTGGCAATTACTTGACTGAGTTCCCTAAGTACCCTCGGATGCAAGTCATCTGGTCCCGGTGATTTATTAATGTTAAGTTTCCTGTGATGTGTCATGAGGATAAACACTGCAGTTTTGGTTACTGAAGCCCCCTGATTCCCTCGTGAAGACTGAGGAGAAGAATAAATTCATTACCTTCGCCATCTCCCCATCCTTTGTAACCAGATGTCCTTCCTTATTCTTTATAGGGCCAATATGGTCTGTCCTCCCTTTTTTACTGTTTACATACTGTTTACATACTTAAAGAATTTCTTGGGATTTTTTTTGCTCTCCTCCGCTATGTGTCTTTCATGTTCTATCTTAGCCGTCCTTATTGCACCCTTACATTTCTTGGTGCATTCTTTATAAAGTCTGAATGCTGATGATGATCCCACAACCCTGTATTTTTTGAAGGCCTTCTCCTTTGCTTTTATATGCATTTTTACATTGGAGTTAAGCCATCCAGAACTTTTGTTTGCTGTTTTAAATTTATTAACCAATGGGATGCATTGACTAATGCCCTATTTAATATGCTCTTAATGCAAACCCATCTCTCCTCCGTATTCTTTGTTCCTAAGATTTTATCCCAATGTATGCTTTCTAGCAAGGCTCGTAGTTTAGGGAAGTTGGCTCTTTTGAAATTCAGTGTCTTTGTATTCCCCTTATGTTTCCTATTTGTGTGATTTATACTGAAGCCAATTGACCTGAGATCGCTGTAACCTAAATTTCCCCCTATTTCCACATCCGTGATCAGGTCTGTATTGTTGGTAATCAGTAGATCCAGTAACGCTTTATTTTTAGTTGGTGCGTGTACCATCTGACCCATAAAATTGTCCTGCAAGACGTTTAGGAACTGGCGAGCCTTAGATGAATGTGTGGTTCCCTCCGCTCGGTCTATGTCTGGATAGTTAAAATCCCCCATTATGATAACAAGCATTCTTTTTTTTTTCTAACAGAAACGTTTTTATTGATAACAAAAACAAAACAGTACAAAGAAAAGAAAACAAAACAACGGTACATCATAAGTATATGATAGCAAGGTATTCTAGACATCTGTGAAGTAACTAGATAGAAAGAGCCATAAGGGAGTTGGTGATGCTACACAATTTATATCTAGGATATAAAATGGGGCAAGGTATTCCTGACATTGGATTAGTATAATGTATGAAGTCAAATTGTGAGTGGTAGGGGGGAGTGGGAGAAAGGAGGGGGTCCATGTCTCAGCTAGATAATCAATTGATCGTGACAGACCAGGTTAATCCCATTGGTTGGGAATATGTTAAGAGGTAGAAACATCAACAGCAGGGGGGCTTAAAAAGGAGAAGAGATCACCAAAAGAAGCCTTGGGAGTTTCGGCTGCATCCTCAGGGGTATATCAGTGATTTCTAGGGAATTCAGGCAGGCAATGTTCGTCCCCGTTTCTCACCCCCTAACTAAGGAGCAGAGATTGGACTCTTAATACAGGGGGTTATTAATACCAATAGTTATTGAACTATCTTCGTTGGCAGCCTCACACAGGAGGTGATCTAGTAGTCACCCATGATCTCCACACTTTATCAAATTTTTGGGGGCATTTACGGCCCATATATGTTAGTTTATATAAAGGTAGCACAGCCTCAACCAGTGCACGCCATTGAATCACCGTGGGGGGGAGTCGCTAGTTTCCATTGTTGGAGAAGAGCTTTCCTGGCATAGAAACATAGATAGAATATTAGCAGTTTGGCATGCGTGGAATGTGTTATTAGTTCTGTAATGCCTAAAAGAAGGATCTTGGGGTCCAAGAGTATGGAGAGGTTGGTGATAGTGTTAATCTCCTCAACCACTTTTTTCCAATACTCCTGGAGATAACGTGATAGAATGTCCCTATTAACTGCTGACATTTTGGATAACAAGCATTCTTAGGTTAGGGAGGGGATGGCCACACAGCAGAGGGCATTTCCTCTCCAGTGGCAACTATAAGAGCAGCATTTCTTTTCCAGATGCTTTTTTGCAAGCACCTCTCACTAAAGGTTTTCAGATGGGTCTCAAAATCTCCATGTTCCTAGAAAGTATACTTACCCTTTGAGTATATGCTGCTGGTGATGAGGGATTGAGGACCTATTTACACTGCCAGGTTGTCGTAGTGCATGTAACATGTGTTGCTGCTTTGCAGTGCCGTTCGCATGTGAAGCCATTGGCATAGTGCCATAGTACCATGGTAGTGCGTTGTGTTGGATAAAAGGGTCACGTGTGCTACTTTAAGGCTAAGTTCACCTTTGTAAGAGAATTATAATAAATGCACATCTTTTTTGCAGGTAAATTGCATCTACATTTAGCTCCCCGAATTCTCAGTTTAGTGGCAGGAACTAAAAGAAATACCCAGGACAAGGTCATCCAGTGCTCTGGGCAAAAAAAGGGAAACTGCGCCCCTCCCTCTGGCAACCCACAATTTTGTTCCTATCGATAGGCTGCTGTTAGAAAACCGATCGGACATCCCGACAACAAAATCCATCGGATTTTTTCCGACAGATGTTGGCTCAAACTTGTCTTGCATACACACGGTCACACAAAGTTGGTCGGAAATTCCGAACGTCAAGAACACGGTGACGTACAACACGTACGACGAGCCAAGAAAAATGAAGTTCAATAGCCAGTGCGGCTCTTCTGCTTGATTACGAGCATGCGTGGCACTTTGTGTGTCGGAATTGTCTACACACGATCGGATTTTGTTGTCGGAAAAATTTTAGCGCCAGCTCACAAACTTTGTGTGTCGGAAATTCCGATGGAAAAAGTCCGATGGAGCCCACACACGTTCGGAATTTCCGACAACAAGCTACCATCGCACATTTTCCTTTGGAAAATCCGATCGTGTGTACGGGGTATAAGTCTAAGGAGCTACACCAATGCATAAAGCTACCTTTGAAACAGAAAAAGCCTATTTATTGGTGCTAGTTAAAGTGTTACTAAACCCCGGACCCTGCATTCACTATATCTGGTCTCCCCATGAGCTTGCATTCACTATATCTGGTCTTCCCTGGGAGCCTGCATTCACTATATCTGGTCTCCCCAGGACCCTGCATTCACTATATCTGGTCTCCCCAGGACCCTGCATTCACTATATCTGGTCTCCCCAGGACCCTGCATTCATTATATCTGGTCTCCCACAGTACACAGAACATGGAAATGCAATTATTTTTGTAAATATAAACTGCTCAATACCTTTTCTCATCAGCAGTATATATAGCAGCCTTGTGACTTCTATCACTGTCTGGCCAAGCACTGGTTAAAGCTTGTAGGAGGAGTTTTCACTCTCTTATGACTGTCCTATGAGGCTGCAAGACCCCTGACCCACTGTTTGGACAGTGCTGATTGGCCCTGTGCTGATCACATGCATCCTCCCAAAAAAAAAAAAAAAATGCTCTAACAATACTGTACACACCAAACTGAGCATGTGCAGAGTGCCTCCTGGGGCTATGTTCTATCAGCAGATAGATTGGGGACTGTAGAAGAAGGGGAGGATCAGAGAAGATAGAATCAAACAGTGTTTTTACACAGTACGGAGGATTAACGCCTTAGCTTCCACAGTGAGTATAACAAGAACGCTTTACTGCATATACAGACTGATTTTACTGTTGTGGGTTTAGTAACACTTTAAGCATTTAACATTTTTATGGTTATGATTTTTAATAAAATTGTACTATACTATTAGTTCTTGTTTTGTTGCATTACATTGGTTTATGACCTGGTGTAACAGTGACAGCATTATCCATAGACAAGGCGTCATATTGGTCTATATTGCATAGTACACTGGGTCATATCCTGTATGGTATATAAAAGCAATATCCGCAAATATAAGTCGGTTTCAAGGTAAACCGCAGATAATCTTTTCTCATTTAACCACTTCCAGCCCAAAGACGTCATATGACGTCTTTGACTTTCAGTGGGAATATCTGAATGATGCCTGCAACTACAGGCATCATTCAGACATCCTTGTTTTCAGCCGGCACCATAAGAACGATCATAGTGGCGGTTCCGCCGCTTGTTCGTTCTTACGGGCGCCATCCGGTGCTTCTCCGGGCTCTCCCGTGCCATCGGAAAGCCAAAAAAAGAATCGTCCGCCGCCGGATGACCACCATAGAGATTTCCGGTGACCAAATAGTCACCAGTCATCTCTATGACCATGGGAGACCCGGGCATGATGTTATGGCGTCACGTCCGGGCCGTGGATGTAAACAAAAGCCACGATCGCGGCTGGTAAGCATGAGATCGTGGATTTTTTTTTCGATCTCATGCTTTCCTGCCTGGAGGAGAGATGTGGGGGTCTTAATGACCCTGCATCTCTCCATAAAGAGGACCTGTCACGAACGATTCCTATTACAAGGGTTTACATTCCTTATAATAGGAACAAAAGTGATCAAAAAAAATGTAAAAGAAAGTGTAAAAAAAAAAAAAAAGTCAAATAAATAATAAAATAAAACGCCCCTGTCCCTGGTAGCTCACGCTCAGAAGCGAACACACATGTAAGTCCCGCCCACATATGTAAACGCTGTTCAAACCACACATGTGAGGTATCGCATGAGCGCGAGCAACAATTCTAGCACCAGACCTCCTCTGTAACTCTAAACATGTAACCTGTAAACAATTTTAAAGTGTCGCCTATGGAGATTTTTAAGTACCGAAGTTTGGCGTCATTCCATGGGCGTGCGCAATTTTAAAGCGTGACATGTTGGGTATCTATTTACTCGGCGTAACATCATCTTTCACATTATGCAAAGAAAATTGGGCTAACTTTACTGTTTTGTTATTTTTTAAATCATGAAACTGTTTTCTTTTCCAAAAAAAGGCGTTTGAAAAATTGTTGCGTAAATACCGTGTGAGATAAAAAGTTGCAACGACCGACATTTTATTCCCTATGGCGTCTGCTAAAAAATATATATATAATGTTTGAGGGTAATTTTCTAGCAAAAAAATTATGATTTTTACATGTAGGAGAGGAGTGCCAGAATAGGCCCGGTATGGAAGTGGTTAAAGGCCATTCCTTTTTTTTTTGGTGAGTTTATACGGGTAAAAGAATAGTGGTGTCAAGTGCAGCATACAAATTGGTTGTTATATCCCAGTGGAAGGGAACGATGAGGAATTGTATTTATTTTAGGTTTTTATTTATCATGAGATACATGGTTATATTTGTTTCAATATTTATTATTTTGACATTATTTTTTACAAATTTGACATTTTTTGTTTTAGCAGCACTGTCTATACACATTGGGGGTTATTTACGAAAGGCAAATCCACTTTGCACTACAAGTGCACTAGATCTGAGGGGGACATGCAAGGAAAATAAAAAAAACAGCATTTTAGCTTGCACATGATTGGATAATAAAATCAGCAGAGCTTCCCCTCATTTCAGATCTTCCCATCAGATTTACAGCGACTGCACTTCCAAGTTCACTTGTAGTGTAATGGTATTTGCTTTTGGTGCTCATTCTTCCTATGTAGCAGCAGACAGAAGATTTACATGCTTCTCCTCCAGTTCTGGGTGCCGCTGACCTTTTAAAGTCGGTACGTCCTGCCTGTTATATAAATATAAATTGATAACAGAGAAGTTTAATGAAAGATCTGTTGTAATAAATTGGATGTGGCATATTCCATTCTCTCAGACAGTCCAAGCCAAGTTTATGCCACAATTATTAAACACCTTCGAAGTGACAGAAGCCGGAGGAGCGGGAGAGATCGCTCCTTTCAAGGTGACGGTGACAGTGACCTGCGAATCCGGCTTAAAGGGTAACTCCGGCTACTGTTTTTACCTGCCCCCAAAAAAGGCATGCGATGTAATGTGCCTGTGACGTTTTAGGTATAAAATCCGAAACCACTTGCCGACCAGGCTTTTTCGTTTACAAGTTTAAATCAGTTTTTTTTGCTAGAAAACATTATATATATTTTTAGCAGAGACCCTAGGGAATAAAATGGCGATCATTGCAATTTTTTTATGTCACATGGTATTTGCGCAGTGGTTTTGCAAACACCATTAAAAAAAAAAACAAAAATACACTCTAATGATTTAAAAAATATTATTTTTTTTTTTTGTATGTGAAAGATGATGTTACTCCATATCTATTGATACCTAACATTATAGAAAGGGAATGGCAATGCTATTAATGAGATGAAAGGAGCTGCACACCCCGAGAATATATGAAATGGAAACATTTCCCCATGGGGAATAGGTTCTCTCTTTTACAAAGAAGTATAAATTGTTTATTTAATAAAGAGAAAATTGAGTACTGTCCGTGATACTTTTTTTATTTGCACTAACATATAATTTTTCATGGACGAGCTTTCGGTGTCCCCTTCTTCAAGGTCCAAGCAGTACTGATTCACAAAAGTTTTAGCAGAAGGTAAAATGTTAAAACAAAACAAAAAATCTCTGAGGGAAAGGAAAAAGAAAAACAAACGCATACAAATGAATAGTATGGCAATGGTAATTTATTTAATAAAAAAATATATAGTATAGAATTGGGTATATTGGATTGTACGATATTTTTTTTTTTTTTTTTATGGTTGAACTGGATGGACTTGTGTCTTTTTTCAACCTGACTAACTATGTAACTATGTAACAAGGAACGTAAACATCCCTTGTAATAGAAATAAAGATGGCAGGTCCTCTTTATGGGGTCAAAAAGAAACCAAATCTCTTCTTTACCTTTAAAAGCAAAAGATCAAAAAATATATATTTTTGATCTTTTGCTTAAGAAAAAAAAACATTTTTAAATGATTTACTTCCAGCCTGAACCGGATGTGAAGTCATGACGTTGCTCCACTCCTCCTAAGCCATAGAGGTGATCAAAGAGTGTTAACTCTTTGATCGCCTATCGTAGCAGCCGACCGCCCCATGGGATCTTTTCTTAGTGGCGGAAACGGTAAGCCTGAGAAACACCGGCGAGCAGAAGCTTATGAGCCGCTCAGAACAGTTTCATAAAAAAAGCCGGCCACAGGCTGCAAAAAGCTATACCGGGGTTATGGTTGATATCTTCAATCATAATTCTGGTAAACCACTACAAACCGCTATGTATATATATATATATGTATTACGGTCATCAAGTGCTTAAAGTGATTGTAAATGATCACCTTGTATGACAACCCATTCAGTTTAAATTAGAAATGAAAGGTACATTTTGAGTATAAATATAAAAAAAATATATAAATACCCTTTTTCCCTTTTTTTTTACAATCCTTCTGTTATCGGCTGCATAAGGATCTTAGATCTTAGAGAGGTGAGGAATGAGAAACAGCAGTGCACTGATCTTCCCAGTGAAAGGCTGTGCAGGAAGCGGGGGATGTCAGGACAAGTCTGATCCAGTAGTAGTCAAAGTCATCCAGTGCCCAAGGTAGGATGCCAAACTGGACCCCCCCCCACCCTTCCGTCTGATGTGGGCTCCCCCCATCACCTTCTGCCGCTGGGATCTATGAAAGTAAAACTACAGTTCAGCAATGTAAAAAATATTGGGCGACCACCTGGCACCCCCAGAGTGTTTATACATGGCATAGACCCCCTAAGCATGCCGCTGGTGCAGACAATGAATCTCACCACCGGAGATATCACTGCTCTACTGCTTAGGGTCCTTCTGGCCAGTAGGGCAGCAACCAGGATAAAAGGGGTGCGGATAGACTCTCAGCTCAGTTGAATGACCCTCCGTGGGGTTGCTTTATTAAGGGAAAATTGACTGTGCACTTTGCAAGGGCAGTTGCCCCAGAGCTTAGTAAATAAACAGCTCTGCTTACTTCCATCATCCAATCGTGTGCAAGCAAAAACGCAGTTTTTTTTGTTTTTTTTTTCCTTGCACGTGATTGGGTAGTCTTTGCAAAGTGAAGCCTGGAGCAGCTGCCCTTGCAGAATGCAACTGTACTTTGCAAAGTGCACAATCTATTTGCCTTTAGTAAATCAAACCCGTGAGTTGTCTCTTCAACACACAGGGGTTGATTTACTAAAGGCAAATAGACTGTGCACTTTGCAAAGTACAGTTGCTCCAGAGCTTAGTAAATGAGATAAAGGTTCACTTTGCAAAGAATACCCAATCACGTGCAAGGACAATAAAAAAAACTGAATCTTTGCTTGCACATGATTGGATGTTGGCAGTCAGCAGAGCTTTCATAGGCGTGCGCACAGGGTGTGATGGGTGTGCCTGGACACACCCTAATCACCCTGTCCGGTGCCAATCTCCATGCTTCTTGGCATACCCTGTCTCCCCCCTACAGTGCTGCCAGCTTCCCTCCTCTCCTCTCCTCTCCGGAGAGGAGGCTGCTGAGGGAGGGGGATGCTTCAGGATGTCACAGTGATTGATCTGTACCAATCACTTGTGTGATCATTCTTAAATGAAGCATGGTAAACTATGTTTACCATGCTTCCGTTTATGAATAAACAGAATGCCCCCCAGCACTTCCCATTCGTTCACTGTCCAGTGCAGCTGAGGCTGCAGAGAAAGGGACTGGGGAAGCTCTGTCCTCAGTCCCTTTTCTCTCTGTTTAGACCCTTGATATTTGACCAAAGCCCCTCAATAAATAGGAAAAAAAAAAATAATAATATTGTAAAAAATAATTTTAAAAATAATAAAAATAAAACTACTGACAGCGTCCACTGCCCTACTGACACCAATCTCTACTCTACTTACATACACGCATGTGTGTTTGTGCTATGGGGTGCACACCCCTAATGTAATAGCCAATGAGAGCTTCTCCTCATTTACTAAGCTCTGGAGCAACTGCGCTTGCAAAGTGCACAGTCTTAGGGGTTGATTTACTAAAAGCAAACAGACTGTGCACTTTGCAAAGTGCAGTTGCAAATATACATGGGGTGTTCCCAAATATAGCAATCATCTACGCCACCAAGATATATGAAAAATATTATTTTTACTGTTAAAAACATATATATATATATATATATATATATATATATATATATATATATATATACATATACAGTGGAACCTTGGATTATGAGCATAATCCGTTCCAGGAAAATGCTTGTAATCCAAAGCACTCGCATATCAAAGTGAGTTTCCCCATAGAAGTCAATGGAAACGAAGATGATTCGTTCCGCATTGACTTCTATTGCATGCAATACCGCATGTGGCCAGAGGTGGGGGGGCACCGGGGCGACTCGGAAAATACTCGGAGACCGCTCGGCTGCACTCGGAAACACTTGGAAAGGCTCGGAATCACTCGGGAGCGGAGTATTTCCGAGTGTTTCCGAGTATTTCTGAGCATCTCCGAACCGTTCTGATTGTCACTGGCGCCCCCACACCTCTGGCCAAATGCAGTACTGCACACCGCAGAGGCTTGAATCCTGCTCGCTTTGCCAGACAACACAAAAAATAATTGCTTGTATTGCAAAACGCTTGTTAACCGCATTACTCGCAATCCGAGGTTCCACTGTATATGTAGATCTATATATATATTCTGTTTTGCCCTGTATTGTAGTTGCAAACTGTTGCTGCTATATAGATTCTGTATAATAATCATCATCATCATAATAAAAATCAGAATAATAATAAAAATAGAAATATCTTTATTGCATGACAAAAAACACCAAACAATGATAATAGTATTTCCCAGAAAAAAAAAACCCAACAATGATCACTAAGAGATATACAAATAAAAAATTCTCGAGCTATTCGGCCTGCAAATCCGCATGTACATTCGTTCTGTGTGAATGGGGGCAATAAAGGCTGATGGAAAGTATCATGGGGACTGGTGATCGAAGGCTCTAGGCATGTCGATCCCCATGCAGCCTCGTCAGAAGCCCATCTCAGGTGTTCACAGATCGCAGCTGATACAAGAAATATTTAATTGTAAGCTCAGCTGTCAGCAGTCACTTGAGAAATATTTCCCCTTCACCTCTCATTGTATATGAAGACTCTGGTGAGTTTCTTTATGACAGAGAATCATAACGAGTCTTTCAAAGCCGGTGTGAAAAATGTAAATCACGCTGACACCAGTAAAATAACAAGTTTTTATGGCGTGATTTTCGCGAAGAGCTAAACAAGCAGCGGGCCCATCTGTCACTGTCATTGCTCATCATTGTGGGAGACGTTCAGGTTTTGCTTGTTGCAAGATCAAAGACACCTTCCAGATCTCTGCGGTGGGAATGAGGGCGCCTCATCATGGATTCCTTTAAAGCTGAGCTGCGGGCAAAAACTGCTAAATGCACCTCTGAAATCTGCATCACCCGTCAAAGGATTTGTATTTCTGTCCAGCCAGTCCTCACATTTACACAGCCCTGCCAGGCAGGTCAAACAGGTGGGTGACCTGACTTTTACTTGCTGCAGTTGAGCACTACAGCTCGGTCACCTCTCTGGCATCGACAATGTGATTGGACAGTGAGGAAGCAGCGGCAGCCTGATGAGGTCATTCCTCTGCTCACTCTGTCCACACATGTGAGCTGCAGCACTCCTGATTGGCTCCTGCTAACCTCCCTCCCTTTCCTTTATCCTTTAATTACATCTTTAACCACTTCAGCCCCGGAAAAATTTGCCCCCCTTCCTGACCAGAGCACTTTTTGCGATAAGGCACTGCGTCGCTTTAACTGACAATTGCGCGGTCGTGCGACGTTGCACCCAAACAAAATTGACATCCTTTTTTTCCCCACAAATAGAGCTTTCTTTTGGTGGTATTTGATCATCTCTGTGGTTTTTATTTTTTGCGCTATAAACAAAAAAAGAGCGACAATTTTGAAAAAAAAGAAATATTTTTTACTTTTTGCTATAATAAATATCCCCCAAAAAATATATAAAAAAACACATTTTTTCCCTCAGTTTAGGCCGATGTGTATTCTTCTACATATTTTTGGTAAAAAAAAAAAACGCAATAAGCGTATATTGATTGGTTTGCGCAAAAGTTATAGCATCTACAAATTAGGGGATAGTTTTATGGCATTTTATCATTCTTTTTTTTTATTAGTAATGGCGGCGATCTGCGATTTTTATCGTGACTGTGACAATATGGCGGACACATCGGACACTTTTGACACTATTTTGGGACCATTGTCATTTATGCAGCGATCAGTGCTATAAAAATGCACTGATTACTGTGTAAGTGACACTGGCAGGGAAGGGGTTAAACACTAGGGGGCGATCAAGGGGTTAAGTGTGTCCTAGGGAGTGATTCTAACTGGGGGGGTGGGGGGAGAGAGAATGGGCTTCAAGTCACATGATAGCGATCACTGCTCCCGATAACAGGGAGCAGCGATCTCTGTCATGTCACTAGGCAGAACGGGTAAATGCCTTGTTTACATAGACATCTCCCCGTTCTGCCGCTCCGTGATACCATCGCGGGACACCAGCGGACATAGAATCTGCGGGTCCCACGGACTCGATGTCTGTGCACGCACCCACAATGCCGCGTCTGAAAGGGGACTTACCTGTACACCCATTTGCGCAGCCTTGCCATTGTCCCGACGTATATCGTCGTGCACTGGTCGGCAAGTGGTTAAATAAATTCTGTCTGTTTTTATTACATACCTTATTATAGACCCAGTAATGTCATCATTGGGTCTCCGTGCTTCTTTATGCAATGCAGGCAGATTGTGGCTGGTGGGAGGGGCCGGCAGGGTGCTGTACATTGCTTCCTGAAAACATCCCAGCACCCCCTGCCTCAGTATTCCTCCGGCCCGCTCCAAGCTGGCTTTAGGAGGAGTTATGCAAATATGAAATCTCTTGATGGTTCAGTCTGGAGTAGTGGACATTTCTAAGCAGAGAGTATTTGCATGCAGACTGCCCTAGGTAACGCCCACATGCCATGCTGAGCCTCCATGATTACAAGATCTGAAATCCAAGGAATGAAAAGGGTCGGTCAGGGACAGTCGGGATGGGGAGGAAAGAGCTAGAAGATGCTGAACATCCTCTAGCCAGGAAATGAGCTGGGTTCTTCCTTACTTTGCAGTTGCTGTCTAAATACAGATGCTAAAAAAAAAGAAAAAGCAGCAAGGAAGTGGGACTTTATGTGAACCCTTTGGTAACAGTTGAATAGAATTTTTCCTCATATTGATAGGGATGGAGGCACATGACCCTACCCGGCCATGGCTTCATTTAAAATTCCAAATTCCCCAATTCCCCCATTTGTTATAAATACAGATACTGTAGAAGCTGCTGATATATATATATATATATATATATATATATATATATATATATATATATGGATCTGAGTGTTTATAAACATTGTTCAGACATTAGATAGAGGGATACAAAGTTACATTGTTTATAAACATTAATCAGACGGGAGATAGAGAGATATAAAGTAGCATTGTTTATAAACATTGATCAGATGGGAGATAAAGAGAAATAAACTAACATTGTTTATAAACATTGATCAAACAAGAGCTAGAGAGATACAAAGTAACATGTTTATACTTTTGTATCTACTCTGTTTAATTTATCTGCAGATCAAAAGGATGAGCCATGGGTCATGGGTCACATGATAGAGAGGAAATCAGCTACGGCTGAGGAACAACACCCCACCCTGCTGCCACACATAACATAGAGGTGAGGACATCATTGATCTAATATGGTCAGATGGCTACGTTTGGTCAATGACATTGTCCAAATGTGGCCATATTAGCGCAATAATGACAATGATTATTAATGATTATCAAAAATGACTAATTTCAAGGGTGTATGTACAGGGGTTGCAGGGGTCACGATTGCGCCCCCCCCCCCCCCCCCCCCCGTACACCTGGATAGAAGGGGCAGTGACATGTAGAGGAATCCCTTAGCTTTAGCATGCTTCTCCTCCTGTCCCTCCTGCAGACATTCAGCGGCTACAGGAAGAAAATGGAGGTCATCGGTTGGTCACCACTCTATCCCTGTCCTACTGCCCTGGGCCCCTGGGTACTTCCCTGGTTCCCCCTCACCACCTAAAGTGCTACCGGGTTTCCCCCTCCCACCTTCTTGCCGGATGCCATGGGGGATACTGTCAGGATAGAGTGCGGGGAAGGAGCTGGTTAATGTGTCATTCAGTGGCCCCTTCCTTGTCTTAATGAATAGAATCAGTGTTTTCTTTTCCATTCATATCTGAGGCATAGTAAACTGTGTTAATAAATGAACAGGAAGCTCTATACAGAGCTATTCCTGTTCATTCATTCTGCGCTGCTGAGGCTGCAGAGATAGAGATTGAGGTGTCCTGTTTAGACCTCTGATATTTCACCAAAGCCCCCCAACAGGGGTTCTAACATTTTTTTTTTTTTACAAAATTCTAAAAAATGAAATTGAGAAAAATAAATAAATTAAATAAAATGGTAAAGAAATAATAAAAAAATAAAATAGCAAAAATGAAAAAAAAACTACTGACACCAGTGGCAGAACTACAGAGGTGGCAAAGGTCGCATTAGTGACTAGGTCCTTGCGTTCCGCCACTGTGGGACGGCAGTAATGGGGCTCGCTGCGGAACCATAATAAAGGGTCCCACAATGGGAGTAAAGGGCCCAGGGATCAGTGGGAAGGGCCCCTGCCAGGAGACCAGGGAGGTCCTTCAGGGTTTCTTGCACCAGGGCCCTGAAGGTTCTAGTTATGCCTCCTGAGTAATTTGGTTGTACCAAGAAAAGCTTATTGGCTCACCCTGAAATGTAAGCAACTAAATGGGAATGATTTATATTCTGTTCTCTACATCTCCGATTGTAAATGTAAACTGGTCAGCCACCGATGCTTCTTCCTCAACCCAGAAAATCAGACATTATGGTGTCCTAACAGAGGATGATCAATCATGGGTGACACATAATGTACGATTTTAATTAATCCATCGCTTGGGGTCACTTGTGCTTCCATCACAGTCTCAGGATAACGCGCGCACACCTCCATTCTAATTCTCACTGTAATTAACTCTGCAATCTAATTCACGGGCTATGTCTGCCCTTTCCTGATTTATCTTCCACACTGTGAATTATCCTACAAACAATGGCATTACCTCTTTACAGCAGGAATAGAAATAGAATGGCTCATTTGCCATTTATCTTAGGAAATCATTATATTTTTAGTGTGTTTTTAAATGCACAGACAGTTTAACCATTTTTTGACTGGAGGCCCTTGAAGCCTAAATGACCAGATCAGAATTAGCACCGATCTGCTCCACAATAATTAACTTGAATATGGAATATCTCTATAAAAAATGTTTCAGCTTAGCAGCAGGGTCTGAGAACTAGGAGCACACACAGGTGCGCATTCCTGTTTAGTGATGAGCTGTGTTGCCATGATAGCAGGTTGCAGGCCCGATCAGCTGTGGACAGGAATTCCCCAACCCACAGCCATGGTAACCAAGGGGTTGGGATTCTGGTGACATCATTGATCTAATATGACCACATGGCCATGGCATTGCCAAACTATGACTAGGTGGCTAGATTAGGTCAATAATGTCACCAACATTCCTGCTCCTTTGTCATGTGCAGCTGTGGGGCTGAAGCTTATTGGCCGAGGACCGTGGGTGCAGCCGAAATTCCTAGTTTATTGCCATGTTAATTAACACTGGGCATTGTGCATGAAGACTGTAAAGGGAGCTTGTGGTCACAAAGTAGTTAAAGTAATTATTTCAGAGATAAACTGCTGGTACTACCAGGAAGGAGGAGGAGTATGTGACTCACAACCCTTACAATGCAGCACGGTGTGTGTTTACTCTGGTGGATGAGACATGAGGGAGGAATTCTATACAGTGACACTTGAGAGACAGGTAAATAATATACATAAAATATATTAAATGTACATATACTCTTATGGGAAGATTGTTGTTGAAATAAATAGTGTGGTGACAGGTTCTCTTTAAACGTGCGCCTCCCATGTTAACCTGAGGCTTCCCTTACTCTCCTCCCAGCTCTCTTACTCTTAGACGGCACTGTGATTCCCTGGGTGGAGGGTTGTCCACCAGCAGGTGTCTTCCAAAACACTGGAGCTAGAGGAATTAAGTAGGGGAGGGGACCTAAATACCCTTCCAGCAGCCAGCATCAGGTGGAAACTGATTACTGGGGTCTGCTGGCTGGTGGAAGGGTATTTAGGTCCTCCCCTACTTAGTACCTCTAGCTCCAGTGTTTTGCTTGCTGTCAATTACTGCTAGGCATTATCCTGTTCCTGCTCCTGCCCTGTTTGCTGTGTCCTGCTGCCTTGTATCTGCTCACCCTTGTTCCTGATCCCAGTTTTGTTTCCCCCTTCCAATCTGCTTCCTGCATCTCTAGTTTCCCCCCTGCTCTTCGCGGGGGTTTAGTGGTTACATCATTGTCCAAATATGGCCATGGCCATGGGCCATATTGTGACAGCGATGTGACCGTTGTCCCTGCCCCTTTTGTTACATGGAATTCCTGGTGACGTCAAGCACTCGCTGATTCCTTAGCAACTAGTGACAGCAGGATGTAATCACATACTGTATAGAAGTGGTGGAAATACCACTTCTATATATATGTTACTCGTCTCCCACTGAACAGGGGGCTGAGCAGGCAAAAATGTCCAAACCCCTGATCACACGGGGCCGTTCACCATTCATAGAGAACACCTTGTATTTTTTTTCAATTGGTAGAAGGTGTTCTCTGATTGGACAAGGTGGTGAATGTGATGTCATCAGCCCCTCCTTCACTTTGTCTAATCAAAGAACACCTTTTATCCACTGAAAGGTGTTCTTTCTCTGGGTTGGGTGGTGGGGGAGGTAACGATCAGGTAGTATGTATGGTAAGGGGACCCTGTCAGGCAAGCTGTACGGGGCCCCACAATTTCTAATGGCGACCCTGCATAGACTACTATAGAGGTCTATACAAGATGCCCTCCAGATACAAGATGTACGCTAGTGTTCAAGATAATTCTTGGCTTTCCACTATGGCAGCTCTGCGTGGACTTCTACAGAGGTTTTCAGCTTCCCAGCAGTCTTCCAGATATATAGATGAGATATGGTTACTTACACCATGCCAAGCTGGCCCAGTGTAAGCTGGCAATAAAGATAATTCCTGGCAAACCACTTTAAAGTGGCGTTCCACCCAGAAATGAAACTTCTGCTTATCCGGTTTCTCCCCCCCCCTCTGGTGTCACATTTGGCACCTTTCAGGGGGAGGGGGGAGCAGATACCTGTCAAATCCAGATATTTGCTCCCACTTCCAGCGAAAGAGTGCCGCAGAACTACGCCATGTCTGGCTCCTCCTCCTTCCCCCCGCTGTCTTCTGGGAGACACACAGGTCCCAGAAGATAGCAAGGACCACTCAGAACGCGCAGCGCGACTCGCGCATGCGCAATAGGAAACAGGCTGTAAAGCCGCAAGGCTTCACTTCCTGTTTCCCTTACTGAAGATGCCGGCACCTCCACCGGGAGCCGAGGGACGGGTCGGGTTCGGGTGAGGACATGGTGGGAGCACTGGACAGGTAAGTGTCCTTATATTAAAAATCAGCAGCTGCAATATTTGTAGTATTTGTAGTATTTGTAATTTTATTTTTTTGCAGGCGGAACTCTGCTTTATTGTATGCACAAAGTGATTTATTCATTTGGGGACCGCCCCATACAAATTTACAGCGATGGGGCGGCAGCTCTGCGCCTGGCATTTCCAGGAAGGCGGGGCACGTTCACGTGCGCCCGTCCCCCCGTCTGTGCTGTGATTCGGTACAGCACAAGCCAATCAGCAGGTCCCTGGCCAATGACTTATGTACTTAGTACAGAGCCCTGTGTTTACTAACAACATAGTGCTTTCTGCATGGAGCAGCGATGTGGCTGTTTTTAAAATCAGTCACATCGATTAGTAAAAGTAGCACTGAGTATTGTTAGGCACTCAGTTAACCCCTTGATTGCCTCCAGATGTTAACCCCTTCCCAGCCAGTGTCATTAGTACAGTGACAGTGTATAGTGTTAGCACTGATCACTATTTTAGGGCCACTGGTGATGTCAGTGTCTGTTAGTCAGTTCCCACCCACCGTCAGTTAGTGCCAGATTTCTCACCGCACTATCACAGTCCCACTATAAGTCGCTGATCACCGTCATTACTAGTATAAAAAAAAATAATAAATAAAAATTCCAGTATATTTATATACCATAGTTTGTAGACGCTATAACATTCACAAAAGCCAATCAGTATACGCTTATTGTTTTTTTGTTTTTTGTTTTTTTACTAAAGACATGTAGCAGAATACATTTTGGTCTAAATTTATGAAGAATTAATTTTTTAAAATGTTTTTTTTTTATTTGTTTTAGAGCAGAAAGTAAAAAATCTAGTTTCTTTTTTTCAAAATTTTCTGTCTTTTTTTCGTTTATATAATAAAAAATATAAAACTCAGTGGTGATCAAATACCAACAAAACAAATCTTTATTTGTGTGAAATTTTTTTTTTTTTTTTTAATTTAATTTGGGTACACAGTTGCATGACCGCGCAATTATCAGCTAAAATAGCGCAGTGCCAAATAGCAAAAAATTCCCTGGTCACAAAGGGTGTTCTGTCCCCGCTACAGGTTTCCCTGTGTGTAGCTCGACATGTAACTAAACCCTCCTATTCTGCAATAAGCCAGACTGAGCGTCATTTTGAAGTTTTATTAACAAAACAGGGCGGGTTGAAACTATTAAGAAAAAATAAATACAGATACATATATTAGTATATAAAGTATACAGAAATAGGAATAGGCTAGGCTGTAGATGGCGATAGGGAATTCTCACAAGTGATAATGCATTTAGGGGGGTGCAAGTTTTAGTCCAACATGTGCTCTGATAGCTGGTTACTTCTTTCCCAGAGTTCCCAGGATGCACCTGTTTCTCTGAAGAATGATGTTTCTGCTAAAACAGTAAATTTGCCATCTTGTGGTCAAATCAGATATTGCAGGCAAACAACTTAAAGTCAGAGTTCCTGTCCCCCAAACGCTTTTTTTGTTTTTTAAGACTCCTCTGTATTTGTCTAAGAATGTACATGACCATTTAGAACATGTCATATGTGTTGTAGTTTTAGTTTCTGTAAAAAAGTTTATTACTAACCAGATCTTGGAAGCAGGCAGGTTCCATGTTAGCTTTGGGCATCTGAAGTCCTCCTATCTTCATTTCCAGGATTTCTGTGCAGCTGGCTACCCAGCAGGCAGGTTCCAATCTTGCGCCTGCGCAGTGAAGCCACTGAGCGGCTTTCTCTTTTCCCGACAGGTTGCCATAGCAATGTCAGCATCGGCGGATGTCCCTGCCTCGTTGCTATTGCAACCTGTGAATCATGACATCCCGGGCCCCTCCAGCTCAGCCCTCCCATTTACAAACACAGCTGGTATCGTTTTAAAGGCCTGCTTAGCCCCACCCACTGCTCTGTATACCACGCCTCTCTTGCTCATTTTCCTCCTCTTGTCTACAGACAGTGTGAATAGCTCTGATGCTGAGACTATCTGGCCCGTCTTAGCTCCACCAACCAACCTGTAAACCACACCCCTCCAGCTCAGCCCTCTTGTCCACAAACAGAAAATGGAAAAACCCCTGGGGGTGGGACTTTAAAGGCACTTAATAGTAGTACAATAGAGAATTTGATAAAACACAATTTATTAATAGAAAAATTAAAAATCTAAACATGGATTGAACATGGCCTAAACAACTGGAAATACATATAGACAGAAATGCAGATACAGTGGTATTCTTCACCCGACGCGTTTCAGAACTGATTGTCGTTCTTTCATCAGGGGTTAACAGGATATCAATAATATCTATTCCAGTGTCAGAAACCATGAAATCAGGCCAAGACAGAAGTACAGTTAAATCACACTTGTTTAATAATAAAAGTAAAAAGAACAAACGTAGTTAAAACATAGCCAAAGTTCAGTAACCGGAACGGATAGTCAGCCAAGCCAGAAGTCATGGATCAATGTAGTGGAACAGCAAGCAAGATCTGGAGCCAGAAGGGATGTCAGCAAAGCAAGTCTTGAACAGGATCGCAGGAGATAGTTTCTGTGATGTGACCAAGGCGAAGGCAGAGCTCCTCTGGATTGGATGGCTTAAGTAGGCAGGACTGACGAGCAGGATATCATCAACAGCTGAGTAACTGTGGAGAGAGATGGGAGCTGGCAATTACCCGACAGCTGAGCGGCCAGCTCAGAGAAGGAAGGGCTGAGCCCTGACATCCAGTCATGTACATGTAAAAATTCCATGTTGTATTTAAAATAAAACACTGTCACATAGAGTGTCTGGAAACTCTGCCCGCTTTGCAGCTGCTTTGAGATGGAGATATTGGGAGTGAGGGGCCCCCCATATAAGGTATAAGGAGGGGCCCTAGAATAAAGGTGCCCCTGCAGGGAAAGACCAAGAGCACTGAGACCAGAAAGACAGAGTTATGTAGGGTAACACGAAGCCCATGGAGCTTAACCCTGGATTGGCCAGGCTCCAAAGTATGCTAGTTGAAGGCTTGTGTCCCAGGTAGAGAAGACTACCTCATTGCTTCTATGAACCTTATGAATAATAAGTATCTGTATTTCTGTCTATATGTATTTCCAGTTGTTTAGGCCATGTTCAGTTCATTTTTCTATGAATAAATTCTGTTTTATCGAATACTCTATTGTACTACTATTGAGTGCCCTTAAAGCCCCCCCCCCAGGGGTTTTTCCATTTTCAATTCATTATAGGGATGTGGCACGTTAGGGATTATTTATCACCAACCCTTTTCACAAACACAGCTGGTGTAGTTTTGAAGTCTGTCCTAGCCCCACCCACTGGCCGGTAAACCACACCCCTCCCGCTCAGCCCTCTTGGCCACAAACACAGCTGGTGTAGTTTTGAAGTCTGTCCTAGCCCCACCCACCGCCTCGCAAGCCACACCCCTCCTAACCAGCCCTTGATTGACAGCTCTTGCTGCTGTCTCAGCCAATGAGGAGAAAGAGACCTGGGAGAGCCGCTGCACTCGTGCACATTGCTGGATCAAGATGGGTTTTAGGTAAGTGTTAGGGGGTCTGGAGGGGGTGCTGCAGTACACAGAAGGTTTTTTTACCTTCATGCAGGTAAAAAACCTTGAGCCTTTACAACCACTTTCAAAAAGAAACACATGGGGGTTGATTTACTAAAGTCAAATAGACTGTGCGCTTTGCAAAGTGCAGTTGCTCCAGAGCTTAGTAAAGGAGCAGAGGCTGTGCTGACTTCCATCATCCAATCATCTGCAAGCAAATATGCTGTTTTTTTTTTTATTTTCCTTGCTCCTGATTGGGCATTCTTTGCAAAGTGAAGCTGTACCTCATTCACTAAACTCCGGAGCAACTGCACTTTGCAAATTGCACAGTCTTTTTGCCTTTAGTAAATCAACCCCATGGAGTGGATTTCAAAAGTTGGATTTAGGTTTTGATCATCAAGAGAAGAATGGAAAATTCCCATTGTGCAATGAGTCCATTAAACCGTAATTAATATGACATTAGGAAAAAAAATTAAGAAGCGGAGGATGCAGCAATCTCATTAAATTCTACATGTCACTCCACTGAAAGGTACAAATTCCTCTCCGTGAAAGTGAGCAGAAAGAATAGAAGGCGGCAGAAACAACGTATCACTTTATGCTCCTCAAATTTTTTTTTTTTGTTCACTCAATTGCCTGCAATAGACAAAAAGACAAAAACAAATGCCTTTCATTATAGGGCTGACACACCGCTATTACGGGGAACAATAAAATCCTTTGAAAAATAAATGATCAGTTAATGATACAATTCCTGTGAAATCGCTGTTGTTAAATTAGTGTAAAGAGATGCAACAATTCTAAGAAAAGGATACAAAGGGAAAAAATTATGTATCAGAGACTTGCTCAAAATTAGCATTTTCTGCATCAATCAACAACGCGCTTCAGTTATATTAAAAATATTGAAGACCTTTTAATGGTTTTTTAATTGTTGTTGAGAAGAGATTATTTTCATCAGGAGGTTTCATTTTCCAAAAATAATTTCTTCTCTTTGCACTCGGGGTATATTAGTATTCAATAGTTAGCGTAATGATACATATTACCAATTTGTATGTCCACCCCATCAAAGGATATAAATAAAACCTTTATTAGGGATTAGGAATGAGCTTGGGTTCAGTCCCCGCCCTTCAGCTACACGTAGATAAATGTGTGAGCAAAAATAATCCGGGTGGCCGCACTCCAAGAAAATATCTTTATTGAAGACATAGTCCATTCAAATCAAAATAAAATGCACAGCCGCTGTACATAAATGTGGTGAGGAAGATCGTGACATCATTGACCTAATATGCTCCAATGTAAATCTGAGAATCGGCCGAATGATTAAAAAAAAAAAAAAACAATACTCATCTGATGTGGCTGAAAATGCCATTTTAGTAAGCAGGCCTTGCTCAAAATTTTTTGGGGGGCGCAAACAAACTGAAAAATGCTGAAAAAAAAACATTAATTGCAGCCTCACTGTGCCCATCAAATGCAGCCACTGTGCCATCAAACGCAGCCACTGTGCCCATCAATGGCAGCCACTGTGCCCATCAATGGCAGCCACTGTGCCCATCAAACGCAGCCACTGTGTCCATCAAACGCAGCCACTGTGCCCATCAATGGCAGCCACTGTGCCATCAAACGCAGCCACTGTGCCATCAAACGCAGCCACTGTGCCCATCAATGGCAGCCACTGTGCCATCAAACGCAGCCACTGTGCCATCAAACGCAGCCACTGTGCCCATCAATGGCAGCCACTGTGCCATCAAACGCAGGCACTGTGCCATCAAACGCAGCCACTGTGCCCATCAATGGCAGTCACTGTGCCATCAAACGCAGCCACTGTGTCATCAAATGCTGCCACTGTGTCATCAAACGCAGCCACTGTGTCCATCAAATGCAGCCACTGTGTCATCAAATGCTGCCACTGTGCCCATCAAATTCAGCCACTGTGTCATCAAATGCAGCCACTGTGTCATCAAATGCAGCCACTGTGTCATCAAATGCTGCCACTGTGTCATCAAATGCTGCCACTGTGACCCCCCCCCCCCACCACCACCACCACTACTTACTTTGTCTCGGTGGCGGGTCAGGCATGCGGGTCACGGTGGCGAGCGGTGGGACCTTGCAGCGGGTCAGACAGAGGCTCCTGTGTCCTCCGTGTGTCTCCTCCCCTCTTCCTGATAGGCATCCAATCGCAGCGCCTGTCCTTTCAGCCAATCAGGTGATGGGTAACAGACCCGCTCACCTGATTGGCGGAGAGGCGGTTCAGTGTTAGGAAAGCGAATATTTATTCACTGTTCTAACACACCTGGGTGAACTGCGAGCGCAATGCTCTGCGCTCGCAGTTCACCTTTTTTGAAGCCTATTAGAGTCAATGGCTTTAATCAGGTACTTCAAAAACACCCCCGCGGCTGTAATTCAGGCACATCCGAAAAGGGGCCGGACACCTGAATAGGGGGTGGCGGCCATGGATAGATTCATGCAATGCATGAATCTATTCATTAGTCATAGAGTGGGGTGGCTGGAGAGAGGGGCCAGCACCCGTGCGCCCTTAATGGATGCACCGCCGCTGCCCAGAATGGACAATCTCAATATCTACAGAGCCAGAACAGGTGAGAATCTGCAATACAGTTTGCACAATTTTGCCAATATACACTTTAAGGCTGCATCACCTGAACGTTTTGTAGCTTGAAGCTCCAAAACTCTCAGGGAGAAGAAATCAAATATTCTCTATAGTGTTGGTTCACATCGTCACACTTAGTTGCCTGAAGCTCCAAAAAGTTTTGGAGCTACTCTTGTAGCTTCATTTGGGCAGATTGGTGCATTTCTGAACCATCCCCCCCCCCCCCCCCCATAGAAACGTATTGAAATGCACGATTTGAGAGTTTGAGTGTTTCTGCACGTTTTATTGGGCGTTTAGATGCTTTTTTTTCTGCTCAAATGCAATCAATAAAACGAAATAATATTAATGAATAAATAGTAAATAAATAATAATAGCTAAATTATTTTCCTAAAATAAATAAATATATGAATTAACCACCAACCCTAACTTTGGTGTTTGTTTATTATTTATCTTTTTTAATTTTTAGGATTGTTTTAGGATTTGAGGTTAGTGTTAACCCCTACCCCTACCTCTAACCCTTGTATTTGTTTGTTTGTTTGTTTACTAATTATTATTATTATTTGTTTATTTACT
The DNA here is from genome assembly GCF_042186555.1 of Aquarana catesbeiana. Lineage (NCBI taxonomy): Eukaryota > Metazoa > Chordata > Amphibia > Anura > Ranidae > Aquarana > Aquarana catesbeiana. Next base: position 15,922,788 of record NC_133327.1, read on the forward strand.
ATTATTGTTAGGGTTAACCCCTAACCCTTACAAAAAATACATAAATAAATAATAATGGCTTCCAATCACAGAAACAAATTATATGCAGTATGTAGGTGTCTGGACACACTTTCCCTAAATATCGCATATGATCCTCCAACTGTCAATTCACTATACGATTTTGCAGTATTTACCGCAAAATGCTCAAAACTGTCAGTAAATACTGTATGACAAGCGGTTATAGTAATTTCACAAAAGAAAGGAGAGACCCCCACTATGCCAACATCCAATAATTCTATGAAAGAGTTGATTGAGTTGAAAACTCAATCAAAACAGAGCGGACTTTGTGGGCACAACATACGCCAGTGGTTTATAAAATTATAAAGTCTTTATTGCAAAATCCTGATATGTGTATGATAATTGGTTTGTGTGAAAGTTATAGAATCTAGAAGCTATGCTACGTATCATTGAAAATTGATCAATCCTGATGTACTGACGGCCTTTCATTTCTTGAGGCCCTAAAATGCCAGGACAGTACAAATACCCCCTAAATGCCCCCCTTTTTGGACAGAAGACAGTCCAAAGTATTTACTAAGAGGCACGGTGAATTTTTTGAAGTTGCAATTTTTTCCCACAATACTTTGGAAAATTAAGAAATGTATATGTATTTTTTTTTTCCTCACAAAATTGTCATATTAACAATTTTTTTGTCACACATTGCATAGGCATACTTGCAATTACACCCCAAAATACATTCTGCTACTCCTGAGTATGGCTATGCTACATGTGTGAGAGCTTTCTACAGTCTAGCCACATACAGAGGCCCAACATCCAAGCTGAAACTTCAGGCGTTCTAGGAGCATAAATTACACATCTAATTTCATGACTACCTATCACACTTTTGAAGGCCCTAAAGCGCCAGGACAATGGAAACACCCACAAAATGGAAAGCAAACACCACAACGTACATTCTATGAGGCATTATGAGTCTTTAGAACATGTTATTTTTTTCCACAAGTTTTTGGAAAATGTGGAAAAAAAATGAAAATGCATTTTTATTTTTATTTTTACACAAAGTTGTCAATTTATAAGATTTTTTCAGCACATAGCATGTACATAGCAAAAATTACACCCCAAAATACATTCTACTATTCGTCCTGAGTATGGCGATACCACATGTGTGAGACTTTTACACAGCCTGTGGAAATTACACATCTAATTTCCTGACTAGTTATTACATTGTGGAGGCCCTAGAGCACCAGGACAATGTAATTTCCCTCAAAATGACCCCATTCAACTGATGTTGATCACTGGGACAAATGTGCACAGATGTTGATCACTGGGACAGATGTGTGCAGATGTTAATCACTGGGACGGGTTTGTGCAGGGGTTGATCACTGGTATAGATGTGTGCAGATGTTGATCACTGGGACAGATGTTGATAACTGGAACAGATGTGCGCAGATGACAGATGTTGATCTTTGGGAAAGATGTGCGCAGATGACAGATGTTGATTACTGAGACAGATGTCGATTACTGGGACAGCTGTTGATCGCTGGGATGTGTGCAGATGTTGATCACTGGGATGCCCCGTACACACGGTCGGATTTTCCGACGGAAAATGTGTGATAGGACCTTGTTGTTGGAAATTCCGACCATGTGTAGGCTCCATCACACATTTTCCATCGGATTTTCCGACACACAAAGTTTGAGAGCAGGATATAAAATTTTCCGACAACAAAATCCGTTGTCGGAAATTCCGATCGTGTGTACACAAATCCGACGGACAAAGTGCCACGCATGCTCAGAATAAATACAGAGATGAAAGCTATTGGCCACTGCCCCGTTTATAGTCCCGACGTACGTGTTTTACGTCACCGCGTTTAGAACGATCGGATTTTCTGACAACTTTGTGTGACCGTGTGTATGCAAGACAAGTTTGAGCCAACATCCGTCGGAAAAAATCCTAGGATTTTGTTGTCGGAATGTCCGAACAAAGTCCGACCGTGTGTACGGGGCAGGACAGATGTGCTCAGATGACAGATGTTGATCACTGGGACACATGTATGCAGGTGACAGATGTTAATTACTGGGACAGATGTTGATCATTGAGACAGATGTGTGCAGATGTTAATCACTGGGACGGGTTTGTGCAGGGGTTGATCACTGGAACAGATGTGTGCAGATGACAGATGTTGATCTTTGGGACAGATGTGCGCAGATGACAGATGTTGATTACTGAGACAAATGTTGATTACTGGGACAGCTGTTGATCGCTGGGACAGATGTGCGCAGATGTTGATCACTGGGACAGATGTGCTCAAATGACAGATGTTGATCACTGGGACACATGTTCGCAGGTGACAGATGTTAATTACTGGGACAGATGTTGATCATTGAGACAGATGTGCACAGAGGACAGATGTTGATCACTGGGTTAAATGTTGATCACTGGGACAGATGTGCACAGATGTTGATCACTGGGACAAATGTTGATCACTGGGACAGATGTCCACAGATGTTGATCACTGGGATTGATGTGCGCAGATGTTTATCACTGAGACATATGTGTTTTACTGGGTGGGGACACTGTGTTTAGACATTTTGTGGGGACACTTGCTGTGTGATCAGTGAATATAAAGTGCTGTACACTCACTGATCCCCGCTGGCAACAAAGACCGGCTCTCCTTCTCCTCACTGACAGGCTCCGTGTGAAGAGAAGCCGATCAACTGACAGCCGGCTTTGTTTACATCACACGATGGCTGTTATTGGACCTAGCCATCATGTGATCAGAAGGGCCAATCACAGAGCCCTTCTGCTGATTGGGGATGGGGATCGGGATATCGTGCTGAGCGGCCAGGTGGCCACGCGCACTGCTTCATTCTGGGGGAAGTCCCTGTACCTCCACTCAGTACGGCAAAGCACCCACCCAGCCGTTTATGTGCAGTGGCCGGGTGGGAAGAAGTTAAAGATACTTGATATTTGTATGTACTTAATCATTTCAGCTCCGTAAGATTACATTGTCCTGGTGCTCTAGGGCCTTTGCAATGTAATATCTAGTCAGAAAGATAGATGTGTAATTTCCACAGGCTGTGTAAAGGTCTCACACATGTGGTATCGCCATACTCAGGACGAGTAGTAGAATGTATTTTGGAGTGTAATTTTTTTTTTTCCTGACCAGGCCTTTTTTTCCTTGTCAAAAGAAGTTTATTGAGTATACAATGTTATAAAGATACATAAAGTAAGTTTACAAGGATCTATAAAGTAAGCTCATTGTTTTACAGTAGGGTTTATATAGGTAAATATCATGAAATTTCAAATATTAAACATTGGGTTCACGTAAATCTAAATTAAAGATATATATCATTTCCTTAGTTACTTTTGTAGGTATTTAAATGATTTATACCTACTATACATATTGTTTACAGGTAGAGTGTATATAGGTCAAATAAATTCTGATAATGAGCTTTAATCGTAAGGTGGAGAAAAGGAAAGAGAAAGAAGAAAAAGGGTTGAAAGGTAGAGGTATGGTCCACAAGGTTGTCCCGCTCGTCAGTTTATTATTCTTTTTAGTTCTCTTTGAAGACTTAGAATGGGTGTCTCTGTAAGTCATTTAATCTGTTACCATGGCAACAGGACAGAGTCATTGAAGTTTGACAGGAACTGTTGTTTTATCCAAGGATGCCAAAGTTTTTCAAATTTCGGAATTTGATTTTGATCGATGGCTACCATCTTAGCATGGGACATTGTATTATTCATTCTGTGAATTGTTTCTGCTAGTACCAATGTAGGAGATTTCCATGCCTTGGCCACTGTTTGTTTTGCAGCCGTTATTAGTTGGATCATAAGTTTGAATTGAGAGAGTGTTAACCATTCCGGTTTTAGATTAAGTAAAGTTAAATATGGATCTGGTTGTATTATTTTTTTAAATATTTTAGATGCAATCACGAAGACTTCCTTCCAGAAGGTTTGGATTACTGGGCACGTCCACCATATGTGTAAATATGTGCCTATTTCTGGGCATCCTCGAAAACAAAGAGCTGAGGTATTAGGTGAATATTTTGCCACTCTAGCGGGTACAAGGTACCAGCGAGTTAGGACTTTATAATTTGTCTCCAGTGCTAAGATGTTGGGTGAAGATGACTTAGATGTGAGCCATATGTTAGACCAGTCCGTGTCTTCTAAAGTTCGTCCCAGGTCCTCCTCCCACCTCTGAACGTAAGAGGGTCTATTAAGATTTGCTACTCCATAAAATTGATTATAAAGTGATGAAATTGTACCTTTAGCAAATGGATCTTTTGTACAGATTGATTCAAAAATGGATAATTGGGATAATGGTGTATCCCCCTTTAGGAATGGTGTATAGAAATTTTTGATTTGGAGATATCTAAATATCTCAGAGTTTGGTAGATCATATTTTTCTCTAAGCGATGGGAATGAAAGGAATGATTTAGATGCTATGAAGTCATTTAGTGTCTGAATGCCTGATGTTGTCCAAGCTTTAAAAGAATTTGGGTAGATCCATGCCGGATAAAAGGCCGGATTTCTGATAAAAGAAAGGAGAGGATTGTGTGGAGATTGTAACTGATATTTGGTTTTTAGTTTATCCCAGAGAGATAAGAAGTGTTTAGTTATGGGATTCTGAATTTTAAAGCGGTCTTTAGGATCAAGCCATAATAAATTTGATATTAATAGAGGGTCATTTTCTGAAGCCTCTATAAATACCCATAATGGGATTTCCTGTTTTGCATGGTATTTGGACAGACTGGCCAAATGTGCTGCTCTGTAGTAGTTAGTAAAATTAGGGTATCCCAGGCCTCCTTTATTTTTGGGAAGATGTAGTGTGTGTATAGGTATACGTGGTTTAGAAGAGCCCCATATAAACGAAGTTGCTCTTTTTTGTACTATTCTCAAAAAATAGGAAGGAATTGGAATAGGGAGGACTCTGAATAGATAAAGCAATTTGGGTAGAATATTCATTTTGATTGCATTAATCTTCCCTATCCAGGATAAAGGAAGTTGCGACCATTGTTTTATTAGATTTGTGATCTGTCTTAATACAGGAGGATAATTGGCTGAGAATAAGTCAGAATGAGATGCTGTTAAATGAATTCCAAGATATGGGATTGATTTTTCTGCCCATGTGAATGGGAGTGCAGCCCTAGCCGGGATCAATTCCATGTTTGTGAGTGAAATATTAAGCACTAGGCATTTCTTAGGATTAATCATAAGGCCGGATAGGGCTGCAAATCCATCAAGAGCTGGTATTAAGTTAGGACCAGAGACCTGTGGTGATGATAGAAAAAGTAATATATCGTCTGCAAATATACATAATTTGTGTGTAATACCTCCTACTTCAATGCCAGTTATAGTTTGGTTTGTTCTGATGTATTGGGCCATGGGTTCGAGTATAAGGGCAAATAATAAGGGAGATAATGGGCAACCCTGTCGGGTACCTCTTTCGATATTAAAGGCTTCAGATTTGTATCCAGCATATTTTATATAGGCTTTGGGTTTATTATATAATGCTTTGATCCATGTTAAAAAATGGGGTCCAAAACCCCATTTTTGTAATGAATATTGCATATATTGCCAGGATACTGTGTCAAATGCCCTCTTAATATCGAGAGATAGAAAACATAAAGGGATTTTCCGTTTTTTAGCAATATGTGCCAATAACACTGCCCTGCGTATATTATCGCCTGCCTGTCTATTTGGCATGAAGCCTACTTGATCTCTATGTATTAATTTTCCTATAATGCTATTGAGGCGTTTTGCTATTATTTTTGCTAATAATTTAATATCGAGGTTTAACAGAGAGATAGGCCGATAATTCACACAGGAAGTATCATCAGAAAGGGGTTTTGGGATCATACAAACAATTGCCATTAGTGTTTCTTGCCGAAAAGAATGTCCATCTAGAAGTTTGTTAAAAGTTTCAGTGAGAATGGGAGAGAGTATTTCTGAGAATGTTTTATAGTATAAAGCCGAGTAGCCGTCTGGGCCTGGTCTTTTGTTAAGTTTTAGGTCTTTTATGGCGTTAGCAACTTCATCTATAGTTATAGGCTCATCCAAACTGCTTTTTTGATTCTGAGATAACTCAGGTAAGGTTATTTTTGAGAAGAAGGATTCAGCTTCTGTAGGATTAAATTCATTGTTTGTCTTGTATAAAGTTGCGAGATGTGAGTGAAATTTATGGACTATTTTAACTGGATTACAAGTGTAAACATTTTTTGATAATTTCAAACGTATTGGTTTGAAAGATTTGTTAGTTGAATTTAATGCCCGAGCCAAATATGTACCTGGTTTGTTTGTATTCATGTAGAAATTGTGTTTGGAGCGTTTGAGGGATTTATCAACTGACTCAGTGAGAAATAGATCGTATTCCAATCTAGATTTTTCCAGATGAGATTTTGTACTCTGAGATGGATTATCTTGAAATGATATGTAGGCTGCATTAAAATTGAGTTCTAGTTTTTTTGCTAGATTTTTGCGTTCCCGTTTAAATAGTGCCATTTGTCTTTGTATTGTACCACGCAAGACAGGCTTATGAGCTTCCCACAGTGTTATTGGGGAGATGTCTGTTGTATTATTAATTGATATGTATTCCTTTAAAGCTTGTTCAATGGCCATCTGATGTAGTGGGTGTTTGAGCATTATGTCCGGTAAGTACCACGTTGGGTCATGCGCTTTTGGTATGGCTGAGGCTATAGTAGTGTATACTGCATTATGGTCAGACCACGGAATCGGAATTATATCTGATGCAATAATTTCTGGTATCATTCCTATTGTTAGAAAAATATGATCTATTCTGGTGAAGGTTTGATGAGGGTGCGAGAAATAAGTGAATTTCTTTTTCATTGGGCTACTTTCTCTCCATGAATCTACCAGATTGTATTTGGAAAGAAGTTGAGAAAAAGGTAATCTAGAGGTTATTTTGGATGGTGTAAAAGGTGATTTATCTAGAAATGGGAGGAGGACCTGGTTCGAATCCCCACACATTATCACTGTTCCTATTTTGTGTGTATTAATCACTTGTAATATATGTGAGAGGAATGGTGTAGGTTGTTTGTTAGGAGCGTAGTAGGAAATCACCGTGATTGCTGTATCCATTATATAACCCATGAGTATCAGGTATCTACCTTCTGGGTCTTTAATTTCTGATGATAAGGTGAATGGTGTGGATCGGTGAAATGCAATTAGAGTTCCCCTTTGCTTGGTACAGGCAGAAGCCGTGTAAATTTGTTGATAAAAAGGAGAAATATATTTTGGAGTAGAATCTTTGGTGAAGTGTGTTTCTTGGAGGCATACTATGTGAGCCTTCTTGTTATGGAAAGTACGGAAGGCTTTGGTCCTTTTTTGAGGGACATTTATTCCCTGAACATTCAGGGAAAGTATATTCAGTGGTGCCATGGCAATAGATCAAATAGTTTTGACTTACTTTTTGTTATGCAGAGCTGACTGCGCAGATCAACCTGTGTGGACTGAAGAGATGAATAGATAGAAAAGAAACCAGTGAATTCTGGAGTAAAGAGTAAACAAAAAACATATGAGATTAGATGATACATTGTATAAATTATTTTTTGGAAGTAATCACAATTTACCCGTGAAAGAGAATAAATATCTCTCTCAGGGGAATAAGTGCCTTCGTCACACTCCCACATAATATGGTTGGGAGAATGAGGAGGGCTAATGGGGGTACACGGATCTTCCGCTTACAGGAGAGAAGTGCTATGTCAAAAGACATCAAATGATGTTTCATTAATTGGAGTGCAGAATATAGTTTTTGTTGAAATTATTTATTCCAGGGTGGTTGTATATGGTTAGTCTTGCCCTAGGCTAAATAATTCAGTTAGAAAGGTACTGTTAATAACTTTGGTATTGATGAAGATAGTTTGAATTATTTTGGGATTTTAACCCTTTTAGAGTAAACAATTACATATTTTATTCATATGTAACTGTTTAGATATGTTAACTCATAAAATTGAGGTTGTATTGCTTCAGATTAGAATAAACAAAAACATAATTCTAGGAACTAGTTAGGTAATAATATATTTGTTTTAAGAAAAGAAAGAAAAAGCTTCCATTACTTCTGGATTATTGAACATATTTGTCCTAAAAAGTAATAAATCTATTGTTATTACCTGAAAATATATAACTGAACAAGAATTTCCTTATTTCACTTATATATTCTAAGGCTATATGAATCAGAAGTAATAAGAAATATAACTGGAATGTAACATGATCCCACACAGTGTGTGACTATCAGAATGCAGTTACATTCAGTTATAAATATAGGTTTTTTATAGAGAACCATCTCTTAGTATAATAAATGAAGAGATATCAGGAATTAGGATGTCAGTCCATTGAATCTTCTTGGTCCATGGATGATGTGGCATAACGGCCTCTTTTGTGGGAATGATGATTCCCATTTTGTTCTGAAATTTTCTGGGTGCTGCCTGAAGGTGAAGATGACGCCATTCTTCTGCGTGGGGGAGTGTTGCTGCTTGTGGGTTCTGTCAGATTTAATTTTAAAAGGGTTTGTTGTAGTTCATCTGCTGATCTGCTTCTGTAAATTGTACCTTGGTAGTTAAATCTGACTGAAAAGGGGAAGCCCCATTGATACATAATGTTGTGGCGTTGCAGTTCCATTAGTTGGGGTTTCATGGATCGTCTTTTAGTAATAGTAAGTTGGGATAGGTCAGCAAAAATTTGATAATTGTGTCCTTGAAAATTAAGTTCCTTTTTTTCTCTTGCAGCAATTAGTATTTGTTCTTTCGTTCTGTAATAATGAAATTTTGTGATTATATCACGTGGGGGTCCATCTTTCTTTTTGGCTGTGAGGGCTCTGTGTACTCTGTCCAGTTCTAAACGTTCAATAGGGATATCTGGTTTTAGTTCTTGTAATAGAGCAGTAATAGTAGATTGCAGGTCTGTCACAGTTTCAGGTATTCCCCTTATGCGCAAGTTTGAACGTCTGGCTCTATTTTCGTAATCTTCGAGCTTAGTTTGAAGTATTAAATTCTCTTTTTTTAATTGTTCCAATTCTGTTATATTTTCTTGGGTTGTAATTTCAATTTCATCCATTTTTATTTCTAAGGCTGCGGTGCGGTTTCCCAGCTCTCTTATTTCTTTGGTTAGGCTTTTTGTTATTTGGTCTGAGGTTTGTTTTAAAGCCTTATGAAGCATCTTTTCAAATTGTAATAATATTACTGGGGATACTGAGGAGGCTTGTGGAGAAGTTTGTGAGAGGATTTGTTCTGTATCTGACTCAAATGGAGAGTCTTGCTGTGACATTTTCTGTCTGTGAGAGCGCCCTGATGCTGTATCTTGTGAGGTGACTGGAGCTGCTTCAGCTGCAGTGAGTGCCTGTGAGCTCTTTGTGAGGTGATTTTTATTTCTGCCACGGTTTCCTCCCAGTACCATATTTCCTGCCCAAACTTTCACAGTTTGTTCCCTGGGGCAAAAAGGTTCAAATGGATACCTTTTGAGCCTGCAGGCTCCGCTTTGTCCTTCTCTTCTCTCCTCAGCGGTGTGGAGCTCTAACAATGCATGTCTGCTCCGCTAGGCTCCGCCTCCTGCCCCTCCGACCAGGCCTTTTTTTTTGCATATTTTTTTATCATGTTTTTTTTTTTTAATATTACACTGTATAGCAGTGATTTGTAACAACATTATTTTTATATATTTTGTTTGGTTTCTTAGTGTCATTTTATATTTCGGGTGGATACAATGAGTCACAATGAATCACGATACAAGAAGTAGATTGTATATGGATATATTTTATTTGTATAGCGCTGTTTAAAAAAAACACGAAACACGCAATATTTGAAGGTGATATTATTGTAGTAACACAAGAATGCAGATTTTCTTGTCTAGCATGAAAATCTGCCAATCACGATTTGACTAGTTTGTCACCAGATTGTCATGGGGGCTGTGGGTTTTAAGATTAAAAGAATCAAAGTATGAGCCATCATCGAAGAAATTCCAATTTGATGTCTATCCAAATGAAGGTGTGATGAACTAGGGGCATAGAGAGAGAGCACAGAGGCAGATTACATGGACGCAATGTGCGAGGTGTGAATTTTGGTACACTGGTGGGGTGGTGAGAGATGGTATTACCAGGGGGATTCAGCAGGGTTCCAGGAAGGTGGGGCGCAGTGACAAGGGGGAGTCCACAGGTGGCAATCCGGGATCATATGACTGCAATATGATGCAGCAGAGGGTCAGTCCAGAGCAGCAATACAGTACAGCAGATGGTGAGTCCAGGGACACAAGGGCAGCAATCCGGGCACAGCAAGGTACGACAGGCACAGTTCACAGTTTAAAGGGCTGCAAGCACAGGGCACAGCTCACAGGGCACATCTTACAGAGCACAGCTCTCAGGGCATATCTTACAGGACATAGTTCCGAGGGAACAGCTCACAGGGCAGCAACAGCAGGGCACAGCTCACAGGGCAGTGATCAGAGGGCACAGCTCACAGGGCAGTAATCAGAGGGCACAGCTCACAGGGCAGTAATCAGAGGGCACAGCTCACAGGGCAGGGATCAAAGAGCACAGCTCCCAGGGCAGTGATCAGAGGGCAGGACTCACAGGGCAGTAATCAGAGGGCACAGCTCACAGGGCAGTAATCAGAGGGCACAGCTCACAGGGCAGTAATCAGAGGGCACAGCTCCCAGGGCAGTGATCAAAGGGCACAGCTCACAGGGCAGTAATCAGAGGGCACAGCTCACAGGGCAGTAATCAGAGGGCACAGCTCACAGGGCAGGGATCAAAGGGCACAGCTCACAGGGCAGTAATCAGAGGGCACAGCTTTCAGGGCAGTGATCAGAGTGCACAGCTCACATGGCACTCCCTGTGTCTCTTTATTTATCCATATTACACAGGAAGAGATAGTGGCAGTCGCCATCTTGGTACGCCCCTAACAGTACTCCTATATCCACTTGTCGACCGTATAACTTACATATACGGCAGCAAGGTAGCACTGTTATGCCTGATCATGTACCTAGTATGTGATCTGACACTTCCGGGTAGGGGGCGCACATGCGCACAACACCGGCGTCCCGCTCCCGCTCTGATTGTACACAGCAGGAGCTGATATGTGGGTACCGCGGACTCTATGTCTGCCGGCATCCACCGATCATCCAGCACAGAGGAAAAACACGGGTTTGCCTATGTAAACAAGGCAGATTGCTGTTCCGAAAGGAGGGAAGGCATTAATCCTGTGTCTCTGCAAAGCAGGGACTAGGATCCATGTCTTTCAACAGTAAAAGCACCTCCCGCAGTACAATAAAACACTGGCTAGGCACACAGTTAACCCTTTGATCTCCCCTGATGTTACATAGCAATAATTACACCCCAAAATACATTCTACTACTCATCCTGAGTATGGCGACCCCACATGTGTGAGACTTACATTACATTACATTACACATCTATATTTCCTGACTAGTTATTACATTATGAAGACCCTAGAGCACCAGGACAATGAAATTACCCACAAAATGACCCATTCAACAGATGTGTATCACTGGGACAGATGTTGATCATGGGACAGATGTTGATCACTGGGACAGATGTTGATCACTGGGACAGATGTGCGCAGATGACAGATGTTGATCTTTGGGACAGATGTGCACAGATGACAGATGTTGATCACTGGGACAGATGTGCACAGATGACAGATGTTGATCTTTGGGACAGATGTGCACAGATGACAGATGTTGATCACTGGGACAGATGTGTGCAGATGACAGATGTTGATTACTGAGATAGATGTACACAGATGACAGATGTTGATTACTGGGACAGATGTGTGCAGATGACAGATGAGGTGAGAAAAGGGGTACATTGATGGGGTAGATGATCAGGGGGGTTACAGTGGTGGGACAGAAGAGCAAGGGTGTACAGTGGTGGGGCAGATGTGCAGGAGGTACGGTGGTGGGAGTGATGAGAAGGGGGTTCAGCGGTGGGACAGAAAAGCAAGGGGGTACAGTAATGGGGCAGATGAGCAGGGGGTTACAGTGGTTGGACAGATGAGCAGGGGGGTTCAGTGTTGGGCCAGATGAGAAGGGGGTTACAGTGGTGGGAAATATGAGAAGGGGGGTTCAGTGTTGGGGCAGAGGAGAAAGAAGGTACATTGGTGGCACAGATGAGCAGGGGGTTACAGCGGTGGGGCAGAGGAGCAGGGGGTACAGAGGTGGGGCAGATGTGCAGAAGGGTGCAGAGGAGAAAGGAGGTACATCGGTGGAACATATGAGCAGGGGGTTAAAGTGGTGGGGCAGAAAAGCAGGGGGAACAGAGGTGGGACAGATGTGCAGGAGGTACAGTCGTGGGGCAAATGAGAAAGGGGGTTACAGTGGTGGGGCAGATGAGCAGATAAGTTCAGTGTTAGGACCGATGAGAAGATGGTTCAGTGGTGGAGCAGATGTGCATGGAGATACAGTGGTGGGACAGATGAGAAAGGTGGAACATTGGTGGGGCAGATGAGCAGGGGGTTACATTGTTGGGGCAGATGAGCAGGGGGTTACAGTGGTGGGACAGAAGAGCAGGGTGGTAGTGGTGGGGCAGGTGAGCAGAGAGGTGGGGCAGATGTGCAGGGTAGTACAGTGGTGGGGAAAATGTGCAGAGGGTTACAGTGGTGGGGCAAATGTGCAGGGGGTTAAAGTGTTGGGGCAGATGAGAAAGGGGGTTACAGTGGTGGAGTAGATGAGCATGGGGGTACAGTGGTGGGGCAGAAAAGCACGGGGTACAGTGGTGGGGCAGATGTGCAGGGTAGTACAGTGGTGGGGCAGATGTACAGTGGTGGGGCAGATGAGCAGGGGGGTACAATGGTGGAGCAGATGAGCAGGGGGGTACAGTGGTGGGGCAGATGAGCAGTGGGGTACAGTTTTGGGGCAGATGTGCAGGGTAGTACAGTGGTGGGGCAGATGTACAGTGGTGGGGCAGATGTGCAGGGGTTTACAGTGATGGGGCAGATGTGCAGGGGGTTACAGTGGTGGGGCAGATGTGCAGGGTAGTACAGTGGTGTGGCAGATGAGCAGGGGGGGTACAGTTGTGAAACAGATTTGCAGGAGGGACAGTGATGAGAGGTGTGGAGTTGCAGGAATTGGGGCTGAGGTGTGAGAGTGCAGGAAGTTAATTTTGTCACTACTAAAGTAATGAACAGACAAAGACATTCTGGCGCCAGGAAACTGGGACATCTATTGCCTAAGAACCTTGTGAATGTCCTGCAAGAGCCCAAAGAGCAGCTGTGTGGATGAGCACACCAGGAGGGGTGTGAATACAAGTAAAAACATTCAGGAGCAACCACAGTTGACAGTCTTAAAAGGACAGTCAAATAATTAAAACGTTCAATGAGATAAAAGCATGTGCTGATTTAATAATAACATATGATTGGATGAACAATTATCTAGACATCTCCTTGCATAGATGGAACAACTGCAAAGTGTGCTCCTCACTGTGACAGTACCTTAAGCAACAGTCGGTGGTGGACTGGCTTGGTGGGGCAGTGCTGCGATGGCAAAACCTTCATGTGTTTCTGGATTTCCTGCCTTGACTATTGCAACTCCCTTCTCATTGGCCTGCCTCTCCATAGGCTATCCCCTCTTCAGTCTATCATAAATGCTGCTGCCAGACTTATCCACCTTACCAACCGTTCAGTGTCTGCCAACCCTCTCCTCCAATCCCTACACTGGCTCCCGATCACCCAGCAAATTAAAATTCAAAATACTAACCACAACATACAAAGCCATTCACAACTCAAGATGGACAGTGTGGAGCCTCGATCGGATCCCCAATGATGTGTGGCGGAATGATGGGGCAGCCAGGAAGCAAAGGAGGGACTGAGAGACAGCTGGAGCAGCCACTGACCGGAGCTGGTGGCTCTGCTCAAGCTGGCTTCCCTCTTCCTAGTGACATCCAGGAACACATGAAGGTTTTGCCATCGCAGCACTGCCCCACCAAGCCAGTCCACCACCGACTGTTGCTTAAGGTACTGTCACAGTGAGGAGCACACTTTGCAGTTGTTCCATCTATGCAAGGAGATGTCCAGATAATTGTTCATCCAATCATATGTTATTATAAATTCGGCACATGCTTTTATCTCATTAAATGTTCTAATTATTTGACTGTTTGCCCTTTCAAGACTGTCCCGATCAGCGCTTTCAACTGTGGTTGCTCCTGAATTTTTTCACTAATAAAGTAGTTTACAGCATTTACTTTATAACAAAATCCTTTTCGTGATTGAGGGTGGGAAGTTGACATTTCTTTGTTATAAAATCAGCACTCTCAATTTCTTTGAAAACATTTTTCGGCACACTGTGCTCAAAAGGTTGCCTACCCCTGTAATATACTGTATGCGGATACATTTTATTTGTGTAGCGCTGTTTAAAAAAACACAAAACACGCAATATGTGAAGGTGGTATTGTATTAACACAAGAATGCAGATTTTCTTGTCAAGCATGAAGAGCTGCCAATCACAATTTGACTAATTTGTCACCAGATTGTCATAGGGTCTGTGGGTTTTAGGATTAAATGAACCAAAGTATAAAGTTACAAACATTTCACTGAGCCATCATCGAAGAAATCCCAGTTTGATGTCTATCCAAATGAAGGTGGGATGAACTAGGAGCATAGAGAGAGAGCACAGAGGCAGATTACATGGGCGCAATGTGCGAGGTGTGTATTCTGGTACACATGTGGGGTGCTGAGAGATGGTATGGCCAGGGGGATTCAGCAGGGTTCCAGGAAGGTGGGGTGCAGTGACAAGGGGGAGTCCAGAGGTGACAATCCAGGATTATATGACTGCAATATGATGCAGCAGAGGGTCAGTACAGTGCACCAATACAGTACAACAGATAGTGAGTCCAGGGTCACAGGGGCAGCAATCCGGGCACAGCAAGGTATGACAGGCACAGTTCACAGTTTAAAGGACTGCAACCACAGAGCACAGCTCACAGGGCACATCTTACAGGGCACATCTTACAGGACATAGTTCAGAGGGCACAGCTCACAGGACAGCATTCACAGGGCACAGCTCACAGGGCAGTGATCAGAGGGGCACAGCTCACAGGGCAGTGATCAGAGGGCACAGCTCACAGGGCAGTGATCAGAGGACACAGCTCACAGGGCAGGGATCAGAGGGCACAGTTCACAGGGCAGTGATCAGAGGGCACAGTTCACAGGGCAGTGATCAGAGGGCACAGCTCACAGGGCAGTGATCAGAGGGCACAGCTCACAGGGCAGTGATCAGAGGGCACAGTTCACAGGGCAGTGATCAGAGGGCACAGCTCACAGGGCAGTGATCAGAGGGCACAGCTCACAGGGCAGTGATCAGAGGGCACAACTCACAGGGCAGTGATCAGAGGACACAGCTCACAGGGCAGTGATCAGAGGGCAAAGCTCACAGGGCAGTGATCAGAGGGCACAGCTCACAGGGCAGTGATCAGAGGGCACAGTTCACAGGGCAGTGATCAGAGGGCACAGCTCACAGGGCAGTGATCAGAGGGCACAGCTCCAAGGGCAGTGATCAGAGGGGCACAGCTCACAGGGCAGTGATCAGAGGGAACAGCTCACAGGGCAGTGAACAGAGGGCACAGCTCACAGGGCAGTGATCAGAGGGCACAGCTCACAGGGCAGTGATCAGAGGACACAGCTCACAGGGCAGTGATCAGAGGGCACAGCTCACAGGGCAGTGATCAGAGGGCACAGCTCACAGGGCAGTGATCAGAGGGCACATCTCACAGGGCAGTGATCAGAGGGCACAGCTCACAGGGCAGTGATCAGAGGGCAGTGATCAGAGGGCACAGCTCCCAGGGCAGTGATCAGAGAGCATAGGTCACATGGCATTTCCTGTGTGTCTTTGTTTATCCATATGACACAGGAAGAGATAGTGGCCGTCGCCATCTTAGTACACCCCTACAGTACTCCTACATCCACTTGCCGACCGTATAACTTACATATACAGTGGCAAGGTGGCACTGTTGCGCCTGATCATGTACCTAGTAGGTGATCCAACACTTCTGGGTAGGGGGCTTGCATGCGCGCCACCGGTGGCCGCTCCCGCTGTGATTAATCACAGCGGGAGCTGATCTGCGGGTACCGCAGACTCGATGTCTGCTGGCACCCACGATCATCCAGCACAGAGGCAAAATGTCAGTTGTAAACAAGGCAGATCGCTGTTCTGAAAGGAGGGAAGGCATTGATCCTGTGTTCCTGCAAAGCAGGGACTAGGATCCATGTCTTTCCCTAGTAAAAGCACCTCCCACTGTACACTAAAATTCTGGCTAGGCACACAGTTAACCCTTTGATCTACTCTGATGTTAACCCCTTTCCAGGCAGTGTCATTAGTAAAGTGACAGTGCATATTTTTAGCACTGTCTTAGTGTCACTGGTCCCCAAAAAGTATCAGTGTCCGACTGTCCGCAATATCTCAGTCCCACAATAAGTCACTGATCGCCACTAATACTAGCAAGAAAAATAAATAAATAAAAATATCCCATAGTTTATAAACGCTATTACTTTTTTGCAAAACAATCAATATATGCTTATTGGGATTTTTTTACCAAAAATATGTAGCAGAATACTTATTGGCCTAAATTGATGAAGAAATTCGATTTTTTACACTTTTTATTGGATAATTTTTATAGCAGAAAGTAAAAAATATTGTTTTTTTTTTTTCAAAATTGTCTGACTTTTTTTGTTTATAGTGCAAAAAAACAAATGCAGAGGTGATTAAATACCAGCAAAAGAAAACTCTATTTGTGGGAAATAAAGGACATTTATTTTGGTCACGAAGGGGGTAAATCTTCGAAGTCAAGTGGATATTCAACTTTGTGATCGCTATAATGGTAAACCCTTTTACATACAGTATATATTATACTCTGTCTGTTTATACAACCAATCGAATAGTATATTAACCCATTGTGCAAACTTATTTGACATTATAATCCTATGTTAAAAACAAAAAAATTCCATAAGAATTAAAATTAATAATTTAAAATGAATTAGTTTAAAATGCTTCTGTCTAAAACATATATGTATATACTGTATATTACTTCAGTAATGGCTCCCTAGTATGTTAACACATTGGTCTTTATTATACTCCTTTACTTTACTCCGTATGTTCTTACTCTCCTATTACCATGTATTATACCCTTAGTATGCTAATGCTAACATCCACATGAAAACGGTTAACTAATAATTAACAATTAATAATTAATAATCAATGGTTTGTGATAAAACAATTAATGACAATGTCCACATTGAGTCCTGAAGGCACCATTGTACGTAATTGATAAATCCACTTTGTTTCATTTTGTGGATTCGTTTTTCTCATCTGTGTCATCTTTTTTATTACCCTTTTTGCATGTTCTGCAAGTTAGACATTTCATACACTTAAAAAAAGCCACCTGGTCTAAAAAAAGTAACCATCTTTTTGGCGGGTATCGTAAGCTTTTAACAATTTGTCCCTTAATGGTGGGTGACCTAGTGTGCTAAGGGAGTGTTTTGCCTAATACTGGATCTCTCTGTAAAATAGGTCAATGTTTCTTAAATACTATTTCAATTGATTTATATTGCCTATTATACTCAGTGAAGAATGTAATTTTGAATTGTCCCTTTTTTTGTGTTTGGGTTTCAATAAGTCCTCTCTTCTCATGTCTTTTACTTGTTCTTTGGTTTTGTGGGTGTATTTTATATCCTTTTTCTATGAACCCACTAATAAGTGTGTTGAATTGTTATTCATAATCTTTATCTAGATCACATTTTTTTTTATCCACATTGGCCCTTTCGGGATTCCTGCTAGCCATTTGGTGTGATGACAACTGGAAATTGGGATATAACTATTCCGATTCATGTCTTTGAAGTGTATACGTGTATATATTCTCCCCTCTCGGTTGCAAATTTCTAAATCTAGGTAATGTACTTTGTCCTTGCTGAAATTAGATGTAAAGGAAATGTCATATTTGTTTATATTAATTTCATAGAGAAATTCTTTTAATTTAGCTTCCAAACCTTCCTAAATTAGGAACACATCATCAATATATCTTTTGTATGCCTTAAGTTCCGACCTTAATTTCTTATAAATGTCCTCCACCTTTTATTTACTCATGAAAATATTTGCTGCTGTGGGCACATACTTCGCCCCCATGGCCACACCTTTTTTTGTTTGTAAAATTGTTTGGCATGCCAAGAGTAATTTCCACTCATTGCTAATTCCAATAGCTGGAGCAAAAACTCTATTTGCTAACTCTTTAACCACTTCCCGCCCGGCCTACAGCAGATTGATGGCCGAGCAGTGGTTCTGTTATCCTGACTGGGCGTCATATGATGTCCAGCAGGACAACATGCCGGCACGCAGCACGACAATCAGAGGGGCTGTGTGTCCGTCTGACACGCTGCATCTCTGATCGTAGTAAGGTGCCTCTGAGAGAGGCTTCTTACCACGTGATCAGCTGTGACCAATCACAGCTGATCATCGCGTGAACCAGGAAGTGCCACTAAACGGCATTCCTCAGTTCGCGCTGACATGGAGAGCTGATCGGTGGCTCTCCCTGTTAGAGGGGGGGTCTGTGCTGATAATCATTACATTGATTATCTGCACAGCCCCCATTAGATGTGCCCATCAGCTGCCAAACAGTGCCCATAAGCTGCCAGTCTGATCCCCATCAAAAACACCTGTCAGTGGCAATCAAAGTGCAAATCAGTGCCCACAACAGTGCCAATCAGAGTTCACCACAGTTCCAATCAGTGCCCAGCAGTAACACCTGTCAGTACCTCATCAGTGCTGCCCATCAGTGCCATCTATTAGTGTCCATCAGTGCCACCTGTCAGTGCCAATCAGTGCCGCCTATCAGTGCAAATCAGTGCCACTGGTCATTGCCCATCAGTGCCACCTGTCAGTGCCCATCAGTGTCGCCCATCAGTGCCGCCTATCAGTGCTGTATATCAGTGCAGCCTATCAGTGCCCATCAATTCTACATATCAGTGCCTCTTCACCAATGCCCATTAGTGCCACCTTATCAGTACCAACTCATCAGTGCTGCCTCATTAGTGCTCATAAGTGCCACCTCATCAATGCCCATCGGTGAATGAGAAAATAAAATTTTCTATAGGAAACTAAGAAAAACTATTTTTTTCAAAAATGTTGGTCTTTTTTAGTTTGTTTAACAAAAAATAAAAACCCCAGAGGTGATCAAATACCACTAAAAGAAAGCTCTATTTGTGGGAAGAAAATTATAAAAATTTAGTTTGGGTACAGTGTTGTATGACCGCGCAATTGTCATTCAAAGTGCGACAGCGCTGAAAGGTGAAAGATGAAAATTGTCCTGGGCAGGACGGGGGGAAAGTGCCTAGTATTGAAGTGGTTAAACTTTGTCTATCTCTTTAAAGCCCATTCTATTGCTGCCAAGGCATCTTTTTGTTTGATATTAGTATACAGAGAGTTGACATCTAGAAAGTACTTGCTTGTTTTTAGGTATCTCTTTGATGTGATTAATCAAGTCTCTGCTGTCCTTAAAGTAAGGAAGTCCTTGCTTTGATTAAGGCGGCTTCTTAGCCGAAACGCGTCAGAGTATAGCCTGTACCCGTGTACCCATGTAACCAATAAAGTACTTTTATTCAAGAGCATCAGAGTTGCCAGCCTTCCTGTTTTAAGTCCTTAAAGTAAGATGGCTGTAGGTTGGAGAGATAATGGTCCAAATATTTTCCAGCCCTGAAAAACATTGAGTCTACTCCATTCATAATTGGTCTCCCTGAGGTATTTTTTGTATCCTTGTGGATTTTAGGGACAAAATAATTGCTATTTTGGGGACTTCTGTTATTCAATACTTGGCTTTTTTCTTATTAATTATTCCCTCTTTGTGTCCTTTTTTGACAATTTTAGTTAACTTAGCCTTAAGTTTAAGGGGTCTCCTTTTTAGTTTCAAATGTATCCTCATCTTCAATGAGTCAATTTCATTATTTTATGTAGTCCTCTCCCTATTTCTGCCGGTCTTATTATTAGATGTTTCTTTTTTTCTAGTTCTGATATACCTTGTTTCACTTCCTTGTTGCTCTAATGGGTTCTACGTGAATGGCTTCAATTTGCTATTCCACCATCATTTTGAATACATCCAAACATTGATTATTGCTAGACTTTGAGTTGAAAGTGGAGTTATTTTTTAGACCGTTTTTAATATTGAGCTTCCTTATAAATGTATGCAATTCTATAAAAGTTTTAAATTTGTTTATTTTTTTTGGTGGGGCGTACTTTAGTCCTAATTGCAACACTTTCTATTCTTCTTAAGTAAAAGTGACATTACTAAGATTGAATATGCCTGTATTCATGTTTCTTTCTTTTTTCCTCTTCCCCCTTCTACATCTTCTTTATTTGTTCTTTCTTCCTCTTTAACATAACCCTGATATTGATTTTGGTAGGGTACTTTGGGTTTACAATTGTTCTCTGTGGGTCTGGAGGGTCTCCAATGACCTCCTCTCTCTCCCCCTGTGTCCCACATTTCCCCTTCACAGAGGTCTGCCATGTCCCCTCTCCCAAAAATCCCCCCTATTGTATTCTGAACTTCTTGGGGGTCCATAAGGTCTGTACGTTGGTGGTCCCCTGAATCTGGGGGATGGGCTGTATGGTCTTATGGAGTCAAATCTGTCATAAGTGGGAAGATTGTATATGGGAGTATATGGTTCTCTATAAGAAGGTTCCCTATGTAGTGGTTGTGGTCGTGGGAGTACTTTGAACTCCACCAAAACTTTGAAATTGCACTTATCACTTTACATATATCTTTGGACCTTAAGAACTGTGATTGGCACTGGTGCACTTAAGATTTATTTATTTTTAACTTATTCACTTGTTCATAGTATTACATTAGGATATGAGATGTATATTTACATGTATTTGACTTGCCCCAGAACTCACTATTAGGTTTGGTGAACACAGATAGATTGTCATTGTTTCCATAGCGTGAGTACATTACCATAATATCAGAACTCTTTGTGAGCATTTACTCATAAGCAACAGCCAGCATCCATGGAGTTCTCTGACTTTGTCAATAACAAGAGAGTAAACACTGAAGAAATTTTCTCACAGCACAATCCGGGCACGGATATACTGTAGAATGGAATTTGAAACAGTTAAAGAATACACTAGACAAACAAATTAGAACATGGTGGGACATCACAACATTGGAACAGCTCTGTGTATACAAAGGAGCATGGGGGAACTCATGTCCATAATGGGGATGGTACTGACACAGCCCCAAATGATCCACAATGGCTCAAAAGTGATATGGTCCAGAAATATTTAGACAAAATAAAGGTGGATAAAGCACCTGCACAAGTTGGCATCCACCCACGGATCCTAAAAGAATTGAACTCTATCATTTCAAAGCCAATGGTTCTAATTTTTAGGGACTTGTTAATGACTGGAATGGTACCACTGGATTGGCGTAGGGCCAATATGGTGCCCATATTTAAAAAGGGATCAAAGTATTTGCCAAGTAACTATAGACCTGTTAGTTTAACTTCTATAGTCGGGAAGATACTGGAGAGTTTAATAAAAGACCACATAGATGAGTTCTTGCTGGACAAATAATATTTGAAGCAACAGACAGCATGGATTCATGAAGACAGAAGTTGTTAGACAAACCTGATTTCTTTTTATGAGGAGGTAAGTAAAACCTTGGACAGAGGGGTGGCTGTGGACGTGGTATACTTGGATTTTGAAAAAGCGTTTGACACATTTCCCCACACACGGCTAATGTGCAAGATAAAATCACAGGCTTGAAAAGATCCGTTTGAAAATGGATAGAAAACTGGCTAAAAGATAGAATTCAGAGAGTAGTGGTTAATGATTCTTACTCTGAATGGTCTAAGGTTATCAGTGGTGTACCAAATATTTGATCTATAAACCCGCCCATTTGAAGGGAAAATCTGCTCGTAGCAGGTTAACCAAGGAGGTCGGCATAGAAACGTTCAAAGCTTCCGATTTTTGGATATTGACCTTGAAAAAGGATAACGTACCGTATTTCTGTAGTTCTGACATCAGGTTGGGTATAGAGACCATGGGATTGGATATAAAAAAGAGTAGGTCGTCCGCAAAAGCTGCTATTTAATGGACATGGTGTCACTTAGATGAATTCCCGTTATGTTAGGGTTATCTGTCACCGTGCGGAAGAAGGGTTCCAGGGACAAGATAAATATCAATGGTGACAAGGGACAGCCCTGCCTCGTCCCATTGGTTATTCCAAAGGGAGAGGAGAGCCTGCCATTTACTTTTACTTGGGCCGAGGGTCTGGAGTAGATAGCTTGTACTTGTGTTATACCCATTTATTTTCTTTTTCCAACTTCGTTATTTTTTTTACCTTACACTACCATCCCTATGTAGTAAAAACCTTAGTCATATCCTCTTACCTTACGTACTGTATATACTATTCAGTGTCACATCACTTTTTTTGGCACCTACATCTATCTCACTTTCATCATTTCATCCTCTCACTTCACATATACAATTGTTTATACTTTTAACACTTGTTTTTCAGTGTTTTTTTTTTGTTTTTTCATTTTCTCACTTTTACACTTGTTTTGCCCCATCATCAGTCAATCTCACATCATGCACTTTTAGGGCTCTTTCTCACGGGGCGGATCAGTGATGATCCGCCCCGTGAACACCCGCTTGCTGAGCAGGAAGATGACAGGTCCATCGCTGCACGCTGTGCAGCTACAGACCTGTCAGAGCGCCGCTCTCCCCTATGGGGGGATCGGATGATGACGGACCGTAGTGTCCGTCGTCACCCGATCCGATCCGAAAACGGATGGAAAAGTAGGTTTTTCCTCCGTTACACTTTTCGGATCGGAGCGGGGTCGGATGTCAGCGGACATGTCACCGCTGACATCCGACGCTCCATAGGGATGAATGTATGTCCGTTTTTCATCCGAAAACGGAAGGATGAAAAACGGACATACGGATCCCTCGTGTGAAAGAGGCCTTACTTCACTAATCACATCACTACACCCCATCCCCCACCTAACCTTTCTTCACTGCTAGCCAACCCTTTTTATAACCAATCCAACTAACGAATAAACTACACTACGTCATGTATAACTTAATAAATTTTTCTATAACATGAATCCACTAGTGACCAAATAACAACCAACCTACAGCTGCCAAGCACTTCTATACACTCCTCCAATATTATCTAAACGACTATTTACAAAAAGTCTTTGCATGTCCATCTGCAGATGTTTTACCCCCCCCATCCTCCTCTCCGGGTCCTAGAACGTGGCCCCCTGCAAGCTCGGTGGACTATGCGCCCACCTGGAGGACGCGGGGGGGGATGTGCGGCAGCGATGGGATCTTTGGACAACTACAATCCTGCAATGCTGATTTGTGCGATACATCTTCATGTCTTCATCCACCCATTGGTAACTATACCTCTATGTGTATGGAGATATAATTTTGCTCTCAATTCGAAATGCTAAACTTACATTCTTTATATTGTCCAATGACTTTAATTAGATACTTTGATATTTTAGAATATAAGTCCCCCTGAAGAGACCGAAAAATCGCAAGGGTCGAAATGCATCGGGGTTTTTCATGTGGATACACACGTCGTAAATACAATTGGCAAACTATGCTTGTACATAGGGTGTTCCTTGCTATGAGTGATGTTCCATGTTTGTTTTTGTGTCGCACTACCTATATTGATTTATCATTGTTCATTTGAAATTATCATTGTCTGTTAATAAATGATTTTTTTTTTTTTATATCAACTTCTTTTGTATAAATTCTCTGCTGCTAAAAAACCCCTGGGGAAACTTCTTATTTTTTTGTATACATTTGGGTTATGCAGCTTTGGGGACTCACCAAAGGTTACCAAAGGTCACCAAAGAGCTACCCAGAGTCCCCTTTACAAACAGGGCCCACCCTTCATTATCGATCCACCGGTCGCGCAGTGTCCACGGTGTTGCAGATCGTATCAGTATGCTGACCCCTTTAGACTTAGACTCGGAGGAGCACCCATGGTAGGCAGTCGGGAAGCAGCGATCATGGAGTCTTGGTGTTCTATCGGCTCGAAAATGAGTCTCCTGGAGGAAGCATATGTGTGCTTTTGCATGCCTCAAGTTGGATAACACCATGGAACGCTTCTCCAGGGTGTTAAGTCTCTTCACGTTAATGGACATTAGTCTAAGGTTGTCCGGTGGGCTTATGATGCAATCCGGACTGGAGGGAGGGAGGAGAGGGAGAGAAGAAGAAAAGAAAAAAGGGGGGAGGGGATAGAGGAGTATAGGAGGGAAGTGAGAGGGGGCGCAGAAAGGGGGTAGGATGGGGAGTGGGTAGAGTAGGTCAGAAAATAAAAGAGCGGGTCACTGATATGTCAGTAAACCCAGACAGCTAAGAACGCCAACGGCGTTAGAGAGAAAACAAAATAACTTTTAGACATATCAGTGACTATAATGTGTGAGATTCATAATGAACCCACTTCACCTGCTGAGCACATCCCTCCACGTACGGATGCGTCCAACTCAGGGGGGTCTCAAAGCTAGCCCCCTGCATCTATCTGGTAGGGCATGTGAGCAGCAGGTGGAGGTTAGCTCCCTTTTGAGCAATAGTGAGGCACGACACTTACAGTAACTTGCATGACTTTGGGCATACCTGCGATTTAGGGATCAGAGAATTTATTCAGCAGCATCTTCACCCTTAGTACAAAACTTCCTATTCCTCCAGCCTTGTAAGGACGAACTCCTTGCGCCCAGCCCGGGACCAGCTGCTCCTCCGCAGACACGGAACGTCTCCCAGGGTGGGGTTTCATCGGGAATGCCCGTCTACTACATCAGTAGGGATGAGGAGCTCGCCCTGAACACAGGACAACCCTCCTGGTCCCCTCAACAGTGCTCCGAGAGCCGCAGTGCCGGGCTGCGTGGTCATAATGGAAGAACATTTAATAGGCCCATCACCCTCCCTAGTCCCACGACCCCCCAACCTCCACACCCCGCCCCAACACCAGACCTCCCCAAGACACAGTATGCTAACAATGTTCTGTATATCCATATCTGCACTCTCCAGCTTGGCCGGACCCACCTCATTTTGCTGGGTTAAAGACCGTGGGCAGGATATCTCCTAGTATTTATTATGAAGCCAAATCAGTTATGGGTTTTCAATGTTCATGCTAGTTGAAGGCAGCAAAACAACTATGGATGTCACCCTCCCAGTTTCTTCCGAGGTCACCCTATTATGGGGTGGTAGAGCCGTTTAACACCTGGGAGTGTTCACGTTAAGAAATCCTTGAACAGAGGTAGTCCAAGTTCCTGTGAGAGGCAACATGTCCTAGTCTGGGGGGGAAGAGGGGGAGCCCGTGCCATACGTCCTGTGCTGTCAGGCCTCGGTGCGGAGGGCAGCGGGGGGCAGAAGGGAGGGGTATCCAGGGGCCCAAGCAGAACACAGGGGGAGATATTTATGATAATTCTGAACTGTTTAGTAATGAGTAGTAGGCAGTTACAATCCCGTAGCGCAGTCACCCTAAGCCGCGCGTCACTTACGTGTAAATGTCTTTAGGTCTCATGGCTCCGGATCTCCCCTCCCGATCGGAGTGGGCTCTCTCTGTCTGCGTCTGGAGGATCGGCGAGGGAGACCTACCAGAGCGGTCTGTGGAGCTGAACGGAACTCTCTGCTCAGTAGGGGACTCAGCTAGTCTTGCAGCGGAATTGGTTCCATCCCCAGGAATGCAAATAGATCCGTGAGTTCGGCATGGCGCCGTAAGGTGAAGGATGTGCTCCCTTTCCGGATGGTCAGTTGGATAGGAAATCTCCATCTATATGTCAGCTCAGCTCGGCTTAGTTTCTCCAGTAGGGGGTTCAACATTGCTCTCCTCAGGAGTGTTGTTCGGGATCCGTCCGGGTATACTGAGATTTCTGCCCAGTCGAAGTCCACCGGGCCCTTGAGCCGTGCCGCTCGCATGATTTGTTCCTTGTGGTAGTACTGGTGTAGGCGACAAAGAACATCACGGGGTAATTCCACATTTGCATGTTTAGGGCCGAGTGCCCTGTGACCCTGTCAAACTCCAGAGAAGCAGGACTGTCTCCATCAAGTATTTTGTGTATGATTGCCTTTACTGTCTCTGTTAGGTTTTCCGGGCCAGTCGCTTTGGGTATTCCCCTGAACCGCAGATTTTGGCAGCAGCTCCGGTTCTCCAAATCCTCGATGTGGAGTTGCATCTCTGCCATCTGGTCTTGGTGCTTCTGGTGTGCTTTCTCCAGTTGTGTCACTCGGGTCTCTAGAGCTCCCACCGAGGCTTCTTCTCTGGTCAGCCACTCATCGATCTCATGTATCTCTGAGCGGATCTCCTGGAGGTCACGGTGATGCTGCTCTTCCACTCTGAGTACAAGAGCTTCCATGTCCACTTTGGTGGGGAGAGCCTCCATGTCAGCCTTGCTGGGGAGAGCCCTCAGCAGTGCTCGGATGTCCGAGTCTTCTCCCGTTAGCTGCATGGAGAGTCCAGCTCCCGTCCGGCTGCACAGGGAAGGGTTTAACTGAGCCGAGATCCCCATCAGGGGTTGTGAGCTCGGATGCTGTGAGGATGCCATACCTCCTAGAGATGGAAAGGATGGCCGGGCCTCGTCACGTGCTGTCTCGGTGCGGGCCTCTGGGCCAATTCTGGGCTTTCCTTTAACAAATCAGTTGATCTGAGTAGCTGGAGTCGCCTTAGCAGATCCCTTGTATTTGCCTCTCTTGCTGTAGCTCATGCCCGGGTAAAAAAAGGCTGAATAAGTAGCATAACAGCCTCAGTCAGTGGGTCTGGAGTCGGGAGCTCGAGCACCAAGCGACTTCACTCCGCCATGTCCAAGCCAGGTCCCCCTTGTGTCTTTTTTCAACAAGACTAACTATGTAACTATGTGGTATGGTTTAGTATCACACCGAAAAGGCTTGGTGTGATGTAGCGCCCAATGATGGCTTAGAAGGTAAAGATCTAAATGAAGAGTGGTACAACTTTTTCAATATCAGTGAACAAAAATGTCTAGACCTTATTATTTCTAGGAGAAGAACTAAACTGAAGATTCTAGAAGAGAAAATACGAATGCTGAAAGAACAATTAAGTCCTGTGATTAATACAGCAGAATATAAAGAATAAATGCAGCCAATACAGGCATACAGGAGTACATTAGCAAATTGGATAGAGACACACAAAATAAAAAAAGAAAAAGTACCATAAAGACTCAAATGATTACAAACAAGGCCAGGAAGAAAAGGATGAAGAAATAGTAGATTCTAGAGAGTCATCAGAGGAGAGAGATTTCGAGTTTAATACCCCCACATAAACACCCAAGACACCTGTAATGAGAGAGAATAATAAAACACATAAAAGTCATGGGGAAACACAGATGCGTAATCAAGGGGAAACAGTACTCTTGAGACCAAAACTACCACATAGGGAACCTCCTTACAGAGAACCATATACTCCCATATACAAACTCCCCACTTATAATAGATTTGACCCCATAAGATCATACACCCCATCCCCCAGATCCAGGGGACCATCAACTTACAGACCTTATAGACCCCCAAGAAGTTCAGAATACAATAGGGGGGATTTTTGGGAGAGGGGACATGGAAGGCCTCCGTGGAGGGCAAGTATGGGATACAGAGGGAGAGGAGGTCATTGGAGACCCTCCCCCCAGACCCACAGAGAATAATTGGAAACCCAGAGTAACTTACCAAAATCATTATCAGGGGGTTATGCAAGAGCGGAAGAAAGAACAAATAGAGAGGATGTAGAGGGGAGGAAGAGGAAAAAGAAACAAAGAAACAAAAATACAGGCATATTCAATCTCAGTAATGTCACTTTTACTCAAGAAGAACAGAAGGTGTTGCAATTAAGACTAAAGTATGTCCCACAAAAAATAAAATAAACAAATTTTAAACTTTTGAGGATTTTCATAAATGTATAAGGAAGCTCAATATTAAAAAAACATTTTGCGACTAAAAAGTCAGATAAAATAATAGAAGAATCCCAGTATGAACACAGCGGTCTAAAAAATAACTCCACTTTCAACCCAAAGTCTAGCAATAATCAATCTTTGGATGTATTCAACATGATGGTGGAACAGGAAATGTAAATCATCTATGTAGATCCCATTACAGCAAACAAACAAGTGAAACAAGGTATAGCAGAACTAGTAAAAAAATATATATAATAATAAGACCAACGGACAAAGGGGGATGAATAGTCATCCTTAACAAGGATGACAACATAATGGAATTAAATCAACTCATTGCAGAAGAGGATACATATGAGAAACTAAAAGGAGACCCATTAAACAAGCTTAAGGCTAAGTTAAAGTGTAGGTCCAACCTAACACTAAAATCCCTGCATCTACAGACATCCACACTCTAACACTAACCTATCTATCTCTGCAAAGAAGGAATCAGTACACATACCTTTTTTGAAGCCGATCCGGTCTCCAGCAGCAGAAGCTCTGCAGGACACAGCCGACAATGGCTGTGAAATGAATGGGTAGTGATGTTACCCATAGACTTACTATGGGGCTTCCGTTGTCGGAAGTGTCCTCTGCACCCGCCTCCACAGTGAAGCCGCAGCTGACAGCTCAGCGTGGGAACGGGTCGGATCGGCTTCAGAAAAGGTATGTATACTGATTTCTTCTTTACAGGGCTAGATAGGTTAGTGTTAGATCGTATACTAGAAGCCCCCAAAACCCCAATTATTTATCAAGTCCCTAAAAACCACAAAGATACAAAAAGCCCTCGGGGAAACCAATTATCAATGGAGTGGACTTAGGGTTGGAGAATATTTGGACCATTATCTCCAACCTATAGCTCAGAAATATCCATCTTACATTAAGGACAGCAGAGACTTGATGAATCATATTAAAGAGATACCTATAAACAAGCAATGCATACTAGCAAGTATAGATGTCAACTCTCTGTATACTAATATCAAACAAAAAGATGTCTTGGTGCAATAGAATGGGCTTTAAAGAGAGAGACAAATTTAAATAGTCAGCAAATAGAGTTTACGCTACAGATATTGGAATTAGCAATGAATGGAAATTACTTTTGGCATTCCAAACTATTTTACAAACAAAAAAAGGGCATGGCCATGGGGGTAAAATATGCACCCACAGTAGCAAATGGGAGGCAGCTGCGCACTATATCTAGCTTTGTTGATTGTAAAATCTACTAAGCTAGAAAAAGTTCTGGACGGAGATTTTTTACCTTATTAATATTTGTCTACAACTGCCCCTCCCGGTGTCTCCTGATCTGGCCTTATTGGGCATTCAAGATGACGAGCAGAGACCTAGGTATACAAAACTGCTGATTTCCTACCAGTTTTATTATGCTAAGAAAGAAATTCTTTGCAGGTGGGCCTCTCCCTCCCCCCACTCCTCCCTAGCCTTGTGGCAGTCTGCAATTAATGCGGTACTGCCTATGTATAAGTTGACTTACATTAGCAGAAACTGCCCAAAGTAATATGACAAGATTTGACACCCGTGGCTGTCGCTATGACTGCACGCCATGAGTGCTCCCTATGATTGCTCCCAATGTTCTTCTTTTTGGATAGTTTTCATTATTATCCATGACATGGATCCATGATTTTCTTTCCCTGTTTTCATCTGCTTAGAAATCCTGCTATGCATTTATCTGAATGTGCAACATGCATTATCTGTTTTATGCTATCTGTCGTTATACTGATCTGTTCTGGTTTGATCTTTTCTATTATTGTACCACACATCTGCTCAATAAAAAAATGGGCAGACAGAGGACATTTATAAGAAATTAAGGTCGGAACTTAAGTCATACAAAAGATATATTGATGATGTGTTCCTAATTTGGTAAGGTTTGGAAGCCAAATTAAAAGAATTCATCTATAAAATGAATATAAACAAATTTGACATATCCTTTACAGCTAATTACAATAAGGTCCATATTGGATCGGAATAGTTATATTCCAATTTCCAGTGGTCATCACCCCAAATGGCTAGCCGGAATCCCTAAGGGCCAATTGATGCAGATAAAAAGAAATTGTCATTTAGATAAAGATTATAAAGAACAATCCAACACACTTATTAGAAGGTTCATAGAAAAAGAATATAAAATTCAACACCTACAAAAAAAACTAAGAACAAGTTAAGGACGTGGGAAGAGAGAACTTATTAAAACCCAAACAGAAAAAATAAGGGAGAATTTAAAATTGCATTCTGCTCTGAGCATAATAGGTAATATAAATCAATTGATAAAGTAATTAAGAAACATTCACCTATGTTACAGAGAGATACAGTTTTAGCCAAAACACTCCCTAAACGCCCTAGGTTCATTTATGAATCCCCACCAACATTGAGAGACAAAATTTGTTAAAAGCCTCCCAGACCCACCAAAAAAGATGGTCACTTTTTTAGACCAGGTGGGTTTTTTTAAGTGTGGGAAATGTCTAACTTGCAGAACATGCAAAAAGAATAAGAAAAAGGTGACAGTTTAAATCCAATACCACTGGAGAGATCTATGAGATCACTAGATTCAGTAGTAGTAGTAGTACACATGTCACATATCTACTGGAATGTGAGTGTGGGCTACAGTACATAGGTAGGACCCCAAGAGAATTATGAGTCAGACTGAGGAAGCACATCAACAATATGAAAAAAGGGTTCCATCATCATAGCCTGTCAGACCAATTCAGAAGGAACCATAATAGAGATCCCACACAACTATACTTTTGTGGTATAGACAGAATAGAAAAGCACTGGCAAGGTACAAATATGAGAAAAGAGATTTTACAAAATGGAACAAAGTGGATTTACCAGTTATGTACAATGGTGCCTTCAGGACTCAATGTGGACATTGACATTAATTGTTTTATCACAAACCATTGATTAACAATTATTAAATGTTAATTATTAGCTAAACGTTTCCATGTTAACTTTAGCATTAGCATACTAAGGGTATAATACGTGGTAATATATATATATATACCCTGTTTCCCCGAAAATAAGACCTAGCGCGATTGCCGGTAATGGCTGCAATATAAGCCCTACCCCCAAAATAAGCCCTAGTTAAAATCCTTGTAGGGCTTATTTTCTGGGAAACAGGGTAGGGCTTATTTGGGGGGGTAGGGCTTATATTGCAGCCATCACTGACAATCACACTAGGTCTTATTTTCGGGGAAACAGAGTATATATATATATATATAGATATATATATATATATATATATATATCTATATATATATATATATATATATCTATATATATCTATATAGATATATATATCTATATAGATATAGATATATATACAGTATTTTATTGACAGAAGCATATTAAACTATTTATTTTAAATGATTAATTTTAATTCTTATTTCAATTTTCAGTTTTTAACATAGAATTATAATGTCAAAATTGTTTGCACAATGGGTTAATATACTATTTGATTAGTTGTATAAACGGGCAGAGTATAATATTTATGTAATAGGGTGTACCATTATGGCAACAGCAATGTTAAATATCTGCTTCACGACCACCCACTGCAAATATAATGTGGGCAGTTGTTCTGCGCCAGATCACGTGCCTAGTACTAAACAAATTTAATAATTTGTAAATATCCATATTAACGAAAACCCGTTTAACGAATTTTTCCGAATATTCATAAATTTGAATATTCGAAAATGTATACATTGGAAAATTTGTACATTCGCACATTCGTAAATTCATAGATTCGCACATTTGTAAATTCATGAATTTGAAAATTTCAGAAATCTGAAATAATAATTATCTAATAATAACTTAACTATTACTAACTATTAAATTCTAGGTATTGGAATTTCTTTTCAAATTTGGCTGTTAGTGAATGTAACGAATACAAATTTATCCAAAGTTACGAATTATCCGAAATATACGAATGCCCTATCTAAACGAATGGAATGTAATGAATTAATAATAATAAATAACAACAATAATAATAAAAACGTATTATTATTATAATTTATTATTAATTTCTCCGTTCCATTTGTTTAGATGCAGCATTCAGATAATTCGTAATTTTGGATAAATTCGTATTTGTTAAATTCACTAACAGCTAAATTTTAAAGGAAATTCCAATACCTATCATTTAATAATTAGTTATTATTTCAGATTTTTGAATTTTCGGATTTTCAAATTTAGAATTTCCAAATTTCTTAAACGAATGTACGAATTTGCAAATTTACGAATGTATGAACTTACAAATGTAAGAATTTACGAATTGTGATCATAATGAATGACCCGAAAAAAAAAAAAAAAAAACATAAAACAAATGAAACGAAAACTAACAAATTTTTTGGCAGTGCACATGTCTACCTAGTACATGATCTGACACTTCTGGGTCTGAGGCACATATGCACGCCATCAGTGGCCCGCTCCCACTGTGATCTCACTCGATGTCCACGGCACCTGCCAATTGTTCAGTACACAGGCAGAATGGTGATCTGCCTATGTAAACAAGGCAGATCGCCATTCTCTCAGTAGGGAAGGCATTGTGCCTGTGTTCCTGTCATTAGTACAGTGACGGTGCATTATTTTTAGCACTGATCACTGTATTAGTGTCACTCGGTCCTCAAAAAGTGTCAAAAGTGTCAGTTAGTGTCGGATTTGTCGGCCGCAATATAGCAGTTCCACTATAAGTTGCTGATCGCCACCATTACTAGTAAAAAACTAAATAAAAATATCCCATAGTTTGTAGACACTATAACATTTGCGCAAACAAATCAATATACGCTTATTAGGAAATTCGATTTTTAAAATTTTTTTTTATTGGATAGGTTTTATAGCAGAAAGTAAAAACTAAATTTTTTTTTCAAAATTGTCAGTTTTTTTTGTTGCGCAAAACTAAAAACCGCAGAGGTGCTCAAATACCACCAAAAGAAAGCTCTCTTGGTGGGGAAAATAAACCCATACATTTTATTTGGGTACAGTGTCACATGACCGTGCAAATGTCAGTTAAAGTAACACAGTGCTGTATCGCAAAAAATGGCCCGGTCTTGAAGGGGGTAAATCTTCCAGAGCTGAAGTGGATATAGGAGTATTGTTAGGGGGGTACCAAGACCGCGAATCTCCAATATTACCACATCCCAAAGATGCTCTATTGGATTTAGATCTGGTGACTGTGGAGGCCATTGGAGTACAGTGACCTCATTGTCAAGAAACCAGAGTGGTGAGATAATTGGAGCTTTGTGACATGGTGCATTATTATCCTGCTGGAAGGAGCCATCAGAAGATGTGTACACTGTAGTCATAAAGGGATGGACATGGTCAGCAACAATACTCAGGTAGGCCGTGGTGTTTAAATGATGTTCAATTGGTACTAAGGGGCCCAGAGTGTGCCAAGATGATATCCCCCACACCATTACACCACCAGCCTGAACCATTGATACCAGGCAGTATGGATCCATGTTTTCATGTTGTTTACATTAAATTCTGACCCCACCATCTGAATGTTGCAGCTGAAATCGAGACTGATCAGACCAGGCAACAGTTTTTCAATCTTCTATTGTCCAATTATGGTGATCCTGTGTGAATTGTAGCCTCAGTTTCCTGTTCTTAGCTGACGGGAGTGGCACTCGATGTGGTCTTCTGCTGCTGTATTTCATCTGCTTCAAGGTTCGATGTGTTGTGCGCTCAGAGATGGTATTCTCCATACTTTGGTTGTAATGAGTGGTTATTTGAGTTACTGTTGCCTTTCTATCATCTGGAGCCAGTCTGCCCATTCTCCTGACCTCTGAAATCAACAAGGCAAAATCCCAGTAGATCAGCATTTTTTGAAATACTCAGACCACCTCGTCTGGCCCCAACAACCATGCCACGTTCAAAGTCACTTAAAGAGGTTGTAAACCGCTGAAAAAAATCCCCCCCCCCAAAATAAAAACCTGCAAGACAAGGGCATAATGAGCTAATATGCATCGCGTACTAGCTCATTATGAAATACTTACCTTAAAACAAAGCTGTTGCAGCGGTCCCCGCACACCGCTGTCATGGCCGACATCTTTCCTGTCGCTTCTTCTAGGATAGTGGGCTCCGGCGCTGTGATTGGCCAGAGCCGCGATGATGTCACTCCGTTCACGACACGGGCTCGGAAGGAACGCCACCCGTGGGCCATTCCTTCAGAGCACATGCGCCAGTGATGTCACTGGCTCATGCACTGGAAATATCTCCTAAACTGTACTAATTTAGGAGATATTTTCAATACCTATAGGTAAGCCTTATAATAGGTTTGCAGGTTGCAGAGGAAGTTTACTTCCTCTTTAAATCCCCTTTTCTTCCACATTCTGATACTCAGTTTGAACTTCAGCAAGTCGTCTTCACCACATCTAGATGCCTAAATGCATTTGCTGCCATGTGATTGGCTGGTTAGAAATTTGTGTTACCAAGTAATCCAACAGGTTTACCTAAAAAAGTGGCAGATAGTGTATATCTATGGACTTTAAGAACTGTGATTAGCATTGGTGCACTAAGAATAATTTAATTTTTCACCTATTTACTTGTTCATAGTATCACATTAGGATATGAGATGTATATTTACATGTATTTGATTCAAGAGGTTTGTTTATAAGAGCACAGGAATTTATGCACCTTATGTACTTGTATTTATGAATTTTGGTATGTTCTGTTGTATTTATAAGAGCACATGTATTTTGTATGCAATTATTTTGCATGCGCTGTGGTGTTAAAGTTTGCATAATAAGGATTTTCTTAACCACTTACCACCCAAGCCAATTCTGGCATTCCTCTTCTACATGTAAAAATCATCTTTTTTTTTTTTTGCTCGAAAATTACTCAGAACCCCTAAACATATTATATATATATATATATATATATATATATATATATATATATGTGTGTGTGTGTTAGCAGAATAAAATGGCGGTCATTGCAATTTTTTATGTCACACCGCCGGTATTTTCGCAGCAATTTTTCAAATGTGATTTTTTTGGGAAAAAAAAAACACATTCATGAATTTAAAAAAAAAAAAAAAAAACACAACATTTTAACATATTTTTTATCAGAGACCATAGAGAATAAAATGGCGATTTTTGCAATATTTTATGTCACATCGTATTTGCGCAGTGGTCTTACGAACTCAATTTGTTTGAAAAAATGCACTTTTTTTAATTAAACAAAAAGAAAACAGTAAAGTTACCCCAATTTTTTTGTATATTGTGATGTTACGCCAAGTAAATAAATAACAAACATGTCGTGCTTTAAATTTGCGCACACCCGTGGAATGGCACCAAACTGTAGTACTTGAAAATCTCCATAGGTGGCGCTTTAAAAATGTGTACAGTTTACCAGTTTAGAGTTACAGAGGAGGCCTAGTGCTGATTTTTGCACTTACTCTAACGATCATGGCGATACCTCACATGTGTGTTTTGAATGCCGTTTACATATGCGGGCGCAACCTACATTTGCTTTCAGTTCTGCGTATTTATTTTTTTATTTTTACACTTTCCCTTTAATTTCTTATTTTTTGGGCACTTTTATTCCTATTACAAGGAATGCAAACATCCCTTGTAATAGGATTCGGGCATGACAGGTCCTCTTTACGGAGAGAGATCTGGGGTCTATAAGTTCCCAGATCTCTCCTCTAGGCTGGAAAGCCTGAGATCTACAGAAAAATAAATCAATCTCAGGCTTTCCAGCATAAAAGCATGGTGTTCCGTCAGAGTCGGCGACCCGTCAGATTAGGTAACGGAACATCTTACACCCAGCTATATCTTGAATTTCGCAGTAATTTTAGCAATAAAGTGAACATATATAAATAAATATAGTGTATTGACGTCTGTGATTTTATTTTGTAATTAGAGCTGGAGGCTCTAAATTGCTTCAAAAAGGGTGGGGCGCAGAGCACAGCGTCCTGAGCCCACCCACTTGTGACTTTAGCGAATGTTGATTTGATGTTGATCCAGGTTGCAGGCAGCCTCCTTGGCTTCTCTTACCAGCCAATCCAGTCTTCCTGTCCTGATTGGCCGGGAGGAGAAGCCAAGGAAGTCGCCCATGACCTGGATGGGGTAAGTGCGGGTCTGGCGGGCTTGCGAGTGGGGGCACAAGCCACCAATGGTCATAAGTGAAGTCGCTTCCGACCTCTGAGGGTCATAGAGCTGACCGGGGACCATCTGGTCCCCGGTCAACTCTATGGTAAACAGCCGCCGCCGGCAGATTCAATCTCCGGCTCCCTGATCGCATGGGAGAGACCGGGAAAGCACCAGAGAAGCATGGGAGGGCAGCGGGAGGAGGGGGGTGTCCCCTCTAGCCGCCTGTAAAAGCAATCCAGCAGCTAAACAGCCACTATGATGGCTTTTACCTTGTAGAGAATCGCCTGCTGAAAGAAAAGATATCTGGATGATGCCTGTAGCTGCACCATCATTCAGATATCTCTCCACTTCAAGCCCCCGACATCATATGACGTCAGCCTGGGGGTGGTGGTTAACCTATATTACAGCAGCAGCCCTAGAACTCACTATTTGGGTTCAGAGTATAAAATAAGGTCTGTAATGAAAAATGGCAACTTTTTTTTTCAATTGTTATTATCACGTCGATGAGGGTATAACAGGAAAGGCAAAACTTAAAGAGGAACTGCGGTCTGCTCACATAATTTGTAATAAAAACATCTTTGCCATTCTGAAGCTTCCCTCCAACCACTTTGCATATTATTTTATATATACTGTGATTCTGTACTTGCCAAATATGCTTTAGAAATCCCCCTCCACCGAGTCTGGCTGCAATCATTTTAACTGTGGGCAACTGAAGCTGCTGCCTGTTCACTTCCTGGATTTACACAAAGGGACACCTCCAGCTCTGCAGCTCTCATTGGCCCTCTTATGACTCACCCCCCCCCCCCCCTCTCTTCCTGGCAAACTCTGACAAGAGTGAGGGGGAGAGCTGTGCATGATGTCATAAGCCTAGGCTAATGACCAGACAAGAAACAGGAAGTGGGTTGTATAAGGTATTTATGTATAATGTTTTACTATCCAAAGTTAAAACAACAACAAGGGCAGAAGATTTAATAGATGGAAAGATGAAAAAAATGTCTGAAGGTCCGCTTTAAGCAGATTAAACTTCAACTTTCATTTTCTATGTTAGATTCACTTTAAGCGTCTTGCCCATTGGAAGCAGGCGATAATCCCAAACAATTACACACCGCCGTCTTTCAAACGCCTCCCTACGAACCGACAGAGGTGAAAAACATAATTAAAATCCTCCAACAATGACAAAATCACCTGCGGGGCTTCAAGATCCGTCTACTGTTTCTTAATCTTTTCTTTTATACCAGACCTGGGAGAAATTTCATTTTCATCATCTCTTAATATTTATCTTGATGTTCAGCGGGGAGGCGTCTGACTCCCGCTCTTCTCTCACAGCTGGCGACGTATTTACCGAGCTCCGAGAGCAAGCAAGATAATATTTTCATCCTTTTCCCCTATGACTTGAACCGTCAGCAGGCTGTGCCCAGGCAATGTCTGCGCCGTATAGAAACAAGACGGATCAAGGTTCCAAAGGACTAACATTTCCCCCATTATCCTGATAAAAAAAAAATAATATTTGGGGTAGATGTAAACCCTGGCTGGAAGATATTTAGTTTGATAAAGCACTGTAATTCAGAAACAACTGTCACTTTTATTTAACCCTTGTACGTCACCTCCCGGTGGCCAGGGCCGGATTTACATTTTAGGAGCCTATAGGCAGAGAATTCCATAAAAAATAAAAAATAAAAAAATAAAAAGTAAGACTGACTTTTTTTTCTTGATAAAATATTTTTATATAAATATTTTTGTATGTGTAAAGAATGCTGCAAACTTTGATGTAAGGGGGGCTCTGGTCACCTGAGCCCCCCCCCTTACACAAGAGTCCCCAGAGTTCCCCTTACATCAGAGTTCTAAGAGTTCTCCTTTACATCAAGACCTGCAGGGTTCTCCCTTACACAAGAGTCCCCAGAGTTCCCCTTACATCAGAGTCCTCAGAGTTCCCCTTACATCAGAGTTCTCCTTTAACATCAAAACCTGCAGAGTTCTCCCTTACACAAGAGTCCCCAGAGTTCCCCTTACATCAGAATGCTCAGAGTTCTCCTTTACATCAAGACCTGCAGGGTTCTCCCTTACACAAGAGTCCCCAGAGTTCCCCTTACATCAGAGTGCTAAGAGTTTTCCTTTACATCAAAACCTGCAGGGTTCTACCTTACACAAGAGTCCCCAGAGTTCCCCTTACATCAGAGTCCTCAGAGTTCCCCTTACATCAGAGTTCTCCTTTAACATCAAAACCTGCAGAGTTCTCCCTTACACAAGAGTCCCCAGAGTTCCCCTTACATCAGAATGCTCAGAGTTCTCCTTTACATCAAGACCTGCAGGGTTCTCCCTTACACAAGAGTCCCCAGAGTTCCCCTTACATCAGAGTGCTAAGAGTTCTCCTTTACATCAAGACCTGCAGGGTTCTCCCTAACACAAGAGTCCCCAGAGTTCCCCTTATATCAGAGTCCTCAGAGTTCCCCTTACATCAGAGTTCTCCTTTAACATCAAAACCTGCAGAGTTCTCCCTTACACAAGAGTCCCCAGAGTTCCCCTTACATCAGAGTGTTCAGAGTTCTCCTTTACATCAAGACCTGCAGGGTTCTCCCTTACACAAGAGTCCCCAGAGTTCCCCTTACATCAGAGTGCTCAGAGTTCTCCTTTACATCAAGACCTGCAGGGTTCTCCCTTACACAAGAGTCCCCAGAGTTCCCCTTACATCAGAGTCCTCAGAGTTCTCCTTACATCAGAGTCCTCAGAGTTCTCCTTTACATCAAAACCTGAAGGGTTCTCCCTTACACAAGAGTCCCCAGAGTTTCCCTTACATCACAGTCCCCAGAATTCTACTTTACATCAGAATCTGGAGGGTTCTTACAGTGCAAGAGGGACCTTTGTGGACCCTGATGTAAAGGGGATCTGTGATGTAAGGGGAACACTGCGGGACATGATGTAAAGGGGAACTCTGATGTAAGGTGGTCTCTGGTCACCAACCCCCCCCCCTCACGAGAATCCCCAGAGTTCCCCTTACATTAGAGTCCTCAGAGTTCTCATTTACATCAGAATCTGCAAGGTTCCCCCTTACAGTGCAAGAGGGACCTTTGCGGACCCTGATGTAAAGGGGAACTCTGATGTAAGGGGAACACTGCGGACCATGATGTAAAGGGGAGCTCTGATATAAGGTGGTCTCTGGTCACCAAACCCCCCCCCTTCACAAGAATCCCCTGAGCTCCCCTTACATCAGAGTCCTCATAGTTCTCATTTACATCAGAATCTGCAGGGTTCCCCTTTATAGTGCAAGGGGGACCGCTGCGGATCCTGATGTAAAGGGGAACTCTGATGTAAGGGGAATACTGCGGAACGTGATGTAAAGGGGAACTCTGATGTAAGGTGGTCTCTGGTCACCAACCCCCCCCCTCCTTTCACAAGAATCCCCAGAGTTTCCCTTACATCAGAGTCCTCAGAGTTCTCATTTACATCAGAATCTGCAGGATTCCCCCTCATAGTGCAAGGGGGATCGCTGCGGACCCTGATGTAAAGAGGAACTCTGATGTAAGGGGAATACTGCGGAATGTGATGTAAAGGGGAACTCTGATGTAAGGGGAACACTGCGGAACGTGATGTAAAGGGGAACTCTGATGTAAGGTGGTCTCTGGTCACCAAACCCCCCTTCACAAGAATCCCCAGAGTTCCCCTTACATCAGAGTCCTCAGAGCTCTCATTTACATCAGAATCTGCAGGGTTCCCCCTTACAGTGCAATTGGGACCGCTGCGGACCCTGATGTAAAGGGAACTCTGATGTAAGGGGAAGACTGTGGAACGTAATGTAAAGGGGAACTCTGATGTAAGGTGGTCTCTGGTCACCAAACCCCTCCCCCCTTTCACAAGAATCCCCAGAGTTTCCCTTACATCAGAGTCCTCAGAGTTCTCCTTTACATCAAAACCTGCAGAGTCCCTTACACAAGAGTCCCCAGATGTCCCCTTACATCAGAGTCCTCAGAGTTCTCATTTACATCAGAATCTGCAGAGTTCCCCCTTACAGTGCAAGGGGGACCCCTGCGAACCCTGATGTAAAGGGGAACTCTGATGTAAGGTGAACACTGCGGATGTAAAAGAGAACTCTGATGTAAGGTGATCTCTGGTCACCAAAGGCCCCCCCCTCTTACATTACAGTCAGCAGCGTTCTCTGGATTTACATCTCTAGAGCCTAGAGGCAGAGAATTCTGAAGCGCAGACTTTTTATCTTTATAAAATAATTTTATATAAATATTTTTGTATGTGTAAAGGGGAATGCTGTGGACTTTGATTTAAAGGGGAATTCTGATGTAAGGGGGTCTCCACCCCCCCTTACATCAAAGTCCTCAGAGTTCTCCTTTACATCAGAATCTGAAGGGTTTCCCCTTACAGTGCAAGGGGGACCTCTACGGGCTCTGATGTAAAGGGGAACCCTGATGTAAGGTGGTCTCTGGTCACCAAAGCCCCCCCTCCTTACATCAGAGTCAGCAGCATTCCCCTTTACATCAAGGTCCACAGTGTTCCCTCTTACATCTGAGTTCCCTTTTACCTCAGGGTCCACAGAGGTCCTTTACCTCAGGGTCCGCAGAGGTCCTTTACCTCAGGGTCTGCAGAGGTCCTTTACCTCAGGGTCCACAGAGGTCCTTTACCTCA
This sequence comes from Aquarana catesbeiana, assembly GCF_042186555.1. NCBI lineage: Eukaryota > Metazoa > Chordata > Amphibia > Anura > Ranidae > Aquarana > Aquarana catesbeiana. The sequence continues at coordinate 15,963,458 of NC_133327.1, forward strand.
GGGTCTGCAGAGGTCCTTTACTTCAGGGTCTGCAGAGGTCCTTTACCTCAGGGTCTGCAGAGGTCCTTTACCTCAGGGTCCACAGAGGTCCTTTACCTCAGGGTCTGCAGAGGTCCTTTACTTCAGGGTCTGCAGAGGTCCTTTACCTCAGGGTCTGCAGAGGTCCTTTACCTCAGGGTCTGCAGAGGTCCTTTACCTCAGGGTCCACAGAGGTCCTTTACCTCAGGGTCTGCAGAGGTCCTTTACTTCAGGGTCTGCAGAGGTCCTTTACCTCAGGGTCTGCAGAGGTCCTTTACCTCAGGGTCTGCAGAGGTCCTTTACCTCAGGGTCTGCAGAGGTCCCTTTGCACTGGGGGGGGGGGGGGGCTCTGGTGACCACAGACTCCCTCACATCTCTGTGGAAGGGGTGATGTTGCATTGTGTACACAGTGACCTGTTCACTGAAGTTCACAGCAAGCAACTCAGCTGTCCATGACAGACCATGATTTCAGGGACTCCTCTAGGAGTGGGGACAGCTATCAAAAAAAGAAAACTGACTAAAACTAATACAGACGGGCTAGAAAATTACATAGAACCCCCAAACATTGTATCTTTTGTGAAAGCAGAGCCCCAAGAAAACAAAATGACGGCAGTTGCAATGTTTTATGTCACACCATATTTGCACAGTTTTTGTAAATGCGAATTTTCAGGAAAATAATACTCTTAAAGAGGATTTAAAAGCAGAAGGTTTTTTATTTCGGTTGTTTTGCAGGCTGGCTGGCAAGTGTGCTGGAAAACCTTTTCTTTGTTTGCGATGTGCTTTGCCCTTCCATGTGCACCTTGCTGGAAAGACTAGTTTTAGGTTAGGGACTGAATGGATGCCTTCGCCGCCATTGTGATTTTGGTGGGCGTCACGTGCGACCCTGTGCCCTTTAGGAGGGGTGGGCTCCCTCCAGGCACACCTGCCCTTAACCTATCCATTGTTATACGTGCTAACGCATATATTTGCAAATGTGTGCAAACAAAACTTTTTAGACGGGGTCAATGTGGTTGTTTTGCAAACTGGCTGGTAAGTGTGCTGGGAAATCTTTTCATTTGCATTGCTCTTCCATGTGCACCTTGCTAAAAAAGCCAGTTATAGGTTGAGGTGGTTGCCTTTTTTTTTTTTTTTTTACCCTAAAGCATTCTCAGGTTGTAAACCTTCAATTATTTTTATATATATATAAAAATAACAAACATGCCTATACTTACCTGCTCAGTGCAATCGTTTTGCACAGAGCAGTCCCCCCCTCCTGTTCTTCTGGGGTCCCTTGTCAGTGCTCCAGGCTGCTCCTCTTCATCGGAGGTCCCTACAGAAAAGCGCTTTCCCTGGGGGGGCACCCGTGCAGACTCGCTCCTGAGTCCCACTGCTGCGTCCATTGACACAGACATATCACAGGCTTTGATTGACAGCAGTGGGAGCCACATGTCAAACGGTCTACAAGAGGGGGGGGGAGTACCCATCGCACCCTGCTCCAACGGGAGGTGTGGTGGATACACACGTTAAATACCAGGATGCCGTTGGGTATGAACAATAGGAGGGATGTTAGCCTGTTTTTGAAATAAGGATCTGACGCATAGCAATTAATGATTTTTTATTTTATTGTATATCTTACACTGTTGTACCAGTGGGACTTCAATGGTTAACATTTCGCGTTTCCTGTTGAAAGCCCTTGTTTTGTGTGTGTTTGTTTGTCCCAGGTCTGGTCATCTCCACCTGTACCCAATTAATGGGTTTATTTTTTAATTAAGTAAATTTTGCCTTTTATACCTCACAAGGACTGTTTCCTTATATATACCTGTTTTTAATGTCATATTTTTATGCTTTTGATGAAGGCCTAAGGACGAAACGCGTCAGTTTTTTGGATGATGTTTCTGCTGTAATGCTTCAATAAATATTTTCTATGGAGAAGCTGTCGAGTTGCCGGCCTGTACTTTCTATGGATTTTTTGTGAGCTCAATTAGCCAGAGCACCGACTACTCTACACACCAACTATACTACCGTATATACTCAAGTATAAGCCGAGTTTTTCAGCACATTGTTTTGTGCTGAAAATGCCCCCTCGGCTTCCAGTTAAGCACTTTTCTGCAGCAGAGAATGACATTTTCCGAACCGACTTTGGGGCCCCATATCTCGAGGGCCACTTGGTGCTAGGAACCCCTAGATATGTTGTAGTGGTAGGTCCACTGGGTTTGCACACCAAATTTGGGGTTCCTAGCACCAAGTGACCCCGAGATACGGGGCCCCAAAGTTGGCCAACTGTGTCCATCTGCAGCAATGTCATTTTGGGATCCTTTGGGTGAATGTTGGCTGAAGCTAGGGAGCATCTAGGAACCCTTAACTACCGAGTTTGAAGTTCGGGGGACCTATGGCTGCAAATGGGCACAGTGAGGCTGCAAATGGGCATTGTTGACCCTCTTTTCCACTTACAGTAGCTGTGCATTTCTCACCCTAGGCTTATACCTAAGTCAATAAGTTTTCCCAGTTTTTTGTGGTAAAATTAGGTGCCTCGGCTTATATTCGGGTCGGCTTATACTCGAGTATATTACGTATATAGTGGTAGAGCTTGGGTGAGTTTTCCTCAAAGTGGGAGCCAATGTCTCCTGCTGCTATTAATCTGTCCAATGAGGAGACAGTGGATGGAGCCGCTGCGCTCGTGCACATCACTGGATCAGATCGGGCTCAGGTAAGAAAAAGGGGGGTCTAGGGGGGAGCTGCAGCACCGAAGGTTTTTCCCCTCTAATGCATTGAGACTTCATAACCACTTTAACCACTTCAGCCCTGGAAGATTTTACCCCCTTCCTGACCAGAGCATTTTTTGCGATTCGGCACTACGTAGCTTTAACTGACAATTACGCGGTCGTGCAACGTTGTACACAATCGAAATTGACGTACTTTCCCACAAATAGAGCTTTCTTTTGGTGGTATTTGATCACCTCTGCGTTTTTTATTTTTTGCGCTATAAACAAAAGAAAAAGCCACAGTTTTGAAAAAAAAGCAATATTTTTGATCTGCGATTTTTATTGGAACTGCGACATTGCGGAGGACAGAACCGTCACTTTTGACACTGTTTTGGGACCATTGTCATTTATACAGCGATCAGAGCTAAAAATAGCCACTGATTACTGTGTAAATGTCACTGGCAGGGAAGGTGGTTAAACACTAAGGGGCAACCAAGGGGCTAAATGTGTTCCCTCAGCTTGTTCTAACTGTAGGGGGATGGGCTACCTAGGACATGACAGAGATCACTGCTCCCGATGACAGGGAGCAGTAGATTCCTGTCATGTCACTAGGCAGAACAAGAAAATGCCTTGTTTACATCGGCATTTCCCCGTTTTGTCCTTGTCGCGATCGCGGGCCACCGGTGGACATCAGGTCCGTGGGACCCGCGGGCACGCTCCTGCAGCGGGCGCGCGTGCCGCTAGCCCGGGATTACAAAAGGACGCACCCATGCCTTTCTGCCAACGTACATCGGCGTGCGGCGGTCGGGAAGTTGTTAAGGTAAAAAACCTTCTGTATTGAGACCCCCCCCCCAAATACTTACCTGAACCTAATCCCGATCCAGCGCTGTGTATGAGAGCAGCAGCTCCCTTGGCTCTCTCTCTCCTCACTGGACAGAGAGGCAGCAGCAAGAGCCATTGGCTCCTGCTGTGGTCAATCACAGCCAGTGAGCAGAGAGCGGTGGGGTATGACACGCTTTGTGGATCAATGGACTCACAGAATGTGGCTCGGGAGCGAGCCCGCACAAGTACCCTCATAGAAAGCGGATTGCTACAGGGTGCACTGAACAGGGGAAAGGAGCGGGGGACCCAAGAAGAGAAGTAGCGGCCCTGCTTTGGACAAAACCAGCAAGTAAGAACCCGCCCTGAAATTTTCGAGTGGGGACACTAGTTCTGAGGGCCTGAGGTGGGGGGGCAATGGATTCCCTTAATTTGCATAGATTTCCGCTCACTTCCTGTTTAGCTATGGGGCAGGAAGTGAAGGGAATTCTCTGCAATGGGACAGGGATGGTAAAAAATAAACTGACCCTCCCTTATTCTATCCAAAATGAAAAAAAAAAGTGTTGCCTATGGTTCTACTTTAAGCACAAATTTCTGATAATTTTAGAGAGAGGACTAAGAAGACATAACCATGCCAATGGTGCAGCAGAAAACATATAGCACAGTGAGGAAGATTTGTTGTCCAGGATGAGAGGACAGTCAAAATTAGAAGCGACTAATTTGCCTCTCAGCCCAGTCCGCCCCATAAGACTGGAGCTACACTAACAGTGTAACACAAGCCGGTGGGGACTCTTTCCGTTCTGCCCCCCCCCTGCAAAGTGCTGCCCTAGACCTGGGCCTTGTCAGCCTAGGCCAGGATACAGCGTTGGCTGAGCCACCTAAAATGCTGGACAGCATCTTGTCTGATTCTTAGATAATTTGCCTTGTTTCTGTTAAACTTTGAACTCCTTGCTCCTCCCATGAACTTCTTATTTAAAGTGATTGTAAAGGATCATTTTTATTTTTTTAAATAACAAACATATTATACTTACCTCCACTGTGCAGATCGTTTTGCACAGAGAGGCCCTGAACATCCTCTTCTGGGGTCCCCCGGCGGCTCTCGCAGCTCCTTCTCACATCAGATAACCCCCTAGGAGAAGCGCTCTCCCGGGGGGGGTTACCTTGCGGGCGCGCTCCCGAGTCCAGCATTTGCATCCATAGACACGAATGGCGGCCCCCGTGTCATTGAATTTGATTGACAGCAGTGGGAGCCAATGGCTGCACTGCTATCAATCTATCTAATCAAGAGCCGGGACCTCATGGAGAGAAAGGCAGTACATCCCTGATGAAGGGGCTCACGTAAGTAAAACGGAGGGGGGGGGGGGGCAGTGACTGCCAGGTCAGCATAGGATGCATTAAGGTGATAGGATGCATTAAGGTGATAGGATGCATTAACCCCTTTAAGCTATGAGGTGAGGGGAGGAAAGCAAGGGTAAAATGAGGGAAGAGGAGGTGGGAGAAGAGCATAGAGGGAATGGGGAAAGGAGAAGAGGAGGAAAGTATAGGCAAGATGAGGCAACTCAATGGGAGAGGAGAAGAGGAGGAAATTAAAGGCAAGATAAGGGAAGATGGAGAGCAGAAGAGAGGAGAGGAGGAGAAAAGTAAAGGCAAGATGAGAGAAGATGAAGGAAGAGAGGAGAGGAGAGGAGGAAAGTAAAGGCAAGATGAGAAAAGATGAAGGAGGAGAGGAGAAGAAGCAGAAAGTAAAGGCAAGATGGGGAAGAAGAAAGTGGAGAGGAGAGGAGAGGAGAGGAGAGGAGAGGAGAGGAGAGGAGGAAAGTAAAGGCAAGATGAGGCAAATCAATGAGAGAGGAGAAGAGGAGGAAAATAAAGGCAAGATGAGGAAAGATGGAGAGGAGAAGAGAGGAGAGGAGAAGGGAAGAGAGGAGGAAAAAAGTAAAGGCAAAATGAGAGAAGATGAAGGGAGAGAGGAGGAGAAAAGTAAAGGCAAGATGAGAGAAGATGAAGGGAGAGAGGAGAGGGGGAGAAAAGTAAAGGCAAGATGAGAGAAGATGAAAGGAGAGAGGAGAGGAGGAGAAAAGTAAAGGCAAGAAGAGGAAAGATGAAGGAGGAGAGGAGAAGAAGCAGAAAGTAAAGGCAAGATGAGGGAAGAAGAAGGTGGAAAGGAGAGGAGAGGAGAGGAGAGGCGGAAAGTAAAGGCAGGATGTGAAAAGATGAAGGAGGAGAGGAGGCAGAAAGTAAAGGCAAGATGAAGCAAGTCAATGGGAGAGGAGAAGAGGAGGAAAGTAAAGGCAAGATGAGGCAAGTCAATGGGAGAGAAGAGGAGAAAAGTAAAGGCAAGATGAGGAAAGATGAAGGAGGAGAGGAGGGAAGTAGGGCAGGATGAGGGAAGATGGAGAGGAGAGGAGACTAGGGGAGAGGGAGGAGAGGAGGAGAAAAGTAAAGGCAAGATGAGAGAAGATGAAGGGAGAGACGAGAGGAGAGGAGGACAGTAAAGGCAAGATGAGGAAAAACGAAGGAGAAAAGGAGAGGAGAAGAGGCAGAAAGTAAAGGCAAGATGAGGGAAGACAAAGGAGGAGAGAAGAGGAGGAGGATAGTAAAGGCAAGATGAGGCAAGGCAAAGAAGAAGAGGAGAGGAGAAGAGGAGGAAAGTAAAGGCAAAATGAGGAAAGATGAAGGAGAGGAGAAAAAGAGGAAAGTAAAGGCAAGATGAGGGAAGACGAAGGAGGAGAGAAAGGGAGAGGAAGGGAGAAGAGGAGGAAAGTACTGTAAAGGCAAGATGAGGGAAGACAAAGGAGGAGAGGAGAAGAGGAAGAAAGTAAAGGGAAAATAAACGAGGAGAGGAGAAGAGGAAGACAGTTAAGACAAGATAAGGGAAGACGAAGGAGGAGAGGAGAAGAGGAAGACAGTAAAGGCAAGATAAGGGAAGATGAAGGAGGAGAGGAGATCGAAGACAAGATGAGGGAAGACGAAGGAGGAGAGAAAGGGAGAGGAAAGGAGAAGAGGAAGAAAGTACTGTAAAGGCAAGATGAGGGAAGACAAAGGAGGAGAGGAGAAGAGGAAGAAAGTAAAGGGAAAATGAACGAGGAGAGGAGAGGAGAAGAGGAAGACAGTAAAGGCAAGATGAGGGAAGACGAAGGAGGAGAGGAGAAGAGGAAGACAGTAAAGGCAAGATAAGGGAAGATGAAGGAGGAGAGGAGATCAAAGACAAGATGAGGGAAGTTGAAGGAGGAGAGTGGATGCAAGGTGAGGGAAAGAGGGAAATGGAAGGTGAGGGGACGACAGGGTAGTAGAAGGAAAAGGATGGGGTAAGAGGGGAGAAGGGTCAGAAGAGTGGAGGTGAGGTGGGGGAAAGGGAGGGGGAGAGAAGAAAGAGTAAGAGATAGGAGGGGAGTAAAGGTAAGGGAAGACAAGATGGGGGGTCAAAGACAATGTGGGAGAAGGGAAAGGAGAGGGAAGAGGAGAGGGGTGGTGCAGTGAGAGAAATGGAGGGGAAGTGCGGAAAAGACAGTGGAGGGGAGGGGTAAAGAGGAGCTGAGAGGAGAGTGGAGGCAGGGTGAAGAGAGGGGAAAGTGGGAGGGGAGATGAGATGATAGATGAAAGTGGAGGAAAGGTAAAGAGAGAGAAAGGGGGAGGAGAGGAGGAGTAGAGAGGGTAAGGAAAGTGATGGAAGGGTGAAGAGAGGGCAAGGGGAGGGCGCAAAGGGCATGAGAGGAGAGAAGAGGCTATGGCAAAGAGAGAAGGAGGGGAGTAGAAGAGTGGAGAGGGCAATAGAGAGAAGGGTGCCGCAGGGTGAACAGGGAGGACGAGGGGAAGGGAAGGGGGGGAGGTTGAAAAGAGGAAGAGGTCAAGTGAGGAAATGCATATCGCAAAGCAACTCAAATGAGCTTTTTTACGGGGAACTTCTCAGCCATGGCTGTAATAATACATTTACCCAGAAGATCACTGCAGCATATTTTATATTTATTGCTACCATAAATGAGTCCCATGCATCATATATGCCATGGCTTTAAACACAACCTTCCATTAATGGCACCAGGATGACACATGATAAAATCGACTGGCTAGGAATAGATGATGAGGGATTGAAGGATGTGATAACTGTCTTCTCTAAACACAGAAATGGTGAGTGCATCGCACTGCTGGGAGATGGCATATAATGAGATATGAATGCCATGGAAACAATGGGAAATACAGATGCTCTTTACTGTCATGGGAGGCACAGAGGTAGAATGTGGTTTTAGCAGATAACGCAGATGGCTCACTTGTGACTCACTCAGAGGGAACAACCTAATGCAAAGTTTATGGTGTCACCTTAAAAGACTGAGAGCACCCAGACACCATGAATAGGTAATGATGGCGTACCAAGTGCAGAAGCCCATAGCAACTGATTATACCCTTCATCAGCACTGTGCTTTGTAGTAACCAATCAGCTCCAGTACGAGAGCACATGGGCATGGGCCATTGCCGAAACAAGAGAGAAGTGCCCTAGGTGCATGTGGAGTTTAGAACCCCACATGTTCATCCATTACCTCTAGAAGTGCCCATACTTTCTCTAACTTTGTCCAGGGGTCAGCATGTCAAACTGGGCTGCTGACTGTAAGGTAGAACAAGGCTTAAGCTGCTCCTACAATGCTGTTTAACCTGTTTATAAATGACGTGAGGATGGAATCAGGAGTTCATTCTCAGAATTTGCAGATGACATAAAATTATATAGGGAAATCCACCAGTGCTCAATGCCTTAGGGCTGGGACTCCGGGGGGGGGGGGGGGCACCAGGAGGGGCAGCTGCCCTGAATGCAGAGTCTTTATGTGTTGTTGGGGGGGGGCCTTACAAGATAGCAGTCCATAGGGTACATGCAACCAAGCCCGCCCTCTTCCCTTACGTCGTTTCATGGTCCTCCATGCTATTTTGGGGCTGCTCTACCTGACAAGAAGAGCCCAAGCAGAAGAGATGTCATGTCTCCAAGGGTGAGGTCCATTTTCTTGGACAATGGCGTATGTAAGGGGGTGGGGTCCACATGGGGTACCGGCACTGGGGGGGTACCAGACAGATGGACATCTAATTTGTTTTGCACCTCACAACTGTTTATTATACTAGCACTACAGCACCATTGGTTTCATAGACAGGTCCGAGGTGCAAAAAAAAAAAAAAAGTTGGGTCTCCAGCTGGCTGGTACCAGATCCCAGCTGCAGAAGATGATCAGGGGCGCCCACAGCAGGGCAGTAGGGGGCGAAGTTTGGCATTTCCAGCCTGGGCGCTGGATGACCTTGTCCCAGCACTGCACTTAGGAAACTCTGGAGGAGCCCAAGGGTTCCCTAGAAAAGAATGGCCTACCCTCTACCCTTTTTTCAAGAATGACAACTACAGAGAAGTGTCTATGGAGGCCACCAGATCAAGAAGCCTCTTGAGCCTTTGGGCAACTTTATAAAAGGAAGTGTCAGCTTTGGAGGATGCCACACAGGATGCCACCTATGAGATTCACCACCATAGGCATTTATTTTTTGTGAGAAGTTAAGCTAGCTATACATTAGTAGATCACAACAAAAGAGTCCACTGGCCTTCTGACACTATTTACACCTAAAATGTTTATTAAAATACTCTCAAACAGATTAAAATCACAGGCATATCATATTATCCCAAACTCAAGGTCTCTACACATCTTCAGAGACTGGATATTCGAGTGAAAGACCTTTTTTAGGACCTGCAGAAGGATGCAGTAGGTACAAATCTGCAAACACATTTCGAAGGACATGCTCTCTGCCTCAGAGCCCTATCAAAAAACTTACACTAGTAGATTTCAGAACAAACGTTTGTACAGAGAAAATTCATATGAAAATTCTCAAAACATTCAATGATGAATGTTGTTCGAAAGTCCTCAAAAATTGAAGCTGGCCAATGGCCAAACACTAGTAGAGTTTCAAAGGGACCTTTAGTATGAATATCTGTGTGAAAAATCTTGGTACATTAAAACTTAATGAAAGTACTTAAAAATTCCATTTGCTTTAAACCAATTTTTGGAACTAATGCCATTTCCCAAACAAAAACCACTTTCCCTGTTAGAAATTTGTTAATTTGAGAAAAACTTTCAGTAATACATTTTCTCAGCGCTGCGGACAAAAACTAATGTTGATCTGAGCCCATTAACAATTGTAAGATCCAAAACAAAAAAATTTGAACAAACTTCCATTTGTGTATGGCCAGTTTTAGTGTGTAACATTTCAAACTCCACACTGTACAGATATTCAAATATTGTGTGGATCTATCCTACTAGGCAGCACAGTAGCATAGTAGTTAGCACTTCTGCCTTGAAGCACTAGTATGGTGCTTAGCACCCCTGCCTTCCAGCACTAGAATAGTGGTTAGAACCCTTGCCTTCCAGCACTAGCATAGTGGGTAGCATCCCTGCCTTCCAGCACTAGCATAGTTGGTAGCACCCCTGCCTTCCAGCACTAACATAGTGGGTAGCACCCCTGTCTTCCAGCTCTAGCATAGTGGGTAGCACCCCTGCCTTCCAGCACTAGCATAGTGGGTAGCACTCCTGCCTTCCAGCACTAGCATAGTGGGTAGCACCCCTGCCTTCCAGCACTAGCATAGTGGGTAGCACCCCTGCCTTCCAGCACTAGCATAGTGGGTAGAAGTGGCGTCGCTAGGGGGGGCTTTTGGGGCTATAGCCCTGAATCTGGGGCCCATAGCCCCGAGTCTCTGCAGGAGTCCCCAAGGGGAGGGGAGGCTCTCTGGGGACCCTGATGTAAGGGGGGGCTCTCTGGGGACCCTGATGCAAGGGGAGGCTCTCTGGGGACCCTGATGTAACTGGGGGGCTCTCTGGGTACCCTGCTGTAAGGGGGAAGCTCTCTGGGGACCCTGATGTAAGGGGGAAGCTCTCTGGAGACCCTGATGTAAGGGGGGGCTCTCTGGGACCCTGATTTTAAGGGGGAGGGACTCTGGGGACCCTAATGTAAGTGGGAGGCTCTCTGGAGACACTGATGTAAGAAGAGGGCTCTCTGCTCTCTGGGAGTATATACACACACACACACACACGTATATTACTGTATATACATGGGTAGCACCACTGTCTTCCAGCACTAGCATAGCGGGTAGCACCCCTGCCTTCCAGCACTAGCATAGTGGTTAGAACCCCTGCCTTCCAGCACTAGCATAGTGGTTAGAACCCCTGCCTTCCAGCACTAGCATGGTGCTCAGAACCCCTGCCTTCCAGCACTAGCATAGTGCATAGAACCCCTGCCTTCCAGCACTAACATAGTGCTTAGAACCACTGCCTAGCAGCACTAGCATAGTGGTTAGCACTCCTGCCTTCCAGAACTAGCATAGTGGTTAGCACCCTTGCCTTCCAGCACTAGCAAAGTGATTAGCACTCCTGTCTTCCAGTACTAGCATAGTGGTTAGCACCCCTGCCTTGCAGAATTGGCATGGTGGTTAGCACCCCTGCGTTTCAGTACCAACATATTGGTCAGTACTCCTGCCTTCCAGCAATAGCATAGCGGTTAGCACCCCTATGCTAACCACTATGGTTAGCACCCCTGCCTTGTTGCACTAGCTTAGTGGTTAGAACCCCTGCCTTCCAGCACTAGCATAGTGGGTAGCACCCCTGCCTTCCAGCACTAGCATAGTGGGTAGCACCCCTGCCTTCCAGCACTAGCATAGTGGGTAGCACCCCTGCCTTCCAGTATTAGCATAGTGGGTAGCACCCCTGCCTTCCAGCACTAGCATAGTGGGTAGAAGTGGCGTCGCTAGGTGGTGGTTTTTGGGGCTATAGCCCTGAATCTGGGGCCCATAGCCCCAAGTCTCTGCAGGGGTCCCCAAGGGGAGGGGAGGCTCTCTGCGGACCCTGATGTAAGGGGGGGGGCTCTCTGGGGACCCTGATGCAAGGGGAGGCTCTCTGGGGACCCTGATGTAAGTGGGGGGCTCTCTGGGTACCCTGATGTAAGGGGGAAGCTCTCTGGGGACCCTGATGTAAGGGGGGGGCTCTCTGGGTACCCTGATGTAAGTGGGGGGCTCTCTGGGGACCCTGATGTAAGGGGGGCTCTCTGGGTACCCTGATGTAAGTGGGGGGCTCTCTGGGGACCCTGATGTAAGGGGGGGCTCTCTGGGACCTTGATTTTAAGGGGGAGGGTCTCTGGGGACCCTAATGTAAATGGGAGGCTCTCTGGGGACCCTGATGTAAGAGGGGGGCTCTCTGGGAGTATATATATACACACACACACACACACGTATATTACTGCATATACATGTGTATGCCCACCCAAGCGTACGACTTTCTTTACTACTCTGCTATGGGCTCTAGCCCCAGATCTTTTGTAGACCTAGCAACGCCCCTGGTGGGTAGCACCCCTGCCTTCCAGAACTAGCATAGTGGTTAGCACCATTGCCTTCCAGCACTAGCATGGTGCTTTGAACCCCTGCCTTCCAGAACTAACATAGTGGTTAGCACCCTTGTCTTCCAGAACTAGCATAGTGTTTAGAACCCCTGCCTTCCAGAACTAGCATAGTGGTTAGCACTGTTGCCTTCCAGCACTAGCATGGTGCTTTGAACCCCTGCCTTCCAGAACTAACATAGTGGTTAGCACCCTTGTCTTCCAGAACTAGCATAGTGGTTAGCACCCTTGCATTCTAGCACTAGCATAGTGATTAGCACTCCTGTCTTCCAGTACTAGCATCGTGGTTAGCACCCCTGCCTTGCAGAATTGGCATGGTGGTTAGCACCCCAGCGTTCCAGTACCAACATATTGGTCAGTACTCCTGCCTTCCAGCAATAGCATAGTGGTTAGCACCCCTGCCCTGTAGCTCTAGCATAGTGGTTAGCACCCCTGCCTTGTTGCACTAGCTTAGTGGTTAGAACCCCTGCCTTCCAGCACTAGCATAATGGTTAGCACCCATAATATTCATTTGCTGTTGTAACAAATCTGGGTGGGCTCCGTTCGCACTCTCTGCGACACGAGCCCACCCTATTTTGAAGCCTATTAGAGCCTCCGGCTCTAATCAAGTGCTTTAAAAAAAAACCTGGCTGCTGTAATTTATGAGCCTGGTGCCCTGAAAGGGTCCGGAAGCATGAATAGGGGGTGACCGCAGCGGCCGTGCATAGCATGAATCTATCCATTGCATATGGGGGGGGGGGTGTGAAGTGGAGAGAGGGGGCAGCGCCCGGCGCCCCTAATGGACGGGCCGCCACTGATTAGCATAGTAGTTAGCACCCCTGCCTTTCAGCACTAGCATAGTGATTGGCACCCTACTGCCTTCCAGTATTAGCATAGTAGTTAACACCCCTGCCTTTCAGCACTAGCATAGTGGTTGGCACCCCTGCCTTGCAGCACTAGCATATTGGTCAGAACTCTTCCAGTACTAGGATAGTTTTTAGCAACCCTGCCTTCCAGCATTAGCATAGTAGTTAGCCCCCCCCCTGCCTTGCAGCACTAGCTTATTGGTTAGCACTCCTGCCTTGCAGCACTAGCTTAGTGGTTAGCACTCCTGCCTTGCAGCACTAGCTTAGTGGTTAGCACTCCTGCCTTGCAGCACTAGCTTAGTGGTTAGCACTCCTGCCTTGCAGCACTAGCTTAGTGGTTAGCACTCCTGCCTTGCAGCACTAGGGATCTCGGTTCAAATTCCAACCAGTAAAATACTTTCATGGAGTTTGCATGTACTCCCTGTGCTTGTTTCTTCCAGGTACTCCAGCCTCCTCCCAACTCCAAGACATGCTGGTAGTTTAATTGGCTCCAGTCTAAATTGGCCCTAGTAGGTGTATGTACAGATATGAGATGGGGACCTAAGACCGTAAGCTCCTTGAAAGCGGGGACAGCTGTAAATGTACAATATGTAAAGTGCTGCATAAATAATTGTCAGCCTATAATAAATAACATACTGCTGATATAAAGTCCCTGACCCCGCATAGGGTTTATTTCTGTATATAAAAAAACAACCAATTAGTTTATTACAAATGTGATAAAAAATACAGAAGCCGTGTAGCAGGAAAAAAAATCATTAATTTCCATGTAACAAAAGGCCACAAGGACATCCAGATGACTCAAATGTATTTGAAATAAAACTATAAAAAAAAAAAAAAAAAAAAAGAGAGAGATGCCGCATGGGCTGTTTTGTAGCTTTAAGCCTTGAAGCTCAACCCAAGGTCGTACATAACACTTGGCTGTCACTTTGTAAAGGTAATAGTCTCCTTGTACAAGTGGTGGATAATCAGAGCCATTTGTCTCAGCTCTCAGGATAAAGACTGGCGGAATGCGATGGTTATGCCGCAGTCAGGAGCGCGGTCATTAACGTCCCGCCTCTAACTGCATCCATCCATTCTCCCCCCCCCCCGGATCCAAGAAGTAGACAAGAGTGGTAATTGGAACAAGTTCTGGGTATCCGGCGCCCATGCTGGGTTATTTCTCAGCACGGGGAAAATCGGATTATTCGTCTATTACAAAAAGGCGATATTCCGTAGAAGCAAATGTGTAGAAAACTGTAGCCTAATTATTTGGATATTAGACGTAGCGTAATCCCTTCCGAATTGTCTGCTTGTAGAAATGTTGTTATTTATTTTACCCCGTGTAATGTCTAAGCCTTTGACGCACATGGGTAATCCTGCCACCCATCATCGTCAATGCTAAACTCTATACAATGTTCAAAAAAGACACAGGTCCATACACTCTCAATGATTTACACTGAGTATCATTCCTTATCCAGTCACTATCCTCATAGATATTATCATTTGACATTTATTATGTTTGTCATGCTTTACCCTTTTACATCATATACAACAGAGAGCAAAATGAAATAAGCCCTTTAATCTGCTGCTTCTCCTCTTACTTTCCAGTCAAAGGCCAGGAAATGGGTAGGGGACCTATAAGGGAAAGTGAAACTGCAGCAGAGAAATATCAGGTTTCTCCCCTGCTAGACAGTATTTCTTACCAGTGGCAGCTGGTGCTCAAAATTTTTTGGGGGGAGGCAATAAAATTTTGAAAAAAAAATCATCAGTTGCAGCTACTGTGCCTTAAAACGCTGCCACTGTGCCCTCGAATGCTGCCACTGTGCCCATCAAACGCTGCCACTGTGCCAAACGCTGCCAGTGTGCCCATCATATGCTGCCAGTGTGCCCATCAAACGCTGCCACTGTGCCATCAAAAACTGCCACTGTGCCATCAATTGGAGCCACTGTGCCATCAAATGCTGCCACTTTGCCCATTAAACGCTGCTGCTATGCCCATCAAATGCTGCCACTGTGCCCAAACGCTGCCACTGTGCCAAATGCTGCCACTTTGCCCATTAAACTTTGCCACTGTGCCCATTAAACTGTGCCACTGTGCCATCAAACTCTGCCAGTGTGCCCATCATATGCTGCCAGTGTGCCCTCAAATTCTGCCAGTGTGCCCATCATTTTCTGCCAGTGTGCCCATCAAACGCTGCCACTGTGCCATCAAAAACTGCCACTGTGCCATCAATTGGAGCCACTGTGCCATCAAATGCTGCCACTTTGCCCATTAAACGCTGCCGCTATGCTCATCAAATGCTACCACTGTGCCCAAACGCTGCCATTGTGCCAAATGCTGCCACTTTGCCCATTAAACTTTGCCACTGTGCCCATTAAGCGCTGCCACTGCGCCATCAAACGCTACCAGTGTGCCCATCATATGCTGCCAGTGTGCCCATCAAATGCTGCAAGTGTGCCCATCATATGCTGCCAGTGTGGAGAGTATCAACCTATTAGGATCATGGCTTTTGGTCAGCCCCTTTTGGAGTGCTATATTTGTTGTTTATTATTTTGTATCTTATTTTCTATTCCCTTTTTCTCTCCTCTTAGTCTTCCTTATTTCCCACGGTGGGTCTCCCCATGGGCCGGTGAATGTTCCATGGCTAAATCTAACAAGATCAGGTACCATACAATTTTTTTTTTTAAGTTTTGTTTATTGCTTTTATAACATAACAATTACAATTAAACACAAGACCCAACGGGCCACACGCACACAAAAAAAGAACTATTTACATCCTTCAGCATTGACTCTCTCCTCCTGTGGGAGCCCTGAGCGTGTCACCTGCCACCGTCGCCTGCCACCAGATGCAGCTTGTCACTTGCCATATCATCTGCAGCTTGTCACTTGCCATGTCACCTGCCACCAGATGCAGCTTGTCACTTGCCACATCGCCTGCCACCAGATGCAGCTCGTCACCTGCCACCAGATGCAGTGTGTCACTTGCCACATTACCTGCTACCAGATGCAGCTGGTCACTGTTATGGCCTGCCACCCAATGTGAATCGTCACTTTTCTCTCACCAGATGTAGATTGTCACTATCCTGCCACCAGATGTGGATTGTCACTATCCTGCCACCAGATGTGGATTGTCACTATCCTGCCACCAGATGTGGATTGTCACTATCCTGCCACCAGATGGGGATTGTCACTATCCTGCCACCAGATGTGGATTGTCACTATCCTGCCACCAGAAAATAGCAGCTTGTCACCAATTCATTTAAATGTAAAATCATGCTCCCCCCCCCCAGCATTGCAGTATATTACTTACAGTACTTACAGGTGCTGACAGCCTCTCCCATACCTCCCAACATTTTGAGATGGGAATGAGGGACACCTACTAGCAAATGTATGTAGGCATAGGACACGCCCCCTGCCACACCCCCTTAAAGGAGAATTAACCCACAAAAAAAGGTTAATTAAATCCACAAGTGCTTTTTTTTACCACTACTATTCCTTTATATTGCCTTTTAAAATGTACAAATGCAGCAATTTAGAAATTGGATGAAAGGTTTAGCACTGGGAAACACTTTTTGAGAGATAAAAAGTGCATTTTATATACAACTCTATAGATCAGACCAAAATGAGGGACAAATGAGGAGGAAAGAGGGACAGAGGGACATTGCTCCAAATCAGGGACAGTCCCTCGAAATCAGGGACAGTTGGGAGGTATGCTCTCCTCAGCACGGATAAACTAGCTAGCTAGCATATGGATATTCAGTGCTGTCCTAGAGCGAGGGCAAGTGGTGAGAGAGGGCGCCATTCTCTCTCTTCTCCGCCGCGGCTGCTCCTCTATGTAGAGCAGCTTTCGCGGGCCTATAAGTAAGGGAACAGCGGTGTGGGCAATGAGAGGTGATGTCCTCTCTCTGCTCGGCCGTTGCACTGCTGACAGAGTCTCCCTCGCAGCACAGCCAGCCCGGTGTTTGCCCGCGGCCCGGAGGTTGATGAACTCTGTAGTACATAATCCTGCACTTCGGGGTCTGGGGCACACATGCGCACTGCCAGCGACCCATTCCTGATAATACACAGCGGGAGCTGATCTGCGGGTACCACGGAACCTCCACCTCAGGTGTCATGCTTGTGGCTGTCAGAGTCTTGCAATGCCTCATGGGACTTGTAGTTCTGCAACAGCTGGAGGTCCGCTAATTGCATATCCCTGCCCTAGTAAATGCACCTCCCGCAGTACACAAGCACTGGCTAGTAGGCACACATTTAACCCTTTGATCACCCCTGATGTTAACCCCTTCCCAGCCAGTGTCATCAGCACAGTGGCAGTGCATATTTTTAGCACTGATCACTCTATTAGTGTCACCGGTCCCCCAAAAGTGTCAGTTAAGTGTCCAATTTGTTTTTTTTTGGGTTTTTTTTATGTTTATAGCACAAAAACTAAAATCCGCAGTGGTGATCAAATACCACCAAAAGAAAGATCTTTTTGTGGGGAAAAAAGGACAACAATTTTATTTGGGTACAGTGTTGCACACCGGCGAAATTGTCAGTTAAAATAACGCAGTGCCCTATCGTAAAAAATGGCCTGGTCATGAAAGGGAGTAAATCTTCTGGAGGTCAAGTGGTTAAAGAGTATCTAAACCCAAAACCAAACAAAATGTAATATATTGTAACCGTGTGGTGGCTGCATTCGTTTTCTTTTTACGGGTTTCATTTGCTTTATTTTCACCTGGCAATCCTGCAAATACCACACTTCCTGTCAGTGAGTTGCTACATTGCTCCTCCACTGTATCTGTGAAGGCAACCATGGTTGTCACCCTAGGCTACTCTTCGGATATAGACTAAAAACATGTATGTATCTCTTCATATCAATTAGTAGGGGAGGGGGCAGGTAATTTGGAACGAAGAAAGATATTCCTAAGTGCAGCTCACGGGAAGTGACAAGGACACGGCATTTCTGGCAGGATCAACATGTGATTTCTGTACTTGCTAAAAATGCTCTTAGCTTGAAAAAGAATGAATGCAGCCACCACATCTAGGGACTGTGAGATGCAAACATTTTTGTTCTTAGGTTTACAGTGTTTGTAAACCTCAGACATGAGATATGAACAATACATATCCCTCTATAGTGTGTACCTGTTTCAATCCAGAGCACTAAGTGTCAATTTTGTCTGCTGCTTTATTCTTCTGCTACCTGCATGAATCATTTCTGGCAAGTTTTCCGGACACCAAGAGAAAAACGGTGACAGGGGAGGGACCTCCAGCATACAGCATGTGATTGACAGCCACAGCTTTCTTCCCTTGAGCTGTGTGTGGGGGGGGGGGATTGTCTCTTCCCTCCAATCAGCTGTCAGAGTTCTCCTCACTGAGCTCTGCGGAGTGTAAATTCAGCTGTCTGTCCCCCTTTTTTTCTGAACTTTTCTGGGGCACACATGCGGAATGTCCGACAGAAAAAGTCAGACGGAAGCTTTTCATCGTCTATTCCAATCGTGTGTAGGCCTCATCGGACCTTTTTTTTTCTAAAATTCTGACAGACCTAGAAATAGAACATGTTCTAAATATTTCTGACGGAACCAATTCCTATCGGGAAAACCGATCGTCTGTATGCTGTTCCAACGAACCAAAAACGACGTATGCTCTGAAGCAAGTACGAGACGGAAGCTATTGGCTACTGGCTATTGAACTTCCTTTTTCTAGTCCCGTCATAAGTGTTGTACGTCACCGCGTTCTGGACGGTCGGACTTTGACCATGTGTAGGCAAGACCGCTTGAATGGAATTCCGTCGGAGAAACCTTCTGAGTTTATTCCGACGGCAAAACCGGTCGTGTGTACGCGGCATTAGACAAAAAAATTCAGCACTTTGAACAGATGTAGAGAAGAGAAGACTGCAGATAAACAGGTACAAATTATGTGGGAGGATTTGTTTCATCTCTGTGTGTCACCTGAGGATAGTCCCTTCATTTGGTGTATATAAGGATTTACAACCACTCTTAAAATGATTGTAAAGCTTTGAGTTTTTTTTTTTTAAATAACAAACATATCATATTTACCTCCACTGTGCAGTTTGTTTTGCACAGAGTGGCCCTGATCATCCTCTTCTGGTAGCTCCTCCCCGCATAATATAACCCCCTAGGAGAGGCGCTCTCCTGGGGGGTTACCTTGCGGGCGCACTCCCGAGTCCATCATTCGGCGTCCATAGATGCAGAATGCCGGACTCGGCCCCGCCCCCCCGGCGCCTCGTCATTGGATTTGATTGACAGCAGCGGGAGCCAATGGCTGCACCGCTATCAATCTATCCAATCAAGAGCCTAGAACCCCGGGCAGAGGAAGAGCGCGTCTCCGCCATGGGAAATTCCAGGGCTCAGGAAAGTAAAACGGGGGGCTGGGCACTGCCAGTTGTTTTTTCACCTTAATGCATAAGATGCATTAAGGTGAAAAAACATGAGGGTTTACAATCCCTTTAATTAACCTTTAACAGAATACAGTTAACAGAATGCAATATTTTTTTGCAATAGAGGGCCTTGAAGAGGTTAAATGTGCTTGCATTTTGCCTTTCCTGGTTCCTCCCACCCTTTCATTGATGTGCTAATGACATTTTGTAAAAAAAAAAAAAAAAAAACTTTCTGTTTTCATTACACACCCTAATACAAACCTAATGATGTCATCACTAGGTCTCTGTGCTTCTTTATGCAATGAAGGCAGACAATGGCGGGTGGGAGGGGCCAGCAGGGTGCTGTACATAGATTCCTGAAAACATCACAGCGCTCTGCCTCAGTACTTCTCTCAAGAGCCCTCAGTTCTGATGCAAGCAGTGGGTGGAGTTATGCAAATATCAAAATGCCTTGATGGGTGAGTGTTAGACTGAGCGTTCCTAGGCAGACCTCCCTATGATGTTGTTACTCCAGGATTGAAAGATCTGAAATCCAATGAATGAAAGGGCTGGGCCAGGGACAGCCAGGCTAATAAGGAAAGAGCTAGATGATGTTGGATGTCTTCCAGGCAGGAAATAAGAGAGGCTCTATCTGACTTGTTGCTTTTAATGCACATTGTGAGAAGCTTACATTGTGCAGTGAAATAAGAGTAAGCCATTTCAGTACAGGAGAGGAGCCTAACAAAGAGCCTGTGGAAGACTAAATGGAAGGCTGAAGGTCAGATTTAATCCCAGCTTGTCCATCAGCTCTATCAATGTCTACATTGTCTCGTCTTTGCTGTGATGCAACTTCTGTAATTGTGCCTCAAGTCAAAGGATTTCCCTGAATTGTGTAAATTTATTCTCTTTGACTGACATCACTACAGGCGTGTAACTGACTGTCGAAAATCCATTTATCAGTACGTGTTTTGCTTAGGGCACCAGAACCCACATACTGTAAAATGGAGCCCAGAAACTGCTGCATTGAAGGATCGGTAATGCAAACTTTACAGATAAACTGTATCTGCAGTAACATTCTATATTGTAAGCTTACAGTGCACAAGGAAACCCTCAAAAATCCCCCATCCCCTGGAGGTGTCAGGTGTGTAGGTGTCTCGATTCAGACTGCTGATAGTTTAGGCTTCAGGGCTGTCAGGAAAGAGAAGCTGCAAAATCAGTGTGAAATATTTTGGTGCAATTTTGCAACAGTTGTTATTGTAATACTTAAATTCCGGCAGTAAAACTGTAGTGTTCCCCTTACTTTGGTGGCCAGTGGGGCAGCGCCCCTTACTTTAATGGTTGGTGGTGAAGGACCCCTTACATTGATGGCCAGAGAAGAGGGTTCCTTTAAGTTGCAGTCAACTGTCCCCTTTCATTGATGGTCAACAGGAGAATGTCCCTCTTACATTGGTGGCCAGTAGAGAAGCGCCTCTTACATTGATGGTCAACAGGAGAAAGACTCTTCACATTGGTGGTCAATCGAAGAAGGTCCCCTTACATTGGTAGTCAACAGGAAAAGGTCCCTCTTACATTGGTGACCACCAGTGAAGAAGCACCTCTTACATTGATAGTCAGCAGGAGAAGGTCTCCTTTCATAGGTGGCCAGTGGAGAAACACCTCTTATATTGGTGGTCAACAAGAGAAGGTCCCTCTTACATTGATGGCCACTTGAGAAACGCTGCTTACCATGATGGTAAACAGGAGAAGGTCTCTTTACATTTGTGGTCAATCGAAGAAGGTAACCTTACATTGGTAGTCAACAGGAAAAGACCCCTTTTAAATTGGTGGCCAGTGAAGCACCTCTTACATTGATAGTCAAAAGGAGAAAGTCTCCTTTCAATGGTGGCCAGTGGAGAAGCACCTCTTATGTTAGTGGTCAACAGGAGAAGGTCCCATTAACATTGGTGGCCAGTGGAGAAGCACATCTCACGTTGATGGTCAACAGGAGAAGGTCTCTTTACATTAGTGGACAGCAAAATGTAATTACCCCCTCTTACATTGGTTGTTACCATGAGAAGGTCCCCCTTACATTGGTGGATAGTGGAGAAGTGCATTTTACTTTGCTGGTCACCAGGAGAAAACCCCCTTTTTTTGGTGGCCAGTGGAGAAGCACTTCTTACATTGGTGGTCAACAAGAGAAGGTCCCTTTACAGTAGTGGACAGAGAGAAGGGTCCTTTACATTGGTGGTCAATGGATGAAGGTCTCCTTACATTGGTGGTCACTGGAGAAGGGTCCCCTTACATTGGCGATTAGTGGAGAAGTGTCCCCTTACATTGATTTTCAACAGAAAAAGGTCCCTTTACACCGGTAGTCAGTAGAGAAGGAGAGAAGGCTCCCTTTACACTGGGGCCAGTAGAAAGATTTCTCAGTTCCTTGATGGTCAATGTAGTGCTCCCTTACATTGGTTTTAAATAGGAGAAGGTTCCCTTACACTGGTGGTCAGTGGAGAAGGTCTTCTTACACTGGTAGTCAGTGAAGGGTCCCCTTACATTCAAGCTCAATGGAAGAAGTCCCCCTTACATTGCTTTTCAATATGAGAACTTCCCCCTACAAGTGGAGAAGGGTTCCCTTACATTGGTGGTTAATAGAAGAAGCCTCCCTTATGGCCAGTGGACAGAATTCCCCTTTCATTATTGTCAATGTAGTGCCTCCCTACATTGGTGATCAGTTGGAACAATTATTACATTAAAGAACAGTGGAAAGAATCCCCCCTAATTAATCTGCACTACTCAAAGAACCCCTAAAAATTTTCAGAGGAACTAAAGGGTTCCATGGAATCCTGGTTAAGAAAGGATACCCATGGCAAACATATTGCAAGGCTTTTATATTTATCATATCATGCCAGTATAGATGTCACAGCACTTCCCCAAACTCAATCTATTCGAAACTGAGCTCATAATATTTCCTCACTGACGTGCCCCCTCTCCTGATTTCTCTATCGCTATCAGTGGCATGACTGCCAGTCTACATGCCATTGTGCCAGTTGTAATTCCTAACTCTGAACACTCCTTTTGGCTCAGCATCCAATCACAGTCCAAATCTTGCCACCTCAACCTCTGTAACATCTCCAAAATATGCCCCTTCCTAACGAAAGACATTCCAAAGCTACTAATTGACTCCCTGGTCATCCATCACCTCAAACATGAATGCTGCTGCCAGACTCATCCATCTTACCAATCGTTGGTCAGTGTCTTCTACCCCTCTCTGCCAATTATTTTATTGGCTTCCATTCACCTTACAAATACAATTCAAAATACTTACAACAACCTACAAAGCCATCCACAACTCTGTCCACAGCTACATCACCAACCTCTACACAAAATACCAACCGAACTGTTCTCTTTGCTCCTTTCCATGACTTCCTGTTCTCTGGCTCCCTCATCACCTCCTCCTATGCTCGCCTCCAGGACTTCTCCAGAGCTCATGACATCCTCCTGAACTTCCTACCAAAATTTGTCCAACTCTCTTCTAATCTATCTGTCTATAGGCAATCCCCGAAAACCCATCTCTTCAGGGAGGCCTACCTTGCCTCCTCCAGAACTTCTCCAGAGCCTCTCCCATCCTCTGAAACCCCTTATCCCAATATGTCCAATTATTGCTTACTCTGTCTACCTTTAGTCAGATCCTGAAAACCCATCTCTTCAGGGAGGTTTACCATGCCTCCTCCAGAACTTCTCCAAGGCTCTTCCATCCGCTAAAACTCCCTACCCCAATCTGTCTGACTATCTTCAACTCTATCCATTTTTAAGTGGTCCCTGAAAACCCATCTCTTTGGGGAGGCTTACCTTGCCTTATCCAGAACTTCTCCATGGCCTCTCTCATCCTCTGAAACTCTCTACTTCTGTTCAACTATCTCCTACTCTTTCCACCTTCAGGTGATCCCTGAAAACCCATCTCTTCAGGGGGGCCTACCTTGCCTCCTACAGAACTTCTCCGGAGCCTATCCCATCCCTTGAAACTCCTTACCCCAATCTGTCCAATTAATGCTTACTATGTCTACCTTTCGTAGATTCCTGAAAACCCATCTCTACAGGGAGGCCTCCTCCAGAACTTCTCCAGAGGCTCTCCCATCCGCTAAAACTCCCTACCTCAATCTGTCCCACTATCTTAAACTCTATCCATTTTTAGGCAGTCCCTGAAAACCCATCTCTTGGGGGAGGCTTACCTTGCCTCCTCCAGAACTTCTCCATAGCCTCTCCCATCCTCTGAAGCTCCCTACCTCAATCTGTCTGACTGTCTCCGACTCTATTCATCTTTAGCCGATCCCTGGAAACCCATATCTTCAGAAAGGCCTATCCTGCCTCTAGCTAATAAACTGAATTTTTACTTTCTCCATCAGCTCTTTCTCCATAAGGTCAGTTATTACCTTTTGTATCACTCAACCCTTCTTTTTAGATTGTACACTCTAATGAGCAGGACCCTCTGATACCTCTTGTATTGAATTGTAACTGTACTATCTCCCTCTATTTTGTAAGCTGTTGGCACTATGTAACCCCTGTATTATAATAATAGCAACAACAATTATCACACCCATTAAACTATTTATCTAATTAGTCAACTGCTGAATAGGGATGAGCTTCGTGTTCGAGTCGAACCCATGTTCGACTCGAACATCGGCTGTTCGCCCGTTCGCCGAATTGCGAACTATATGGGCCGTTCGCGCCAAATTCGTGTGGCGCGTCACGGCCCATAATTCACTGCGGCATGGCAGTGCATTGCTTGCTGATGATTGGCCAAGCATGCACTATGACCCGCATGCTTGGCCAATCACAGCGCCGCCTGAACAGAGAGCCATAATTGGCCAAAGCCAAGGAGGCTTTGGCCAATTATGGCTCAGGGGATTTAGTACACGCCCCACACTATATAAGGCCGCCTGCACGGCGGCCCTGTGTAGTGTGTGTTCCGGCGTTCATTGAGAGAGAGAGAGAGAGACAGACAGTGTCATTTGATTTGAGTTAGATAGATTAGGCAGAACAGTCAGTCAGTTAGCTGCACTTACAGTGTATTGTGTATATATATGCATCCCAGGTGTTGCATATATATATATACACTGTATTCAGTTTAGCTAGATCCGTTCCTGTTATCTTCTAGACTATTTACATTTAGTGCAGTGCGTCCTGCTCACAGTGTTCAGCTAGATCCGTTCCTGTTATCTTCCTACTGACAGGCAGGCTTGTCTGGTTACAGTATATAAAGCTACCTGAAGAAAATTACTGGTGTTCTATTTGATCCTATTAGTACCACGGTCAGGCAGCTAGACTATTTACATTTAGTACAGTGCGTCCTGCTCACAGTGTTCAGCTAGATCCGTTCCTGTTATCTTCCTACTGACAGGCAGGCTTGTCTGGTTACAGTATATAAAGCTACCTGAAGAAAATTACTGGTGTTCTATTTGATCCTATTAGTACCACGGTCAGGCAGCTAGACTATTTACATTTAGTACAGTGCGTCCTGCTCACAGTGTTCAGCTAGATCCGTTCCTGTTATCTTCCTACTGACAGGCAGGCTTGTCTGGTTACAGTATATAAAGCTACCTGAAGAAAATTACTGGTGTTCTATTTGATCCTATTAGTACCACGGTCAGGCAGCTAGACTATTTACATTTAGTACAGTGCGTCCTGCTCACAGTGTTCAGCTAGATCCGTTCCTGTTATCTTCCTACTGACAGGCAGGCTTGTCTGGTTACAGTATATAAAGCTACCTGAAGAAAATTACTGGTGTTCTATTTGATCCTATTAGTACCACGGTCAGGCAGCTAGACTATTTACATTTAGTACAGTGCGTCCTGCTCACAGTGTTCAGCTAGATCCGTTCCTGTTATCTTCCTACTGACAGGCAGGCTTGTCTGGTTACAGTATATAAAGCTACCTGAAGAAAATTACTGGTGTTCTATCCCAGCTTAGTGCAGCTACAGGCCATTAGTATGTCTGGAAGGCCAAGAAGGAGAGGCAGACAGTCACAAGCCAATAAGAGAGGGCAAGCAGGCTCTGTGTCTAGTGCTGGTCGTGGAGACGGTGCATCCTCATCAGCACGTGGCCATGGGACACGCTGGGCCTTTTTTTCGGCAGCTGGCCGTGTTGAGCCGCAACATGCGGAAGACTTGGTCGAGTGGATGACCAAGCCGTCCTCATCCTCCTCATCCTCTCCCACCCATGCCCAGGGTGCTTTGTCTGGCAAAGCAGCGGCCTCTTCCCTCAGCTCAATATCATCAGTGACTCCTTCCCTAGCTCCACCATGTCCTCATGAGGATTCCCTCGAACTGTTTGACCACAGTGTTGGGTACATGCTCCAGGAGGATGCCCAGCGTTTGGAAGGCTCTGATGATGATACTGAGCTTGATGAAGGCAGTAACATGAGCACGGACAGAGGGGGTGCCCAAGAAGGACAGCAATCTGGCAGTCATGCTCCCCCTGCTGCAGCATACTGCCAGGTTTGCTCCAGTGATGAGGAGGGAGGGGATGATGAGGTCACTGACTCAACGTGGGTGCCTGATAGGAGAGAGGAGGAGGAGGAGGAGGAGGAGGAGGAGGCGGCACATCACCAACGAGGCAGGATGCCCTCCAGGGGCCAGCCTAAGGGCAGCACATTGACTGCATCACACCCCAAAGCTCCACATGTGCAGGGCGCTGCAGTCTCTGCGCGTTATTCAAAAAGTTCTTTGGTGTGGGCCTTTTTTGAGACGAGTGCATCAGATCGCACCGCTGCTATTTGCAACATATGTCTCAAGCGTATCTCACGTGGCCAAAACATCTCCCGCTTGGGTACCACATGCTTGACCAGACATATGTTGACCTGCCATGCAGTTCGTTGGCAAGCGTATCTAAAAGACCCACACCAAAGAACAAAGAGGATCTCTCCTTGCTCCTCATCAGCTGAGATTTCCAACCCCACTAGACCTCCAGTCCTCTCTGAGACCTGCAGTGAGAGGAATGAAGGTGTAGAATTAGGTGTGTCACAGCCAAGTACTTGTGGGCAATCTGCTTTTGGTACACCGACATCAGATTGTACCAGGCAAATTTCCCTGCCCCAGCTGCTGCACCGCCGAAAGAAGTTTGCTCCCAGCCATCCACATGCCCAGCGGTTGAATGCTAGCTTGGCAAAATTGCTAGCACTTCAACTGCTGCCTTTTCAGTTGGTAGACTCTGCCCCCTTCCGTGAGTTTGTGGAATGTGCGGTTCCTCAGTGGCAGGTACCCAAACGCCACTTTTTCTCACGGAAGGCGATTCCGGCTCTCTACCGGCATGTGGAAGGCAATGTCCATGCCTCGCTGGACAGGGCGGTCAGCGGTAAGGTGCATATTACCGCTGACTCATGGTCCAGCAGGCATGGACAGGGACGTTACCTAAGTTTCACGGCACATTGGGTGACTCTGCTGGCAGCTGGGAAGGATGCAGGACAAGGTGCAGTAGTGTTGGAGGTTGTTCCGCCACCACGCCTCCAAAATGCTGATTGTGACACACCTCTCTCCTCCACCCCCTCCTCTTCTTCTTCCTCCATGGCCTCTTCCTCGGAACCAGCGGTGCTCCGTAGTCGTTCAAGGGGCTACGCAAGTACGCAGGCCAAAAGATGCCATGCGGTGCTTGAGCTGGTGTGCTTGGGGGACAGGAGCCACACTGGGGCAGAGGTTCTGTCAGCTCTGCAGGGGCAGGTTCAGAGGTGGTTGACGCCACGCCAACTTAAGGCAGGAATGGTGGTTTGCGACAATGGCACCAACCTCCTCTCTGCCCTCCGACAGGGACAAATGACCCATGTGCCCTGTTTGGCTCACGTCCTTAACTTGGTGGTGCAGCGGTTCTTGGGCAGGTACCCAGGCTTACAGGATGTCCTGAGGCAGGCCAGGAAAGTCTGTGTGCATTTCCGCCGGTCATATAATGCCAGTGCTCGGCTGACGGACCTCCAAAAGGAGTTTAACCTGCCCAAGAACCGCCTAATCTGTGACATGCCCACCAGGTGGAACTCAACGTTGGCCATGCTGCAGCGGCTGCACACGCAGCAGAGGGCCATCAATGAGTACCTGTGCGACTATGGCACCAGGACAGGGTCAGGGGAGCTTGGTTTTTTTTCCCCACGCCAGTGGGCCATGATCAGGGATGCATGCACTGTCCTGTCACCATTCGAGGAGGCCACGAGGATGGTGAGCAGTGACAGTGCATGCATCAGTGACACTGTCCCCCTTGTCCACCTGTTGGAGCACACGCTGCGTGGAATAATGGACAGGGCACTTGAGGCAGAACAGAGGCAGGAAGAGGAGGACTTCCTTAGCTCTCAAGGCCCCCTTTATCCAGACAGTGTTCCTGCGTGCCCGCCGATCACACAGGAAGAGGACGAGGAGGAGGAGGAGGAAGATTGTGTCAGTATGGAGGTGGAGCCTGGCACTCAGCATCAGCAGCAGTCTTTAAGGGATCAGTCCCAAGAAACACATGGACTTGTACGTGGCTGGGAGGAGGTGGCTGCGGACGTTGTCGTCCTTAGTGACCCAGAGGACTCCGGACCGAATGCCTCAGCAAACCTACGCTGCATGGCCTCCCTGATCCTGCAAAGCCTGCGTAAGGATCCTCGTATTCGTGGTATCAAGGAGAAGGACCAATACTGGCTGGCAACCCTCCTTGATCCACGTTACAAGGGTAAGGTTGCGGACCTTATCTTGCCATCGCAGAGGGAGCAGAGGATGAAACATCTTCGGGAGGCCTTGCAGAAAGGTCTGTGCAATGCGTTCCCAGAGACTGGGAGGTTACAAACTCCTGTTTCTGGACAACGTGTTGCTGAGGCTTCGGTCAGTCAAAGAAGGAGCGGTGGAGAAGGTGGCCGTCTGACCGATGCGTTCAGACAATTTTTTGGTCCGCAGCCCCAAGGTATGATCGGTTCCAGCAACCATCGCCAGCGTCTGTTTTACATGGTGCAGGAATACCTAGGGGCAAGATCAGACTTGGACACCTTTCCCACCGAAAATCCTCTGGGTTACTGGGTCTTGAGGATGGATCACTGGCCAGAGCTTGCACAGTATGCAATTGAGCTACTGGCCTGTCCTGCATCCAGCGTTCTTTCGGAACGCACATTCAGTGCTGCTGGAGGCGTGGTAACCGATCACAGGGTGCATCTGTCCACCGACTCGGTCGATCGGCTGACCTTCATAAAAATGAATGAGTCTTGGATCACCACCAGCTACCAAGCACCTGATGCTGATGTAACCGAATAATTTTTTTTGAAATCTCAGATCCCTTCAAAGACTGCCTATGCTGATGCTGAGTGACTATCCCTGAGTAATTATCCTCTTCCTCCTCAATCATCACGCTGATAGCTTGTAAGAACATTTTTGGTTCTGGGCGCCACCACCAGTGCCTAAGGCACAATTTTTCAGCCCCTGTTTAACAGGGGCGTGTTAATTACAATTTTTGATGTAATACTTTGCAGCAGGGCTCGTTCCTGCATTCCAACTAGAGTGTCTGTGAGGGGTTGCAGTGTTGTGGCACCAGCACCAGTGCCTAAGGCCCAATTTTTCTGCCCCTGTCTAACAGGGGCGTGTAATTACAATTTTTGATGCAATACTTTGCAGCAGGGCTCGTTCCTGCGTTCCAACTAGAGTGTCTGTGAGGGGTTGCAGTGTTGTGGCACCAGCACCAGTGCCTAAGGCCCAATTTTTCTGCCCCTGTCTAACAGGGGCGTGTAATTACAATTTTTGATGCAATACTTTGCAGCAGGGCTCGTTCCTGCGTTCCAACTAGAGTGTCTGTGAGGGGTTGCAGTGTTGTGGCACCAGCACCAGTGCCTAAGGCCCAATTTTTCTGCCCCTGTCTAACAGGGGCGTGTAATTACAATTTTTGATGCAATACTTTGCAGCAGGGCTCGTTCCTGCGTTCCAACTAGAGTGTCTGTAAAGGGTTGCAGTGTTGTGGCACCAGCACCAGTGCCTAAGGCCTAATTTTTCAGCTCCTGTTCAACAGGGGCATGTAATTACAATTCTTGATCTAATATTTCACAGCAGGGCCCTGTGAGGGCTTACAGTGTTGTGGCCACAGCAACACCTAAGGCCCAAATTTCTGCTGAGTATATAGGGCAGGACCCTACTTTCAAACATCTAACTTACAAACGACTCCTACTTGCAAATGGAAGGAGACAACAGGAAGTGAGATGAAATCTACCCCTAGGAAGGGAAATTCTCTCCTGTAAGAGTTAATATGGGAAAACAATTTCTCCTTTCCACTGATGCTTTCCAATCCTTGTTCCACAAAAAACCCAAATTTTCAAAAAACATTTTTCATTGGGACAAAAAGTGAGGTGAAATCTTCTGAAGAGGAGGAAAGACAGCAAAACAAATGTCACAGGGGTGATAACCCTTCCCTATGTTTTCCAAAAAGCTTAAAAAAGATTTTTTGGCTGGAGCTAAACGCTTTAAAAATTTACCCGTTCAAAATTACAAAGAGATTCTACTTAACAACAAACCTACAGTCCCTGTCTTGTTTGCACCGCCTGTATACTGCTGTTCAGAGTATATAGGGCCTTTCCTTATTTTAATTTGGGTGCGGGGTTCCCCTTAATATCCATACAAGACCCAAAGGGCCTGGTAATGGACTGGGGGGTACCCATGCCGTTTGTTTCACTGATTTTCATCCATATTGCCATGACCCGACATGACATTAAACCCGCAAGCAGTTTTAAATGAGATTTTTTCCTTTAAAAATGACATTTGGTGCAGGGACTGTTCTAAACACGGGAAACACGAGCCACTTTACAGGCCTACTATAGACACACCCCAGGTACGATATTTAAAGGAATATTTCACTTTTTTTTTTTTACTTTAGGCATCATTAAAATCACTGCTCCCGAAAAAACGGCCATTTTTAAAAGTTTTTTTTGCATTGATACATGTCCCCTGGGGTAGGACCCGGGTCCCCAAAACCTTTTTAGGACAAT
This sequence comes from Aquarana catesbeiana, assembly GCF_042186555.1. Lineage (NCBI taxonomy): Eukaryota > Metazoa > Chordata > Amphibia > Anura > Ranidae > Aquarana > Aquarana catesbeiana. The sequence continues at coordinate 15,993,503 of NC_133327.1, forward strand.
ACCATGCAAATTAGCCTTTAAAATGAGCACTTTTGATTTCGAACGTTCGAGTCCCATAGACGTCAATGGGGTTCTAACGTTCGTGCGAACTTTCGGTCCGTTCGCAGGTTCTGGTGCGAACCGAACCGGGGGGTGTTCGGCTCATCCCTACTGCTGAATATTTGAATAAGTAACCCCTCTTTTTTTATTGAGGGCAGGGGCGGACTGACCAGTCGGTCCAATCGGACATGGACCGAGGGCCCGGCCGCTAAAGGGGGCCCGCCAGTGCCACCTGCTGGACCCTTTAGGGCTGGTGATTTCCAGTTAATTTATGCATAATAAAATCGAGAGATTTCAAAACCATACCCCCGCTGCTACTAAGAGGGGTTATAACATTTTCCTGGGCCCCATCATGTCTACAGAGGGGCCCAGGAGGTGAGCGCAGCAGTCGGACTATTTCTCCTTTTTCGGGCGCATGTAGAAAAAGCTGCACCGCACGTTGCTCTGCTAGTTAATTAGTTCCGGCTGCCGCTGCCCACTACCTTCAATGGCGGAGTGATACGACGAGGCTCCGCCTCCCGTTTTCAGGTGCCGACTGCCAAGACTGAGGTGAGGCGACAGACGGCTCAGTGGATGAGAGAGAGCAAGAACCTGGGGGACAGCGTGGCTGCACCTGCACTGCAGAGTGAGTGAAGAACAGAGGATAGAATCCTCACTGTCTCACTTGGGCTTACACACAGCATAGCAGCAGGTCATGATTATCAGCATTATGATACTCAGGCAGGCAGCACAGTCAGCATGTGTTCTGTCACGGATCTGTCACAGTGTGTCATATTGTTGTTTGGGGCTGACTTTGTTATGCCTGTACTGGGTTAAAGTTTGTAATATACAGTACAGGCATAAATTAACAAAGTCAGCACCCAAAAGCCATGTGACACTGTGACAGATCCATGACAGAGCACATGCTGACTGTGCTGCCTGCGCAGTTTTCATAATGCTGATAATCATAAGCAGTGTGATGTTACTTTACACTTGCGTTTGGGGGGGCAGTAAACATGTGTCCCCGAACCACCCCCCTTAACCACTTCCTGTCCAGCAACATACTGGTACATTGCTTGATTGGAAGGGTGATATCTTGATCATTGCTGCAGCAATGATCAAGATATCATTTTTTAGCCCCAACAGGTCTGCACAAAGTAAAAGTAATCCTAGTTGCTAAGAAACCCCTGGATTACTTTTACAGGCAGTGGAAGGGGGTTCCACCACCGTCCCGCCATCACCTTTTTACTGGGCTCTCCCGTGCCATCAGGGGTCCCATTAAGGATGTGAGCAGCAACATCCAGTTCCTGGGACACAGTATGTGTGCATATGTAAACATGGACAAATCTAAAGGGGTTGGATCAGGGGAGGAGCCTAGGATGGGGTCAAGGGCGAGGTTAAAAGGGGCCCTGTCAGGTAAGCTGTATGGGGCACCATGATTTCTAACAGTGGCCCTGTGCTTACCGCTGCCACCCGATGTCCCGCCTCTTTTGATAGATGTCTCACTGGTCCAATGCCAGGACATGTGATGTCTAACAAAGGAGGCGGGACATCCGATGACAGCGGTCACCAGGTTTCACAGCGGGAGTTACCCACTCTGTGTGATCCGGCGGCTATCCCCCATGCACTGATCAGGCTGCATGGAGGGGGCACTCTAGGTGAGGCTGCATGGAGGGGGCACTCTGGTGAGGCTGCATGGAGGGGGCACTCTAGGTGAGGCTGCATGGAGGGGGCACTCTAGGTGAGGCTGCATGGAGGGGGCACTCTAGGTGAGGCTGCATGGAGGGGGCACTCTAGGTGAGGCTGCATGGAGGGGGCACTCTAGGTGAGGCTGCATGGAGGGGGCACTCTGGTGAGGCTGCATGGAGGGGGCACTCTGGTGAGGCTGCATGGAGGGGGCACTCTGGTGAGGCTGCATGGAGGGGCACACTGGTAGAGCTGTATTGAGGGGCACTGGTGAGACTGCATTGAGGGGCACTGTTGAGGCTGCATTGAGGGGCACTGGTGAGGCTGCATTGATGGGCACTGATCAGGCTCCATTCATGGGCACTGGTGAAGCTGCATTCATGGGCACTGGTGAGGCTGCACTGATTGGCACTGCTGAGTCTGCGCTGATTGGAATTGGTGAGGCTGCATTGAGAGGCACTGGAGAGGCTGCAAACCTTCTAGATTTACCATCCCGGATAGGGAAAAGATCATTACTTCCCTCCAAGCACCTCCCTCACCTCAGCAAACAGTGCCCAAAATGGTGGAAGAGGAGAGGACACACCAGCCAGGGTGCCAGCCAGCCACCCACCCACAGCAGCGCCAGGGTGCGTGCCACCCAACCACCCACGGTGACCCACCCACAGCAAGGCCAGGGTGCCAGTCACCCACTCACGGTGACCCACCCGCAGCAGGGCCAGGATGCCAGCTAGCCACCCACGGTGACCCACCCAAACCAGGGAGCCAGCCAACCACAGAGGATGCGGGAACCAGCCACAGCTACAGTACCCATAGTTAAGGTAAGAGGAGCTCTACACAGTGCCAATTTTATTTCTACTTTGTGAGGGGTTGGGGCAGGGGTGAGAGTCATGGCGAAAGGAGGGGGTCCTGTGAGGACCAGAGTGAATGAAGGTGTTCACTGTACACTCTGGTAGAAAGAGGCTCCCCTCCAGGTCCCATTATACTCCTTTGTAGTCTCTAATAGGTCCTGGAGGGGGGTCTCTCTCTCTAACAGAGACTCTCTAATGGACACTGTTAGCGAGAGACCCCCCTCCAGGTCCCATTAAAAAAAAATGGCAGAAGTTGTACTTTGTGCAAAATGTAGGGGCGAGGTCAGGGGTGGGCCATGGGAGGGGTTAGGGGTGGGTCATGGGCGGGGCCTGACAGGGGGCCCTTGCTTTATTTGGTCCGGGGGCCCTGAGTGTTGTCAGTCCGCCCCTGATTGAGGGATTTCTTTATGTTACCTGTAGATGACTTGACATGGATAGCTTTAGATAGACACAGGTTAGTACCTGCAGCCCTTATAAATCGGAGCCTTGTGTTCTCGAGAGTGCATTGTATGAAGACATTTCGTTTACCTTGTGCCCATGCCAACATTGCTAACATTTTTTGTTCCTTTTACCAGCTCTGCCAGGGCAAGCAACGCCGGGAGTATGACATAGGTAACTGTTTTCTTGGAAATGTCTTTTTTTATTGTTACATAATGGCAGTAATCCAGGTACAAAGTTATTGATAGTGGAGGCCGAGGAGCCATCCTCCATCAATCATGTGTGTTGTTTGGAAGCAGAAATGTCAGTATTCTTCTCCCAAACACACTGACACATTGTAGAAGCGTGTAAACCAAGCATATTCAAACCCCAAAAATAAAAATGTTATATATAGTAGCTTATCCGTTCATATATATGGCCTCTGCATGGGAATTATTTTTCAGGCTTTTTTTGCTGCTCCTGCCAGTAACACATTTCCTGTCCTAGGGTGACAGTACAGTGCCTTGAAAAAGTATTCACACCCCTTGAAATGTTCCAGATTTTGTCATGTTACAACCAAAAAGTAAATGTATTTTGTTGGGATTTTTTGTGATAGACCAACACAAAGTGGCACATAGTTGTCAAGTGGAAGGAAAATGATAAATGATTTTCAACATTTTTTACAAATAAATATGGGAAAAGTGTGGCGTGCATTTGTATTCAGCCCCCCGGGGTTAATACTTTGTAGAACCTCCTTTCACTGCAATTACAGCTGCAAGTCTTTTTGGGGATGTCTCTACCAGCTTTGCACATCTAGAGAATGAAATTTTTGCCCATTCTTCTTTGTAAAATAGCTCAAGCTCTGTCAGATTGGATGTAGAGCGTCTGTAAACAGCAATTTTCAAGTCTCGCCACAGATTCTCAATTGGATTTAGGTCTGGACTTTGACTGGGCCATTCTAACACATGAATATGCTTTGATCTAATCCATTCCATTGTAGCTCTGGCTGTATGTTTAGGGTCGTTGTCCTGCTGGAAGGTGAACCTCCCCCCAGTCTCAAGTCTTTTGCAGACTCTAACAGGTTTTCTTCTAAGATTGTCCTGTATTTGGCTCCATCCACCTTCCCATCAACTCTGACCAGCTTTCTTGTTCCTACTGAAGAAAAGCATCCCCACAACATGATGCTCCCACCACCAGGTTTCACGGTGAGGATGGTGTGTTCAGGGTGATGTACAGTGTTAGTTTTCCATCACACATAGCCTTTTGCTTTTAGGCCAAAAAGTTAAATTTTGGTCTCATCTGACCAGAGCACCTTCTTCCACATTTTCGCTGTGTCCCCCACATGGCTTCTCGCAAACTGCAAACGAGATTTCTTATGACTTTCTTTCAACAATGGCTTTCTTCTTGCCACTCTTCCATAAAGGCCAGATTTGTGGAGAGCACGACTAATAGTTGTCCTGTGGACAGATTCTCCCACCTGAGCTGTGGATCTCTGCAGCTCCTCCAGAGTTACCATGGGCCTCTTGGCTGCTTCTCTGATTAATACTCTCCTTACCCGGCCTGGCAGTTTAGGTGGACGGCCATGTCTTGGTAAGTTTGCATTTGTGCCGTACTCTTTCTATTTTCGGATGATGGATTGAACAGTGCTCCGTGAGATGTTCAAAGCTTGTGATACATTTTTTTATAACCTAACCCTGCATTAAACTTCTCCACAGCTTTATCCCTGACCTGTCTGGTGTGTTCCTTGGCCTTCATGATGTTCACTAAGGTTCTCTAACAAACTTCTGAGGACTTCACAGAATAGCTATATTTGTACTGAGATTAAATTACACACAGTTGGACTCTATTTACTAATTAGGTGACTTCTGAAGGCAACTGGTTCCACTAGATTTTAGTTAACATTCTTTATAAACATTGATCAGACAGGAGATACGAAGTAACATTCTTTATAAACATTGACCAGACAGGAGATAGATACAAAAGGGGGCTGAATACAAATGCACGCCACACTTTTCACATATTTATTTATAAACTGAAAACCATTTATCATTTTCCTTCCACTTCACAATTATGTGCCACTTTGTGTTGGTCTATCACATAAAATCCAGATAAAATACATTTACGTTTTTGGTTGTAACATGACAAAATGTGGAAAATGTCAAGGGGTATGAATACTTTTTCAAGGCACTGTATTTCCTCACTACACTGCAAGCAAAATGTAAGGAGATTATAGCCTGTCAAGCTTTTGGGATCATGTGACCCTGGGGTTGATTTACTAAAACAGGAGAGTGCAAAATCTGGTGCAGCCCCGCATGGAAGCTTTCCCGCAAGTTAGCTTCTAACTTCATCTTGTTCAATTAAGCATTGACAACAACAAAAAAAATGGAAGCTGATTGTTTTTTATGCAGAACTGCACCAGAATTTGCACTCTCCAGTTTTAGTAAATCAAACCCCCATGTCTCTTTTGTAGGACTGTTGCAGTAATCACATAAAACAGCCAGAGATAGGAAGTGAAGGGCATCATTATTCACATTCTGCCTAGTGCAGCGTGATCTCTAAATACAGTTCTGCTTGCGCTCTACTCTGTTCTCGTGACAGTCACCAAAGAAACAGATTAAAGCAACAAGAGGAAGTCGAACATCTGGTTGCAGTCAACATACAGTTAATTGGGGTTTTTTTTTTTTTTGTTAATAATGAGCAACAGCTTTCTCCAAAGGAAATGGATTTAAGGCATAGCTTACAGCTTTCCCTCTTTTCAAGGGTCCATCCCTCTTTTGGACAAATCCCTCTGTCCTTCGTTCCTCCACAGTCTGACGTAAAGACCAGTATAAATATTCTATTTCATGATCACAAGTGTTTATATGGTCTATAGCAGCTGGTCAGACGTTTGTTTACTGAAGAAACATGATGGGGTTAGACTGAAATGGAATGGAATGTACTTAAAGGGTAAATGTACTTAAAGGGGAAAATATTTTATTGCAGTAACTATACACATAAAATAGATGCAATGATAGTATTCAATACATGAATTTATTATGTATTGAATACTATGTAGATGAATATAAACAGTGATCAGGCAGGAGATAGAGAGATACGAAGTAACATTGTTTATAAACATTGATCAGACGGGAGATAGAGAGATACAAAGTAACATTGTTTATAAACATTGATCAGACGGGAGATTGAGAGATACAAAGTAACATTGTTTATAAACATTGATCAGACGGGAGATAGAGAGATACAAAGTAACATTATTTATAAACATTGATCAGACGGGTGATCGAGAGATACGAAGTAACATTGTTTATAAACATTGATCAGACGGGAGATAGAGAGATACAAAGTAACATTGTTTATAAACATTTATCAGACAGGAGATAGAGAGATACAAAGTAACATTGTTTATAAACATTGATCAGACGGGAGATAGAGAGATACAAAGTAATATTGTTTATAAACAGTGATCAGACAGGAGATAGAGAGATACGAAGTAACATTGTTTATAAACAGTGATCAGACGGGAGATTGAGAGATACAAAGTAACATTGTTTATAAACATTGATCAGACGGGAGATAGAGAGATACAAAGTAACATTGTTTATAAACAGTGATCAGACGGGAGATAGAGAGATACAAAGCAACATTGTTTATAAACATTGATCAGACAGGAGATAGAGAGATACGAAGTAACATTGTTTATAAACATTGATCAGACGGGAGATAGAGAGATACAAAGTAACATTGTTTATAAACATTGATTAGACGGGAGATAGAGAGATACAAAGTAACATTGTTTATAAACATTGATCAGACGGGAGATCGAGAGATACGAAGTAACATTGTTTATAAACATTGATTAGACGGGAGATAGAGAGATACGAAATAACATTGTTTATAAATATTGATCAGACAGGAGATAGAGAGATACAAAGTAACATTGTTTATAAACATTGATCAGACGGGAGATAGAGAGATACGAAGTAACATTGTTTATAAACAGTGATCAGATGGGAGATCGAGAGATACAAAGTAACATTGTTTATAAACAGTGATCAGATGGGAGATAGAGAGATACAAAGCAACATTGTTTATAAACATTGATCAGACAGGAGATAGAGAGATATGAAGTAACATTCTTTATAAACATTGATCAGACAGGAGATAGATACAAAGTAACATTGTTTATAAACATTGTTATGATGGGAGATAGAGATACAAAGTAACCTTGTTAGTTTTGTATCTACTCTGATTTATTCATCTGGGATAATCTTTTTTTTTTATTTTATTTTTTTTACCAACACTGATCAAATTAGGAAAAAAGTGCTATTTTAGTTTTGTTACATTTTTTTGTCTATGGGTCGCATAGAAAATAAAACAACTTTTGCAAACAAAATCACCAAAAAAAAAAACGCCACTATATCTGCATTACTTTGTTATCTGAAATAATGAAAGGTAAAGAAATGTAAAAATTGCTCTGCTCCATTAGAGGGTATATACAGGGATGAGAGCTGAAGGTAACAATGGACCCAAAACTATTATAATTTCCCTCTTAGGAATCAAGGTTACGACACTCAGAACTTTTAGAACTTTTGAGCATTATATATTGTATCCCTTTTGTCTTTGTGTTCTTTTGTCCTAGTTGGTACAGCGTGGTTTCCTAAAAAATGTCAGGTTATAAAATATGGCTTTTCCTAAAATACATGTTCTGTTGTCTCTCGTCTTCTGATGCAGCAATAAGTCCTTTTGTTCTAAGAAAGACAGCTGGGCTCATTGCCTGCCAAAAGGCCCAACATCCCTACTATTCTGGCTGGGAGTCGTGTCTCGGAGCGCCCGAGGTTCTGCAAACTTTCTCCCACACTCCGATGCCTTGCCAGGAGATTAAAGAAAATGTTTAGGAAATTTTCCTCGGAGGAGGTGTCCACAACACCAGCATGGAATGCCAAGCATCTGATTGGTTAGACAAGTCCTATTGGAAACAAGCATTGTTTAGGAAATGCCAGTTATCATTTTATCTTTTGAAAAATCTCGCCCAGAATAGTTTCATTGTTTTGCACAAGCAAAAGCTGCATTGCAGGCAGATGGGGCAGATCGTGATTTAATCCACTTATGCCTCCATTTAATTGCAGCCAGTATAAGTACCTGAGTCTGTCTTTATATTAGCTTATTGTAGTCTCCTGCACAGAGTGGCAGATCAATCCGTGGCAGCGTAAGCTGATCAGGGTTGTACTGCATTCTACTGTGCTGTCAGTCCAGCAATGGCAACTAGGTGATGGGGGTTTGGGAATGTCAAGCATGAAGTTATCGGTATAGAACTGGTTGTATCAATACAGTAAAATGCATTATCAGGCATTGCAGTGACACCCACCCATTGGTGCGAATGGGCCTGCTTTAACTGCTTTAACCTTTTGTCACCCACATAATGCATACAGTATATGCGACCATGAGAGGCAGAGGTTTCTGTGCTAATAGTGTGCTCACTGCATGTTTCTGGAATAGGGACTGAGCTGTGAAAGACAGCTCTTGGTCTCTATGGTCTCTACTAATGATCGGAAGCTGACCATGATCATGTGGCCACTGTGACAGCCAATCACACTTGTCACGTGATCAACTGGTCCTTTCTGCCACTGGGCATAAAGACCCTGTTAAAGGGGTTAAATTAACTGTCTGCTGTGCCTCATTCCTCCAGGGTTGTGTCTCACTAATACAGGAGGTGTATTACTGGCCAGATCACCAGGTGAAAGCAGAGGGGAAAAAGCCAAGGAAAAGAAAACCGATGCAGCTCAGACACGAAGTAACATTGTTTATAAACATTGATCAGACGGGAGATAGAGAGATAAAAGTAACATTGTTTATAAACATTGATCAGACGGGAGATTGAGAGATACAAAGTAACATTGTTAATAAACATTGATCAGACGGGAGATAGAGAGATACAAAGTAACATTGTTTATAAACATTGATCAGACGGGAGATTGAGAGATACAAAGTAACATTGTTTATAAACATTGATCAGACGGGAGATAGAGAGATAAAAGTAACATTGTTTATAAACATTGATCAGACGGGAGATAGAGAGATAAAAGTAACATTGTTTATAAACATTGATCAGACGGGAGATAGAGAGATAAAAGTAACATTGTTTATAAACATTGATCAGACGGGAGATAGAGAGATACAAAGTAACATTGTTTATAAACATTGATCAGACGGGAGATTGAGAGATACAAAGTAACATTGTTTATAAACATTGATCAGACGGGAGATTGAGAGATACAAAGTAACATTGTTTATAAACATTGATCAGACGGGAGATTGAGAGATACAAAGTAACATTGTTTATAAACATTGATCAGACAGGAGATGGAGAGATACAAAGTAACATTGTTTATAAACATTGATCAGACGAGAGATACAAAGTAACATTGTTCATAAACATTGATTAGACAGGAGATAGATACAAAGTAACATTCTTTATAAACATTGATCAGACGAGAGATACAAAGTAACATTGTTTATAAAAATTGATCAGACGGGAGATAGAGAGATACAAAGTAACATTGTTTATAAACAGTGATCAGACGGGAGATTGAGAGATACAAAGTAACATTGTTTATAAACATTGATCAGACGGGAGATAGAGAGATATGAAGTAACATTCTTTATAAACATTGATCAGACAGGAGATAGAGAGATACAAAGTAACATTGTTTATAAACATTGATCAGACGAGAGATGCAAAGTAACATTGTTCATAAACATTGATTAGACAGGAGATAGATACAAAGTAACATTGTTTATAAACATTGATCAGACGGGAGATAGAGAGATACAAAGTAACATTGTTTATAAAAATTGTTCTGATGGGAGATAGAGAGATACAAAGTAACCTTGTTAGTTTTGTATCTACTCTGATCCATTCATCTGGGATAAGCTTTATACTTTTTTTTTTTTTTTTTTTTTTTACCAACACTGATCAAATTAGGAAAAAAGTGCTATTTTAGTTTTGTTACATTTTATTGTCTATGGGTTGCATAGAAAATAAAGCAACTTTTGCAAACAAAATCACCAAAAAAAAAAAAAAAAACACTATATCTGCATTACTTTGTTATCTGAAATAATGAAACTGTTTTTGCCGCACAGACCCAGAGAAGAAATGTAAAAATTGCTCTGCAAAAAAAGGCAAGGAAAAGAAAACTGATGCAGCTCAGATAGATTTCCAACACAGTCCAAACTCACCCAAGCTATCCTGTCAAAAGCTGTCAAAGCCAACAACCAATCACTGCGTGGGGCGGAAGCATTCTCCGCCCCACGCAGCACACCCCTTGCATATATGCAGCTGCAGGGCGGGGAATACCTATGATTAGCTATCAGCTTTGACAGCTTCAGACGGGATAGTACAGGAGGGTACAGACATGTCTGAACGTACCTGAGCTCATTGGGGAGGAGATCGGTGCTGGCTGGGAAGCAGGTCCCTGTTTCTGGGGGGACTGTGATTAACCACTCCTAAGGCCAATCACAGTCCTTCTAGTCCTGCCTACTGGACCCAGGGAAAAAGGCCACCTCCAAGGTGAATGGCTAGCTGTACAGAGGAGGGCTGTGTGGCTGTATTTTGGGATAGAGAACCACTTACTACTGATCTCTGAACTCTGCAACACTTTTTAACTGCTTACGGACCGCTGGCCCACCGTACATTCGCTGCAGCAGGACGGCCACGCTGCGCCAGATCACCTACCAACCTGTGATTATACACAGCAGGAGCCCAGCAGCGGGTTCCACAGACTTGATGTCCGCCAGCACCTGCCGATTACACAGGACACAGGCAGAACGGCGATCTGCCCATGTAAACAAGGCAGGTTGCCGTTCTGTCAGAGGGGAAGGTATTGATTCTGTGTTTCTGCTAAGCAGGAACACGGATCTTTGCCTTCCCCTAGTCAAAGCACCTCCCCCCACCGTGATTAAGCACAACCTAGGCACACATTTAACCCTTTGATCGCCCCTGATGTTAACCCCTTCCCTGTCAGTGTCATTAGTTCAGTGACAGTGCATATTTTTTAGCACTGATCACTGTATTAGATCACTGGTCCCCAAAAAGTGTCCCCAAAAATTTGTCCGATGCAATATCTCAGTCCTGCTATAAGTCGCTGATCGTAAATAAATAAATAAAAATATCTCATAGTTTGTAGATGCTATAACTTTTGCGCAAACCAATCAATATACGCTTATTGGGATTTTTTTTTTTTTTGCAAAAAATATGTAGCAGAATACATATTGGCCTAAATTAATGAAGAAATCAGATTTTTTTATTTTTTTATTTATTGCATGTGTTTTATAGCAGAAAGTAAAAAATATCGTTTTTTTATTTCAAAATTGTCGGTCTTTTTTTGTTTATAGCGCAAAAAATAAAAATTGCAGAGGTGATCAAATACCACCAAAAGAAATCTCTATTTGTGGGAAAACAAGGAGAAATGTTTTATTTTGGTACAGTGTCACACGACCTTAAATGACCCCTGAACCCAGCCTCACTTACTACTGACCCCTGAAATCTGCCCCATTTACTACTGACCACTAAACTCTGCTTCACTTGCTCCTGACCTCTGAACTCTGCGTCACTTATTCCTGACCTCTGAACTCCACTTCACTTACTCCTAACTTCTAAACTCTGCATCACCTACTCCTGATCTATTAACTCTGCGTCACTTACTCCTGAGCTCTGAACTCTGTGCCACTTACTCCTGACCTCTGAACGCTGTGTCACTTACTCCTGACTCCTGAACTCTGTGTCACTTACTCCTGACTCCTGACCTCTGTGTCACTTACTCCTGATCTCTGAAATCTGCGTGACTTACTCCTGATCTCTGAACTCTGTGTCACTTACTCCTGACCTCTGAACACTGTGTCACTTACTCCTGATCTCTGAACTCTGCGTCACTTATTCCTGATCTCTGCACTCTGTGTCACTTACTCCTGACCTCTGAACACTGTGTCACTTACTCCTGATCTCTGAACTCTGCATCATTTACTCCTGAGCTCTGAACTCTGCGTCACTTACTCCTGACCTCTGAACACTGTGTCACTTACTCCTGACTCCTGAACTCTGTGTCACTTACTCCTGACCTCTGAATACTGTGTCACTTACTCCTGACTCCTGAACTCTGTGTCACTTACTCCTGACCTCTGAATACTGTGTCACTTACTCCTGACTCCTGAACTCTGTGTCACTTACTCCTGACTCCTGACCTCTGTGTCACTTACTCCTGATCTCTGAAATCTGCGTGACTTACTCCTAATCTCTGAACTCTGTGTCACTTACTCCTGACCTCTGAACACTGTGTCACTTACTCCTGATCTCTGAACTCTGCGTCACTTATTCCTGATCTCTGCACTCTGTGTCACTTACTCCTGACCTCTGAACACTGTGTCACTTACTCCTGATCTCTGAACTCTGCATCATTTACTCCTGAGCTCTGAACTCTGCGTCACTTACTCCTGATCTCTGAACTCTGTGTCACTTACTCCTGATCTCTGAACACTGTGTCACTTACTCCTGATCTCTGAACACTGTGTCACTTACTCCTGACCTCTGAACACTGTGTCACTTACTCCTGATCTCTGAACCCTGCATCATTTACTCCTGAGCTCTGAACTCTGCGTCACTTACTCCTGATCTCTGAACTCTGTGTCACTTACTCCTGATCTCTGAACTCTGCGTCACTTACTCCTGACCCCTGAACTCTGTGTCACTTACTCCTGATCTCTGAACACTGTGTCACTTACTCCTGATCTCTGAACACTGTGTCACTTACTCCTGACCTCTGAACACTGTGTCACTTACTCCTGATCTCTGAACTCTGCATCATTTACTCCTGAGCTCTGAACTCTGCGTCACTTACTCCTGATCTCTGAACTCTGTGTCACTTACTCCTGATCTCTGAACTCTGCGTCACTTATTCCTGATCTCTGAACTCTGTGTCACTTACTCCTGATCTCTGGACTCTGCGTCACTTATTCCTGATCTCTGAACTCTGTGTCACTTACTCCTGACCTCTGAACACTGTGTCACTTACTCCTGATCTCTGAACTCTGCATCACTTACTCCTGATCTCTGAACTCTGTGTCATTTACTCCTGATCTCTGAACTCTGCGTCACTTATTCCTGATCTCTGAACTCTGTGTCACTTACTCCTGGTCTCTGAACTCTGCGTCACTTACTCCTGGCCTCAGAACTCTATGTCACTTACTCCTGATCTGTGTCACTGCTGATCTCTGAACTCTGTGTCACTTACTCCTGATCTCTGAACTCTGTGTCACTTACTCCTGATCTCTGAACTCTGTGTCACTTGCTCCTGACCTCTGAACTCTGTGTCACTTACTCCTGATCTCTGAACTCTGTGTCACTTGCTCCTGACCTCTGAACTCTGCATCACTTACTACAAACCTCTGAACTCTGCTTTACTTACTCCTGATCTCTGAAATCCGCTTTACTTAGTCCTAATCTCTGAATTCTGTCAGTTACTCCTGACCTCTGAACTCTGCATCACTTACTACAAACCCCTGAACTCTGCTTTACTTACTCCTGATCTCTGAACTCCACCTCACCTACTCTTGACTCTGAATCACTTACTACTGAACCTTTTCATCTCTTACTACTGAACCCCTGCACTCTGCGTCCCTTTAAACCACGGCCAATATTCAGGACAATGAAATCCACATCCAATTCTTTTTCCACTGCTTTCAGAAAATGCCCCGACATGGGGTCCATTGGAGGCTGGCGTTTTCATATCCGTTCAGACTATTTCTTGGTCTCTTAGGCTTATTGATCTTTAGTGGACTTATGGCTTCTATTTACCCTTTATAAGCAGTCCATTTATGAACAAATTTTATGATATACACTTTAAACAAACTTTTTATACAATCTTTTAATAATCCCGGGACTGTGTACCAGGCAAGGGAGATGAATACGTAGGTGTACTCCCCTGATACAAAATCTCAATTTTGCCAGATTTATACCGCCACTGGACAGCAGTGTCCCAAATTAGAAACAACCCTAAACAAATCTATTTGAAAGAGGGCCTTAATTGGATTGTATAGAACAACCATTCAGAACCAGGATTATATGGAACCATAGAATTCCTCCATAGGTTGCTGGGGGTTCCTTGAGCTGTTCCTGACTGACCTCCCATGCAGGGCCTCTAATTAGGCAGTACAACCATTCCTGTTGTGCCGGGCCCAGGCCCCATTATCTCAACAGGGGCAGCTTTATAGTTAGTGCCTGCCAAATAAAGAAATAGGGCTTACTAAAATACCCCGCTCCTACATGCTTTGGGGGGGGGGGTGAATAAATAGGTTTTCCTGCTCCCCATCAGGTCAACAGAGGGGCCTAAGAGGTGGGAGCATTGAAAGGACTATTTAATCATTTTCAGAGGCGTAAGTACATACAACGTGCCGCAACCTGCTCTGCTCCCATCTAGTTCCAGCCGTCTATCTTCCCTGGCAGAGTAATTTTATGTACATGCTCTGCTCCCTCAGGACAGAGGGGCGACCAGGAGCAGGGCCAAGGATGGGGTTGAGGGCGGGGTTAAACAGGGCTCTGTTGGTAGACTGTACAGGGTCCCATGATTTCTAACAGAGGCCATGCTCCCATGTGATGGTGTCTGGATAGTTCTGGGGCCAGCAACACCTGTCAGACCCAGCGTTTCCTCAATGCTTTCGTCAGAGGGTACACTCTGACGAAAGCGTTGAGGAAACGCGCGTCAGGGCATGACCATACAGCTACCCACGCCTTTGATCTTCTGTGATACCTTACCCGGGAACACCGCTCTCAGCGGTAATAAGGTATATCGGGACTCAACAATCTATGATACTTGCTTATATTATTTTAATACATTGTAAGTGTACACCTATATGGAATCACTTTGTTTTTTAAATAAAAGTATTTTAATTTACTGGATTACGCTATGGGCACTTCTATTTCTTCGCTCGTTATGAGCTTAATTTAGATGGAAGTATGCAGAGTGCGCTGGCAGCTATCCAAATATCCATTCGCAGATCCAGTCCTATTTGAGTGAACTAAGTCCGTCGATATTAAACTAGTGAAAGGCACGCTGTTAACCCTTCACCTTCTGGTAATGGAATTACCTATAGGGGATTCCCATAAAGGCAATGTGGTGAAGGATTTATCTGGGATTTTGATCAGCAGAGAGTTGGTGTTCAACATTTTTTATAAACAGATCAGCTACCACCACACACCCTGCTGTACACAATTAAGACACAAGTGGAACCTTTCATCTTTATTTATATTTTATTTATTTTTTTATTTTATTTATATTTTATATATTTTATTATGAACTTCTTAAGTGCTGCTAATTTTTATGTTTAATGTTTAAAAGACTTTGGTTTTTTTAACATATTTTTTGATTTGATATATATATTTATATTTATTTATTTTTATTTATTTATTTATTTTTTTTACCCCATCTCATGACAAAGCAGATGCATAAGTCTGAGAAACAAGAAACATGTTGAATATGGACCCCCGCTTTGCCATCTGGTTCAGCTTAATACATGACTATTAAACTTCCTGTCAGTAAAGTTCATCAAATGCTGTATGGTGGGGCTCCTTGAGGGTAATTTTTGGAAGCAGCGGCATAGATTGAAGCTATCATATATTTATTCCAAACTTTACTATGTACTAAATTTTGGTATACATGATCTTGTCATGAATTTCTGACTTTTAGCTTTTGTACAAAAAATTACATGTTTTTATAAATTTATACTTTCGCTCAAGTGTGTGGTTTATCATTGTACCACATTGTTTTTTTTCTTTTAGGCCTATAGCCTGTTGTTTGGGATGGGGTGCTGTGACATCATGAGCTGGTTCGAACTGATATTTTATATCTGTATACAGCACTGGGTGTGTTTGAACCAATATTTCTTATCTGTATACAGTACTTGAAACCCCCCTGACATAATTGCCAGAAAAAAAAAATTTACCTTACAGGTAAGATCCACCAAAGGAATTTCCCTGATTGTCTCAAAGGGCAAAAGGCAGCTTTTGGAGGACCAAAAGTACCAGGGGAAGGTCCTACGGCATCATTGGTATCCAATGAGCCTGGGTAATGGGAGCAACCCCTTGAACAAAGACCTTCATCAATTAGTAAGAGGCTAGGGGTCAAAGTGGCCAAGACCTCCCCTGAGTGGGTTTAATTCCAATTTTTTTCCAGCCCCGACTGTAGATTAGCAAGCAACCAACCTGTAGAATAATGGTGAGGGTGGACATTCTTGTGCTCTGCTTATGAGAAGTGGCCTTTTTGGCTTTAAGAGGCATGGGATTCACAGATTCCAAGATTCCCCTTTTCTTTAGAACCTGGGCCTCAACAGCCATGCTGTTAAAACCAGTGACGGTAAGGTAGGGTGGTAAAAGGGGCCTTATGACAAAAGGTCTTGGCAATCTAATAGAGGCCATTGCAGTTCCTGCTTTCTGAAAATGATTTTAGTGCTCCCATTTTGATGCTGTTTTTTGCCTTTTTTTTTTTTTTCCATAAAAGTTCTTGTTGGAAAAAAGATCAGCATACATAAAAAAGACAGGCACAGTAAACACAATACAACAATGTGGTGTTACAGGCATATCCATTGATGCAGTCACTTTCCAAGTGTGACTAAAATAACAAAACATAATCACAATCACCTCTTTCATGAATACGACACTCTCGCTAATTGTATATCAGAATTTGAAAAAAGTGCATTGTGAAGAGTTACAAAGACCAAGAGGAATACAATACATATGAGTATTAAACATCTCAGCAAATCTAATAAAGGCATGTCATCCTTTAAAACCTGTCTGGTTGGATTATAAAGGAAAAAAATAAAAAAATAAACTGAGAGAGAGAGAGAAGAAAAGAGAGGAGAGAAAAAAAAAAGGGGGGGGGGGGGCTGGGAGGGAAGGAGGGGATAAGAAGATGACATAAGCAGAACGTAGAGTGAGGCAAAGAGCACCGGGCTCTAAAGCAGCCCATAGATTATTCAATGCTCTTTTCATCCACCACGGGTGGAAGACAAGTAAAAAAATTGATCCCTCCATAAGGTCCAGTCAGTGTCAAGGGGGGAGTGCCTCCTGTAGCACCATTGTGTTCTGCGGGGGCGTGGGGAGCCTTCCCATCTGGCAGAACACAGTGATTACTGCTAGCAGCTTTATCTTACGGCAGTAATCAAATGTAAAAATTCTGACAGGCTGGATGTACCCAAGTCGATCAATGGATCGACTTGGGTACAATCAGCCTGCCCATACATGGATAAAATCTCAGCTGGTCCCTGCTCAACCAACCGAATTTTGATCCATGTATGGCCCGCTTAAGCAAGCAAAATCAGAAACTCCCCCAAATGAAACAATGCTGGGGTGCAGGGCCGGCATTGTTTCATTTGGGGCAGCGTTTTGATGTTACCTTGCTTAAGCCGGCCATACATGGATTAAAATTCAGTTGGTTCAGCAGGGACCGGCTGAGATTTGATCCATGTATGGGCAGGCTGATTGTACCTGATCCATTGAAGCACCTGCCCTCCTGTACGGGGCCCATGCCCCAAAAGTTCAACAGGGAGGCCCAGAGAAGCACGACTGGGTGCAATTACTAGGACCAATTCCCCTGTGGCACTCCCTGTGTTTACAATGCTTCAGTTTGTGGATGAACAGGGAGTCGTTGTACAGAATGCTTGCTGTTCATTCACTCTGCAGCTGAGGTTGCAAATAAAGGATTGAGGAATCTGGGTCCTCAATCTCTTTCTCTGTTTCAAAGTGAGACATTGGGTGTCTGTTTAGACCCCTGATATTTCACCAACCCCCACAGAAGAAGAGGAGGAAAATAAATGAAGGGCTCATTCTCACAGGTATTCTGGTTGCATGAAAGAGTGGTTTTCAAACAGCAGCCCTGCCGGGGTGTCACATCTCTTCCCTGGACTCGGTAACCACTTCCCTGAAACAAATTGAGATATTCAGCCGTAGCTCTGTAGTGAATCCAACAAGCCCAAATCTTATGATGATGCAAAATTCTATCTTGTGTAATATGTTTCAGTGCCTCCATATCGGCTATTCTTATTCCGGAACAGTAGGTGGTTGTGGAGTTCTCCATTGGACAGGGACACGTAGTCTGGCTGCGTTCACCATATCCATTGTGAATGATTTACAATATTGGCTCTTGGACAGGGTAGTATAGTTTAGCAAATATTGGGCGGAAGTACGATCTAGAGGGGGGCTCGTAACAGACGAGGTTGTACGATTGACCTCACTCCAGTAGGTGCTTAACCACTTAAGGACTGGAAGGAATTGCCCCCTTAAAAGAGAAGTATGGTTTTTTTTTTTTGAGATTCATACTTACCTAGGTGGATGCAGCATCAGACCGATGCTGCAGCTGTCCCCCGGCGTCTCTGCACTGAGAACCGAGCCACCGAACATCGCCGATACTGTCAATCAGCATCTCTCCTGCTCTGCTCCTCCATGCTCATTGGAGCGCTGAGCTGTGGAGGGACGAGGAGCCGCTGAGACTGCCATCAGTCGAGGCAGCTGGCGGATCCAGACTTCGGAAGTCGGGATGACATGCTGTCTCGACTGATTGCAGTGACGTCAGTGGAGAGCGGACTTATGTGGTCCCCAGGGGCGGACTGACCATTCGGGCACTCGGGCACTGCCCGAGGGCCCCATGCCACTAAGGGGCCCCATCATGGTTACCAGCCTCAATAAAACCAGGGACAGTATGTAAAAATCTGTGTTTTTTTTTTAAATCCTAAGATTATAGCTGCCCCGCCTCTCCAGTACCTTTTCAGTGTGTGTATGTGTAGTCTGTGTGTGTATACTGTGTGTCTGTGTGTGTATACTGTATGTGTATATTGTGTGTGTATATTGTGTGTCTGTGTGTGTATACTGTATGTGTGTGTGTGTGTGTGTGTGTGTGTGTGTGTGTGTGTATATACTGTGTGGCCCCATAATCTCCTATTGCCTGGACAGAAGACAGGTCCAGTAACACTTTTGCCTTTTTTTTTTACATTTTTCGACATTTGCATTCTTTGCTTCCTTTGCATTCTTGAGGAAAGGGGGAGACCACAGAGATGCTTCCTCGTTTTGGAGTGTCTTGAATTATCTCAGTGGAATGTTAATGCTCAGCTCACATTGTGGACTTCAATTGTATGTACCGACTTTATATACAAGTGCAGTAAAGAATAATATGTGGCTATTCTGATCTCCATTTACAAAGGACGGTAAAATGATGTTGCCGGAGAAACTCAGACTGTGTATGACGCACTTATCTATGAGGCATGCGGTGCTGTTAGACTAACACCTGTAGGGACACAGTCCTCTGATCCCATTCACCGACCTGGTTAAAGACTGTATTTATCATATACTCACTTGTAATACTGGCTTGTTATACACCGCAGGTAGATAAATGTACCCTTATTTTTATAACTTTTTCCTAAAAGCTAAACTCCAGGCAAATGCATATACAGTTCACCACAAATCGAGCGCGGCTTTTCCGGCCAAAGAATTTGTCTTTCTGTTCAGACAGTTTGGGTATCCATGTCTTTCTTACATCCCGCACCTTCACCTTTCTAGCCTGATTCCGGATGCATGACCAAAGGGGATACCACACAACTTGAAAAAAAATGGCCAGCTCATCAAAAAGAGAATCTCAAATATTTATCGTCTTGGAAATTTTAACAACTTGCTTACTGGGCACTTTTACTCCCTTCCTGCCCAGGCACATTTTCAGCTTTCAACGCTGTTGCACTTTGAATGACAATTGCGCAGTCATGCAACATTGGTACCCATTTTTTTTGCACAAATAGAGCTTTCTTTTGTTGGTATTTAATCACAACTGGGTTTTTTTTTTTGTTAAATAAATGAAAAAAGGCCAAAATTTTTGAAAAAGGCGTGGTTTTCTTCATTGTAAAATGTAGCAAATAAATAACCTTTCTTCATCAATTAAGGCCAAAATGTAAGAAAGATTTCTGATCCAGTAATGCCTCCAAAAACTTGCTCGTCTACGCGTTTCACTAAAATATTAGCTTCCTCAGGACAGATACTGGGTAGGTGCTGGTATATTTAAAAACAAAGAAGTACATGTGTAAGTATTTAATGTAGTATATATCTATGTACAGTATCTCACAAAAGTGAGTACACCCCTCACACTTTTGTAAATATTTTATTATATCTTTTTATGTGATAACACTGAAGAAATGACACTTTGCTACAATGTAAAGTAGTGAGTGTACAGCTTGTATAACAGTGTAAATTTTCTGTCCCCTCAAAATAACTCAACACACAGCCATTAATGTCTAAACCACTGGCAACAAAAGTGAGTACACCCCTAGGTGAAAATGTCCAAACTGGGCCCAAAGTGTCAATATTTTGTGTGGCCACCATTATTTTCCAGCACTGCCTTAACCCTCTTGGGCATGGAGTTCACCAGAGCTTAACAGGTTGCCACTGGAGTCCTCTTCCACTCCTCCATGATGACATCACAGAGCTGGTGGATGTTAGAGACCTTGCGCTCCTCCACCTTCCATTTGAGGATGCCCCACAGATGCTCAATAGTGTTTAGGTCTGGAGACATGCTTGGCCAGTTCATCACCTTTATCTTCAGCTTCTTTAGCATGGCAGTGGTCATCTTGGAGGTGTGTTTGGGGTCATGTTGGAATACTGCCCTGCGGCCCAGTCTCCGAAGGGAGGGGATCATGCTCTGCTTCAGTATGTCACAGTACATGTTGGCATTTATGGTTCCCTCAATGAACTGTAGCTCCCCAGTGTCGGCAGCACTCATGCAGACCCAGACCATGACACTCCCACCACAATGCTTGACTGTAGGCAAGACACACTTGTCTTTGTATTCCTCACCTGGTTGCCGCCACACACGCGTGACACCATCTAAACCAAATAAGTTTATCTTGGTCAAATCAGACCACAGGACATGGTTCCAGCAATCCATGTCCTTAGTCTGCTTGTCTTCAGCAAACTGTTTGCGGGCTTTCTTGTGCATCATCTTTAGAAGAGGCTTCCTTCTGGGACGACAGACATGCAGACCAATTTGATGCAGTATGCGGCGTATGGTCTGAGCACAGACAGGCTGACCCCCCCACCCCTTCAACCTCTGCAGCAATGCTGGCAGCACTCATACGTCTATTTCCCAAAGACAACCTCTGGATATGACGCTTAGTATGTGCACTCAACTTCTTTGTTCGACTATGGCGATATGAAAGTTTGTTACAGAAATGGTTTATAGCTTATAGCATCATTAAGGCCAGGGACAGTGGTAGCAGCCAGGGTGTGAATCCATCTCATTTCCCTTTGTGGAATTTTTTTTTATCATGGTTACCACCTCAAGAGTTTGTTGGAATGTGTTCTAATGCTGCAAATTGAAAGGGGTTGTAAAGGTTCCTGTTTTTTCAACTTAATGCATCCTATGCATTAAGGTGAAAAAACATCTGACGATTACCGGAGCCCCCAGCCCCCCCGTTTTACTTTCCTCAGCCCTGGAAAGTCCCGCATCGTGGACGCGCTGGATCTTTGCCCGGGGTTCTCGGCTCTTCATTGGATAGATTGATAGCAGCGCAGCCATTGGCTCGTGCCACTGTCAATCAAAACCAATGACCCAGGCGCCGGGGGGCGGGGCCAAGTCCTGTACTCGGTGGCTATGGACGCCGAATGCAGGACTCAGGAGCGCGTCCCCAAGGTAACCCCCGGGAGAGCGCTTCTCCCAGGGGGTTATCTGAGACAGGGAGGAGCTAGGAGAGCCACCGGGGGACCCCAGAAAACGCCATTCGGGGCCACTTTGTGCAAAACAAGCTACACAGTGGAGGTAAGTATAACATGTTTGTTATTTTTAAAAAATAAAAATCAAACCTTTAGTGTCACTTGAACTACACTGTTGTTGCCAGCATGCATTTGATTTACATGTCGTCCTATTGATGTCAGCAGCTGATTATTGTTAATGTAGCATATATGATCCTTGATTCGACGCCAAAAAGCTTGTTTGGTTTCTTTTTATCAACTTTATTGCTATCACCAGGCATAAACAACATTCCTTGTGTTAAGCATAATTTCTCTTTATGGAGAGATCTTGAGTGCATACCTCCCAACATTTTGAGATGGGAATGAGGGACACCTACTAGCAAACGTATGTAGGCATAGGGGTTGTATATAAAAAGTGGGCGCTTAGAAACAAGAGAACCACAATAATTAAAAAAAAAAGTTACAAAATAATACATATACAACATTAATATCTTAATCCAAAAATGTGTAAAGTGCAAAGTGATGACAAAAATCCAACGAGAAGCAGCGTTAGTAAATATATAAAGTGCAAAGTGATAGCAAATGTTCAAATCTGTTAAATCACAAGGATGTCCATATAAACTGGAGCAATTGGAATCTGTACACCGTCACCACTTAAAACGATCGTGAAAAAACAAACGACACCCAGTGGATTATGGTAAGTAGCCTACTTACCAAACCACCATGAACCCCAAACCAAAGACAGCGCTTCCTGATGACGTCAACACGACGAAACGTTTGTCGAGGCGCATCCCTGTCACGTGTTTTACTTCCAGTTTCTACATTCCCAGGCAGTTTATATGGAAATCCTTGTGATTTAACAGATTTGAACATTTGCTATCACTTTGCACTTTATATACCGTATTTATCGGCGTATAACATGCACAGGCGTAAGAAAAAAACTTACATTTTAAATAAGGAACTTGGAAGCAAAATAAGGGTCAGTGCCCATCTGCAGCCTCACCATTGCCATCAATGCAGCCTCATCAATGGCCATCTGCAGCCTCACAAGTGCCATCAATGCAGCCTCATCAGTCCACATCAATGCAGCCTCACCATTGCCATCAGTGCAGCAGCCTCGCCATTGCCATCAATGCAGCAGCCTCACCACTGCCTTCATTGCTGCAGCCTCACCACTGCCTTCATTGCTGCAGCCTCACCACTGCCTTCAATGCAGCAGCCTCACCATTGCCATCAGTGCAGCAGCCTCACCATTGCCATCAGTGCAGCAGCCTCACCATTGCCATCAGTGCAGTCTGATTGATGCCCATCTGCAGCCTAGAGGGGACAGGGAAGGGGGTGGGACAAGCGCCGACAGATTACATACAGTAAGAATCTCCTTTGATAGACAGAATAGTGATCCATTGGTGGCCCAGGAGACGGGACTTCCTATTATAGAGGCCGCCAAGTAAACAGGAGATTCTCACTGTATGTAATCTGACGGCGTTCATCCCGCCCCCCTCCCTGTCCCCTCTGAGGCAGCTAAAATTGAAGTATTGGCGTATAACACGCACATGCTATTTGCACCCGATTTTCATGGTGAAAAAGTGAGTGTTATACGCCAATAAATACAGTATTTACTAATGCTGCTTCTCATTGGATTTTTGTTATTACTTTGCACTTTACACATTTTTGGATTAAGATATTAATGTTCTATATGCATTATTTTGTCACATTTTTTTTAATTGTTGTGTTTCTCTTGTTTTTAAGCGCCCCCTTATTATATACAACCCACATTTCACAAAGTCAGCATTTTGCACTTTGAGGGGAGCAGCTCATTTATTGTTCACATTTAATTTAGCCATAGCGCTGGGTTCTTTTTATTTTTCACTTGTATGTAGGCATAGGACACACCCCCTGCCACACCCCCTTAAAGGAGAAATAACCAAAAAAACGAAAGGTTAATTAGATCCAAAAAAAGGGGCTTTTTTTACCACTACTATTCCTTTATATTGACTTTTAAAATTTACAAATGCAGCAATTTAGAATGTAGATGAAAGGTTTAGCACTGGGAAACACCTTTTGAAAGATAAAAAGTGCATTTTGTATACAACTATAGAGATCAGAACAAAATGAGGGACACATGAGGGGGAAAGAGGGACAGCGGGACATTGCTCCAAATCAGGGACAGTCCCTCGAAATCAGGGACAGTTGGGAGCTATGGGAGTGTATAAGACCTCAGATCTCTCCTCTGCCCTCAAAAGCTTCTGATCAAACCGAGAACGTATCCCAGCACGGCCCGGTGGAGGTCGGAAAGGTGAAGACGGTTTTGTGGTGTGGGTTTATATATCATATCTTGGATTTGCAGGTTTTACGGCAAATAGAAGCAACCTGACTCCTCAGACTTTGATCTTATGTGACAGAGTCATTTTCCCGAGGCCCCCGGCTAGACAGCTCTGGCAGACTTTGATCACACGCACCGTGCAACTGTGTTCAGCATAGAGGAGGACCTGTCACCTACAAACAGCTACATGTGAAAGTAGCATTCTTGCCTTGGGCAAGTATTATTATTATTATTATACAGGATATTATATAGTGCCAATGGTTTGTGCAGCGCCTTACAATATAAAGGGAGAGGGTACAGTTACAATACAATTGTGATAAAAGCAGCAAAGCACAGTTTATCAGCAAAGTGCATCATTTTCTTTTATCTCAGATACATTTCCTCATCTTTGTCCTCTTTTGTTTGTATGAAAGAAAAAAAAAAATCACGCTCCTGTTTCCTGTTATCTGAGATTCTGTCTTAAGTTTTTAAAGCGGATCTTGCCTTTTAGGCTTTAGGTCCGCTTATTCAATCTGCCCCCCTCCCTTTTCCTTGAAAGCATAAGTACAAAAAAGAACCTGTGTAGAAAAAAATGTCCAGTGGTGGCACAGTACAAGGTACAATGATAGTAGAGGACACAATGCAGATACAGGGTATGGTAAGCTGGCACAGTACAGGGTACAATGAGCGTAGAGGACACAAAACAGGTACAGTGTGTGGTAAGCTGGCATAGTACAGGGTACAATGAGCGAAGAGGGCACAATACAGGTACACTGTATGGTAAGCTGGCACAGTACAGGGTACAATGAGAGGGTAGAGGACACAAAACAGGTACAGTGTGTGGTTAGCTGGCAGAGTACAAGGTACAATGAGCGAAGAGTGCACAATACAGGTACACTGTATGGTTAGCTGGCACAGTACAGTGTACAATGAGGAAAGAGGACACAATACAGGTACAGTGTATGGTAAGCTGGCACAGTACAATGAGGGAAAAGGGCACAATGCAGGTACAGAGTATGGTAAGCTGGCACAGTACAGGGTACAATGAGGGAAGAGAGCACACTGCAGGCATAGTGTATGGTAAGCTGGCACAGTACAGGGTACAATGAGGGAAGAGGGCATGCTGCAGGCATAGTGTATTGTAAGCTGGCACAGTACAGGAAAGGTAAAATGAAGGAAGAGGGCGCAATGCAGGCATAGTGTATGGTAAGCTGGCGCAGTACAGGGTACAATGAGGGTAGAGGGCAAAATGAAGGTACAGTGTGTGGTAAGCTGGCACAGTACAGGGTACAATGAGGGAAGAGGGTACAATGCAGTTACAGTGTGTGGTAAGCTGGCACAGTACAGGGTACAATGAGGGTAGAGGACACAATGCAGGTACAGTGTGTGGTAAGCTGGCACAGTACATGGTACAATGAGGAAAGAGGGCACAATACAGGCACAGTGTATGATACAGTCTCGGTGGGTGGAGTCCAAATGTCAGTAGACTCCTCGCCCACCTCTACACTCCCCCTGTCAACATGCATTTTCTTCTGTGTATTTCTTTTACTGAACTTCTGCTATGATCACTAACATCCAGTCAAAACCCAGAAAAGTCACCACATGACTTCAGCGTGCCCAATTGTGCTGAGGTTTGGAGCAGCAATTCCTGAGAGAGCTGGAGAAGAAAGGAGGAGGGGATCTGAAGTACACAGAATGCCTCTCTCAGGCTTGTGCATGAGATATGCAAATCACCTGTCACTAACAGCAAGGGGGAAGAACTGACTCCTATTTCTCTGTGTCAGTTTTTATTTCACTGAAAAAAGATAAGAGGACTGCTCAGAGCTGGATTAACTCTTTGTGGCAAGACTGGGCACAGATGACATGAAATCCTATACTGTACAAGGTGCAAGCCTTAAACCACACCAGTAGTAAATTTGCGCTTGCTCCAAATAATAAGCTGCTAACACTGCATAAAGAATAATTGCCAAACAAATCAATAGAAACCCAAAACGTGTAGCGCTAAATGGAAGAAACACCTTCAAACTAATGAGGTGAGGAGCTAATGCTCTACATACAGTTTAACTAAAAGGAAGGACACAAATAAATGTCCAACATTAAAGAATTTAAATAAATTAAAATAAAGAAGTCAGTGAATTAGAGACTATAATAGTCATCACTTGTGAGTGATGTAAAGCACCTTCACCAACATAAGGCCATAAAGTCTTTAATAGGATGATGTACAGCTGGTTCTTAAAAAATCCCACGTATTTATGTTGGATAATGCATGGATGGACCAACTTTTAAACATCACACCACAGTGTCTTTACAATCGTGCAATTCCCTCAGCCAGTAAAGATGGAGGCTTACCGGAGGGTTTGAACCCAAAACAGTATATACTGTGAGGGTCAAACCGGCTTTTATTGCACACTGGCAATAGTAGGAAGACCTTGACAGCCTGAAGGGATCACAGGGGGTTCCAAAGATGTATCTTCTCCAAATGTAACAATGGATCTCCCCGCATATGGCTCATAGAGGATAAAAAAAGGGCCACATAGTGTGATACCGTAAACACCGCATTTTATTAAAAAAGAAGATTTACACTTACATTTTAAGATGATAAAAAGCGCTTGTACATAAAAGAAGGCGGCAGTGGAGTCCTGCCGACGCGTTTCGTCTGAAAAGACTTCGTCCTGGGGTGCAAGCTTTAATTAAAAAAAAAAAAGGGTTACATCCACTTTACATCCACCTATGAAATGTCGACGAACTCAGGTGCTGTAAACGTTCCCTAAATTGCCCTTAAGCCCTGCAACACATTTACGCATGTGCAGAATCCGGTGCTGCAAGAATAGAGTACGAGAGGCGAGGTGAGAAATTACCTAGGTTAAAAAAAAAAAAGTGTGAGAAAAGCTTTAAACAAAAAATTGAATCTAGTTGGGTGCTAGGTGCAATTTTCTGTTTTTCTAAACATTAACATTTACATTTATTTGTTATGGTATTTATTAATTTTGTGTGTTCATTTATTTTTTAATTTTATTTTTAATTTTATTAAAGCTTCATGAAAAGAAGCACAACATTAAAAAAAAAATCCTTTATATAATATTCTTTATAGTCATTTATATTTTTTTATTATTATTATTAATAATACTATCATCATTTAATTAATATATTTTATTTATATTTGATTATAATTGTAGAACCCTGGAGTTTATTCAGGGAGCTCCTCACCAATTTACTTGCCAAGAATAGTCATCAAGGTTTGGCCTTGTTGCACTTTTCTCTTCTACCACTAGGTGGCCGGGTGCTTGGTGGTACTCGGTACGAGAAGGGCAACCCAAGGTCAGGTTATGGGTATATGGGGTATCTCAGCCAATGGGCAGGGTTTTTCTTGAATCCCTTGGCCTGCTGGGAGAACCTATATATTCAGGTGAGGTCAGGTAATCTATGTTCTGTGCCCCCTGGACGGCTGTCTGGTTGGACATGTGTCGTACGCCATGGGCTGCTAGGCCAGAGATTGGGCCTATCACGGGGGCATCTGGCTGCCAGGCTGTGTGAGGGCCTATCCAAAAGTAAGAGGGCAGCACAGGGTTGGGACTGCCGGCTGGAGAACCTGTCAGTGGTCGGAGGTAGAGGGGAAGCTGTTGCCACAAAGGGATTAACCATCTTCACCAGGGACCACAGTGAATAAATGAAGAAAGTACGGAGCCATATTCTCATCGAACAAGCACGGTGGAGAATCTGGAAACTTCAGGTGGTGATCAAGTCAGGGACCCAACCTGCGGAGGAGATGCTTGCAGGGCAGCCTTGTGAGTCAAGCCAGGGGCCTCGCCAGTTAGCAGGGGTGAAGCTTGAGAATTATCTGGAGTGCCAAGCTAGGGATCCAGCAGGGAAGCGTGGGTGACGCTTGAAGGAGACACCACCGCCAACCTTGGAGGAGCTCAAGAGATTCAGAGTCAGTAAATCAGAGGGTCTAGTGAGAGAACGGGAGCTCAGTGTCGAAGAGCTACAAGAGGCAGTTGTAGTGGAGCTGAAAGAACTGTTACATTTGAGTTAGGAACTGTTAAAGAACTGTTGCCATAGGAGACAGCATTCCTGCATGTGCAGAAGTGGCACCTTGCTGGGGCCTTTCCCTGCACGGCTGTCCTCCTATTGAAGTCTCGGAGTCTGCCAATTGAAGCTATAACTACTTGTGTCCTAGCCCTAACCCTCTTTCCCCCAAAAATAAAAAAGACTGTCAAAAGAAATAAAACCTCTTTAAATCCAAGAAGTGTCTGGCACCCAATGATTTTCACCAACTTTGCACCTGCTATGCCTTACAACCCCCTACATATTGAAGGATGTCAGCTATCTTTGGCCTTGGAGGTCCTCATTAGACTGGACAAGGCCAGAGACCTTGCTATAGTATTATTATTGTCATTTAATTAAAATATTTTATTTATATTTGATTACTATTATTATTACTTAATTAATGTATTCATTGTATATTTAATTTATTTTAATTTATATTTAATTCTTTTTATAATTTCCTGTACATCCTCTCATTTTCCTCTCAATTCCCCTTGTTTGGAATAATCAGTGCGCGGTCATGTGCCCTGATCTATCCACACTTCAAATCCCATAGTCTGTAGTCCATCTTGGGGGTAAGCAAGAGAGGGTGGCTATGTTCCTACATATATTGGGACCATGAAGAAGGAACGTAGACTCCCTCTAACAGAAAGTCATATCACAGCAACAAAAAATAAAAATAAAAAGGAATTTGGAGATTTAGAGTAAGCTGAGAGGAAAAGAAGGGACTTCTTTGCGGTGAGAGCTGAACTGGTTAAACTGGTTTCCATCAAGATTGACCACAGTGGGATGGAATTACATTTTCTTTGACAGGAATTCTTCTGGGTGACTGTCCCATATATTTAAGGGATCCTCATATCTTCCATCATTCATCGGCCTCCTTCTAAGGCCTCTTTCACACGGGGGATCCGTATGTCCGTTTTTCATCCTTCCGTTTTCGGATGAAAAACGGACATACATTCATCCCTATGGAGCGTCGGATGTCAGCGGTGACATGTCCGCTGACATCCGACCCCGCTCCGATCCGAAAAGTGTAACGGAGGAAAAACCTACTTTTCCCTCCGTTTTCAGATCGGATCGGATGACGACGGACACTACGGACCGTCATCATCCGATCCCCCCATAGGGGAGAGCGGCGCTCTGACAGGTCCGTCGCTGCACAGCGTGCAGCGATGCACCTGTCATCTTTCTGCTCAGCGGGGATCGGCGGAGCGATCCCCGCTGAGCAAGCGGATGTTCACGGGGCGGATCATGACTGATCTGCCCCGTGTGAAAGAGGCCTTCTGTCTAGACAGACTTTTATATCTATGGTCCACAGTGCTGTAAATATTTTTTTCCTGGGGATTTGGGGGGGGGGGGTGTCAGCCTAAAATCTCTTCCCCCTCCTGCTAGTAATGAGCCCCTTCCCCAGTTATAGATCTCCCCCCCAGTACAGATCCCCCCCAATACAAATCTCCCCCCAGGTATATACCCCCACCTCCGATACAGATCTCCCCCCGTTATAGATCCCATCCTCCCTTTACTCCCTAGTACAGATCTCTCCCCTTCAGTATAGCTCTTCCTCAAGTACAGATCTCCCTCCAGTTCAAATACCCCCCCGTACAGATCACCTTACCATTACAGATCCCATCCCCCCAGTACAGATCTTTTCCTCCCAGTATAGATCTTTTCCTCTCAAGTACAAATCTCTCCCCCCGGTACAGATCTCCCCCATTACAGATCCCAACCCCCAGTACAGT
Source organism: Aquarana catesbeiana (assembly GCF_042186555.1). Lineage (NCBI taxonomy): Eukaryota > Metazoa > Chordata > Amphibia > Anura > Ranidae > Aquarana > Aquarana catesbeiana. The sequence continues at coordinate 16,023,326 of NC_133327.1, forward strand.
TACTCCTTAGTACAGATCTTTTCTCCTCAGTACAGCTCCCCCCCCCAAGTACAGATCCCACTCCCACTGAATACAAATCTCCTCTTACAGATATCCCCCCGTACAGTTGCTTCCCAGTACAGATCACCCCCCATTACAGATCTTTTCCTCTCAGTACAGCTTCCCCCCCAAAGTACAGATACCCCCTGCTTCAATAGAGCTCCCCCAGGTACAGATCTCCCTCCCGTACAGATCTCCCCCATTACAGATCCTATCCCCCCAGTACAGTTACCTCCCAGTACAGATCTCCCCCATTTCAGATCCAATTCCCCCAGTACAGATTTCCCCCATTACAGATCCCATCCCCCAGTACAGTTACCTTCCAGTGCAGATCTCCCCCCATTTCAGATCCCATCCCCCCAGTACAGATATTTTCCTCTCAGTACAGCTTCCCCCTCCAAGTACAGATGCAACCACAGGTACAGATCCCCCCCCCAGCACAAATCTCCCCCCATTACAGATACCCTTCCCCAGTACAGTTATTTACCAGTACTGATCTTTTCCCCTCTGAATAGCTCCCTCCCCCCAGTACAGATCCCCTCCCTCAGGTAGAGCTCCCCTCAAGTGCAGATCCCCCCCCCCCCAGTACAGATCTCCACCATTACAGATCCCACCCCCCAGTACAATTATTGCCTAGTGCAGATCTTTTCTCCTCAGTACAGCTCCCCCCCCCCGTACAGATTTCCCCTCTAATATAGCTCTCCCCCCCCCCAGCCCCAGTACAGGTCTTCCCCCTTGAAATGTTACTTGTGATAGTTCAATAAAGTTGTAAAGTAAAAGTAGAGGTGGATGCCCCGAGATTGGCACACCAGGGGCTGTATGATCAGTGCATCTTACCCATGTGAATGAGCCCTAAAGGAAATCTTAAGAAGAAAATGTCATATATAGCAGCTCCCCAGTCCTTAATGCCCTGGTGGATGCATTTGTTTTACTTTTTTCAGGCTAAGTACATTTTCAAAAAAATACCTGTTGATCCTGTCAAAAATGCTTTGTCCCTGTCACGTCTTGTGATCCTGCCAGAAATGCTGTGTCCCTGTTACTTCCCGTGAGATGAACTCAAAGCAAAAGTATTCTCATCTGCCATCCCAGTTACCTTCTGAAAACGACTAATCCCCTCCCCCTCCTGTGTATTGGCAATAGAGGAAAACCTATTTGTAGTCCAAATCAAGCGAGCAACCTAGGGTGACAACACTTCATAGCTACAGTAAGGAGAGTTAGCGTTGTCACCCTAGGACAGAAAGTGTGTTACTGGCAGGATAAAGGAAAATAAAGCCTGGAGAAAGAAACATAACACAGCCACATCTAAAGATAAGGTAAGCTGTATTATTTGAGTAAAGAGGTATGTGGCGCTAACTAAAAATAAATAAATAAACAAAAATAAGTGTGATAAACACACTTAACACTTCCAGGACCGTGCTAATGGTGATCTGCTGAATTAATCACGTGCTAATAATCTTCAATATAATACAGCAGTAATAAACACAAACAATGCATACTTCCAAAAATGTGCTAAAAACTGATGTGCTGAATAGTCACGTGCAACAAATCTTCAACATGATATAAAATATTAAACGTTCATAATAACAACTATTTCTAATAAAGTGCAAATAAAGCAATAAAGGAGCCAGGTCGAGACCGGAAATATCCTACTTAGCCGTACTCAGGATTTTAAGATTGTAAGTGTAAAGAAAGAAAAAATGCGCAACTAAAAAATGAATATAAATTAGAAATTGTGTGAAAAAAGTGAAGAACCATTACTAACAATATGGCAATTAGCTACTTGTAACCAAAAATATATATATGTAACTGTGATTAAACACTTAAAGTGGGGTTCCACCCAAAAAAACAAAAATACCTGAAAAATTCTAAAAAAAAATAACAAAAAAACATGCCTCTAAATGCCTGTTGCTAGGTGGTCCCTCGTAGACTGCCTCTTCCTTTGCCTGGGCTGGTGACATCACTTCCCCCTCGGCACAGGAAGGGCTCAGCTCTGCTCCCTCCCTCCTGTCAATCATCTGGGACCCATTACAGGTCCCAGGTGATTGAGCGGCCAATCACGGTGTGCGGCGCCGCTCGCGCATGCGCAGTGGGTGCCAGGCTGTGAAGCCACAGCCTGGCGCCCACAGTTGAAATGCCGGCGCCGACGAGCGGAGGGGGGGGACGAGCGGGGCTTCGATCCCCCGCATCGCTGGACCCAGGGACAGGTAAGTGTCCAATTAAAAGTCAGCAGCTGCAGTATTTGTAGCTGCTGACTTTTAATTTTTTTTTTTTTTTAATGGACCCCCTGGGTGGAACTCCTCTTTAATAACAGTTTCAGAGAAAGAACAATCCTATGCAATAAAGTCCATAGACTGCTGTAAGTTATGGAACCGGGATACACAACTTCATAGGGCATCAAAAACGATTAGACAAAATTGTTCTGTTCCTCAGTAATTAAGGCACACAGCGCCGCTTACCAGATCAGGTGGATCTCAAATTATAGAGATCATATAAGCACACACAGGAGGAATCTATTCGGCAAAGGATGAGAAACGATCAGCAATAACTAAATCCTTCCTCCTACTCCCGCTCAGCACTGCTGCAATGTTTTTTCCTGGATCTTCCAAGGAGAACACTCCATGCAAAGGTATATGTTATGGAATAGAAGAGAGAGGCTTCATGGGGCAGTACTCAAGAAAGTTTTATTCAAAAAAAGATTTTTCCATCTGCACTGACGTCCAACACGAGCGGTATACAAAAGTTCAAAACAGCTGCGGCTCAAGCCAGCCAGCTGATGCGTGATGACGTCAAGACCTATAGCTCCACCCAACACGTTTCCCTGTAGAAGGCATCGACTGGGAAAGGAGACTGTCTGGGCGTCATACACCACGCTATTTAAATGTATGTTGGCAGGAGAGACACCGGAAACACCGATGTATACCAAAAGACATCGGTGTCACCGCTGAAACCAAATTCATAAATGCCAAATGACCTAAAACTTTGCACTGATGAACAGCCCAGGAGCGGACTGATAACTCATGGGGCCCCCGGGCAATAGGAGATTATGGGGCCCCCAGGCAATCAGAGATTATGGGGCCACACAGTATACACACACACACAGTATACACTCACACAGTATACACATACATGTACACACAGTATACACAGACAGATGTAAAAAAAACACAGATTTATACATACTGTCCCTGGTTTTACTGAGGCTGGCAACCCTGATGGGGCCCCCTAGTGGCCCAGGGCCCTCAGGCAGTGCCCGAGTGGCTCAATGGTCAATCCGCCCCTGGAACAGCCTATGTTTATACAATATTTAGAAATATACTAGAAGGCACAAACGCTATACCTAGTAATTGGGCAATTCATTACAAAATTCATTTCAAAAAGTACAAAAGCGACATGATTAAAAATTAGACATGTAGGAACGTAATACTGTACATGTACATACTTATTCAAACAAATAAATACATGAAAATGACTAAATATATTAAAATATATGGTACTTCACACAATTTCTAATTTATATTCATTTTTGGTAGCACATTTTTTCTTTCTTTACACATTTTTATGAACTGGATATTCAGTATTTTTTCAGATGCTGCACCGTTTTTTGTTTAAATATTAATTTTTGTACATATGTATCAATTTCTATTTATACACAGTTGAGGTTTAGCTCTAATTGTCTCCTTTACCTACTTTTAAGATTGTAAGTTACTACCTTTTGTTTTATTAAATTGATCGATTATACTACACTATGGAGCCCCCCCCCCTCTTTATTGCATGACCCTACAACATCGGATGAGCTTGAAGTCCATCTTGGTATCGATATTGCTGTGATCATCTGCGGAGATCGATCGATCGCTGAGCGTACTGGATATATTCATACCAAGGCCTGACTTGACCTGTAGGGGTCTTTATATGAGGTCAGAGGCTGGGGGGAAATGAGTGGCGCACCACGGATGGTGATATCTATTGGATGAAGTGGATTTCGTTCGATCATGCTGCATGTGCACTTTGGTCTTTTCATCTGTCTCTTTTTTGGACTTTGATTACACTACCAGCACTTCTAGAACACTACTGCAATTTATTGCTTTATTTGCACTTTTATATTTATTTATAATACTTGTTATTATAAACGTTTAATATTTTATATCATGTTGAAGATTTGTTGCACTTGACTATTCAGCACATCAGTTTTTAGCACATTTTTGGAAGTATTTATTGTTTATTTGTGTTTATTATTGCTCTATTATATTGAAGATTATTAGCACCTGATTAATTGAGCACATCACCATTAGCACGGTCCTGGAAGTGTTAAGTGTGTTTATCACACTTATTTTTGTTTATTTATTTATTTTTAGTTAGCACCACATACCTCTTTACTCATTTATTTTTTTTATGTGGGAACACTTTTATATGTTGGCAGCTTCTCTTATCCTTATTGTGTGCATTTGAGTGAGCCTAGGTTTTACGCATTAGTATTTTTCCTTTCAAGCTGTATTATTTGACGTTTTTATTTTTTTGGGTTTAACCCTTCCATTGCCAATTACTTACCTCAAACATCACCAGCAGCAGGGGCTTCCAGATGCAAGTGATCCGGTGGCTGTACAGCCCCCTGATTGCTTCTATGGACTCCAGGCAGTAGTGTATTTAGGTTTTTTGCTGCCCTAGGCCTGACTAAACTTGTGTACCCCCTAATTTAAATATGACCCACCCCTACCTGTCAAGGGCACACCCCTTGCTGTTTAAGACCTGCCCTAAAATTTTCAAGTGGGGACACTAGTTCTGAGGGCCTGGTGTGGTGTGAAGGGGGGGGAGGCAATGTTTTTCCTTAATTTGCATAGATTTCCTCTCACTCCCTGTTTGGCTATGGGGCAGGAAGTGAAGGGAAATCTCTGCAATGGGACAGGGATGGTAAACAACAAAGTGACAGGGGCTCTAACCCTCCCTTACTCTATCCAAATAAAAAAAAAAAATGTGTTGCCTAAAGTTCTACTTTAAGCACAAACTTCTGATAATTTCATGGAGAGGACTAATGCCAATGGTGGAGCAGAAAACATATAGCACAGTGAGGAAGGTTTGTGGTCCAGGATGAGAGGACAGTCAAAATTAGAAGCGCCGCCCCCCCCCACCACACACACACAGAGTTGCGGAATGCCGGCCGCCCGCATACCAGAAGCAGTGCGGCCACTTTATGGGGGCGCTAGACTAATTTGCCCTCTCAGCCCAGTCCGCCCCATAAGACTGGCGCTACACTAACAGTGCAAGCCAGCGGGGACGCTTTCCGTGCTGCCCCCCTGCAAAGTGCTGCCCTAGGCCTGGGCCTTGTCGGCCTAGGCCAGGATACAGCATTGACTCCAGGTATGTTTGCCCCCTGCCCTGCATGGCCCCCTTCTTCTGCTTTCCCATCTGTAGGTTTGGGACCGGCTTGGTGGGTGTGAAGGCATGGTGGGTGTGGAGGTCTGGAGGTCTGGGAACCCAACGAACAATCATTCAAAACAAAGCAGTGCAGCGCTAAAAAATAAATATAAATAAAGAGCAAAGTCCCAAAATCTGTCTTGATCCGAAGGAGTGAATAATAAATGGACAACGCACCCACACGCAGAGAGGAAACTCTTTAGATTGGTGAAAAAAGGTCCTGTGGTAGATTATAGTAGCAATCGTGTATCCGCACCAAAGTGTTCCACCACCAGAAGTCTAGGCCGCTCACCTTATTGAGTAGACCTTCTGAGCTAACAGATAGGTCACTCATGCAGTCCCTTCAAAAGGGTAATCGTACAGATAAAAAGGCTGGCTGCATATGTCGTCCCCTGAGTCATGCGATATCCAAATATCATTCTCATCGGCAGATATAAGTCATGTTGAAAAAAAAAAAAATGAAAGGACATAGTGCTCTCCATATAGGGACATAGTGCTCTCCATATAGTAAAAGTGACTAATTTATTAAATAAAATGTTACTCACCAATGATGGCACTGGATCCCAGCGCTGGAGTATAAAACATACAGTATATATAGAAAACCAGGTAGGTGGCTGTACTGACGTCACGTAGCCCCTCGCACGCGTATCGTCCGTGGGTAAGGACTTCCTCAGCGATTCTGATTGGGGCCCTTGCGTCAGCTCTTATCAATAGCATAAGAGCTGACGCATGGGCCCCAATCAGAATTGCTGAGGAAGTCCTTACCCACGGACGATGAGAAAGATATTTGGATATCGCATGACTCAGGGGACGACATATGCAGCCAGCCTTTTTATCTGTACGATTACCCTTTTGAAGGGACTGCATGAGTAACCTATCTGTTAGCTCAGAAGGTCTACTCAATAAGGTGAGCGGCCTAGACTTCTGGTGGTGGAACACATTGGTGCGGATACACGATTGCTACTATAATCTACCACAGCACCTTTTTTCACCAATCTAAAGAGTTTCCTCTCTGCGTGTGGGTGCGTTGTCCATTTATTATTCACTCCTTCGGATCAAGACAGATTTTGGGACTTTGCTCTTTATTTATATTTATTTCTTAGCGCTGCACTGCTTTGTTTTGATAGTTTATTTAAGGATTTTATATTGACCTTCAGTGTTCAGCTGCTGTTTGTTAGGAGTGGTTTTGCGCTGTCTGTTTTTCCTCTTTTAACGAACAATCATTGGCTGATCTCCCCTGGCAAGTAAGAGCCCAGAACGCATGAATCACTTCCGGGTTCGGCTATCACTTTTCCTGGCCTGCTGTGGCACTGGCCAGGGAAGAGGCTAATGAAGCATGATTTGTGCTCCATTAGCTTCTGTCAAGTCTGACTAACCGAAAGTCTCTTTAAAGAGAATCTGTCACTGGAAACAACATATCATCACATAGGAAGCAATTTTCCCCTATGTGATAGCAAAAAAGTTAAAGTCCATTACTTGGGGTAAAAAAAACCTTGAAATCCTAAAACGTGTCCCTGTATAAAAGTAAAAAAAACATACTGACATGTGCAGAACGGAAAAATGTGTTTAGTTTTGGAAATGTTATGTTAATAATTTGTTATGTTAATAATTTTGTTAATAATTCTGTTTTATGAATTTGTTTAGTTTTGTTTCTTTTACTTTAGTTTCAGTTATTAATTTTCTAATGAATTACAAATTTTTGGAATGATTCCAGTTCGGATCGGTTGAAAAATGATCGACTGATAGGAATTCTGTGTAAATAATAGCTGGTTGTTTGTGAACGGCCCGCAAAAGTGTACAAAATAAAAAAAAAACACATTATGAGTTTTTGACAGTTCCTTTATTAATATTATTATCCGTCAATTACGATGCCCACCACTGACCTAAAAAAAACAAAAAAAACCTCCCGTGCAGATGAAGGCTCCCGCAGTCTGGCAGTTCTTAAATAGCTAAGAGGCGGGGCCACCCGGCGACATCACCGGGTGACCCCACCCCTTGTGACGTCATTGACAGAGGCATGCTGGGTCGATAAAGTCACAGGGGTCACCCCATGACCTGATCTGGTGACTACGCCCCTTAACTATTTAAGAAACTTTAGACAGTGGAGCAGGCAGACGACAGGAGCCTTCCAAGAGACCAGAAGTTTTTTTTCTTTCTTTTTTGCGGGTGCGGCGGGCATCATGATTGACAATGGCAATACACCGGGGGGGACATTTATTTTTTAATAAAGGTCAACAACTGTTGTGTCTTTACTCACTTTTTACAGTTTTTTGGTGAATGGGTAGGGGTACTACCCATTCTCATTTACATGTCGGGGGAAGGGTGGGCGGGATAGGGGGACCCCCTTGTTAAAGGGGGCTTCCAGATTTCGTTACGCCCCCTGCCAGAAGACCCCCCACAACCACTGGCCAGGGTTGTGGGGGAAGAGGCCCTTGTCCCCATCAACATGGGGATGAGGTGCTGTGGGGCACACACCTCAGGTTGAGGACATGTGGCCTGATATGGTTCAGGAGGGGGGGGTGCTTGCTCGTCCTCCCCTTTCCTGGCTTTCCAGGCTGCTTGCTCGGATAAGGGTCTGATATGGATTTTAGGTGGGACCACATGCAGTTTTTTTTTTCATTTTGGCATGGGGTTCCCCTTAAAAGCCATACCAGACCTGTTTTATTGCCGAATTGTTAATTGCCGGCATTCTTTTATTTACATTTGAGTCATTGCTCCTTAATAACCAGCTATTCTTCACACAGAATTCAAATTGGTCGATCATTTTTTGCCTACTCGAGATTTGAATTGTTCTGAAAATTTGGAATTCGTTATAAAACGAATTTACGAAACAAGATTAAAATAATTTCAACTAAATTCAATGAATAACCAAAAGCTTGTCTGAATTTATATTTGGACCGAAACTAATTGCACATGTCTACTTACGAATCCATGGAGTCTGGTGTTGTCTTGCTTGTCTCGCTATATGGCTTCTCTCTGTCGCCGCCATCTTCTATTGAGACCTGGCACATGCGAAGACAAGCCACCGGAATATTTTCTGGATCTACGGGACCTGTCAAATGCCTTCAATGTGTCTGCGCATGCGCCGGACCCCCTATGTATGCGCAGACACACCTTAGGCCCTCCCACTTAACTGGCAGAGATCCCACGCCATATCTGCGCATGCATGAGATCCCACTAGCTGCCTCCTATGATGGGTAATTCCCAGGAGGCAAATCCCATTACCGTGCGCATGTGCAGAAATGGCACAATGGTTTTCAGCGTGACCTACAGTGTTCCTGCACATGCACGGGGTACAGGTACGTCATCCTCGCCTAGGCAAATATAACGGACCTGAACTTGCCAACTGCAATACGAATATATACATTGGGGCTTGCAAGCGGTTTACCGGGATTATGGCTGAATCACTCAGCCATAACACCAGTATTGTTTTTTACAACCGGCAGCTGGCTTTCTCAAGAAACCGTTCAGAGCGGACTCATGAGCTGCTGGAATGTTCTCAGAAGCAGTGGGAGGGGACCCCCCCCAGCTCTCCCCCCCCTGTGCTCGCCGGTGTTTCTCGAACTTAACACTTGTGCGGGTTCACTCAAGCAACGATCCGACAATGCGGTCGGCTGCTCCCATAGGAAATCAAAGAGTAGATACTCTTTTGATCACCTCTATGGCCTTGGAGGACCAGAGCAACATCATGACATCACTTCCGGTCCAGGCTGAAAGTAAATAATTTTTTTGTTTGTTTTTTTAAAGCAAAAGATTAAAAAAAATTATTTTTAATCTTTTGTTTTTAAGGGTAAAGAAGAGATTTGGGGTCTTTTGGATCCCAGATCTCTCTATAAAGAGGACCTCTTTAAGATATCTCTTTATAAAGAGGACTTATCATCCTTATGCAACAGTAATCACATGTCAATTGGCTTCAATATAAATCACACAAATAGCAAACATAAGGGGAATACAAAGACACTGAATTTCAAAAGAGCCCACTTCCCTAAACTTTGAACCTTGTTAGAAGGTATGAAGGTATGAATTGGGCTAAAATCTTAGGAACAAAGAACACGGAGGAGAGATGGGTTTGCTTTAGGAGCATATTAAATAAGGGCATTAGCCAATGCATCCCATTGGGTAATAAATTTAAAAGAGCGAACAAAAGTCCTGGATAGCTTAACACCAATGTAAAAATGCATATAAAAGCAAAGGAGAAGGCCTTCAAAAAATACAAGGGATCATCATCAGCATTCAGATTTTATAAGGAATGCAACAAGACATGTAAGGGTGCAATTAGGGCGGCTAAGATAGAACATGAAAGACACATAGCGAAGGAGAGCAAAAAAAAATCCCAGGAAATTCTTTGAGTATGTAAACAGTAAAAAAGGGAGGACAGACCATATTGGCCCCATAAATAATGACGAAGGACATCTGGTTACAAAGGATGGGGAGATGGCGAAGATATTGAATTTATTCTTCTCCTCAGTGAATTGGGGGCTTCAGTAACCAAAACTGCATGACACAACACAGGAAGCACCTCCATGGTTAACAGAGGACAGAATTAAAATTAGACTTGGGAAACTTAACATTAATAAATCACCGGGACCAGATGGCTTGCATCCGAGGGTACTTAGGGAACACAGTCAAGTAATTGCCAGACCATTGTTTCCTAATTTTTACTGACAGTCTACTGACTGGAATGGTACCAGCTGTTTGGAGAAAAGCCAATGTAGCACCAATATTTAAAAAGAGCCCAAAATACATCCCTGGGAAATACAGACCAGTTAGCCTAACATTAATAGTATGCAAGCTCTTGGAGGGGATGATAAGGGACTATATACAAGATTTTAGTAATAAGAACGGTATCATTAGCAGTAATCAGCATGAATTCACGAAGAATCGTTCTTGCCAAACCAATCTATTAACCTTCTATGAGGAGGTGAGTTGCCATCTAGATAAGGAAGGCCCGTAGACGTGGTGTATCTGGATTTTGCAAAAGCATTTGACACAGTTCCCCATAAACGTTTACTGTACAAAGTAAGGTGCGTTGGCATGGACCATAGGGTGAGTACATGGATTGAAAACTGGCTACAAGGGCGAGTTCAGAGGGTGGTGATAAATGGGGAGTACTCAGAATGGTCAGGGGTGGGTAGTGGGGTCCCCCAGGGTTCTGTGCTGGGACCAATCCTATTTAATTTGTTTATAAACGACCTGGAGGATGGGATAAACAGTTCAATCTCTGTATTTGCGGACGATATTAAGCTAAGCAGGGCAATAACTTCTCCGCAGGATGTGGAAACCTTGCAAGAAGATCTGAACAAATGAATGGGGTGGGAAACTACATGGCAAATGAGGTTCAATGTAGAAAAATGTAAAATAATGCATTTGGGTGGCAAAAATATGAATGCAATTTATACACTGGGGGGAGAACCTCTGGGGGAATCTAGGATGGAAAAGGACCTGGGATGGCATGCAATGCCAAGCTGCTGCTAACAAAGCAAACAGAATATTGGCATTAAAAAGGGGATCAACTCCAGAGATAAAACGATAATTCTCCCACTCTACAAGACTCTGGTCCGGCCGCACCTGGAGTATGCTGTCCAGTTCTGGGCACCAGTCCTCAGGAAGGATGTACTGGAAATGGAGTGAGTACAAAGAAGGGCAACAAAGCTAATAAAGGGTCTGGAGGATATTAGTTATGAGGAAAGGTTGCGAGCACTGAACTTATTCTCTCTGAAGAAGAGAAGCTCGAGAGGGGATATGATTTCAATATACAAATACCGTACTGGTGACCCCACAAGAGGGATAAAACTTTTATGCGGAAGGGATTTTAACAAGACATGTGGCCACTCATTAAAATTAGAAGAAAAGATGTTTAACCTTAAACTACGTATAGGGTTTTTTACTGTAAGAGCGGCAAGGATGTGTCTCAGTGGGGGGCATTGATAGTTTCAAGAAACTATTAGATAAGCACCCGAACGACCGCAACATACAGGGATATACAATGCAAGACCCCTTTCACACCGAGGGCGTTTTGCAGGCGCTATAGTGTTAAAAATAGCGCCTGCAATCCGCCCTCAAACAGCTGCAGCATTGTCTCCAGTGTGAAAGCCCCGAGGGCTTTCACACCGGAGCGCTGCGCTGGCAGGACAGGAAAAAAAGTCCTGCCAGCAGCTTCTTTGGAGCGGTGAAGGAGCGGTGTGTTTACCGCTCCTTCACCGCTGCTCCCCATTGAAATCAATGGGGCAGCGCTGGGATACTGCCGGCAAAACGCCGCTATTGCGGCGCATTGCGGGCGGTTATAACCCTTTCTCGGCCACTAGCGGGGGGTAAAAGCACCCTGCTAGCGGACGAAATGCGACGCTAATCCGACGGTAAAGCGCCGCTATAAATAGCGGCGTTTTACCGCCGACGCTATGGGCGGCCCGGTGTGAAAGAGCTCTAATACTGACATATAATCACACACACAGGTTGGACTTGATGGACTTATGTAATTTTTCAACCTCACCTAATATGTAACTATATGTACTATGTAAAAAAATTGCAAAACCGCTGTGCCAATACAGTGTAACATAAAAATTGCCATTTTATTCCCCAGGGTCCCTGCTAAAAAAATATTTGGGTGTTATAAGTAGTTTTCCTGCAAAAACTACTGATTTAAACAAGTAAACAAACAGTGCCAGTACCAATTGTGTTGCGGGAAACACGCTGTCCTTGTTAGATGTGGGCAGGTGCTATCAAGCGCATGTAGGCACTGCCCAGGCACTGTGTCCACCAATGTGCATGGTGCCGCAGAATCATTCGCATTTCATAAATCGTTGCGCTGATATTGCGTGACATTAAAAAAATGGAACTACCACCATTTTCTTCTCCAGGGTGTCTGCCTGTAGAATATATCATGATTTAGGGGTTTTATTTAATCTTCAGGGCTAAAATGTGTGTTTTTACATGTGTGGTCCAGCAGGGAAAGGGTTAGAGAAGGCGCAGCCAGGCAGTCTGCATTTTCAGGAGCGCAGAGGTGGGAGCCCCCCCCCGCATATTTTTGTTATGACTTGTAGTGAGAGAATTTAAGAGAGGTGGGGGGCATTGCTGGAACTGAGTTGCCTCGCACTGTCTCTATGGTAACGCAGGATGCGGCCGCCAGTGGCCGCTGTGGAGCAATCTCTGAAAGCGCGCCCCCCCCCCACCTTCTTCCTTCACCACCTTTCCCTTTCTCTGAGAGGCGCGCACACGGGCAATCGCCACAGGGGCGGAGACGAAGGAGAGAGAGCGGTGTGCACGCGGGTGGAAATCTCGCGAGGCTCCGGCGGTTGCGCGCGCGGGGCACGACAACGGCAGCATCATCTCTCGCTGGCGGAGCGGAGGGTGGGAAGGAGGAGAGCGGCGGGCCCCGGTAAGAGGAAGGGAGACCGGGTCCGGGGGGCGTGTGTACTCTGTATACACCTCATATTACCGCTCTGTAACCTTCTGTGTACTCCTCATATACATTCTATGTCTCCATACACCTCACATTACCTCTCTATACTCCTCATAGACATTGTATATACCTCATATTACCTCTCTATACTCCTCATATACATTGTATATACCTCACATTACCTCTCTATACTCCCATATACATTGTATATACCTCACATTACCTCTCTATACTCCTCATATACATTGTATATACCTCATATTACCTCAGAGTACTCCTCATATACATTCTATGTCTCCATACACCTCACATTACCTCTCTATACTCCCATATACATTGTATATACCTCACATTACCTCTCTATACTCCCATATACATTGTATATACCTCACATTACCTCTCTATACTCCTCATATACATTGTATATACCTCACATTACCTCTCTATACTCCCATATACATTGTATATACCTCACATTACCTCTCTATACTCCTCATATACATTGTATATACCTCACATTACCTCTCTATACTCCTCATATACATTGTATATACCTCACATTACCTCTCTATACTCCTCATATACATTGTATATACCTCACATTACCTCTCTATACTCCTCATATACATTGTATATACCTCACATTACCTCTCTATACTCCCATATACATTGTATATACCTCACATTACCTCTCTATACTCCTCATATACATTGTATATACCTCATTACTTCTCTATACTCCTCATATACATTGTATATACCTCATTACTTCTCTATACTCCCATATACATTGTATATACCTCACATTACCTCTCTATACTCCTCATATACATTGTATATACCTCATTACTTCTCTATACTCCCATATACATTGTATATACCTCACATTACCTCTCTATACTCCCATATACATTGTATATACCTCACATTACCTCAGAGTACTCCTCATATACATTGTATACTCCATATATACCCTCATTCTCTCTCTATACCCCTCATATACATTGTATATACCTCCTATAACCTCTCTATACCACCCATATACCTCGTATTACCGCTCCATACCCCCGTATACATTGTATACACCCCATATTACTTCTGTATACATTGTATACATCCCGTATACCTCCATATTACCTCTGTATACATCCCATATACATTGTATACACCCCATACACCTCCATATACATTGTATACATCCCATATACCTCTATATTACCTCTGTATACCCCATATACATTCCATATACCTCTATATACCCCTATATACATTGTATACATCCCGTATACCTCCATATTATCTCGGTATACCCCCGTAAACATTGTTTACATCCCATATACCTCCATATTCCTCTGTATACCCCCATATACATTGTACACATTCCATATTCCTCTGTATACCCCCATATACATTGTACACATCCCATATTCCTCTGTATACCCCCATATACATTGTATACATCCCATATACATTGTGTATATATCCCATATACCTCCATATTACCATTGTATACATCCCATATACCTCCATATTACTTCTGTATACACTTCATTATATACTGTATGTACACACACATTGTATATACTTCCCTATACATTGTACCATAGATACCAAATATTTATATACATTGTCTGCACCTCATTATATACACCTCACATTTTCTCTGTATATCCTGTGTGCTCCCCGTACACTAGATATAGAGAGATATACTGTCTGCATGTAATATTACCTCTGTATACAGTACACCCCATAACATACCTATTTACACCTCATTGTATCTCTATATGCATTATATATCTATATACCTTGTAATACAATGTATATAGATATACAGTGATTGTGTATATATGTACATTGTACACTCCTCATTGTATATCTATATAGAAAAGTGGTGGCGGAAAAAGTCTAGAAAGCAGTCCATCGTGTCTGTTCATTTGTTTTTTTTTTTTTTTTTTCGTTAACTTTGTTTTTTGACTATAGATCTATGTTTATCCCAAGCATGCTTGAAGCCATTTATTGTTGACTGTCCCACTACCTCTGCTGGTAGTTTATTCCAATCAACTATCCTTTCAGTAAAATAATACTTTTCTAAGATTCGTTTTGAACTTTTCCTCCAGTTAGAGGTCATGTCCCTGTGTTCTTGATTTTTTTTTTTTTTCCATACTGAACCTTCCTGAACCGTATTCACTCCCTTCATGTATTTTAAAGGTTTCAATCATGTCCTCCTTTTCCCTTCCTTTTCCCTTCCTTTTCCCTTCCTTTTCCCTTCCTTTTCCCTTCCTTTTCCCTTCCTTTTCCCTTCCTTTTCCCTTCCTTTTCCCTTCCTTTTCCCTTCCTTTTCCCGAAGTCGCTCTCGATATGTTTTTATCCCCCAGACCTTTCACCATGTTCGGTATATACATTGTATACCCCTCATTTTATGTATGTGTGTGTGTATATATATATATTTTTTTTTTTTTACTTCTCATTGTATATGTACATTGTATACTCCCCACATGCAAGTGTGTATATCTCTCCATACATTTTACCATCTACCCTGTGTGTACACCTCATTATATACCTGTATGCATCTCGTGTAATCGCTCTATACCCGGCGTGCTCCCTTTTACACGTCACAATACCTCCTGTATACATTGTACCATCTACACTATGGGGGAGATTCACTAAAACTGGAGCTCAGGATCTGGTGTAGCTGTGCACAGTAACCATTCAGCTTCTAACTTCAGCCTGTTCAATTAGGCTCCGTTCACACATAGGCGCTTTGAATGGCGGGGCGGAATTCCTGCAATTTTGCCCACGATTTCAAAATGCTCTGTTAAAATGTCAAATCGCACATCGCAGTTTATTCTATACACTGTGCACTCCTTATATACTCTTTATACAGTATATTCTATACACTGTGTACTCCTCCTCTGTATACAGTATATTCTACACGCTGGGGTTCATTTACTAAAGCTGGAGAGTGCAAAATCAGGCTCACTTCTGCATAGAAACCAATCAGCTTCTAACTTCAGCTTGTTGAATTAAGCTTGGGCAATAAAGCCTGGAAGAAGAAGTGAGCCTGATTGTGCGCTCTCCAGCTTTAGTACATAAACCCCAATCTGTCCTATATTTCTGCATAGCTCATATGTTCTATATACAATATATTCCACACACTGTGTACTCATAATATCTATCTATCTATCTATCTATCTATCTATCTATCTATCTATCTATCTATCTATCTATCTATCTATCGATGATATTCTATCTCTCTATATTTAGATAGAGATAGATATATACATATCTATCTATATAGATATATACATATCTATCTATATATCTCTCTATCGATGGATAGATAGAGCTGTGCTCATAAGTTTACAATACCCTAGCAGAATTTATGATTTCTTGGCCATTTTTCAGAGAATATGAATGATAACACAAAAACTTTTCTTTCACTCATAGTTAGTGTTTCAGGAAGCCATTTATTATCAATAAACTGTGTTTTACTCTTCTTCTTCTTTTTTTTTTTTTTTTTTTTTATATAAATCATAATGGCAACAGAATCTACCCAAATGACCCTGATCAAAAGTTTACATACCCCAGTCCTTAATACCGTGTATTGTCCCCTTTAACATCAATGACAGCTTGAAGTCTTTTGTGGTACTTTGGGATGAGGCTCTTTATCTTCTCAGATGGTGAAGCTGCCCATTCCTTTTGGCAAAAAAAGCCTCCAGTTCCTGTAAATTCTTGGGCTGTCTTGCATGAACTGCACATTTGAGATCTCCCCAGAGGGGCTCAATGATATTGAGGTCAGGAGACTGAGATGGCCACTCCAGAACCTTCACTTTATTCTGCTGTAGCCAATGACAGGTCCACTTGGCCTTGTGTTTTGGATCATTGTCATGTTGGAATGTCCAAGTACGTCCCATGCGCAGCTTCCTGGCTGATGAATGTAAATGTTCCTCCAGTATTTTTTTATAACATACTGCATTCATCTTGCCATCAATTTTGACCAAATTTCCTATCCCTTTGTAGCTCAGACATCCCCAAAACATCAGCGATCCACCTCTGTGTTTCACAGTAGGGGTGGTGTACCTTTCATCATAGGCCTTGTTGACTCCTCTCCAAATGAGCTTTTTGGCCACAACCATAAACGCTTCAATTTTGGTCTCATCACTCCAAATAACTTTGTGCCAGAAGGTTTGAGGCTTGTCTCTGTGTTGGCGTATTGTCAGCGGGATACTTTGTGGCATTTTTTTTTTCTTTTTCTCCCTTTTCTCAATACTTCCATCTTTCACTTTCCTCAACTCTTTCCCACACATTTTTACATCACCCTTATTTCTTTTCATTTTGTCCTTGTCACATTTTTTACACAGGTTCCCCATATTGGGGCTCCCCCATTCAGCCTACACTTGCGTCACTTTATACATACCGGCCCACTCGGGGCGCAGTTTGTGTGGGTTGCTGTTGCCCTGTCACACCCCCTCAGCTCCCGGAAGTGGCGTTTGTGGCGGGTCTGGGATTCTCATGGCCGTACCACCATTGAACAGATGTATATGTAAGTGTGTGGGCTAAATAACTATATGGGGGGTCTCTCTCATGTTTTGTATTTGCCCACATGAGTCCTTTAGATCATTAAATAGGATTGTTTTTCTTATTTATAGATGATCACTGCGGTTTTTCTCCTGATGAGTGGCTATAAGGCCTCGAAACGCGTAGAGCTTACAACTACTGATATGTTTATTCATGAATTCTTTATGGCCGTTCATTTTAACCCATTTCACCTTTCCCTTATCTCTTTTAAGTGACGCTTTAGTGCGTCAATTATCTGTATAGGTATTATTTGCAATGTGTATAATGCATCAATTTGTCCCATGTATTTGCATAATGCTGTAAAAACTCCTTGTTGGAGTGCTAATTAATGTGTATTTAGTTCTAATGGATTGTAAAAATATAGATATATAGCAAAATGCAAAAAATTAAATATACAATTTCATGATAATTTGAACCAATTAAAAGCTGTTTTTTTTACCCAATTCTCTTTGCTTCCCTGTGCTTCATGTAAAGGCCCACCTCTTTCTCTTTTTTAATATATTGAACCTGGATGGAGGAGGGGATATGAATGGCCCCCGAAACCTCATTTAAAGTCCCAAAATCCCCTTTTTTTTTTTTCTTCACTTTGTGGCAATTGTGTAGTAATGGCTTTCTTCTGGCGACTCGTCCATGCAGCCCATCTTTCTTCAAGTGCCTCCTTATTGTGCATCTTGAAACAGCCACACCACATGTTTTCAGAGAGTCCTGTATTTCACCTGAAGTTATTTGTGGGTTTTTCTTTGCATCCCGAACAATTTTCCTGGCATTTGTGGCTGAAATTTTTAGTTGGTCTACCTGACCGTGGTTTGGTTTCAACAGAACCCCTCATTTACCACTTCTTGATTAGAGTTTGAACACTGCTGATTTGCATTTCCAGTTCCTTGGATATCGTTTTATATTCTTTTCCTGTTTTATACAGTTCAACTACTTTTTCCCGCAGATTCTTTGACAATTCTTTTACTTTCCCCATGACTCAGAATCCAGAAACGTCAGTGCAGCACTGGATGAAAGATGCAAGGGTCTGTCAGGAGTCCAGAAACTCATTGACCTTTTATACACACACACTAATTACAAGCAAACAGATCACAGGTGAGGATGGTTACCTTTAATAGCCATTCAAACCCCTTTGTGTCAACTTGTGTGCATGTTATCAGGCCAAAATCACAAGGGCATGTAAACTTTTGATCAGGGTCATTTTGTCTAGTTTGTGATTAAAAAGAGTAAACACAGTTGATTGTTAATAAATGGCTTTAGCCAAACACTAACCATGAGTGAAAAATCTTTTTGTGTTATCATTCATATTCTCTGAAAAATGGCCAAGAAATCATAAATTCTGCCAGGGTGTGTAAACTTATGAGCACAAATGTGTATGTATATGTATGTATGTATGTGTATATAATATATATATATATATATATATATATATAAAAAATAATTTCGCGCGCCTCCTATTTCTGGGCTGGATGCACTTATAATTCTGTGTCTGTAATATATTTCGTTAGCCTGATTTGAGAAGTCCTATAGAGCAGGATAATGATCGCTTTCATTTAAAGCAGAACTGAAGTTAAAGGGGAAGTACAGGGAAAGCTCGTTTGGCTGTATTTTGCAATTCGTTCTGCACACCTGTGACCCATTTTCAGTTGACAGCTAGCTGAAGCCCGCTGTCGGCTCACGCCAGTATTGGTCCAGGCTCGGGCAAGATCGTGTCAGGATCCGCACTCATGCCTGGACCGGCACCAGGCTCAGCCTCTCAGCAAATTGACAGTCAACAGTTCTCTGCTCAGGGAGCTCTGAGAACCGAGTGATAGGCGGCGGTGTTAGATCGTTCAGTTCTCAGTGTTGAAGCCGGCGGGGGGACAGATGCAGCATCAAGTTTGATCGGGGAAAAATAAATCCCATACTTATCTTTTAAAAAATTCAAAAAATTAGATGACTCAGTGCCGGAATGACTGTGCTCCTGTGCGCATGTATGGGAGTTGCGTCATCTCCCACCGGCCGGTCAAGAAGGTTGAGGTCCCGACGCCAGGGAGAAGATGTCAGCACCATATCAGTGGAGCAGAGGTGAGTACCTGCGGACTTTATTTGCTCTTTAACCACTTCCGGACTGCCCACCGTGGATTTACGTTGCTACTTTGATGTTACATACAGTTATTGTAGCAGATAGCTGCCATAACCCCAATATTTTCTTCAACCGGTCCGCTTTAAGATAAGTGGTCTCCAGTGCATTCGCCGCAAGATGACTTTTAGCGGCGGTGGGTGAGGTGCCCACTCTCCTCCCGCCGCGTCCCGGTCATCTCCTCCGCATACCGGAACTGTCGGTAGCGGCGGAGGCAATCCGATGTTTTCCCCTTAGAGTCAGGGAGACGAGTGAGGGAATGATGGCCCCCACTCAACTCTAGCCCATTGGATGATGGGAGCGACATCAAACGTCACTTTCGCCCAGCTGCCTTAAAGGGACTCTTTTGTTTTATTGAGGAGGGGAAAATTTTTTTTTTTTTTTGTAATTTTCTTTTACGTGTAAAATGTGAGACAAGAGGTCCTGTCATGCTTTTTTTTTTCTATAACAAAGCATGTTTACATTTTTTTTTTTAAGGGATAGTGTAAAAATAAAAAATAGTAAAATAAGAATTTTTTTTTTTAACTTTTTTTTTTTTAAAGTGCCCCGTCCCTCTGTGCATGCGCGCAGAAGCGAACGCATACGTAAGTCACGCCCGAATATGTAAACTGTGTTCAAACCACACATGTGAGGTATCGCCACGATCGTCAGAGCGAAAACAATAATTATAGCAAAAGTCCTCTTCTGTAAGGCTCCTTTTACACTGGGGCGGTTTGCAGGCGCTATTGCGCTAATAATAGCGCCTGCAAACCGACCCGAAAGTGCCGCTGCTTTCATTCCAGTGTGAAAGCCCCGAGGGCTTTCACACTGGAGCGATGCGCTGGCAGGAAGGTAAAAAAAGTCCTGCTAGCAGCATCTTTGGAGCGGAGTGTATACCGCTCCTGCCCATTGAAATCAATGGGACGGCGCGGCTATACCGCCGGCAAAGTGCCTCTGCAGAGGCCTAGTGGGGGGTAAAACCGCCCCGCTAGCAGCCGCATACCGACGGTAAAGCGGCGCTCACAATAGCGGCGCTTTTCCGCCTCTGCCCGCCCCAGTGTGAAAGGGCTCTAACTCATAACTGATAACCTGCCTCCTATGGAGATTTTTAAGTCTCAAATTTGTCGCCATTCCACGAACCGGCGCAATTTTGAAGCATGACATCATGTTGGGTTTCGATTTACTCGGCGTAACATTCTTTTATAATATGAAAAAAAAAATGGGCTTAGTTTTCTTATTTTCTAAATAAATAAAAAGACCCCCCCCCCCAAAAAAAATAGCGTTTTGTAAGACCGCTGCGCAAATACGGTGTGACAAAGTATTGCAACGTCCACCATTTTATTCTCTAGGTTGCCTATAATATTTGGGGGTTCTAAGTAATTTTCTAGCAAAAAATAATTCTTTTTAACTTGGTTAGGCTTGGTCCTTAAGTGGTTTAAAAAAAAAAAAAGCAAAAGGCTTTTTTTTGGTCAGCTGAGCCAAATAAGTCCTACAAATAAGAGTCACATGGCTGAAAATAAAGATTATTATCCTTGTGTACAAGATTTACAAATTGAGCTTGCTGGGCTTAACTCGCAAAGGTATGATGTATGGAGATTTATTCCTGTGCATCGCTTGTTTATTTTTTATGGTTGAACAATGTTCAGCTGAATTGACTTCATGTTATTTTTTTTTAATAACATTTGATGTAATTGTCTGCTTGACCCCAGGCCAATCCTGACATTTCTCTCCCACATGTAAAAATAATTTAATAGCTATATAACTTTATTATTATTATTTTTTTAATATGCGCAGAGGCCCTAGAGATTAACATGGTGGGTGTTGCACAGTATTTGCGCAGTGCTTTTTTTCAAATCCTAAATGGACTTTAATGAGTTTTTAGTGTACACAAATACGATGTTACCCCTCTTTAGATAAATTATAAAAGGAGATGTCACGCCAAGTAAATAGAAACTTAAAGTGGTGTTCCGGCCGAAATTATACTTTTTAAATAAAAATACCCCTATAGTACCCAAGCTTTAGAGCCCTTGCACACTGGGGCGGTTTGCAGGCGCTATTGCGCTAATAATAGCGCCTGCAAACCGCCCCGAAAGTGCCGCTGCATGTATTCCTGTGTGAAAGCCCCGAGGGCTTGCACACTGGAGCGATGCGCTGGCAGGACGGTAATAAAAGTCCTGCTAGCAGCATCTTCGGAGCGGTGAAGGAGCGGTGTGTATACCGCTCCTTTACCGCTCCTGCCCATTGAAATCAATGGGACGGCGCGGCTATACCGCCGGCAATGCGCCTCTGCAGAGGCGCTTTGCGGTGGTTTTTAACCCTTTCTCGGCCGCTAGCGGGGGGTAAAACCGCCCCGCTAGCGGCCGCATACCGACGGTAAAACGCCGCTATTAATAGCGGAGTTTTACCGCCGACGCCGCCCCAGTGTGCAAGGGCTCTAATGTATTCTAGTGAAGTTAGTCTGTAAACTAAGGTCTGTCTTGTTAGTTTATAGCAGTAGTTTGTTATTTTATAAACTTACAGCAGGCCGTGGCCATCTTAAGTGTGGGCATCTGAAGCCAGACTGTATTTCTTCCTGGATCTCATCCTTGCAGATCTCGCACATGCTCAGTGCAGCACAAGCAGTGTAATAGGTTTCAGGTCAGGTTTCCATAGCAATGGCAGTGTCAGAGGAAGTTGCCGCCCCTTCCCAGAGGAAGTTGCCGCCCCTTCCCAGAGGAAGTTGCCGCCCCTTCCCAGAGGAAGTTGCCGCCCCTTCCCAGAGGAAGTTGCCGCCCCTTCCCAGAGGAAGTTGCCGCCCCTTCCCAGAGGGCATTGCATACAGGAAATGATGCGATGGGCCATGGCCAGGGAGGAGGAAGTAAAAAATGAATACAGCAGATATACAGTAGGTGCTGAGAAATTTTTTTTTTTTTTAAATATCGAATTTGTTTACAGTGCGCAGTTTAGTGAAGGATGCTAAAGAGTTGTAAAAGTGGGTGGAACTCCACTTTAACTTGCCACGCTTTAAAATCACGGGTGCCCATGGAATGACTCCAAACTATGATACCTTTAAAATATCCAAAGGCGACACTTTAAAAACCTTTACGGGTTACCAGTTTAGGTTTACAAAGGAGGTCTGGTTCTAAAATGATTGAGCTTGCTCTGACATTCATAGTGATGCTTCACGTGTGGTGCAATCACAGTTTACATATGCATCCGAGGATCTATGTGTGCTTTTGCACTTGGGTGTGAGCATGGCGAGGGGGGTGAGGGCGCTTTGCATTTAAAATTGTTTTATTATTGCACAAAAAAAATACCAAAATGGACATACCTATGAATATTTCCCACGCAGGGGATATAAATTAGAAGAGCAATAGACTAATCACAGAAATGATATATAACATTTTAGGAGTGCATAAAACTGTGAAACAACTGTACCCGGCCAACTTGGCCGAAGTTTGTTTTATTTATCAACTTTATTGTTATCAAGGGATGAACAACGTGGGCCATGACAACCTCTATGGCGAGATCTGGGGTCTTTTACATTCCAAATCTCTTCTTTGGCCTCCAAAACATCCGATCAAACCAATATTGGTTTGATCAGATGCTGTACAAGCCAATAACGTCTTGTCAACAAACGATCCGGAAGTGACAAATTCTGATGGCTCAGAAGGGGGGTGCGAAAGTCCGTTCCTTCCACTCTTCCTAAGGAATGTGGCTGAAGTGGTCGCAACGTTACCGGGCTCCCCGATCGAACGGGCGAGCTCGGTAAAGATGGCGGGGCGTGGGGGTTCCCGTCCACCGCCCGTAGAAGTGATCAAGTAGCTGTATAGCCACTTGAAGCACTTTTACATGAGAGAATCGCCTCCTGAAAATGTTTATACTAATTCCATCATCCTGGTACAACCACTGAAACTGTCTAGGATGTCGTATGAAGTCCTACAGGTGACAAGCGGTTTTATCAGTCCCCTAAAATATCTGCTTCTACGTATATATGTAGAATTACAGCTGAACTCAAGCTAAATGCAATGGTGAATACACACATGGGAGCTGGTCTACATGCCAAAAGATATACACGTCTCTCCAACCAGGCTTGAGATTTACGGAGTCCTGACACACGTCACAACCCTGTCCGGTGTTAATACAGACGTGATTTTTTTTTTTCTCTCTCTCTCGTGCAGCTAATGCTGGCCATATACTATGCGAAAAATCGTCCGAACCCATTTTCGAAAAACGAAATTTCGGCCGTGACCGCAAATGATTGTGCCATCATGTAATGGCCGATAAATCGTTCAGTGGACATAAATAAATACATTTTTGTTCGTTTTTTTTTTTTTTTTTACATATACCTAGTGCAAACAGTTTGGGCGGGAAACACATTAACCTTTTTAATTTATCGTTCGGTATAAAATTTCTAACCTTGTTCTTAGTTTTTTCGGCTCAAAAATGTCCCAACGATTATCGATTTTGTGCCCATTAACTGGCCAAAAAAACAAACGAGCGGTCTAAATGGCCGATTTTTCGTATAGTGTATGGCCAGCATAAGTATTACTCGCCTGTGTTTTTTTTTTTTTTCCTCCGGATCATGACTGGACAGTGAAGGGGAAGCAGCAGACTGATGAGCTCCTCCCTCTGTCACTCTGCTCTCTCCTCCTCAGCGAGTTCCAAGAACTAATTGGCTGCTTGTGCAGCTTCTCACTCTTCCAGTCTGAGTTGGGTAAATAAGTTTATTGATGTATACATAAATGCAAAGTTTTTATAATAAGTCCTCCTTTATATTTGCCCATAGTTCCGCTTGAGGGGCCAGCCCACCAGCACCAGGTAGAACTGTCAGTTTGTTCCATATGAAAGTTGTGCTCAGTCTTGCCAAGGGTGTATGACCTGAGACAAGAAATTATCTTCCTCAACCTCACTTTAGTAGCAGTTTGGCTGTTCCTTACCCAGGAAGCCATTTATTATTTATTTCAGGTACTTGTATAGTGCCGTCAATTTACGCAGCGCTTTACATATACATTGTACATTCACATCAGTCCCTACCCTTAGGCTGGATTCACACCTATGCATTTTTAGTGCTTTTTGCATTTTGCTGATTTGCACTACAGTCAATTTAAAATGGCTTTCTATGGAATATGTTCTGTAGTGCAAATCTGCAAAATGCAAAAAGCACTAAAAATGCATAGGTGTGAATCTGGCCTTAAGGAGCTTACAGCCTAAGGTCCCTAACACACATTCACACATATACTAGGGCCAATTTAGACAGGATCTCATTAACCTACCAGCATGTCTTTAATGCGTATTGAGCTTATATGCTAAAAGGGAGGCTAAATCTAGTTGCACACTAGGCGTTAAGCCTGTGTATGTCCAATCCTGGTGTTTTAATGCACTTTTGCAACCCGTCGGCTTGAAATAGCCTGTGACTGGACGGGGCTACTGAGTGGTAGTCTCATTTAGGCCCTTATGAATTTAGGGACACCTTACCTTGTCTCCTACCAGCCCAGTTCACATTGCAGTAGTGTATGCTAAAAACAAGTACATCATGTAATACCCTGCAGTGCGTTTCAATACATTGCCTTGCATCATGCTGCAGCCAGTGCAACGTAAAAGGGGTACTTAACTTAAAAAGTACTGCTAGTTCGTTTCCTTCCCCAGCCTGTAAACCCTTACGGGTTTTTTATTTTTTTTTTTGATATCCAACTTTTATTGGTATCCAGTCCCACATCTGCTTTCCTCACCTAGGCAAGGGTGGCACATCTTGCCCTTCCTCCTTGGACACGTCACATGTCCTAAGAGGCTGCAAGGAACCACAGCCTGCTCCGGCATCCAAGATGGAGGTGCCGGGGACCTGCAGTGGTAAGAAGAACCGCTTTAAAAAAACAAAACAAAAACACAAGCCTGATAACGTAAACAAGAAACTTCATTTATCTCGCCTGACTGGGCCAAATCCTCCTTCAGTCGTGCTTCACAGACACTGCAGCTTCACAGCGGGAAGGATTCAGCAGCAGAGGCAGTGTTGTCAATCCAACAAACAGTGGGCGGAGCTAGGTGTGGCCAGGCACTTATTGACAGCCTACAGGTTTGTTAAACGGCAGTGACGATGCTGATAACCACGCCCCCTGCAGCAACATCTCCTCCCTATGTAGTGCAAACAGGGAACAGCCTACACGAGGGTGACAACTTTGCTCTGAATTTTAGAAGCAATGCAGCAGTGTTACCAGCTTATCACATGCAACTTCAATCTCCAGATCAACTGGTATTTGTGAGATCTTGTGGGGGGGGGCTAAGGTAAAACATTTAGTGCAGATGCACTAATAAATGCTGAGACACACTTTTTTTGTTTTGTTTTGTTTTTTTTTTATTTTTTTAAATACATCCATAGTTAACCATGAAGTCCATAGTTATACATTAAAGTTATATGGGGTGTCTGTTGGCGAGACCAGGAAAAACCTCTGCAGTGCGTGCATTTGGGCTGCTCTGTGGTCTATAGTGCATACATTGGGGGTATGTGTAATCATGCGGTATATACTGTGTATTTTGTGGAGCGCGTCACTTGCTTTTTATTGTATATCTATCAAATGAGTGTGGTGATTGCTCATTTTGGTGGTAGCTGCTCTCATTTTTTATATATAATATTGTGTGTGTGTGTGTATATATATATATATATATATATATATATATAATATATTTGGGCTGCTCTGTGGTCTATAGTGCATACATTGGGGGCTGAACATGTTTTGTGTTTGCCAGTTAAAAGAGAAGTGTGTTGTGTTTTTTTATTTTTGTAGATTCATACTTACCTAGGTGGATGCAGCATTGGTTCGATGCTGCATCTGTCCCCTCACATCTCTTCACTGAGAACTGAGCAACCGAACACCGCCAGTGGCTCGGTTCTCACAGCTCCCCAAGCAGAGAGCTGCTGTCTGTCAGTCAGCAGCTCTCCGCTCTGCCCCCCCCCCACGTTCATTGGAGCGCTGAGCTGTGAAGGGGCGGGGAGCGGCTGTCTCAAGGGATCACTGAGAGGCTGAGACCGGCATCAGTCCGGGCACCTGGCGGATCCAGACTTTGACGCGGTGCCTGGACTGATTCCAGTGACGTCAGCAGAGAGCAGACTACCACTCTCTGCTGAAAACGGGTCACAGGAATGCAAAGCGAATTGCATTCTTGTGACCCATAGGAGAACCCCAGCCAAACAAACTCAGGCTGGACTTCTCCTTTAATCAATCTTTAGCACTCCAGCGTTGTATTGCTATTGGCAAGTTAAACGCGTTAATTTATTTATAATATAATAATGTGCCTTTAGCAATAGAACTATGAGTGCAGACAATAAAAACAAGCAAAGACTACAACGCTCTATTGTTCAATGGCATGCCTGTTCTCTAATGCTTGTGAACATGACATGTAAAGCGGTATTAAGCCCCCCCCCCCCCCAAAAAAAACGAAAAAAAGCTTACCAATTCATAGATGTGGTGGCTGCATTCGTTTCCTTGTGTTTGATGGATATACAATAAAAAGCATGCCGCACAATATATATATCTGTCTTGATATACACAAATCCTGCAAAATATAAAATCTGAAAAATATAAAAACATAAAAAAAACCCATGTACTTAAATTTTAATGTGTAATCAAGCGGTACATACTATGTATTTTGTGGAGCGCGTCACTTGCTTTTTATTGTATATCTATCAAATGAGTGTGGTGATTGCTCTTCTTCTCTTTTTGGTGGTAGCTGCTCCCATTTTATTTATTTATAGATATAGATAGAGATATCGATAGATAGATATATATATATATATATATATATATATATATATATATATATATATATATATATATATATATATATATATATATATATATATATATATATATATATATATATATATATATATCTAATTTTTTTTTTGTTCATAGTATCTTTTGCACTGATAATGGCGCAGGGTTTTTTTTCTCCTTTTTTTTTTTTTTTTTTTTTTATATTTTTTTTTTTTTCAGTATTTGCATTTGATGATCCTACAGCAAATTTCCTTTAACAGAACAAGCTGTCCAGCAAATGTGGCAGTTAGATGGTTGAGACAAACCATTTAACACTGACAGGGGTTCTTGCAATGGTCAGCTTTTATTAATTTTATATAAGATCCTTATCTCAAAAAAGTAAAAGAAACTGTTGTATGTGCTTTAAAAGGTAGCTGGATTTTTTATCTTAAGTTTTTTTTTTTTTTTCTATCCCAATCTGCTAGTGCGTCCAGAAGAAGCTGGGGAGGGACCTCGTGGGTGTGAGACTGTTGATACGTATTTTTTGCCTTGTAATAGGAATAAAAGTGATCACTTTTTTTAAGTGTCAAACTAAAAAATTTTAAGTAAAATGAACAATAAAAAAAAAAAATTTTTTAAAGTGCCCCTGTCCCCGTGTGCTTGCATGCAGAAGCGAACGCATACGTGAGTCCCTCCTACATATGAAAACGGTGTTCAAACCACACATGTGAGCCCTAAACCTCCTCTGTAACTCTAAACATGTGACCAGTAAAAAATTTAAGGTGTCACCTATGTGGATTTTTAAGGAATGAAGTTTGGCGCCATTCCACAAGCGTGTGCAATTTTGAAGCCTGCCATGTTGGGTATCTCTTTACTCGGCGTAACTTCATCTTTCACATTATGCAAAAACATTGGGCCAACTTTACTGTTTTTTTAAAGCATGAAACGGTTTTTTTTTTCCAAAAAAAAAGTGTTTGAAAAATTGCTGCACAAATACTGTGCAAGATAAAATGTTGACCGCCATTGTATTCTCCAGGGTCTCTGCTAAAAAAACATATATAATGTTTTGGGATTCTATCTATGTAATTTTCTAGCAAAAAATGTTTATTTTTACATGTAGGAGAGAAATGTCAGAATTGGCCTGGTTGGCAAGTGGTTAAGGAATAAGTCCACTCTTGTTGCGAAAAAAAAATCCCCTCTTGGTGATGAGTGTACATTGTGAGCATTTGATTAAACTTTGTAGCAGTTTCCTAATTTTTCTAGCTCCTGAAGAACTAGCTGTTTTACCATGTTCTATGCGGACTAATTCGGAGTGGGAGGGTCTGGTTCATTATAATCACCTGGTGCACTCTGTGTTCTAATTGGGAAAGTTGCAGGGTCTGCATCCCCTTGGGGGAGTATGTCACCTAAACTGAAATTCCTATTACAGGGGATGCCTAAAATCTGACTTGTATCTTAGGGCAGACTTCTGAAAAAATCAGTGAGCCAATCTCACAAGCAGGAAATTACATTTTCAAAGGATTTCTGTATACCATCTGTGTACAGATCCAGGTTGCCATTGCATTGGATTTTACAGAAAACAGCGCTGCAGATTAAAAAGGAAAGGTCATTTTTAATAGATTACAACATGATTTATGTAGCAATTGTATGTTATGCTATATTTTTTTTTCATTTGATATACAGTCAGGTCCATAAATATTGGGACATTGACACAATTCTAATCTTTTTAGCTCTATACACCACCACAATGGATTTGAAATTAAATGAACAAGATGTGCTTTAACTGCAGAGTTTCAGCTTTAATTTGAGGGTATTTACATCCAAATCAGATGAACGGTGTAGGAATTACAACAGTTTGTATATGTGCCTCCCACTTTTTAAGGGACCAAAAGTAATGGGACAGATTAACAATCATCCATCAAACTGTCACTTTTTAATACTTGGTTGCAAATCCTTTGCAGTCAATTACAGCCTGAAGTCTGGAATGCATAGACATCACCAGACGCTGGGTTTCATCCCTGGTGATGCTCTGCCAGGCCTCTACTGCAACTGTCTTCAGTTCCTGCTTGTTCTTGGGGCATTTTCCCTTCAGTTTTGTCTTCAGCAAGTGAAATGCATGCTCAATCGGATTCAGGTCAGGTGATTGACTTGGGCATTGCCTAACATTCCACTTCTTTCCCTTAAACTCTTTGGTTACTTTTGCAGTATGCTTCGGGTCATTGTCCATCTGCACTGTGAAGCGCCGTCCAATGAGTTCTGAAGCATTTCGCTGAATATGAGCAGATAATATTGCCCGAAACACTTCAGAATTTATCCAGCTGCTTTTGTCAGCAGTCACATCATCAATAAATACAAGAGAACCAGTTCCATTGGCAGCCTTACATGCCCACGCCATGACATTACCACCACCATGCTTCACTGATGAGGTGGTATGCTTTGGATCATGAGCAGTTCCTTTCCTTCTCCATACTCTTCTCTTCCCATCTGGTACAAGTTGATCTTGGTCTCATCTGTCCATAGGATGTTGTTCCAGAACAGTGAAGGCTTTTTTAGATGTTTGGCAAACTCTAATCTGGCCTTCCTGTTTTTGAGGCTCACCAATGGTTTACATCTTGTGGTGAACCCTCTGTATTCACTCTGGTGAAGTCTTCTCTTGATTGTTGACTTTGACACACATACACCTACCTCCTGGAGAGTGTTCTTGATCTGGCCAACTGTTGTGAAGGGTATTTTCTTCACCAGGGAAAGAATTCTTCGGTCATCCACCACAGTTGTTTTCTGTGGTCTTCCGGGTCTTTTGGTGTTGCTGAGCTCACCGGTGCGTTCTTTCTTTTTAAGGATGTTCCAAACAGTTGATTTGGCCACACCTAATGTTTTCACTATCTTTCTGATGGGTTTGTTTTGTTTTTTCAGCCTAATGATGGCTTGCTTCACTGATAGTGACAGCTCTTTGGATCTCATTAAGAGTTGACAGCAACAGATACCAAATGCAAATAGCACACTTGAAATGAACTCTGGACCTTTTATCTGCTCCTTGTAAATGGGATAATGAGGGAATAACACACACCTGGCCATGGAACAGCTGAGCAGCCAATCGTCCCATTACTTTTGGTTCCTTAAAAAGTGGGAGGCACATATACAAACTGTTGTAATTCCTACACCGTTCACCTGATTTGGATGTAAATACCCTCAACTTAAAGCTGAGAGCCTGCAGTTAAAGCACATATTGTTTGTTTCATTTCAAATCCATTGTGGTGGTGTATAGAGCCAAAAAGATTAGAATTGTGTCGATGTCCCAATATTTATGGACCTGACTATATCTATTACAGTATCTCACAAAAGTGAGTACACCCCTCACATTTTTGTAAATATTATATTCTATCTTTTCATGTGACAACACTGAAGAAATGACACTTTGCTACAATGTAAAGTAGTGAGTGTACAGCTTGTATAACAGTGTAAATTTGCTGTCCCCTCAAAATAACTCAACACACAGCCATTCATGTCTAAACCACTGGCAACAAAAGTTAGTACACCCCTAAGTGAAAATGTCCAAATTGGCCCCAAAGTGTCAATATTTTGTGTGGCCACCATTATTTTCCAGCACTGCCTTAACCCTCTTGGGCATGGAGTTCACCAGAGCTTCACAGGTTGCCACTGGAGTCCTCTTCCACTCCTCCATGACGACATCACAGAGCTGGTGGATGTTAGAGACCTTGCGCTCCTCTACCTTCTGTTTGAGGATGCCCCACAGATGCTCCAATAGGGTTTAGGTCTGGAGACATGCTTGGCCAGTCCCTCACCTTTACCCTCAGCTTCTTTAGCAAGGCAGTGGTTGTTTTGGAGGTGTGTTTTTGGAATACTGCCCTGCGGCTCAGTCTCTGAAGGGAGGGGATCATGCTCTGCTTCAGTAGGTCACAGTACATGTTGGCATTTATGGTTCCCTCAATGAACTGTAGTTCCCCAGTGCCGGTAGCGCTCATGCAGCCCCAGACCATGACACTCCCACCACCATGCTTAACTGTAGACAAGACACACTT
Organism: Aquarana catesbeiana; assembly: GCF_042186555.1. Taxonomy (NCBI): domain Eukaryota; kingdom Metazoa; phylum Chordata; class Amphibia; order Anura; family Ranidae; genus Aquarana; species Aquarana catesbeiana. The sequence continues at coordinate 16,054,616 of NC_133327.1, forward strand.
GTCTTTGTACTCCTCACCTGGTTGCCGCCACACACGCTTGACACCATCTGAACCAAATAAGTTTTCTTGGCCTCATCAGACCACAGGACATGGTTCAAGTAATCCATGTCCTTAGTCTGCTTGTCTTCAGCAAACTGTAGGCTTTCTTGTGCATCATCATTAGAAGAGGCTTCCTTCTGGGACGACAGCCATGCAGACCAATTTGATGCAGTGTGTGGCATATGGTCTGAGCACTGACAGGCTGACCACCCCTTCAACCTCTGCAGCAATGCTGGCAGCACTCATACGTCTATTTCCCAAAGACAACCTCTGGATATGACGCTGAGCACGTGCACTCAACTTCTTTGGACGACCATGGCGAGGCCTGTTCTGAGTGGAACCTGTCCTGTTATACCGCTGTACGGTCTTGGCCACCGTGCTGTAGCTCAGTTTCAGGGTCTTGGCAATCTTATAGCCTAGGCCATCTTTATGTAGAGCAACAATTCTTTTTTTCAGATTCTCGTTTTTTTTTGCTATGAGGTGCCATGTTGAACTTCCAGTGACCAGTACGAGAGAGTGAGAGCGACAACACCAAATTTAACACACCTGCTCCCCATTCACACCTGAGACCTTGTAACACTAATGAGTCACATGACACCGGGGAGGGAAAATGGCTTATTGGGCCCAAATTGGACATTTTTACTTAGGGGTGTACTCACTTTTGTTGCCAATGGTTTAGACATTAATGGCTGTGTGTTGAGTTATTTTGAGGGGACAGCAAATTTATACGGTTATACAAGCTGTACACTCACTACTTTACATTGTAGCAAAGTGTCATTTCTTCTGTGTTGTCACAAAAAAAGATATAATAAAGGATTTACAAAAATGTGAGGGGTGTACTCACTTTTGTGAGATACTGTATGTATATATGTATGTATGTGTATATATGTGTGTGTGTATGTATATATATATTATTTATAATTTAAAGGCGTTACCACCCCTTCGGTGCATGACCACTGACGAAGGAGCCGCACATGCTCCGAAACGCGTTACCGCCTCTTTCTCCTCACTGATGCCATCAGCCTTGTGTGTCCTGCAGTGAACACAGGCTTCCCTGCTGCCTCCTCTCCAGCACGTATGAGAACACTTTACAGCTGCTGGACGGCTCTACACTGCTCTCTACCACCATGCTGAGGATGGACAAATGCCACAGATGAGGACTCCTGATTTTATCATGCTTTTTAACACTCAAGAAGCTCGTAAGTGCTTTTAACCCTTTGTGCGCTTTATTCAATTTTGCATACTGCACTTAGAGGCGCCTTTCTTTTTACTTTTTATGTCTTCAGAGTTGCTTCTCCTCTAACCAAAGTGCTGCCAGAAGTGCCATTTCATCACTGTCATCCCTCTGACCAGCTAGCCACCTCTACCAGAGCGCCCTTATCTCCTCTCTGTTTTATATATGAGATCTAGAACTGCTATTACAATAAACTCTGAACCTGAAGAGCGGTTAGACTCTGCTCCCTGACATGCAGATCTGTGCCTGAGCTCACAGCAGAAATGGAAATGATACATGGCTCAGCTTAACAAAAACCTCGTACTACCCCATCACTCCTAATAATTTACGGGAACACGGCTGAAGGTGACACAACATAACAATTACTCAGTATAATGCAACATGCTGGAACACAGCACAACGGGACTTTAATCACACGTGAGACTCGCAGAGTTAATAGAACATAACACTGTTATTGTATCCTAGGATGGCTGCAGGGGACAAAAAAATGATCAGTGAGCTCATATAAGAATGAGGTGACCTGAGATCTGCGATACAATAATGATCCATTTGTGTAAACCTATTACTGCCACCGCAATCTGAGTTATGCTATCGTAAATAAAAGATTAAAATTAGATTCCAGGCAAACAGTCCGCCCTTGTTCACACCTGAGCAATTTGAAGCACACTCCAAGACGCACTTCAGATTTCCAGGTTGAGTTGTGCCGATTCACATCTGGGCGATGGGCTGTCACTCAACACTTAAGTATGAATCCAGGCTAAAATACACAGAAAAAAATATGAGCAATGTTTTACTTGCTGTCCAGGGTTGCCCAAGCGCTGTTTTACCTGCTGTCCAGGGTTGCCCACATCTTGAGGTCAAATTTACTAACACCCCAGATGAAGGCTTGTTAGCCGAAACATGTTGGGTGGATCTTATATCATGTGAGTGTTCCTTTTTTATTATTTTAATAAATGCATGTTTTTTAAACGATATCATGCCATGTGAGCTTTATTTCTCCCATGGTTTTTAAAAAAACATCCGGTTGGCCTGTTGAAACGTCTGGACGGTCGAAGCTGTGACTGATCTTCCCTTCCCCCCTATTTGAAGTTGTGGGTACCTGATGATCCATCTTGCCAGCCCTGGTGGCTAAATAAGCTTTCTGAGACTTGTAAGACGTATGTCTTTTCAAGTCCCCTGCTTCCGGTAAGCCTCCTCAGATGCTCTGACGGTCCTGTCATATATATCTAGACGTCTCATTTTATTTGGTGCTCTGCCTCTTCATCTACCAGAAGCTTTCCATTGCTGTTTTCACCAGTTAACCCTCAGAGATTTTCGGTGGTGGTTTTTGATTTTTATCAGGAACACATTTTCTAAACATTTATGGACTTTTTCGGTTGATTTTTATTTACTTATAATTTGGTCTTGTTTTTCTATTTTTTCACTGGTGTATTGTAAGCATTATATTTTACATGTTATTTTGGAACATATTGTGCATTTTGGATTGTATTGAGTCACTTTTATTTAATTTTGAAGTATTCTTTGTTTATTTGCTGGCCATTGAGAGATGGCTTCAGCCTAACTCACTGTTTTCATACCTTTTATTATTTATACACATAGCGCTACACTACATATTTTCTGAAAATTTACTAACACGAGACAAAAAAAACGGACTCCCCAAATTTTTAATGGCATTAGCCAAAATGACAGTTTTTTCAGTGCAAATATCAATATTTAAGCTACAGACATGTAGCTAGTGCGATAAGCCATGTGCTTGAGGTATAACAAAAAAAAAATTCTCTTTTTTTGAATGAGGGTCAGGTTATTATAATCCAGCACATAGTTCCCCCATACACCCCCCTTTTACAATGCAAGGGGGAACTCTGTGGACTCTGATGTAAAAGGGAACAAACTCTGTTGTAAGGTTGAATGCTGCAGACTCTGGTGTAAGGGGGGTCACCAGAGCCATGCGAGCAATGAATGTTGTCAGTGACTGCGCCAGGCCATGCAAAGTTTGTGGGGGGGCTCTAATGTAAAGGGGGAGTGAATACACTAAGGGAAGGCGGGGCACTGAAATGTTCCTCCTTAGATCAGTAATCCCCCCCCCCCTTACCTTTTTGTGTATTCACTCTGCAGAAGGTGGTCTGTGGTCATCAGAGTTCCCAGCGTTCCCCCTTAAATCAGTTTTTTTTACAAGAAACCCCTTAAATCAGTTTACTTTTACAGTTCCCCTTTACATTATGGTCTGCAGTGTTGCCTTTTACATCAGGGTCTGCAGAGCCCCCCCTTGCACTGTAAGGGGGAATCCTGCAGACTCTGATATAAAGTGGAACTCTGAGGATGCTGGTTTTAAGTGAGAATGTTGGGAACTCTGGTGACCACAGACCACCACCTGCTGAGTAAATATATTAAGGTAAGGGGGGGGGTTACTGATATAAGGGTGAACCTTTTTTGTATATCGGTGCCTTCCCTTCGTGTATTCATTAAACCCTCCCCCCCCCCCACCTTCCCCACAGACACTGACCACCTCCATTGCTGGCTCGGGTGCAGGGCAGTCGGACTCCGGCAGCCCACTAGGTGGCTCAGCAGTTCTTCTGACTTGATCTTCCTCACCACCTCTTCTCCTCCTTAGACCACCAGTCTTCCAGTGACGTCCTGGTGGTGATCCCAAGTCCCGGCTCTAGACTTGTAATTCATTAAAAGGCATGATGTCACCGCATGAACACCCCCCCCCCCCCCCCACCCCATTTAAGCCTGGCTAGCTTCGGAACTCCTCATGTACAGTTCAAAGGCTGGCCCACGTCCATATTTCTTATTGGCAGACGCTGCCTGTAACGGGCATTTATGAACAGTTTGTAAATTGACTGACTGATTTTTACGAACTGTTCATAAATTTAAGGTAGTTTTGAGCCTGCTTCTGTAGGATTTTTTTTTTTTTTTTTTTAGTTCATCCATTTCATAGCTCTGCCACAGCACAGTCCTTTCAGGGCAGAAGACCTACGTTTTTCTCTGCTGCAAGTCAGGTAAAACCTACAGGTCTTGTCCCTCCCCCCAGCCTGTGGTCTTATGGGTTCAGTGTCTTTGCCCATCTTGATTGGCTGGGGTGACATAACTCCCAAGCTTGTAATTTAACCGGCATGCTGCGCATTCACATTCAGAAGAAATGTTTCTGGGAGATAAAACTGGCCATACACAAGTCTAACAGATTCCTCCATCCACACTAAACAGTACGGATGGACGGTTCTTCCACTGTTTCTCGCAGCTGAATGACAGCTGCATCTGAATGGATTCTGGCACTATTCGGCTGACAGGTTTCAACCCAGCTCCTTTGATTGTTGGGTTGGATGGTGCCAGCAGGGCCACCCACAGAGTGAATTTCAACCAGTTCAACAGGAGCCAGCTGAAATTCACTGTGTATGGCCACCCTTAGGCAGACACTTTAGCAGCAGGAGTGACATGTTAGGTGTAGGCACATCATTTCAAGTTGTTTGATGGAGAAGAGCCATCTTACCTCCAACTCTAAATCCTATTGCAGGTAATGCTGCCTTTTTCCTAAACGAAAGGCCTTCTTCAGACGCTGCAAACCTGTTTCCAAGGCGCTTACTGCAGCTTGCAGATGTGGTGGGTGACCCGACGCCCCTTTTTAGTTTCCCTTTAGGCACCCAGAAATTACAGAAGTTTGTCGCTATGATGATCAGCTGCCAGCTGGTCCTTTCCTTGCCCATTCTCTTTGCCCAAAACCTTCTCCCATATCATTGCCTAAAGAGCTGTAATAAGCAAAACCATTCCCGCTGGTGCTCCTACATAGTTACTTGCTGGACAAGGTTGTTGGAAGCTGTGCTGGCACAAGGACATCAGTATTTCAGGTTGAAAAAAAAACACGGCCGTCTACTGTATTCAGTAAAAAATGAATACTGTCCTAATCTATGGAATGACTGAAATGTGTATATCAGCCTTTCCCAACCAGGGTTCTTCCATAAGTTGTTAAGTCTTATTGAACAATGAGAAGTTTCTGCATCTCCGATAAGCCACCACTCACACCAATTATATTTTTAGCTTTTTAGAAGAGGTCAACTGACCACCAATGTAAGGAGCGTTCTTCCCACTGACCACCAATGTAAGGAGCGTTCTTCCCACTGACCACCAATGTAAGGAGCGTTCTTCCCACTGACAATGGACCAGTACAATAGAAAACAGAAAAATTATACTGGTGGTCAGTGGAGTGGGAAGAACGTCCCTTACACTGGTGGTCAGGATGACAAGAGTCCAACGCCTGTAAAAGAAGTACTTTTTAAGCTCTGTGTACATGAGGCCGTAGATTATAATTATTTGCAAGGGATCCCCAAAATGGGAAAGTTTAATAAATATAGATATATCGATATCGATATATATATATATATATATATATATTTATATATATATATATATATATATATATATATATTTATTTTTATTTTTTTTTAATTTTTAGGTGGACGCAGCCTCAGTCCCCCGCTGGGTTTAACGCTGAGCACCGCCGATCACTCGGTTCTCAGAGCTCCCTAAAAAGAGAGCTGGTGACTGTTAGTCCCTGGCTCTCTGCTCTGCGCCCCATCCCCCCCCCCCCCCTCACTGGAGCGCTGGGCTGTGGAGGGGCTGGCTCAGGCTCTCGGCAGCTCGCCGAAGTGGCTGACCCAAACGCCGGTCCAGGCTTGTGGGCGGATCCCGACTTCATGGTCGAGCCTGGACCGACTCTGTGTCATCAAATGACAGCATGCTTCAGCCCACTGTCAGCTGAAAACGGGTCACAGGAGTGCGGAATGAACTGTGATCCACAGAAGTACAGCCAAACAAGCTTTCCCTGTACTTCTTTAAAGTCTAGCTTTAAGCCGGCAATAAATGGTTGGAATCTTGGCCGATTTTAGCAGGGACCGTCTCAGATGCAAACTATATATGGGCAGGCTGATTGTACCTTCCATCGATCGACTTGGGAACAACTGGCATGCCGAATTTTTAAATGCGATTATTGCCAGAGGCTATAGCCGCTTGCAATAATTACTGTGTTCTCCCAGCATGGACGGCTACCCATGCCCCCATTCCCCTCCCCCCTACAATAGAACACACTAGCGCCATTGGGAGGGACTCCTCCAACGCTGACTGTTGATAGGGGAATCGAGCGATTTTTCTTTCCTGCAACCCATGGTTGCAGGGAAGAATATCACATCTTGTATGGGCCAGCCTTAGGTTCTTATCTGAGGCAGTGTGTGTTTTCAGTTTAGCAGTACTTTTAAATAAAAGTTACATTATATAAAGGAAGCTGCTAATTACATTTACAAATTGGTACCTTGAAGAAAAGCTCGTATTTTCTCTGTGATTATATCTAGTCACTGCAGCCGAAAAGTAATTTGTTTTAACATTTTTAGATGCTTGGTTTTTCATTGCTTGAATAGTGTATATCGTGTATAGATCTGAAGAGCTTCCTTCCAATGCCCTCCCGGATATTGGAAGGTTATGTTCCACAGTCCTGCTGAATGACTGCTGTAATGGTATAGCAACACACTAGAAGCCCAGACATTTGGGTCAGTTTACTAAGGCTGGGTTCACACTATTGCGAATTGGATGCAGGTTCTCTGCATCCAATTCGCAATAGCAGGAGATTTTGACCGGGTCACATATCTCTGGTGCGAATTTGCACAGGAGCCCTGTGCGTCTTTTTTTGGTCCGATTCAGGCTGAAATCGGACCTGAAACGGTGAGCGGGGGCGCACCGGACCCCTGCCGTGAGCCATATGCGAAGCCAGCCTTGAACTGGAGGGTGCAAAATCTGGTGCAGTTGGTTATGGTATCCAATCCGCTTCTAACTTCAGTTTGTTCAATTAAGCTTTGACAAAAAAAACCTGGAAACTCATTAGTTTCTATGCAGAGCTGCACCAGATTTTGCACACTCCAATTTTAGTAAGTTAAAGCGGAGGTTCACACAAAAATTAAACCTCCGCTTTTTGGAACCCTCCCCTCCTCCGGTGTCACATTTGGCACCTTTTCAGGGGGAGGGGGTGCAGATACCTGTCTAATACAGGTATTCGCACCCACTTCTGGGCATAGACTCCCACGGGAGTCTACGCCACTTCCCACACCCCCCCCCCCCTGTCTGCTGGGACACACACGGGTCCCAGAGACAGCAGGGACCATTCTGCGACTCGCGCATTCGCAGTAGGGAACCGGGAAGTGATGGTGCAAGGATTCATTTCCTGATTCCCTTACAGAACATGGCGGCGGCAGCACCCTGGACCCTGAGACAGGTAAGTGTCCTTATTTTAAAAGTCGGCAGCTGCAGTATTTGTAGCTGCTGACATTTAAAAAAATTTTTTTTCGCGGGACTCCCTCTTTAACCCTATTGCCTTTAGAAGGCATCTGAAAGCCTTTTTGGATTTGGTGCACACACAGACTAGAGGCCTTTAGCTGCTTAGAAAAGGTGTCTGGGCTTCTGGTGTATTACTGTCTCCTGGTAAGCCTGCTTCTTCTTTTTTTTTTTTTTTTTTTTTTATCCTGAGCAGTTGAAACAGATTCGTTAGGTTTATTTTGCCAGCTAGTTCAAAAGTATATTGGGCTATGGGCTGATGCATACTGGGCATTTAGCCCTGGTGCAAGAGATCCTGGGGTTTAGGTGCAGGTGCACCGGCCAGGCCAGCATGTAAAAATTTGTAAAAGAGTGGTACCGAGTGGTAATGTTGAGGCAGGTCAGTATGCTCCCAGGGACAAATGCCTGAAATGCAAGCATACTGCCCCAAACGTTGGTATCACTAATACACTGTCCATGGAGCTAGGCTTGGACAGTGTACCTGTGCCTTCACCAGAAGCCGGGTCCTTATGTGTGACTTAAATGCCCAGTGTGCATGAGGCCTAGACTGTTCTGTATGTTGCCCTGTCCATGTGCACCTGCCTGTGTGCTTGTTTCAGAGATTTCAAAATGGCTGCTATTTTTTTTTTTTCTTTTAAAGTGTCCTTTACCTGTAAAAAGAAAACAAATGCAGCCACCACAAGGACTGATAAGCTGCAAATTATGCAATTTTTGGATTAAATCTGAATTACTGTTAAGTCAATTGATATGTTTTTTTTTTTTTTTTCTAATTAAAAAAAACATGTTATACTCACCTGCTCTGTGCAATATATTGCACAGAGCGGCCCCTGATCCTCTTCTCGAGTTCCCCACTGCCGATCTTGGCTCCTCCCTGCTCTTCTTTGTGTGTCCCCATAGCAAGCCATTTGCTATGGAGGCACACAGTGTCTGATCGCTCCCAAGCTGTGTGTCTATGGAGCTGCCCTTAGACCTGCCCCCCAGTTCCTTCTCACTGCGTTTTGATTGACAGCAGCAGGAGCCAATGGCTTCTGCTGCTGTTCGAGTCCCCGCGTGAAGAGGGGAGAAGAGATGGGGCCGTGCACAGCGCTGGATCTTTTTCTCCTCTCTTCCCCTCTCTTCCCCTTCACACAGGAAAGGGGGAGGAAGGAGAAAAATAAAATGTTTTTTTTTACCTTTTTGATGCAAGGAATGCATTAAGGTAAAAAACGTTTTGAGCTTTAGTATCACTTTAATGAAAATATAGTAATGCTACAGTAGACTGCCTGCAGGGTCCTCTGGAATTGAACAAGTAAATATCTCCCCTGAAGGTCAGAACTTCCTATCCGGAATGATGTGTTAACTCTCTTAAACCTTTATACCTGGCCAGATCTGACAGATAGTTTCTGCTAGAATTACCGGTTCCAGCCCTGCCTTCTAATCATGAAGAGGTTGTTAAAGCGGAGTTCCACCCACTTTTACAACTTGTTCTTCAAGGAATGACCAACCCTCCACCACTCGTTTCTGGATAACAATTTTTTTTTTAGTTTTTTCCTTATTTGCCTTAAATTATGTACCTTGTGTACTTCGGTCCCTGCGGCCGTGCGCGTCATATCTTGTTGCTCCCCCGCTGCCTTTTGGGACCTGTGTGTGTCCCAGAAGACAGGGCCATTCCGAAAGTACCACGTGACTCTTGCATGAGCAGTAGGAAACTGGTAGTGAAGCCTGAAGGCTCCACTGCCGCTTTCACTTAGTTAGAATAGCGATGCCTGCACCCGATCCGATGGACGGATCAGCCTTGGAGGGGGGGGGGTGACATTGTGGGCTCCCTGGGACAGGTAAGTGTCCTTATTAAATTCTGCAGCTACAGTGTTTGTAGCCGCTGACTTTAAAAAAAAATAAAAAAATTTTGCAGCTGGAACACCGCTTTAAGCGGTGTTCCAGCTGCAAAATTTTTTTTTTAAAGTCAGCGGCTACAAACACTGTAGCTGCAGAATTTAATAAGGACACTTACCTGTCTCGGTCACAGTGGCAGTGGTTCAAGTCTGTAGGTCTGAAGTACAGTTCAGTGGATGGTGTTGACTCAAAAGTTAGGCTGACCATCGAACTGTTAACGGGCAGGCCGAATGTACCAAGTTGTTCAATCAACTTGGGTACAACCAGCCTGCCAGATTCTCTTACGATTATCGCTAGTAGCTGCTATAGCCGCTAGCAATAATCACGGTCCTCTCCCAGCAGGGGCGGCTTCCCCCACTGGGAGCAAACAATGGCTCGGCAGGAGGTATTCCCCTGTCAGCACTGTCTGTGTTGATGGGGGAATCGTACAGACTTCTTTCCTGCAACCAGTGGTTGCAGCAAAGAAATTTGCACTGTGTATGGCGGGCTCTAGGTTCACACTACACTGTACCGCACCCACGGCAAAAACGTACTGCCCTTGTGCAGAAGCGCAGGGGTGCCCTTACTTGTTAACCACTTCCGGACTGCCGCACGCCGATATATGTCCTTTCTTTGAAGAGGGATATCTTTGTTATGACAGCAGCCAGCTGCCATAACCCTGGTATCCTCTTCTTCAACGGACTGTCCGGTTTACGATAATAGTGGTCTCTGAGGCGGATTCACCTCGAGATCACTTTTATCGGCGGCGGGAGAGGCCCCCACCCCCCCCCGCCGCTCTTTGGTGCCCTCCGCCACTTACCAGAGCTGTCGGTAGCGGCAGAGGCGATCGGATCAGTCTCCTTCCTGGATATGGAGATGAGTGAGGGGAAGATGGCCCCCACCCATTTAAAATGACAAAATGTTTTAAATTTTTTATTGCATTTTAGTGTAAATATGAGATCTGAGGTCTTTGACCCCAGATCTCATATTAAGAGGTCCTGTCATGCTTTTTATCTATTACAAGGGATGTTTACATTCCCTATAATAGGAATAAAAGTGACATATTTTTTTTTTTTTTAAAAAAACAGTGTAAAAATAGAAGGTAAAATAAATAAAAAATTTAAACGTGCGCCGAGCTCGCAAAGCGAATGCATACGTGAGCAGCGCTCGCATATGAAAACGGTGTTCAAACCACATGTGAGGTATCGCCACAATCTGTAGAGCGAGAGCAATAAATCTAGGCCTGGACCTCCTCTGTAACTCAAAACATGCAACCTGTAGAATTTTTTTTAAGTGTCGCCTATGGAGATTTTTAAGGGTAAAAGTTTGTTGCCATTCCACAAGCGGGTGCAATTTTGAAGCGTGACATGTTGGGTATCAATTTACTCGGTGTAACATTCTTTCACAATATAAAAAAAAACAAATTGGGCTAACTTTGCTGTTTTACTGTTTTTAATTAAAAATTTTTTTTTTCCGTGAAAAGTGCCCTTGTAAGACCACTGTGCAAATACGGTGTGACAAAGTATTGCAACAACCGCCATTTTATTCTCTAGGGTGTTAGAAAAAAAAAAAAAAAGTATAATGTTTGGGGGTTCTAAGTAATTTTCTAGTAAAAAAAATAGTTTTTAACTTCTAAACAACAAATCTCAGAAAGAGCCTCGGTCCTTTTGGTTAATGGCCCCCCTCACACATCAGAAAACACAGTGGTTGTGTTTTAAGAAAGGTGCAGAGACTTTTTCCCTGAGTTTTCGGCAGGTACAAAATCTCATTCAGATGAATGGATTGCTGTGCCCATGCAAAGGTGACATACAGGGAACTCGGCAGTGTGAACCGAGCCTTGATGTGTGCATCATCATTACATGGCAGAGCACAGTTGGCCCTGGGCATTGTGTGTGTGACAAGTCCAGGCAGAATTCAGCTCCACCTTAGCACATGCTGGTTGCTGCACAGCTGTGTCTGTACCCAGGCTCCCCGTTCCCTCGTGTTGTGCTGCGGATGTCCTTGTTCAGTCCTCGGAGACCAATAGAGTCCCCGCTGCCATCCTCTGATGCACAGTGTATTCCTTCCCTTTTAATTATGCTTTTCCCAGATCTCCTCCCTTCATCTTTCTTGCTGTTTTTACATACCTATATTGTGGAAGTGTTGGTGAATGAGATTATGCATGTGCTGCTAATTTTTCATTGCCCCTAACCATCACATGTAGTATGGATATTATATTATTTATTATTATGGCAGATAATGCAGGAGAAGTGGTATGGCTGATCATGGTGTTTCTAGAGTAGGACTGCTTGACACCAGGGATCTTTTTATTATATGCATATCAAAAAAGTGTATTACTGTAAAAAAAAAAAAAAAAAAAAAGTTGGTGTAATAAAAAGCTTCTATATTTAGCTTGTAATCACATACATGGATAAAGTCATTCGCATGCAGGCTTTGCTTCCTGCTTAGTAGTGCTGCACAGTGTTTTGCCTTGTTAATCCTTTTATCCTCTAGTATACCATACCAGACTTCAAAGCCCAATTCTATCTAAACCCTGCACCCCCCTCGCTGTATACATCTTAGGTTATATAGGCATAGTATTGCCTGCAGGCATTCGCAGTACTGTACGGGCAATCCCTATGAAGGAGTAAAGGATCGCTGAGTATTGCTCAGAGCAGAGCAAATGATATCTAGGGCTTAAAACGACAATTGTATTACTAATATAGCTTTGGGCAGCAAAATTATTGGCAACACGGATATTTCTGCTGGCTGTAATTTAAGCCCCTGGTCACACCTTGTGTGACTTGTCATACGACTTCATAGTTTCATATCGCATGACAAGTCGCATTCAATCACAGTGGAAGCTGTCAAATTGATGCTACTCCAACTCCATCGGAGTCGCACCGATTTTGAAAGTAGTTCCTGCACTACTTTTTGCACGTTCAGGTGCGACTTGCATAGACATCTGTGCATGAAGTAGCACAGGTGTCTTCTAAGTTGCACCTGAGGTCACACTGACATGTGACTTTGAAGTTGTGTGACTTCAAAGTCAAATTCTGTGTGACCAAAGCCTTAGGCCCCTTTCACATGATAGGCCCGCTCAGATCCACCTGTCCATTTTTTTTTTTTTGGTGGATCCGAGTGGACAACCATTGGCTTGTGTGGGCAGCGGAGATGTGTCCGCTGACACCCGCCTGCCATCTAAACCGATAAGATCTGCTCAAAGCAGACGTATAGCAATGCCTTCGCCATCCATCCAGCAGATCGGATGAAAACGGACAGGCGGGTCCTTTTTTTTTTTTTGGACGGTCTCCCATGAAGGACAGTGGGGCTCTGACAGGACCATCCCTGCACAGTGAGCAGAGACGGACCTGTCATCCGCCGGCTCAGCGGGGATCAACGGAGCGATCTCCTGCTGAGCTGGCGAAGTCCGGTGAGCGGATCCGCCCCACGTGAAGGGGGCCCTTAGAGTGACTGGATCCTGAATTCTATAGAGCAGTGGTTCTCCTGTCCTCAGGACCCACTTAAAAGGCCACATTTGAAGTATTACCTTGGGGAAATGCAGACTAGAATACTGCAATCACTGAGCAGCAAATGATATCACTTGTGATGTATTTCAGTTCTCTTGCAAAGCTGACCTGTTGGTGGGTCTTGAGGACAGGAGTTGAGAACCACTGCTATAGAAGTTCTCCACTTCTGATTTGCAGACCTCTTTATAAACATTGTAGTAGCAGCCCACATCTTTTCTTCAGTCAAACAATGCATTGTTGTGTTCAAATGTAGGCCACTTTTACTAAGGGAGGAGAGAATTTTCGCTTAGTATATTGTGTATATCAAAACAAGTGCAAAATGGGGTGCTCGCCTATAACAAAGATGAACAATAAAAAGGTGAATAGCATTCAGATGCTTATTAGAATATTAGTGGCCCAATGTTCACCTTCAAATAAGAATTTAAACACAAATAAAACTATACGTAATGTGTTCAACGAACATGGGACATCTAAAACTCAGTCTGTGTATTATTAAAAGTCCATAATCTCATAAATGATTATCGGTTCATATCCAATGTGTACAGAAACACTTTCAATCGTCTCGTTACTGACCACCCCAAAACTGGTGTAAAAAAAAAAAAAAAAAAAAAAAAGTACCGTAATGGTTTATAATACCACCTCTGTGCTCTCACTTTTTAATGGTATGACCATTATCACGCATGTTGGATAAACCACCAGGGTCTCCTTGGTCTTAATGGTGAAAACAATGAGGCCTCCTGTCCACTGGGGTCTCTGCTGATGCACTCCAATCACATTCAGGAAAAGGGGGTATAGGGCCCATTAAACCTGTTTAGAATTCATATAGCCATGCTGTGACACTCCAAAGAAAAAAACGTAAAGCAGCCTCCAGTAGTGGAATATTGCATAACCAGGATTATTATATTAGTAAAAAAAAATGGACGCTTTGATAAAAACAATATACAGCTCTACAAAACAAAGTAATACTGCTGTGGCTTTCTGATTACATCACTTCCAGTCTGCGTCTATCACTGTTCCACCTTTCACGTTATGTCACGTGACTTCATATTGTGTGTGTTTATTCACTTCAGTTATCTAATCATGTGAAAAGCAAATTCATGTTAAGGCCCCTTTTCATGTGGGCTTTCAGATCAGGTCCACCTGTCAGTTTTTCTGGAGGACCTTATCCTGACTTCCATGCATAGCTATGGGTAGGGGGATGTAAAGGGATATGCGTCTGTTTACATCTAGCTTCCTTTTGAGTCCGGTCAGGTTCTCCAAAGAGAAATCAAAAATGTTTTACCTAAACGTGATGGACACGCATCAGTTTACATGGCCATCCCAATTCTCTGTGAACGCCCACTGTCAAAATGTGGACAAAAAAAAAATGAATGGGCACGGATGTCACAGCATTGACATCCGCCCCATTCACGTCTAGTTTAGCAGGGCATTCATTCACATATTCCCTGCTAAACAGAGCCGGCACATCCGTGTGAAAGGACTCCTTAGCTACTTTTGCATAGGAGCTAAGCCACGGTGAAAATCCCAGCAGCAGAAATCTACAGATTCCTTCTTCTGGGTTTGATAGCTGTGAGCGGATAGCTGCAGCCGCTGTGCCTATACACTGCAATGACAGGCTGTCAATGGCTACAGCTAGCGATCACCTGTGGGGTTCGTGACTTAATGCACACAAAGAGCGGTGATTGCACTTTGATTGCTAGCACCGGTGATCACTGGCTGTGCGAACAGGCATGAATAACTGCGGCTACCGACAGCCAGTCTTTGCAGTGTATGGGCTGCAGTTAGCTGCTCACAACTGTCAAACCTAGCCGCAGCAGTTCGTAGATTCTTGCCGCTGGGATTCTTACTAAACGCCCATGCGAGTGTAGCCTTTGGATACCCGATGTTGTGCAAATGAGATAAGTTTACAGGACGTTGCTTTTCAAATTTGGATGATTGAACTAGTGACTGTGCACAATTTTAAGAGAGAAGATTCTTTAAGGCCCCCTTCACTTGGGCTGTCTGATCTGGTCTGCCTGTTCGTTTTTCTATCAGACTCTCCATTCTCTATGGGCAGCCAGATGTAAATGGACTTATGTCCCTTTACACCTGACTGCCTCGGGTCTGATCCGATCCGGCAAAAACAAATGGAAGGGAGACCCAGTCCCCTCTGGCCTGATCAGATTGGAGGGCCGTTGGGTGTAAATGGGACAGCTGGTCCCTTTTACATACGACTGCCCATAGAGCAGAGCAGGCTGTGTCCGCGTGCTCTCTGCATAAGCGGAGTGGACATGGACCCGTCATCTGGAAACTCTGCTCAGCTCAGCAGGGGATCAGCGGACTTGCCCCCTGCTGAGCAAAACTGGACCTGGCCCATGTAAAAGGGGCCTAACTCCTTTAGTAAATCAGGCCAACTGGCTTTACTTGAGCAGTTCCCCAGAACCAAATCTGTACATTTGATAAACACTTGACTCTTCATTCCTCTGTGCACAATATCCACGTCTGTTTAGGCCGTAGTTAATAGAGCATAGCAATATTTAAATGATCTTTTAGGAAGCCATGTCGGACCTTGAGGCTACGCTTGGTTATACAAGCTGCTTCGGAAATACCAAAACACCTGAAACAGATAATTGCACAGAGATTATAACACTCCATTTTTTTTCAGTTTGACATCAATTACCACCTTCATTAATCCTTTTCTCAAGCAGAGATTGTCATAATCAAACATGTATTAGATGACAAGAGTCGGTGGATAGCACTTTCCGTGGGTAGAAGAGTAGGTGACAAGGACCTTCCTGCAAAAAAAAAAAGAAAAAGCCAGTAATATTTCCTCATGTATTCACTGGAAAATAGCTTTTCCTAATGGCAAAAAATATGTTGAAAATAACTGCCCATGTCTGCTCACAAGATGAGGTCCTATGCAGTCTGAGGAATGACTCCAAATTATCCTTTGGAGAGGGGATTGGATTGGACCTTTAGGCACACCATAGATGGTTGGAATCATGGCCAGTTCAGCAGGAACTGACATAGATTTGAACCATGTATGGGCAGGCTGATTGTACCCAAGTTGATTGATCGATCAACTTGAGTACAACCAGCCTGTAGGATTTTTCATGCCAATTTTCCCAGTGGCTATAGCCGCTAGCAATGATCACTTTTTCACTGGTTGGAATGGCTCTCCCTGACCCCCCCTGACCCCCAGGTGGGAGATCACAATCACACTGACTGTTGAAGGAATTGAGCGGATTGCAGGAAAGAAAATTGCTCCCTTTATTGACAGCTTTAGTCCAGAGGTGTTTCAGCTGGAGTCCATGAATAATTTAGGGTGTCAGTTGATTTTTTTTTTTTTTATGGTCATCAGGGGCACCAGTAAGTAAAACCTCACTGCTGGTTTCAGTATGAAGAAAAAGAGAGAATGTCTGTGTGTCTGTCTACACTCCTCACATTTTTGTAAATATTTTATTATGTCTTTTCATGTGACAACACTGAAGAAATGACACTTTGTTACAACAAAGTAGTGAGTGTACAGCTTGTATAACAGTGTAAATTAGCTGTCCCCTCTAAATAACTCAACACACAGCCATTAATGTCTAAACCACTGGCAACAAAAGTGAATACACCCCTAAGTGAAAATGTCCATATTTGGCCCAAAGTGTCAATATTGTGGTAACCGTTATTTTCTAGCACTGCCTTAACCTTCTTTGGCATGGAGTTCACCAGAGCTTCACAGGTTGCCACTGTGGTCCTCTTCCACTCCTCCATGATGACATCATGGAGCTGGTGGATACCTTGTGCTCCTCCACCTTCCTTTTGAGGATGCCCCACAGATGCTCAATAGGGTTTAGGTCTGGAGACATGCTTGGCCAGTCCATCACCTTTACCCTCAGCTTTTTTAGCAAGGCAGTGGTCTTCTTGGAGGTATGTTTGGGGTCGTTATGTTGGAATACTGCCCTGAGGCCCAGTCTATGAAGGGAGGGGATCATGCTCTGCTTCAGTATGTCACAGTACATGTTGGCATTCATGGTTTCCTCATTGAACTGTAGCTCCCTAGTGCCGACAGCACTCATGCAGCCCCAGACCATGACACTCCTCGCCTGGTTACCACCACACATGCTTGACACCATCTGAACCAAATGATTTATCTTGATCTCATCAGACCACAGGACTTGGTTCCAGTAATCCATGTCCTTAGTCTGCTTGTTTTCAGCAAACTGTTTACGGGCTTTCTTGTGCATCATTTTTTAGAAGAGGCTTCCTTCTGGGACAACAGCCATGCAGACCAATTTGATGCAGTGTGTGGCGTATGGTCTGAGCACTCACAGGCTGACCCCCCCCCAGCCCTTTAGCCTCTGCAGCAATCATATGTCTATTTCCCAAAGACAACCTCTGGATATGACGCTGAGCACGTGCACTCAACTTCTTTGGTCGACCATGGCGAGGCCTGTTCTGAGTGGAACCTGTCCTGTTAAACCGCTGTATGGTCTTGGCCCACCATGCTGCAGCTCAGTTTCAGCCTGGGTTCACACTGTAGCGAACACTGACATCGCATTTGATTTGCACCCCCACTGCGGTGCTGATACCATGCGATATCTGTGCAATGCGAGTTTAGCCATACAGTTTTTGTATGGCTGAACTCTCATTGGATTCGCACAAAAAGGGTGCAGGGACTTTTTTTTTTTCACGTGCTGGAATGGGATCGCGTGGGTGTTCTCACCCATGTGATCTGATTCCTGTCCGAATCCACAGTTCGCACTTCGATCTGTGAACCTATCTGGGGGTGTCATTAACATTGTATTGACACCCGCAGAGGTTCGCAGAAGGCAGTGTGAACTGCCTGCGGGAGAGATGCGGGAACCGGCACTGGAATCGCGCTGGTTCCCACATTGTTACAGTGTGAACCCAGGGTCAGGGTCTTGGCAATCTTCTTATAGCCTAGGCCATCTTTATGTTTGTGGTGCAACAATTCTTTTTTTTTTTTTTTTTTTTTTTTTTTTTTTCAGATCCTCAGAGTTCTTTGCCATGAGGTGCCATGTTGAACTTCCAGTGACCAGTATGAGAGAGTGAGAGCGATAACACCAAATTTAACACACCTGCTCCCCATTCACACCTTGTTAACACTAAAGAGTGACATGACACCGGGGAGGGAAAATGGCTAATTGGGCTCAATTTGGACATTTTCACTTAGGGGTGTACTCACTTATGTGAGATTGTGTGTGTATGTATGTATGTATATATGTATGTATGTATGTATGTATGTATATATATATATATATATATATATATCTCACACAAATGCTCCAGATGTCTTATCCGAACACCTGGGATGGGAGAGAGAGGCGGCGTGCAACAGGAAGTCAGTGGGCGGAGCGCGAGCCCTCACGCAGAAAAGCTGGCAGGGGTGCAGGCGCATCATCCATCAGGTTCGGTGACCTGAGCCGTCACATTCGGTAACTGAAGTGACGCTCTGTGTTGCCGTCAGTGCTTGAACATCCCGACGCTCATCTTGGTACACCCGGCCACATTAAACCAGCAGCGGACATCTTGTTACACCCAGCCCATATAATTCGGGCTGGGTGCAACAAGATGTCCGCTGCCGCTTTTATGCAGCCGAGTGCAGGGTGTACTAAGATGGGTGTCACAGGCAGCATAGCAAAATGGTTCTGTCAGGGAGGGAGCTTAGAGGGAGATAAGCAGGGAGCTGGTCTATTCAGAATACAGCTCTGCATGTTCCTTCGTTCCTCTTCCTATGTGGAGGGGGTGTACGTCACTTTCCTCCAATCAGCTCACACACAGTGTAAGCCCAGTATCTCCCCCCAATGTGCTGCTAAAAGAGGAATAAAGATTTTTAACACGATCTGCACTTTCTAAAGGTTGTATAAAGATGAAGACAGCAGATATACATGTAAAGCTTTTATGCAGGAGGATTTGTTTCATCCCTGTGTATCATCTGAGACTGTTCACTTCACTGGGTATATGTGAGGGTTTACAAAACACTTTAAGCACTGGTGTCAGGAAATGCCACCTGACAGATCTTAGGGCAGGGGTAGGCAACCTCGGCCCTCCAGCTGTGATGAAGCTACAAGTCCCATGAGACATTGCAAGATCCTGACAACCACAGGCATGACTTCTAGAGGCAGAGGCATGATGGCATTTTTGTAGTTTCACCACAGCTGGAGTGCCGAGGTTGCCTACCACTGTCTTAGGGGGTGGCTTCAGAACCCAGTGCATAAAAATGCACGTTTGGCTGATTGTATGTTTTATAGATAGATTGATAGATTTATCCTGAACAGAGCATGGATTGTGGAAGTTGTGCCTACAAAAGGCAAGCATAGAGCTGAGGACCAGTTGCTAGAATTGTCTGTAAGCTCCCTGCAGTTCTTTTTATCCTATTGGTTAATATGGCAGGGAAACTGCCTTGTTCTGCACCGTGTCTCTGTGCGATAGTGGCCATCGGGGCCAGGACAACACATGGGCAGGAGGGGCAGCTGCCATGGATGTAGTAGTTAAGAGTGCTACTGCTGTCACACTGTGCTCCAGCATACCTACTCTCCACCCCTATCTACCCACAGCGGACAAAGCACACCATGCATGTACAAATACATTCTTATTGCTAGAAAGCAAACAATTACACATGTACAGTACCCACTCCATGCCAACCATTCTACATTATGCATTAGGAGTGTGGTTCTGTTCCGCATCCTTGCCCTGGGTGCTAGATGAACCTGTCCCCATACTGGTGGTCGTCTTGCTAGAGAAGCATTCCTTGTGTCAGAGCTTACACGCTGTTGAATAGTGGAGGCATAATCTTGTAGCAGAAGGAAAGATTTATAAGAAATTGATCCACAAAATGTAGAGTAGAGGTAGAGAGGTGCCTGTCAAGTAATCTGGTACAGTTTAGCATAGCAGTGACATCTCCAGATCTGGCGAGACTAGCTGTCAGACGCAACATTGCCTTAGATCAGTGGTTCTCAACTCCAGTCCTCAGGACCCACCAACAGGCCAGATTTTAAGTATTACCTTGGGGAGATGCAGACTAGAACACTGCAATCACTGAGCAGCAAATTATATCACCTGTGATTTATTTCAGTTATCTTACAAACCTGGCCTGTTAGTGGGTCCTGAGGACCGGAGTTGAGAACCACTGCCTTAGATGATCTCACACTTGAGATATACAGCAGGGTAAGCAGCCCTCTACATTGCTTACAACATTTCTCTTCCTCCCCCCGTTTCTCATACCTTGGTATTACTTCTCATATCTTCAAATTATGTATATCTTATTGTATTGTATTTTATTCGCATACACATTTCCTGATGAAGCGGGTTCCCCCGCGAAACTAGTCGAAATTTCATGTTATCTGCGCATATTTTAATATAGTTTGTACTATTATTATGTTTTGATTATTGTATCAATAAAACTTGTTTTTTTAAATACACCTTTCTACCTTTACTGTATATCCCTCTCTATTTGTACCGAGATAGTCCTCTTGCACTTCTATCCTGGTGAGCTTGGAGTTGGGGTCCTTGCTCCCTAAAAATTTCTGTCTAGGCTACATATAGTATACAGCGCTGTGTTCTGGCACTGGGAAGGCAACTTCCTATCCTGCTCCCAAAACAAAATTGAGTCGGGCTATGAATTAATGCAAAACTTCTCTGACTGTCTGAGGCGGGCGGGTGACATCACAATCTCCAACTCGGCCAGTCAGAGGAAACTTTGTATTCATTCATAGGATACAGTGCTCCCTGTGAATGGCAGCGCTCAGCTTGACTTGATCTTTGTTCCAGGAGCAGGCTGGGAAGTTTCTATCCCCAGCGCTGTATACTGCATGTAGCTGAGGCTACATACTGTTCATACAACGCACACAGCCACTGCATCTGTTAGTAAAGTAAATAGTTTGTTGGGACCAGCTTGATCCCAACAAACTATTTAAAACCTGACTAAAAGTTGGAGATCAACTTTAGCGTTTCTAGATGTTCTCTAAAAGGTGGCAGATTTCTGATATTTGGGTCTAGATCCACTTTACGGAACTATAATTTCAAACAAAATCTAACAGCTTCTTATTTCATTTGAAATCTTTTGTGGAATCTTTTGAACCCTCTAACTTGAGTTCCCCTCATAAACCATTCAGCATTATCTAGAGCAGAGTTTCTAAATCAGGGATCCATGATATCCTTGGGTTCCTCCAGAGGTTGTCAGGGGTTCCTTTAGCAATGAGCAATTTCTGCCTCTCAGATCAATTCCCACGGACACCAGTGATCTTTTTAGCTATCTGTAAGGGGGTAATTCTTTCCAACGACCACAAGTGTAAGGAACATTCTTCTTACTGAGCATCACACTAATGTATCATGGGTTGTAGATATAGTAATTATTAGTAGGGGTTCCCTGAGACCAGTTAGTTATTTCAAGTATTGGGTTCCTCTGTGTTGAAAAGGTTGAGAGAGGCTGATCTAAACTGTAACGGAAATATCGGTTTTAAGCAGACTTAGCCAGGGAATTACTGTTGCTTGAATATTGTAATGTAACTATTTTTTTCTTTTTTTCCTTATAGGACATGTTGGGTGTCAAGTTTTTATGATGTTCCTGGAAGTTTATATTTGGCGAGTTTGTTCTTCGCCATGGATGTTGATCACGTAGTTATTTAACAGTTTCATCATCATGCCAAGCTCAGCTGAAATGTTCTTCCGTGTCCAGAAGGACTTTTACCCATCTCATATTACGTACCAGAAGTCCTGTTTATTAAATCTTGGATAAGGCTGATTAAAGGAACTCCTGCATGATTTTTATTTTAAATTTTCAAAGAAATCTTGCTTTGGTTTTAAATTTTAGGGGCTAGAAAATGAAATTTCCATTTTATTGGCTAGCCAAGTCCCAAAGAGAGTGATTTTTTTTTTTTTTTTGAGGCTTGGTGATCAAAAATTACGTTGGCATGGCTACTGATCCGACGTGATTGGCCGGAGCTGCTCTGGAACTCATGAGTGGGTACACCATGTTGCGAAATGGGGGTTTTGGGAACGGAGGTCAACCATGGATGCTCCGGTGGTCCAGTCGAATTAGACTTTCCTGGCTCAGCTTCACACTGTTCATCATCCTGGTTTTCTTCCCTCTCATCGCCCACTATTACCTCACCACCATTGATGACGATAACAACCGAAGCAAACAACTCTTTGTTCCACGGACA
This sequence comes from Aquarana catesbeiana, assembly GCF_042186555.1. NCBI lineage: Eukaryota > Metazoa > Chordata > Amphibia > Anura > Ranidae > Aquarana > Aquarana catesbeiana. The sequence goes on from NC_133327.1 coordinate 16,076,719, forward strand.
GGCAATGAACTTTGCGAAGTGAAGCATGTTCAGGATCTGTGTCGGATCCGGGAGTCCGTCAGTGAAGAGCTCCTGCAGTTGGAAGCCAAGAGGCAGGAGCTCAACAGCGAGATTGCGAAGTTGAACTTAAAAATAGAAGCATGCAAAAAGAGTATAGAGAACGCAAAACAGGACTTGCTTCAGCTCAAGAATGTCATTAGTCAAACGGAGCATTCGTATAAAGAACTGATGGCACAAAATCAGCCAAAGCTTTCATTGCCAATCCGGCTTTTGCCAGATAAAGACGATGTTAACATACCTTTGCCAAAGTCCAAAAGGAACTGCCGGCTGCATAATTGTTTTGATTACTCGAGGTGTCCCCTTACTTCGGGTTTTCCCGTTTATGTATACAACGGAGATCAGTACCCTTTTGGCAACTTAATAGATCCGTTGATCAAACAAGCCTTGGAGGCCAGTGTCAGAACTAATGTATACGTGACTGAAAATGCAAATGTTGCTTGTATATATGTAGTTTTATTGGGAGAAATGCAGGAATCCTTAATGCCAAAACCTACTGACCTAGAGCAACAGTTGCACTCTTTGCCATATTGGAGGACTGATGGCCACAATCACCTTATCATTAACTTGTCTAGGAAATCTGAGACCCAAAACTATCTTTATAATGTCAGCACAGGGCGTGCCATGATTGCTCAGTCCACCTTTTACGATATACAGTATCGGCCGGGATTTGACATCATCACAACGCCATTAGTCCACGCAATGTCCGAACCCAACTTCCTAGAGATTCCCATGCAGGTGCCAGTGAAGCGGAAGTACCTTTTCAGCTTCCAAGGAGAGAAGATCGAATCCTTGCGTTCAAGCCTGCAAGAGGCCCGTTCATTTGAAGAGGAAATTGAAGGTAACGCACCAGCTGACTACGATGACCGCATCATCACCACTCTTAAGGCTGTCCAGGACAGTAAGTTAGACTTTGTCATGGTTGAGTTTACTTGTAAAAACCAGCCCAAAGCAAGCCTGCCCACCGAGTGGGCCCTATGTGGAGGAAGGGAAGACAGGTTAGAGCTACTGAAGCAATCCACATTTGCACTTATCATTACCCCTGGAGATTCCCAGCTCATCATATCTGCTGGCAGTGCCATGCGACTATTTGAGGCTCTTGAAGTAGGAGCCATCCCAGTCATTCTTGGGGAGCAGATCCACTTGCCATACCATGACATGATACGGTGGAACGAGGCAGTGTTAATCATACCAAAACCACGTATCACAGAGGTACATTTTCTCTTGAGAAGCATTTCTGATAATGACCTACTTGCCATGAGAAGGCAAGGACGTTTCCTATGGGAGATCTACTTTTCTACATCCGATACTGTTTTTAACACCATCCTGGCAACTCTAAGGACTCGTATCCAAATTCCAGCAGCTCCTATCAGGGAGGAGCCAGCTGTAGAAATTCCTCACCGCTCTGGAAAAGCTGCTGGTACAGACCCAAACATGGCAGACAATGGAGACTTGGATTTGGGACCAGTTGAAACCGAACCACCATACGCCTCTCCTAAATACCTGCGTAACTTCACTTTGACTGCAACTGATATTTACCGTAACTGGAATTCGGCTCCGGGCCCTTTTCATCTATTTCCACATACACCTTTTGACCCCATCTTGCCCTCTGAAGCAAAGTTCCTGGGATCTGGTACTGGGTTCCGTCCAATAGGTGGCGGGGCCGGTGGATCTGGAAAAGAGTTTCAGGCTGCTCTTGGCGGAAATGTCCCTAGGGAACAGTTCACTGTGGTTATGTTAACCTACGAGCGAGAGGAAGTATTAATGAACTCTCTGGAGAGATTAAATGGACTCCCTTATTTAAATAAAGTTGTCGTAGTTTGGAATTCTCCCAAGTTACCGTCAGAAGACCTCTTATGGCCAGACATTGGTGTGCCTATAGTGGTGAGTCCTTTTTAAATATGCATTTTTTTTTTTTTTTTATATAGAAAATGTTTAATATGCTTTTTGATTTGTCTAGTGATGAAAACTTTGTAGTTACACTTATCAATTGGTATTTTGTATATGGAAAGGGAGGGGCGCATACTTTTATTCCATGTAGTGTAGATCAGTCTCTGATAACTGTGTGTTGGGCAATTCAGAGGCTAACTCGGCTCGCACGTACAGTATGTTGCTTCAAGGATATGAGTGGGTGACATGACTCACCTGCTCTTCATAGTGTTTGCATTCAGTATCAAGATTTCCTGGCAATCAAGGATTAGATTAAACTAGAGACCTGGTCAGTGGTGATTGTTAGTTGGTTCCATGGGTGAGTGGTATTGCTCATCTCCCTTTTTGAAGGTTTGGGCTTCTACCTTGCTGGTAGGACCGAGACAGAAGCAGAAATGATACTTGAAAGGGGAGGAGGGAGCACCGGTGTCCAGAATATTGCAACTCTTGATAGAAGAATACAGTCATTTATCGAGAGTATAAAAATGTACAGCTCAAGACAACGTGTTTTGGGGGAATTGCCTTCCCCTTCAGGAATGTTGGTATGCGCTAACGAAGATGGGTGGGTTCTGAGGTGGTACCTGAGTTAAAGTGCAGGTCCGCCTACTGCTGCAAAAATTAAAAGCCAGCAGCTGCACATACTGCAGCTGCTGACTTTTAATAATCGGATGCTTACCTGTCCTGGAGTCCAGTGATGTTGGCACCGCAGCTGATTTTTCCATCAGCTGTTGGGGTGCATGCCGCCTTCATTGCAAGTAAGGGAACCAGGCAGTGAAGCCTTACGGCTTCACACTGGGAACCATACGGTGCCTGCTCCTCTCTCTTACTGGCCCGGCGGGCTGTGAGGGAGGAGGAGGGAGCTGGGCGGTGACAGGTACAACAGGACAAAACTGGTATCCTGCCCCCCCTCCCCTCCCCCAAAAGGTGCCAAATGTGGCACCGGAGGGAGGGAGGAGTACAACGAATGGAAGTTCCACTTTTGGGTGGAATTCCGCTTTTAAGAATGAACTCAACAAGACAGATGCCAGCTTGTGTGACACAGTGGCAGCAAGAGTCTCTAAACGCTGCTGAAGAAGGGGGGGCGGGGCTGGTGATTTCCCTGAAACGCGTTGGCTTGATTTGTACAATTTTTATACTCGAACGCTTGTATTCTTCTATCAAGTGTTGTATTATTCCAGACACTGGATGCGCCTTCCTTCCTATTCAAGTATTTCAATAGAGAATGTCTGCGTGTTCTTCCACAAAGGCCCAATGAAGGTTTCCTTTTCAGGTCCCCTGTAGTGTTCTGAGGATTTTATTGCATAGCTTTGAAAGTATGTGTGGAGCCATACTGCCGTGCCAAGACACCTCTGCAAAGTGTGGCTCCCAATTATCTTCGATTTCAAGCTGGGACATTTATAGTAATTGAGCGCAGGCATGCCTTTGTGGTCCCAAGTTGATAGCTTAGATCAGGGGTTGCCAACCTTTTGAAGGGCAGGGGCCACTTAAGTGATTTGATATCTCATGCATTCAGGACTTTTGGTGTGTTTTCAGAAAGCCCAGCAACCTTAAGGATATAATAGAACTCTATGACTCTAAGAAAGCCGCAGGTGCACTAAAAGCAGCCTAATGGTTGTTAACTCTTTTATAGGTGCTAATGTGCACATTGTAAATGCTATTATGCCCAGTGTTTAACCAGTGTGTAGCAACTTCGAACTACAACTTTTAACTACTTCCCACCCAGCCACTGCACATAAAGGCCGTGTGGGAGCTTCCTCCTTCTGAGTGGATGTTCCTGAACGTTCCTCAGAAAGAGAGCGGGATTGCACGGCCCCGATGCGCTCATGTCACCCGGACACAGTGCATTTTGGATCGTCAGGAGGTCTCTGATTTGACCTCCTGATCACATGATGGCTGTGTCCATTCACAGCCATCATGTGATGTAAATAGAGAGCTGTTTGCAAGGCGATGGGATCACCTCCTCCCCTAAGTCCTTATCAGTGAGGAGAAGGAGAGCGGATCTCTGCAGCCGGCCGGTGATCAGTGTGTACGAGCTGTTTTTTTTTTTTTTTTTTTTTTTTTTACAGCTTTTTACACACTGATCACTGGGCTAGTGTCCCCACACAGTAAAAATGCCTGTCCCACATCTTTCCCAGTAAAATCATCTGTCCGTGATCAGCTGCGCACATCTGTCCATGACTGCGCACATCTGTCCGTGATCACACAAATCAATTATATACATTTATCAGGATTTTTTTTCCAAAGACATGTAGCAGAATACATTTTGGCCTAAATTTATGACGAAATTAGATTTTATTGGATTTCTTTTATTTTTTTTTGTTGTTTTTTTTGCGATATAAAAAAAAAAAAAACAAGTGGTGAATAACTACCGCCAAAAGAAAGCTCTATTTGTGTGAACAAAATGATAAAAATTTCATTTGGGTACAGCATTGCATGACCGCGCAATTATCATTCAGAGTGCGAGAGCGCTGATAGCTGGAAATTGGTCTGGGAAGGAAGGGGGTTAAAGTGCCCGGTATTGAAGTAGTTAAGCTGTAGTAATTGTATTTGGTTTAGCAAAATCGAAATGCAAAAAACTCACATTAATGCCAATGCAAAATTTTTACAGCTGCGCTTTTTTTTTTTTCCTGGTGTTGGTACTTGCTTTACAGCTCGTGTTTTCTAACGCCCTGTGTGCATGAGGTCTAACTGGTGATTGTGCAGTCATGCAACGTTGTACCAATACGGAATTCATATCATATATTTTTTTTTTCCACACAAATAATGCTTTCTTTTCGTGGTTTTTGATCACCACTGGGGTTTTTATTTTTTGCAATATCATTGAATAAAGACCAAATTTTTTGGGAAAAAAAACCACAAAACTTTTTTTTTTTTACTTTGCTATAAAACAAAGAAATTTTTAAAAAGATCTAATTTCTTTATAAATTTTGGCCAAAATCTAATGAGAATCTGACAGTTTGCTACCTGTGTACAGAGCTCTGTGTTTTTTACAAACTCAGAGCTCTGGTCTGTGATGGTCAGCAAGTTCTGGAGGAGAATCATTGGCTGGGACTTGCTGTCAGGAGTTGGGTTGGGTGGGGGCGGGGTGTTGCGTTGCTTTGCCTACAGTGGAAAGCGGTTTATACACTGACCTTTTTTTCCTCTTGCAGCTGCTGCTGGCATTGCTCTCCAGGCTGCTAGAAAGGAGAAGAGGAGAAGTGCACTTGGTATAACTCCGCCCCCGGGACAGGAGTCGGTGCAGCCAAGGAAACATTGGCTTTATGCGCCTCCTGTTCCCTCTGTGCTAGCGCCGGCTCATTGCACTCAGATGGGATGGCGGGTCAGCAAGCCCAGATCATGATCAACGGGTTTGCCGACCCTGGATATGCGCTTCTCTGGTTTGAGTTTGCCAGCCACATGTTGAGCACTCCTAGCAAGATAGTTTTGGGCTCAGGGACCACACTTTGCACAGGTGCCTCGGCAGTGTGTATGCGAAAAAGAAAAAAAAAAAAACCCTCCTGTTTTTAACCTGAAATGTTAAAGCTAAAAATGTTATCGGAAAAATTTTGTGCTGACTAGTTGCAGATTGTACTGGGAAATGTTTGCATTGTTTTGTGTACTGCTCTGCCCGTGTGCAACCTTGCTAGTTATACTGTACATTGATGCAATCAGTTGCCCTTTTTTGCTTTTGGAAAATGCATTGGAGGAGAGAGAAATTATAATTTCAGTTACTAATGATGCATTCTGGTGAGGTATCTCTTGCCATTTGGAATCTGCTGTACTGACTTTGGACGGTATATAATTAGAAAACAGACTTTTCTTTATTTTTGTGTGTTCTTTCCTACCCATGTGTGTCTTGCTAGTTATAAATTAATATGAATAGTTGCCCTTTTTTGCTTTCCTCTTGTGTATCCATTGAATAACCATCGCAGAAGAGTGACAGCATAGTTTAATTTTGCAATATGCATTCCGGGGATGTGCTTTCACCCCTCAGGCTTGCCAGTAGCCATGCAGAGCTGCGGTATCTGTTTTGGGTGACTTTGACCTGTAATTAGAAAATGCCGGTATTTGGAAATTGATTTGCATCCATTACCTTCTGCACTGAAATGACTGGTGTTAGCAACTGGGGGGGGATGACTTTCCCCAGTCATGTTACAGTTCTTGGGCCTAGTGATTGGCAGCTAGACTCAGACACTGTCACAGGGGAAGAGGTCACATGCTCCTCCCATACTGGGGTGTCCCTGGTGTTGTGGATTGCGGGTGGGGTGAGTATATGGGGGTCACAAATGCTGTCAGTTTTCTCTGAATTGGCAAGGTGACATTTGAAGGTTTACAGCTCCCTCTAAGGTTGTGTTGGATTGTCAAAGCTCAGAACTGTGAAAAATATCTGGTCAGTTTACTAGTGGGGTGTAGATTTACATATGGCGACCCATCACATTTGGCTACGGAAGTGACGATCCGCTGAGAAATTTTGCACTGCGCATGCGTAACTTGCCGATATGCGTTCCAAAAGCTCACAGAAGTGACGTTACAGACAAGCTCTTCTTCTGTATAATTATTGATTGTAAAACACCACTTTGCAACACGGCCCCTCGCAGGCTCGCTTTGCTCGGCATAATTATAATCTGACTCTATGTCCACTTGGATGGTGGGGCTTGAACCTGGACTTAGGGATGGAGCCACATAATAAAAGTGTTGGAACGCACATGGAGGCGTCGCGCATGCGCACTCCAGAGGGTAGCCAAATGTGAAGGGTCGCCATATGTGACGCTACAGGTCCAGTGTTTGATGCAACCAATAAGATTTCATTGTTTTTGAAGCATTAAGACCAAACTGAAATTGTTATTGCTGTTGTCAGTATAAAAAAACAAAACATCTTGCTTTGCAGATTTTAAATAAACCAATTCCTAATTTTTGATTTGTTAAATAACCCTGGTACTGAAGTGGCTGGTATTGAAACAGTTAATACCATTTTCCAAAGAGAAGTTCTTTTGATGTGGTTGAAGGATGGACTGTCCACTTAGGTGAAGATAAGCTGCTGCCTATGATGGGAACAATTGAGCTAGCACACCATTGAGTGGCAGCTGTGTAGTGAAAGGAGCAGTTTTCCAGCATCAGAGTATTGATTTAAGACCTTTTTTGTTTTCATGAAGATTGATCTGACAAACACACTTTTGTACTATATAAAAGAGGCCATTATTTAAACTTTATTAGCAAGGTCAATGACCTTCTTTTTTTTTTTTTTTTTTTTATATCCGACACAGTTAAAGCCTAACTCAGGGAAAAGTTAGAATCCACCCTTATAGTGGGGTTGCCCCCGCACTGCAAGTGCTATCTGCTCATGTAGGTCTAGGGAACAGAAGAGCAGTTTTACTTACCTGATCCATCGCTCCTTTAGTTACACCGGGATGATACCTGCACCTACATTTTGTATAATATACCTTCTCCTTTTATATAGTTTTCAATATGGTGCCGATATCTATCTGCCCTCTAAAGTCAGTGGCTACATTTTTGGAATCTTATGTATAATTTATAGGATGTGTGCAATCATATAGGGCACAAAACCCCTATCTAGATATCTAAATCCAGATGCCCTCTAAAGTCCATGGCTACAGTGACTCCGGTATCTTATGTACGATCCTGCCACGTAACACAGGGGGACAACGCTTACTGCATTATTATTGAAGAGCATTGTCACCCTAGTACAGGAAGTGTTAGGACTACAAAACACCAACTTCTCTCCACTTCTTCATAACATAAATGGGAAGGAGTTATGTAGTCCCCAGAGATAGCTGTAACTCAAGGGTCTTCAAACTATGGCCCTCCAGTTGTTCAAGAATTACAATTCCCATCATTCCTAGACATGTCTGTGAATGTCAGAGTTTTACAATAATTCATGGGATGTGTAGTTCCGCAACAGCAATAGGGCCGTAGTTTGCTGTAACTGATCAAGGTGTGGCAGGGAGCACAGGAAGCTATCGGCTGGCTTGATTTCTAGCAGAATCAGTAGGACATATCAAAATCAATGGTTCCCTATGAGAGCTGTTTAAACTGATCCAACTTTCAGCCCATTGATTTGAATGTAAGTCGCATCCTAGTCGGATCATCATGTGCTGTGATGATCATGTTGATTGGGACAAAGACCTCTTCCCGACAACCCTGGGCGGTGGTTGTCAGGGTCTGCGGGCAGAAGGGGATTATCGGAATCTGGAGGTCCCCTTTAGCAAGGGGCCACCCAGATCCCGGGCCCCCCTTTTTATGTGAATGAGTATGGGGTACATTGTACCCCTGCCCATTCACCCCAAAAAGACAGTGTAGTGTTAATAAAAACAAGAGATGGTTTTGACAAGTTCTTTATTAAAAATCTTCCTCCGGTCTTCTCCGCCGCTGTCTCCCGTCGTCCCATGGAGCGTAGATATCCAGTGATGTCACCATGAGGGCGGGGTTTCATGATGACGTTATCAGATGGCCACGACAGTTGGCTCTCTTGTAAAAGCAATCCTAGGTGCCTCCCGCTGCTTTACCAGGATCTCCCAATTGCTGTCACAAGGATGTTTACATTCCTTATTACAGCAATAAAGGTGACAAAAAAAAATTTAAGGTGACGGTGTAAGAATGGAATAATAATAATAATAATAATAAAAAAAAAATTAAAGTGTCGGTCCCACACGCCAACAGCGATTGTCCGACCCATGAGGTATCACTGCGAGTGTCAGATCATGGACAGTAATTCTAGCACCAGACTCCTCTGCACAACTGAAGTGGTAACCTGTAAAGGCTTTTAAAGCATTACCTATGGATAGTAAAATTTACCTCATATGTTACTGTTGCACAGGCGTGCAGTTTTTTTTTTTTTTTTTATAAATTCTTTATTTTCACAGAAACAGCATTACAATTCCACAGATCAACAGTTCACAACCATGACATAACATTCAATATCTAGCAAGCTTAATCACATAGTTAACAAGACTTGTCTTTAGAAATACTTCTGTGTTGTTCTATCATTAAATTATATAATGTTATATTGAATGTACTCTGTGACAGGGTGGGTTTGATTTAAATCACTAGTGAAAAGGCTTGATTTAAATTAATTTGATTTAAATCATAATTTTGTAAAGAGCAACTGTCATCTCTGTCCTGCAGCAGCTCCTCCTCTGACCCGCTGTTGACTCACCGACAGTCCCATTCACTTTAATGGGCCGGCTGGTGATGCGGCAGTGACACAGCAAGGTGAGGGACGTGGCGGCAGCGGGTGAGTGGATGCCACTAACAGGCGCTGCCGTGATGGATCTGAAATGACAGGTGCTCTTTAAATGTAAGGACTTCTTCTTGCTGGTAGTTAGAATCTTTAATATTTGCCAACAAAATGAAGGTTCCCTATTTAAAATAAGCTGTCAGGTTAGTAAAAGAGCGATATCCCAACCGATTCAATCATACAGTTTTTGGTTTTTCATAGATTTGAAAAACATCGGGATAAAGGAATATTCCTGAAGCGTTATCTCATGGTTACTGTGACATTGTGTGAATGCATCAATGCAGTGCATGTTATCTCAGCTTGCAGAGCTTGGATTCATTGAATGAGTTTACCAAAAATGTGAATAATGCTAAATACACAGCCTCATGCTACATAACTAAGCACCATTTCATGTTGAATAAACTACATTATTAATGTATCCTAGTTAGAAAATGATCTTTAGATAAGATTTTTACTCCAAAAGCATTTAAATCTTTTTTTTTTTTTTTTTTTTTTTTTTTAATCCATTGATTTATATCCACCTTGCTCTGTGAGCATCAGAGAGCAACATAGTTTCTCATTTTTTGTATAATTTTCTTAATGAAGCAGAGCCTTGGTTAAGTCCAGAAGGTAGAAAGTGGAAAGAAGGTAGAAATGAGTGATGAAGAGAGGGAGTGAGGAAAAAAAAAGTTGTGGTGGGGAAGAAGGGAGGGAGGAGGTGGATAGGGGAGAAGAGTGTGCACAGTTTTAAAGCTATATATATATATATATATATATATATATATATATATATATATATATATATATATATATATATATGTGTGTGTATATATATATATATGTATGTGTGTGTATATATATATATATATATATATATATATATGTGTGTGTATATATATATATATATATATATATATATATATATATATATATATATATATATATATATATATATATATGTATGTGTGTGTATATATATATATATATATATATATATATATATATATATATATATATATATATATATATATTTTTGCATTAAAATTCAAAAAAGTCCATTTTCTTCCCCCAAAAAATTGCATTTGAAGAACTGCTGCACAAATACCACGTGAGATAACAATTTGCAGCACTTGCCAATTTATTCTCTAGGGCCTCTGCTTTAAAAAATATATATACATACATACATACATACATACATACATAAGGTTTGTGGTTTCTAAGTAATTTTCTAGCAAAAAAAAAAAAAGATTGCTACAAAAAGTGCCAGGAAAGGCCTGGCGCTAAAGTGTTTTAAAAGTCAGGTACTTTACCAGTGCTTGGGATCCAGGGCTGTGCTCCCACAGCTGGTTTATACCTTTTACGGGGTCCCTGGTCCTGTCATCAGCATATACGGGAGCTGGCTGTGACTTCCTGAGAAACCACACCTGACTCTCCACTGCACATGTACAAGCTTTGGTCCTGCAGTCTCCTCAGACACGTGACGTGGTAGGGGACGTGACAAGGGGTGCAAGCCTCGCCTCGGTGAAGATTGCGGGAGTGGGTGCTGGATTTTGGGGTAAACAAATATTGCCTAAAACTATTTGTCATGTGTATTCTTCCTTGAATCTTGATGTGCTTTGTGTATTTCTCCCAGATCTGTGCAGCAATCCAGTGTGAGACTTTTCTGTAATAAAGACCGCACACTGCTGCTCTCTCTCCTAGTGCAGGGTGACTGGTCTTGTCTTCGCCCCCTCCTGTTTTTTTTTTTGATGGTAGCATGTAGTGGATGGAGCCTGCTGGGCCCCTCCCACAACTCTGCTGTACGTACAACACAATGATGATGTCACTTTTGCTTTTTCAAGGTAATATCTGGGATTGCAAAGGCATTTGGTGGGTTTTTTAGCCTTTGTGTCTATGGAGGAATATAGTTAAAGTGGTGTTCCGGCCGAAATTATACTTTTTAAATAAAAATCCCCCTATAATACACAAGCTTAATGTATGCTAGTAAAGTTAGTCTGTAAACTAAGGTCTGTTTTGTTCGTTTATAGCAGTAGTTTATTTTATAAACTTACAGCAGGCCGTGGCCATCTTAAGCGTGAGCATCTCAAGCCAGACTGTATTTCTTCCTGGATCTCATCCTTGCAGATCTCAAACATGCTCAGTGCAGCACAAGCAGTGTAATAGGTTTCAGGTCAGGTTTCCATAGCAACGGCAGTTTCAGAGGAAGTTGCCCCCCTTCCCAGAAGGCATTGCAAACAGGAAATGATGCGATGGGCCGCGGCCAGGGAGGAGGAAGTGAAAAATGAAAACAGCAGATATACAGTAGGTGCTGAGAAAAAAAATTAAAAAATATCCAATTTGTTTACAGTGCACAGTTTAGGGAGGGATGCTGAGCCTCGGTTCACACTGGGACGACTTGTCAGGCAACCTAGGTCGCCTGACAAGTAGCGTCCCGTTCAGTACAATGGAACCGTTCTAATCGGAGCGACGCAAGTCGCTCCGACTTAGAAAAAGGTTCCTGTACGACTTTGGGGGCGACTTGCATAGACTTCTATACAGAAGTCGTTTTGCAAGTCGCCCCGGCAGTCGTGTGCAGGTCGCCTCGGTGAGGCGACCTGCAAGTCGTGCCGCCTCTGGTGTGAACCGAGGCTGAAGAGTTGTAAAAGTGGGTGGAACTCCACTTTAAGTGACTTTTTTTGTGCCTGGAGATCTCAAGCTTTAACAAGGAACCTTCTAAAATTGAATATGGATGAATGTTAGATCTTTTTCTCAGTTTCAAAGTTCTATAATAGAATCTAATTGGCAAGATGTAAAAAAACAAACCCCCCCCAAAAAAAACCCGTCCCCCTGAGACATGTACTGAACTAAACACTGCTGTCTGCACATCATTTAGATGACGTAAAGATTAATCTACCTTATTGTCATAGAGCGATTAGCTAGTGTGCTTTTGTTCTGCTGCCTTTGTGCCTTCCCGAGCTTTCACCAATTATGAGTAGAGAGTGCGTTATTGTGTGTGTTGAGTTTATCATTGACCTGATTTCATGGGATGTTGGCACGTTGTTGCTCATTGTTGACAGATGGATAAGTGGATCCAGTCTCCTGTTTGTGGTTTTGTGGTGTTCTGTGTAACCAGGGGGCATGTAAAGGTCTCCTGCCCGGCTGAAGAGGTTTCTGCGGTGTGCCGTCACCTTTAACAAAAACCCGTACTTAACCCACACTATGCAAGTAACAGGTTCTCTTTTGTAAGAGGCGTGCTGTGCTGTCTTTACTTTCCCACATCAATCTGATCTGTTTCTACAGCCCTGGCCAAAAGTTTTGAGAGTGACACGAATATTTTAATTTTCACAAAGTTTCCTGCCTCAGTGTTTTTAGATCTTTGTGCCAGATGTTATTATGGTATACTGAAGTACCACTGCATTAGAGCACAAAAAAAACCCCATTGATCTTGTGCTTTAAAAAAAAAAAAAAAAAATTGTTTACATTGGCTCGGAAGTGGCGTCCATAATGTCGCTCAAGTTGTCCTGGCCCATAGAGATGAGCAGACGCCATCTTTCTTCCGCTCATCTGTTACCAGCAGCCACAATTGCCGTTTTGGTTCTCGGCTTCCTGATTCACCAGGAAACAGAGGGGGTGACCCCACCCATCGCTTCTAAAAGAGATCCAGCAGCGAATATGCCGCTCAGAACACTATTATCGGTTAGACCCCTTTCACACTGGGGCATTTTTCAGGTGCCTTTGGGCTAAAAAAAAAAATAGCACCTGTGAAGTGCCTGAAAAACGCCTCCCATGCAGCCCTAGTGTGAAAGCCTGAGTGGTGACACACTGGGGCGGTACGCTTGCAGGACATTAGGAAAAGTCCTGCAAGCAGCATCTTTCGGAGGGTGCAGGAGCGGTGTATATACTGCCCCTGCCATTGGAATCAATGGGAACCGCTGCCAAAGCGCCTGCAAAGGGGGGGCTTTTAACCCTTTATTCGGCCGCTAGCAGGGGTTAAAAACTCCCCGCTTGCGGCTGAAATGTGCTGCTATTACAGCGGTAAAGCGCTGCTAAAATTAGCGGCTCTTTACTGCTAATGCCTCCCTCGCCCCAGTGTGAACGTAGCCTTAGAGAATTCGCCGGCTGAAAAAAAAATTAATACTGGCGTATAGCTTTAGCCATAACCCCGGTATTCCACTGCCAACCGAGGACGTTTTGTGTCCTCATCTGCTAGGTAATCTGGAAAGTTATCTCGTGCAGCTCCCGCCCTCCATACAGTGTGGCTGTGCCTTCCGCGCTCTCATTGCTATTCCCTGCCTCCTGCTCTCCATGCCTCTTTTAGAATGACAGCCGTGGAGCCCAGGGGGAAGGAAGGCTCCCAAATGGCGTGACCATGGGTCCGGATGGGACAGCGGGTTGGTCCGCCATTTAGTGATGCCTGCTATAGATGAGTGTTAAAGAGGAACTACAGTCTGCTCACATAACTTGTATTAAAAACATCTTTGCCACTCTGAAAGTTCCCTCCAATCACTTTGCCTAAAATATATATCACACACTGTGATTCTGTACTTGCCAAATATGCTGCAGAAATCTCCCTCCACTGGGTGGCTGCAGCCATTTTAACTGTGGGCAGCTGAAGCTGCTGCCTGTTCACTTCCTGGATTTACACAGACACACACAGGCACACCTCCAGCTCTGCAGCCCTGCAGCTCCCTCTTATGACTCCTCCCCCTCCCTTCCTGGCAAACTCACAAGAGAGAGAGCTGTGCATGATGTCATAAGCCTAGGCGTTTTATCAGACAAACAGGAAGTGGGCTGTATAAGGTATTTACTGGCAGAAAAAAAAATTGTTTTACTATCCAAAATTAAAACAACAAGGGCAGAATATTTAATAGATGGAAAGATGAAAAAATGACTGAAGGTCCACTTTAAGTTGTCTCTTGCAGGGTGCATGGTATCAAATTTCTCTAAAGTGACATCAGTCTCTTGAACAAAATCCTGTGGGATATAGTAAGCTGCTTGTCTACATTCCAGAAATCTCAGGGCACATGGTCAGAGGCTAATATTCCGGTAAAATGCAAACCTTTTGGGTGATATGGTATTGTAGTAGCTCCTGATCAAGTCTGCAATAGCCTTTGTGAACGGCGTAGTAATGTTAGCTTGTGTTGCTTGTATCACATGATTAATTTTTAGTTAACAGGATTTGTGTTTCATTTGTTGACAGACACAGTGCTCCATTATTCAGAACCATAGGGTTATGTCGTCCCCTACATGAGTAGGACACTAGGCAGAAAAAAGACTTGGCTACGCCCATGGGCAGTCCTAGCTGATATACACCCCCCCCCCCTCTGCTATAGGCCTTCCTTTTTTTTTTTTTTTTTTTCTTCTGCCTAGTTAGGAGTAAGGACCTAGTTCCCTGCTGGGATCTCTGGTCCTGGCAATTTTTTGTTTTTGCTTTTTGAACTACAGTACTTTTCTTCTCTTGGATTTTTTCCTGTGAGATCTACAGTCAACTGCCAGACTAGGCGACGGGCTGGACACTAAGATCCAGTGGTCTCCCCAGTCTGGCCAGTGAGCTCGCGTAGACCACAGTTTTCTTTGGCGTCCCCTGGTCTCGCACTCCCTGGTGCGTACTCCTTAATCAAGGGGTTCGACATCTGCCTCCACCGGTGCGATCGCTTCTACCGCTGTGGGATCTACTCTTGGTGCGTTTGTTTCTACAGGAGCCTCCCTTTGAAAATATTTGAGAGGTTCCTCAGCTTGCTCTGTCCCAGAAGGTGGCTTTTTTTGGTTGGTATCACCTCTGCTTGCAGTGTGTCAGAACTGTAGGCGTTACCATGTCATACTCCTTACCTGGTGATCCACAAAGATGAAGTGGTTCCGTCCTCTGATTCCTTTTGACTTAGGACGTTGTATGGCCTTCCCTGTGTCCCAGGTCAAAATGTCCTAAGGGATTTACCTTGCATGCCCTGGATGTTTTCAGGCGATTCAGGTGTATTTGGCAGTCACACGGACTTTTCGGAGATCAGACTCACTGTTTGTGATCACAGACGGGCCAAAAAAGAGGCTGTCTGCTTCTTCTTTGACCTTTCTAGATGGATCAGACAGACGATGACTCTGGTCTATTCTATCAGGGGTTGGGTTCCTCCTTTCCCTGTTACGGCACTTTCTACTTGGCTGCTTATTGCTTCTTGGGTCTTCCATCATCAGGCGTCAGCTGCGCTGGTTTGCAAGGCAGCCACTTGGACGTCGGTGTACACTTTCGCAAAATTCTACAACGTGGATGTGCTGGCATCTGGGGATGCTTCTTTTGGCCGCAAGGTGTTGTAGGCTGCTGTTTAGAGGGTTTTTTCCCTCTTGAAGGGGTATTGTTCAGGTTGGGCTGCAGTTTGTTTCTGTGTTGAGCTCTGGTTGGCTCTTGTGTTAGCCTTGGGATTTTTTGTTGTCCCACCCCTCATGTTTGGCACTGCTTTGGGACGTCCCTATGGTTCTGAATAATGGAACGCTGTGTCTGTCAATGAACTCAGAGCCGAGCCGAGAAAATGAAGTTCCACGCTACTCAGCATGCGTCGAATTGTTTACGAGCATGTGTAGGAATTTTGCGCGTCAAAATTTGTACAGACGATCGCATTTTTTGGATAGGAACTTTTCCCGAACAAAAAATAGAGAACATGCTCTCAATCTTTTGCTGGCTGGAATTCTGCCAGCAAAAGACCAATGGAGCATACACACGGTCGCATTTTCCGACAAAAAGCTCTCATCGGAGTTTTGCTGGCGGAATTTCTGATAGTGTGTACGTGGCATAAGTCAAAAATCCGATTTTTTTTTTTTTTTTTTTTTTTTTTTTCTCTCTTCTTTTTAGCTTAAACATCTTCATACTCAAATTTCAATCTCTTTGCACGGCATGCTCAAAACATTTTAAGGTTCTCATGCGATTATCATGCAGTTTGTCTGAAAGGAAAGCAGATGATAAAAACGATGAAAACATATGAGCGACAATAGAATGGCTCCCTTGTGCGGACTCCTGCTGCTGCGATAACGCTTGTCTACATCGCTAATGCAAGCGACTGAGGCCTGTAGGAAAAGCCGTTCCTTGGATTTTTGTGCATAGAAATCTTTTACGGGAGGAAACCTGTACTAAGAAACCTATGGTAGGTTTTCATTGCTGACCTACATGTGAAAAGGCTACTTGCCTGGCTGTCACCAAAGTGGAGCAAGCGAGGGAATCCAGACCATCAACCTACTACTTATAGGTTGTTGTCTCAAAGCAATGCATCAGCATGGCAGCCAGGCCCCTAAGATTAAACCCAAAATCTGTTGCCCAGAGGATGTGTACAGATTGTATACGTGATTTGTTTTTTGATCTGTCTGATATCGGTTACATTGTTTTTTTTTTTTTTTTTTTTTTGGCTTAGTTCACATTTACCAAAAAACTGTCTATGGCGGTAAAGATAACAAAATGCTCTTGATATAGGTGGAGGCCATTAATGATTTCACATCCGGGACAATTCTGACACTTCGCTCCTACATGTGAAAAATCTACTCCTTTTTTTTTTTTTTTTTTTTTTTGCTATAAAATTACTTAGAACCCCCCAAATGTTTATTTTTTAGCAGAGGCCCCATAGAATGATGGGTGTTGCAATTTTTTGTCACACGGTGTTTGCGCAGCGGTTTTTCAAGTGCAATTGTTTTGCAAAGAAAATACACCTTTTAATTAATTTTATTGCACACAAACTCAATACCTATTTTGTTTTTGTAAAATATAAAAGATATTAGGTCAGACTTGCAGGTTATAGGCAGTACTTTATAGGCTGTCACAGGGTGAGGAAAAGTGAGGCGGTAATTGGCAAGTGCGACGGGACATCTGCACAAATAATCAGGGCATGGATCATCAGTGCACCCCCCCCCAATCTGTGCCGCCTATCGGTGCAGTCTCATCAGTGCAGCTTCATCGGCGCACATAAGTGAAAGAAGAAAAGTGACTTTTTTTCCCAAGTTTTATCACAAATTTTTGGGTCCTTTTTTTTTTTTTTTTTTTTTTTTTTTTTTTGCTAAATGAAAAAAACACAGTGGTGATTAAATACCACCAGAAGAAAGCTCTATTTGTGTGAGCAAAATGATAAAAATTCCATATGGGTATTGTTGCATGACCGTGCAATTGTCATTCAAAGTGCGACAGCGCTGAAAGATGAAAGTTGGCCTGGGCAGGAAGGGGGTGAAAGTGTCCGGTATTGAAATTTTTAAAATGTAACTAAACCCAGGAGCCTGCATTTACTTTATCTGGTCTCCCACAGTACACAGAACATGAAAATGCCTTTTCTCATCAGCAGCATATAGCAGTCTTGAAGAAGACAGGATCAAACAGCCTTTTTACACAATGCAGGGGATTAACCCCTTAGGTTCCACAGTGATTATAACAAGCATGCTTTACTGTATATATACCAGGGATCTTCAAGCTACGTCCCCCCTAGCTATTGTGGAACTACACAGACCCATGAGGCATTGTAAAACTCTGACATTCACAGACATGACTAGGCATAATGGGAATTATAGTTTTCGAACAACTAGAGGGCCGTTGTTTGAAGACCACTGGTATATACTGACTGATTTTACTGGGTTTAGTAACACTTTAAAGCAGGGGTCTCAAACCAGCGGCCCTCCAGCTGTTGCAGAACTACAAGTCCCATGAGGCATTGCAAGGCTGACAGTTACAAGCATGATTCACTTAGGCAGAGGCATGATGGGACTTGTAGTTTCCACAACAGTTGGAAGACCACCAGTTTGAGACCCCTGCTTTTAAAGCCTCAAATTGCCACACTGTCATTGCACGTGGTTGCAGCTTGGCCCCATTCATTTCAGTTTTAGTTGGGTGTTGGTACCACCTGCCAAATGCATGCCAGAGCTGCACGATTAATCGTCAATCATTATCGCATTTTTTTTTTCCGTTGCAAGTGTTTCGGGATTCTTTCTATGCAAAGAATTCTCTCTGCTCTTCAGAAGCCACAGCCATCAAAAGAAAGGAAGAAAAGAAAAAAAAAAAAAAACGGGCAGTCTGCCAAGAATCACAACATTCTTTAGCAGTGGAACTTAAGTATAAACATTGTAACAATTTGTCAAAGGAATAGACTTGTGTGTTTAATGAGGAAAGTTTATCCACTTAAACACTAAACCTTTTTATGACATTTGTTGGTTTTAGTTTAAAATCATTTTTTTTTACTTGGAACCCCCAGACATTTTATATATATATATATATATATATATATATATATATATATATATATATATATAATATTTTTCGTAGAGACCCTCGAGAATAAAATGGTGGTTGTTGCAATATTTTATGTCACTGTATTTGCGCAGTGGTCTTTCAAATGCAATTTTTTTTGTAAAAGTTTGTAAAAGTTTACTTTAATGAATTTAAAAAAAAAAAACAGTAACGTTAGCCTAATTTTTTTTGCATATTGTGAAAGATTTTATGTCGCGTGAATCGCAATCTTTTTTATTCTAAGCAAAAAAAAAAAAAATAGTGATTCTCATTTTGGCCAGAATCATGCAGCTCTACTACATGCCATTTACATTTTGCTTGTGTGTGGGTGGGTGGTCGGTAAAACTGCTGCTCAGCTGCCTGCTTTTACTGCCCCCGGGCCACCCTTCTGAACCAGTCCTAGGGACTCTCTTTATTTGGCATTTAGAGATGTAAAAAGTTTTGGGTAAATGAATATAAATTTTGTAAACCTAAAACAAATTTTATTCAATTCACAACAGCCCATTCTACTTTCTTTTGTTACCCGTAGACATGAAATACTTTGATAAGCACTTATTCTTCCCCCATTGTACAAGTATTAGAAGAGCCTAAAAAGCAGTAAAAACTTTTGACGCCTGAATGTCGCTGGGCTGTCCATGCTTGTACCGTTCCCTCAAGTCTGTGGACTCTTAAGGTATAACGATTCTTTATTGTAACACTTTGCCTGGAAAATCTGCAATTGAAATTATTTTCATTCCACACTTTGTAATTATGAGATTAGCCTGAGAAAATGGCATCATGGGGGGAGGTGGAAAGTGATGATTTTTACCTAAAGTGGTATTGTGTGTACTGTACGTGGTGTTGGCTGTTTGTTCTCGTCGTTTAATATTCCGTTAGTCTTTTCAGTTTAATAAATGGAAAAAAAAAAAAAAAAGCCTGACTGAGTGCCACCTGCTCCCCACCAGCTTTGCAGCCAAACAAATAGAATCCTGCGTATGAATGCAGGTGTTTGAGATCTCTCCCGCCACGCCGAAACGCAGAATCAATATTCCTCCCGTATCTAAGGCTGTAGGTGACAATGGAAGATGAAGGGCTTTGTTTCTGCTGTTTTTACAAAAAGCCTGTACTGGGAGAAATACAAAGACTGCAACTGCTGGTCTCCATCTAAGTGTACTACTTTACCTGGCTGCGTCTGCTTTGAGTTTCTGACCCAGAACAAGCATGCAGGTTAGAAAGTGAAGTCAGAAGAACTCTTTATATATGCATACTCGTTCCAACTACTTGGGCAGAAAAATACAAAGAATAAAAATACATTCAAGCTATTCTGTATTTTATTGTACAGTAGTAGGTTCCTTGTGTGTTGGCGCAATTTTGTTGTGTTTTCCCATGGCCGGCGGTCATAATAGGCTTATGTGTACATGAAACCTAATGCCCCGTACACAATGTCTGATTTTCCGACGGAAAATGTTCGATGGGAGCCTTTTGTCGGAAATTCCAACCGTGTGTAGGCTTCATTGGACAGTTTCCATGGGAATTTCCATCTCACAAAATTTGAGCTCTGGTTCTCAAATTTTTCGACAACAAAATCTGTTCACGTAAATTCCGATCGTGTGTACACAATTCCGACGCACAAGGTGCCACACATGCTCGGAATCAAGCAGAAGAGCAGCACTGGTTATTGAACTTAATTTTTCTCGGCTCGTCGTACGTCACTGCGTTCTTGACATTCGGAATTTCTGACCAACTTTGTACATTATACAAAAAAAATTGGGCTAACTTTACTGTTTCTTTCTTTTCTTTCTTTTTTTTTTTTTTTTAAATTAAAACTGTATTAAACTGTATAAAAAAAAAATTGCGTTTGAAAAACTGCTTCACAAATACGGTGTGACATAAAATATTGCAACAACCACCGTTTTATTCTCTAGGGTCTCTGCTAAAAAAAAAAAAAATATCATGTTTGGGTGCTCCAAGTAATTTTCGAGCCAAAAAGAATGATTTTTACTTGTAAGCAACAAATGTCAGAAAAGGTTTGGTCTTTAAATGGTTAAACTTCCTTCATCTGCATGTAAAGTTCTTTCCTTTGATAAAAGAACAAAAGATACTTTGTTTCTACTTATTCATGTGTTGTAAGAAAAATTGGCAGGCTGCCTGGATTTTTTTTTTTTCCAGCTGTGAGAACTCTCTGCACTACTTAGAAAGATCATGACATGCTATTTTGAAGATCGGGAAGGGAAAAAGATCGCGATTTTGATTCTTAACGATTAATCGCGCAGCTCTGTACTACTTTGGTCCGAATTTGAAGTGCGTTGACAAGTTTACACAGGTATTACACAGGCATTCCCTGACATCGCATCAAAATCGCGACAGCATCACGCGACTTTGAAGACGCGGTAGTAAGAAAGGCGGCCTATGGTTTATCTGCGAGACAAACGGTTTTGTCAAGTGACATTGGGGTCAATTCACAAAGAGTTAAATAACGGCTCATAAAATGTGGTAAATTTACCGCATGCGGTAACAATTGTGCAAATGTTCAATTCATTAAGAATTTTGCGTTAAATATCGAATGCGATATTTGTTTGATGTAGTGGTAATTACCGCATTATCCAATGCAATAATTTACCGCATTGAACTGGTTGCTAAAGGGTGGGAAGCCAGCCCCCGTGGCCTCAACAGATGACAACAGATGACTCGTCCCCGCTGACAGCTGAATGTAAAAAGAAAAAAAGCCGACAATTAAAAATGATGAAAAAAACAGCGTGGGGTCCCCCCCCCATGCATGCCAAGCCCTTCGGGTCTGCTATGGAATTTAACGGAACCCCACGCCAAAATTAATTAAAAA
This sequence comes from Aquarana catesbeiana, assembly GCF_042186555.1. NCBI lineage: Eukaryota > Metazoa > Chordata > Amphibia > Anura > Ranidae > Aquarana > Aquarana catesbeiana. The sequence continues at coordinate 16,097,956 of NC_133327.1, forward strand.
ATTTAAAAATAAATGGTGTTGTCTACCCCCCCCCCCCCCCCAAATCCATACCAGACCCTTATCAGAGCATGCAGGTCAGGAAAGGGGGTGGGAGCGAGCAAGCAAACCCCCCCCCCCCCAAACCATACCAGCCCATATGCCCTCAACATGGTGGGGTGGGGGCTTTGGTGCCTCATCCCCACAACCGTGGGAGTCTGTGGGCAGGGGGCTTATTGAAAGGGGCTTATTGAAATCTGACAGCACCCTTGTCCCCCCCCCCCATATCACACCCCCAATGTGAATAACCATAGTACATCCTATCCAGTCACCAAAACATTGTCACAAACAAAGTAATAAAAACAGACAGGCGTTGTGTTTTCTTTTCTTTTTTTTTTTTTTTTTTAATTGTGGCGTGGGGGTTCCAATAAATACCATACCAGACCCAAGGTCTGGTATGCATTGGGGGGAGATTATTAAATATCCCCTCGACCACCCCCCCAATGCTGTTTTCTGACAAATGCTGCATGTGATACTGCCAGCAAAACCCTGGTGGTAAATACCGCATTCTTTTTTACTCTCTGGTCCAATTTGTGAATTGGAGTTAAGAGAATTTAAAGCGGAGTTCTGCTTAAAAAAAAAAAAAAAAAAGAAAGAAAAAATTTAAGTCAGCAGCTACAAATACTGCAGCTGCTTACTTTTAATAATCGGACACTTACCTGTCCCAGGGTCCAGCGATGTGGGGGAGCGAAGCCCCGCTAGTCTCCCCCTCCTCTCTGCGGTGCCAGCTTTGTAAGTGTGGGCACCCACTGCGCATGCGAGAGGTGATCTCCCTTCCGGTGCTGCGGTGCGCCGGGAGAAAGTGGGAGCTGGAACCCAAATGTGGCATGTCAGGGGGTCACCTCCCTTAAAGCGGAAGTTCCATTTTGGGGTGGAACTCCGCTTTAAAGTGCTTTTTACTGGTACATTTTATTTTTTTTCTTCTTTTATGAAATGGACTTAATTTACTGCATGCGATAAATTTATGTAAATGATTCATGTGACTGTGTTATCACATGAGGTGAAGGTTAGTGAATTGAGCCCATTAGCCCCAGCACTATGCAGGGACCATCAAGTGAGATGTCAATCCACCGTTGCTCAAAGAACCCCTTGGGAATGGATGGCTTAGTGTATTAAAGCCATAGACAGCCAGGCATATAGCGTTTTTTTAGAAGGCCATGAGCAGTGGCAGCCTACATATATCTTTTAAGAAGCTCCTTTTAAAATATGGATGTCTGGTGCATAAACTGTTGCCAAAAAATGAAAGCAGAAGTGAGCCAAAATTTGTAACCTAAAAAAATGAAATGAGTCTGTTGGGTCAGTTTCCATTTTTGTCAGTGTTTTTATAGACTTGCCTTAAGAGAGTTATTTATACTGACTGTACCAGTTTCTGCTTTTTCTAACCATTGTACCTTTTTTATGTTTATAATTTACTGTTTTTTTTTTATTAACTCTTCCTGTTGTTGAAAGTTAATCAATTATTGTTATGGTAAATGTGTAACTTTCAGTGCGGATTCACTTACTGGTTTAACCCCAAGTCCTTGTGCTGTTCTAGTACTCACCTTTCCCTGATCTATTGAAATCTTGGATGCGTGACCTTCATAGCCTTAAAGTGATTGTAAAGACTTTTTTAATTTTTTAAAATTTTTTTTTAAATAACAAACATATACTTACCTCCGCTGCGCAGCTTGTTTTGCACAGTGACCCAGAACCTGCTCTTCTGGGGTCCCCCCAGCGGCTCTCGCGGCTCCTCCTCACATCAGATAACCTCCTGGGAGAAGCCCTCTACCGGGGGATTACCTTGTGGGCGCGCTCCCGAGTCCAGCATTTGCCATCCATAGCTGCCTAATGCAGGATGCATTAAGGTGAAAAAACATGAGGGTTTACAACCTCTTTAAGACTAGTACAGGGGTCAATTGTCAGACGGCATCGTCCGGTTCAATAGAAACCGGCCAACATTCGGCCCGTGTGTACTGCAGCTGGTCGGACAGAAGCCAGCTTCTGTCAGTGGGGCATGATCGAAAAAGGTCTGCTGATCAGTGCACTCAGCCAATGGCCTATTAAAAACTGACCACACTAAGCATGAGAGCACAGCCTGGCCATTTCTTTCTGTGCTGGGAACCTGGCCGGCTCTCTTGCAATGATCAGACTTGACCTGACCCCCCCCCCGCACAGCCTATCAGTGGGAAGATAAGTGTAATGCTGTTTTCCCTCCCAATTTCTCGAAGATCCTTATGCAGTTGGGAATGGGGAATGTGATCATTTCTAAAAATGGGGGGGGGGGGGGGCGTCGTATTTATAATGTGTTATTTTTTTTTTTATTATATATGATAGATATCTAGATAGATATATATATATCTACAGAGATAGAGATAGATATATCTATATATCTATATAGATATATCTATATATATCTATATCTATCTATATATATATATATATATATATATAGATAGATATAGATATATATATATATATATATATATATATATATATATATATATATATATATATATAAATTTTTTTTTTTTTTTTCTCTCTCGTATACCTCCATAAATGTTTTGCCTTTCATTTCTTCTTTTAAACTGAATGGGTTGTTTTGCAAGGTAATCATTTAACAATCACTTTAACTGCAGCTTTAATACAAGAAGCTCATCTTTATTTGTAATCTAGTGAAAACCTTGTCAGTCCGAAAGGATTAAACATCAATATGAATGTAAGGGGATTGCGAGTGATTTTAATTCTTTTGTCAGTTGAATACTCATCAGTGATATAGTTAGCCTAGGCAACAAATAAATCCTTCATCAAAGCCGTATCTGTGTATATCTGTGTAACAATGCTGAGAACAGATGCAATGTATTCTACTTGGCTGAAGCGATTTATGTCCTCCAAGTAGGAAGCAAAGGCTGAGGTCCCCGCACTTCTTTCCATGTAGGACCTTGGTAGCGGATGGTGTCCCGTAAATCAAAGTAAAACAACGGGGTGTCACCAGCACTCTGTTGCAACAAGCATACATAATAATTTATTAATGCAATGTCACATTAGTCAAATAAGCAAACGTGGTAGGGCTGCGCACGGCCCCTTCCTCAAGGCGACATAGCAACCATCTGTCTCTATGCTGCCTTAAGGAAGGGACCCTGTGTGACCGTGAAATGTTGGCTTATTTGACTAATGGGACATTGCACTAAAAAAAATGAATGTATATGTTTGCATCGGAGTGCTGGTTCTATCTCATTGTTTTCCCAAGTAGGAAGATCCACTGCTGACCGATAAAGCTTCGTTCACACCTCTGCAGGTGCAACAGAGCGCACCCGTTTTTGTGCATCGATTTTATTGGGAAAAAAGGCACACACTTCTTCTTTTTTTTTTTTTTTTTTTTTTTTTTTTAAAATCGTGTTGCACCAAAATGTGCACATTAGCAAGATGCGTTGTGGTGCCATAAAGAATTCTATACATTAAGGTGAAATACCTCCTGTGATGCCGCAGCCCCCCTTTTACTTACCTGAACTTGATCTTTCCAGCGACGGGGACGAGCACACCAGCTCCAGCCGTTGTCTCTGGTCCTGATTGGATAGATTGATAGCAGCGCAGCCATTGACTTCCGCTGCCGTCAAATCCATTGACACAAGAGCACGCTCTCACGAGTACTCCGAGGAAGAGCGGCACTCCAACGGGGCACTCGAGAACGGAAGGAGCCAGGAGCAACGCTGAGGGACCCCAGAAGAGGAGGATCGGGCCTTTCTGTGAAAACTAACTGCACAGAGGAGGTAAGTATGACGTTTGTGGTTTTTTTTTTTTTTTTTGTTTTTTTTTTTTGTTTTTTTAAAAAACATTTACATATCTTTTAATGCCGACTAGATGCGCATGTTTTGTGCGTTGTAGGAACCCACTCGATTTTGAACCTAGCATAATGCCTAGTACACATAAGAATATTGAACAAATGATCATCCATTTTTTTTAATTTTACATGCTAGTCTCATATCGAAAACCAATAGGCTACTAAAGTTAAGAAAATTTTCATACGACAGGATAAAACTTCGGAAGATGTAATATATTGTAAACAGTGGTTGCACCGATACCGTTTTTTTCTTTATTTTCATCGGCAAGTACGAGTACTGATAATTTTCGGTCAAGTACCCACCCATACCAAGTAGCGATACTTTGCGGTGTGATTTGCAGCCATACAAAATATGCGCAAATCAACTGCAAAGGTTCGCATGCCTGTGAGGGCACCCAAGCAGGCGCTCTCCCAACCCGTGGCTCTGTGTTCATTCACACACGGAGTCGCGGCTTGTCTCTGCCCCTCCATCTCCTGATTGGCTCACTGGCTGTGATTGACAGCAGCTGGAGCCAATGGCTTCCACTGCTGCCAAAAGCCAATGAAGAGTGTGAGTCCCCGGAGAGGCAAGGCTCTCGTGGACATTGCTGGATCGAGATGGGGCTCAGGCAATTTATTAGCGGGGGGCTGCTGCACACAGAAGGTTTTTTACCTTCATGCATAGAATGCATGAAGGTGAAAAAACCTTCTGCCTTTACAATCACTTTAAGTACATATCTGTTCAAATACAAAATCTGCATAGTGTGCCGGTCCCGCCGATGATAGAAAATCACAGGCCGATGGAGGAGAAGTTCTGGTACCCATGTGAGTAAAGGGCTGAAGTGAATTCAGCTTGGGGGCGGACCTGCCTATACATCTCCTCCATATCGCCAATAGAGAGCCAAACACTGATAGATTCCCTCCAGAACTGTTGGTTTCACTGTTTTTTCCTTTTGACTAGTCCAATAAAATTCTTTAATCTGCATTCAGCAGAAACAAAGCTTGTTCTTAAATGCACTAAAAAATGAAAACTTTTTAAAATTTTTTTATTACACATTTAAAAGCAGACACTACAAGGTGCGTGATGTTGCGTATCAAATCGCATGTAAAATCGGCCTGATGTGAACAGGGGGGTTAGTCGTTGATCGCTGCCATTAGTAGTGTAAAAAAAAAAAAAAAATCCTAAAATATATCCCATAGTTTGATGCTGGAACTTTTGCGCAAACCAATCAATATACGCTTATTGAGATTTTTTTTTTAACCAAAAATATGTAGCAGATTATCGGTCTTTTTTTGTTTTTTTTTGTTTATAGCGCAAAAAATAAAAACCGCAGAGGTGATTCAATACCACCAAAAGAAAGCTCTGTTTGTGGGGGGAATAAAAAGGGGCAAACATTTTATTTGGGTACAGCGTAGCAGGGCTGTGCAATTGTCCTTTAAAGTAACGCAATGCCACATCACAAAAAATGGCCTGGTCATGAATTTTCCAGAGCTGAAGTGGTTAAATATTGAGATGCGGTGCTGGATGTAAACTTTCTTCTCACCATAGTGGTTAATGAACTATGACTAATAAAGGTTTATATAGATACAAAGTATATTCAAAAGAAGAAAAACATTTACTTTTTACTTGTCAAGTTGCTTTAAGTAGATGGAAGCTCGTGCAGTTGATCTGCAGGTGAATGAAATAAATGTAAAAGCAACAATGGTTCTTTGTATGCCTCATATCGCAACAGTGTTTATAAACACTGTGTCAGATGGTCCATTTTTTTTTTTTTTTGAGAGCAGCAGCTTTTTAGGACCTCTGTATTTACACAGCAACTCCCTGATGTAATTTTGACAGCCAGAAATTAAGTGCAAGATGGGTAGTGCCAGTGGGGCAGAAGGACTTGGAGGTACCACATAACTCCAATGAACTTTGATAAAGTTTTTTGGACATGTGTAGTACATCCAGTGTCCTCAACTAGATAAATATAAAGTGCAGTTTGTTAAAGGAAATCTTTTTGGCGAGATCCATATAGAGGCATCCATTACTCACCTGCTACTGAAAATGCTAATAGCCCTACAGTCATTCCTGATCCTCTTACCTTCGTACTTTTTGAGTCTCTAGTGAATGTTGAAGCAATTGCTCATCTTGACAGCTGTGCCTCCAGTTTTTTGGAAGGAGAAGTCTACCACGGCAGCGCTTCTGTTTGTTTTCTCTCAGGATAGTTTTTCTTTTAATGCAAATAGTGTAACTACCTATCTTTTATATGATCTTCCCATAGTTCTCTGCACACCCACCTTGAAGTCTTTCTTTAAACAATGGACAATTTATTTTGGTTTGCAGGTGGTCATGTGAGCAATATTCAGCGCTGCACCCTGGGCTCTAAGGATGGGGAGATGTGATGGCTTTGTGGCTATCAGTAGCTTTTGCCAATGTCACATGACCTCAGCTGTTTTGTTGAAAATGGGCTGGGCGATTGCGTGTCATTAGCAGTCTGACTACTCCCCCGTATTTCTGATGCAGTAGGCAGACTCTCACTGGGTCCTCCTCCTGACATTACACCCTAGCCGCTGTCACGCAGGACTGAGAGGGGGCGTGTCATCAGAAGTCTGACCACTGCAGTACAGGCCTGATGTCCTGTAGCTCCCAGCTAGAAGACAGATGCAAGCTGACCACGCTAGGAGGGATCTACTTCCATCCTTAGTGTAGTCATATTGAAAAAGCCCAGAAGGGGAACTGGCAGGATCACCATGTATGTCACAGCTAAGGAAGAAATTTTAAAGACCGCATCCTGCATTTGTGAAAAAAAATACTTATAAACACATACTAAATACGAGTATCCTGGGGTGACATACACTTTACGTTCGCCATACAGGTGTAGATTTTTTGGATAGTCCTATTACCAGCACTAGAATATCTCCATGTGCAAAGTTCCTTTAAAGGAGTTGTAAAAGCAGAAGGTTTTTCTATGCATTAAGATAAAAAAAATCCTTTTGTGTGTAGCAGCCTCCCCAGCACCCCCTAATTACTTACCTGAGCCCCATTTCTCTCCAACGATGTCCGCGAATGTGTAAGCCGTCCGGGACACTCCTCCTGATTGGCTGAGACACACAGTAGTGTCACTCAAAGTCAGTCAGCCAATCAGGGGAGAGCAGGTGGGGCTGGGCCAGGGCATTGTGTCTGAATGGACACACAGAGCTCTGACTCCAGAGCCCCTATAGGAAGCTGCTGGCTGTGGGGGTACTCGATAGGAGGGAGGGACCAGGAGAAGCAAAGAGGGAGCTGAGAAAAGGAGGATCTGGGCTACTCTGTGCCAAATCACCTGCACAGAGGTGGTAAGTATAACAGTTTTGTTTATAAAAAAAAAAGAACCTTTACAATCGCTTTAATCTCCAACCCTCTTTAAGTAATCATCTAACCAATATCTTGAATGCTCACCAGTGAGATCTTTCTTGTATAATGGGTCAAATCACACTTGTGCTCAACAACAACAATCCAGTGTCACTCTCTCCTCCTCCCTCCACTGTTTTGTCATGCCTTCTGTTCAATAATTCCTCATGGAAAAAAAACACCATCATAGTGTGTTACTATCAAACCAAAGCTGCCCCCCCCCCCCCCCCAACACACACACACACTTTTATTACTTGTGCGCACTTTAGCATCATGCTATGCATCATGGGACTTGTAGTTCTGCAACAGCTGGAGGTCTGCTAATTGCATATCCCTGTTCTACAGAGTCGCCAATCCACCTCACAAAAAAGAGCTTCCTATAGTGTAGTATTTTTGAGGAAAAAAACATATATATTTTCCAATATGCTTAGAAATACAAGTGAAAGATCACAGATCCATTCAAAGATCACCACACCACAACTCGTGTTCCTGAGATGACATCACCTCCTCGTGTTCCTGTGATGACATCCCCTCCTCGTGCTCTTGTTCCATGGTTTCTGTTGATTTTTAATTTTACAGAAGCTCATGTACTTTTTTGAGCAACGGGCATTTTGCTTCAGGCGACAGAACGCTCAGATGTAAACGGGTGCCTTTGAAAGGAATAGGATTCAGCCTGTTCAGCATTTTAGAGCTTCTGGGGCTCTGTCTGTCATACCCCCCCCCCCCAAAACAAAACACAGCCAGAGAGTGGGGTAGCACATTATAATTGTGTGTTGGGATGCAATTACAATGAACAGTGACACATCTTCACACACACAGTTGCTGCAATGCCTGTTATGGTGTGAACAACACCCAATGGTACAATAGTGTGTCTTGCCCGGCTATGGAGTTTAATGGGGGATCCAGCTATTAAATAAAACTGCAGATCTTTTGTCTGGAAAAATGCTTCCTATGTATTTCAATTGTGTATGTAAATCTTTTTTGCTGAAGGTCAATTTTATTTTATCTGGAAACGTTGGTTAAAGCGGAGTTTCGCTAGAAAAAAAAAGTCAGCAGCTACAAAAAGTGTAGCTGCTGACTTTTAATAATCGGACACTCTCCTGTCCTATGGTCCAGCGATGCTGGAGTACGAAGCCCCGCTCCTCTCCCCCTCCTCTCCACAGCGCCCGGCATCACTACTGTGGGCGCCCGGCTGTGACTTCACAGCCAGGGCATGCACTGCGCATGTGCGAGTCGTGCTGTGATTGGCCGGGCAATCTTCTGGGACCTGTGACGTGTCCCAGAAGATTGCAGGGAGGGGGGAAGAGGTGAACTTCCGATGCTGCGGAATCCTGGGAGGAAGTGGGAGCTGGATGCCTCTAAAAAGAAGGCATCCGCTCCACCCCCCCAAAAAATGACACGCCAAATGTGGCATGTCAGGGGGTCACTGTCACTTAAAGCAGAAGTTCCATTATTGGGTGGAACGCCGCTTTAAAAGCAAATACTTATGTGGGCAGCATTATACAGTTTATCACGGCAATCAGGTTTAGTGTTAAAAGTATCTCTTTACACAACCATTTAGCGTGGAATGTGTGTGAGAACCTATATCAGAATATTTAAATAGTTTTCCAGGGCCTCTGTCTAAATATAACCTGCAGAAAGCACAAGACATATTCTCATCCTCTATATCTATGGCGCTTTCTCACGGCGTGGATGTATTTATAGTTTTTCTGCTCTTAAAACCAAAAAAAACTTAAAGGATACTGTAGTGTAACTTGGTATGGAAGTCAAGCAAAGCAAAAAGCTTTTCAAATTGCCTACTCTTTTTATGTAGTAGTCACATAGCAGCTGAAAGAAGAAATAGGACTGTCTGCCTTGGTAAAGGGACGGGGCTTAGATGGATTTACAAGTTTCATTTTAAAATTAACCAGAGTTTAAAAAAAAAAATAAGGATTTGCTATTTTGTAGGGCACATCTGGAAATATTTATCTAAGCAGTACCCTGAAAGATTAAATTAAAGATTATTCCTCCCACTGACATCATCAATGGGACATTATTCCTCCCACTCATACCAAGAATGAGACACTTCTCATAGTTACATAGTCGGCGAGATTGAAAAAAGACACAAGTCCATCACTAAAACCAATGATGGGGCATTGTTTACTCCCACTGACGCCGGGGCATTTTCTACTTTCACTGGCCACAGTCTGTCCCCCCCTAAAACCTGTAGGAGAGTAAACTGGCTCTTTTGCTTAGAAAGTTTGGAGACCCCTGATCTAAAGCACTTCTGTCTGACTGCTAGTCTCATCGGTTTTGGAGTAAGATTTGGTGATGTCACTACTGTGCTGATCAATGTTCTCTTTGCTGGAGGGGAAGCTGTACCTGACTACTTGCAGTGCAAGAATCTCCCTGCTTCCGATGTTTTGTGGATCTGTGCTTCCTCCACCTTTTTATCCTTATCCCACCAATCATAAGGTGGCAGCTCTGACATGAGGTAGCAAAGTCCTGCCTTTACCAATTTGATTTAGCATTTCTTACAACTCTATTTCCTCCTCTCCTCTTCCTTTCACTTTTGGGGTCCCCCAAGGTTCTGTTCTTGGACCTCTCCTATTTTCAATCTACACCTCCTCCCTGGGTAAACTGATAGCCTCCCATGGCTTCCAATACCACCTCTACGCTGACGACACCCAAATCTATTTCTCTACCCCTCAGCTCACGCCTTCAGTCTCCTCACGTATCACTAATTTACTATCAGATATATCAGTCTGGATCTCACACCACTTCCTCAAACTCAATCTTTCCAAAACCGAACTTATAATTTTTCCTCCCCCCATATGTCCCTTCCCCTGATCTCTCTGTCAAAATCGATGGCACAACTATAAGCCCATCCCCGCATGCCAAGGTTCTAGGTGTAGTCCTGGACTCTGAACTCTCCTTCAAGCAACACATCCAATCACTGTCCAAATCCTGCCGCCTCAACCTCCGCAACATCTCCAAAATACGCCCCTTTCTAACCAATGACACAACAAAGCTCTTCACTCGCTGGTCATCTCTCGCCTCGATTACTGCAACTCCCTTCTCATTGGCTTACCTCACATAGTCTGTCACCTCTTCAATCCATCATGAATGCCGCTGCCAGACTCATCCACCTTACCAATCGCTCTGTGTCTGCCACTCCTCTGTCAATCCCTCCACTGGCTTCTGCTCAGACAAAGAATTAGATTCAAAATACTAACAACTACGTACAAAGCCATCCACAATTTAGCCCCCAGCTACATCACTAGCTTAGTCTCTAAATACCAACCTACTCGTTCTCTTCGTTCCTCTCAAGACCTCCTGCTCTCTAGCTCCCTCATCACCTCCTCCCATGCTCGCCTCCAGGACTTTTCCAAAGCCTCTCTAATCCTATGGAATGCCCTACCCCAATCTGTCTGCTTATCTCCTACTCTATTAGCTTTTAGATGATCCCTGAAAACTCTTCTCTTCAGAGAAGCCTACTCTACCCACACCTAACAACTGTATTTTCATTTTCTCCATCAGCTCACCCCCCACAGTTATTACCTTTTTGTTTCCACTTGACCCTCCCTTCTAGATTGTAAGCTCTAACGAGCAGGGCCCTCTGATCCCTCCTGTATTGATTTGTATTGTAAGTGTACTGCCTGCCCTCATATTGTAAAGCACTTCATAAACTGTTGGCGCTATATAAATCCTGTATAATAATATGACCACCTCCACACAAGTACAGTGTAGAACATGGGTGTTCAACCTGTGTCACTCCAGCTGTTGCAGAACTACAAGTCCCATGAGGCACTGCAAGGCTGAAAGTTACAAGCATGACCCCCAAAGGCTGAGGCATGATGGTACTTATAGTTCTGCAACAGCTGGAGGGCCACAAGTTGTGCACCCATAGACAAGGCATTGTAATTTAGTCATGGGAAAATGATCAGCTGCAGGGAGACCACGGGCAATACAGATGACTACTCCTCTGCCTGCCTCTATCGGCCACAGCTTCCAGAGTTCACTTCCAGACTTCACAAGATGCCTTTATAAGAAAACTATTTCATCTCCGCATCTCTAAAAGTAGTTTTTCTTATTTGATCCTTCTGACTTCAGGGTCCAAGTCCCGCCAACTGTCTTCCTCCTGTAGAATAAAAATAACTCTGACAGATGGGATGTTGAGGAAAAGATATGTCATCTAAGGTCTGTGCATGGCCAAACTAGATGTCAGGTGCGTAGGTTACAGTTTTACACAATTTTTTTTGTGTATGTAGCTATGTATATGTGTGTGTGTGTGTGTGTATGTGTGTGTATGTATATATATATATATATATATATATATATATATATATATATATATATATATATATATTTTATACACACACACGCCTTAAAGGGTTGTAAAGGTAAAAATTTTTTCACCTTAATGCATTCTATGCATTAAGGTGAAAAAACTTTTGACAGTACCGCCGCCCCCAGGCCCCCCGTTTTACTTACCTGACGCCTCGAATCTTCGCTCCTCGTCCTCGTCAGCTTCATTGCAGCTCAGCCTGGTCGCTGATTGGCTGCAGTGGATGGATTGAAAGCAGCGCAGCCATTGGCTCGCGCTGCTGTCAATCACATCCGATGACGCGGCGCGCTGGGGGGCGGGGCCGAGTGATACAGCGAGCGGCTATAGCCGCCGGCTGTATCACGGGAGCGCGCCCGCAAGCACTCACCACCGTGCGAGGGAGCTCGCATGAAGGTGGTAAATGCTTGCGGGGAGGAGCTGAAACAGCCGCCGAGGGACCCCAGAAGAGCAGGTTCGGGGCCACTCTGTGCAGAACGAGCTGCACAGTGAAGGTAAGTATAACATGTTTGTTATTTAAAAAAAAAAAAATAAATAACTTTACAACCCCTTTAACTGCCAAAATAAAAATCACATTTGTGAAGATGTCTTATTCTTTAACCACCTGCGGACCCCCCACAATGTACTGTGAACGGGCAGCACAGACAGGCAAAGCAATGTACCTATACTTTGCTGCTTATTTCTGGGTTTGACCATCAACACTGTGCTCTGTACAGAGAGAATGATCTCTCGGTTTCTCATCCTTGCAAAGCAGGATTGAGAAACTTGGAGATCAACTAGTAAAAGCAGCACACTTCACACACATTACACACTTAGGCACATATCTAACCCCTTGATCGCCCCTAGATGTCAATCCCTTCCCAGCCAGTGTCATTAGTACAGTGACAGTGTATAGCCTGCCGCACTATTGCTGTCCTATTATAGTTCACTGATCACCGCCATTAGTAGCCTCTTCAGCCCCAGAAGGTCCTCCCCCCTTCATGACCGGGCCATTTTTTGCGATACGACACTGCGTTATTTTAACTGACAATTGCACGGTTGTGCAACGCTGTACCCAAATAAAATTTGTCCTTTTTTTTTTCCCCCCACAAATAGAGCTTTCTTTTGGTGGTATTTGATCACCTCTGCAGTTTTTATTTTTTGAGCTATAAAAAAAAAGACCGACAATTTAAAAAAATATATATATTTTTACTTTCTGCTATAAAACCTATCCAATAAAAAAAATTTTGAAAATGTAATTTCTTAATCAATTTAGGCCAATATATATTATGCTGCATATTTTTGGTAAGCAAAAATCCCAATAAGTGTATATTGATTGGTTTGCGCAAAAGTTATCACCTCTACAAATGATGGGATATTTTTCTTTCTTTTTTTACTAGTATTGGTGGCGATCAGCGACTTCTATCGGGATTGCGATATTGCGGCAAACAAATCGGACACCTGACTGACACTTTTGACACTTTTTGGGCACCAGTGACAGTGATCAGTGCTAAAAAATATGCGCTGTTACTGCACTAATGACACTGGCAGGGAAGGGGTTAACATCGGCGATCAAAGAGTTACATGTGTTCCCTGGGAGCGCTTGCTAACTGTGTGTGTGTGTGTGTGTGTGTGTGTGTGTGTGTGGGGGGTGTTCTTTGACTGCGGGAGGACTGAAGTCTGTGTTCCTGCTTAGCAGAAACACAAGATCTCCATCTTACCCTCTCACAGAATGGCAATCTACCTTGTTTACATAGGAAGACCAGTGTTCTGCCTCTCTCGGGAACGATAGGTGTATTAAAATAAAGCTGGTTTGGGATGTCTCGGGGAGTGCCAGTCCCGGCCCGCCTCTGTGGGAAACTTAGAAGAAAGAAATGGCTGCATGTCCAGAACTTCCGATTGCCTTTTATTTTCTTCGCAAAGATAACACCAAAGACACCAAACTGTGGTCATGTAGACGCGTTTCACACATGCATCTTGTGCTTAATCATTACCAAGTGATAAAGGTAATGATTAAGCACAAGATGTATGTGTGAAACGCGTCTACGTGACCGCAGTTTGGTGTTATCTTTGCAAACAAAATAAAAGGCAATCAGAAGTTCTGGATGTGTAGCCATTTCTTTCTTTCTTTCTTTCAGCTGGACCCGCTGATTGAGCTCCCGCTGTGTCCAAACACAGCAGGAGCAGACTGCCGGCGGTGTGCATTCACGCCCCCAGATCTGTGACTAGAAAGCACGTACAGGTACGTGATTTCGCCCAGGAATGGTGCCCTGCCACAGTATATCTGCGTGGGGCGGTCCAGAAGAAGGTAGTATAAAAATAAATAAATATAACAATTCCAGTGTGTAAATAAACCATAAATTGCAGACGCTATAAACTTCACGTAAACCAATCAGTATACACTTATTGGGATTTTTTTTTTTTGTAGCTGAATACATGTTGGCCAAAATGTTTGAAGAATTTAGATTTTTTTTTTTTTTTTTTGTGTTATAGCAGAAAGTAAAGAATTTTCAGTTTCTTTTTTATATCACAACAAATTAAAAAAAGAAAAAAAAAAACAGTGGTGATAAAATGCCACCAAAACCAATTTCTATTAGTGTGAAAAAAAAAAAAAAAAAATCAATTTTGTTTTGGTGCAGTGTTGCATCGCTGCGCAGTTACCAGTTAAAAGTAGCACAGTGCTAAATAGCAAATAAATGGCCTGGTCGTGAAGGGGGTAAATCTTCCAGAACTGAAGTGGTTAAATAAAGAGATTTTGTTGTGAGCCCTCTCTCTCTAAATATAAGCTGCACAAACCGCAGGCCATAGTCTTGGCTCTAAAATAAAATGTACACTATTTTTGTGTGTAGATATTTGGTTGTTCTTCTAGACAGCCGCATGGGTTATAATTACAGCCTATGACCCAGAAAGAGGAACTCCATGCAGACATGGAAAAAACACGTCTATGTCTATTTTCATTACACTTTGGTGTCATTTTATTTATCAGTCTTTATAATGGGTTGCCAAATGCTGGGCTGATGGGTAAAATTAGGCTTGCAGTAGGAGTAAGTGTAAGTGAGAGGGAGCTACAAAGGTAGGGTTACAGAAGTGGACGGTGCCACCTGTTGTCATGATGGTCACTAGTAATGGAAAGAGGTGGGACAGTAGTACAAAATAAACAGAATTGCATGCTCTAAAGCAGGGATATGGAATTAGTGGGCCTCAAGCTGTTGCAAAACTACAAGTCCCATCATGCCTCTGCCTCTGGGTGTCAAGCTTTTGGCTGTCAGTCTTGCTATGCCTCATGGGACTTGTAGTTCTGCAATAGCTGGAGGTCGCTAATTGCATATCTCTGCTCTAAAGCAATGTTGTAATTTTTTCTTTTGGCTCGCAGCCATACAGCTCAGTGAGGGGTATATATATGTGTGTGTGTGAGATGTAATGGACATATATTTATATCTGAACGCTGGCCTTCCTTTCAGTCTTGCACCGCTGTACAGGCTCCTCTCCTGGACTGAAAATGGCTTACTCTGAATTCACTGCACACTGTGAGCTGCTCACAATGTGCATTAGAAGCTGCAGAAAGATCCTGCCTCATTTCCTGGCTCTAGCACTTTCCTCCTCAGCCTGACTTATCCCCTTTGGATTTCTTTCAGACATGGAGGCTCAGCATGTAGATGTTACCTATGCAAGTACAGCCTGCCTAATGAACTACTCCTCCCAGAGTGACATCCACCCATCAAGGCATTTTGATATTTGCATAACTCCTCCCTAAAAGCCAGCTCACTGCTTACATCCGGGTTCTTGATTGGGGCATTGAGGCCATGTATAGCTCCCAGCCAGCCCTTCCCACCAGCCAATGAGCTGAAGAGAAGCAAAGAGACCCAGTGATGACATTGCATCTAATGAAAATGCCATTAGCATGTTGATGAGAGCTGTAACAATTTTGGGGAAAAAAAAAAAACATTTTTTTACTTTCCTGCTATAAAACATATTCAATAATAATAAAATAAATAAATAAATAAATAAAATGTCTTCATACATTTAGGCCACAATGTATTCTGCTCCATGTCTTAAAAAAAAAAAAAAAATCCCAATAAGTGTATATTGATTGGTGTGGCGTCTACAAACTATGCTGTATATACTGACATTTTTTTATATTTATTTTATACGAGTAATGGTGGCAATCGGTGACTTCTAGTGGGACTGTGATAGTGCGGCGATCAATCTGACATTAATTGATCCTGGGGGGGGGGGAGGGGGGGCTGGGGGAACTGACACTGACATTAGCAGTGACACTAATACAGTGATCGGTTCTATTATATACTGTCGCTGTACTAATGACACTGGCTAGGAAGGGGGTTAGCATTTAAGGGCAGTCAAGGGGTTAATTGTGTGCCTAACAATGTTTATTATATGCTGTTTTTACTGAGCAATGTGCTGGTTTTTACTCCCTGCTGTGCAGGGAGTAAAAAAAACGGCACATCGCTGCTGTCTGTAGAGAGCTCTCTGTTTACTAACACAGAGCTCTTTTCTGTCATACGCTCAGCGGGTTTCAGCCATAAATCATTTGCCAGAACCCTCTGATTGGCTTGTGCTGTAGCAAATGACAGCACAGCCGGAGTGTTGTGCGCGCGCCCCATATACAGCAGTGCTGGATCACGTACATGTACATGATCCAGCAGGGCCGCAGTAATTCTGCAGTAGACAGTCTGCAAGTGGTTAAAGTGATATTAAAGGCACACATTTAAAAAACAAAAAGTCATACCTGCTCTGTGTAATGTTTTTTCACAGAGCAGCCCTAAACCTCCTCTTCTCGTGTCCTCCGCTGGTGCTCCTGACTAGGGCTGCAACTATTGATTATTTTCATAATCGATTAGTTGGTCGATTATTGTTTCGATTAATCGGTTAATAACCTAAAAAAAAAAAAAAGTGTGGTGTATAATTTAATGTGTAAAGTTTTTAAAAAAAAAGCAATTTATTCTTAAATATCTCTATGCAGTGGTAAATATAAATAACCAACTATATCATTAGGGAGCAAAATATTGAATCCACTCTGAGAATAACAGACAGAAGAGATATACTGTATATACACTATTAGAGGATATATACTGTATATACTATTAGAAGAGAAATACAGTTTTTTGGCCAATTTGTTGTTGGGCAGATTAAAAAATACAAATTGCTGCAAAAAGGCATTACATGCTTTTCTGCAGCTTCTCCATTGAAGTATATTGGACCAAAAAAGCACCATTTTAAGTTTAAAAAAAAAAGAAAAAAAAAAAAAAAAAAAAAGTCCTTGACCCTTTCCAAATACGCAGTGGCTGAAAAAAAGCGTAGATGTGAACATGTCCCATAGGAAACCATGTAAATGAACTGTAGTCCGTTTCTGCAAAAAGCACCAAAAAACACATAGATGTGAACCAGGTCTAAGACGTTTAGTAACATAATGGGGTTAAAAAAAAACTAAAATGAGCCCTTTATAGTACAAAAAAAAAAAAAAAAAAAAAGCAAATAATCGCTACTGTAAGGGGTTCCTTTTTTTACTGTAGAACTGTGAAAGTAATATTTACAGTAGCGATTATTTGCTCTTTTTGTACTATAAAGGGCTAATTTTATTATTTTTAACCCTATTATGTTACTGGCCGATTAATCGATTATGAAAATAGTAATCGATTAATTCCATAATCGATTAGTTGTCGATTAATCGATTAGTTGTTTCAGCCCTACTCCTGACCCCTCTCCCCTGTTAAATGCCCCCACAGCAAGCAGCTTGCAAAGAGGATGCCCATGCAGGTTCGCTCCTGAGCCTGGTACTCTGTGTCCTTTCAGACACGGAGCCGCTGCTCGGTCCCTGCCCCCCCCTCTCATCATTGGTTCACTGGCTCTGATTGACTCCCATGGCTGTCTGTTTCAGCCAATGAAGAGGGAGAGTCCCCGGAGAACTGAGACACTTGTGAACATTGCTAGATTGTGATGGAGCTCAGATGAGTATTGGGGGGGCTGTGAGTGAGCTGCTGCACACAAAAGGTTTTTTTTACCTTCATGCGTAGAATGCACAAAGGTAAAAACCTTTGAACCACTTTAACTATTTTTTTTTTTTTTTTTTAACTTTCAGGGGAGGAGCAAAGGGAAATATTATAGAGCAGTCCTCGGTCAATCCTCTAATACCCCCAACTGGTCATGCTTTCAGGATTTTCTTCATCTTGCATTGGTACTGTAAATCTATGGCAAAGACTTGGTATTTATGCTAACTGTTCTATCTAAGGCAGGGTTCCATGGAACCCTAGGCTTCCTCCAGAGGGTTGCTAGGGGTTCCTTTGGGCAATAAGCGATTTCTGCTTCTCAGATAAGTTCCCACTGACACCATTTATCTCTTTAGGCCTCATGTACACTGCTGCTGGTAAACGGACGTTTAGGAGCAGTTGGACATTTTTTTCAACTGCTCCTGAACTCTCCTCTGTGTTATCAGTCCATGTACACAGGACCGTTTATAGTCGTTTCTAGGCAGTTGTGTTTTTTAGAGGCTTTTTTTGGAAACCAAAAAAAAATGCGTTCAGAATCTGTGTTGAGGCATTTCAAACGCCAAACATGGCTAAACGGGGCTACCCGCGTTTAGGCGCGTTTTCATGTAGTAGCGTTTTTTTAAAGGGAAACATTTTTATTACTTTTGAGCCTGGAAAATACTAAAAATGCGCCAAAAACTCAATTATCACTGTATGCAAGCTTGATATACCATGTGATATTCCCCTCATCAGCCAATTATGCTGTACAATACACATTCTCTGGGTAATTACGCAGATGAACATATTAGAAAAGTATCCCGTGGCCATGCGTTGAGCCATCAATGGATGTGTCCAGTAGGAAAAAACTCTGGTCCTCTCTCGCAATTTTCTACGTCTTTGGAGCCTAAGCAAAAGCAACATCAGAAGCATTTCCTCACACATCCTCATCATGGGATCCATATTAACAAACCAACCAAAAAATAACAGCTAGCTACAAGCACACTGCTTTCTCAGCTGCTACTCACACTGTTCTCTCACAGAATGGCTGAAATCGTTTTTAGTGCTTTATAATAATTTGGGAGGGTCTCCTGAGGTTAACTTTAGTAAACGCTCCTGAAAGCAAACGGGGCTTGTAAATGCTTCTAAACACACGTAAAAACGTGTATTAGTAGCTGTGATGTTCCAGCATTCAGGAGAGGTTGAGAAACATCCCATGTACATGAAGCCTTAGTGGCCAATAAGGAGTTGAGTACATTTCTTGTGAGGATCCACTATATCTTGTCTCCTCATTGGAGCACATTAAGCACCTGGTGGCACTCATGTATTGATGGTAACTTTTATTGCCTTGGTATGAACATTGAGAACCGTGTTCCTATCTGTATTTTGAAATTGGATATCCTGTTTTTTATATCTTTTGTATAAATAAAACATTTTTATTTTAATTTGTTTTTATATTGTTAAATTTGGTACAGAGATAGTCTATTTTTTTTTTCTCTCTGGAGACCAGTAGAGGACTGGCCTCCATTCCCAATTTTCCAGTGTTACTTGGATGATGGTCCCTCCACTTTATATAAGCTATTACTTTCAATAGAAGTTGTCTTCTGTCACCTTGCATTGGTACTTTAAATCTATGGCAATGACTTGGTATTTATGCTAGCGGTTTTCTCTAAGGCAGGGTTCCATGGAACCCTAGGCTTCCTCCAGAGGGTTGAATGGGGTTCTTTGGGCAATAAGAGATTTCTGCTTCTGAGATAAGTTCCCATTGACACCATTTATCTTTTTAGTGATCAGTCAGGGGGAAGTTGTTCCCAAAGACCACAAGTGCAAGCAGCATCCTTCCCACTGACCATCACACTAATGTACTGTCATCTGTAAATATATTTATTAGCAAGGGTTCCCTGGAGCAAAAAAAAAATGATATCAAGTGTTCCTCCATATTAAAAAGGGCTGACCTAAGAATTTCCAAAAAACCTGGCCTGTTGAGGGTACTTGAGAAATGAAGTTGGGGGAAAAAACGGGCTATAGAGTGTCTGCTGGGACTGTTGACATCACATCCAAGATGGCGACGCCCAGCAGCAGTCTCGAGGTTTTTGGATGTGTCCACAAAGAAGGCTTTTATGGGTAAATCATAGGGCTGGGAGTTTTTCCCCAAAAAAAAAAAAAAAAAAATCTGCGATTTTCTTAAAAAAAAAAAAAAAAATAAAAAACTCGATTCACGATTCGAATCGAGTTTTTTTTTTTTTGAACATCGTGCTGGTCCTGAGAAGCTGCGGGCAGGAGTTTTTAGGCGAGGCCGCGGCCTCGTCCTAGTCCTTGCGGACTAGGCCGAAGCCGCGGACTCACCTAAAAACTCCTGCCCGCAGCTCCTCAGGACTGGCGCAGAGAAAAAAAAAAAAATTAAAAAATCGATTTGCTTACATTTTGAATCGATTTGACCTCTCAACTCGATTCAAGATTTAAATCGATTTTTCTCCCCAGCCCTAGTAAATCACATAAATAAAATGTGCTTAATGCCTAAATGATCGTGTGGGAAGATTTTTGTTGAAATAAATGGACTGTTGACAGGGCCTGTATAAACTCTTGTGTACATGGTGGTGACAGGTATTGTGGTACGACCTGCTGCACTGGATGGTGGTGGGGGTGGGGGTGGGGAAGACTGTGATCACACATATACTGTGTCTTGTCCTGATGCCCTCTGGCGGCTCTACTGTAGTAAAATCATTCTGTTGTCCGTAGTCACAGCAGGAATGGAACAGATTTATGAAAACCAGCGTAGAAGTGGATCGGACATTGCTGCTACTGAGAGACTCGATTTTTCATTCTCAGAACTGCTCGGGGGAAATGAGAATCGGGATTACTAGGGCCTTTTTTCGATCGCTCAGCTTTTCATTGCTGCAGTTTTCTATAACCTCTTTTCTTAGGGGCTTATTAAACTTGTATAAACAGAATAAAGTGGGGCAGCTGTCCATAGCAATCCATCAGTCTGCCGCTCTTTTCTTTGTCTACATTGGACATTGCATAAAGAAAAAAAAAAACAGATCTAAAAAACATAGGAACAGTATGATCTGTTAAGTTAAATACCAGTTTAAGTTTAGAAAATAAATGCCCTCTGCGTGATCTATGTACACTGTACAGATTTTAGCAAACTTTTTGCTGATCTATTTCTTTTGTGTAAGAAAAATTGCTGATTGTCCCTCCGTGTCTTTTTTTTTTTTTTTTTTGGAATGATCTGGGAATGGATCAGCCTTTATTATAACTACCTCATGCAGTCTCTTGGATCTAATGATTAAAGATATATTTTCTGCATCCCTGCAGAGAGTCTAAAAGAAAATTATATTCATATTGCAGGGATGCTTAAATTGGCACTAAAACCCACAACTATCAATAACTAGGGCTGCAACTAACGATTATTTTCATAATTGGCTGATTTATTGTTTTGTTTTAAATTTCATAACGCAAAAAATAAAAACTTTAGAGGTGATCAAATACCACCAAAACAAAGCTCTATTTGTGGGGAAAAAGACATTTTTATTTGGGTACAGCAACGCACGACCGCGCAATGTAACACAGTGCCTTATCACAAAAAAAGGATCTGGTCATGAAGGGAGTAAAACCTTCTGGGGCTGAAGTGGTTAATCTGGGTTTCTTATTATTTGCAAAAAGAAAAAAGCAGAACATTTTGGAGGGGGGAAAAAAAAAAAAATTCTTGGTTTGTCAGAAAATTTTGTAAATAAGTAATTTTTCTTCTTCACTCATGTGTGCTGATAAGGCGGCACTGATAAGACTGCACTGAAGGGAACTGATGAGGAGGCACTAATATACAGCACTGATGAGCAGGCTCTGAAAGGCAGCACTGACTTGCATCACTGATGGGTACTATTGGGGCTGCACTAATAATCGGGGCACTGATTTTCTGTACAGGTCTCCCCTGTGAGGAAATGCTGCTGATCGGCTCTCCTCACACTCTGTCAATATGAGGCCAGGAAAGCCGATAATCATTTCCTTGTTCACCCTTGTGATTAGCTGTGTCCAATCACAGCCGATCACGTGCAAAGAGCTGCCTCATTTGCTCTTTACCGAGATCGGGGTCGCGCCACGTCCCAGTGACACAGCGTGCCCGGCGCTCCCCCGCGGGAGCGTGCAAGCGCAGTGAGGCTGGGGAGGCGACATATGACGTTGTCCCAGAACAACAGAGCACCCCCGCCCGCCCTCATTTGTTTATACGGCTGGTGGGAGTGGGTAAACTGTGTGTTTATCACTTTAAAGTGGTTGTAAAGGCTGAAGGTTTTTGTTTTTTTTTGTGTGTTTTTCTTTTGTTTTAAGCTTTTGTTTTGTTCTTTTACCCTCTTGCATTTTATACATGAAGGTAAAAACCTGTGTGCTGCCTCCCCCCCCCCAACCCCCCTAATACTTACCTCAGCCCCCTCCCAATCCAGTGATGTGCACAAGAGCTTTGGCTGCCCCGGGACTCCCTCTCAGTGGCTGTGGGAGCCATTTGCTCCCACTGCTGTCAATCACAGCCATTAAGCCAATGAGAGAGGGGGTGGGGCAGAGCCGCGGGTTTGTGT
The DNA here is from genome assembly GCF_042186555.1 of Aquarana catesbeiana. Lineage (NCBI taxonomy): Eukaryota > Metazoa > Chordata > Amphibia > Anura > Ranidae > Aquarana > Aquarana catesbeiana. The sequence goes on from NC_133327.1 coordinate 16,120,016, forward strand.
CTTTGTGGACGCGTAGAGCAGGGCTCGGAAGTGAGCTTGCACCAGTTCCCCCACAGCAAGCAGCTTGCTATTGTGGTCACTGGTCAAGGGGGAGAAGCCTGGAGCACTGGCGAGGGGTCCCAAGAAGAGGAGGATCGGGGATGCACTGTGGAAAACCACTGCACAGAGGAGGTAAGTATAACTTGAGAGGGGATATGATTTCAATTTACAAATACCGGACTGGTGACCCCTCAATAGGGATAAAACTTTTTCGCAGAAGAGAGTTTACCAAGAGTCGTGGCCACTCATTAAAATTAGAAGAACCCTTAATACCACTTTACGTTGGGTTGAAAAAGGTGAAGGAACAGTGTACAAGCCCTTCAGATGGGCGGTCAGTCAGCCATAGCCCAAGTAGTAACCCCTTGCAACCTCTGGAGAACCTTGGTTGAGAACGGCTGTCTTCTGGTGTACAAGGAAAGCGAATTATTATTTGTAGGACTTTCACTGCTTCTGCTCCGACAACTACGGCAGAAATTGGAAACCTTGCGGTACACGTTGGGCTCCACTAATTTTTTCGACAAAGGCACAAATAAAAGGTTGGGAAAAGAACTCGAGTATAAAACACGTCCTTTATTGTTAAAAGATCTTTGATTATGTGAGTCACCCGGCTCTGCCACCGTGTCTGCTGTTCAGGTCTGTATGAAGCCAGGTGGGCTGGCACCGAGCAACCCGTCTCCTTTCATCCCTCCATTAGCTGCCAAGTAGAGCACCGGGCGTTCCTGACCTCTGCTCACACTGTTCTCACTAGATTGTCCAGCCATTGCAGGTACAATAAAAAGCTTTATTTTATACAGGATTTATATAGCGCCAACAGTTTGCGCAGCGCTTTACAATCTGGACTGTTTGCCATAAACAGTTTCTGATCTTGAAATAGGAATTCGTCTGCCTGCTGTATGTATTATGAGGTGTGAGGATAACGTGATCATTATATTATCACAAATGCATGAATTTATGAGATGAAAATTGTCTAGTTTTATTGCTGGATTAGCTTGTAAAGCTGTGACACTGGAAGGTTTCAGCTAACACTCAGAGATGATGAATATGCAGCGCAAATTACTTTTTTTATATTTTGTGACTATTTTGTGTTTTCTGGATGCAGCAGCGGGAAGAAAACGACAGCTGTGAAGTTGGGTTGCCTGTCAGCGGTATAATACCATTCATTGCAAAAATGCCAGTTCAGAATGCAGGGTATTGGTTTATAATTCAGGGGTCTCAAACTGGTGGCCCTCCAGCTGTTGTGAAACTACAAGTCCCATGAGGCATTGCTAAGGGTGACGGTTACAAGCATGACTCCCACAGGCAGAGGCATGATGAGACCTGTAGTTTTGCAACAGCTGGAGGGACGCAAGTTTGAGAACCCGCAGTTTATGTCCTTCAGTGTTAATACCCTTTCAAACTAAAAAAAAAAATAAAAATCTACATGAGGTAGCTATATCAGTGTAGATCCTAGAGTAGGGGTCTCAAACTGGTGGCCCTCCAGCTGTTGCAGAACTACAATTCCATTGAGGCATTGCAAGGCTGACAGTTACAAGCATGACTCCCATAGGCAGAGGCATGATGGGACTTGTAGTTCTGCAACAGCCCAGGGGCCGCCAGTTTGAGACCACTGTCCCAGAGGCAAGAAAGTGCTTTTTGCCCTCGCTGGACTTTCTGTTCAGCAAACGGCCGCACTGGATCGCTTCCGGTTTTAATGAAGGCTCCGGTAAGCGATACCTGGGGTTAAGGCAGCTAGCTATCTGAGTAAAAGGATACCTAACATGGAACGCTCGTGGACTGGCGACAAACTATGGTACTTAAAAATCTCCATAGGTGACATTGTATACACCTTTACGGGTCTAGAGCTAGAATTATTGCTCTCACTCTAACACTCACAGCGATACCTCACATGTGGTTAGAATACCGTTTTATATATGGGTTCGCTTCTGCACGCTAGCACGTAGGAGTGGGGGGTGGGGGTGGCGGGGCGCTTTATCCCCTTCCCGACCGCCGCACACCGATATTTGTTGGCAGAATGGCACGGGTGGGCAAAAGGGCGTACAGGTACATCCCTTTTAAGATGCGGTATTGTGAGCGCGCCCGACGCATGCTCTGTGACCGCGGGTCCCGCAGACTGCATGTCCGCCGGGTGGCCGCAATTGTGTCGCGGACCGGAAGAAAGGGGAGATGCCTATGTAAACAAGGCATTTCCCCGTTCTGCCTAGTGACATGACAGAGATCACTGCTCCCTGTCATCAGGAGCAGTGATCGCTGTCATATGAGTGGAAGCCCATCCCCGCCCCCCAGTTAGAATCACTCACTAGGACACACTTAAAGGGGTTGTAAAGGTAAACATTTTTTCACCTTAATGCATTATATGCATTAAGATGAAAAAACTTCTGACAATACCGCCGCCCTCAGCCCCCGTTTTACTTGCCTGACCCCTCGAAAGTCAGCCGCTCGCTCCCGACATCCATTTCGCCGCTCAGCCTGGCCGCTGATTGGCTACAGTGGATGGATTGAAAGCAGCGCAGCCATTGGCTCATGCTGCTGTCAATCACATCCAATGACGCGGCGGGGGCGGGGCCGAGTGATACAGTGAACGGCTATAGCCGCCGGCTATACCACGGGAGCGCTCCCGCAAGAACTAACCACCATGCGAGGGAGCTTGCATTAAGGTGGTTAGTTCTTGTGGGGAGGAGCTGAAACAGCCGCCGAGGGACCCCAGAAGACCAGGTTCGGTGCCACTCTGTGCAAAACGAGCTGCACAGTGAAGGTAAATATAACATGTTTGTTGTTTTTTTTTTTTTTTTTTAAATTACCTTTACAACCCCATTAACCCCTTTATCGCCCCTTAGTGTTTAACCCCCTTCCCTGCCAGTGTCATTTACACAGTAATCAGTGCATTTTTATAGCACTGATCGCTGTATAAATGACAATGGTCCCAAAATAGTGTCAATAGTGTGTATATATACGTATTGTGGTTGGCAAATGGTTAAAGACACTCCAAAGCATATGAATACGCACAACACTACGACGAGCCGAGAAAACGAAGTTCAATGCTTCCGAGCATGCGTAGGAATTTTGCGCGTCGGAATTTGTACAGACGATCGCATTTTCAGATAGGAACTTTTCCCGACCGAAAAATAGAGAACATGCTCTCAATCTTTTGCTGGCTGGAATTCCGCCAGCAAGAGACAGATGGAGCATACACGCGGTCGCATTTTCCGACAAAAAGCTCCCATTGGAGTTTTGCTGGTGGAATTTGCGATCATGTGTACCGCATGCACCTCCATAATTCCGGCAAGCCGAGACCCTACCAGAAAAATTCTGTGTGTGTCGGGGCTGCGTCATTTCCTGTTGTAGACGTCAGCCCCGACATCCCGCGATGCTTCCTCTGAATTCTTTCCCAAGAGGATCATGGTTTCCTTGTGACTCATACGTGGAGGAGAGACAGGCAGCGCGAGTTTCAAGAGGCTTGGATATTTTGTTATTAGTGCGCATGCGCGAGATTACCGAAACGAGTATGTACTGTGGGCGGAAATGCAGATCTATTCAGACGCGGAAGACCACAGTGGAGATGGCGCCGGCTAATATGCTGAATAAACGTTTACAAGATAATAATTGCAGTAAGAACAAAATGTTATATATATTTAAAGTGATCAATCGAATCGTAATTATAATTTCTTTCATAATATTGTGAAAGTCGTATTTATGTGGAAGGGTTTACGTAAATAACCTCCAAGTGTGTTGTTGATGCATTTTTAATCTGCCCAACAACAAATTGGCCAAAAGAAAAAAAAAAAATCATAGAAAACGCATCAAAGTGTGAAAAACACTTGGGCAAAAATGTAAAACGCACCACAGAAATGGATCAAAAGCAAACTGCATAGGTGTGAACTAGGCTGCAATGTCTCTTCTGCAATAACAAAAATAAACCTACCCGCATGCTCACAGTCTAATTTGGAATGTACACTGAGCTGTGTATGCGCAGCACAGTTTACATACCGGCACAATGCTTATTCGCTAGGATGACTTCACTCCTTTGCGGGAGTGATGTCATCACATGCCGGGCAATCAAGATAACTAAAAACCGGCACACATTGGGCAATTAAGATGGCCAAAAAAAAAGATAGATAGATGGTGAGGAAACTTGCAGACATCGGACTGTTGAATAAAAGGTAAGTATCTCGGAGTTTAGTAGTGCTTTAGTATAATGAAAGTACCACATATAATATTCTTTTGCAGAAACTGTTTTATTTTAATTTTTTTTTTTTACTATTTTTATGCAATCCATAGACCGTGTTTTAAAGGCCAGCCTCCATCTTTTGCAACATTCTACACCCATATCTGTGATGTAACATGTTGCTGTGGAAGGGATGTAAAACTACATTGTGTGGTACATTGTGGGTAAACCCCTTTGACATGCTTTTCAGTTACTTTGTGTTACCTGGATGAGCTGTAGTTTGAAAGGTTTTTATGCCTGAAAGGCTGGTTTTAAACAAATAACGCGAGGCTTCTAAGCTACAAGCCTCTGTTCACTGATGGCATTTTTACTCATGATAGATAAAGCCGCATGACACGGAAAATCCTTCCTCTTTTATTGAATGGCCCGTGGGCGCCTTCTGGTAGCCTTCCAAAGCTTGACCTTTCCCAGCTATTGTCTCTCCTTTTGAGGTGTTGAAGTTTAAAAAAAAAAAAAAAAAAAAAAAAAGAACCAACTATGATGTAAACGATCTATAGGAAGGGTTTTAAATTAATTTAGATGCAAAAGATGACAAAGTCTAACTCCAGAAAAATCTTTTTATTTCACTAAACAAGAGAAGGTTTGTTGCAAGAAAATTGGCTGAAGATTTAACGTGTTCCTAAACCCAGGAGCCTACATTCAATATATCTGGTCTCCCACAGTACACAGAACATGGGACTGCCATTATTTTAGTAAATATAAACGGCTAACTACCCTTTCTCATCAGCAGCATGTAGCAGTCTTGTGACTTCTATCAGTGTCTGGTTAAAGCTTTCATTCTGCACTGACTGTTCTATGAGGCTGCAGGACCCCTGACCCTCTGTCTGGACAGTGCTGATTGGCCCTGTGCTGATCACATGCACTCTCCCAAGAAAAAACAAAACAAAAAAGCTCTCTAGCAATACACCCCAAACTGAGCATGTGCAGCTTGTCCCCTCTGTCTTATCTGGCGATAGATTGGGTACTGTGGAAGAAGGGGAGGATTAGAGAAGACAGGATCAAATAGCCTTTTTACACAATGCGAAGGATTAACCCCTTAGGTTCCACAGTGAGTATAGCAAGCACGCTTTACTGCATATACAGACTGCTTTTACACTGTTGTGGGTTTAGATATGCTGGCTATACACGGTTAGAAAATCATTCGGAAAAAACGTTTGCAATTTGAAAAATTTGTAGAACGTACATGCGAGAACGCCAACATTGTATCAATAGATGCCGCCCATAACACTTTAATTTGCTTACATTTTGACAGGTTATTATTCCCCTACACTTACTGTCACTAAACCCACATCATATAAAATGATTAATAAATGACATTTTACATGCCGTTCATACTCGGTCACTATGAGATTTGTTTTCTGCAAAAAAAAATTAAAAATATTTTAATTAATTTTATTACAAATTAATGTATAAATTTGTATTTTTTTTTAACTTACTGCTGGCTAAATGTGAAAGCTTTTGAGCAGGTGATGGGTTCTCTTTACGGAGACATTGGGGGTCAATTAGACCCTCAGTGTCACTCCTGCCCTCCACTGCATCTAATCAACCACAGATTGTGTTTGATTAACTGCTACACAGTAGTCGGGGAATGACTTGGAAGTGGCGTAATACACGTCCCTTCTAGCTTTATTGATTGCAGAGGAGATTGGGGAGTGAATGTTCCTTGATCTCCTCCTAAACAAGGTAGTGGAGTATCTTAACAGAAAAAAAGGGGATCTTGAAAAAAAAACCCCTGCGCACCCTGGAATTTTTAGTAATATACAGTGCAATATGTAAAATATGTAATACTAACCAAAATACTAATACACCAAAAACGAGTATAAAACAAAGCAGCAAGGTAGTAAGGCTCAATGCCTCAATATGTGAAAGAGAACTGAGATTTCATACCGCGCTAAAAACATTAAAGTTTACAATCATAAATGGTGATAAGTATCAGGTGAATAAATAATATAAACAAAAAAAGTCCAATAATCCACCACTGAATGAAATGGACCCACACAAAGTGCTGGTAATGCCTCTTCATGCATCAAACGTGATGGTGAAGGAACATAAAGTGCCCATATCTCCAGTGTGTCGCCTTCCCCCAACTTCTACGTAGATGTCCTGGAATTGACACCCGTGACGACAGGTAGTCAAAAACAGCAAAGCAAACGGATATCTAGAAAAATGCAGCTCAGAGATTGACACATTCACCGAATGGATATGGTATACATAAAAAAAAAACAAGAACAAGCTCCCCATAGTGCAGTGCCATTATAAACATTTATTAAAAAATCTACAGCTTGCACTTACATAAGCTGAAGATAAAATTGCATTTAAGAAATGGCAGGGACGCCGCCTGCGTTCCATCGAGTGGCAGAAGTGACGTGGCACGTATAATGGGACCCTGTGTGATACATACCACATCACTTCCACCACTCTCTGCTTTAATCGCCCCCTTCAAGGCTTATTGGAGCGTTGGCCATGGAGGGGGTGGTGGGAGCCGCTGGATCGGGCTCTCAGTGGCTTGCTGAGAGGCTGTCCCGGGTGCTGGTCCAGGCTTCTTGGTGAATCCTGACCATATGGTCGTGATCTTTCCTGAGCATAGACTGGCTCTGTGACAAACGGGTCACAGGAGTGCAGAACGAATTGCCCTCCTGTGATCCACAGGAGGAAGTACAACCAAACAAGCTTTGGCTGTATTTCTCCTTTAATATACCAGACCATTTTATAAACACACCTTGGTAGACAAAGGGGTTAAGCAGATCTCGGCTTACTGAAAATTCTTATAGTACGCTATTTTAGCACATATTTTATAATATGGGGCATGCAGATGTATTTTCCAAACTGGGTCGTAGCTGGAGTTCCTCTTTATATCTACAATATAACAATTGCGGTGACACGTTTTATGTGTCTGTGGCATCAAAAAGTGAAACGTATTTTTTTCAATTTTTGCTAAGCTTGTGCAACCTTTTTGTTTCACATGGAACAAATGTCATGTATGTTTACCAAGCTACAAGAACTCTGCAGGTTTTATCCTCCTGAGGAAAGAGCTTATAATTCATGTCTACTTTTACCTCCTGGTGTTTGTATAAATACTCCTTCGGAATTCAGTGATAACCTTGTGTTTGCTTCCATGCTCTTATGTAAGTTGCTGCCAAGCTTCAGTGTTTAATCAAAGAATGTCAATTCAGCGCTGCGTATCAGGAAAATTCTTGTGTAAAGAATGCTTTTATACAGCAGATTTCACAATATTTGATTTTTTTTTTATGCTGTTAAATTCCTTATTTTATACTCCCCATTGGAGTTTTTCTGTAACGCTTAACTTAAGGATCCTTTTTTTTTTTCCTTTCTTCTTTCCTTTTTCTCTTTAAAGTATGATATAGGCAAAACGATTTTTTTTTTTTTGTTCGTTTTAGATAAAGTAAGGGAGGGTTCTAACTCCTGTCATCTGTGTCCCATTGGGGAGATTTACCTTCACTTTCTGTCCCATGAGGAAATCCCTGCAAGTGGAAGGAAACCCGATTTTGATAGTTTCAAAAAAACGGTTAAAGTGGTGTTCCAGCCAAAATTATACTTTTTAAATAAAAATACCCCTATAATACACAAGCTTAATGTATTCTAGTAAAGTTAGTAAACTAAGGTCTGTTTTGTTAGTTTATAGCAGTAGTTTGTTATTTTATAAACTTACAGCAGGCTGTGGCCATCTTAAGTGTGGGCATCTGAAGCCAGACTGTATTTCTTCCTGGATCTCATCCTTGCAGATCTCACACATGCTCAGTGCAGCACAAGCAGTGTAATAGGTTTCAGGTCAGGTTTCCATAGCAACGGCAGTGTCAGAGGAAGTTGCCGCCCCTTCCCAGAAGGCATTGCAAACAGGAAATGATGCGATGGGCCACGGCCAGGGAGGAGAAAGTGAAAAATGAATACAGCAGATATACAGTAGGTGCTGAGAAAAAAAATAAAAAAATATCCAATTTGTTTACAGTGCACAGTTTAGTGAGGGATGCTGAAGAGTTGTAAAAATGGGTGGAACTCCACTTTAACATTCCCGGCATGCCTGGATTGCTTACTGTGACATTGGTTGTAAATCAAACCATCCAATGGCTGGTGTCATAACATGCAGAACATTTGCAGTTGCAGATTTAAGGCCAATATGGTAGGTTCCTTGGCTGAAAACTATAGGAGGGTTTCCACTTTGCACCCCCCCCCCCCCAAGTCAACAGTACTAACATCCCCATTGGAAGATTTCCCCTCTTACTACTGTTCTGGGGACAAACCCACATTTTGTTTTGTTTTTTTTTATTTTCGCTTTCAATGATAATGGTAAACCGGACAATTTTTAGTTGGTTAATCTCTCTAGCGGCACCTCTGCAATAAAAACAATAAAAACCTGACATTTTCTAATCCCCCTCCACTCTGTCCAAAAAAAAAAAAAAAAGTTTTGTCTTTTAGTTATATTTTAAAATGTTATGCCTTATATTACACAGTAAATACACGCAGAACCGAAATCACTGTTTGAAGTTATTGGGTAACATTTCAGCCTATTACAATACTGCAGCAATGTCCGGCCTCTGGAAGGGGATCGGCCTAATGTCTCGACCTAAAGATGTTGGTTGTGCCTAAAGCCGCGTACACACGAGCAGAATGTCCAACAAAAAAAAGGCAGACGGAAGCTTTTCATCATCTATTCCGATCGTGTGTGTGCCTCATCAAACTTTTTTTTTTTCGAAAATTCCGACGGACCTAGAAATAGAACATGTTCTAAATATTTCAGACGGAACCAATTCCTATCGGGAAAACCGCTCGTCTGTATGCTGTTCCGACGGACCAAAAACGACTCGTGCTCTGAAGCAAGTACGAGACGGAAGCCATTGGCTACTGGCTATTGAACTTTTTGAACCTTTTTCTAGTCCTGTCGTACGTGCTGTACGTCACCGCGTTCTGGACGGTCGGACTTTGGTTTGACCGTGTGTAGGCAAGACTGCTGGAATGGAATTCCGTTGAGAAACCTTCGGAGTTTATTCCGACTGCAAAACCGGTCGTGTGTACGCAGCTTTAGAAAGCTACATGGGTCTGTCAGTCAAATTCTTAGTGGTGGATGGGTTATACCAGGACCTGGGCCCCCCCCACTGCACCAATTAATGAATTACACAGTGGGTCAAGTCAGATCAGGGCCAAGATCCTTCCACTACCCTAATGGACTACATAGTGGGTGGGTCAGACCGAGACCCAGATCCTCTACACTAATGAACAGATTACACAGTGGGTGGGTTAGACCAGGTTCCTGATTCACATCCCCCTCTGACTACACTGATAAATGAATTACACTGTGGGCAGATCTACTGGATTCTCCCACTACACCAATATAAAAATGCAAAGCTGGCAAGTCAGACTGGGATCCAGATCCTCCTACTACACCAGTGAATGTAATAAACAACGGGTGGGTCAGACAGAGACCTAGATCTTCCCACTACACTAATAAATGGAATACACAGTGGGTGGGTCAGAACCGGGACCCAGATCCTCCCACTACACTAATAAATGGAATACACAGTGGGTGGGTCAGAACCGGGACCCAGATCTTCCCACTACACTAATAAATGGAATACACAGTGGGTGGGTCAGAACCGGGACCCAGATCCTCCCACTACTCCAATGAATGGAATGCACAACGGGTGGGTCAGAACCGGGACCCAGATCCTCCCACTACTCCAATGAATGTAATACACAGTGGGTGGGTCAGAACCGGGACCCAGATCCTCCCACTACACTAATAAATGGAATACAAAGTGGGTGGGTCAGAACCGGGACCCAGATCCTCCCACTACTCCAGTGAATGGAATACACAACGGGTGGCTCAGAACCAGGACCCAGATCCTCCCATTACACTAATAAATGGAATACAAAGTGGGTGGGTCAGAACCGGGACGCAGATCCTCCCACTACTCCAATGAATGGAATACAAAACGGGTGGGTCAGAACCGGGACCCAGATCCTCCCACTACACTAATAAATGGAATACAAAGTGGGTGGGTCAGAACCGGGACCCAGATCCTCCCACTACAATGAACAGATTACACAGTGGGTGGATCATATCCCCCCCCCCCCCTCCCCGGGGCTCATTCTCCACCATACCTGTACCTGCCAGGTAATGCCATTGACGGAGAAATAGTTAACTGGGGGAGTGCAAGAATGGTACAATTTTTAAAAGGTTAGGTGGAGGGGCAGGACTTTCCAGAGACCCTTATCGCTTCGTCCTGCATGGCCAAGGTCTCTTGACAATCCTCAAAGTTTGTGGTCCTGCTACAAAAAGATAGCTGAATATTTTACTGCCTCGGGCTTATAAACACATATTTTTACTTCCACATAAATGTTAATGATGCTGAAGACATAATATTTGACAAAATAATTCTGTTCATGACACACAGTGAAGCTGTTTTATGGCTCATCTGCTGTAAAGAGACATAATTAAAGTGTAGCAGTAATGAGTGACATATCAGGCCGGGCTCATTATCCCGCTGCTCCAGACTGCAGCCTGGGAATGTTCTCTCCACACTCGCTTTCACATCAAAACAAAATTATTTATGCCAAAGACACATGGAGCAGCGATCCGAGGCCCCAAATGCAGCTTAGAATTTATAATTATATATATATATTTTTTATATATAAAAATGAATATGGATGTGCCACAGGATGTTCATCATTTTGGTAAAATTTGAGAGTATATCAAAGGATACAATTCATTGCCTGTGTACCCTGCACCTGTTTCCTTTCCAGAATCTATTTTCTTTATTTTATCAAAAGGCATTCAGGGATGTGGTTGTTTAAAAGTGCTGAACTCCTCCATGTTATAGCGCTGTCCACGACTTCCTCCTTGGTCCAGCTGTGGTGATCTTCTTTGGATAGGATGAGGAGGTGCCTCATCAGGCCGAGTGGGCTCACAGTACTCCAGGACTTGCTTGCCAAGTTCCGCTCACCCCTGGAAAATGCCTGGTACCTACTGCCACCAGAGGAAGAAGAGGAAGTCCTGGCAATATCATTGAAGCCTGCAGGAAAACAGTTATGTATTGAGGGGGTTTAGAATGCTTAATGTTGCTTATGTGCTCCATTCAGGCAACAATATGCCTATGAGGTGGAAGCCGCTGGGAGTGGGTCTGTCCTGACCCAAGGCACACTACAGAGATTAAGAGATTCTGGCAGCCGCACAACATTCCCAAACATGCAATCAACAGATTAAAGCGGCCTCAGCTCGGCCCGTCAAGTCACACTTCCAACGCGTTTCGTCCTGCTCCAGGGCTTTAAATCAGTATATTTTTTGTTAGAAAAATACTTAGAACCCCCAGATGTTTATTTTTAGCAGAGACCCTAGAGAAAAAAATGGCAATAGTTGTTGTAATTTATGGTATTTACGCAGAAGTTTTTTTAAATGCAACTTTTTTAGAAAAAATAAACTTAATTTTATTGAAAGAAAACACAATAATATATAACCTTTTTTATTTTTTATCTTTGATACACCGACCAAATAGAAACCGAGCATGTCACACTTTAAAAAAGTGCTCGTAGAATGGCGATTAAACTGGCATAAGACACTTTAAAAATGTTTACAGGTTACCAGTTTAGGGTTAGAGGAAGTCCAGCGCTACAATTGTTGTTCTTGCGCCAACGTTCGGGGCAATACCTCACATGTGCGAACACCGTTTACAGATGCTGGTGTGACTTGCGTTTGCATTCGCTTCTGCGTGTAAGGACAGTGGGATGGATGCACTTTAAATTTTTATTTTATATTATTTATATGCTGTCCCTTTTTTTTAAAATGTTATTTTTATCACTTTTATTCTTATTACAAGGAATGTAAACATCCCTTTTATTTTAAATATGGTAAAACAAGTCCCCTCTATGGAGAGATCTGAGGTCAATAAGACTCCAAATCTCTCCTCTACCTTTTTAAAAGATCAAAAAATGTTTTTTGATCTTTTGCTTAAAAATTGTTCACTTCTGCCCTAGATCTGAACTAACGTGACGTCGCTCTGGTCCTCCAATGCCATAGAGGTGATCTGGTCTCTAGGAATCCTTATGGCCATCTGTGCGACCCGTGAAACACTGGTGTGTGGGACTGGGGTGGATGTCCCCTCCCGCTGCTTATAAGTCAATCCAGTGGCTAATTGGCCACTTGGACGTCTTTCATGAGAGTGCCAGTCGCTGGCTCGAAAAAAATAAACCACTTGCAAACCGCAATGTGTATAAATACATATTGCGGTCGGCAAATGGTCAATCCATAATTAAGCCCCAGGGAGGGGGCAAGACGGGAGGAGGCGTGGCTTGTATGGAGTGAGCTGAGACTACTTTTATCTGTTGATTGCATGACTGAGAATGGCGTGCGGCTGCTGGAATACCTCTTCATCTCTGCAGTATGCCCTAGAGTTACACTTTAACCTGCTGCTCCCTGCTTAATACACATCTCCTGCTCCCAGTGCAGAGCCTGAGCTATTAAAGGTGGGACCGACTTTTGATCATGTGACAGCCAATCACAGTGGTCACATGAACGCTGATCCTTCCCATCCTCTCCAAGTGTTCAGAACTTTTTAAAGGGATGCTAGGGTGGGCGAAAGGGGTTAAATTGTATGTAAACACTAACAAACTTCTCTTATTTGCTCCTTTTTTGTTCTTTTAAATGTAGCATTTGCAGTGTTTTCTTACAATTGTTCAACAAATGCAAAAAGAAATACCTGTTAATCCCGCCAGAAATCCAGTGAGCTGATAGCGTCCCTTGCTCCCACCTAAATCCCAAGCAGCAGTGTTGTCAGCCCTTCCCAGCTGAACCTCTGAATTACAGCAACAATACATTAGGTATGTGTCATGGTGTGTATATCTTTACTTGAAGACTGCTGCTGCTTGTAAAAATCATCCCTGCAAAGTCTTTTCATAGCTGTCAGATACTACCCTGAGTAGCTCTCTTCTTGTGCTGGGAAGGTTAACTTCAGCAACTGTTATTGAGAAAAGTTGCGCCCCCCCCCCCCCTTTTTCTTTTTTTTTTTATAGAATCTTAGAAATGTCTGTGAATTTACTAAAATGAGCAGTTGAATGACAGGATCTCCTCCACCCATTCGCAGAACACAATGCATTGTGGGAGTGTGGGAATACAAGCAATATAAATGCTGGTGAGGGCAGAAAGGGACAGACTGCAACTTTTTCTCTCCATATCAGAGGCTGTTCTTACCCTTCACAGTGCCAGTAGAAGAAGACAGCCACTCAAGGCAATATCCAGTACAATGCAGGGATGATTTTTACTAAAAGCAGCTGCTAGGGTACAAACCATTATACGTACCTAATGTGTTTGGTGCTGTAGTTAAAAAAAAAAAAAAAATATATATATATATATATATATATATATATATATATATATATATATATATATATATAAATAATATCTTCAGCTTTCAGATCAACATTTTTCTGAAGAGAGTGGCCCTATTTTAACCACTTGCCGCCCGCCATATAGCAATATGACGTCAGCAAAGTCTTTTCGATATCCTGACCCCCAGGATATCAAGCCGCTGCACAACCCCGGGGATCCTTGTTACGGGGTGTAAATCTGACACACCGCAACTCCGATCTAGGTAAAGAGTGACGGAGACTCTTTACCACATGATCAGCCGTGTCCAATCACGGCTGATCGCGATGTAAACAGGAAGAGCCGTTGATTGGCTTTTCTTCACTCGCGTCTGACAGAAGTGAGTAGAGGAGAGCCGATCGACTGCTCTCCTTACAGGGGGGGGGGTCTGTACTGATTGTTTACCAGAGCAGCCCCCCTTGGATGCCCGCCCAGGACCACCAGGATGCCGCCAGGAACAACAGGGGTGGCCACCAGGTATGCCACCCTAGAGCACTAGGGAAATGCCAATCAGTGCCATTGTAAAAACCTGCCAATGATGCCTTTCAGTGCTGCCGATCAGTGCCCAGCAATGCTGGCTATCAGTGCAGCCTTTCAATGCCCATCAGTGTCACGTATCAGTGCCACCCATCGGTGCCGCCTTGTCAGTGCAGCTTATCAATGCCCATCAGTGAAGGAGAAAACTTACTTATTTACAAAATTTTATAACAAAAACAAAGAAAAACTTTTTTTTTTTCTCAAAATTTTCAGTCTTCTTTTATTATTCGTTTAGCAAAAAATAAAAACCGCAGAGGTGATCAAATACCGCCAAAAGAAAGCTCTATCTGTGGGAACAAAATGATAAAAATGTAGTTTTGGTACAGTGTAGCATGACCGCGCAATTGTCATTTAAAAAGTGACAGCACTGAAAGCTAAAAATTGGCCTGGGCAGGAAGGTGCGGAAGTGCCCGGTATTGAAGTGGTTAAACTGTTATATTTCTGTTTGGCGAGGCAGTGAGTATTGTGAACGATGTGCATTTCTGTTTAACCACTTGAGGTCCGTGCCATAGCCGAATGACGGCTACAGCGCGGACCTCAATCTCCGGGAGGACGTCATATGACGTCCTCCCCTATGCACGCGCACCGCGCGCACCCTGCAGGGCGCGCGGTGTGCGCGCTGTGATCACCGAGTCACGGAGACTCGGGTGATCACAGATCCGAGTAAAGGGCCGGTCCCGGCCCCTTACCATGTGATCAGCTGTCAGCCAATGACAGCTGGTCACATGATGTAAACAAATGCTCGGTGATCGGTTTCGTTTTCTCCTCACGCTGACAGCGTGAGGAGGAAAAATAAAGCCGATCACCGGCTCATGTCAAAGGGACATCGGTCCCGAAGAGGAAGGAGGCACAGATGCCTCATCTTTGCCTCCAAGTGCCATCTGCCAGTGCCCACAGTGCCCACAAGTGCCACCTATTAAAGCCCACAAGTGCCACCTATTAAAGCCCACACGTGCCACCTATCAATGCCCACAAGTGCCACCTATCAATGCCCACAAGTGCCACTTATTAGTGCCACCTAGCAGTGCTGCCATCAGTCAGTGCCCAATCAGTGCCCAACACTGCCACCTATCAGTGCCCATAACCGCCACCCATCAGTGCCCATCACTGCCACCTATTGGTGCCCATCAGTGCCGCCTCATCGGCGTACATAAACGAAGGAGAAAAATTAACTGTTTGCAAAAATTGATAACAAAATATAAAAAAATATAATTAAAAAAAAAAAATTCTGTCTTTTTAAATTTTTTTTAACAAAAAATAAAAACCGTAGAGGTGATCAAATACCATCAAAAGAAAGCTCTGTTTGTGGGAAAAAATGATAAAAATTTCATTTGGGTACCGTGTTGTATGACCACGCAATTGTCATTCAAAGTGCGACAGCACTAAAAGCTGAAAATTGGTCTGGACAGGAGGGGGGTTTAAGTGCCCAGTAAGCAAGTGGTTAAAAAGAATGGCGGCGGCTACTGTTTGGGTATGTAAAGGTTCACTGCAGAGATGACCAACACCAGTGACGATCATTCTTAGTCTGCTGGTGCTTAGGCTGCAAACTGTAAAATCTCTGAAGCACAATCGTCACATTATGACAATGGCGGGATTTGAGATTGGTGCCGTCTGCAGATACAGAATTACAAAATTCACACAAGACTAATGAAGCCATTACCCATTACAACAAATCGGCCAATTACCTAAAATTTCACAGAGAATGAAAACCCACTTGGATGATATTGGCAGGAGCTAGTCATTTCTATAAATCTACTGCATTGCTGTTTTGTGTGGTACCCTCTAATAATGCTTGTTCAGTCATCCCTGACCTGACCTGCTTCTTATACAAGGAGGTATAAAAGGCAAGCTGTGTCCCTGATTCCTATATTCCCTGTAGAGCAGGTCAAGGCTGGGTCATTACTTCACTTTGTCACATCAAGGTGGCTCAGTCAGCATTTCTGTATAGAAGTGTGCCTATCAGCAGAAGCAGGGGGGTCATTAGGAACAGTGAAGGCTCCGGCGGTTGCACTGTGTAGATACACGTCCTCTGCATCCCACCTGCTACTTCATTATCCCTGTATTCTATAAAATAGACCTTCTTTTTTCGGATCGGTCAGCCTTCTGGAGAGCAGAGGGGATCAGCCGCATGGTGCCTCTGCGGTCTCAGCAGCTGCTTTGCATTACTGAGCCGAGGTGGTAATTGGCCGAGCACAGCACATCCTGCGGCTAGGCCTACAGATCAATTCCTTCACATTTTTAGTCTTTTTTTTTTTTTTTAAAAAGAACATGTGCCTTTCAGGATTGATTTTGCTTTAGATCAGCTGAGGATCGCGTCTTTGGCTGCAAAAAGCTTCTAAGATATTAACTTTAGCAACGTGTGTACCTGCCTAAATCTTGACAGCTGCTATCTTCAAATGCAGCAGACTTCTCAAAGTAATATAACCCCTAAAAAGGGCACAGACTCTTATTGAATTTCAGAACTCAAGTACGAGAGTAGGTTCTGCTGTGGAGTCTTTATTAACAAATTTGCCCCTCCCACCTTTCAGATTTGGAGCTCCAACCCCAGGATCAAGTCATCTCTTCCAGTTCTGTTAACTCTCACCGCAGCCACTATACCGGCCCTTTTCGTCTTTTGCCTTAATTGCCATAAAAAGATTTTATTATATCATACATCTCCCCAGTTTTCTACATGTTCCAGGTGGATATGTGGTGTGCACCGCACGTTATTTCCAAAAAAGAGGTGTCCCATTATTGTGGAATGTGTAGATTCCTGGCAGTTTTGTAGGTGGTGACGGCGGAGCCGTGTATTTGTAATTGCAGACAGTAGCCACCTGACAGGGCAGGATTATTATTATTATTATACAGTATTTATATAGCGCCAACAGTTTACGTAGCTCTTTAGGATTCTATACAGATTGTATTCATTGAGTCCTGCAAGAATTGGGGTTCACTATGTGGTCTCTGGACTACAAAGGACTTGGCAGAAGACCAAAAATTGCTGTGCGAGATTGGAAGTAGAGCATTCATTGAAACCTAGATGGATTATTTAAATTTAGGTTGCAGACAGGATAAGGATCTGTGAGTGTAATAAGGGCATCCTTATAGAAGTAATAGCAAATGCAAAAACACCTTTTATTTGGTGATTGAGTTCTGCTTTAACTGGTTGCCTTTGGGAGTTTTTGGCAAAGGGGTTTCTGGATACTGGTACCCAAGGCATGTCTCCCAGGTCTTCTACAGAGTACCACAGGGCTTCTTTGCAGTTGATATTGCTATTATCTAAAGCAGGGATCTCCAAACGTTCTAAACAAAAGGCCAGATTGCTGTCCTCCAGACTTTGGGGGGGCCTGAATCGGGCAAGTGGGAGTAGAAAATGTATTGGTGCCAGTGGGAGTAAACGGGGCCCCATCTTTGGTATTAAGGGAGCAACAGTGCCCCATTGTTGGTGTCAGTGGGATAAACAGTGCCCAAAGGGCCCAATAGACAATCAA
This sequence comes from Aquarana catesbeiana, assembly GCF_042186555.1. NCBI lineage: Eukaryota > Metazoa > Chordata > Amphibia > Anura > Ranidae > Aquarana > Aquarana catesbeiana. The sequence continues at coordinate 16,137,657 of NC_133327.1, forward strand.
GGGTCCAGGTCCAGCCCCCTGGCCATAGTTTGGAGTCCATCATTTATAAAGCTTGTCTGAGAAGGAACGTAGCTGAGGCTGTCAATCAGCTGGAGGTGCCTCACCTGTCACCATTTTTCCCTTGGTGTCTGGAAAATGTGTTATAAGTGACACATGCTGATAGCAGAGGAAAGAAGCAGCAGAAAGAAATGACACTTAGTGCTCTTAATTGAGACAAGCAGGGCTTTTTTTCAGGAGGAACTTGGTGGAACTCAGTTCCACCACCTCTGGCTCAGACCCTTTGGTGCCTGCTCACCACAATCACTTAATGAAGTCTGGTTTCTGTGTTTACAAGTGACAGCTTTGCACTCTGTGTGTAACCCCCATGAACTCAAGCCCTGGAGACAAGTGCACACTATAGAGGGAGATGCTTTGTTCATATTTCAAGTCTGAGGTTTACAACCACTTTAAGGAACCCCTAGCAACCTCTGGAGGAACCTAGAGTTCCATGGATTCTTGCTTGAGAAACTCTGATCTTAAGGTATGATCCTGTAAAGAAACATTCTCCAACCTTTTGTGGAGCTGATTATTTGTACCTTGTACTTTCATTTGATGTGCAGTACTCTTTTGGGACATAATGGAGCTAATTTTCTTTTAAATTATCATTTTTAATAGATTTTTTAATTTATTTTTTAAAGCAGTTATGATGCAATTTACTTTTAATTTCAGCCATGGTATCGCGCATTTTTCAGAAGACAAATGCAGTTAATCTTAGACCAAAATCCCAGCCAAAGATCATTCTTTTTTTTTTTTTTTTTTCTTTTTGAGACATCATGCAACTAATTTGTTTAAGCAATTGGGGTACATTTTTTTTTCTTAGTTAAAACAACTTTAACCTTATACTGTAGCCAGATATCATCCAAGAACAATTATTTTATGGTTTAATTAGTATTCGTACCCAAAAAATGGTATTACTAAATATTAGTGTCCTTTTTGGTGCTCGAGTCTAATCTCAGGCTGCTGCTAGCAAACAGAGCACAGATGTCCAGAAAATTGAACAGAACAAAGGAGAAAAATAAGCCCCTTTCACACTGGGGCGGTAGGGGGCGTCGGCGGTAAAACAGCGCTATATTTAGCGCTGTTTTACCGTGGTGTTCGGCCGCTAGCGGTGTGGTTTTAACCCCCCGCTGGCGGCAGGGAAAGGGTTAAAACCCCTCGTATAGCGCGGCTATAGCCGTGGTATTAGCGCGGCTATAGCCGTGGTATTAGCGCGGCTATAGCCGTGGTATTACCACGGCTATAGCCGCGCTGTCCCATTGATTTCAATGGGCAGGAGCGGTTTAGGAGCGGTGAATACACCGCTCCTTCACCGCTCCAAAAAAGCGGCTGACAGGAGATTTTTTCTTCTCCTGCCAGCGCACCGCTTCAGTGTGAAAGCCCTCGGGCTTTCACACTGAACAAACAGCGGAGGCTGTTTAGGGGCGGTTTGCAGGCGCTATTTTTAGCGCAATAACGCCTGCAAACCGCCCCAGTGTGAAAGGGGTCTAAGAATGAGAACCCCGCAACAATATCATGTTGTGTCCTTAGGATTCAGCAACTCCCGTGGTCATGGGTGACTCCTGCACAACTGTTTTTTTTATTTTCCATTGTAGAGGCCCTAATGCTTTCCAGTCATGCAGAGTGCAGATTACAGTTGCTTGATAAAATAGAGTGCTTGCAAGGTAATCTAAAGCTTATCATCTAGTATCCTTCCTCAAAGCACCACATACACAATATAGATGTACATCAATAAGGTCCTTTGTAATAACTTATGCAATGCCTTGAAGAATTTTTCATACCCCTTGAAATGCTCCACATTGTGTCATGTTACAACCAAAAACGTAAATGTGTTTTATTGGGATTTTGTGTGATAGAGCAACACAAAGTGGCACACAGTAAATAGAGTCCACCTGTGTGTAATTTTAATTTCAGTATAAATACAGCTGTTCTGTGAAGCTTTCAGAGGTTTGTTAGAGAACCTTAGTGAACAAATGGCATCATGAAGGCCAAGGAACAAATCAGACAGGTCAGGGATAAAGTTGTGGAGAAGTTTAAAGCAGGGTTAGATTATAAAAAAATATCCCAAGCTTTGAACATCTCACGGAGCACTGTTCAATCCATCATCTGAAAATGGAAAGAGTATGGCACAACTGCAAACCTACCCAGACATGGCCGTCCACCTAAACTGACAGGCCGGGCAAGGAGAGCATTCATCAGAGAAGCAGCCAAGAGGTCCATGGTAACTCTGGAGGAGCTGCAGAGATCCACAGCTCAGGTGGGGGAATCTGTCCACAGGGCAACTATTAGTCGTGCGCTCCACAAATTTGGCCTTTATGGAAGAGTGTAATAGAAAAAAAAAAACTCCAAATATGTGTTTAAAAACTGATAAAGGGTACCATTATTCTAATGACAGTAGAGAATGAGATGCATGGAAACGACTCTCCAAGAGAAGTCTCCTTTGCAGGAGGAAGGGACAAAGGTAATGGACTTTCTCGGTACCCTGAACAGATTGAACATCGAGTAAAATTTAAATTTTATTGATACACAATTAAAAATAGTATCCAGGTACAATAATTGCAACTAAAAAAGTTGTACAGATTTAACATTACACTGGTACTGAATCATACTCCATGATGGACATTCAGAGTATTGAATTTCCTCAGTGCACGGTCAACCTCAACATGTTTTGCGGCTGTTCAGGGTACGGAGATAGTCCATTACCTTTGTCCCTTCCTCCTGCATTGGAGACTTCTTTCGGGAAATCGTTTCCATGCATCCCATTATTCTTTATGGAAGAGTGGCACGAAGAAAGCTATTGAAAGAAAGCTATAAGAAGTCCCGTTTTTGCGAGAAGCCATGTGGGTGGACTCAGCAAACATGTGGAATAAGGTGCTCTGGTCAGATGAGACCAAAATTAAAATGTTTGGCCCAAAAGCAAAACGCTATGTGTGGCGGAATACTAACACTGCACATCACCCTGACCACACCATCCCCACCGTGAAACATGATGGTGGCAGCATCATGTTGTGGGGATAAATTTCTTTAGCAGGGACAGGGAAGCTGGTCAGAGTTGATGGGAAGATGGATGGAGCCAAATACTGGGCAATCTTAGAAGAAAACCTGTTAGAGTCTGCAAAAGACTTGAGACTGAGGGGGGGGGGGGGGGGTTCACCTTCCAGCAGGACAACAACCCTAAACATACAGCCAGAGCTACAATGGAATGGTTTAGATCAAAGCATATTCATGTGTTAGAATGGCCCAGTCAAAGTCCAGACCTAAATTCAACTTAAAATCTGTGGCAAGACTTGAAAATTGCTGTTCACAGACGCTCTCCATCCAATCTGGCAAAGCTTGAGCTATTTTGTAAAGTAGAATGGGCAAAAATGTCACTCTGTAGATGTGCAAAGCTGGTAGAGACATCCCCAAAAAGACTTGCAACTGTAATTGCAGCAAAAGGTGATTCTGCAAAGAATTGACTCAGGGGAGCTGAATACAAATGTACACCACACTTTTCAAATTTATTTGTAAAAAAAAAAAATTGGGAAAATCATTTATCCTTTTCCTTCTACTTCACAATTGTGTCACTTTGTGTTGGTCTATCACATAAAATCCCATTAAAATACATTTACGTTTTTGGTTGTAACATAACAAAATATGGAAAATTTCAAGGGGTATGAATACTTTTTCAAGGTACTGTAGATATAAGGCCTGTTCACACCAGTCTCTGCATACTGCTGAGATTTCAACCCAGGAGAGTGCAGTCCATATGATGTTAATCCAGGTCCCATGCCGAATGTCTGCCCTGCTGCATTGTCGGCACAGGAGATCGAAACTGATGCATAATATCCCCCCCCCGAAAAAAAAATTTACATTTCTGGACTGTAAAGGATCTTTCAAGTGCAGGACACACTTGACATGTAGGACTGCTAATGAAAGAAGAAAAAAGTTTTTTGTATCTAGAACCACTGGCAAGGTCTATAACAGTGATGATAAACCTTGGCACCCCAGATGTTTTGGAACTACATTTCCCATGATGCTCAACTACACTGCAGAGTGCATGAGCATAATGGGAAATGTAGTTCCAAAACATCTGGGGTACCAAGGTTCGCCATCACTGGTCTATAATATCAAGAAATGTATTTTGTGCGATACAGTGGACATTAATTGCCTGCTGGCATGCCCTTGTGACTTTCAGTATGTTGGAAGGACTACAAGAAAATTAGAGAGCACATTAGTAACATTAAAGAAGGCTACAAAATACATAGTGTGTTTAATCATTTAAAGTCTTTCTTTATGAGATCAACAAGGTTTAATCCCCTGTGAAATAGACATTTCTTCAAAATGAAACATGATGGATTTTCGAACTTGAGACATGGCAGCCGAATCTTTTTTTATGGGGGGGGGGGGGGGGGTAAAAATGTGGTTGCATAAGTGTGCACACCCTCTTATAACTGGGAATGTAGCTGTGTTCAGAATTAGGCCATCACATTCAAACTCGTGTTAAATAGAAGTCAGTACACATCTGCCATCATTTTAAAGTGCCTCTGATTAAAGTTCAGCTGTTCTAGTAGGTCTACAGCAAAAGCCATGATCTGTAGAGAACCTCCAACGAAACAGAGGGATCTCATTGTTAAAAGGTATCAGTCAGGAGAAGGGTATAAAAGAATTTCCAAGGCATTAGATATACAATGGAACAGAGTGAAGACATTCATCAAGTAGAGAAAATATGGCACAAAAGTGACATTACCAAGAACTGGACGTCCCTCTAAAATTGATGAAAAAGCGAGAAGAAAACTGATCAGGGAGGCTGCCAAAAGGCCTATACCCTACATTAAAGGAGTTGCAGGAATATCTGGCAAGTACTGGCTGTGTGGTACATGTGACAACAACTTTTTGGTTGTAGATCCAAAAGATATGTTTGGCGCAAAAACAACACTGCACATCACCAAAAGAACACCATGCCCACAATGAAGCATGGTGGTGGCAGCATCATGCTTTGGGGCTGTTTTTCTTCAGCTGGAACAGGGGCCTTAGCCAAGGTAGAGGGAATTGGGAACAGTTCCAAATACCAGTCAATATTGGCACAAAACCTTCAGGCTTCTGCTAGAAATGAATGGGCGCAAATCACACTGCAAAGACTCACGTGATTTGAACAGGAATGCTGCACTTGCAGTGCACTTTGCGCGTATTCATCATGTGTGGATGTACCGTAAAGTATCGGTTTCTGTATCAGGAGCATTTTCAAGAGTACTTGTGAGATTACTCGGTATCTGCGAATCTCTAGGATCAGGGAGCGACCGGCAATTACTAGAGTAGCAGTGCCTACTGCTGTGATTTCCAGCTGTGACAGGGATCAGACATGTATGGCACATGCGTTCTTTCTTTGGTCCAAGCTGGAACAATGTACCGATTGTAAAAAAAAAATTGCCATACCTGGAATTTCGCTTTAAAATGACCAGAACCCTTCAAATATATCAACCTGATTGCTTCATATTTGTCTCCAAGCAGCTTTGGATATAAAAGGAGTAGTTTAGTGTGACAGAGGAGTGAAAATGACAGGGTAAATTGCAGCTCGCAGCACAGAGATCCCTCAGGTGTTCCAGGCAGTCAGGTTCAGCACTCTATATAATTGCAATCTTGAAAGATATTCACGGGATATATGAACGTCTACCCAGAATTCCTCTGCACGCCTCTGTCTTTCTCAAACGGTTCTGTGATTCTCTCTCCATGAAAGTCGTGCTTTTGATTTAGCTTGCACGACATTTAACCTATTTTTCTGTATGACTCATACCCCTGAGAGCTTTGATGGCTGCAGCGTGAGGCCTTCATGGATAGGATGCAGGAGTTGTCCCCGGTTCCTAAAAAAAAAAAAAAACATTTCTTCAGCAGTTTACATGCAAAAGGCAGTGTGAATGAAGTGCTTCCTCAAACATTACTGTGTATGAATGCCAAACTAGTGGTGACATAATAACATGTCATTGCCCTTTTAAACTGCCAATTATTATTTTGACCATCACTTCCCGTTTTCCCCTTATTGCTTTGATATAGAATGCTCTGCTATGCCTGGGCATCCAGAGGAGGAATCGAGAGAGCAGTGCTGTCACTTCAGCTTGCTGTGCAGCAGCACAGGAACAAACTACAATTCCCATCATGCAATGAGAGTTGTAGTTCTCAATGGACATATATGTGTGGACCTGACATACTGGAAGTCCCACTGCAGCCAGCAGTAATATTTACAGAGCCAAAGATATTTAGTGGGCTTTTAATGGTGCCGTAAAGGTAACAAAAAAAGCAACTTGATATATAATAATATAAAACTTCATTGTTAGTACATAGTTAAAAATCAAACAAATTAAAATCCAACACGTCAATTACATGATTAATGGTGTATTTACATAAACTGTAATAACATGGTATATATTCTCGACATGTTTCACTACTTCAGGGGATGTGAAGACCACTGAATGCCATATCAAAAGACAAAATGTTCAATCCGTGATCATTCAATCATTGAACATTTGAATCATTTTGTTTTTTGCATGGCATTCATGTCCACAGTGGTCTTAAAATGCCCTAAAGAAGCCCTAAGCAGCGAAACATGTCAGGAATATATACCACGTTATGTAAAGACAACATTGATTATAAGGCTGCAACTAATGATTATTTTCATAATCGATTAGTTGGCCGATTATTGTTTCGATTATTCAGATAATAACCTTAAAAAAAAGTGTGGTGTATAATTTAGTTAATATGTAAAATTAATAAGAAAAAAAAAAGGCGATTTATACTTAAATATCTTTATGCAGTGGTAAATATAAATAACCAACTATCTGGTTAGGGTACAAAATCTCCAATCCACTGTGAGAATAACAGACAGAAGAGATATATTGTATCATCAGACTCGGAGATCAAATTTTTTATCTAAAGAAAAAAAATAAATGAATGACGGTTTTGCTGATTTTCAGGCAGAACTGTAATATATTGTGTATGACAGACTCCCTTGTCATAGGCAGGTGGCTTGATAAAAAAAAAATTCATTTTAAGAACGTTCGTTCGATTTTCTAATCATTAGTGGGGTCAAATCGATGTTCGTTTTCAACCAGAGCAACGGGAAAATTCAAAGAAGCAGAATGGAAAACTTCTCGGTCAAAGGAATTTTCACACAGTGTATAGTATAATATAGAGCACCCCTATAGCAAGGTTAAAAAAAAATTCTGCCTTTAGAACCACTCACTTCCTGCCCAGGACTACATGTCCCATGAGGCATTGCTCCTCACACACTCACATTCACAAGTTCTCAGGCACTTACTGACATGTATGGAAAGTGTACTGAGCTGTATGTGTGCTGCACTGTATTTCCTGATATGTAAACAAATAATGCATTCAGTATGCAGGCCAACTAATCGGCTGACCGATTTATCGATTATGAAAATAGTTGACAACTATTTTCATAATTGATTAGTTGTTTCGGCCCTAATTGATTATGTAATCGATATGTTAGATTTTAATTTGTTTGATTTTTACTATGTACTAACAAAGATTATATTACAAGTTGCTCTTTTTGTTACTTCTTTGGCACCGTTAAAGTGTTACTAAACCCACGACGGTAAAATCAGCCTGTATATGCAGAATAGCATGCTTGTTATACTCACTGTGGAACTTAAAGTGGTTGTAAACCCTTACAGACCACTTTTACCTACAGGTAAGCCTATATATAATAAGGCTTACCTGTAGGTACTGGAAATATCTCCTAAACCTGCACGGTTTAGGAGACATTTACCATATACGCTTGGGCCCACGTCATCAGCGCATACGCACTAAAGACAGGGCATGATCGTGACGTTTCTATAGGGTCTGTGCCGTGACCGTTGGCTTCTGCGCAATTTCGGCCAGTCAGAGAGCCAGAGTCCACGGCCCGGTAGGAAGAGGGGTGAAGATGAATGCGGGGAAATCGGGGGCTTATTTTCAGGTAAGTGACACATAATGGGCTAGCCCATTATGCTTTTACTTGGCAGGGGAATAAAGAGGAAGTAAAACCCATCAGGGTTTACTTCCTCTTTACGGGATTAATCCTCTGCATTATGTAAAAAGACTCTTTGATCCTGTGTATACTGTGGAAAAGGCCAGCTAATACACAGGCAGGGTAGCCAACCTGCACATGCTCAGTTATGTCTTTTAGGCTACTTTCACACACAGGCAGTTTTCTGGCATTTTAGCGCCTGAAAACTGCCTCTCATGCCTCCCCAGTGTGAAAGTCCGAGTTCTTACACACTGGGGCGGTGCACTTGCGGGACGGGAAAAAAAGTCCTGCAAGCAGCATCTCTGGGGTGGCGTAGGAGCGCTGTATACAGCCCTCCTACACCGCCCCCTGCCCATTGGAATGAATAGGCAGCACTTCCGAAGTGCCGCAACACGGGCGCTATTGACCCCTTTCTTCGGTCACTAGCGGGGGTTAAATTTGCCCCGATAGTGGCTGAAAAACACTGCTAAAACAGTCACCCTAAAATTAGCGCTTTACCGCTAACTGACCCGCCGCCCCAGTGTGAAAGCAGCCTTATGCTGGAGAGAACATTTCCTTGTTCACAGAGCTACCCAGGTCACATGATCTTGACATCACAAATATGGGCGTGTATACAGGCTATAGTGGAAATCTCCTCCTACCGGAACACACCGCTCTGGACAAACTCTGCAGGTTATCATGTGACAATGGTATACAGATCAGCCAAAAAGGTATATAGTAGCAGTATTTTAATGTAAAATGAAGATTTATAAGCTGTGGGCAGATGAACTATTTTCATATTACTGGGTTTAGTAACACTTTAAAAACCCACTAAATGTTTTTTGTTATGTGAATATTACTCCAGGGATTTGGTGCCTGGAGTAGTGTGGTTGGACGACATGTATAGCCATGTCGTCCAACCACACTGCAATGAAATGCAGCCAGCAGTGATGGATTTATGTCACCGCTGGTAAATAAAGAACTAAGCGGCAATGGTCTTAGACATGAACAGTGGCTTGGGGTAGGAGGAGCGGGCATAGGGGGGGTCACTGGTCTTCCACAGAGGAAACAAGGGACTCTGAGTCCTCTACAGTGCATGGTCTATTTCTCAACGGCTGCAATACTGTATGCAATTAGAAATTGAATGAAGGTAACAAAATTACATTTATAAAAGTGCTAACAAATTTCTGCCTCCTGTTTAACTTTCTTGAATATTTTTTAGCCTGTAGCGGCTAAACACAATCAGGGGAATTCCACTAGGAACTACCACTAGCTTTCTGGTGCTATGGCTGTGTGGCAGATGCGGAAGTGGATCTAGAACCCATCGGTCTAACAGTTTCCAAATAGCCCTTCCAGCATGCCAGGAATGTAACTGTCACATTTGTGTAAGCTCTAAATCAAAACTGTCAAACCATCAAATGGTTGGTGTCATAACTGATCACATGTGCAGCACCATGGCAGTTGTAGATAAAAAAAAAAGGCTAAGATGGCACCGTCCTTGACTGAGAAAGATGGGGAGGGTTTAGTTAGCACCACATTTAAAAAGCAACAAGTTAATGCACCAAACTCAACATTCCAGTTCATAGATGACAAAGCTGGAGGTAATAAGGACCTACTGTGTGGAGCTACAGAGACCGTCCCGTCCCTGTGCTCAGTTCAGCAGAGTGGCGTATTTGTGACTGCTACCCTTCCCTGTCACTAGATGTTAAAGTGGAACTAAACCCTCAAATCCTTTAAAGCCAAGGAAATGGCCATCTTAGCCTCTGTTTGATCTGTGGTTGCCATGGTGCTGCCCATGTTCTCAGTTATGAGGCCAGCCATTTGATGGCTTGATAGTTTGAAAGCAGAACCAGATCTGACAGTTATCATTCATGCCTTGCAGGTGTGGGAAACTGTTAAATCGATGTGTTTAGTTCTACTTTACAACAGTCGGCTTCACAGCGAGCAGTCTCATAGCAACCAGTGATTACGCATTTGGGCGGAGCTGTAAGGAAACCATTGAAAAACGTCTGGCGTGCATGCACACGCTCACGGGTGACTGCAAATGCCCATAGGCGCCTATGCGCATGTGCAGCAGACGTCGTGCACATGCAGGAGCGCATCCCTAGTGCCAATTGGCGCCAGATTGCCTATTTAAGGGGTGCCCTGACCACTCATCAGTGCTGACTGGTTTTCAGCTGTACTCCTGATACCTTGAATCTTGTGATTATGATGTTTTATACCCTGCTGAACTTGGCTTTCCTTGACCCTGCTTCTGGACTCTGCTATACTTCGATTACTGGCTCCTGATCCCGGCTTCCCATTGACCTTGTTTCTGCCTGATGCCCTGGTACCTTGCTGCCCATCTGCTACCGAACCCGGCTATCCTTGTGCCCTCGCTCCTGTTCCCTGCTTGGCTCAACACTGCCATCTGAGTGTCTGCGACTACGGTCCTGCGACCAGCTTCGACTTCCTGCGACAAGTTTCCGGGTCTTCATCTGCAGGCACCGGTGTTCCTCCTGTCCCTCGGCTCCTTCTGTTCCACTCTCAGTGGGGCCTGGGCTGGAGATACAAGCGAGCCGACCTTGTCATTTCAGTCTCCCTTCAGGTACGTGACAGGAGCCTTTTGAGGAAGCTGAGACACTAGTTCCCCTTCAGGTCTGCTTTCTCCTTGTAATTGACATCAGGCAGAGGGTGTATTCTATAGTCATTATCAGGCTCGCTGTTGGCTAAGAATCCGTCCACTGCCTGCAGTCAATCACAAGGGGAGCGAACCTGATGGTCAATAATAGGCTCCTCCTCCTCAGTGTGAGAGGGTAGTAGAAGAGAAAGAACGGTAATTGGTTGTGGATAAGAGAAGCATAAAAGAGATGGAATGGAAGAAGGTGGAGAGGAGCAACAGCTGGCTATGGAACATTAATTGGGAGAGGCTGAAATGGCAGCCTTACCTCTGATAACAGATTTTCCTAAAAATACAGAGGTCATTAACCACTTCAGCCCGGGAAGGATTTACCCCCTTCCTGACCAGAGCACTTTTTGTGATTCGGCACTACGTCGCTTTAACTGACAATTGCACCATTATATCGTCTACAAAAAAAGGAGATAGAGATATAGAATTTTTATTATTATTTTTTTTTTTTACTAGTAATGGCGGCAATCTGCGATTTTTGTCGGAACTGCGACATTATGGCGGACACATCGGACAATTTTGACACATTTTTGGGACTATTGGCATCAATACAGCGATCAGTGCTATACAAATGCATTGTTTACTTTAAAAATGTCACTGGCAGTGAAGGGGTTAACACTAGGGGGCGATCCAGGGGTTAACTGTTCCCTGGGAGGTGATTCTAACTGAAGGGGAAGGGGACTGACTAGAGGAAGTGACGGATCGTGGTTCCTAGCTAATAGGAACACTCGATCTGTCACTCCTGTCAGAACAGGGAAGTGTGTGTTTACGTACACTTGTCCCTGTTCTGTGTCTCCTGCTCACGATTTCTCGTGCCCGCCGGTCATCACGACCGTCGGCCACGAGCATCGCCACCCCAGCTGTGCAGCGCGCACGCCTGCTATGCCGACACCGCGAGCCAACGTACAGCTATGACTGCTCGCGCAGGGGAGCCAACCTGCCGCAGTCTAACTGCGCCGGCTGGTCAGGAAGCAATGCTTTGTTGGTTCATTTGCAAAACAATTGTGCAAATATAGGTTCGTTTTTTTTTTTTTTTTTTTTTTTTTGCGCAAAAGGTGGCCTTTCACTTACTATTTCTGGTACACAGATATTGCCATCCATTAATCTGTATATAAAGTAGCTGTGAGCGTTAACCAACCAATCAGCATCCACCTCTCAATATGTGGTATTCCTGTGTGATCTTGCTGCATTTTGTTGCTCCGTCATTTAGCTGACTGACATATTTGGTGTTTAGCTATGTGCTTTTGCTTGAAGGAGGTGATCTCATTGGAGTTGAGCAGTGAAATATACGGATTTGCCTAAAATGGTGATCTAACGATGAGTCTGCTATGTTATCCAAGAAACCTTTAAAGTTTTTTTTTTTTTTTTTTTTCCTTTTTTTTTTTAATGAAATATTTTGCATATCCAAACTGTGAAACATTGCCCAAGTGTTATCATACAAGAGCAGTGAATTGCAGCCACTTCTGACTATCATTTTTAAAGTAAATGGAGTTACTCAAACCTCAGTTAAAGTTGGATTTGTTTCTATTTTGCCTTCCCTGGTTAAATAAAATAAAGATTTGTGACCGCATTCAACTCTGTGCTTCTAGGCCACACTCTCCCCAAAGATACCCTCCCATGCCCATATCACGGTCACCCCAAAGCCTGACAAGGATTCCTTGTTCTGGTCCAGCTACAGGCCAATCTAAAATTTACTGTGTATCTATAATATATATAGACCGTATTTTTTCGACGTATAACACGCGCCGGCGTATAACACACACCCTAAGTTTAGGAGGGAATTTTAAGGAAAAAATATTTTAGGAGGGAAGTTTAGGGAAAAAAAACTTAGATTTAAATGCCCATCAATGCAGCCTTGTCCAGTGCCATTTGCAGCCTTGTCCAGTGCCATTTGCAGCCTTGTCCAGTGCCATTTGCAGCCTTGTCCAGTGCCATTTGCAGCCTTGTCCAGTGCCATTTGCAGCCTTGTCCAGTGCCATTTGCAGCCTTGTCCAGTGCCATTTGCAGCCTTGTCCAGTGCCATTTGCAGCCTTGTCCAGTGCCATTTGCAGCCTTGTCCAGTGCCATTTGCAGCCTTGTCCAGTGCCATTTGCAGCCTTGTCCAGTGCCATTTGCAGCCTTGTCCAGTGCCATTTGCAGCCTTGTCCAGTGCCGCTTGTCAGTGTAGCCTTGTCCAGTGCCGCTTGTCAGTGTAGCCTTGTCCAGTGCCGCTTGTCAGTGTAGCCTTGTCCAGTGCCGCTTGTCAGTGTAGCCTTGTCCAGTGCCGCTTGTCAGTGTAGCCTTGTCCAGTGCCGCTTGTCAGTGTAGCCTTGTCCAGTGCCGCTTGTCAGTGTAGCCTTGTCCAGTGCCGCTTGTCAGTGTAGCCTTGTCCAGTGCCGCTTGTCAGTGTAGCCTTGTCCAGTGCCGCTTGTCAGTGTAGCCTTGTCCAGTGCCGCTTGTCAGTGCAGCCTTGTCCAGTGCAGCCTTGTCAGTGCAGCCTTGTCAGTGCAGCCTTGTCAGTGCAGTCTTCCAGTTTAAAAATGGCGCCGCCAAGATACAGCGCCGGTGCTCTGCCGAGAAAGTTCCCCTCGGCGGATAAGGACCCCCCTGTACTGCGCAGGCGCAGCGCTTGCGCAGTATGAGCGGAGGAAATAGCCGAAGCCGAATAGTTGTAAATCAGCTGTACACGGCGTCTGTAAGAGGGCCCTTCGCAGGCTCGCTTCGCTCGCCACGCTTCCGGCACGGCCTCACTTCGCTCGGCACTTTTTTATTCTACCTCTAGGTCCACTTGGATGGTGGGGCTTGATCCTGGACCCAGGGCGCAGGCGCTGTGTACAGCTGATTGAAGGTTTTCAGCTTCGGCTATTTTCGGCGGCTCCTTAGTCGATCGTACTGCTCAAGCGTTGCGCCTGCGCAGTACAGGGGGGTCCTTATCTGCCGGGGGAACTTTCTCGGCAAGACACCGGATGTCCTGTGTATCTCGCCGGCTCTCGGCTCCGCTCGCAATCACGCCCAGTCCCTGTGTTATGCCTATCATAGGGCGGGACTGGGCGTGACTGTGAGCCGAGCCGAGTACGCTATGTATCTCGGCAGTTCGATCCTCCGCTCACAATCAGCGGGGGATCGCGTATAACATATAGAGTCTTATCTCTCTCTATAGAGATATGTATGTGTGTATATATATATATATATATAATATTATGTATTTTACTGACCCTTGGTTTTTATACTTTTTTTTTTTTTTTTTTTTGGTCCTTGGAATTAGTTTGCACTCACCGGCAAGTAACCTGCCGCACTATAAACATTCAGTTTTGTGAATGAGTGATCCTTGCATGGGAAGTTTTGGCTTCCTCTTATATAAGCTATTTGAATTAGGCAAATCACCAGACTCAGAATAGAAACAGATGGTCAGTGAGTGCGCACATTCCAGCTGGAAAAGCCAAGCCGCTCTGTCATACGATGCAGACATGCCAAGCCTGGAACAAGAGCCGGCATGTTCGCCGCTAACCAGAGCCCATGCTGTAGCTAATGCAATGAAAAGTGTCAGTGCTGCCCTGTGCGAGAGAGGAGAGGGACAGCTGTCCTTTTCCAAAATCCGGTTAGACGGGAAAAGCAAGTAGCAGTTGTTTTAAAGTAGATGTGACCCCAATTACTAAAATCTCATGCAAGCTGCAAAATATTAAAGTATTACTAAACCCAGGAGCCTGCATTCATTATATCTGGTCTCCCACAATACACAGAACACGGAAATGCAATTATTTTCATAAATATAAACTGCTAAATACCTTTTCTCATCAGCACTGTATAGCAATCTTGTCACTGCTGTGTGTTTCTGGTTAAAGCTTGTAGGAGGAGTTTGCATTCTACTTTGATTGTCCTATGAGGCTGCAGGACCCCTGACCCTCTGTCTAGACAGTACTGATTGACGCTGTGCTAAACACATGCACTCTCCGAAGAAAACAAAACTCCCTATCAATACATAGCAACCTGAGCATGTGCAGAGTGTCCCCAAGGCTCTGTAGTTTCAGGAGGTGGATTGGGGACAGTGGAAGAAGGGAAGGATCAACGAAGACAGGAACGAACAGCCTTTTAATACAATGCAGAGGATTAACCCCTTAGGCTCCACAGTGAGCATAACAAGCATGCTTTACTGCATATACAGACCGATTTTACTGTTGTGAGTTTAGTAACACTTTAATGTTTATTTAGGAAGTCATTTTCATTTCACTGTTTACATTTGCACCTTCCATTAAAATAATCCTTGCTGATCCTCCCATGTAGGTCCTTGTTCAGGCACTTCCTGTTATAGGGTGAGAACGATCTGTTTGTCTTTTCTGCTCTTGTGTTTTCATACGGGTTTTCAATGGAAACTACAACTCTGTGTCTACATACATATTCGTTTTGGGTAGAGTAGGAAAGAGTTAAATCCCCTATCAGGTTTTATTTTTATTTTTTTGCTGCCTGTGTCCTCCTGGGGAGATTTGTTTTTACTTCCTGTCTTGGAGATGCAACAGGAAGTGAGATAAAATCTACCCAAACAAAGAGGAATTTGCTCCCAACCTTTGCCCCCATTGGAAGATTTCTTTTTTGCTTTTACCACAACTCTAAAATGTTGTTTTTTTTTTTTTTTTTTACACTTCCTTTCTGTCTTTGTACAAAGATCATCAGGCCACAGATTGCAAGTTTGGGACTTTACATTTAGTTAAGGAAGCAGTGTTCCCCTTTTTCTGTAGCTTAGTGGTTAGCACATCTGCAAGCCAGGACGCTACCTGCATGGAGTTTGCTCGGGCTTGCATGGGTTTCCACTCAAATTCCAAAGACATGCTGGCAGTATAATAGATTCCTGACCAGATTGGCCTTAGTATGTGTATGTACAATATGTGGCGTAAGGGGCCTTAGATTGTAAGCTCTTTGACAGCAGGGAACCAATGTGAGCACACAGTATGTAAAGTGCTATATAAATACCTAGAATAAATAGAGCTTTTTTTGTGTGACTAGTAACATGTTTGGATGGTGAGGACAATTGCTGCATTCCACACCTCATAAAACAGGTCAGTGTCATTCCAGGTTTGTAAATCAATGAGAACGGCGTTTACAGCCTTCCTGTATGTACACGTCCCTCCTGTACAATGTCTGTTCTCCAAAATGACCAGAATTTGTAAAATTTATTACAGCTGTTTTAAAAAGCGCTGGCAATTCTCACAGTACTTTACATATATATTGAATATTCACATCAGTAAATCCTCCATTTCTCAATCTGGGCAGCCCTGCCCTAGCCCCGTAGGAGTTATTTTACAGGAAAGATCGGTGTGCTGCACTATAATTTTGGGGTTTATGAGTGCATTCTGATTTCCCCATCTTCTGGGCTACCATTCTCCTTTCCAATCAGAAGGAAGCACAGAACAGGAGTTTCTGGGTATATATCGTGTGTGTATATATAACTTAAAGTATGGAGGGGATTATATAGTACCTTTTTGTTTTATTTTCAGGACAATTTGAACTGTCGTTTGGTGGTAAAAGTTAAAGCGGTTGTAAACCACGGGTGTTCAAAATAAAAAAAAAAAAAAAAACTGCAAGGCAATTGCATTATGTGCTAGTATGCATAGAATACTAGCACATTATGAAATACTCACCTTGTAACGAAGCCCTGCAGCGATGTATAGTTTTCTTTCCTCCGGGTTCCCGAGCTCTAGCTAGGTGATTGGCTGGAGCCGCAATGACGTCACTCCTATGCATGCATGCATGTGTACGAGGGCCCTCGGTTTTGGCACGAAGCTCTGGCAAGGTATGCCAGACCTTCGGAGCGCATTTAGGAGATATTAATTTTACCTACAGGTAAGCCGCCTTATAGGTTTACCTGTAGGTAAAAATGACCAAGCGGGGTTTCCAACCGCTTTAATGGATACTAGAGCTGCACGATTATTCGTTAAGAATTGTTATGGCAATTGTTTTCCTGTTGCGATCTTGACAAAGTATTTCCTGATTCTGTCTATGCAGAGAATTCTCTCTGCTCTGCTGAAGCCGACAGCCTCAAAAGAAAATGCTCCCAGCTTCCCTCCTCTCCCACCAGCTGCTGTGGGAGATGTTTGAGGATGGAGTGCAGGGGAAGGGGCCAGTAAATATTTAATTAGCCCCCTTCTTTTTCTAAATGATTACAGTGATCCGTACCGATCGCTCCTGTGTTCATTCATTCTTAACCGAGCATAGTAAACTTTATTTACTATGCTTCAGCTTGTGAATGAACAGAGCACTTCACATTTGTTCACTGTCCAGTGCAGCTTAGGCTGATGAATCATTGTCCTCAGTTCCTTTCTCTGTCTCAAAAGTGAGACGTCAGGTGTCTGTTTAAAGCGGAGTTCCGCCAAATTTATTTTTTTTAAAAGTCAGCAGCTACAAATACTGCAGCTGCTGACTAAAATATGGACACTTACCTGTCCAGGGCGCCGCGATGTCGGCACCTGAAGCTGATCTGTCCGTCAGCTCTCGGGTGGAGGCGCCGCCATCTTCGGTAAGGGAATCAGGAAGTGAAGCTTTGCGGCTCCACAGCCTGGTTCCCTAATGCGCATGCGTGAGTCGCGCTGCTCGATCCCACTGGTCCTTGCTGGCTTCTGGGACCTGTGTGTCTCCCAGAAGATAGCGGGGGCGACGCAGAGGCGGCATAGATATCGGCAGATACTGCGGCTATCTATGCCCGGAAGTGGGAGCAAATACCTGGATTAGACAGGTATCTGCTCTCCCCCCCCCCCCTGAAAGGTGGCAAATGTGACACTGGAAGGGGGGGATTCCGAAAAGCGGAAGTTCCATTTGTGGGTGGAACTCCGCTTTAAATAATAGGATTTTAAAAAATAATAAAAGTAAATAACTACTGACCCTTTCCACTGCCATACTGACACCATCTACTGCTCTGTTGATATACACGCATGTGTGTTTGTGCTGTGGGGTGCATACACCAAAGTTTGGATTGAAACCAGAACATACTATAGAGGGTTTTGACTATCTTCTGTGACTATTAGTGAATCTCTTCTGTCTGTATTGTTTTAAACATAGAATACAGTGCCTCGCAGTGTGGAGTCACTTATAATGCTGCCAACGAAACTTTGGACAGTATAGAGCTAACTCTGCAAACTGTAGAGCAGAGATGCGGCTTGATTTTTGTGGTGTTTTGGTTCTGAAGCTGCTGGTAAATTGCTGCAATTACCTCACACAGGAAATGCTTTATAAACCAGACAAGTATGGAAAGGCTTTTTGGAATGTCAGTGATCATGCCTTTGTCCTAATCCCCTAAAATTGATCTTGTTGGTGAACTGTAGCTGGGAAAAAAAAATAATCAGGTTTTCTGCTGTCAGACAGCACTGTGCTGTGTGGCAGAGTTGTGTGTTTCTCAGAAATGGAGGGACAGAAAAACAAATGCCACGGCGGGTATAGCTGCTCCTATATCTGTATTTATTTTATGTATCTTGCCATTTGCCTAAGTTTTCAGCTTTACCAGCAGTTAGTGTGTGTTAAAAACAAGCCTTAACTTAACCATACAGCTACAGGCACTGTGGAGTAATTCATCCTCAAATTTTACAGCAAGGGCACTTTAAGGGTGCACTCATGCGAAGGTGTACATACCTGACCCAAAAAGTAGTTCTTATGACTAGAATGATCACTCTGTACTGTGCTTGTGCATTGGAGAGTGTACCTTGCCCTATTCCCACTTAAAGGAGGTAGTCTGGGGTGCTCTGTGCAGTACACATCTGTGTAAACAAAAGCCATGCCCAAAGACGGGGCTCGGACATTGGAGCAGATTAGGCCCTTTTGTGCTTACCGATGATGTAAGCATGCTTGGGCCTGGTACATTGTGAGTGCAGATCAGTGGGAAGGGGGACAGTGCAAGTCAGGGGTAGACAACAGGGCCATGGTGCAAGTCAGGGGTAGACAACAGGGCCATGGTGCAAGTCAGGGGTAGACAACCCCCGGCACTGGTGCAAGCCTAGCCTCTTTTGCCGGCACTCGACTCCCTTCCCATCAGCAAAGCAGTGCAGGGAAGTGTCAGTGAGACACTAATGCATTCCAATTTCAGAATTCCCCACACAGCAGCTGCACTGAGGGGGAGGCACTGTGCCCCCACACATTGTAAAAGATGGTAAACATTGGTTCTCTAACTTTGCTGTAGCTGTGATCTTCAGCTTTTGTGATGGGGGAAGAGATTGGGTGCAGTTTTGTTAGGGGGTCGGTCCCTGTTTTCAGGGGGAGGAGGAGGACTGCTTTGGCCACTGCTAAAGCCAATCACAGTCCTTCATCCATTCCAGATGCTTGTATGTGACATCACATACATCACATACAAGCACGTGGGCTGGATGTGAGAGTTGAATCAGCAGGATGAGTGTGCCAGGACAGGTAGATGTGCCTCATCTCTGCTTCCTTTTACCCCTCTGCATATCATAGATGAGAAGAGGGTTTGGCGATGGAGCATATGAGCAGGAGGGTACAGTGGTGGGGAAAATGAGCAGGAAGGGTTCAGAGGTTTTACAGAAGATCAGCAGGGTGCAGCGGTGGGGCAGATGTGCAGGGAGGTATAGTGGTGGAAGAAATGAGAAGGGGTTCAGCAGTGGAACAGAAGAGCAGGTGGGTTCAGTGTTGGGCCAGATGAGCAGGGGGGTAGAGCAGTGGGGCAGATGTGAAAGGAGGTGTATTGGTGGGGCAGATGAGCAGCGAGTTACAGCGATGGGGCAGGAGAGCAGGGGGTGTACAGAGGTGAGACAGATGTGCAGGAGGTACATTGGTGGGGCAGATGAGCAGGGGGCTACAGTGGTGGGGCAGATGAGCAGGGGGCTACAGTGGTGGGGCAGATGAGCAGGGGGCTACAGTGGTGGGGCAGATGAGCAGGGGGCTACAGTGGTGGGGCAGATGAGCAGGGGGCTACAGTGGTGGGGCAGATGAGCAGGGGGCTACAGTGGTGGGGCAGATGAGCAGGGGGCTACAGTGGTGGGGCAGATGAGCAGGGGGCTACAGTGGTGGGGCAGATGAGCAAGGGGGTATAGAAGTGGGGCAGATGTGCAGGGGTGTTACAGTGGTTGGGCAGATGAGAAAGCAGTTACATTAGTGGGGCAGATGAGGAGGTGTGGAGTAGTTTACAGCATTTACTTTATAAAAAAAAAATTTTTGTGATTGAGAGTGTGAAGTTGACATTTTTTTATGAAATCTCCAAAAAAGGTTCATGTGCTAATTTTGCAACTCAGTGCACCTTAACACAATGGTGCACCACTGTGTTTTGTGATGCACTGCAACACACATCTGTTAGCAAGGTACATCTGGGTGCCACTGAGAATGAATGGCAATGCAACACACTAACCATCAGAATTAGGGATGTCCCGATACCACTTTTTTAAGACCGAGTACAAGTACCGCTACTTTTTTTCAAGTGATTACCGATACCTTTATTTTTAATGTCACGTGGCAGTGGTGGTTTTTTTTGTTTTTGTTTTTTTTTTTTTTACAATTATTTAAATTTTTATTATTTTTTACAATAATTTTTTTTTTTATTATTTATTGCAATACTATGTGTTGGTTTTTTTTTTTTTTTTAAATCAGCCCTGTTGGGGGGCTTTGGTGAGCTATCAGGGGTCTTAACAGACCTCTGATATCTCCCCCTTGAGACAGAGAGAGACCGAGGATAGAGATTCTCCAGTCCCTTTCTCTGCAGCCTCAGCTGCACTGAAAATTAATGGAGAGAAGACAGCGGCTCCTCTCCATTCATAAACTGAGACATCGTAATCACAGGAGGTTACAATGTTTCAGTTATGTGAATGGACAGAGTCAGCTGACAACCCTAATCAGAATGCATATTTTTGCATTGCCACAGTGTGTGAACCCAGCCTTAATTCATCTACGCACCCAAGACTGAGAATGTACACGGATATGAGCGTACACAGATGGCTCTGTGCACAGTCTAAAGAAACGTGATAGAAGGTGCAGAAGAAATATTTATTGCAGAAGAGAAGAGGTTGAGTTACTTAAACTAGATGGAGAGTGCAAAATCTGGTGCAGCTTTGCTTAAAAACCAATCGGCGCAGCAGGGGGTCCGGTGCGTCCCCGTTCACCGTTTCAGATCCAAATTGGGTCCAAATTTTTGCCTGAATTCGGACCTGAAACTGAGCCAAAAATGCACAAGACCCTTCTCCATTGCGAGCCGGTCACACTCTCTTGTCATGCAAGTTGGGTGCAGTGAAACCCGCATCCTATTCGCATAAGTGTGAACCCAGCCTGAAAGCTCTGTCCCACCCAAGACACTTAAGGGTGGATTTACTAAAACTGGAGAGTGCAAAAACTGGTGCAGCTGTGCATAGAAACCAATCCGCTTCCAGGTTGCTTTGTCAAAGCTGAAGTTGGAAGCAAATTGGCTACCAAATTTTGCACTCTATAGCTTTAGTAAATCAACCCCAGTAGAACCTTCAAGCTCCAGGCCCCAATCCAGGACTACAGAATCCAGAGAAAACCAAAAACACAGCTGTCTCCGCTCAGAGGATAGTCTAAAAATTGGCCATTAACCCTTAATGTGAATCCTGTATCCTATTCGCCTAAACATTCAGTGGCAGGGGCATGGCCCATCACAGTACATAGTCTGGTTGTAGTTTTGTTAGAGGCTTTCAAGGGCTTTTATAACCATCACATTACACCTCACTCACCAGTTAGTCATTTCCTCAATAAGATGTTAGCCTGAATCTCTGGTTAGTCATCTCCTCAATGAGGGCATTAGCCATTTACTGCTCTGAGACCTGCTTTACCCTAGAGCTGCCTTAGAAAAATGGCATGCTGGCCTTTGTTGGTGGGTTCAATAATATACAGAATGGGCAGCAGATAATGGATGGAAGGTAGTTGTTTACCTGTCAAGTGATCAGATTTCCAACCTTCTTCAAAATCAAAAGGATAGCTCACACTCACAATGGGCTTCTTTGTTGGAGTTGACAACATAATCATTAAAGGTAACTAACTATTCAGTTTATCTGAGTATGCCAAGGCAGTCAGCACATCTTTTTTGTTTCTGCTTCTTTCTTCAGGTGAGCAAGAAGGGTTGTGTTTTTTTGTTTGTTGAGGTTCTTCTAAGATCACATATGACCACATGGACCTTTTCACCGTGTTTAGTAAATCAACCAAGTCGTAAATGTCAGATAGGTGGGGAATGGTGTTTTTGGAATGTTGAGAAATCATAGTTTTGATGATCTTTATGTGCTTTCTGTATATGCATTACGCCATTAATTTGCATATGTTGCGTTCTTGTAAATTCATGAATTTATCACCTGAGAGAAATCAATTATCAGCAATAACTGATGCTTCTAATTTTTACATGTGGGAAAGCAAAAATGTAGTCCTGTCTTGTATTGAACAGAGTATTTCTGGCTGTTGAGTGTATATATCCCCCCCACATCGTACATATACATTGACGCTCTCTTTCCTCAATCAGGTGGTGCGCACAGAAAAGAATAGTCTAAATAATCGGTTCCTTCCCTGGGACGAGATAGAGACCGAGGCTGTCCTCTCCATAGATGACGATGCTCACCTCCGCCATGATGAAATCATGTTTGGTTTCCGGTAAGCTGCTTTTTCATAATGTAGACTCCTAAATATTTTGAACAAGTAATGCAAAAGAAATATATGTCACCTTCTGCCTCCAGGGCCCGGCTGCACAGTGCTTGTGCATTTGGGTCACGTCTCCTGGCCTTCGCTGCTTCTTACTGCAGAAAATGATAAATTGCATCTAAACCCAAAAATAACAAAATACATTGCATCTTACCTGTTCTTAGATGTAGTGGCTGCTTTATTTTTTAATAAGGCATTTTTCCTGTATTTTCACCTGGTAATCCTGCGAATAACACTAATGCCCTGTACAAACGATCGGATTTTCCGATGGAAAAAGTGCGATCAGATTGTGTTGTCGGAAATTCCGATCGTGTGTGGGCTCCATCTGACTTTTTCCGTCAATTTCCCACACACAAAGTTTGAGAGCAGGATATCAAATTTTCCGACAACAAAATCCGATCGTTTAAATTCCGATCGTGTGTACACAAATCCGATGCACAAAGTGCCACGCATGCTCAGAATAAATTAAGAGACAAAAGCTATTGGCTACTGCCCCGTTTATAGTCCCGTCGTACATGTTTTATGTCACCGCGTTTGGAACGATCAGATTTTCCGACAACTTTGTGCGACCGTGTGTATGCAAGA
This sequence comes from Aquarana catesbeiana, assembly GCF_042186555.1. NCBI lineage: Eukaryota > Metazoa > Chordata > Amphibia > Anura > Ranidae > Aquarana > Aquarana catesbeiana. Next base: position 16,160,528 of record NC_133327.1, read on the forward strand.
CAAGTTTGGCCCAAAATCCGTCGGAAAAAATCCGATGGATTTTGTTGTCGGAATGTCCGATCGTGTGTACAGGGCATAAGGGGTTGATTTACTAAAACAGGAGAGTGCAAAATTTATTCTGTGCATATAAACCAATCCGCTTCCAGCATAGGTATGCGCAGCCTATTGCATTAGGGTGTGCACCTCAACGCTCAAACACAGGTGTGTGTGTGTATGTATGTATGTATGTATGTATATATATATATATATATATATCACACACACTGCATCCAGAGAGTAATTACAGAGCTTCACTTTTTACACATTTTGTTGTTACATCCTTATTCCAAAATGTATTAAATTTATTATTTTTCTCAAAATTCTACAAACAATACACCATAATGATAATGTGAAAGGAGTTTGTTTGAAATCTTTGCAAATTTATTAAAAATAAAAAAACGAAAAAAATCCCATGTACTTAGTGGAAGTAAACCCAAAAAAGTTTTTTTTAATTAAGACTCATATCTCTTACAGCAGAGGATGTCATTTCATCTGTGCCCAGTCTTGCCAAGAAGAGTTAATCCAGCTCTGAGCAGTCCTCTTCTCTTTCTTCAGTAAGATAAAAACTAACACACAGAGAAATAGGTGTCCATTCTTCCCCCCTTTGCTGTGAGTGACAAGTCATTTTCTTATCTCATGCACTAGTGTGAGAGAGGCATTCTGTGTACTTCACATCCCCCCTCCTTTATTCTCCAGCTCTCCCAGGATTGGCTGCTCCACACCTCAGCATGACTGGGCATGCTGAAGTCATGTGGTGACTTTCCTGTGTTTTGACTGGATGTTAGTGATCATGGGGCATAATCAAAGACCTGCAGAGGTTCAGTGTAAGAAATATCGATGCCTGGCCAAGAGGAGTGTAGAGGGACTACTACTGACATCACGACTCCACCCACCGAGCCCTGGACAACAGACCTGCCAACAGAATTTGGAGTATTGCAGGGCTCCAAACAGCTAAAGGGGAGATATTTCACAGGTAAGGACACATGCAGGAGGTATGTATATCCTTATAGATCAGCACTATGGAAGTAATTTAGAAATGACAAGAGTGGGTTTACATCCACTTTAAGTATTCACAGCCTTTGCTCAATACTTTGTTGAAGCACCTTTGGCACCAATTTCAGCCTCAAGTCTTTTTGATTATGACGCTACAAGCTCGGCACACCTATTTTTAGGCAGTTTCTCCCATTCTTCTTTGCAGGACCTCTAAGCGCCATCAGGTTGGCTGGGGAGCGTCGGTGCACAGCCTTTTTCAGATCTCTCCAGAGATATTCATTTGGGTTTAAGTCTGGGCTCTGACTCAGCCACTCGAGGATATTCACAGGGTTGTCCGGTAGCCACTCCTTTGTTATCTTGACTGTGTGCTTGGGGTCATTGTCTTGTTGGAAGATTAACCTTCACCCCAGTCTGAGGTCCAGAGCGCTCTGGAGCAGGTTTTCATCAAGGATGTCTCTGTATATTGCTGCATTCATCTTTCCCTCAATCCTGACTTGTCTCCCAGTTGCTGCCACTGGAAAAACATCCCCACAGCATGATGCTGCCACTACCATGCTTCACTGTAGGGGTGGTACTGGCCAGGTGATGAGTGGTGCCTCGTTTCCTCCAGACATGACGCTTGCCATTCAGACCAAAGGGTTCAATCTTTCATCAGACCAGAGAATTATGTTTCTCATGGTCAGAGTATCCTTTTAGATGCCTTTTACCAAACTCCAGGTGGGCTGTCATGTGCCTTTTACTGAGGAGTGGCTTCCCTCTTGCCACTCTACCATACAGGCCTGATTGGTGGAGTGCTAAAGAGATGGTTGTTCTTCTGAAAGGTTCTCCTCTCCACAGAGAAATGCTGGAGCTCTGTCAGAGTGACCATCGGGTTCTTGGTCTCCTCCCTGACTAAGGCCCTTCTCCCCCAATCGCTCAGTTTGGACGGGCAGCCTGCTCTAGGAAGAGTCCTGGTGGCTCCCTTCTTCTATTTACAGATGATGGAGGCCACTGTGCTCATTGGGACCTTCAATGCTGCAGAAATTTTTCTATACCCTTCCCCAGATCTGTGCCTCCATACAATCCTGTTTTGGAGGTCTACAGACCATTCCCTGGGCTTCATGGCTTGGTTTGTGCTTTGACATACACAGTAACTGTGGGACCTTATATAGACAGGTATGTGCCTTTCCAAATCTTGTCCAGTCAATTGAATTTACCACAGATGGACTCCAATCAAGTTGTAGAAGCATCTCAAGGATGATCAGTGGAAAGGGGATGCGCCTGAGCTCAATTTTGAGTGTCATGGCAAAGGCTGTGAATACTTATGTACATGGGATTTTTTCGGTTTTTATTTTTAAAAAATTTGCAAAAATTTCAAACAAACTTTTTTCATGTTGTCATTATGGGGTAATATTTGTAGAATTTTGAGGAACATAATGAATTTAATCCATTTTGGAATAAGGCTGTAACGGAACAAAATGTGGAAAAAAGTGAAGCGCTGTGAATAATTTCAGGATGCACTGTATACATTACACACATACTTATTAATGCAAACAAACATTTTAAAATGTATTAAAATTTGGATGGTGTCAGTAGAGCAGTGTCAGTCAGTAGGGCAGGGGGCGGTATGTGTCAGTCAGTAGGGCAGGGGGCGGTGTCAGTCAGTAGGGCAGGGGGCGGTATGTGTCAGTCAGTAGGGCAGAGGGCGGTGTGTGTCAGTCGGGCAGAGGGCGGTGTGTGTCAGTCGGGCAGAGGGCGGTGTGTGTCAGTCGGGCAGAGGGCGGTGTGTGTCAGTCGGGCAGAGGGCGGTGTGTGTCAGTCGGGCAGAGGGCGGTGTGTGTCAGTCGGGCAGAGGGCGGTGTGTGTCAGTCGGGCAGAGGGCGGTGTGTGTCAGTCGGGCAGAGGGCGGTGTGTGTCAGTCGGGCAGAGGGCGGTGTGTGTCTGTCGGGCAGAGGGCGGTGTGTGTCTGTCGGGCAGAGGGCGGTGTGTGTCTGTCGGGCAGAGGGCGGTGTGTGTCTGTCGGGCAGAGGGCGGTGTGTGTCTGTCGGGCAGAGGGCGGTGTGTGTGTTTCTGTCGGGCAGAGGGCTACTCCTTTTTATTTATTTTATTTTTTTAATGTTTTACAATTATATTTTTATTTGCGAAATATTTTTATTTTTTAGGAGCCCTGTTGAGGGCTTTGGTGAACTATCAGGGGTCTAAACAGACCCCTGATGTGTCCCTTTTGAGACAGAGAAAGGGACTAAGCACAGAGATTCCCCAGTCCTTCTCTGCAGCCTCAGCTACACTGGACAATGAATGAATGGGAAGTGCTCTGTGCTGAGCGGCTTCCTGTTCACAAACCGAAGCATAGTAAATAGTTTACAGTGCTTCAGTTATGAATGAACACAATGAGTGATTGGTACCGAGTGGGTACCCAGGCAGCAGGGGAAATCTTAATTCAACAAGCTGAAGGAAGCTTATTGGCTTCTGTGCAGAGCTGCACCAGACTTTACACTGTCCACTTTTAGTAAATCAACCCCTAAGTATCTCCATGTCTACACTCATTTCTCTGTTGTATTTATGAGGTGGTCATGGATATCACCCAGGCTGGACTTCAAACATGGCTGACTTTTGACCATCTCCATTACGTTGTGGATTGATGAAACTAGTAATTTATACATTAAAGACATACGGTAGTTAAATATAATGGAAAAACAAAAACTGCTGTGTTAATGTTAGTGACAGACTGAATCGTGTGTGTCTGTTTTCTATTTTGCCTCTAGTTCCATTTTAGATCCAAATATTTATTAGGTATATTTGTCTTTCCACTTTTACCTCTTCATTTTCTAGCTTCAGAATCTTGCTCAGTATTGACTTTTATGCCATTTTTAGTAAGCGGCACTTTTCCCCAAACACTATGCTTCAGATGGCTCTTTGGATCGATCTCTTGTCATGGTGAAGGAGGTTGCATCAGCCAAGACAGGCAGGTCATAGTACTGGAATCGGATTAGACACGGTCCATCTGAGCAGGATATAGTAGCACCGTTCAAGTATTTTTGCCTCGTAAACCCCCCATGGATAAAATCGCCCAGTGACACCACGCTGAAAGATGAGTCCCTGGTTGCTATTAGCACGCTGCCATAATGAATATGCCTCTTGCTGTTACTTTGGAAGTGTCAGGTCCTGTTTACTGGGTAGTTAAGCTAAAATGCTAGGTAACTCTTCACAACTATGTATAAATAGCCTGCCATATACTTGCGAAAGCAAACGTACCTCCTTTACACCGTCCTTCAGTGGTATGGCATATGGAGCGCTGCATGGAAGTGAATACCATACACCAGCCTTTTACAGAATTGGAGGAACCATTGAAATGACACTGCGCTTATTACCCAGGGCTGCTCTTTATGGCAAAATTATTTTCAATAAAATAATGTAATTAAAATGATAATAAAAAATAACAACTGGTCAGTTGGAAGAATGTTCCTTACATTGGTGGTCAGTTGGAAGAATGTTCCTTACATTGGTGGTCAGTTGGAAGAATGTTCCTTACATTGGTGGTCAGTGGGAAGAATGTTCCTTACATTGCTGATCAGTGAAATTAATCCTCCTTACATTGGTGATCAATGGGAAGAATGTCTCTTACATTGGTGGTCAGTGGGAAGAATGCTCCTTACATTGGTGATCAGTGGGAAGAATGTTCCTTACATTGGTGATCAGTGAAATTAATCCTCCTTACATTGCTGATCAGTGAAATTAATCCTCCTTACATTGGTGGTCAGTGGGAAGAATGTTCCTTACATTGGTGATCAGTGGGAAGAATGCTCCTTACATTGGTGATCAGTGGGAAGAATGTTCCTTACATTGGTGATCAGTGAAATTAATCCTCCTTACATTGCTGATCAGTGAAATTAATCCTCCTTACATTGGTGACCAGTGGGAAGAATGTTCCTTACATTGGTGATTAGTGAAATTAATCCTCCTTACATTGATGATCAGTGGGAAGAATGTTCCTTACATTGGTGATTAGTGAAATTAATCCTCCTTACATTGGTGGTCAGTGGGAAGAATGTTCCTTACATTGGTGATTAGTGGGAAGAATGTTCCTTACATTGGTGGTCAGTGGGAAGAATGTTCCTTACATTGGTGATCAGTGGGAAGAATGTTCCTTACATTGGTGATCAGTGAGAAGAATGTTCCTTACATTGGTGATCAGTGGGAAGAATGTTCCTTACATTGGTGATCAGTGGGAAGAATGTTCCTTACATTGGTGATCAGTGGGAAGAATGTTCCTTACATTGGTGATCAGTGGGAAGAATGTTCCTTACATTGGTGATCAGTGAGAAGAATGTTCCTTACATTGGTGATCAGTGGGAAGAATGTTCCTTACATTGGTGGTCAGTGGGAAGAATGTTCCTTACATTGGTGATCAGTGGGAAGAATGCTCCTTACATTGCTGATCAGTGAAATTAATCCTCCTTACATTGGTGACCAGTGGGAAGAATGTTCCTTACATTGGTGATTAGTGGGAAGAATGTCCCACGTTCTCATTCTTGGTAAACCTTTAATAGGGAAAGGAAACCAGATTTATTGCAAGTGTTGAACATACCACGCACTCCCAACTGGGTACAGAAACACAAAATCTTGATTTCTAATCAAACATTTTTATTTATTGGGTTTTGGCTAATGTTCCAAGTGTTGTCTTCCATGCTCTGTCTATTGCCTTCTCTTTTACCTCTGCAGTATCATTTCTAGCCTTTTGACAATATAACAGATTGCTTTGAGATTCATTGCTTGCATTGTGTTCTGTCCTTCTCTAATTAGTTTTTGGATCTGTTCACACTTTTAAGTAAAACCTACTTACTTTTACTGTATTGTCCAGAAGTCCCATTCTTTCCTATATGGCCGGTTCACATCTGGTTTATTGTACTATTAGTGGTAAAGGGTTCTATTCTTGCACCCACGTAGGTGTGGAATCGCTCTAAATGCACATTACTGAGAGTTTTATTACATTGTTGTGTTTAGTTCTGGATGTCAGTATGCATACTAGAGCATGGGGGAGAGTTGGACATATCCTAGATATTATTTTAAAGTGAACCTGTCACCTATTTTCAAATGTTATTATTATTATACAGGATTTATATAGCGCCAACAGTTTACGCAGCAAATAGAAAAAAAAAACGTTTGAGAAGGAGAAGTCTGACTTCACAGGAAAGGGTGATATTCTCTTTTCCATGTTTCCTTTTTTGCACTTTTAGGCACTTCCTCTGTATTCTTCATGCTCTTTTTTTCCCTCGGCCTAGTGACTCTAGTCTTTGCCTCCATGCCATGCTGGGTGGTAAATCCTGAATATTTGGGATTTGATCTTCCGATGAGCGATTCCTCCATCATGATCAGATAGGCAGCAGCCTAGGACCTGAAGCATGCCTACACACATCAGACTTTCACAACTGGATCACCTCCTCCAAGGAGGACACCATCTCTGTTGTATTTTCTTTAAAACCAATCTGCACTTCTGCCAGTGCAGTGCTATCAGTGTGTTATTTGGCAAGTCCTGGTGGAAGGGGGAAGGTGCCAAAGCGTGGTGGGCAGACAGCCACAGTCCTGGGTATGTCTGTGGACATTCATGTAACCTTGTAGCTAAAATCCAGATTTGCATTTAGGGCACCCTGCAAAGAAAACATTACATATTCACCTCTCCCACTGCCTAATCCCCCTCTCATGTGTGATAGTGTTGGGTGTTTCATAATTGGTATATTCCTGTCACATTGGGTCGGGAAGGAGGCCATAGCCCTGGATGAGCTCCCACAAGTAAGTTTGCAGCTTGCAGAGAGCTTTTTTTGCCCTGTCCTGGTGGCAGAGAGGAGCAGAGCGAAGAATGGGGAGTATTGGTTGCTGGAGAGGGGAGGAGGTAAATGACCTTTTTTACTTTACCCCTGTAGATTACTATAGATTTAGGCTGGAGTGGGTAAGGCAAACAGGGCAAGTATGCTTTCTTTTAAAACCAGCTGTAGATTGTTCGAATCTCTGCTGGTTCAGCAGAGACTGGTTGTGATTTGATACATCTATGGGCAGGCTGGTTGTACTAAACTCGATCCATCGATCAACTTCAGTACAACCAGCCTGTCTGATTTTTTTTTTTTTTTGCAAACAATTACTGCCGGCAACTATGGTCACCAGCAGTGATCAATGTGTTCTGCCAGCACCGAAGGCTCCCTGCCGGCAGAACACAGTAGTGCTGCAGGAGGGATTACCCCATCAACACTGTGTTGATGGGGGAATTAAGCAATTTATTGTGTTGCAAGAAAAAAAAAATTGCATCATTCATGGCTTGCTTAAAGTGTTTCTAAACCCACAACAGTAAAATCAGTCTGTATATGCAGTAAATCATGCTTGTTATACTCACTGTAGAACCTAAGGGGTTAATCCTCCGCATTGTGTAAAAAGGCTATTTGTTCCTGTCTTCTCTGATCCTTCCCTTCTTCCACAGTCTCCAATCCATCTCCTGATAAGACTGTGTCTTTTGGAGTCACTCTACACGTGCTCAGTTTGGTGTGTATTGCTAGAGAGTTTTTTTTTTTTTCTCTTTCTTGGGACGGTGCATGTGATCAGCACAGGGCCAATCAGCACTGTCCAGACAGAGGGTCAGGGGCCCTGCAGCCTCATGAGACAGTCAGTGTAGAATGAAAACTCCTCCTACAAGCTTTAACCAGGCACTGATAGAAGTTACAAGACTGCTATATACTGCTAATGAGAAAAGATATTTAGCAGTTTATATTTACTAAAATAATTGCATTTCCATGTTATGTGTACTGTGGGGAGACCAGATATATTGAATGCAGGGTCCTTGGTTTAGTAACACTTTAGGTATACACATATCCTTGAACAACACCCTCACACCCCTATAAACAGTACATGGTTTTAATAGAAGTTAAACAGAGAAAATGAAAAGAGTTCATGGATCAGCTGCTTTATAACAGAACCAGTGAGAGAGAAGTGTTCTAGTACAGAATATTATGTTCTATTAATGAAGAACAGTTTATTATAAGGCAGCTCTGTGTTCTTTCCTCTGTATAAATTATCCCCATTACATTGTACTGTTCTTCCCCAGGGATACCCTGATATGATCAGTTTATAACTGTATGTTGGCTATCTTTCAGGATAATACAGCTCTGGCGATTAATATCAGGAAGAACTACTGTACTGTGTTTCAGAAATGATCCTGTGGCCTTTTTAAGAGTTAAGGTGGCCATACATTTTCATTATACAATTCTCTAATTCAATTTCCTTTTGATTCACCTTCAACTATGTAGTTCGAGGGCCTACCTAAATTGCCTGCAAATTGAAAGTGTTTAGGTTTGACTAAATATTATATGATTTTGGTAAATCTAAAGGAAAAATTCTGTATGGCATTTGCATACGTACATTGATCCAAGCTGAAGCAATGTTTAACTTGACTGTAAAGTCTGTATCTGGAGCTCAGTTTTAAACTAGAAGAAAAGGCTACCCAATAAAAACCCACCTGTGCTCTGATCCTCTCTGCTTACATTCTGTAATAAATCTTTCTGAATACTCCCGCTCTTTCTGTGGCTAGTGGGTGGGAACTCCTCTCTGGGCAGACAACGCTTTGACAACCCTGGGAGCTATGGACACCGGCGCGATGACGTCATGGCTGCAGGGGATTCAGCACTGTTATCGGCCCCTCCTCAGTACAGAAACAAGCTGTCATGTGACCGCATAAAATAAATAATAATAAAAAAAAATAGGATTCATATTACAATTAATAGGTATTCAAATTCATCATATTACAAAAAGTTAATAGACAGGATCAGGGCAATCCTCATTAAACAGAAGGGTTACTGTGTAGCCTTTACCTTCACATTAGGAAAGGATGTCTTAGTGCTGGCATTTCTATAGAAATCTGATTATCATTTATGCATAGAAGGTGTCTCCCCCCCCCATTAGAGGGAACATTTTTTGTAATTTACATATAAACATATCCTTATCCTTTTACACAGTGGTAGTGACGGGGACCTTGTGGAAGAAGACACCTTGTCCACATCCCTATAAGACTACACAATGGGAGATTTCCTCTAGTGGGACTTTATAAGGCAAGAGTCTTTGAACAATGATATATCAAAAAAGTATATCATTTTATTATCAAAAGTTTAAAACATGACAAAAGTAGAATTAAAAGAAGTGGATGCCAGCAAATTCAGATGGTGGTAACAAAAAAGTATACATATCTGTTTACAATAATGAAAAAAGCCCACACAGACTATTTCAGCGGGGGGGCGGAAAAAAGGGCCTCTATTTTCAGCCCCCCCGCTGAAATAGTCTGTGTGTGGTTTTTTGCATTATTATACTCCTTTTTGTTACCACCATCTGAATTTGCTGGCATCCACCTCTTTTTTAATTCTATTTTTGTCATTCTTTTTTTTTATAATAAAATTCTATACTTTTTTGATATATCATTGTTCAAAGACTCTTGCCTTATAAAGTCCCACTAGAGCAGTGATTCTCAACCAGGGTTCCTCCAGAGGTTGTTAGGGGTTCCTTTAGCATTGGGCACTTTCTGCCTCTCAGATAATTTCCCACTGACACCATTGATCTTTTTATCTATCTGTAAGGAGGTAATTCTTCCCAACGACCACCCATGTAAGGACCATTCTTCCCACGGACCATCACACTAATGTATCATGAGTTGTAGATTTCTAATTTTTAGCAGGGGTTCCCTGAGACCGGAGAACTATTTCAAGGGTTCCTCTGATGAAAAGGTTGAGAAAGGCTGCACTAGAGGAAATCTACCATTGTGTATCCTTATCCTTTTAAACTTGATTGCGAGTTTTTACAAGAAGCCCCCATACCCTCTACTGGTGGAGGTGGAAAAGTGCAGCTTGTCAGAGCTAACCGCTGATTAGAACACTGGAAATGGACTTCATGAATGAACACTTTCTTGCCCTCCATGGTTGTAGCTGTGGTGAGTTCTTGAAGTCACCATCAGCAGGAAACATGTCTGACAAAAATCCATGTAAACAAATCTTGAGACTGCTGCTATACAGCAATAGTTAACATACGTTAAAATCTTAAAAATATATTAAGGCCCAATTCCGGGCAGTTAAAAAAAAATTATCCCCTGCAATGAGGCTGGAGTGCGGGAGTGCAGAAACTTCGGGGGCCAGTCTAGATTTAGGGGAGGAGTGGAGCATCGGGTAAATAGAGACATAAACGCGCAATCAACCGCTATAGTGCAGACACAGCCCCACTGCAAGGGATAACTTTTTTTTTTTTTTTTTTAATTAGCCCAGATTTGGGATTTAAATACAATCGCATAATTTCAATATATACCATAGCATTCGTCTGCTGCTTTGGCGTATTCAAATGGCCTGGTTTCCGTGAGGGAATAATGACAGCCAATAAAGTGATGTTCTCTCTTGTCAGCCAGAGCTATAAGCAACCCCCAGATGTTATTCTGACAGCCGGGAATTGCCAAAGAGGGTTAGAGGCAGAAGAGTCAAAAGAGTGGACTTGCTGCACGTGTCCTGTGCACTGTAAGGCTGTTATCCATCGGGCCCCTGCACTTCGGTGACTGTCTCCTGGTTTGGAAGGTCGGTGCGCCCTCCCTGTTTTTCTATATGTTTCAGCTTTAAGGACACCCATTGTTCTGAAGAGGGCAGCAAGACCTTTGACTTTCCACACTTTATCCACGACCTACACATGGACTAAGGGCCTGAGCGCAGGAGGTTGTTTTGTGGTGTTCAAATGGCCTGTGCCAGATTCAAAAATAACTTTACCAAGTTACTTTAATGCGTGCAGCAGATTCAGGTAGTTCTTAATAGCGCCAATTTTACAAGGTGGCTTTATTATCGCACCAGATTCAAAAATAATTACCTCCAGTTCACAGATAACGAAACTAATGGGTAATTAAAAGAGAAGTATGGGATTCACATTTTTTTTGTGTATCATACTTACCTAGTTGGATGCAGCAATGGTCCGATGCTGCGTCTGTCCTCCACCGGCTCTAACACTGTAAACCGAGCAGTCAAACACTGCCGATCTTGTTCTCAGGGCTTTTTGCTTAACACCCCCCCCCCCCCCCCCACATTGAGCTGGGTGCCGGTCCAGGCATGTGGACGGATCTACCCGAGGCTGGACCAGCTCTGCGATGTTCGCTTCAGCCCGCTGTCTGCTGCAAATCGGTCACAGGAGTGCCGAACAAACTGCAATCCTGTAATCCACAGGAGACATACAGCCAAATGAGCCTTGACTGTACCTCTCCTTTTATAGTGGTTCTAACGGCAGAAGGTTTTTTTTTTTAATCTTAATGAATTCTATGCATTAAGATGATAAAAACCTTCTGTGTGCAGCAGCTGCCCCAGCACCCCCTGATACTTAAGCCTCATCTCTCTCCAGTGATGTCCACGAGTTCCTGGGCCATCCAGGACTCTCCCCCTGATTTGCTGAGACACAACAGCGGCACCATTGGCTCCTGCTGCTGTCAATCAGTCACTTAGCCAATCAGGGGAGAGAGGGGGAGCCTAGCCAAATCGGGGCTCCGTGTCTGAATGGACACAGGAAACAATGACTTGGTTCAGGTACCTCCATAGCAAGCTGCTTGCTGTGGGGGCACTTGACAGGAAAGAGGGGTCAGGAGAGCCAAAGAGGGACCTGAGAAGAGGAGGATCCAGGCTGCTTTGTGCAGATCCACTGCATAGAGCAGGTAAGTATAACATGTTTGTTATTTTTAGAGAAAAAAAAAAAATGAGACTTTTACAATCACTTTAAGACCAACTGTAAAATGGAGTACAGAAACAGGCAGAGTGCCCGTCCCTGTACGCAGTGGATCAGAGCGACCTGTTTGCCAATGTTTACACTCCCCCACCCCGCGCTGGTTGCTAATGAGGCTGTCGGTTTCAAAGCCGATAATCTCCCAGCAACCAGTGACGGTGCGGTGGGTGGAGTCTGATGGAAAAGCTGAGATACTAGTTCCCCATCAGGTCTGATCTTTCCTTGTAATTGACAGCAGGCAGGGATTCTGACAAGAGGTGAAGGAATCTGTCTCCTCGTGTAGAGACACGTCAGACTTCTAAAGAGTGTCTAAGGCGCAGGGTTCCTCCAAAGGTTGCTGGGGGTTCCTGAACAATGGGCAGTATCTGCCTCAGATGATTTCCCATTAATACCATTGATATTTCTAGCTATCTGTAAGGGGGTAATTCTTACCAATGACCACAGGTATAAGGAGCATTCTTCTCACTGACCATCACACTAATGTATCATGAGTTATAGATATAGTTATTTTTAGCAGAAGTTCCCTGAGACCGCAAAGTTATTTCAAGAGTTCTGTGTTGAGAAGGTTAGGAAAGGCTATTCTAAGGTCTTGTTCTCTCTAACAGTTGTGGGGAGATAAAACCCTGTAGTTGAGCTGTGCTTTTACTGTATGTATGTGTGTGTGTATATATATATATATATATATATATATATATATGTGTGTGTATAATATATATATATATATATATATATATATATATATATATATATATATATATATGATAGATCTATCTATCTATCTATCTATCTATCTATATATATATATATATATATATATATATATATATATATACACACATACATACAGTAAAAGCACAGCTCAACTACAGGGTTTTATCTCCCCACAACTGTTAGAGAGAACAAGACCTTAGAATGTTTTTTCTTTATACCACTAATGGCGGTCATCAGAGAGCTATAATGGGGCTGCAATAGTGCGGTGGGAAATCTGTCTCTAACTGACACTGGGGGGGGGGAACAGGGACTCACTAACCGCCAGTGACATTAATACAGTGATCAATGCTAAACATATGCACTGTCACTGTACTAATGATACTGACTGGGAAGGGGTTAGCATGTAGGGTGATCCAGGGGTTAAATATGTGCCTAACTATGTGTAACGTGTGCCGATTTTTACTAATGATCTCAAAGTTTCTCATCCCTGCTTCGCAGGGATGAGAAACAGCGTGATTGTTCCCTGTGTACAGTTAACTCCAAGGGGAAAGACCTTTAAGTTAAAAAAGTTCATTCTTGCTCTTTACACCAAATATCTTGAAACCTCCTAATTTTTGTGGTTAATGATTCCAGTAACATACAGGATGTGACCCCGATGTACTATGCGGTTATATTCCAATATAACGGCTTGTCCTCCACTATTACACAGGACATGACTGGGTGTAATACAACAAAACAAGAAGGAATAGTAATAACACCCTTTTATTACATAATCATAAACATGTTAAACACTTCACTAGCACTGATGAGTCAGCGCATTCTCATTTCCTCCACAGCCCAAAATATAAGCAATCGTCTTTGATAGAGATTGTCCAGGATACATTTTATCGATCAAAAGACGCATTGTTCTATTTATTCCAATTTCTATTATTGACATTCTGTTTTGGCAGAGTTGTGCTCCTTTTATTTAATATCGGCAGGGAGTGAGTCCTGCCAGGGAAGTGGGGGAGAGCGATGAACAGAGCGAGGAGTGTTGTGAAATCTCTAGCCCTAGGCTGGCTTTTTCTGCAGTAATGTGCCAGTAAGGTGATGTTGTGACTTGATTAGATCCTTGCACACAACTTCATATATCTTGTGTTATTGTTCCATACCGCCCAGAGCTATCCACCATATGGCGTGACAGTGGACATTCACGTCTTTAAAAGTGTGTCTAAACCCAAGAGTAAAAATGTAATATATTGCATCTTACCAGTCCTTACATGTGCCGACTGCATTTGTTACCTTTTTTTTTTTTTTAAGCATTTTCTTCTCTTTTAGTTTCAGGTATTGATCCTGCCAGTAACTTACTTTTGCCCAAGAGTGACAGCACTGCTGTATCTATAGAGAAGAACAGTGTTGCCACCCTAAGACAGGACTACAGAAACTACCCCCTCTCCCCATCTCCATAAGATAGAAGGGAGTTTTGAAAAAGTGCTTTTACTGGCATGATTTTGTGTAGGTCAGGCTTACTCAGACTTATTCAGCTCGGATCCAGCTGGGTCAACAGGCTGAAGTAGTCTAGCTGTGGGTGGTGCAGAGAGACGGAATTATTCTTTCCCTCCTCCTCCTTTTTATTTATTTTTTAATTTCTCCCAGGCCTTCCTTTTTTATTTTTATTCTTTTTTTTTTTTCACTACTAAAAAGGGTAGAGGTTACCAGACACCATGGTGTTCGGTGCATCACCATTCTGGCTTGCTTTAACTAATGACCCAGCTTTACTGTCTTTTTGGGAGACTTATGTTACCTTTTTTTGAGGTCAATCTGTTGTGTGACAGGCTATTTTTGCCAGTATGTATTTATATTTCTACTAGTGATGCACTGAAATGAAAATTCTGGATCAAAAATGAACATTTAGGATGCATTGGCTGAAAACCAAAATACAGTTTAAAAAAAAAAAATATATATATATATATATTATATAAAAAAAAAAAAAAAAAAATATATATATATATATTTATATTTATATATATATATATATTTTTTTATATATACTTGTACTATATTCGACTTTTTAATTAATTTCATGAATTTAAATGAATATGAATTTATTTTCGGGCATTATCGGCACCTTTTTTTCTGTTTTCGCCCATTATCGGCACCTTTTTTTCTGTTTTCGCCCATTATCGGCACCTTTTTTTCTGTTTTCGCCCATTATCGGCACCTTTTTTTTCCTTTCCTATTTTCAGCCATTACTGGCCCCTTTTTTTATTTTATTTTCGGGCACATTTTGTTTCTATTCACAAAACGCCAATAACTCTGCTTGGAAATACTTTGCTAAATTTACAAAAAGAAGGGTGTAGTGTAGTTCTGTAGTCCTCAGAGTTAGCTGACCACAATGTAATCAAAGGGTGCAGTACAGGAAGTTATTCACTTAGGTTTCTGACAGGATCAATCGTTTTTTGTGTTTTTTACACTTTTGTAGATGCTATAACTGTTACACAAACCAAATAATATCTGCCCTCCACCTCATCACTATTCTACTTGATATTTTATTTAAGGCTGCAACTAACGATTATTTTCATAATCGAATAGTTGGCCGATTATTGTTTCGATTAATCGGTTAATAACCTTAAAGTGTGGTGTATAATTTAGTTAATATGTAAAGTTTAAAAAAAGGCAATTTATTCCTAAATATCAATACGCAGTGGTAAATATAAATAACCAACTATATGGTTAGGGAGTAAAATCTTTAATCCTCTCTGAGAATAACAGACAGAAGATATACTCTATATACTATTAGAGGTTGAATCTGGACTCAGATCAAATTTTTTTATTTAACCACTAGACATCCGCGCTATGGCCGAATGATGGCCACAGCGCGGACCTTAATTCCCGGGAGGCCGTCATATGACGGCCTCCCCTGTGCACGCTCCTTGCGCGCGCCCTGCGCGCTGTGATCAGAGTCACTGAGACTCCGCTGTTAACCGATCCGAGTAAGGGGCTGGTCCCGGCCCCTTACCATGTATCAGCTGTCAGCCAATGACAGCTGATCACATGATGTAAACAAAAGATCGGTAATCGTTTTTTTTTTTTACTCACGCTGACAGCGTAAGTAGAAAAAAAAGCCGATCACCAGCTCGGTTGTGAGGGACATCTGCCTCATCAGTGCCACCTAACACTGCCCACAAGTGCCGCCTAACACTGCCCACAAGTGCCGCCTAACACTGCCCACAAGTGCCGCCTAACACTGCCCACAAGTGCCGCCTAACACTGCCCACAAGTGCCGCCTAACACTGCCCACAAGTGCCGCCTAACACTGCCCACAAGTGCCGCCTAACACTGCCCACAAGTGCCGCCTAACACTGCCCACAAGTGCCGCCTAACACTGCCCACAAGTGCCGCCTAACACTGCCCACAAGTGCCGCCTAACACTGCCCACAAGTGCCGCCCAACACTGCCCACAAGTGCCGCCCAACACTGCCCACAAGTGCCGCCCAACACTGCCGCCCATCAGTGTCCATCACTGCCGCCCATCAGTGTCCATCACTGCCGCCCATCAGTGTCCATCACTGCCGCCCATCAGTGTCCATCACTGCCGCCCATCAGTGTCCATCACTGCCGCCCATCAGTGTCCATCACTGCCGCCCATCAGTGTCCATCACTGCCGCCCATCAGTGTCCATCACTGCCGCCCATCAGTGTCCATCACTGCCGCCCATCAGTGTCCATCACTGCCGCCCATCAGTGCCGCCCATCAGTGCCACCCATCAGTGCCACCCATCAGTGCCCATCAGTGCCACCCATCAGTGCCCATCAGTGCCACCCATCAGTGCCCATCAGTGCCACCCATCAGTGCCCATCACTGCTGCCTCATCAGCGTACATCAATGAAGGAGAAAAATGACCCGTTTTTTAAATTTTTTATAACAAAATATAATATAATAATATTTAAAAAAAAAAAATTCACATTTTTACATTTTTTTAAACAAAAAGTAAAAACTGCAGAGGTGATCAAATACCACCAAAAGAAAGCTCTATTTGTGGTGAAAAAATGATAAAAAATTCATTTGGGTACAGTGTTGTATGACCGCGCAATTATCATTCAAAGTGCGACAGCGCTGAAAGCTGAAAATTGGTCTGGATAGTAGGGGGGTTTAAGTGCCCTGTAAACAAGTGGTTAAAGAAAAAAAAATTCTAGACTGCAGATTTTCAAACAGAACTGTAATATTACATGCTTTTCTGCAGCTTCTCCATTGAAGTATATTGAACCAAAAAAGCACCGTTTTGCATTGAAAAAGGTCCTTGACGCTTTCCAAATACACAGCAGCTGAAAAAAGCATAGATGTGAATGTTAAATGAACTGTAGTGCATTTCTGCAAAAAGCACCAAAAAAACACATGGGTGGGAACCAGGCCTAAGACATTTTTTAACTCCATTAATAATGTAGTTAAAAAAAATAAATAAATTGTTTTTTTACTGTGCAACAGTGAAAGTAATATTTACAGTAGAGATTATTTGCTCTTTTTGTACTATATAGGGCTAATTTTGGCTTTTTTAACCCCATTATGTTACTAGCCGATTAATCGATTATGAAAATAGTAATCGATTCATTTCATAATCGATTAGTTGCCGATTAATCGATTAGTTGTTTCAGCCCTAATTTTATTATATAAATTTTATTTCTTTTATTTTACATTTTTATTTTTTTTATTCTCCTCGATTATACAGTCTATTACCTAATCATTCATTGTGTAATCTCATGTCATGTTATATATGTTTTTAACACTGCATTTACTCATATTTTTTTGTCCATATTATGACAAGAAGAGAAACATAAATTTGTATTTTTTTTGGTAATTATTTTCTATTTTATTTATCTTATTATTACTATTTATTTGAATTTAAATATTTGTTTATATATTACTGATGATTGTAGTGAGTGCTTTTCATATGTTTTCTTTGCATTGTAATATTTAAAAATTCTTAAATAAAAGAATGCAAAATAAATAAATATAGATATATAGACTGTATATATATATATATATATATATATATATATATATATATATATATATATATATATATATATATATATATATTCTTTGGGCTATAAAACATATCCAATAAAAAACCTCAAATTTCTTCATAAATTTTGGCAAAAATGTATTCTGCTACATGTTTTTGACAAACAAAAAAAAATTCCAATAAGTGTATATTAATTGGTTTGCACGATATATATATATATATATATATATATATATATATATATATATATATATATATATATATATTTTTTTTTTTTTTTTAAACCAAAGACATGTAGCAGAATAAATTTTGGCCTAAATTTATGAAGAAATTAGAAATTTTATTGGTTATTTATGACCGAATATTTTCATTTTGTTTTTTTCCAAAGTTCAATCATATATATATATATATATATATATATATATATATATATATATATATATATATATATATATATATATATATATATATATATATATATATATATATATATCTCCTCCCAGTAGTGATCAAATACCACCAAAAGAGAGCTCTATTTGTGTGGAAAAATGATTTAGTGCCAGTTCACACGTTTGCGATTCCAGTGCCGGCTCTCGCATCGCATGGAACTCGCAGGCAGTACACACTGCACTATGCGAACTGCTGCGGATGTCAATAGAAAGTTAATGACACCCCCAGATTGGTTTTCCATATCGCAGTGTGAACTGTGAATTCAGACAGAGATCAGCATAAGTGTGAACACCCATGCGATACGATTCTGGTGCAGACCATAAAGGGTCCTGCACGATTTTGGTCCAAATGCGAATTCAGCCATACAATCTGTATGGCTGAATTCGCATCGCACAGACATGGCATGTGATCTGCACAGCAGTGTGGTGATGTCTGACATCGCGCTGGTGTGAACCGCCACTTAAATTTCATTTGCGTAGAGTGTTGCATGACTGCTGTGTACTCATGAGGGTCATTGTCTCAACTTGTAGGTAGGTGGTTGGGGTGTAAAAATGCAGATCAGCCGCCTGTTTTTACAACCTCCTAGCCTGTGTGAAAGAAATCTAAGGCTGGTTTGTTCATATCACCTACCAGTAATGTTTTTTTTGGGCTGTGGAAGGAACCCCCTCCCAAACACGAGTGAAAATACAAACTTCAAATAGATGGTGTCTTGGGTGGTAATTGAAATGGGAGCCGCTTGGATCAATTTATAATCAGCAAAAATACAGAAGTGCAATACACCGAACAATACAGAACTTCCCTAGTACTGTACTCAGTCCACCTATTCATAACAAAAGACCCATTTAAACACTTCTGTTATATAGGTTGGAAGCCCAGGGGGCTCTTTGTTTCATGCATTTGTAAAGCTCCGCTGCTGCTTCAAGGCACTGATTCAAAGTGCAGTTCAACGACTTGAGCTTATATTTTTGTACAGTTACTTGATGATAGTTTATGGTTTTGGGCTTGTATTCGAGATGTGCAAAGAGATATCACACAAATGCTTATAAGTGTAACATTTAACCACTTGCCGACCTCAATACATATATTTACATAGTGGCTTTGAAGTGGTTTACTGGGGTTATGGCTGAATCTATCAGCCATAACCCCGTTTTTTGTTTTTTTATTTTTTTTTCCCTCAGTCGGCGATTCTGTTTGTCATAAAAGTGATCCAAGTGGCTGATTAGCTGCTGCTCACTGGTGTTTCTCGGGCTTCCCGGAGAGACTGGGAAATGATCCAATGGTTTACTCGACTGGCCATAGAGGTAAATGGAGACCAGATCGTCTCTGATCACCTCTATGATCTAGGACAGTGATGGTGAACCTTGGCAACCTTAAAGCGTTTGTCTATGGAGATTTTTTAAGTATTGTAGTTTGTCGCCATTCCACGTATTCCAAATGCTGCTTTTTACTTGTAAACAACAAGTGTTGGAAAAGGCTTGGTCCTTAAAGAGGAACTCTAGGCCCCCCCCCCCCCAAAAAAAAAATAAAAAATAAAGGCAGCAGCTACAAATACTGTAACAAGGAACCAGATGGGAAGGATAGTGGTTCCGGGCCTGCAGATGGTCATGGGGGGGGCCCGGGATACATAGCAATCGGGGGCACTTTACCGCGTGGATGCTTCAACCTGACAAGTGAGCTCTGCTACTTGCCCACAGGAGGGCTAAATGTAGAAAAAAACTACCTGCTCGGCGCTCGGAACTGCAGTGCCTTGAAAAAGTATTCATACCCCTTGAAATTTTCCACATTTTGTCATGTTACAACCAAAAACATAAATGTATTTTAATGGGATTTTATGTGATAGATCAGCACAAAGTGGCACATAATTGTGAAGTGGAAGGAAAATGATAATTGGTTCTCACATTTTTTTACAAATATGTGAAAAGTGTGGGGTACATTTGTATAGCGCCCCCCTGAGTCTATACTTTGTAGAACCTCCTTTCACTGCAATTACAGCTGCAAGTGTTTTTGGGGATGTCTCTACTTTGCACATCTAGAGTAGAGGTCGACCGATATGGGTTTTTCTCTGGCCGATGCCGATATTTAGAAATCGCGGTGGCCGATGGCCGATATAGGATGCCGATTTTTTGGGGCCGATATATTAGGCCGATTTTTTTTTTTCTTTTTTTTTCCCCTTTATCTCATAAAATCTAACAGTTAGACCCCTTTCACAGTGGGGCGTTTTTCAGGCGCTTTTGGGCTAAAAATAGCGCCTGTAAAGTGCCTGTAGAACGGCTCCCCTGCAGTCTCAGTGTGATATCCCGAGTGCTTTCACACTGAGGCGATGCGCTGGCAGGATGTTTAAAAAAAGTCCTGCAAGCGGCATCTTTGGAGCGGTGTATACCGCTCCTCCACCACTCCTGCCCATTGAAATGAATGCGCACCGCTGCCGAAGCGCCTGCAAAGCATTTCGGCAGCAGCGCTTCAGGGGCGCATTTAACCCCTTCCTCAGCCGCTAGCTGGGTTATAAGCGCCCCGCTAGCAGCCGAATAGCGCCGCTAAAATGACGGTAAAGCGCCACTAAAACTAACAGCGTTTTACCGTCAACGCATGCCCGCTCCAGTGTCAAAGCAGCCTTAAGTAATACAGAAAATTTTTTACATTTAAACATTTATTAAACAAAACAAACCTCCAATCAGTTCACTTGTATGTATAATTTAGATTAAAAAAAAAATAACGATATCTTAAATATTAAATACACAAAAACAGGTAATCAAAACTTTTGGACGAAAAAAAATGGGGTAACTTTACTGCTTATTTTTTTTTTTTTTAATTTCATTAGTGTATTTTTTAAAAAAAAATTGCGTTTGAAAGACCGCTGCGCAAATACCATGTGACATAAACTATTGCAACAACCGCTATTTTATTCCCTAGGGTCTCTGCTAAAAAAAATATATATATAATGTTTGGGGGTTCTAAGTGATTTTCTAGCAGAAAATACAGGATTTTTACTTGTAAGCAACAAGTGTCAGAAAAGATTTGGTCTTTAAATGGTTAAACTGAGAGCTTCTACACACAGAGTTCAGCTCATTGATAAAAGAACCTGAAAAGATTCAATGTATCTTCTTATCAGACTTGGCAGGCTGCCCAGGGAGGAGAGAATCCTCTCCACAGATAACCTCAGGAAACTTGCATTGACTTCTATTACAGAAGTCATTTGCAAGTCCCTCTGAAGTTATAATCGGCTTTTTTTATCAGCACAATCGGCTGATGCCGATTAAGTAAAAAAAGCCATATATCGGCCTGCGACCTCTAATCTAGAGAGTGACATTTTTGCACATTCTTCTTTGTAAAATAACTCAAGCTCTGTCAGATTGGATGGAGAGCGTCTGTGAACAGCAATTTTCAAGTCTTGCCACAGATTATCAATTGGATTTAGGTCTGGACTTTGACTGGACCATTCTAACACATTAATATGCTTTGATCTAAACCATTCCATTGTAGCTCTGGCTGTATGTTTAGGGTCGTTGTCCTGTTGGAAGGTGAACCTCCACCCCAGTCTCAAGTCTTTTGCAGACTCTAACAGGTTTTCTTCTAAGGCCTTATGTACACTTCTGCTGGTGAACGAACGTTTAGGAGCAGTTGGGAGTTTTTTTTCAACTGCCCCTCTGTTATCTTATCTGTCCATGTACAGTTTATAGTCGTTTCTAGGCAGTTGAGTTTAGAGGCATTTTTTGGAACGCAAAAAAATGCGTTCAGAAGTTGAGTTTACAGGCATTTCAAACGCTGCTAAACGCGGTAACTCGCATTTAGCTGCGTTTCACTTACAGGCGTTTTAAATTTTTGGCTATTAAAAAAAAAAAAAAAAAAAAAAAAAAAAAAAGCGGCAAAACACTGCTAAACGCAGCAAAACTGACGTTTTAAATGTGGGTTACTATCTGTCAAGTTAAATCAGTCAGGAGAGTTTGTAAAAACGTCCTGTGTACTTGAAGCCTAGGACTGTCCTGCATTTAGATCCATCCATCTTCCCGTCAACTCTGATCAGTTTCCCTGTCCATTGCTAAAGAGAAAAGCATCCCCACAACATGATGCTGCCACCATCATGTTTCACAGTGGGGATGGTGTGTTCAGGGTGATGTGCAGTGTTTTCCACCACACATAGCGTTTTGCTTTTAGGCCAAAAAGTTAAATTTTGGTCTCATCTGACCAGAGCACCTTCTTCCACATGTTTGCTGTGTCCCCCACATGGCTTCTTGCAAACTGCAAACAGGACTTCTTATGACTTTCTTTCAACAATGGCTTTCTTCTTGCCACTCTTCCATAAAGGCCAGATTTGTGGAGAGCACCACTTATAGATTCTCCCAGAATTACCAGGGGCCTCTTGGCTGCTTCTCTGATGAATGATCTCCTTGCCCGGCCTGTTAGTTTAGGTGGACGGACATGTCTTGATAAGTTTGCGGTTGTGCCATACTCTTTCCATTTTCGGATGATGGATTGAACAGTGCTCTGTGAGATGTTCAAAGCTTGGGATATTTTTTTTATAATCTAACCCTGCTTTAAACTTCTCCACAACTTTATCCCTGACCTGTCTGGTGTGTTCCTTGGCCTTCTTGATGCTTTTTGTTCACTAAGGTTCTCAAACAAACCTCTGAGGGCTTCACAGAACAGCTGTATTTATACTGAGAATGAATTACACACAGGTGGACTCTGTTTACTAATTAAGTGACTTCTGAAGGCAATCGATTCCTCTAGATTTTAGTTGGGGGTCTCAGAGTAAAGGGGGCTGAATACAAATGCACGCCACACTTTTCAGATGTTTGTAAACAATTTTGAAAACCATTTATCCTCCACTTCACAATTATGTGCCACTTTGTGTTGATCGATCACATAAAATCCCAATACAATACATTTACGTTTTTTGGTTTTAACATGAGAAAATGTGGAAAATTTCATTGGGTACGAATACTTTTTCAAGGCCCTGTACAAATCCCGAGCACTGAGCGATACAAATCTTGCATCCCCGCAACAGTGAATAAGGCTGACAAAAGCCCAGGTGCCAGGACACAATTTCTAGTGATCTGGTGCCTGAGATTTGTTGAGCCCTGCTGTAGTAGCAGTGACTACTACAGTGATTCTCTGCTTTCCCAGTGGTCCATCAGGGATGGAATATAGATACTTACCTTGGTCCAAGCTGGACCAATGTACCTTTGAAAAAAAAATCCATACCTGGATCCTCAGGTTTAGTCCTTTTAATCCTCAGGTTTGAAGACCTTTGACTTCCTCCTGTAAACTGGTAACAATACACAAGGGAGTACACATGGTGCAGTTTGTGCTTTGTGAATATACATCTCTATATCCTTTTTGTACAAGATATTTGTATTAGATCAATGTTTTATTTGCCTTCTCTTTTCAATAAGGAAATGCGGATTTAAAAAAAAAAAATCCCAGTGTTTTGTAAGGTAGTTGGCGTTCACTTTGGTAGTAAAATTGTATGTTTACGATCACCCGCTATACATCAGACCTAATAAAGGGGTAATTGCCTATGAAAGCAGATCGGCCCGGGGGGGGGGGGGAGAGGGAATGGGGGGGCTTAGGATCCAATAGAGGAAAATTTGGAAGCTCCGTTGCTCTCCGGATCTCTAAATGTGCCGCACTGTAATTGCACAAGAGACGTCCTTTTCTATTGCTGGAACTCTCTGTGGCGCATCGGTTTAATAATTCATATTTTCATTAGAATTGTAGGGGAAACTTCATTTACATAATTAGCAGGAGCTGGGAAGTTGTTGGCTTGATTTTAATGTGGTGTTACATTTTAATGAATTCCAGAGGAGCAGGGTGCTCTCTGCACTCACCCCTCCCCCCCCTTCAACACCCTACTTTGTGCAAAATGAATCTAGTGATGAAGCCTAGACACTGCTCAGGCTTACAAATGACATTTTCTTCAAGGATTGGTATTGCTGTTAAATGTACTGGATCCAGTTCCTGGATGAAATCATTTGACTACTTTGATCTCTACTGGAGGAAAACCTGCTCCCCTCCCCCTCCCAATCCTGTGCCCCAGCCCTGTGCGATGATTGCAATCTGATTAATAAAAAGAACGTTTCAGTTTTGGAACCTGCTGCACGTTCAGATCTTGGCAGGAACAAGAGCAGGGCTACAAGGAGTGTGTGGTAGGGGGGGTGGTTAGTTACTTATCTGGGCAAAAAGCTAGGAGTTCCAATTAGCCGATTTCAGAAAAAAAAAAAAACTTTAGGCAAATAACAAAAACACACATGAATGCAGATCAGAAGAGCTCAGAGATGGGGAGGGGAAAGCAGCACAAGAAGTTTTTCAGTTGTGCTGCGGTGCAAAGAGCATACTGACAGGAGGAGAGAGCAGAGAGCTTCTTTAAATGGCCAATCAGGGGCTGGGGAGGGAACAGGACTTCTAAGTGTTCCTCAACTGCAGCAGAGAAAAATCCGCCCAGGAAAGGGCTGGTCTGTGTGGCAGAGCTGTATATATCTCAGAACTGGATGGGCATAATTTATAAATTCTTTGGTTGGTAAAACATCTGTGTATTTAGCTCTTTCCCTGGAGTTGGGCTTTAAAGGGTTAGTTCACCTTTTCAAAAAAGAAAAAAAAAAAGTGAACGACCAATGTCCACCCTCTCCAACTGCCCCCCCCCCCCCCCGCCCCAGGGCTTCTGGTACAGACCAGAGTGACACTCTGTGCCGGCGCTGACCAAGCAGGATTGCTCTGATCCGCCCTGAAAGCATCTCTGTAAATCCTTAACTGCCTAAGGTCCACCACCTATAGCTGTTTTACTGCTACTGGGCGGCACCTCTGCTCCGGATGACGTGTGTGTGTGTATATGTGTATATATATATATATATATATATATATATATGATCCGGCTCTTCCTGGTTGGAGGCGCATATGCGTTAGCTCGCTGCTACTGTGATCTCACACAGCGGGAGCCCAGCGGTCGGCACCGTGGACTCGATGTCCGCCGGGCACCCGCCAATCATAGAGCAGAGAGGCAGAACAGCGGTCAGCCTACGTAAACAAGGCAGATTGCTGTTCTGACAGGAGAGAAGGCATGGAGCCTGTTTCTCTGCAAAGCACTGATATGGATCCATGCCTTTCCCTAGTAAAAGCACCTCCCACACTGTAGTAAAACACTGGCTAGGCACACAGTTAACCCTTTGATCTCACCTGATGTTAACCTCTTTCCCAGCCATTGTCATTAGCACAGTGACAGTGCATATTTTTTAGCACTGATCACTGTATTGGTGTCACTGGTCCCCGCAAAGTGTCTGTCAGTGTCACCGTCCACCATAATATAGCAGTGCCGCTATAAGTCGCTGATCGCTGTCATTACTAGTAAATGAATAAAAATATCCCATAGTTTGTAGATACTATAACTTTTGCACAAACCAATCAATATACGCTTATTGGGATTTTTTTTTTCTTTTTTTACCAAAAATATGTAGCAGAGTATATATTGGCCTAAATTTTTTGTTATTCAATCATTTATTTATTTATTTTTTTTGGATATGTTTTATAGCAGAAAGTAAAAAATATTGTGTTTTTTTTTTTTTTCTTTTTTTTTCTTCCACACAATTGTCGGTCTTTTTGTGTTTATAGCGCAAAAAAAAAAAAAAAAAAAAACAGAGGTGAGAGGAGAAAGTTCTGTTTGTGGGGAAAAAAAAGGACATACCGTCGCACAACAATGCAATTGTCGGTTAAAGTAACGCAGTACCGTATCAAAAAATGGCCTGGTCATGAAGGGGGGTAAATCTTCCAGAGGTCAAGTGGTTAATATTAGAACCATTGCGGCCCACCCCCACCCCTCTAAACTAAGCCATGTGTATATATATTATTGACTTTGTCTTCCTCATTGTTTCTATACTTGAAATTCAAAAGCTTTCCATTAAAATGTATTCAACGGGAAAAGCTTGTTTCTACTTCATTGAAAATACTGAATCGCACCAGGCTCAGCACGTGGAGAAGTTTCCGACAGCGATTACGTCGGTGCCACATGATTGCATTTCACAATGAAAAGCATGCGATACAGAACCGCAGCAGAGCACAGGCCATGAAGAAGGGAGGAGAAAAATGATTTCACCCCTTAATAATAAATAGTCGTCCTCTTTACGGAATCCGCTCTCTGTTTTCAGCCGCTGGTGGAGGATTGGAGTGATAGATGATCCGTTAAGTGCTTATTGTCTGCCCAGAAATAGCCTCCGGGGCTGTGCGCTGATATTATGGAGCGCTAATTGTTGGAGGTAAAGTGCGATGCGCCTTGTGTTTAGACTCCCTTGTGTACCGCCAAAAGCCTCGTTTAATTATGCCCTGCTAGCTAATGACCTACTAGCAAATTCATAATACCTCATCTCCATAAAATAACTAGGTAATGATATTCTAAATGGAAGGAAGGCGGTGCAATTTAATAATGAGCTTTTCTTACAGTCTGCTGCAGCCTTGCTTTATCACATTCTGCACCATTTGAATGCATTTATGGCTCGTTCCATCTGAAATCCACACGGTCAGCTGGGGGGTGTAAGGGTTAACTAGCATCCATGCTGGAGGTTTTGTAATTTATTAACATATTTATATAGTTTACTGGATTGTCATAGGCACAGGTCCATGTAAATAATGAACTGTAGTCTTCTTTTTTTTTTTTCTTTTTTTCTTTTTTTTTTTTTTTTTACCTCTTGCTGACCACATAATGCACCTATGGATGGACAGCCACCTGAGGTTGTGTGCTGAGAGCGCGCTCCCGATCATGTGACTGCTGTGAGAGCCACAGTCATAGCAGTCACATTATAGAGAAGCCACGTTGCCTCCTGGGCATTAAAGCCCACTTAAAGCAAACCTTCACCCTAAGGTAACATTCATTTTCTCATTCGTTCATTGACAGACACAGCACTTCCTTATTCAGAACCATAGGGTTATATCGCCCCATACAGGAGTTGGACACTAGGCAGAAAAAAAGACTTGGCTACGCCCATGGGCAGTCCTAGGTGAAATACACCCCCCTCTCTTCTACAGGCCTTCAGTTTTTTTTTTTCTGCCTAGTCAGGAGTAAGGACCTAGTTCACTGCTGGGATCTCTAGTCCTGGCAAATTTTCTTTCTTTTTTTTTTTTTTTTTTCCTGGATTTTTCCCGGTGACATCTGCAATCAACTGCCAGACTGGGCGACGGGCTGGACACTTGATCCAGCGGTCTCCCCAGTCTGGCCAGCGATCGTGTGCAGACTGCAGCTACGCGCTAGGTCAGCCGCAACATAGCCCCACTGGATGGGGGCTGGCCCTGCAAGTTAAACGTCCCGCGAGGTCGCATACGACCGGGTCTCGAGGCGCAGCGTCCCTCATGGGCGACAGCCCCTCCAAGTTGGTGGCAAGGAGGTTCTGTCTGGAGCAGTGCCTGCCTGGTATGGTGAGCAAATGTCCCCCCTCTCCCCTTGGTGGGTTTGCGGTGGACGCGGCCCCCTCCCTGGGTCGGTCGGTCCTGCTGGTTTCCCTCCGCTCTTGCACCCTCTCTTTCTGGGGTTGATGGTCACTGCAGGTCCCCTGGTAAGCCCCCCTTTCCCCTTCCCTCCTCTATATGGGGTAGTGTGGTGCCGTGATGAATCCTGAGGGATGGGGTTGAGTACTGGTGGGCAGGGGACGTGCACCGCCAGGTGCAGTGCTTACCAGGGGGAGGCACTGGGTGCTTCCGGGGGTCCGGTGCCCGGATCCCCTCTCTCATTCCGGGGCTTTTCTGGGGTCTGTGTCAGCCTCGGTGGCCATTTTGCAGTAGCCAGCGTCTTTTCCCCCTAGTGTAGTGATGGCGAACCTTGGCACCCCAGATGTTTTGGAACTACATTTCCCATGATCCTCAGCTATACTGCAGAGTGCATGAGCATCATGGGAAATGTAGTTCTAAAACATCTGGGGTGCCAAGGTTCAGCGTCACTTCCCTAGTACCTTCTGACTTCTTATGGCTGGTGACCATGTTTGTGTGGCTCGGCGACCATGATTTGGTGGTTTTTGTGTTCAGGCAGCGGCGGCCATTACTGTGTAGTCCAGATGGCGTTTTTAGCAGGTGGAAGCTCCTCCTTTTAACCCGGTGCTGACTCCGGTGTTATCCTCTTCCTCGGATGCCACCTGTGTGTGGGTGGGCTCCAGTTGTTCTTGTTGAGCTCCAGGTTGTCTGGTTAGCCTGTTTTTTTGTTGGCTGCCCCACCCCTCATGTTTGGCGTTGCTTTGGGACATCCCTATGGTTCCGAATAAGGAAGCGCTGTCTGTCAATGAACGAATGGGAAAATAGGATTTTTGACTTACCATAAAATCAGTTTCTCTGAGTTCATTTACCGACACTGCACCCACCCCTCTATGGAGTTTTTAATGCTTCTGACACTGCTTGGGACAATACCGAAGGCCTGTAGCAGAGAGGGGGGTGTATATCACCTAGGACTGCCCATGGGCATAGCCAAGTCTTTTTTCTGCCTAGTCTCTTACTCCTGTATGGGGAGATATAACCCTATGGTTCTGAATAAGGAACTGCTGTGTCCGTCAATGAACTTCAGAGAAACTGATTTTACGGTAAGTCAAAAATCCTATTTTTCCCCTGCCTTCTCACTCCCCCTCTCACATTTGAATACCATTTTTATTTTTTACTTAACCGCTTCAATACCGGGCACTTAAACCCCCTTCCTGCCCAGACCAATTTTCAGCTTTCAGCGCTGTCACACTTTGACAATTGTGCAGTCATGCAACACTGTACCCAGATGACCTTTTTATCATTTTTTTGAGATGGAGCTTTCTTTTGGTGGTATTTAATCTCCACTGGGTTTTTTATTTTTTGCTTAAAAAAAAAAAAAAAATTAGACCGAAAATTTTTCACCTTTCGCTGATGAGGCTGCACTGATGGGCACTAATAGGCTGCTCTGATTAGACGGAACTGATGAGGCACTAATATGCAGCACTGATGAGCACGGATAGGCACCATTGCTGGGCACTGACTGGCATCACTGATCACCGATAAACCGGCATTTCCTTGTTTACATGTGATCAGCTTTGATTGGACAGCTGATCACATGGGTATAGAGCCACGTCTTCGGGGACAATGCACCCCAGATCGCCATGCTGCGCTCCCCCAGAGTGGGATTAGAATGCTTGTCAGTTTTTTTTGTTTGTGCCCCCATTAGGGAGATTCACCCTCTCTATTTGTCTTGTTTGCCTTTTATTATATAAAAAAAACAAAAAATTGACATACTAGATAAATGACATTTGTGAAGCCAGTCACATTCACATGTCATGCCAATTGGATGCTGTCAAAATCACATCCAATTTGCTCGTGTAGCGCTGGTAGATTTCTAATCTACCGCTTATATGTAAATTTAGTGGGTCATTTGTTCTGTACATAGTTCAAATTTAATCTATGGCTAAATTAGCCTCTGTTCCAGCATTGGCTGTGTTGCGTGCAGTTCCACACTGTCACCTGTAGGTGTCGTTGTCACCATAGGTCAGTGTTGGAAAAGCAACAAGCTGAGGTATATTGAGTGCTCTTCCTTCTCGGAAGCAACTCGGCAGAGGTGTTCCGCTGCCGTGCTTTCTAGAGGGTACTTAAGGGGGAAACGCCATTTTTCTTTTCTCTTTCACCTGCTGGCCCTAATGGCTTAAAGGTATGTGACAGAGAGTTCAACCTCGTGGCCTTCCAGGCCGGAGGGCTGCGATGCTGCAGCCGTGTAAGTAGGCCCAGAGGCCTGTCTGGGGCCTACTGCTGTGGAGATGGTCCTGTGCTGTCTGTCCTGCAGGAAGAAGCCAGACAATTGAGAAGATCCAGGGGAGGACCCGTCTTTGGAGAGGACCGTGCGGAAGGCTGGTATCTCGAGAGGGGCCTGGTGACTCAATTGGGGGACGCTTCTTAATCTAATCTACTGCTGGGTCAGCTTAAAGGTTCTGGTACTGTGTCACTGTTCATATATATGTATGTATGTATGTGTGTATGTATATATATATATATATATATATATATGTGTGTGTGTGTGTGTGTGTGTGTGTGTTTTTTTTTTTTTACATAGCGAAAAACGCCTGTAAACCAAACGTGGCTAAATGCAAGTTACTGCGTTTAGCATTTGAAATGCCTGTAAACTCAGCTTCTGAACCCATTTTTTGCGTTCCAAAAAAAGCCTCTAAACGCAACTGCCTAGAAACTACTGTAAACGGCCCATATGTGATACAATTTTGTTATGACAAATTCTCTTGAGAGATCAGAAGTCTTTTGGGCAGTTGATATATCATCTGCCCTCTATTGACGCTAAGGCTGATGGAATGCATTTCGCACTCCATTCCCTTTTTCCCCGACCACGGCATCTGTGGGAAGGGATGGCCGAATCCGAAAATGATGCAGTATACCACTGTACCCCCAGCACGGTTTTTTCAACCATCTAGGTCATATCAGTGGGGCATCGCTACTTATACTGTCTACAATTACTTTGGGACTTACAGTGCAAAGATCTTCTTTCCGCAGTCAGACCGCCCAGCAGCACGCATAAAAACAATATCTGTGCTTCTGGAGAGTGGGGCGGGACCAGGGCGTAGTTTTCTGCAGGCTCCTTACAGGGATTTGAGCCTGCTTGCAGACCTGCATGCTGTCTACCTACAGATCCCACCTGATCCTAATGCTGTGGCCTCAGTGTCCGGTCATCATGGTGATCAGGGGAAACAGTAGAGACATGCTGCACATTACTGAAAATTGAGACACGGACATCCCAGAACAATGGACCAATTGGTGAGACTGTCCCAGGACTGTTTGTAAGCATGCTATTTGCAGGCATCGTGGGGCTCAAGGGGCAGCTGCTTTGGGCCCCACAATGTTCGGGCTCGGGGTAGCTGTCCCTTTTGCCTCGCGTTAAAGATTGTCCTAGACATGATGATGTGACTTCCTTGTGCATGTGCAGAAGTGACATCATCAAGGCCTAGCCAAACAGACCGAACCGGGAAAGGAAGACACCTGGAAAAGATTGAAGCGCCCATGACCAGCGGAAGCTCTAGAGGAGGTTATTTGATACCCCGTTTCCCCGAAAATAAGACCTAGCGTGATTGTCGGTGATGGCTGCAATATAAGCCCTACTCCCCAAATAAGCCCTAGTTAAAGTCCTTGTAGGTCTTATTTTCAGGGTAGGGCTTATTTTCGGGGAAACAGGGTAGGGTTTATTTGGGGGGTAGGGCTTATATTGCAGCCATCGCCGACAATCATGCTAGGTCGTAGGTGTTTTGCCATGATGCACATATACTAACCGCTCGTGGAAGCCCATTTAAGAAAAAATAAAAAGTTGCAGAGTTTATTTCAGATTTAATGTGCTTTAGTACACATTTTTATGTGCTTTTGTGTTTGGTACCACAGCCAGACTCTACAAGAACATGCTTAGTATGCTGTAGCAACCAATCATTTGTTTTAGCATTTGAGTAAACCGAAATCTGGTTGGTTACTGCCCTTTCTATTACTTTATACTATGTAGACAGTTCATTTGTGTGGGGTTTTTAGTAGTGGGGTGTTCTCTATACAGTGATTAAAGATGTGCATTACAGTCTTTTCCTCCTTTTTGTATTGCAGTGTGTGGAGGGAAGCCCGGGACCGCATTGTTGGCTTTCCTGGACGTTATCATGCCTGGGACATCCCTCACCAGTCCTGGCTCTACAACTCCAACTATTCCTGTGAGCTGTCCATGGTGCTGACAGGAGCTGCCTTCTTCCACAAGGTAAAAAACTATGCATAGCTCTGTATCCTTCTCTCTCTGTATATAGAAAACAGCAGCTTACGCTTGTTAAAAAACAATTGATTTTACGCCATCACCCCCAGGGATCTTCTGTTACTAGCATCACAGCTATTAGAAGTTTAGTGACCACAGAGGGAGAGATTTTTTATGATGTCGCTGAAAAAGGACAGCATTGCATTTCCGAGGGTGGGTTTACTGATGGTGACTAGAGTGGACACTGCCCCTATAATGTGATAAAATGTCCACTTGTAGTCTCCAACAGAAGCCCGTGTGACAGCAGGAAAATGCAGAAGCACAGACGGGAACAGAACATAGTCATGCTATAACAGGAAGTGCCCAAACAAGGATCGTCATGGCAGAATCACCAGGAATTATTTTAATGCTGCAGATCTCAAAATGTTGAAAATGACTTTTGAATTAAGGCACTCCATTCACACTCCATTCGGGCGCTCCATTCAGATTGTGTGACTCTATTAAGATTCATGATGGCAATTGATGAGATCTTGTTACTTTGTTCATGATGCCAGTTGACAAGAGATCACTTGGCCCTGTTTAGGCTCCTGATAACAATGAATGAGAGATGACGTGACTCTGTTTGGGTTCATGATGATAAAAAGATCATGTGACTTTAAGGCTCACAATGCCAGTTGACAAGAGATCACATAACTTTATTTAGGCTCACGATAACAATTGGCAAGAGATCACATGACTCTGTTTAGGCTCATGATGCCACTTAAAGCGGAGTTTCACCCAAAAAATGGAGCTTCCACTTTTCAGAATCCCCCCCCCCCCTCCAGTGTCACATTTGGAGGTATAATCCAGGTATTTGCTCCCACTTCCGGGCATAGATAGCCACAGTATCCGCGGATATCTATGCTATATCCGGCACCTCCTCCGTCCCCCCTGCTGTCTTCTGGGAGACACATAGGTCCCAGAAGACAGCAGGGACCAGTGGAATCGCGCAGTATGACTCATGCATGCGCAGTAGGGAACCAGGCTATGAAGCTGCAAGGCTTCACATCCTGATTCCCTTACCGAAGATGGCAGTGCCTCCACCCGACATCGCGGGCGCCCTGGACAGCTAAGTGGCCATATTTTTTAAAGTCAGCAGCTGCAGTATTTGTAGCTGCTGACTTAAAGCGGAGTTCCGCCAATTTTTTTTTTTTTAACAGAAGATCAAGTGACTCTGTTTAGGCTCCTAATTCCAGTTGACAAGAAGTCACGTGACTTTGTTTAGATTCATGATAACAATTAACAAGGGAACACGTGACTCTGTTTAGGTCCATGATACCAATTGGCAAGAGACCACGTGATTGTTAGGCTTATGATGCCAACTAGCAAAAGATCACGTGACTCTGTTTAGGCTCATGATGGTAGTTGACAAGAGCTCACGTGACTTTGTTTAGGATAATTATGGCAATCGACAAGCATTCACGCATCTTCCATGGGCTGTAGATCGGTAGATGATATCGGAGGTGAGTGTAGAAATCGCAAGGCAGGAATCTGCTTACATCAAAGAGCACCTGTTGTATTCTGTGTAGCGCAGCTGAATAGAAATCTTAGTAAAGCGTACATTTATATGGTGTTGTGTATTCTTTCCACAGTATTATGCCTATTTATACTCCTACGTGATGCCGCAGGCGATCCGAGACATGGTGGATGAGTATATTAACTGCGAGGATATCGCCATGAACTTCCTGGTCTCCCACATCACCCGTAAACCTCCCATCAAGGTGAGTCCGCCATCAAGCCTGCTTGCACGCTATAACTCGGCTATTTCTAGATAGTGAATTGTGCTTAGCCTCTTTGAAGGTCCCTGAAGTCCTTCTGTACTTTGTAATCGACTTAAGGAGTGGATGCCGGGCCCCTGTCCAGGTCTGGGCTGGGAATAATGGGCAGACATTGTTTCTTCCATGGATATTTGTCCTCACACACACTCCACATCATTTATACTATGAGAGCAGCAATATAAGATGCACAGGAGCCACATACTGCTGCATCATTACTTTACCTAATGAGGAAGTGATCTTTCATCCCCCAATGCCAGGCTCTTTAATAGAAACATTTTGTTGCTTTTTCTCTTTACTAAGGACTGGTCTATGCCAGCCCTATTGGGCTGCATTGGTTAGTGTTGGACAATGCAAGAAGCCTTGGTTTGTATAGGGTCTGTTCTTGTGTTTTATCGCAGTGCGTTACAACGTTGCTGCAGCACTTTCCTTTGCTCCTTGCTCATAGACAGGAAGAGAACATTGGCTGCTAAGGTTTATCTTTACCTTGACAAATGCATTGAAGTGGTGTGTAATGTCACTGGGTTTTTCAGCCATGGAGTGAGAGGGGGATAAGATGGCAGCAGGCCATACAGAGCTGCTGATTGGGTAGTGCCTCTTTGGGGCGATCTTGTGGTAGTCACAGCGTACTGGTATCTCTGGTGCAGAATATGCTAGGAGGAGCCAGAGCTCTGGTATAGAGTGGTACTGGGAGGGTAGACCAGAGGAATCTTAAGTCACTGCTGGTAGGTGGGAGCTGAGCTTTTGAGTCACTGCTGGGGGGGAGGAGCTTTCCAGTCATCACTGGAAGGGGAAAGCCGGGTGAGCCGAGCTGATGAGTCACTACTGGAAGTTGGAGCAGGAGAAGTTGAAATGCTAAGTCAGCTCTGACACACGGCACAGTACTGTCTTGAAGATGGTGGGACATGATTTTCCTCTGCTGCAGTTTCTCTTTCACTTAGTCCCTCTCCCCATCCTGTGACTGGACAGTGAAACAAGAAATAGCAGACTTATCATCTCATCTCTGCATCTCCCTGCTGTCTCCTCCTGCCGGCATGCTGCTTACACTGCAGAACACCCGACTGACCCCTTGTGCTGCTTTTCACTTATTCTGTCTGAGCTCTGTTATACAAACGGCTGAGGCTCCAAGCACACTGGAGCTCATAAACGGACGTTTTTTTTTTTTAACAGCCCATAAACTCTACTCTGTTATCCTATGTGTCCATGCACACATGGACGTTTTTTTTAACTTTTATCAGCAATGGAGTTTATGGGCTGTTTTCTCAATGTCATAAAATCGCGTTCAGGAGTAGTTTTTCTGACCACAAAAAAAAAAAACGCCAAACACTGATAAACGTGGATGAACGCTCAAAATGTGGCTCACCAGCGTTTACCGTTTTTTATCCATTGAGGAAAATAAAAAAAGAAAAGGTTACGTGGAAAAACACTAAAGAACGCTAATAAACGCTATTGCAAAAATGTTAAACGTTGAAAGACTCACTGCAAAGCTACTGCCATTTTTAGAACGTTATTTTAACGTCCAGTGTGTATGGAGCCTAATATCTAGCCAAAATTGGGTACTTATTCTGTTTACATTAAACAAAAACACACTGAATAATGCATTAATGGTTAATTTGGACCTATTCAATCTACTTGTAGTTAGTGTTACTAAACCCAGGACCCTGCATTCACTATATTTGGTCACTCATAGTACACAGAAAATGGAAATGGAGTTATTTTAGTAAATCTAAACTGCTAAATAACTTTTCTCATCAGCAGTATATGGCAGTCTTGTGGCTTCAATCAGTGTCTGGTCCGAGCATTGGTTAAAGCTTGAAGGAGGAGTTTTAATTTTCCCCTGGTTGTCCTATGAGGCTGGAGGACCCCTGACCCTCTGTATGGACAGTGCTGATTGGCCCTGTGCTGATCATATGCACCCTCCCCCCACAAAAAAAAAAAACTCTCTAGTAATACACACCAAGCATGTGCAGCTTTTCCCCAAGGCTCTCTTCTATCAGCAGATAGATTGGGGAAAGTGGAAGAAGGGGAGGATTAGAGAAGACAGGATCAAACCATCTTTTTGCACAATGCGGAGAATTAACCCTTTAGGTGCCACAAACAAAAATGCTTTACTGCATATAAAGATTGATTTTACTGTTGTGGGTTTAGTAACAATTTAAGTTTTAAGGTTATTTAAGTTCTTTCCTGACTTTAGCACATTGTCAGTGTTTTCGGGATGAGTTGATTTTCCAGTTGATTTAAAAAAAAAAAAGCCATTTTGTTCTTTAAAACCCCCAGGTGGGTTCACATAGAGACCTGCGGTATAAAAACTGGAGTTTACCTAGAAGTTATATAATTATAAAAAGGCTTGTTTTGGATACAATCTCATGGATACATCACCTGATATATCCTGACTTGTTCTTGGAATTTTGTTAATATGAACGAAATACATTAACATATACCGTATACAAAAACATATTTATTATACTAAATATAATGTTTTTTTTTAGCATTAAGATACTGTAAGTCTTCAGATACAGTAGTTAAATTAAAGAATGGATTCCCGAGATTACCAATATTTATGCTTTAGAGAGAATAAAGAGGCAATGTATAATTTTTTTTTTTTTCATGCAATAAGTGATTACATGACCTCTGTTCTGAGCTGTATAAGGGGCTTCAAGGAGGTTGGGGTAGAGACTTCTGACGATTGGTGGGCATGTCAGCAGAAGCTTGAATGGAGCACAGACAGTTCACTGTAATACACTTAGGAGTTGTGCAGGGGGTGTGTCAGCAGGAGGAAGAGAAACAGCAGGAGGAAGAGAAACAGCAGCACACGGATTTTCCCAGTAAAAAACTGCAGGGAGTGTCAGCAGGAGGCAGGAAAACGGCAGCACACTGATCTTCCCAGTAAAGAGCTGTGCAGGGGGTGTGTCACTAGGAGGAAGAAAAAACAGCAGCACACTGATTTTCCCAGTAAAAAACTGCAGGGAGTGTCAGCAGGAGGAAGAAAAACAGCTGCACACTGATCTTCCCAGTAAAGAGCCGAGCAGGGGGTGTGTCAGGAGGAAGAGAAACAGCAGAACACTGATCTTCCCAGTGAAGAGCTGTACAGTGGCATGTTAGAAGTCTGACCCACCGGAGTACAAGCAGACGATGCTCCCCAGGTACAATGCAAACTGACCACACTGGGATGGGTGTGCTGCTATGCCCTGACATGGTCCGTTCGATATTGAAAAGCAGGAGGACTGGCAGTATATTTCAGGAATTTCCCGCAAAGGAAGCAGTGCAAAGAGAACAGGACACTTTTTAATATGAGTAAATGGTAGTACAGACATATATCAGAAATATGAAATGTATGTGTTACATACAATTTAATACTCCCCCCCCCACCCCCCAAGCTGATCTGTAGTATAGAAAATATACAACTCGCCATTTTCATATGTACAGGATCACTATAGAATAGTATGGGTGTGGTTCAACACGCTGTATTTTGTGACCGTGTATATATATTTTATTTATTTTGTATATCTATTTTTTTTTATACACGGTCAATATGGTAAAGCGGTTTATTCATGCACCTCCCCAACCTTCCTCTTTGTTTTCTTCTTCCACCTTTTTATTCTTGTTCTAAGTCAGGAACTCAATATTGTGAACTAGAGATGCATTTTGCATTATCATATACTGGATAAAAATATAATATAATATATAAAAAAAAAAAAAAAACTTTCTGGAGAGGTACAGCTGTGCTCATGCGCATAAACAGTATACACCCTCAGCACCAACCCATAGAGCAGCTGTTGAGTTTGCGCTGCACATGTTACTACTGTTGAAGAAATATTCAACTGAGAGAGAAGTATCTTCAGAAATCTTTGTGTAGAGAGGGCCGTCTTTAATATTGATTGGACCCTGGGCGAACCTTTTCTTACCCCTCCCCTGTGCCCCCCCTTCATACAATTTCACTCTCCATCTGCTCTGAGGTATGCAATAAATAGCAGCTAGATGAAAAATTGTTTGCCAGAGCTTACAGCATATCCTTACCGCTCACTGATTAGTTGCTAAAGGTTACATCACATCATTTCTGCCGCTGATTGGTTGCTAGAAGTTAACTGCATATAATTACCGCTCACCGAGGGGGTGATGGGATCAGTGGTAGTGCTTGGGGGGTGGAATCAGTGACACTCGTTGTCACCAGTCAGTGTCCTCTCAGTTCCCCTTGCCTGAATTTGAGGGGGGTGTGTGAGAGAGATGGGGGTGGGGGGTGGTAGGGGGGTCCCGCCTGTGCTCTCTTGTCCCAGTTTGCAGGTTAGGTGAGTGACATGCCCAGTACCTTCGATGCCAGCAGTAGGACTTTTAAGGCTCTGAGAGGTGCCGGGGATCCTGCATCCGCTGCTACTTGCCTCTTCAGGTATCAGGGAAGCAGGGGGCGGTCTTCTCCCTCCCAAGCTTTCGGTCCTAGCTGCCTTTGCTGCTCACCTTCCCTGCAGCACTTGTCTCTGGGGCTGCACCACTTGCCGCGTTGAGATGATACGCGGAACAAGGTGATATCCTGCCCCCACCCCGAGGGTGCACTGCTGTCTGCATCGGATTTGACCTCGTCGGGATCCGAGGCCTAGACTGCCCAGCTCCTCCTGCTACCGGACCAGGTCTCTCCATGACAAGGGTCAGCTGCTTTGAGCCCCAAAACAGTGACTGGGCCTGGGGCAGGTGCCCCATTTCCACTGCAATAAAGACAGCCCTGTATGTAGCCATCATACAGAGGCACAAGTGTTCTGATAAGTCAGAAGACAAGTCTGCGGCTCATTCGAGATGGATGCTTTATATACACTTGTGAGCAGACATCTCATTAACTCATCTTAGATCACATATATCATAATGCTTTTTATAATTTTGGAACATTTCTTCCATTAAGATTCACAGTTGTATAGGGTGTAAAGTCACTGATAACAATCGTCTTACCCACAAGTTCTCCTGTATCTTTAATAACTAGTGAAACCACTTTGAGCTACTTAGGTTTATTGGCTTAACTAGCTCAGCTGATGGCTGCTGCTGCAAAGTCATTGTAGTGAACAGGGCTGGCGGCTGCGCCTTGCTTCTGAGAGCCGCAGCAGGAATCTCTGATTCCTGGCGCTACTATTCGCACTAGCGAATGTAGCCTAAATCCGTTGGTTTGAACTTGATCTTCTCCTTTAACATTGTTCATAAGCCTTTTCTGTCTTTTCCCCTACACAGGTTACATCTCGCTGGACCTTCCGTTGCCCAGGCTGTCCCCAGGCTCTCTCCCACGACGACTCACACTTCCACGAGCGACACAAGTGCATCAACTTCTTTGTCAAGGTGTACGGATACATGCCGCTTCTCTACACCCAGTTTAGGGTGGACTCCGTTCTCTTCAAGACTCGGCTTCCTCATGACAAAACAAAATGTTTCAAGTTTATATAAACCCCCCCCCCAATGCCTGACACACTGGAATTCCATCAGTAAGGTCTTCTGATGTCCTGCTACCCAGAAGTTGCCTCAAGTATTCTCTCCAGTCTTAAACAAAACATGAACTTCGTTATAGGAAAATCTGTATTATAGAAGACTTCTGTACAAAAATTCTGACTCCCGTGGATTTTTTTTTTTTTTTTCCTTTTAACTGGCCAAGGGGATTTTTTTTTTTTTTTGTCAAATGACCATACAAATATTTTACATTTGTGTGGGGACACTTTTACCTGCTTTATAGGACATACGTGACTCAATGTAGACCTTTTGGTTTGGTGGGATCTGACACATGTATAAACAGTTTATACCACCAAACTGAACACCAGATATGGTCATTTTAAACTGCGACAGCATCGTCAAATGAATTCTGTAACGATTTTTTTTTTTTTTCTTTTGACCATCCAAAGACTTGGAAACAGTCGTATGGTAGATTTATTGTTCGTTTTAAAGGAGCTAAAGGTTGGAGAATTTATCTCGTAATGATCATGATGCACAAAGCTGCCAATGGAAACTTTAGGCCGACCTACCCGCCTGCTCTCTACCCCCTCCCGCCCCCCCTCCCCACCCTGCCAAGTTTTACGACGTACGAATAAAGCACAGAAGCGCACCATGTCTTTATTGGTTTCACGTTTGTACATTAATAAATCTCTGTACAGATTTATGAGTGTAGAATGATGTGTTTTAGTCATTGGACTGGTGTGCCGGGTGACGATGTGGTACCTGTTTACAGTCATAGACTTTGATAATTAAATATCACAAGATCTTTTTTGGAATTGTGAAGAAAATGAACAGAATTGAATCATTGAATCTACTGGTCTCAAAAGGCAAAGATGAAGTGTTCATAAAGAGTATAGACCATCAATCCACTTTATAGGATTAGTGATGTAGTCTCAACCTGTGGTAAATTAACTTTTTTTTTTTTTTTTTTTTTTTTTTTTTTTTTTAAATATGGTCAACACAAAAAGGTTGAATAAAAATTGTTGATTATCAGTGAATATTTGTTTCCATGGCAAAAATGTAAGTTACTAAATACTCTTTCATCAAAGTTTGATACTAAAGTAGAGCAGTGGCCAGGCTATGGGAGATATTTAAAATTTCTTAAGTAAATAAATGGACTCAAAGCGACCCCCCCCCCCGTACCTGCAAGCACTGTGAAGCAATTCATTCTCGAAGTGCACAAGAGAAACCGTAAAGTTACATACTTGCCTGCTTTGTGCAATGGTTTTGCTACCATAGCGATTTTGGTTTGCTACGACATTTACTGAATATCTAAATACTAGAACAAAAGTATAATCTCTTGCAGCTTACCAGTTCTTACAGGCAGTTGCTTAATTTCCTCCTCTTGATCCTGCTAGTAACACACTTCCTGTCCTAGGGTAAAAAGGCACTCACTGTACTGTATCAATGGAGGAGCAACGCTGCCCCCCCCCCCCACCTTTTCCTCTTCTCCTTATCTCCCTTGCATAGGGTGGAGGTTTTCGTTTTCTGACAACACTGTTTGCTATTTCAGTTTCGTACTCAGGATGTTACAAGGACACTGGATTTCCAACAGACTCATAAAATAGCTTCTGTTCTTGCCGAAATTGTACTTGGATATGGTGGCTGCATTATTCTTTTTTTTCAGGCTAAGGACTGTTGAAGAATTCCAGATATGGATATTTTATACATTGTTGCATTGGTCCATACTTGGCCAATGTCCCTGGAAGCTGGAAATCACTGTATAGCCACTTCAAGACTGCAATATTTACAGTATCTGACAAAAGCGAGTACACCCCTTATATTTTTGTAAATATTTTGTTATATCTTTTCATGTGACAACACTGAAGAAATGACACTTTGCTACAATGTAAAGTAGTGAGTGTACAGCTTGTATAACAGTGTAAATTTGCTGTCCCCTC
The DNA here is from genome assembly GCF_042186555.1 of Aquarana catesbeiana. Lineage (NCBI taxonomy): Eukaryota > Metazoa > Chordata > Amphibia > Anura > Ranidae > Aquarana > Aquarana catesbeiana. Next base: position 16,201,337 of record NC_133327.1, read on the forward strand.
AAAATAACTCAACACACAGCCATTAATGTCTAAACCGCTGGCAACAAAAGTGAGTACACCCCTAAGTGAAAATGTCCAAATTGGGCCCAAAGTGTCAATATTTTGTGTGGCCATCATTACTTTCCAGCGATGCCTTAACCCTCTTGTTCTCCAGAGCTTCACAGGTTGCCACTGGAGTCCTCTTCCACTCCTCCATGACGACATCACGGAGCTGGTGGATGTTAGAGACCTTGCGCTCCTCCACTTTCTATTTGAGGATGCCCCACAGATGCTCAATAGGGTTTAGGTCTGGAGACGTGCTTGGCCAGTCCATCACTTTTCACCTCAGCTTCTTTAGCAAGACAGTGTCATCTTGGAGGTGTGTTTGGGGTTGTTATATTGGAATACTGCCCTACGGCCCAGTCTCCAAAGGGAGGGGATCATACTCTACTTCAATATGTCACAGTATGTGTTGGCATTCATGGTTCCCTCAATGAACTGTAGCTCCCCAGTGCCGACAGCACTAATGCAGCCCCAGACCATGACACTCCCACCACCATGGCAAGACACACTTGTCTTTGTAGTACTCACCTGGTTGCCGCCACGCACGCTTGATACCATCTGGACTAAATAAGTTTATCTTGGACCACAGGACATGGTTCCAGTAATCCATGTCCTTAGTCTGCTTGTCTTTAGTAAACTGTTTGCAGGCTTCCTTCTGGGGTGACAGCCATGCAGACCAATTTGATGCAGTGTGCTGCGTTTGGTCTGAGCACTGACAGTTTGACCCCCCCACCCCCTCAACCTCTGCAGCAATACTGGCAGCACTAATACGTCTATTTCCCAAAGACAACCTCTGTATATGACGCTGAGCACGTGCACTCAACTTCTTTGGTCGACCATGGCGGGGCCTGTTCTGAGTGGAGCCTGTCCTGTTAAACCGCGGTATGGTCTTGGCCACCGTGCTGCAGCTCAGTTTCAGGGTCTTGGCAATTTTTTTATAGCCTAGGCCATCTTTATGTAGAGCAACAATTCTTTTTTTTTTTTTCAGAGCCTCAGAGTTCTTTGCCATGAGGTGCCATGTTGAACTTCCATGCCCAGTATGAGAAAGTGAGAGCGATAACACCAAATTTAACACACCATTCACACCTGAGACCTTGCAACACTAACAAGTCACATGACATCGGGGAGGGAAAATGGCTAATTCGGCCCAATTTGGACATTTCCACTTAGGGGTGTACTCACTTTTGTTGCCAGTGGTTTAGACATTAATGGCTGTGTGTTGTTGTTTTGAGGGGACAGCAAATTTACACTGTTATACAAGCTGTACACTCACTTACATTGTAGCAAAGTGTCATTTCTTCAGTGTTGTCACATGAAAAGATATAATACAATTTTTACAAAAATGTGAGGGTTGTACTCACTTTTGTGAGATACTGTACATATAAGTTGCGGCTTTGAAGTGATTTACCAGGGTTATGGCTGAAGCTATCAGCCATAACCCCAGTATTTTTTCAGCCTGCGATTCTCTTTCTCATAAAGGCAATCCGAGCGATTCTAGCACTAGACCTCCTCTGTAACTCTAAACTGGTAACCTGTAAACATTTTGAAACCGTCGCCTATGCAGATGTTTAATTATCATAGTTTGTCACCATTCCAAGAGAATGCCCAATTAAATAAAGCATAACATGTTGGGTATCTATTTACTCAGCGTAACATCATCTTTTATATTTTACCAAAAAATTTGGTTATACAATGGGTATATAAAGTCTACACACCCCCGTTAAAATGTCAGGTTTCTGTGATGTGAAAAAATGAGACAGATAAATAATTTCAGAACTCTTTCCACCTTTAATGTGACCTATAAACTGTACAACTCAATTGAAAAACAAACTGAAATCTATTAGGGGGGAAGGTGGGGGAAGTAAAAATAAAATAATAAAATTAATGTGGTTGCATAAGTGTGGACACCCGCTTATAACTGGGGATTTAGCGGTGTTCAAAATTAGGCAATCACATTCAAATTTATGTTAAATAAAAGTCAGTACACACCTGCCATCATTTAAAGTTTTTACGATTAATCCCAAATAAAGTCGAGCTGTTCTAGTAGGTCTTAAGTGACGTTTTCTTGGTTGCACCTTACAGCAAAAGCCATGGTCCGCAGAGAACTTCCAAAGCATCGGAGGGATCTCATTGTTAAAAGACATCAGTCAGGAGAAGGGTACAAAAGAATTTCAGAGGCATTAGATATACCGTGGAACACAGTGAAGACAGTCATTATCAAGTGCAGAAAATATGGCACAACAGTGACATTACCAAGAACTGGACGTCCCTCCAAAATTGATGAAAAGACGAAAACTGGTCAGCAACTTTAAATGAGCTGCAGAAATATCTGGCAAGTACTGGCTGTGTGGTACAGGTGACAACAGTCCCCCGTATTCTTCATACAGTGGGGCAAAAAAGTATTTAGTCAGCCACCAATTGTGTATGTTCTCCCACTTAAAAAGATGAGAGAGGCCTGTAATTGTCATCATAGGTATACCTCAACTATGAGAGACAAAATGTGGAAATAAATCCAGACAATCACATTATCTGATTTTTGAAAGAATGTATTTGAAAATTATGGTGGAAAGTAAGTATTTGGTCAATATCAAAAGTTCATCTCAATACTTTGTTATATATCCTTTGTTGGCAATGAGGTCAAACGTTTTCTGTAAGTCTTCACAAGGTTGTCACACACTGTTTTTGGTATGTTGGCCCATTCCTCCATGCAGATCTCCTCTAGAGCAGTGATGTTTTGGGGCTGTCGCTGGGCAACATGGACTTTCAACTCCCTCCAAAGGTTTTCAATGGGGTTGAGATCTGGAGACTGGCTAGGCCAGTTAGGCAATTAAAGGCAAACTTTAATTGCTGTAGTAAAGCCCCAGCCTTTGCTCTTTGTCTCTAGTAAATTTTGGTCTAGCCTTGTTGATTAAAATTGTATTGCTGCCAGACAATTTAACACTATGATGTTACCTTTTGGGGTCTCTTAAATCTTGTAGTAAAACACAAATCTGTACACCTGCCATGTACCTTTTTGTTTCCCCTCTCTTTAGTAACCTTGCCCATTTCTCCCTTAAGTAAAATGTCCAGCTGCTGGCCAGTTTTAAACTGCTGTATCATCAGCAGTCTCCTTATTCTTAAAGAGAGCTTAATAGAAATTTGGCAGCAACATGATCTTTTTACACCAGCGAGAACAGGGCCAGTGGTTTTTATGACACAGCTCTCCCAGGAGGGAATGCTTTACTAAGCTACAACTTTGCATAGCATCTGCACATGTGGCTATTTTTCCGCATATGTGCATAAAAAGCTTGTGGCGCTTGTATGTATGCAGCTGTGCTGCCAGTCTCTGCCAGCTCCCACATACCTGGATGAGTTGTTTTTTTTGCTCTGACTTTCACCAACGATGGAGCTTATTTTATTCCATTGACCCCAACAATGGGCCTTATTTAATCTTGCTAACACAAATGATGCTGCTTGTTTTATACACTTATACCAGCAATGGGATTTCATTCATCCCACCGACACCAATGATAAGCTTATACTAATCATACACTACAGGACACATTCTGGATGTTTACAGACTCTAGGTTATAGGCTGGTACCTTCAGATGATCGAACATTGGCGAAGCTTTGCACACACACCCCCTAGCCTTCCCCATATACCATGCGAGTCCTCCTTTTCTGCTAGGTTCCTAGGGTGATCAACTGCTTCTTCCTTATGGGGATATCAGTCTTAGCTTAGCTGGTTTATTATTTTACTTCAGATTCTTCAATCAACTTTAATTCAATAGAAGTGTTGAAACCTTGGAAGGTTCACCCAGACCCCATACTTTGGTGATGGCCTGTAATGTTGCACTCACCTCAGCACTTGATGCAAAAGATGTACTTAGCCACAGGTTGCTATACATGTCAAGAGCCATGGTCTATCCCTATGGAATCCAGACCCTGAAGCCCCCTTAAGGGGGTGTCAAAGGGTACAGGGTCACCCTGTCTCTTTTGACCATTACTGTAGTCCCATAGCAAGTATGATGCCAAATATATCTGTTCCTTGTTTTACATTTTGTGTATCCTTAATAATATATTGTATATGTTAAAATGATCAGGAAACCAAAGTTTGTTTAAACTGTGTTCACTTATACAGTGTAAACTTTTCAAACCTGGTGCAAAAATTCAATCACTCAGAGCTTTGTCTGAGCTAGATGGTCAGGTGTGTTATATCACACCACAGGTAGCACACTTTACCTTAACTTCCACCTACAGCCCTTTTGTCACAAGGACTTTGCTATAAGATGGTCAGCACTGGGTTGTTGCCTATTCCTTCTTGGATACGCCTACCTCTTTTTGTGCAGAGCATTCAGAGTATTCTGCTGTGAGTATCCCACAGGGAAATTACCCTCACTGATCGCAATCATGGAAGGAAACCGCAGCAAAAGCTCAAGCGAACATTTGCTTTGCTGAAGCCCTGCAATACACACAAACTGCTCAGAGTAGCGAAGCTTCCCTTTTGAACGGGAGCAGGACTTTATTTTAACACTGGTCTTTGCATCTAATTCTAGCTTTTAGGTCTGCTACACTTGGCCTGCTTGCCTAAGGTTGACTTTTCTGCAGCTATGGCACAATTTATTGGGCAACTAACAACGTTATTACAGTCATCACTGTCCAGAGCTCAAAGACGCTAGGTTCCTTTCCCACCGTCTGTAAATGAGTCTGATCCTGATATGCCTTCTCTAGAAGCAGTAGAGGAACTGGAAATGGTGTTAGAGGAGGCCATGGGCGATTTATCACTCTCTGGCTCCTACACACACACAGAGTTATGGCTTCATGTAATTTGTTTGCCAATATTGATGTGCTTACATCTGCTATGGACAAAAGCCTTGTCATTGCTGCATTTGATTCTTCTCTGTCTCGCCATGCCCCTTTGACTAGTAAGAGACCTACTAAGTCTAAAAAGACATTTCCCATTGAAAAACGAATAGAAAGTCTAATCTATGACGATTGGGTCAATCCAGAACATATGTTTAACCTCCTTAGATTTATTGCTGAGCACTATCCAGTGGAAATAAGTCACAAAAGGTCGTTTCAGTCTTAAACATTTTACTGTACTTATAGAAGATTTTTCATTGTTCAAAGTCTCTGCTTAAAAGACATGTATGGGATTTAGAGAAAAAAAACACATTTAAACTCACCCAGGTGAATGCAGCATCAATCCAATGCTGCATTTGTCCCCTGTTGCCTTTTCATTAAGAACTGAGCGATCAAACACTGCTGATTGCTCAGTTCTTAGCATTCTGTGAATAGAGACCTGGGAACTGTCAATCTCCTGCTCTGTACTCCGCCCCCCCCCCCCCCCCCAAACCCAACAGCTTTGCCTATACTTCTTTAAAGTTTAAGATGATCTAATAGGCTTAATAGTTTAACAGGTTCAGCTATTGCTGCAATTCCTGTTTTATCAAACTGCAGCTAATTAGACTGGGGCAGTGAACAACCAACATGATCCAGGATTGTTCCTTAGCTGGGCAATTCCAGTAATTATCTTCTGCCTTGCTCTTTTGTGCTTATGCCCTAGATCAATCCATGACACAAATCTCCAGAATGACTCTGATTTCTGTTCTCATAAGCAAAATCTTGTGGCTCAAAGTTTGGTCAGCTGCAACTGCCTGAAAATAATGCATACCCTTTGAAAGGTAAAGGCTCTTTGGTGAGGAACGTGACAAAGTTATCAAAGATGTCCTCCTTCCAGAGTGGAAGGTTCCAAAATCTGCTTTTTTATTGGCTTCTGCCTCCCCAAAGCACAGAGCACCTCAGAGCTCCACGCAAACTTCAACTCGGGGCATTCAGGCACTTGACAAAGTCATCAAAGATGTCACGGGAGGAAAGGTTCTCCTTCCACAGTGGAATGTTACAAAATGTACTACTTCAGCAGCTTTTACCAACTCAAAGTACAGAGCACCTTAATGCTCTATGCAAACTTCAACTACCAAGGCAAACTTCAACCCCTCCTTTTGGCACAAGGCTTGGAACACACAATCCACCAAGTCTACCCCAAAGTCCTTTTCCCAATGAAGGGATGTCTTCACTCCTAAGCATGGGAGGACTGTTACAGCTTCCTTCTCTCTGGGTCACATACATCCCAGACCTGTGGGTTCAATCGGTGGTTTCAAAGGGGTACAAAATAGAGTTCACAAATCACAAATTTCATCTTTCAAACCAACCAAAATCTGGTCAAGGTCAGTCAGATTTGCAGATTTCCCTGAACCATGTTTTGTCCCAGGGAGTGGTCGCTCCAGTACCTCTGGAGGACAGATTCAAAGGATCCTACTCAAACATGTTCACGGCAAAAAAACCCATAGGGTACCTTCAAGTTCCAAAATTTTGCATGGAATCTACAAGGTTAATCATTGCCTCTCCAAGATAAGGGGAATACCAGGCATCCATGAAGTAGGAAAATAATGTATCTACTGGCAGGATCAACAGGTAACAAAACTTTGTTTCAGGAGGACTCAGAAAAAAAGACGGCTGGTAACTTCTTTCTGGAGCCGGCCCTTTAAGTGGCTTTTAATGCCAGAGGCTGGTATGTCAGGCTCCTAATCATGTGATTACAGTCAATGGGTGTCGTGGGGGACTCTGATTTGAGATGGAACTTTGATCTAAGTGAGTCCTGCTGCATCTCAGTTGTTGGTAGAAGACCAGGAACCGACGCAGTGCTTGGAATGCTAATTGAGCATGCTCACAGCAACACCAGCCAAATGCATATATGTGGCAGCTTGCCATAAGGCCCACTAACGTGATGCAACATGGCCAGTGGGAAGGGATTAATGCTATGGACAGTCGGCATAATATAGATCTTTTTTTAAACTTTTGCCCAGAGTTCTACATTAACTAAGGGAATGTCAATGCATACTGTACTTAGCAGCTATGGGACTGTCTGTTATCAGAATAAGGTCAGGGAGGTAATAAGGGTGCAGTCAGACGCCAAGGGACTTTTCATTTCCAGAGTCATCATCAAATGAATTAAATTTCAAAGAGATGTCAAATATACATGAAGGCTTTTATTAGTATAGTCATTTAAAAGTCAAAATGTTAAGGGCAATTCAGTGGAGGAACATGGGCAGCATAGGGTTAAGGAATACGGGGTGATTAAAGGTTTATTTTAAGACTATTTGATGCTTGAGCCTGTGACTGGTTCTCTTTAAGGGCATTATATGAAAAGTCTATTTGGAAAGTCCAGACTATAGCAGCCTCCCATAAAACAGACTCCTCTTCAGACATTGCGGCTAATTGGAGGTGGAGCGCTCAGCCTGATGCATTTTGCAACAAAAAGAGAATGCGTAGTTTAATAGGTGGAAAAAGGATTTCGTTGTTCTAATTGTCTTCCTCCATTGATTTTATATCTGCAGTAAAACCGTGCAACATAAACTTCCACAGCAAATTGTCTTTGTCTCCAGCGGGAGGGGAAGAACAAGAGGCCGAATTCATTTTTACTGTACTGAATGTTCTGCTGTCAACTTTTACTTTTTTTAGTGGAACAGCAACGTCTTGGGGTCTTAGTGAAAATTACAACCACAGGACAAAGATGGGGGGGGGGGGGGATCCAAGAAAAATGATCCACTGACACTTGGAGGTCCTAAATATAATAAAATACTGATACTTGGGGTCCCAGAATAATGACACACAGACACTTTTCTGCAGATTTTTGTCTTCAGATTTACCAAAACCATATAATATGAGGTCAAGCCTTAAGAGTTCCAATTTGTATGCAATCAGGCAGGCCCTTGCACTATGGTTTTGGTATATCTGAAGACAAAAATCTGCAGAAAATCTAATAGTGTGTATGAGGTCTTAGGGGTTGATTTATTTAAAACTGAAGAGTGCAAAGTCTGGTGTAGCTGTGCATGGTAGCCAATCAGCTTCTAATGTCAGCTTGTTCAATTACGCTTTGACAAGAAAAAAAAAAAAGAAAAAACTGGAAGCTGGTTTGTGTGGAGAGCTGCACCGGATTTTGTACTCTGCAGTTTTAGTAAATCAAACCCTTGGGGTCCAGAGCAATCAAGTGTTGACACCTGGGGCTTCCAGAAAAATGATGAACTGACACAGGATGCCAGAAAAAATACAACTGATTGTCTGATAATGATTATTTGGAGTCTCCGAATAATATTCCAGGGACACTTGGAGTCCTAGAACAATGTCACATTGACACTAGGGGGTTTCATAAATAATGTCCAAGTTACAATTGGGATCCTAGAACAAGGCCACACTGAATCTTGGGGCTTCCAGAATAATGACACACTGACACTTGGGATCCCCAAATAATGACAAGTTGACACTTGGGGTCCCAGAACATAACAAACTGACACTTGGGAGTCCCCAAATAATGTCCCAAGGACACTTGGGGTCCCAGAACAATGACACACTGACATTTAAAAGTCCAAGAATAATACCACATTAACACTTGGGTGGTCTCTAAATAATGTTCCAACTACAATTGGGGTCCCAGAACAATGACACACTGACATTTAAGAGTCCAAGAATAATGACACTTGGGTATCTCCAAATAATCTTGCTGTTACAATAGGGGTCCCAAAACAATGATAAATTGGCACTTGGGGGTCTCTAAATAATGTCCCAGTTACAACTGGGGTCTAAGAACAACATGCTGAATTTAAAAATTCTAAGAATAATGACAAACTGATACTATTTGGAGATGGGGATCTCTGAATAATGTCCCACTTACAGTTGGGGTCCCAGACCAATTGGGAGCCCTCAAGTAATGTCCAAAGGACACTCTGGGTCCCAGAACAATAACACATTGGCTGTTATTTACGAAAGGCAAATCCGCTTTGCACTGCAAGTGCAGTCGCTTTAAATCTGAGGGGTAAATCTGAAATGAGGGGAAGTTCTGCAGATTTTTTTCACCCAATCATGTGCAAGCTAAAATGCTGTTTTATATTTTCCTTACATGTCCCCCTCAGATCTACAGTGACCGCACTTCCAAGTGCACTTGCAGTGCAAAGTTACATAGTAGGTGAGGTTGAAAAAAGACACAAGTCCATCAAGTCCAACCTATGTGTGTGATTATGTGTCAGTATTACATTACATATCCCTGTATGTTGCGGTCATTCAGGTGATTATCTAATAGTTTCTTGAAGCTATCAATGCTCCCCGCTGAGACCACCGCCTGTGGAAGGGAATTTCACATCCTTGCCGCTCTTACAGTAAAGAACCCTCTACGTAGTTTAAGGTTAAACCTCTTTTCTTCTAATTGTAATGAGTGGCCACGAGTCTTATTAAACTCTCTTCTGCGAAAAAGTTTTATCCCTATTGTGGGGTCACCAGTACAGTATTTGTAAATTGAAATCATATCCCCTCTCAAGCGTCTCTTCTCCAGAGAGAATAAGTTCAGTGCTCTCAACCTTTCCTCATAACTAAGATCCTCCAGACCCTTTATTAGCTTTGTTGCCCTTCTTTGTACTCGCTCCATTTCCAGTACGTCCCTCCTGAGGACTGGTGCCCAAAACTGGACAGCATACTCCAGGTGCGGCCGGACCAGAGTCTTGTAGAGCGGGAGAATTATCGTTTTATCTCTGGAGTTGATCCCCCTTTTAATGCATGCCAATATTCTGTTTGCTTTATTAGCAGCAGCTTGGCATTGCATGCCATTGCTGAGCCTATCATCTACTAGGACCCCCAGGTCCTTTTCCATCCTAGATTCCCCCAGAGGTTCTCCCCCCAGTGTATAGATTGCATTCATATTTTTGCCACCCAAATGCATTATTTTACATTTTTCTACATTGAACCTCATTTGCCATGTAGTCGCCCACCCCATTAATTTGTTCAGGTCTTTTTGCAAGATTTCCACATCCTGCGGAGAAGTTATTGCCCTGCTTAGCTTAGTATCGTCTGCAAATACAGAGATTGAACTGTTTATCCCATCCTCCAGGTCGTTTATGAACAAATTAAATAGGATTGGTCCCAGCACAGAACCCTAGGGAACCCCACTACCCACCCCTGACCATTCTGAGTACTCCCCATTTATCACCACCCTCTGAACACGCCCTTGTAGCCAGTTTTCAATCCATGTACTCACCCTATGGTCCATGCCAACGCACCTTATTTTGTACAGTAAACGTTTATGGGGAACTGTGTCAAATGCTTTTACAAAATCCAGATACACTACGTCTACGGGCCTTCCTTTATCTAGATGGCAACTCACCTCCTCATAGAAGGTTAATAGATTGGTTTGGCAAGAACGATTCTTCATGAATCCATGCTGATTACTGCTAATGATATCATTCTTATTACTAAAATCTTGTATATAGTCCCTTATCATCCCCTCCAAGAGTTTACATACTATTGATGTTAGGCTAACTGGTCTGTAATTCCCAGGGATGTTTTTTGGGCCCTTTTTAAATATTGGTGCTACATTGGCTTTTCTCCAATCAGCTGGTACCATTCCAGTCAATAGACTGTCTGTAAAAATTAGGAACAACGGTTTGGCAATCACCTGACTGAGTTCCCTAAGTACCCTCGGATGCAAGCCATCTGGTCGCGGTGATTTATTAATGTTAAGTTTCTCAAGTCTAATTTTAATTCCGTCCTCTGTTAACCATGTAGGTGCTTCCTGTGTTGTGTCATGAGGATAAACACTGCAGTTTTGGTTACTGAAGCCCCCCCGATTCACTCGTGAAGACTGAGGAGAAGAATAAATTCAATACCTTTGCCATCTCCCCATCCTTTGTAACCAGATGTCCTTCCTCATTCTTTATGGGGCCAATATGGTCTGTCCTCCCTTTTTTACTGTTTACATACTTAAAGAATTTCTTGGGATTTTTTTTTGCTCTCCTTCGCTATGTGTCTTTCATGTTCTATCTTAGCCGTCCTAATTGCACCCTTACATTTCTTATTGCGTTCTTTATAAATTCTGAATGCTGAGGATGATCCCTCAACCTTGTATTTTTTGAAGGCCTTCTCCTTTGCTTTTATATGCATTTTTACATTGGAGTTAAGCCATCCAGGATGTTTGTTCGCTCTTTTAAATTTATTACCCAATGGTATACATTGGCTAATGCCCTTATTTAATATGCTCTTAAAGCAAACCCATCTCTCCTCCGTATCCTTTGTTCCTAATATTTTATCTCAATTTATGCCTTTTAGCAAGGTTTGTAGTTTAGGGAAGTTGGCTCTTTTGAAATTCAGTGTCTTTGTGTTCCCTTCATGTTTCCTATTTGTGTGATTTATACTGAAACTAATTGACCTGTGATCGCTGTTACCTAAATTGCCCCGTATTTCCACATCTGTGGTCAGGTCTGTATTGTTGGTAATCAGTAGATCTAGTAATGTTTTATTTCTAGTTGGTGCGTCTACCAGCTGACCCATAAAATTGTCCTGCAAGACATTAAGGAACTGGTGAGCCTTAAATAAATGCGCGGTTCCCTCCGCCCAGTCTATGTCTGGATAATTAAAATCCCCCATTATGATAACACTTCCCATCCTTGCTGCTAATCCAATTTGTGATAGGAGATCCGTCTCCACTCAGGTTAGGGGGCCTATAGCATACTCCCAGTATTATTTTCCCCTTAGCTTCATCCCTTTGGAGCTCTACCCATAAGGATTCCACCTCCTCCCTAGCCCCCTCAGTGATGTCATCTCTCACATTCACTTGTACATTATTCTTGATATATAGGCATACCCCTCCACCTTTTTTACCCTCTCTATCCTTGCGGTATAGGTTATACCCTTGAATGTTTGCCAGCCAATCACGAGAGCTGTTGAACCAGGTCTCTGAAATTCCCACAAAATCCAAATCCTCCTTGTACAACAGTATCTCTAGTTCACTCATCTTGTCCGCCATGCTCCTGGCATTAGTGAACATGCCACATAGTTTAGACCGGTCGCACATTGTCCTCTTATTGGGTGTTTCAAGATTGCAACTAGGACTTGCTACTATACTCACCTTGTGTTTTTGTGCTTTGGTTAACCTACCACTAATGCCCCCAATACTACCCTCTGGAATATCTTCCGCGCTGGCTATCACTGTCTCTGGACCCTCCCCCCATCGCCTAGTTTAAAAACCCCTCTAACGTTTTGGCCATCTTCATTCCCAGCTGATCTGCACCCTCCTCATTTAGGTGCAGTCCGTCCCTTCTATAGTACCGGTTACCGACTGAGAAGTCGGCCCAGTCCTCCAGGAACCCAAACCCCTCCTTACTACACCAGCTCTTCAGCCACTTGTTTACTTCCCTAATCTCCCTCTGCCTTTCTGGTGTGGCTCGATGTACCGGTAGTATTCCTGAGAACACTACCTTGGAGGTCCTTTTCCTCAATTTAGCTCCTAAGTCCCTAAAATCATTCTTTAGGACACTCCATCTGCCTCTGACTTTGTCATTGGTGCCAACGTGCACCATGACAGCCGGGTCTTCCCCGGCCCCTCCCAGTAATCTGTGCACAAGATCCGTGATGTGCCGAACCCGAGCGCCCGGTAGACAACATACTGTTCGGCGCTTCAGGTCTTGGTTACAGATTGCCCTCTCTGTCCTTCTAAGAATTGAGTCCCCTACCACCAGAATCTGTCTTTCCTTTCCCTTTGCTGCCCCCCCACTCTCACTGGAGGAGTTCTTCCCCTGGCAGCTAGGAGAGTCCCTCATCTCCAGCAGTGCTGGTCCCTGTCTGGTTTCACCAATGTCACTCAATGGAGCGTACTTATTGGGATGTTCCAGTCCTGGATCGGCCTCTCTGGCACTTCCCCCTCTACCCCTCCTGACTGTCACCCATCTACTCTTTGCTAGTGCCTGCACCTCTTTGTCGCCACCCGCCTCTGTGCTGGCCCCTGCCGGCACCTACCGTGTACGTTCCTGGCTCACCTTTAGTATGGAGGGACTTCTCAGTGCTGACAGTTGCTTCCCCAGATTCAGAACCTGAGCTTCCAGGGAAACAATGTGCTTAAATTTTGCACAGCAGTATTCACCCTCGATCGGATGATCAAGGCACGCATACATGTGGCAAGATGTACAAAGAGTCGCCTCTCCACACCCGCCGGGCATCGTACCTATTAAATTTAGTGAGGATTTGGGGATTTTACCCTGTCCAAATTACCTAACAGCTAGCTTCCTGGCCCTAATACTCAAGACAATACACAGGTACACAACAAGACAATACACAGGTACTCACAGACCTACGTGCACTCGCAATACACAAGTACACAGTACACAATACACAAGTACTAATGATCCACACACACACTACTCAGACAACACTCAGATACTCACACTACACAGGTACTATGACCCCTGTTATAACCTCCTGTTTTAAACTCTGGTTTTTTAACTCCCACTTATTCCAGCTCCACTTACACCAAGTTCCACAGCTTCAGACTGAGCACGCTCAGACTGAGTCCTACAACCAGTTAAATAGGCACCTGTGAGCAATTAACCACACCCCTTAATTGATAGACTGATGAAACCAGAGAAAAAAAAAAAGAAAAAAAAAAAAAAAAAAGAAGCTATTTAAAAAGTGACAGCAAAAGGCAAATTAAAAACTAAAAGGAAAAGCCCCAAAAATGCAACACAGCAAACAAACAGCAAGCAAACAGCAAACAAACAGCAAGACTTGTACACTCTAACTCTGTTTTTTTAACTCCCACTTATTCCAGCTCCACTTACACCAAGTTCCACAGCTTCAGACTGAGCAAAGTGGATTTGCCTTTGGTAAATAACCCCCATTGTCCCTTGGGGCTGCCGAAATAATGACAAACAGACATTTGGGAGTCCCCAAATAATATCCCAAGGACATTTGGGGTCCCAGAACAATGACAAACTGACACTCAGGGCCTCAGAATAATGACACATTGACACTTGGGGGTCTCCAAATAATGTCCCAGTTACGATTGGGGTCCAAGAACAACAACACACTTACATTTAAAATTTTAAGAATGATGATACTAGTTGTGGACAGGGGTCTCTGAATAATGTCTCAGTTTCAATTGGGGTCCCAGAATGACATACTGACACTTGGGATTCTCCAGATAATGTCCCAGTTACAATTGGGGTCCCAGAACAATAACACATTGACACTTGGGGGCCCCAAAACAAAGACACACGGACATTTGGGGGTCCCAGAACAATGGAATACTGTTCCACTAACACTTTGGGTTTCAGAATAATGAAACCCTGACACTGGGGATTCCAGAGCAACGGCATACTTATATTTGTGGGGGACACACAACAATGGCACACTGACGTTTGGGGTTCCACAACAATAAATTTGTAGAGGTCCCAGAACACGGACTTACTAACCCTTGGGGATCAAAAAACAGTTGTACTCTGACATTCACAGTCTCAGTGCCACTCAACGAATAAGGGAATAAGGCCAGCACCACCATCCACTCCAGCCACATGAAGCCCCAGAGCGCTGACCAGACTTTGGGGCCACTGTGCCAGGCAGCAGACTAGGTGTAGTAGCCAGAATAAAACCGTTACTAAGCCTCAAGCTCCATAGATGTTCCATGACTTCTTCACCACAATGTTTACTCATCTTATATACAGGACATCTGTTTTATTCCTACAACCTCACCTATAAGGAGGAACGTTTTCAAAAATGTTTGAAAAAGACGAGATCTCCCCAGTGGCTGGCCCGAGGGTGTGTGAGGTCTTTATGAGGTTGCCGTGTAATTGGAAGCAGAACGTTCATTTTCGCTTCAAGTGGGTAACAATTTATTTTTATGCTTCGTCTGGCCGTCTCGCTGTAAATAACAATGGAAAAATCCAATACTTGTCCTTGGACAATTTTATCCAGCGGACTGCAGGATAAAAAAAAAAAAAATCCTGTGCTTGTAATTATGTGCTTGTCAACCAGTGCCATCCTGCGGCAGAAGACTTTAACGTGTTTATTTAGTGCAGTAGCTGATTAGGTATGTGTCCAGAACGAGTGACGTGCCTCTGGGTGTTATATTTATAAGATGGTACGTTACAGGAGCAGAAAACCGCCACCATTAATGATACTTGAAGTGTGATTACTCCTTTTATACTTATATTGACAACTGGGGTATAAATACATTTCCAAGTATACTCACCGTTTCTGTGCTGCTCTATGTCACACTTCATGTCACCTGAAAAACAGTCAGAAAGCCCAAGTTTCCGTCCTCCCCCCAAATTAAGCAACCCTCTTTCTATAGTGCTGTAAGGCGATGATCATCCATAGCTGTCATTCCAATGGCTCCCATAATGAAGACAATACATGGGCCGCAGCACTGGAGAATTCCCCTCCAGGGAAATTGTGTATATTGTCTTTGTGGTGTGAAAAGGGTGTGCTTGTGCGTCCGATATTTTTAAATATGTCAGGTGCATATAAGCGGATGAACGCTGATGCAAAGAAGCATTAGCATTTACAAGAGCACGGCCACGTTCAGCCATTTACTTGTATGGCATTGGTGTACGCTGCAAAAGCAGCTCCTCAAGCTGGGAAAATACACTTGGGATATAATGTCTAGGAAAGACCTGTGTGCATGAACCCAAAGTGTGTCATTGTCTACTGACAATAAGTTGTAATCATGTCCATATCCTACGACCCCAAGTGTCAGTGTGTCTTCATTCTTGGACTCCCCCCGGTGTCCTGGTACCAGCAAGTGTCGGTATGTCAATGTCCTGGGACGCTCAGGTGTCAGAGTGTCATTATTGTAGGACTCCCAATTGTCAGTGTCATTTTTCTGAGACCCCCATGTGTTGGCGTTTCCTTATTTTGGGACCCCTAATGTCAGTGTCTTTATTTTGGGACCCCCCCTCCCCCCAAAGTGTCAGTGTGTATTTTCTCTGGGACCAGCAAGTGTTATGACCTTTACACACGGTCGGATTTTCGGACGGAAAAAGTGCGATCGGATTGTGTTGTCGGAAATTCCGATCGTGTGTGGGCTCCATCGGACTTTTTCTGTCGGAATTTCCGACACACAAAGTTTGAGAGCAGGCTATAAAATTTTCCGACAACAAAGAACGATCGGTTAAATTCCGCTTGTGTGTACACAAATCGGACGCACAAAGTGCCACGCATGATCAGAATAAATTAAGAGACGAAAGCTATTGGCTACTGCCACGTTTATAGTCCCGACGTACGTGTTTTACGTCACCACGTTCAGACCGATCGGATTTTCCAACAACTTTGTGCGACCGTGTGTATGCAAGACAAGTTTGAGCCAACAACCGTCGGAAAAAATTTATGGATTTTGTTGTCGGAATGTCTGATCAATGTCCGATCGTGTGTACAGGGCATTAGTGTGACATTGTATTTAGTCCATAAAGTCTCAATGGCCTTTTTTGGGGACTCCCAAGAGTTTGCGTGTTGTTCTGGGTCAGTTTGTTGGGGCGTGGCCTGGAGCTGCATGGCGTAGGGAGTGCAGACTGAGAGCTCCGCTTGAGCAAAATCCTTCTCACCGATCCTGGGGGAAATCGTTTGCCTAAACCACCTGCAATTAACCTACAGCGGTCCCTACTTCTCCTGCCTTCATGACACCACCAAAGCATGTGTCCGGAGCCATTGCTAAGCTGGATAAACACCGCCACAAGGGACGGGACCCGGCGGAGAAAGATGTTGTCGCTCCAATTCCGGAGGAGGAAGAACCTGCCACAGGAGACGCTGCTAGAGTTCTGGAGACCATCTCCCTCTGCCAGACCACTCTCACCTCAAAGATCGAGGAGGTTAAGATAGATATAGGTTAAGATAGATATATCCTTCATTCGACAGGATATCCACAAGCTGTGGGAGAGAGTGTCTGAGACAGAACGTAGAGTCAGCGACGTGGAGGATGGCCTACAAGTAACCACTGAGAGGCTGCAACACAAACTCAACTCTATTCTGAGTAAGCAAGACGACATTGAAAACATACTCCGGTGATATAATCTGCTTTGTGGGCCTGAAGTCTCTGAACCCACTACGTTCCTGGAAAACCTGCTGACCAAAACTTTTGGCAAAGAGGCCTTCTCATCAATATTCGTGGTGGAGCGTGCCCACCGCCTGACTGGGAGGCATCCCCCAAGCGGCGCTCCCCACCTTTTTGCTACATTCCTAAACTATCGTGACCAGGATGCTATCCTACGGCTCACCTGTGCACCTCCTTTGGTAACATGCACATAGGCGCGTTCCCCGGATTTCTCTGCTGAAGTGCAGAAGAGGAGGGCCCAGTTCGTTGAGGCTAAACGACAACTCCGGATTCACCATCTGACGTATGCGATGTTCTTCTCGGCAAGACTCCGTGTTGTGCGTGACGGCAAAGTACAGTTCTTCGAAGATCCAGGAGCTGTTCTATCGCTGCTGTAGCACCGCGATACGGCTGGCCCTGCAACCACCTAAGCCTTCTACCTCCATCATGAGAGTCACTTCAACGGGTGATCCCTATGCCTTGGCTTCTTCCCTTTTATTGTTAGCCTGGAACAACCCACCCTTCATTGTCTGTTATTTTGGCAATGTCCATCTATACCCCCACCCCCCGGTACTTGGAGTTAGCCTGGCCGGTCCAGGGGCTTCCTATCCTCCTGGTCCCCTATTCCCTGCACAGGCCCCTACTTTGGTTTCCCCCTCCCTATTAATATCCCATGCAAGTCTCAAGTGTTTCACCTCTACTCCCCATAATCTCAGAGACTCAGCAACTCGCACCGTTGTGCACTTTTCAGTAACTAGTCGCCCCCCCAACACCGAATTCGTGTCACCTTATCGGTCTTGGATCTTACCGTTGTCATTACAAGTTTTGTTTCCCTGGCCAGCCTCTGCCTCCATGTGCAGCAACCTATTTGTTTAACCACGCTGGTCCAGTGACAAGTTTTTGTGTTCTCTATTTTCTCATGTACAGTTTACATGTCAAAAGAACTCAGAAAGTATGCATTGCTTGTTTACATTGAAAAGTTATCTGAAAGTTTCCTCTGACCTATGCATAACTACTGTCCATAGACCATTTGTGTAAGGAGTAAAGTGCGCAACCAAATAATATACAGTTGTGTTCATAAGTTTAGATACCCTGGCAGAATTTATGATTTCTTGGCCATTTTTCAGAGAATATGAATGATAACAGAAAAACATTTCTTTCACTCATGGTTAGTGTTTGGCTGAAGCCATTTATTATCAATCAACTGTGTTTACTCTTTTAAAATCATAATGGCAACAGAAACTACTCAAATGACCCTGATCAAAAATTTACATGCCCTGGTGATTTTGGCCTGATAACATGCACACAATACACAAAGGGGTTTGAATGGCTATTAAAGATAACCATCCTCACCTGTGATCTGTTTGCTTTTAATTAGTGTGCGTTTATAAAAAGTCAATGCGTGTCTGGACTTCTGACAGACCCTTGCATCTTTCATCCAGTGCTGAACTGACGTTTTTGGATTCTGAGTCATGGGGAAAACAAAAGAATTGTCAAAGGATCTGCGGGAAAAGGTATTTGAACTGTATAAAACAGGAAAGGGATATAAAAAGATACCCAAGGAATTGAGAATGCCAAATAGCAGTGTTTAAACTCTAATCAAGAAGTGGAAAATGAGGGGTTCTGTTGAAACCAAACCAAGGTTATGTTACAAGCCAAATGCAAATGGCACTCAAAAAACCCTGGGTTGACTGGCTTTATCAAGCACCGTTTACCTCTAATTCCCGTCGAGTGGCTGATTGCCAGATTGGTACAGTTCCAGCTCCACAATCTGCAGTTGGACCCTCAGGGTTGGTCATTATTTCTGCATGCTACTATAGGGGGCCTGGAAATTCTTCTGCTGGCTTTCTATATCCCCCTTCTTTCCAGTTTGCTGTATTACATGAGGGGGTGGCCTTTATGGCTCAGCACCCCAAGGTACCTGCTATATAGATGGGGGACTTTAATATGATAATAAACCCCAGCTTAGATAAAATTATTCCCACGATCTCTGCATCAAATCAACCTACGCTCACTAGATTTGGGAGGTTTCTTTCAGAGTTCGCCCTGGTTGACACCTGGAGGTATAAGTACCCGACGTCTGCAGCTTTCTCATGTTTCACCCCTTCCCATTCTGCCATGTCCCGCATTGACTTGCTCCTAGTCTCACCAGCTCTGTTGCCTAATCTTCTCAATGCGGGGTTTGGTGTTAGGGTGCTTTCAGATCACTCCCCATACTGGGCCACTCTACACTTGCCTGCCCGCTCCCCTCTTCAGTCTGCATATGAAAGCTGTTCCCTTTTGGCTCTCTACCTTATCGGACCTGGAGCACATACAGAGGGAATAATGGGTATACTATTTCCGCACTAACCAGAGGTCAGTGCCGGTTGGCATGATATGAGAACCTAAAATTATGGGGAAAAAGATGGGGAAAGGACAAGTAGTTGAATGAAGGACCAGACCATGGTATGCATATTCCAAATAAACTTTATTAGAGCAAAACATGTATAATAATGAAAAAGTACCCTCTAAGCACCATAAAATGGTTATTAAAAAATATATTAAAGGTACAACGTAGTCACTCTAAAATATTAGACACAGGACATTACTGCAAAAATGTAGAGTAAACGCATAGAACATGGGGCACGTGTATTTCCATTTATCTGAGCCACAATGGTCTATAAGTGGATTTGTCCAGAGCACAGAGCCATACTTGTCCCTTCCGGGCTGGTTGTATGCTACATGTGTCATAAATTTCCACAGCTGTCGACCAATTAAAGGACTACAGGTCCAGGGCTTCCTGATAACTAGGGAAATAATACTCCTCTAATTAATACAGCTGCCTAGAACAATGATAGAATAACAATTGATTATACATAAACTATTCAAAGGAAGTCCTTGGGTATTCTCACAAGTAGCACGGCAACTGTGTTGTACAAAATGGGGATCCTGTTTAGATGGATCCAATTAAATTAAACATTATGGCAGTGAAATCAGGTAGAGATAATGTCCTCCTTTAGAATAGCTAAGAAACATATACATGAATTAGGCTTGTCCCAGTGACCCAAATTCAGTGGATCCAAATCACTCAGAGATCTGTTTGCCGTTGTATCTGGATCCAATATGTGTCAGATTTCTGACATGACAACTGGCTTAAATTAAGCCATTAGTAGATAATATACCAAAACGGGCTCACATCAGAGGAACATCAATGTGGATGGTTGAAACAGATCAATGTAGTTCAGGGAAATCCCTGTACATACCGCGTCCAGATGTCCTGGGTAGGTAGATCACAGCATAGGGGACGGGTCAATTTAGACACACATCACACTGGAGTTTAAGCTCTGGTGAATTACCCTCCTGCGGCTGTTAGATTACTGCGGCATTCGCAGAAGCTTCTGGGTGTCAGGGGCAGGGAGTTCTCAGTGCAGGGAGCGGGTCAGTTTAGACACATATCTCGAGAAAGCTTAAATCAAGTGAACTGTCCTCCTGCGGCTGTTTGAATACTCTGACATCCACAAGCTGAAACAGAGGTCACAGTCCTTTTGAACTCAAACAGGATTCCCCATATGAAACATCAGCGGTGTCACGTCTCCAGCATGTACAGCTACGCTCTCTATTGCCTAAACTCAGCGGTACATGACATGCAGCTTAGCGTTCTGGTGTCACTGCTTGCGTCGATGCATTTCACGAACCCTTAACGTTTGTTTCATCAGGACCCCCATGATCCTCTCTTTGCACATTAATAGGCACAAGGCCTCTTCTAAACTAGTACTCCTACAGGCGGAGGAACAACAGAGAACCCTCGCACAGGTTTTCCTGACTGACCCCACTGCAGCCAATGTCTCCCTTGTAAGAATGCAGACCACACTCATTGATCAGCTACACTTTGAGAAAGCTAAACAGCGTATATTTTTCAGTAAGCAACATATTTTTGAGCATGGTGAACGAGCCGGTAAACTGCTCGCCTACATGGCTTATCTAGACCATAAACTTTCGGTAGTGGTCACACTCCAGACTGCCCTCGGAACAAGATCACAGACCCCAAAATGGTGGCTGGAGACTTTAGATTTTTTATTCTGACCTATAAACATCCACTTCCCACTACTCTCGAGATGAGCTGATCACATTCTTACAGGATGTGGATTTTCCCACCCTGACCCCCTCTCAAATTGGTCAGCTTGTGGCGCCCATTACCACAGATTGCATCAAGGAGGCTCTAGCATATCTTCCACCCTCCAAAGCGCCTGGTTCTGATGGACTCGTTCTGGAATTTTATGACAAATTTAGGGAGGTCCTCATCCCCAAACTGCGAGAACTGTACACCCATTTATTCGACTCAGACACACTCCCTACCTCAATAAGTGAAGCCCTTATAGTCCTAACACCCAAACCGGGAAAAGATCTGCTTTTTCCTGAATCCTATTGCCCTATCTCCCTTCTGCAATTAGATGTAAAGATGCTTGCCAAAATTCTCGCTCTGCATCTCAACAAAGTAATTTTAAGTTTAATACACTCGGACCAGACGGGGTTCATGCCCAATAAGAATACAACGTTTAATCTCAGGAGACTCTTTATGAATCTTCAATCCACCCATGACAACATTGGCTCCAGGGTAGTGGTGAGTCCGGATGCTGCAAAGGCATTCGATTTGGTGGAATGGAACTACCTGTGGGAATGTCTCCGCGGGTTTTACTTCTGCCCGAAATGTATTAAATGGCTCCAGCTGCTATACCAGGCTCCCACTGCTCGGATTCAAGTTAATGGTAGAGTTTCAGATTCTTTCTCTCACTCTCTAGTGGTACTCGCTAAGCCTGTCCTATATCCCCATTACTATATGCCCTGGCTGTGGAACCCCTCGCCATTGCCATCAGGGCTCACCCAGACATTACAGTCCTCCATATCGGACAGGTGACCGAGGTAATCAGTCTATATGCGGACAATATGCTTTTGAACCTGAAGGACGCAGGCCCTTCACTTCAGGCTGCTTTGCAGCTTATTCAACGATTCTGGACTTTCTCACGATTACAGATTAACTGGACTAAGTCCCAAATCCTTCCTTTGGATATTGTCGCCCCTACGGCTGCTCAAGCCGAACTCCCTTTGGTCAAAGCCAGCAAGATTAGATATTTTGGCATTCAAATTTCCCGAAGTTTGATGGATTATATAGGCCTCCCCCCCCCCGGATTATCGGTCTTATTATTATTATCTTGTAAAAATGATACTCCTCCCCAAATTACTTTATATCTTCTGGCATGCCCCCTATACATCCCTGCACGTATATTTAAATCCATGGAATCCATTCTTAATATGTTCAATTGGGGTCCCTCCCGTCACAAATTATCATGGTGAGCTCTGAAGTGTCCTGTCAGTCTGGGTGGCACCGCCCTACCTGACCTAGCCTTATACTACATTGCTTCTCAGCTATCCCATTTTTTTTTTTTTACTTTAATCAGGAGAACAGAGACAGGTACTCCACTCTTGTATATTCTCCCACCTCCCGCCTGGTGGTGCACCCATTTCAAATTTTTCTCTATGGTACTCGTGTGTTGTCTCACATGGGCAGTATGAGTAGTATGCTACTTAACTGCTGTAAAATTTGGCAGCTGGCTATGACCATCACTAAGGCTCCTATACTCCACTCCCATACACCCCTGTGGGACAATCGCGCATCTGCCTGAGCTACTGACTGTTCCAGATAACAAGATAACAAAACATAGATTGCACGGGGGGTTATATTTCTCGCTGTACCTAACCACATTTTCATTACCTCCAACTCCGTCATCCCAATTCCATGACTCCATTCCCAGCCTTGAATTGGTATATTTGGTGGACGTGGTCACAGGCTGTGATCCCAAGAAACTTATCTCCCTGTTCTACAACCACCTTATGTTATCTGCGGTCACTGAGCAAGCTTATCAATTGAAGTCTCAGTGGGAGTCTGATTTGGGTGATGTGACGGATGAGGACTGGGAGGAGGCAGTGGCCTCTTGCAAATCAGTGCCCCCGAAGTTATCTGATCGCCTTGCTCACCCCTACATAGTTCATAGATCCTACCTAACACCGATCCATCTCTCCAAATATAGGCCGGAGCACAGTCCAGCATGTCTCAAGTGTATTCTGTCTGTACATAGACCCCTATAATGTGCTCAGTCTATATATAGACTCATATAGGGTGTTCAGTCTGTATATACAGTGTGGCTAATATATATATGGTATACAAAAGAATCGCCCCCCTTTAAAATAATAATGTTTTGCTGCCTTACAGCCTGAAATGAAGACAGACACTGTTTTTGTTTTATCCAGCTGTATTTAATCAGTGCAACTTATAACATCCACGTGAAAGATATAAATAACACCAACATGTCAGAAAAAAATTAAAAACAGAATCACTGAGTTGGGAAAAGGATCACCCGCTCCTAAAAATGATTTGTAAACTCAATCAGGTGTAGCTAGTCACCTTCTCAATGGCACACAAAGCCATTTGACTTTCAACTGTGATCATCCTTGGTCATTTTGATTAGCTTAGCATGAAAAAAGCTTTCCTGGAGCATTTCAGTCCCTGGTAGTGCAACTGAAACAAACCATGAACTATGGGTGGCAAGGCACTGTCACCGGGATAAAGTTGTGGACAGGCACAAGTCAGGAAATGGATACAAAAAAAAGTCAAAGGATTTATCAATGCCTAGAAGCACAGTGAAGTCTATTATTAACAAGTGGAAGGTATTTGGTACAATACATACCCTCCCTGGATCAGGACGTCGCTCCAAACTAGATGAGGGAGCCAGGAGGAAACTGGTCAGAGAGGTTACCAAGAGGCCTACAGCAACTCTGAAGCAGTTGCAGGAAATGATGACAAAGGGTGGTCATTGTGTGCATGAGACAACATTACTTCATTTTCCATTGCACACGTTCCTGGTATAAGCTCTCAAAGTTTGGGTGCTGCAGCAACAACCAACTGGATATTGGTTCAAGTCACAAAGTAGATATTTGCCAGCACACCATGGATCGACACAAAGTAGTATCCATAATAATACTGCACGTGTAAACAAGCCCTTATTCTGTCACACAGGGGTCTTCAAACTGCGGCCCTTTGCCTGCCTTTGTCCAGCCCTTGGGGCACTATTCATCCCTCTGATATAAGACACTATTCTGCCCTCTGACACCAGAAATGGAGCATAAATCCTGCCACTGACACCAACAATGGGGCACTCTTTATCCCCTGAATACCAAAGCTGGAGCACTGTTTACTAATGCCACTAATGCCAGAAAAATGTTCTATTCCCGCTGGCCACAGTCTGCTCGCCCTAAAGTCTTTAGGACAGTAAACTGGCCCTTTGTTTAGAAAGTTTGGAGACCTCTGCTAGAGCACAGAAAACTTTAGCTATATTACCTGATTGTTGCAATGTCTCAGTACAGCACAAGAGGGCAGATTTTTCATGGAACTCTACTGCCATCATGTGGCCAATTATCAGAAGGATAAAAATACATAAGCAAACCCAATGCACACTGTGTACATCTTTCCAGTTCCATATCAGGACCCATTCACACTATGTTAGGGCAATACAGTGCACCTTAATGCACAAAAAAGGACAAAAACAAAGTACCACAGCACAGTTCATCCTTGTGGTTTTACAATGCTTTACCGCAATGTGTAAATGGGTCCTTCAAGGTTTGCTCAATTTTTTCTTAAAAAAAGAAAACTATATTTCCCTTAAATACTACACTAACCATTTTTTGCTTTAATGTGGTGTTTTTTTGTTCTTGGTGTGAATATGTATAGCACATTGTCTCTCTGTGCTGGTTTAGTGAGTTCTAATGAGAGAGAACATACAGTGGGGATGGAAAGTATTCAGACCCCCTTACATTTTTCACTCTTTGTTATATTGCAGCCATTTGCTAAAATCATTTAAGTTCATTTTTTTCCCTCATTAATGTACACACAGCACCCCATATTGACAGAAAAACACAGAATTGCTGACATTTTTGCAGATTTATTAAAAAAGAAAAACTGAAATATCACATGGTCCTAAGTATTCAGACCCTTTGCTCAGTATTTAGTGGAAGCACCCTTTTGATCTAATACAGCCATGAGTCTTTTTGGGAAAGATGCAACAAGTTTTTCACACCTGGATTTGGGGATCCTCTGCCATTTCTCCTTGCAGATCCTCTCCAGTTCTGTCAGGTTGGATGGTAAACGTTGGTGGACAGCCATTTTTAGGTCTCTCCAGAGATGCTCAATTGGGTTTAAGTCAGGGCTCTGGCTGGGCCATTCAAAAACAGTCACAGGTTGTCCTTCATTATTTTAGCTGTGTGCTTAGGGTCATTGTCTTGTTGGAAGGTAAACTTTCGGCTCAGTCTGAGGTCCTGAGCACTCTGGAGAAGGTTTTTTCATCCAGGATATCCCTGTACTTGGCCGCATTTATCTTTCCCTCGATTGCAACCAGTCGTCCTGTCCCTGCAGCTGAAAAACACCCCCACAGCATGATGCTGCCACCACCATGCTTCACTGTTGGGACTGTATTGGACAGGTGATGAGCAGTGCCTGGTTTTCTCCACATATACCGCTTAGAATTAAGGCCAAAAAGTTCTATCTTGGTCTCATCAGACCAGAGAATCTTATTTCTCACCATCTTGGAGTCCTTCAGGTGTTTTTTAGCAAACTCCATGCGGGCTTTCATGTGTCTTGCACTGAGGAGAGGCTTCCGTCGGCCACTCTGCCATGAAGCCCCAACTGGTGGAGGGCTGCAGTGATGGTTGACTTTCTACACTTTCTCCCATCTCCCGACTGCATCTCTGGAGCTCAGCCACAGTGATCTTTGGGTTCTTCTTTACCTCTCTCACCAAGGCTCTTCTCCCCCGATAGCTCAGTTTGGCCAGACGGCAGGTCTAGGAAGGGTTCTGGTCATCCCAAACGTCTTCCATTTGAGGATTATGGAGGCGACTGTGCTCTTAGGAACCTTAAGTGCAGCAGAAATTTTTTTGTAACCTTGGCCAGATCTGTGCCTTGCCACAATTCTGTCCCTGAGCTCTTCGGGCAGTTCCTTTGACCTCATGATTCTCATTTGCTCTGACATGCACTGTGAGCTGTAAGGTCTTATATAGACAGGTGTGTGGCTTTCCTAATCAAGTCCAATCAGTATAATCAAACACAGCAGGACTCAAATGAAGGTGTAGAACCATCTCAAGGATGATCAGAAGAAATGGACAGCGCCTGAGTTGAATATATGAGTGTCACAGCAAAGGGTCTGAAGAGTGAAAAATTTAAGGAGATCTGAATACTTTCTGTCCCCACTGTATGTGAAGGGGTCTGAATCAGCTGGGAGGGTCTTAGCTATGTCCTAACAACAAGGTAGGACTGGATGATGCCATCCTTGAGACTTTGTAAGACAGGCTCTGGAAAGATCCTGACTATATTGTTGGGATCTGCCCAGAAGCCTGACCGGCAGCTGGCTTGGCCTCTCAGCAGGCCACTGAGAGTCTGAGCCAGCCACTCATGCCCCCTCCTCAGCCCGGAGCCCCAGTAAGCGCTGGAGGGGCAGAGCAGAGAGCCGGTGACTGACAGTCACTGGCTCTCTACAGACTGAAGACCAGGAACTGAACGATCAGTGGTTTTTGATTGCTCAGTTTTCAGTCTTAGAGGTAAAGTGTTACAGATGCTGCACTGGATGTAAGGTGAGGGATTCCAAATCTATTTGGGTTTCCTCATGCAGGTTCAAATCCCGCCGACTGCGATCTGTATTGTGCACTCTTTGTTATTAGTATTTGGTCCTCTTAAGTGTTGTACAGTAAGGATCTCAGTTTATTGACGTTAGATTTTTGGGGAATTTATATTTCTTGACATATCAACATCTTCTCTCCACAAGCTTTTTGCATATATGAGGTATAAGGCTAGGTTCAAATCTCCATGGTTGGGGAACATGTAGAATATTGGGGTCAGGGACTTCTTTCCCCACGTGTCTTGCAGGTAGACTGCCCAGTGAAATGAATGGGCTGCTCTGCCCGCAAAATGCATGCACAAATATATGTAAACATATATGTGTATATATAAAAGCTAATAAGGTGTGAGGTATACCAAAGAGGGTTACATACGATGTGGAGAATTAAGAAGGTGTAAGCCAAGGTATCATATATGAGGTATAATGAGGTGTGATGTATATTCTAGAAGGTTAGTTATAATGTTGTGGTGTATAATAAGCTGTGAGGTGTTATATTTTTGGAGATATAATCAGATATGAGATGTACTAAAGAGGATTGTATATACTATGAGGTATAAGAAGGTGTGAGGTATCACATTATGTGAAGTATATTGAGGTGTGAGGTATACTAAAGAGGGTTACATACGATGTGGAGTTCTATAAGATGTGACGTATTATACAAAGTACGACGAGGTATAATGGTGTGAGGTATTATGCAAGGTACAATGAGGTGCAAGGTATTATGTGAAGTACAAAGAGTGTGAGGTATTATGCGAGGAACAATGAGGAGTGAGGTATTATGTAAGGTACAATGAGGTATAATAAGGTTTAATGCAGTATGTGAGGTACAGTGAGGTATAGGTATTATGTGAGGTACAATGAGGTATAATAAGGCGTGAGGTATGATGTGATATAATGAGGTGTGAGGTAATAGACATCCCAACCTGCAAAAACATTTCAGGGAGGTGGCAAACTCATTTCAGGGAGGTGACGCAACGCGACAATATCTACCCCCCCCCAACCTACACATTAGTATATGTGTGAACATTTTCTGTGTGTGTGTATAATGTCACTCACATGCAGCCTATGTCACACATATACACTTCATATCACTCACACACAGCCTATGTAGGCTGTGTGAGTGTTGTGAGTTGTACAGGTGTAAGACACACTACGGGAGATGGTTAGAGACTGAGGACATGGTACAAGAGATGATCAGAGACTGCAGACATGGTACAAGAGATGATCAAAGACTGCAGACATGGTACAAGCGATGATCAAGAGACTGCTGACATAGTACAAGAGATGATCAGAGACTGCGGACATGTGACAAGCAGAGACTGCAGACATGGTACAAGAGATGATCGGAGACTGCAGACATGATACAGGAGATGGCCAGAGACTGCAGACATACAGGAGATGGTCAGAGACTGCAGACATGATACAGGAGATGGTCAGACTGCAGACATGATACAGGAGACGGTCAGAGACTGCAGACATGGAGACAGGAGATGGTCAGAGACTGCAGACATGGAGACAGGAGATGGTCAGAGACTGCAGAGATAATACAGGAGATGGTCAGAGACTGCAGAGATGTTACAGGACATGGTCAGAGACTCCTTCCTGAGCAGAGCACTTTTTTACAATTTGGCACTGCGTTGCTTTAACTTTGAATTGCGCAGTCATGCAATGCTGTACCCAAACGAAATTTGTGTCCTTTTTCCCCACAAATAGAGCTTTCTTTTAATGCTATTTGGTTGCCTCTGCGTTTTTTTTTTGTGATATAAACAGATAAAGACCGAAAATTTTGAAAAAAAAATGATATTTTCTACTTTTTGTTATAAAAAATTTTTAATAAACTCAATTTTAGTCATACATTTAGGCCAAAATGTATTCAGCAACATGTCTTTGGTAAAAAAAAGGTCAATAAGCGTATATTTATTGGTTTGCGCAAAAGTTATAGCGTCTACAAACTAGGGTACATTTTCTGGAATTTACGCAGCTTTTAGTTTGACTGCCTATCTCATTTCTTGAGGTGCTAAAATGGCAGGGCAGTACAACCCCCCCCCCCCCCCCCAATGACCCCATTTTGGAAAGTAGACACCCCAAGGAAATTGTTGAGAGGCATGTTGAGCCCAGTGAATATTTTTTTTTTGTCACAAGTGATTGAAAAATGAAAAAAAAAAAAATACACAAAGTTGTCACTAAATTATATATTGCTCACACGTGCCATGGTTACATTATGGCCTTCAGAACTGTGATAGGTAGTGAGGAGTGAAATCAACAATTTACACCCTTAGAAATCCTGAAGGCGGTGATTGGTTTTCGGTGTCCTGTACACGGCTACGCTCCCAAAAATTCTTACACATGAGGTATCCCCGTACTCAGGAGATGCAGCAGAATGTAATTTGGGGTGCATTTCCACATATAAGCATGGCATGTTTGAACAATCTATCATTTAGTGACAACTTTGCAAAAAAAAAAAAAAGTGTAATTTTCCCGAAACTTGTGACAAAATATAAAATATTCCATGAATTCAACATGCCTATCGGCAAATAGCTTGGGGTGTCTTCTTTACAAAAAGGGGTCATTTGGGGGGGTTTGAACTGTCCTGGCATTTTATGCACAACATTTAGAAGATTATGTCACACATCACCCACTTTTCTAACCATTTGAAGAATTTGAAGACGAAGCCCTTTCTGACACTTTTTGTTTACATGAAAATTTTTTTTTTTTTGCAAGAAAATTACTTTCAACCCCCAAACATTATATGTTTTTTTAAAGCAAACGCCCTACAAATTAAAATGGTGGGTGTTGCAATTTTTTTTTTCACACAGTATTTGTGCAGCGATTTTTTTTTTTGGGGAAAAAACACACTTTTTTTTATTTTAATGCACTAAAACACACTATATTGCTCAAATGTTTGAAATAAAAAAGATGATCTTATGCCGAGAACATGGATACCAAACACAACATGCTTTAAAATTGCGCACAAACGTGCAGCGGCGACAAACTGCATACGTTTTTAAAAGCCTTTACAGGTTACCATTTTATATTTACAGAGGTCTACTGCTAAAATTAGTACCCTCGATCTGACCTTCGTGGTGATACCTCACATGCATGGTGCAATTGCTGATTACATATGACACCAGACCGACGCTTACGTTGTGCCTTTGCGTGTGAGCACGGGGGGACAGGGGTGCTTTTTTTTTTTATTATTATTTTATTTTTTTTTGCATTTTATTTATTTATTTTTTTTAAATCATTTATTTTACCTTTTTTTATTATATTTTTAAACTGTTCATTTCATTTTTTTTTTAATCATTTTTATGTTATCTCAGGGAATGTAAATAGACCCTAGATCTCTCCTCTGCCCTCAAAGCATCTGACCACACCAAGATCGGTGTGATAAAATGCTTTGCCAAATTCCCAGTGGCGCTGTTTATATCTGGCGAAACCTAAGTCATGAAATGCTCGTAGCTTCCGGTTTCTTAGGCCATAGAGATGATTGGAGCCGTTCTGGTCTCTGATCAGCTCTATGGTCAGCTGGCGGAACCTCCGGCTGCATTCTCGGGTTCCCTGTTGGGACAGGAGACCCCGAGAAAACCATGTAAGAGGGAGGGGGGGATGTTCCCTCCCACTGCTTATAAAAGCAGTCTAGAGGCTAATTAGCTGCTAGGATTGCTTTTACATGAAAGCCGACCGCTGGCTGAAATGAATGATACCTAAACCTGCAGCTATCATTCTGGTATAACCACTCAAAGTCCAGCAATATACCAGTACGTTGCTGGTCCTTGTTGGGCATACATTGCAATGTTCTTTTTTTCATGCAGCGTGTGGGTATGCCCACCATTATAATACCGCCCTTCATCCACCCACTTCTAATGATGGGCATACATGCACCATTTTATTTTAACTGTGGTGGTGAAATCACCTCCTACAGCGATGGAGTTGCTGATTTACGTATCGTGGGAGCAAACGCTGTTGCTGTCAAGATACATAAATCAGTGCTGCAGCTGAATGGCGTACCTGCTAAGCAAATGATGGTTAACAATAAAACAAAGTTAACATTACAGTATAACAGTTAAGCCGCGTACACACGAGCGGAATGTCCGACAGAAAAAGTCCGACGGAAGCTTTTCATCCTATATACCGATCGTGTGTAGGCCTCATCGGACTTTTTTTTTTTCGAAAATTGTGATGGACCTAGAAATGGAACATGTTCTAAATATTTTCGTATATTTCCGTATATT
The DNA here is from genome assembly GCF_042186555.1 of Aquarana catesbeiana. Lineage (NCBI taxonomy): Eukaryota > Metazoa > Chordata > Amphibia > Anura > Ranidae > Aquarana > Aquarana catesbeiana. The sequence goes on from NC_133327.1 coordinate 16,232,188, forward strand.
TCTGTATGCTGATCCGACGGACCAAAAAAGACGCATGCTCTGAAGCAAGTACGAGACGGAAGCTATTGGCTATTGGCGTAAGTGCTGTACGTCACCGCCTTCTGGACGGTCGGACTTTGGGTTGACCGTGTGTAGGCAAGACCGCTTGAATGGAATTACGTCGGAGTTCTTTCAGAGAAACCGTCGTAGTTTATTACGACGGCAAAACCGGTCGTGTGTACGCGGCATAAGACTTATCACACCTGCAAAGCAAATACAATAAAACATAGTAAAAATAAAACATTGTTTAACGTAATCTGTGCCTAAAAAATATATGCCAAAGCATGGGGGCATCCGCCCCTAATGTGAGGAGCAAATCGCTCCTCCACCCCTGCCCCCATGCTTCGGCATATATGCTCTTTTTTTTTTTTACTGTGGTGGTGAAATCACCTCCGACCGTGCTGGAGTCACGACTTTACATATCGTGGGAGCAAGCGCTGTTGCTGTCAAGATAAATAAACCCGTGCTGCAGCTAAATGGCGTACTTGAAAACAAAAAAATGGTTAACAATAAAACACAGTAAACAGTAAAGTATAAAAGAATTACATACCTGAAAAGCAAACATGATAAAACATAGTAACAATAAAACATTGCATTGTAGAATACAGTAAAAAAGAGCAGAACAATAGAGAGAGAGAGAACAATAAGATGACAACTATTTTTGGTTTATTATTTTATATTTTTTTTGTTTATTTTTTAACTTTTTTTTTAGTTTATTTTATTTTTTTTTTACACTTTTTTTCTTGTAACTAACGGTTGTAGTGGTTGTAACTGTAACGGTTCCAGGTTCGGGTCTCCCATAATGCGATGGCATCTTTGGAGACCCTGTGTAAATGTGTCCTAGTCTGTGCAGGGCTGTACCCTACACTAAAACTCCACTAGTGCATGGTAGCGTTCAAAACATTCACCAATGCAAAGACCAGGATGGTCAGGACAGGATGGACAAAAATAGCGAGTGTCACACCTATATCCGCGCTTTCTACAGACACGACATTGGGTAGGGAGCTCGTTGGGTAGGGGTACCAGGGAGGACATACGGAAAAGGCCTCTCATGCAGCCGGCTTACTGCATTTGCGGTGGGAAGTTGTGCCAAAGCACTGTCTGGAAACAGAAGGGCTCTGACGATCTCTTCCTGGAATTTAAGGAAGGATCCAGTTCATCCTGAAGCTCTGTATAGCACATGAGCATTCAGCAAAGCCAATTGAAATAAATAAACAGACACTTTTTTGTACCAGCGTCTGGCTTTACGGACAATTAGGTACGGCGCCAACAACTGGTTATTGAGGTCCACCCCTCCCATATTAAGGTTATATTCATGGACACAGAGGGGTTTCTCCACAACACCAGTCGCCGGAGGAATTTGGACTGTTGTGTCTGCTTGAAGGGAGGAAAGAACGAAAACATTCTTATTATCCCTCCACTTCACAGCGAGCAAGTTATTACACTTCAAGCAGGCTCTCTCCCCCGGCCTAAGACTGGAATCTACAAGCTGCTGGGGAAAGCCTCTGCGATTAGATCCCACGATGCCACATGCTCCAATTTGTTGATCAAACAAGTGACTAAAAAGTGGCACGCTCGTGTAATAATTGTCCACATACAAGTGGTACCCCTTTCCGAATAAGGGTGACACCAGGTCCCACACTATCTTACCAGCACTCCCTATGTAGTCTGGGCAGTTCTCCGGCTCTATGTGACTATGTTTTTCCCTTGTAAACCATAAAAGTATATGTGTAGCCTGTGGCCCTGTCACAGAGCTTATACATCTTCACCCCGTATCTGGCACGCTTGCTGGGAAGATACTGTTTGAAAGACAAGCGGCCAGAAAACTTAATCAGGGACTCATTAACGCAGACAACTTGATGGGGAGTAAACAATGCTGCAAAACGGTTGAAGTGGTTACATAGTTAAATAGTTAGTAAGGTTGAATAAAGACACCAGTCCATCCAATTCAATCTGAGTGAGTGTCTACAATTGTCTCTATCCCCTGTGAATTGTGTCTCATTAAGATACTCATCTATTATATCATTATTTATTTAAGGTACCCATATAGAGCCGTCAATTTACGCAGCACTCCACATTCATCACTCCCTACCCTCAAGGAGCCCACAATCCAAGGTCCCAAACTCACATTCATAAACTAGGGCCAATTTTGGACAGAAGCCAATTAACTTACCAGCATGTCTTTGGAGTGTGGGAGGAAACCGGAGTACCCGGAGGAAACCCACGCAGGCACAGGGAGAACATGCAACTCCAAGCAAGTGGTTGGGATTCGAACCAGCGACCCTTTTTACTGCTAGGTGAGAGTGCTACCCACTAGACTACTGTGCTGCCCCACAGTGGTTTATGAGGGGCCAAATTTTAGCCGATTGTATCCAGGGTCACCCCGAGGACGACAGAGTTCATTGTCATTGAAGTGCATGAACGGCAAGATCTGCTCGTATCGTGCCCTGGCCATGGAAGCAGAGAACACGGGCGTATGGTGAATTGGGTCAGTGGACTAATATGACCGCAACTCATTCTTTTTAGTTACACCCATGAGAAGGGATAGGCCCAGAAAGGTCTTAAATTCGGAAACCGTAATTGGTTTCCATTCTCTGGCAAGGGTAAGCTGGGGTTTAGCGGCGATGAATTGACCAGCATACAAATTGCTTTGGTCCACAATAGATCTATAGAGATCTTCGGTGAAAAACAGCGAATAAAAATCAAGTGACGTAAATTCAACTGTTTCCTCCTGAATTCCGGGTTGGCCAGTGAATGGGGGAAGGTATGGGTGCTGCAGAAGTGGTGGGTTTCCAATTAGGATTGGCAAATGCAGCAGGAAGGGCACTATGGGCTCGACGGGCCTGTGTTTGTCTTCTTCTTGGTGGCAGCGGGACACTACTCGTGCTTGCCACCTCGCCAGCTTGAACTGCAGTTATGGCACTCGCCACGTCACCACGTGATACTGCAGTGCTGGATCTACAACCAGGGTGTACTAGGCTGCTGGTGCTTGTCAGTTCACCATAAGGAATAGCGGCGCTAGTACTGGCTCTCTGCTCCATACGAGGGACCTGCGGTTTTTGCACCTCAATGACCGCAGAAGAAGATCAGGGTCTGATACACCTGACCTTAGCAGGGACCACAACTCCGTTGTCAGAGCTATCTGTTGTCCACAGGTTCGTATTCTGAGCCTGAATCTGACAAATGAGTGACTTCCTCTTCACTATCTGTCATGCTCAGAAACGTGTAGGCCTCTTCACTAGTGAACCTTCAATTTGACATTTTGGTCTCTAAATTTACTGGTACACTAGTGAAACTCACAGGTAAAAAAGCTCCTGACTGTTAGAGACTGATTCAAACTCTACCAAAAAAACTGTTATGCCGCGCACACACGATCGGAATTTCGGGCCGCAAAAGACCGATGAGAGTTTTTCATCGTAAAATGCGACCGTGTGTATGCTCCATCTTTTTTTGCTGGCCGAATTCCAGCCAGCAAAAGATTGAGAGCATGCTCTCAATTTTTCGGTCGGTAAAAATGTTCCTATCCGGAAATGCGATTGTCTGTGGCAATTCCGATGCGCAAAATTCCTACGCATGCCCGGAAACAATTCGACGCATGCTCGGAAGCATTGAACTTCATTTTCTCGGCTGGTCCTAGTGTTGTTCGTCACCGCGTTCTTGACGGTCATAATTTCAGCAAACTTTTGCGCGACCGTGTGTATGCAAGGCAAACTTGAGCGGAATCCCGTCGGAAAAGCCGTCATATCTTTTTCTGACGAGAAGTCTGATCGTGTGTACGCGGCATCAGCGTGCACAGGGATCAGGCCTGACTCTGCGAATGCTGCAGTTATGTGTGTTGTGTTTTGTAAGTGACAGTGATCGATTAATACTGCACTTGGGTGGGCTGGGCTAGGCGGAGGGGCTAAACTCAGGTGCTAGCAGGTATCTGGGCTGATCCCGCTAACACTGCGTTTTTGGGAACCCTAAACTGCTGGGGACGCTAGTATAGATCTGATCAGATCAGATATCGATCTGTTCAGACACTATACTACTAAGGGAGGTGTATGGTACATGCGTGGGCGCTACTGGCACTAATTTGACGCTGCCTGGGGCGACGCAGATCCTATCTGATGCTAAAACCTAACTTATATCACCTGCCGGGCAATCAGGGGGTTAAACCTTTGTTGGGTAATATACGGCGGGTGCCCTAATGCTATAAAAAGCAAACTAACCAGCGTCACCCATAACACGAATACGGTGATCACTGGTGATAGGGGGTGAAAGGGTTGACTAAGGGGCAATCAGGGGGTTAAAACCTTTATTAGGTAATATATGGGAGCACCAGAGGCTATAAAAACCTGAAGGTGAAACTAATTACCTAACTGGCTAACTAGCGTCACCAATGACACAAATACAGCGATCGATTAGTGACACTGGCGATAGGGGTTGAAAGGGTTAACTGGGGGACGATCAAGGGGTTAAACCTTTATTAGGGGGGTAACCTAGACCTAACGGGGGCTACTACTAACTGCCCTAACAGTTATTGAAGTCAAATGACACCAATGCAGTGATCAGTGAAAAATCTGAAAACTGCAATTGGTGACACAGTGACAGGGAGTGACAGGGTTAACTGGGGGGTGATCAGGGGGGTGGAAAGTGTACCTATGTGTGCTGGTGTTAGTGTGCTGTTGGTGTAACTCACGTTTAGATGTCTCCTCTCTCTCACTGGAATCCGAAAGACTCCACGAGGAGGGATGACATCACTTCCTTCTGCCGATGTTTACACTTAGGCAGGGGAAGGTTTTCATTCGTTGGGAGCGATCGCCAGGGCCAGACCATAAATCATTGGTCTCGCCCTGGAGACTGATTGCTCCTCTAACGAACCCGACCGCCGCGGGCACAGGGAGGGGGGGGGGGGGGGAGGTACAGGTACGCCCCTTTGCTCACCTGTGCCATTCTGCCGACGTACATCGCGTGCAGCGGTCGGGAAGGGGTTAATTAGAAGGAAAAAACATGTTTATGGGTATAAGATTTACCCGTAATTCCATATTTTTCTCAGAGTTAAGATGGAGAATGAGAATCTTCTGCTGCTGAAAAGGTACTGTTATAATCAAGCTAAATCATATATTATTATGCTATATGTTATAAGATAATAATTTATTATTTATTTACTGTGAAATTACTGGTTTGAAGTTATAACTTCCTACTTCAGTAATTTGTCCGTTAAGACACCTGCTTGAGTTCAGTTTTTGAAAATATAGTAAATTACCTTAAAAAAAATATATGTTATAATTATTTGTATATTACTTATGGTAATTAACCCCTTGCCACCCAGGCCAATTCTCACACTTCTCTCCTACATGTAAAAATCATCATTTTTTTGCTAGAAAATTACTCAGAACCCCCAAACATTATATATATATATATATATATATATATATATATATATATATATATATATATATATATGTATGTTTTTAGCAGACACCCCAGGGAATAAAATGGCTGTCGTTGTGTCAGAGAAATAGTGTTCAGAGAATAGGCCGTAGAAGTACTGGCAATCTTGCCAGTAGAAGAAATGGGCGCCATAGGCGCATCATGTGATAGATGGTTCCTCCTGCTGGCCTATAAAAGGCTGCCTTTGTCTGACCCAAGTTGCTGGATTGTCTTCAGCTTTTCCCTGTTCCTGTGTTATACTTTCAAGTCATTCCTGTTGTGACCTTGGCTTGCCTCCTGACCTGCTCTGATCTCCCTTCCAGTGTTTGACCCTCCCGGCCTGGCTCATGGACTTTGCTATACTTGCACCTGCCTGATTACCAGTGTTTGACCCCCGGCTTGGCTTATCACTTACCTGTGATTGACCCTCAGCTGGCCTCCAATCTGCTCTTCTGTGTTCTACCCTCTGCCAGGCTTTTACTAGTGTCCGGATTACTCCTTGTCGTCTTCTCAAGCAAAGTCTGCAAGTGATCATCATCTCAAGCCTTCTCAACCTGCTGGCAACCCGTGCTTCTTTGAGCCCTATACCCCCTGTACCACCTTCAGGGGTATACTGCGCTTAGCCACAAGGGGAGCCTCTCTCAGCATCTTGGCCTCGGAAAAGGTACCTGACACATTGCAACTTTTTATGTAAAACTGTATTTGCACTAAAGTTAGCCCAAGTTAGCCCGATTTTTTTTTTTTTTTTGGTATAATGTGAAAGATGATGTTACGCCAAGTAAATAGATCCCCAACTTGTCACGCTTTAAAATTGCGCACAAACTTCAGTACTTAAAAATCTCCATAGGCAAAGCTTTAAAAATGTTGACAGGTTACATGTTTAGAATTACAGAGGAGGGCTAGTGATAGAATTATTGCTCTCGCTCTAACGCTCGCGGCGTATGTAACCTGTGTGTATCTAGCACTGATACTAGCCAGTGCCTCACCAGCCACTGACCCCACCACACGTCCCTGGTTAAAACTACATAGCTCCCAACTGTCCCTGATTTGGAAAAAAAGTCCCTCTGTCCCTCTTTCCTCCTCATTTTGGTCTGATCTATAGAGTTGTATATAAAATGCACTTTTTGTCTTTCAAAAAGTGTTTCCCAGTGCTAAATCTTTCATCCAATTCCCAAATTGCTGCATTTGTACATTTCAATAGCCAATATAAAGGAATAGTAGTGGTAAAAAAAAAAGCACTTGTGGGTTTAACAAATAATTTTTTCTGTATAATTCTCTTTGAAGTATGTCTACACACTTTTGCTATTAGCTGTCCTTCATTCCCATATGAAACTATAGAGCCTGTGTCCTGTACTGTATGATTGAGAATTATGTATACTGTACAAATAAATTCTTAATTCACAATGGTAAGACTAAAATGCTAATTAAAATAATGAGTCAAGACTATGTCTCTCACAGGCAAATTCCTTCAAAACATGTTATCCCCCAGTGTAAATCCCCTGCAGTGTCCCCCCCCTCGTGTAATCCTCACAGTGTAATGCCCCCAATGAAATCCCTCCAGTGTAACCCCCCTTTTGTGAAACCCCCAAGTGTAGTCTCTCCAGTGTAAATCCCCCCCCCCTCCATGTAAATCCTCCCCCCCCTCCATGTAAATCCTCCCGTGCTATCCCCCTGTGGTGTAATCTCCTAGTCTAAATGCCTCCCAGTGTAATCCCCCAAGTGTAATGCCCCCAATGAAATCCCTTCAGTGTAATCCCCCAATGAAATCCCTCCAGTGTAACCCCCCTTTTGTGAATCCCCAAATGTAAATCCTTTGCAGTGTATCCCACCCCATGTAATCCTCAGTGTAATGTCCCCAATGAAATCCCTCCAGTGTAAATCCCCCCCCAGTGTAACATCCCTTTTGTGAATCCCCCAAGTGTAAATCCCCTGCAGTGTATTCCCTCCCAGCCCCTGTGTAATCCTCACAGTGCAATGCCCCCAATCAAATCCCTCCAATGTGAATCCACTACAGTGTATCTTACCCCGCTCCATGTAACCCCCCCCCCCCCCCCCCCCCTCCGATCCCCCTGGTGTAATCTAATCCCCTAAGTGTAATGCCCCCAATGAAGTCCCTCCAGTGTAAATCCCACCCAAGTGTAATCTCTCCAGTGTAAATCCCACCGCACTCCATGTAAATCCTCCCAGTGCTATCCCACTGTCCCCCTTTGGTGTAATCTCCTAGTCTAAATCCCCCCCAAGTGTAATGCCCCCAATAAAATCCCTCCAGTGTAAATCCCCCCTTTTGTGAATCCCCCAAGTGTAATCCATCCAGTGTGAATCCCTCAGAGTGTATCCCCCCTTCATGTAACTCCTCCCAGTGAGATCCTCCCCTGGATCCCTCTTGTGTAATCGACAGTGTGATCCCCCAATGAAATCCCTCCAGGTGTAATCCCTCCATTGTGAATCCCCCAAAGTGTATCCCCCCCCTCCATGTTAATCCTCCCAGTGGGATCCTCCCCTGGATCCCTCTGGTGTAATCTCCCAGTGTAGTCCCCCAGGTGTAATGCCCTCGATGAAATCCCTCCAGTGTAAATCACAGATGCTACAGTGAGTTATGCGTTGTTTGGTCTGACATACAGCTTGCTGTACACCAAAAATAACAACATGCTGGCATTAACATGATAGCAGAATATCTCCATGGTTGGTGGTCTGGTATAATGGTGCTTTACGATGTCAGCAATGTGAATAAGAACAGACCTTTCGCCGATGCTGACTTTAATTTGGTGATCTGCTTCAATTTCTATCGTCAGCCATTCTCTCATCAGCTTCTTGGTCTCCTTACCTGTGGTGCCAGTAATGACACCTTTGTTCTGCAGTTTTTCTGCAGTATATTTTATCTTTCTGACGTTAGTGGATGACTTTGGGCTGACCAGTTTACGAAGCCAGGTCCACTTCTTCCTATTTTGCTTCTCCTTGTTCCTCTCCTCCTTCAGCTCCGATATCTTAATATCATGTTGCTTCTCTGTGTCCTTCTGCATATCTGTGTTCCCTTTTTCCCTCATGGTCATACCAGTATTGGATGACTTTGGGCGGACCAGTTTACGAAGCCAGGTCCACTTCTTATTTTGTTTCTTCTCCTCATTCCTCTCCTCCTTCAGCCCCGATATCTTAACCTCATCTTGCTTCTCTGTCTCCTTCTGCGTTTTTGTGTTCCCTTTTTCATTCATGGTCATACCAGTATTGGATGACTTTTGGCTTATTAAGTTTTCAAGGCAGCTGTTCCAGAACCTCCGATACTGATCTATCTGGTCCTGGTAGTATGTAAATCTGGCGCTGAGGGCATCCACTGCCTGTCTGAGCTTCGTTATTTCAGCTTTTTGCTGTCGTTGAAGTTCGTTTTTTGTTGGGATATCCTTGGCGATATTGCTCCTGATATCTTGAAAGTCCATTGATTTTGAAAGCCCAGCTTTTGGGTTTGTCAATTTGTTTAGCTTAACATCCTTTAAAGCCTTTGGGTTTGTCAAATGCCTTTCTTTATGTGGAATATATTTGCTGCCTAAGGTGAGGTAGGCTTCAATTTTCCTCACATCCTCACCTCTGTGAGCAGCAACTGCGTCCTCACCAAAAAGAAGCTCTTTAATACGTGGAACTGGTCTAAGAGACTTGACAATGCTATTAAGGATGTCCTTTTGGTCTGGGAAGACCACTTTTTTATATTTTAAAAGCAGCTTCAGTGTGCCTACAATTTCTGTTACAGGGAGCTTTAACTTTGGCTTCATCAGAGAAATAAAGTCAGAATATTCATTGAAGCCAAATTGCTCCTCTGGTTCTGGAATTTTAAAAACATCCTCAAACATTCTCCTGAAATGTGGGTAGTCTTTTACCACATAGTTATTTTTCATGACGGCATTAGCATTTTCCATGGGGAAGAGAATGTTACTCATGGTGTGACCGACAAGTGCAGCCACGACCGTGAGGTTCTCTTTTTGCCCTGAATCTGCTTCCACTTTGGTTTGAATTATGCCAGCTTCACCTGGAAGAACTATGATTGGCTGCAAATACTGGTACATGAAAAAGCCAAGAGTCTCCAGGACTTCATCTTGAGTTGCCTGGGGGAACTTTTTGTGCAGGGCTTGTCTTAAGACTTTTGCCACATACCTAATTCCATAAGGTATACTGTGCACATCTGAGAATACTGAGCGTAAGACTCGGCCTGCCATGTAAGGTATGTTTAAAGGTTTCTCAGTTAACCAGTATTGTAACTGAACGATCTCCTTTACCACTGGAGTGAGATTCTTGTGGAGGACTTTGCATTTTGCAGCCTGCCTGTAAAAGCTAAAGGCTGTCTTAATGCTCAACAATTTTTCTTCCAATATATCCTTGATATTAGTACACTTTTGCTTGACCTCATACTGAATAGCATTTTCCAAAAGCTTCACAAGATGATATTCTTCTCGTGGCGTTGAGGCCTTATTGTACAGTCTGGGGAGAAGCCCTTCTGTAAGAGTGATATAGTCACGTTCCGACATCTGACAGATAAGCTTGGACAAGTACTTTGGTTGGGTCTGTAAGTAATAAAAGAAGTGCTGATAGGGATCCATTATCTGCTTCTTCTTCTGCAGCTCAAGCATGTGTCGCCTGTCTACGAACATGCCCTCTTCAATGAGAGATCTGTTCTCCGGCTTCAGTTTAGGGTATTGGCACACAAGCTTTTCTAGTATCTGTTTGCCACTCACAAAAGTTGATATTTTCTGGTCCCAGGTATTTATCTCCTCTTTTAGCTTTTGGATGGCGTTCATTTTAGCATAAACGTCACCCTTTAGGTCATTTAGCAGCAACCCTTGGTGAAAAGCGATATCCAAGGCGCCCAAGAAATGGGATTCCTTTTGGATGACACGAACGGATGGAATTTTTGTGCCAAGCAAATCCTTGGAAAGCTGTCTGGCGTGTCCGCTCCCGACGACGGACCTTATTTTTACAATGGCATCTTCATTGTCTTTGAAAAATAGCTTTTTCCTTTTTTTGATGCCTTCCATATCCTTTTTAACCTCCTTATCCTCTTCCATCATAGAGGATGACAGACACTGAATAGTGTGGCGAAGATAAGAGGAGGTGAGTGATTTTCGTAGATTTTTCATAGCTGTAAAACCTGTAAAATAAAAAAATAGTTATAACGGTGTTCTTTTGTTGGGGAAAAAAAAAAAAAAAAAAGGTGGAGGTGAATGAGTAAAAAAAATACTGCTTGTTCAGAATATGGAAATATATGGATGAAGTTACTTACTTGTTTCAGCTGTGGTCAATCGATGATAAATTTAATAATTAGAGCACTTAAATGCAGATAAAAATACAATAATAAAGATTGCGGCTTCAGCAATGCAAAGCAGCTCTGTTCACTACAAGATCCTAAGTAAACTGGCTGTCTGCCTGCAGTTACCGGCTGTCCTAGCTTTGGCCTCACTATGACATCACACAGTGGTCACATGACCCAAGAGAGCAGAGCTGATTGGTTCTAATGATCCCAATAATATGTTCTACACAGGGATTGTACTTGTAACTGTCAGCAAAATGAATAGGGATCAATTCACAAAGCTATAACACCTGGATAATTATCTTTATTGGGATTACATCACATGAGTTCAATATTCAAATTCAACTGCATGGAAAAATAAATGTAACGTTTTATATATCAAATAAACATCTGTGTCCTTGTGTGTTAGCTTTGTGAATTAAGCTTATAGGGTGTCATTTTAATATGGGAAGTTGCTGAAATCAATAAATATACCAAATGTTCATTTACACCAGTTTTTTCAGGGGGTGGGGGGGTTGCTAGGCAGCTGTCTATCATATTACGGTGTCGATCCTCCTACTTTAGCCATAATTTTCAAAGTCTTTCAAATCTCAACTCACAAATAACTGTCAATTTCCTGGAATGTATTGCCTGGAGGGGGGCTGTTGCTAGGCAGCTGCCTGGCATACTCAGTGCCCATCCTTTAGCCATGATTTTCAATATTTTTTTTTTTTAATCTAAATTGAAAATAACTCACTTTTTTTTTTTTTTTAATATATTGCTGCTGAGACATAGTATGGGGGATGGACAACACACCTAACATAAACAAAACATGACTTTCTCATAGAACATGTAAATATTGTCGCATCCATCAGACTACAAAATGTTTTATTTCATTTATAACGAATGAGGAGTTAAAATATAACACAATATAGATTGTGGCACAGATCATGTTGTCTGTTTCATTCGGTGTGAGTTATGTAAGCTACAAGTAGGTTGTCTGCACCACTCTTCCTCTTTGCTCACACATCTCAGAACATTATTTTGCGCTCTCCAGTTTTAGTAAATCAAACCCACTGACTTACTTCGGGCACATTATGAAATTATATAAAAGCACCTGATACATTTTTCCATTAGGAGGCAGCGCCTGCTATGTGTTTCTATTAGAGGGCTGGAAGGCAGCCAAGATTCTGCTCTCTATAGAAAACAATAGGGAGAGGAGCTGACATTTCACTGCCTGTGTTGTGAATGTTTCTACACAATACTTATAGGTAGAGGTGAATGAGAAAAAAATGTTTTACTACTTGTTCAGAATATGGAAATATATGGATGAAGTTACTTACTTTTTTCAGCGGTGGTCAATCGATGATAAATTTAATAATTAGAGCACTTAAATGCAGATAAAAATACAATAAAAAAGATTGCGGCTTCAGCAATATAAAGCAGAATTGTTCACTACAAGATCCTGAGTAAACTGTCTGCCTGCAGTTACCGGCTGTCCTAGCTTTGGCCTCACTATGACATCACACAGTGGTCACATGACCCAAGGGAGCAGAGCTGATTGGCTGCTATTTTTAGCTGTTTTGAACAAACAACTCTGTACTAATGATCCTAATACCATGTTATACAAAGGGCTGGTATCTGTCAGCAATAATAATGGGTATCAATTCACAAAGCTCTAACACTGGATAATTGTCTTTATTGGGATCACATGAGTTTAACATTCAAATTCAACTGCATGGAAAAAATAAATGTAACGTTTTATATGTCAAATAAACATCCATGTCCTTGTGTGTTAGCTTTGTGAATTAAGCTTATAGGGCAAAATGGGAAAGTCTTGATCAGGAGTTAGATAGAGATGAAATTAAGTAGAAGCTATTGCCGGAAGCGTGGACAAATTTTAAAGGGGAATCTGATAGTGGGAAGATAGATAAGGAACAATCCATAACAATTTTTTAATTTTTTTTTTAAGAATAAAGATTATTCAATGAAATTTGCGATTGTTAATTGTGGAGAAGGGCTCCCTCCGTGGCATCCATTCACCCCCTCTAACCACCCCCCCCCATTTTTTTTTTTTGATTATATACATATTAGGTTAATATTACACACCGAGCACAGATACTGAAGTTTTAAATTATTTATTTTAATAGCACTTTTATAAATTGTTTTTGTTTTTTTTGTTGTTTTTCTTTTTTTTACACGTATAATATACACAGAGCACAAGCACTTGAAGATTCTAAATTATTTATTAAATTATTTATTTTTACAACACTTTTATAAATTGGGCCCCCTTTTTTTTTTACATATTTTTTTTTTTTTACACGTATTAGGTTAACAATATACCCAAAGCACTCAAAGATTTTAAATTAGTTCTATAGCCCTTCCTAAATTGGGGCGTTTTTTATTTTTTATTTTTTTACACATATATAGGTTTACAACAAACACAGAGTATAGGCACAGGAATACTTCACTTAACTAAGTTACTCACCTTAATTGCACGTTTAAGATTAATTAAGTTCTTGGGTACGTGTGGGGTGGTGTTGAGGGAGCCACTCTCTGTCACTGGTATGTAGATATAAGTTATGATACTGAATATTGTCTTTTTTTCCTATCTGGATATGCCATGCAAGTGTTAATTGTAATAAGACAAAAATGTTTAATAAAGTATGAATTATAAAAAAAAAAAAAAAAACATCCGTCTGTGTCCTTGTGTGTTAGCTTTGTAAATTAAGCTTATAGGGTGTCATTTTATAATGAGAAGTTGCTGACATCAAAAAATATGGCAAATGTTCATTTACACCAAATTTCAACTCACAAATAACTGTCGCTTTTGTTGAATATATTGCTGCTAAGGCATGGTATGGGGGAGGGGCAACACACTGAACATAAACAAAACTTGGCTTTCTTATCCTGCCTCCTATAGATTGGGTCAAAGAATGTAAATATTGTCGCATCCATCAGGCTGCAAAATGTTTTATTTAATTTATTTTCATTTATGAAGGATAAAAAGTTCAACATATAACACTATATATAGATTGTGGCACAGACCATGTTGTCTCTTTAGGCCTCATGTACACTGCTGCTGGTAAACGGACATTTAGGAGCAGTTGGGCATTTATCATTTATTAACTGCTCCTGAACTCTCCTCTATGTTATCTTATCAGTACATGTACACAGGGTCGTGTCTAGGCAGTTGAGTTTAGAGGCTTTTTGTGGAACGCTGAGTTTAGAGGCATTTCAAGCGCCAATCGCTTATAAACGCAGTAACTCGAGTGTAGCCGCGTTTCGTTTACAGGCGTTTTTCATTTTTGGCTGTTTTTTGGGGGGGGATATCTTTTAAAACGCTTCTAAACGCAAGCGCGGCAAAACGCTGCTAAACGCGGCATGTAAACGCGGCAAAACGGTGTTTTAAATGTGGGTTACTTAAATGTGGGTTACTATCTGTCAAGTTAAATCGTTCAGGAGAGGTTGTAAAAACGTTTTGTGTACATGAACCTTAGTTCTGTGTGAATGGTGTAAGCTACAGTATATGTTGGCTACACCACTCTTCCTCTTTGCTCGCACATCTCAGAGCATTATTGTGACAGTTTAAATCCAAATGCCAAGAACATTTCCAATGTATGTAAACATTTTTAATCACTTGCCACCAAATCACTTACCTAGTATGTCATTTGACTTCAAGTGGTTGTACCGGGGTGATATGCAGCTGCAGGCATCACCCCGGTACCGTTTTTTTAGAGCCGACAGTCGGCTCTCTTTTAATACCGTATTTATCGGCGTATAACATGCACTTTTTTCCCCTTAAAATCAGGGGAAAATCGTGGGTGTGTGTTATACGCCGATCCCCGCCAATCTCCGCTCCGCTGAGGGGAGAGGAGCGAGCGCCGCCGATATATCATAGCCGAGTGTACTCGGCTAGTCTCGGCTCCGCTCACAGTCACGCCCAGTCCTGTATTTTGTCCATCATAGGGGCGGGACTGGGCGCGACTGCGAGAGGAGCCGAGCATAGCCGAGTACACTGGGCTTTGTGTATGACGGCGGTGTTCCGTGTATCAGCTATTGATGTTCGGAGACTTTCGGCGTCTCCTATGTCCTCCATACTGCGCAAGCGCTGCGCCTGCGGACGCTATCTGATGGGGGACATTATTCAACAGGACACCAGCGCTCGCTCCTCTCCCATCAGCCGAGCGGAGATCGACGGCAATTTTAAATAATCAGCCTGCCTGGGCAAGTCTGCAATGACACAAGGCTGCAATGGCAATGACACAAGGCTGCAATGGCAATGACACAAGGCTGCAATGGCAATGACACAAGGCTGCAATGGTAATGACACAAGGCTGCAATGGTAATGACACAAGGCTGCAATGGTAATGACACAAGGCCGCAATGGTAATGACACAAGGCCGCAATGGCAATGACACAAGGCCGCAATGGTAATGACACAAGGCTGCAATGGTAATGACACAAGGCTGCAATGGTAATGACACAAGGCCGCAATGGCAATGACACAAGGCCGCAATGACACAAGGCCGCAATGGTAATGACACAAGGCTGCAATGGTAATGACACAAGGCTGCAATGACACAAGGCTGCAATGGTAATGACACAAGGCTGCAATGGTAATGACACAAGGCCGCAATGGCAATGACACAAGGCCGCAATGGTAATGACACAAGGCTGCAATGGTAATGACACAAGGATGCAATGGCAATGACACAAGGCTGCAATGGCAATGACACAAGGCTGCAATGGTAATGACACAAGGCTGCAATGACACTGGACAAGGCTGCAGATGGACACTGATAAGGCTGCATTGATGGGCATTTAAATAAGTTTTTTTCCTTAAAATTCCCTCCTAAACTTGGGGTGCGTGTTATACGCCAATAAATTCGGTATTTGCCAGAGCAGCTAATCAGCTGCTCAGTTTTTATTACAAACAGGGGGAGAGGGCGTCCCCTCCCTCCCGCAGCCTTCCGTGGTTCGCTCAGGCTCTCCCATCCCACTGGGAGACCCAAGCTAATAGCTGACATGTCTGCCGGCTAGTGGGAGACCCGAAGAAAGCCGGAATCAGCTTTGATTCGGTCGCCGCTATGGTAACCCGGAAGCAATTATTATCATTATTATACAGGATTTATATAGCGCCAACAGTTTACGCAGAGCTTTACAATATAAAAAAGAGACAATACAGTTATAATACAAAAAAATACCGGAGGATTAAGAGGGCCCTGCTCAGAAAATTGCCCCCATCATACTGCCACCATCAAAATTGCCCCATCATATAACCACCATCAAAGTTCCCCCATCATTTAGCCACAAGCAAAATTTCCCCCATCATATTGCTACCATCAAAATTGCACCATCATACTGTCACCATCAAACTTGCCCGCATCTTTTTGCCTCCATCATTTTACCCCCATCAAATTGCCCCATCATATTACCACCAGCAATTTTGATGGTGGCAGTATGATGGCGCAATTTTGATGGTGGCAATATGATGGGGCAATTTTGAAGGTGGCAGTATAATGTGGGCAATTTGATGGCGGTAATATTATGGGGGCAATTTGGGGTAATATGATGGGGAAATTTGATGGTGGCAGTATGATGTGGGTAATTTGATGGTGGTAATATTATGGGGCAATTTGATTGGGGTAATATGATGGGGCAATTTTGATGGTGGCAGTGTGAGTGGAGAAATTTGATGGGGCAATTTGACGGGGCAGCTCCCGCAAAAGGTAATTACTTTTTAAAAGATACAATTGTAAACGATATCCCTTGTTTCTGTGCAGATATATATATATATATATATATATATATATATATATATATATGTGTGTATATATCTGCACAAAAACAAGGGATATCATTTACAATTAGTATATTTTAAAAAGTAATTACCTTTTGCAAGAGCTTTTTGTATTTCTAGATGTGTAATCTTTGTAAATGTAGATAAACTTCCTAGTTCCTGAAGGGGAGGAGAGGTTTCCATAGCTAAGGGGCGGCAACTTCCTCTGACGCTGTTGTTGCTATGGTAACCCAGCCTGCAACCTATTACACTGCTCGTGCTGCTCTGGGCATGTGCGAGTTTTGGAGGTGCATGCTGGGTAATACAGGAAGAGATACAGTCTGGCTTCAGATGCCCACACATGAGATGGCCACGATCTGCTGGGACTTACAAAAGTAAGAAAACAATGCTGCAAAAATACAAAATGTACCTTACTTTACAGCATACCTTTACTGCATTAAAGCAGGGTTCCACCCAAAAGTGGAACTTCCATTAATTTGTCTCCTCCCCCCCTCTGGTGCCACAATTGGCACCTTTCGGGACGACAGGTATCCTGTTACTACTTCCAGGAGTCCGTGCCGCGGCCCATGGCATTACCGCCAGGCTCCCTTCTCCTTCCTCCTCATCTCCCTGTCGCCGGGCCAGTAGGAGAGAAAAGCGGGGCCTCGCGCATGGGCAGTAGGGTTCCCAGTGTGAAGCCATAAGGCTACACTGCCGGCTTCCCTTACCTGCAATGGCGGCGGCAGCATCCGACAGCTGCGGTGCCAACATCGCTGGACTCCAGGACAGGTAAGTGTCCTATTGTTAAAAGCCAGCAGCTGCAGTATGTGTAGCTGCTGGCTTTTATTTTTTATTTTTTGGGTGGACCCCCGCTTTAAGAATGAGGATTATAGGGGTATTTTTATCTAAAAAAAAAAAAAAAAAAAAGCAAAATTTCGTCTGGAAAACCGCTTTAAAGTGCTTTGAATTAATAATGCAGCAAATGTGGTTGTAGAAAGGCCTGTTCTGCAACTGTGTTTTTCTGTCAGGGCCTGTGTGAGCATACTAAAGTTTTCAATTTTGCATTATTTTTTGGATAAGGTAGTAGGGTTGTCCCGATACCACTTTTTCAGGACCGAGTACAAGTACCGATACTTTTTTTCAAGTACTCGCCGATACCGAATACCGATACTTTTTTTTTTATGTCACGTGACAGTGTTTTTTTTTTTATTTTTTTTTTTAACAGTGCTTTTTTTTTTGGGGGGGGGGGTGAACGGTGTATGTGTGTGTGTGTGTGTGTGTTTTGTTTTTTTTTTTTTAATTTACAATTTTTATTTTTTACAATAATTTTTTTTTTATTCTTTATTGCAATATGTGTTTTTTTTGTTTTTGTTTTTTTTTTTAATCAGCCCTGTTGGGGGGCTTTGGTGAGATATCAGGGGTCTTAACAGACCTCTGATATCTCCCCCTTGAGACAGAGAAAGAGACAGAGGATAGAGATTCCCCAGTCCCTTTCTCTGCAGCCTCAGCTGCACTGAGAATGAATGGAGAGAAGACAGCGGCTCCTCTCCATTCATAAACTGACACATAGTAATCACAAGAGATTACAATGTTTCAGTTATGTGAATGGACAGAGTCAGCTGACTCTGTCTATTCACAAAGGAAGGAGGAGGAGGACGGCGGAACGGAGGGGGAGAACGGAGGGGAACAGAGAAGGAGGGGGGAACGGAGGGGACAGCAGAGAGACACAGGGAAGGAAAGAGGAACGGAGGGGGACAGCGGAGAGGCACAGAGGAGGAAAGAGGAACGGAGGGGGACAGCGGAGAGGCACAGAGGAGGAAAGAGGAACGGAGGGGGACAGCGGAGAGGCACAGAGGAGGAAAGAGGAACGGAGGGGGACAGCGGAGAGGCACAGAGGAGGAAAGAAGAACGGAGGGGACAGCAGAGAGGCACAGAGGAGGAAAGAGGAACGGAGGGGACAGCGGAGAGGCACAGAGGAGGAAAGAGGAACGGAGGGGGACAGCGGAGAGGCACGGAGGGGGACAGCGGAGAGGCACAGAGGAGGAAAGAGGAACGGAGGGGGACAGCGGAGAGGCACAGAGGAGGAAAGAGGAACGGAGGGGGACAGCGGAGAGACACAGAGGAGGAAAGAGGAACGGAGGGGGACAGCGGAGAGACACAGGAAAGGAAAGAGGAACGGAGGGGACAGCGGAGGGGGACAGAAAAGGAGAGAAGAACGGAGGGGGAAGTGGAGAGGCACAAAGGAAAGGAGCGGGCATGGAGGATAATGCAGTGACAGTCAGCGGTGAGCGATCACCGCTGTGTCACTAAAGCAGCTGAAAGCCGCTGGGGGAGAAGCTTGTATCTCCCCCATGCGCCGATCACAGCTGACTTTTAGGTATCGGGGAAGCATCGGGAGCATTTGCCCGAGTACAAGTACTTGGGCAAATGCTCGGTATCGGTACCGATACTAGTATCGGTATCGGGACAACCCTATAAGGTAGAAAAGAGCACCTATCACTTTATATCTTTATATACTTTATGTTTTTCATCTATTCAATTTCTGGCTTATATACATATGGACTGATCAACGATATTAGAACCACTATTGGATATTATACTTGTTGCTTATAGATTTTATTTACCACCACCGTTTTTCGTGTTTATTATTAAGTCGGGGCTCACAATTTCAAATCCTGTGCTACTAGCCGAGCCTCAAGGGTTACTCGCCACCAGTTGCCACCCAACCCCTACCCTGCCCCGCCCCTAATTCCACCCCTGAACACGCTCTCAGATTATCTCATGAAAATACACTTAAATGTTTTATGCAGAATTAAGTTATAAAAATAAATATTAACAACTTCTTTATCCGTGCCCAACAATGCAGCCTACCTACCATCAATGCTGCTTCACCTCTACCCAACAATGCAGCCTACCCGTGTCCATCGATGCAGCCTACCCGTGTCCATCGATGCAGCCTACCCGTGTCCATCGATGCAGCCTACCCGTGTCCATCGATGCAGCCTACCCGTGTCCATCGATGCAGCCTACCCGTGTCCATCGATGCAGCCTACCCGTGTCCATCGATGCAGCCTACCCGTGTCCATCGATGCAGCCTACCCGTGTCCATCGATGCAGCCTACCCGTGTCCATCAATGCAGCCTGCCGGTGCAGGGGAAGAGAGAAGAGGAAGAGGATTGCTGGCCTAATCATCAGAGCACCAAGGAATATCGCGGTAACAACTTTAATTTCAATTGCTGTGTGTTCCCGCCATTCGCCGTCACATACAGCCCCACCTCCTGGCCTGGGGAAAAAAAAGTCATCGGTGGATGCGGACATTGCAAGGACCGCTTATGGACACCAGTGTCCGTGCGCGGACACCTTGCCATTCCCTGTCCATGCTGCATTTTACACAGATTAAATAGCATTGATCATTAACCACTTATGGATCGCCTGCCGTCATTATACGTGGCTAGCTACCATAACCCCAGTATCCACTTCTTCAGCGGGTGGGCGGCTTTCAGATAAAAGTGGTTTCAGCCGCGAGGTCACTTTTATCGGTGACCTCCGCTGTGCTCCGGTGTCCTCCGCCGCTTACCAGAGCCGCCGGCAGCCGCGGAGGCGATCGGATCCTCTCCCCTCTGTGGTATGGAGCTGAATGAGGGGAAGATGGCCCCCACCCGGCTCCATACCACTGCACGGCGGAAGCGATGTCAAAACGTCACTTCCGCCCATAGCTCTTAAAGGGACTTTTTTATTATATTTATTTTTTATATAATATATATATATATTTTTTTTTATTGCATTTTAGTGTAAATATGAGATCTGAGGTCTTTTTGATATTTAATAGGTCCTGTCATGCTTTTTTTCTATTACAAGGGATGTTTACATTCCTTGTAATAGGAATAAAAGTGACAGTAATATTTATTTATTTTTTAAGAACAATGTAAAAATACAAAATAAAAAGTAAAATAAATAATAAAAATATATATTTTTAGCGCTCCCCGTCCCGACGAGCTTGCGTACAGAAGCAAACGCATACCTGAGTAGCGCCTGCATATAAAAACAGTGTTCAAACCACACATGTGAGGTATGACCGCGATCGTTAGAGCGAGAGCCATAATTCTAGCCCTAGAGCTCCTTTGTAACTCAAAACATGCAACCTGTAGATATTTTTAAACGTCGCCTATGGAGATTTTTAAGGGTAAAGGTTTGTCGCCATTCTACGAGCGGGCACAATTTTGAAGCGTGACATGTTTGGTATCAATTTACTCGGCCTAACATCATCTTTCACAATATAAAAAAAAAAAAATGGGCTAACTTTACTGTTGTCTTTATATTTTTTTTTTTAAAAGTGTGCTTGTAAGACCGCTGCGCAAATACGGTGTGACATAAAGTATTGCAACGACCACCATTTTATTCTCTAAATATAATATATGGGGGTTCTATGTAATTTTCTAGCAACAAAAAATGATTTTAACTTATAACATAACTTATAACAAATACTTATTTTACTCACCGAACTGCAACTTAATTTATATTTTTTGTTTTACGTGTTTTTTTTTCTGGATTTTTGGTTGATATTTCGTCTCTCTATCATTTAAAAAATTACACCAATGATAAAAATTATAGACCCTTCAATTCTTTGTAGGTGGGCAAACCTAAAAACACTGCAGGGGATCAAATAACTATCACCCCCCCCCCCCCCCCCCCCCACTGTTTATGAATTTCAACATGCCATATGTTATCAGTGTGTGTATGTATTTATGTATGTATGTATATATAGATATATATATATATATATATATATTTTATTTTTTTATTTATTTCGGTTACTTATATAGCGCCGTCAATTTACACAGCGCTTTACATATACATTGTACATTCACATCAGTCCCTAGCTTACAATCTAAGGTCCCTAACTTGCATTCATACATACTAGGGACAATTTAGACAGGGGCCAATTAACCTACCAGCACGTCTATATATATATATATATATATATATATCGATAGATATTGCAATGTGCTACGTTATCTGTTTATGTATGGAAAAGATAAATCTCTCATCACGTATTGATCATTTTACCAAGTTGTGTGTCACGTGCCTCATATAATGTCCCCAATTCCTTCCTTTTCATTTCAGATACCGGGACGGAGGTACATGACTATAAATTGTCATGTGCTTCATATAAAGTCCCAAAATCCCCCCTTTTACACATTATGTTTTATTTTATCCCACTGACACCAATAAATGGAACTATTTTATCTTACTGACGCCCAAGGTTTTTTTTTTTTTGCAGCGGGAACGCAGTTCCGGCACCTCCAGCACTGAATGTATGTAATAGCAAGGGGTGTGATGGGGGGGGGTGTCTATTGATGCTGGATGCTAGGGAATCTATTGTCACTGGTGGGGATCTGTTTTTGTGTGAGGGTCTATTGTTGCTGGGGAATCCTATGTTGCTGGTAGGGATCTACTATTGAGGGAGAGGTCTATTGTTGATGGCTGCTGGAGGGTCTATTGATGCTGGCTGCTGGGAGATCTGTTGTTGCAGCTTGGGGGGGGGTCTAATGTTGCTGGAGTCAATCTTTTGTTACTGGGGGGTGGTATTTTGTTGTGGGTGGTCCATTGTTGCTGTGTGGGGTGGGGTCTATTGTCTTGGGGGAGATTTCTTGCTTGGGGGGACCTATTGTTGTTGGGGTGGGGTATATATAGTTGCTGGAGGAGTCTATTGTTGTTTGAGGGATCTATTGTTGCTGGGGGAACTATTGTTGCTGGATCTATTTTACTATTTTTCTTGTTCTTAGACAAGAACAAATTCCATACAAATGATTTAGAACCACAACATGATACTTGGGGAAGTACAGGGAGGTGGGTGGGACCAAGGGACGGTGCTTGGAGGTGGGTAGGGCGCAGAGACAAGGGGGGGAGTTCCTGCACCTATTCTCTGAGAATAAATGCCCTACTGACACCAATGATGGGACTTATTTTATCCCCCTGACACCAATGATGGGTCTTATTTTATCTTACTGACACCAAGGATGGGGCTTATCTTATCCCACTGGCACCATCAATCTGGGACATATTTTGACCCCTTGACATACTTTACTTCAGTGACACCAGTGATTAAGCTTTTTTTATTTTACCGACATGAATGATAGGATTTTTATTTTTTTATTTTTATTTTTTTTTTCAAAGAAAATGGAAATAGAACATATTCGCAGGTTCGTGAGTACCACATAAAAAAAAAAAAAAAAAATTATGTGTTACGATAAAACATGAGAGACACGTCAATCAACAATCTTTATTGAAACATCACATATGTACACCTTTACCATCCAATGGTTTTAAAGTGGTTCTAACGGCAGAAGGATTTTTTATCTTAATGCATTAAGATAAAAAAACTTCTGTGTGCAGCAGCTTTCCTAATCTTTACCTGAGCCCCACCTCGATCGACCGATGTTGCACAAGAGCCACAAAGTCTGGGGATTCTCCCACCTCATTGGCTGAGACAACAGGGGGCACCATTGGCTCCCGCTGCTGTCAATTAAAGTCAGTGAGCCAATGAGGAGAGAGAGGGGCGGGCCGAGCCGTGGCCCCTTATCTGAATGGACACACGAAGCAGCGGCTCAGCTCGGTTGCCTCCATAGCAAGCTGCTTGGTGTGGGGGTACTCGGCAGGAGGGAGAGGCCAGGAGCACAAGTGAGGGACCCGAGAAGAGGAGGATCTGGGCTGCTCTGAGCAGGAACCAGCCGGGATTCCAGCCATGTATGGGAAGGCTGAATGTACCCAAGTTGATTGATCGATCAACCTGGATACACCCAGCCTGTCATATTTTTCATGTAATTATTGCCAGCGGATATAATCACCGTGTGTTCTCCCTGCTGGGACAGCTCTCCCCCCCCCCCCCCCCCCCCCCCGCCCCCACCAGGAGAGCACATAAGCTCCCGGGTTGTAGGAAAAAAATAACGCTGTCTGGCCAGCTTTAGTGGTGGGTGTATGTACGGAAGGATGTGTTTCCACCATCCGTGAAACTATTTTTTTCAGATAGAGGAAAGAGTAGAACAGGAGAGGTAAAGTGTCCACACCCAATATAGTCTGAATTTGGATTAAAGTGAAGGAGGGAGTGAAGTGGGGCACTAAAGGAGGCAGTAAGGAGATAGAATAACCAAACAGGAGAATGTATGAGAAGGAAGAACACTCCATGCAAGAGCAAAGATATGTAAGTTGGAATGTGGCAGTGAGGAAAAGGGGGGGGGGGGGTTTAGGAGGGCAAGCACTGCTTAGGTAGTATCTGCCAAAAGGCATTTACCTTTGCCAATCCAATGTCAAGTCCTCCTCTAGGTGCCCAATTTATTTTTGAGAGTCAGATCTTCCAACTCTTGGAGTTCTTCTACTTTGGAGATGGATGGGGTACATACCTCCCTCCAGTGCAGGGGAATACAGGGTTTAGCCATTCTTAGGATGGATGTTAAAGAATTGTTAGGCAGAGAAGAGTGACACCGCTCCAGGCAATCTGTAGGAGTGTGAAACGCGTTAGTATACACCGTGTGTGTGTAATTTTGCTGCTTTTATGAAATGTCCATAAAGAAGTGGTTTTTATCCCTGGAAGTGCCCCCAATCTCTCTCCTTTTTCTACATATTTAAGAATAGTTTTTTGCTAAATCTTCATGGGTATGGAGTTATTTATTATGTAGTAGAAAGAAAGATCAGTCTAGAGCAGTGGTTCTCAACTCCTGTCCTCAGGACCCAATAACAGGCCAGGTTTTAAGTATTACAAAAGGAAAAAACACAATAAGTGTAGCGCTAGTGAAATGAATGTCCAATATGTAAAAAACGTATTAAATTAATACTTCCAAAGGTAAACCAAAAAAGGCATCCGTATGTATTAAGTAAGGAGTCTTTCAAGAAACTGAACACTTCAAGAAGACATCTGTGATGAAAATAAACACACCACCACCTGAAGATGAAGAGGCTTACCAGATGGGATGGACCCAAAGGGCATACGCCGAGTTGGGTCAGATAGGGCTTAGGTGGTGAGTGACTCTGGACGACCTGGAGAGATGATACTTGTGGATAAACCGGCTTGATGCTGTATCCCTCTGAAAGGTGGATGCCGAAACCAGGGGGGACGATGTAGATGGAACCAGCCAGGCGATATCGTATCCCTCAGAATCGTGTTAAAAAAGCCAAACGATAGTGTGGACAAATGGGAAAGGAAAGAATGGCCACATAGTGTGAATCCATAAAAAATATATAATTTATTGGAATAAAAAGATGTACACTCACATGTAAATCCAAATAAAACAGCGCTGAAAGAAGAAGTGGCGACAGTGGGGTCCTACTGGGGGTTCCATCTACATCGTCCCCCCTGGTTTTGGCATCCACCTTTCAGAGGGATACAGCATCAAGCCGGTTTATCCACAAGTATCATCTCTCCAGGTCGTCCAGAGTCACTCACCACCTAAGCCCTATCTGACCCAACTCGGCGTATGCCCTTTGGGTCCATCCCATCTGGTAAGCCTCTTCATCTTCAGGTGGTGGTGTGTTTATTTTCATCACAGATGTCTTCTTGAAGTGTTCAGTTTCTTGAAAGACTCCTTACTTAACCTCCCTGGCGGTATTCTCGAGTGTGGCTCGGGGTTAAAATTCAGTACCATTAGCGGTAACCCCGAGCCACACTCGGGATCGCATTGCAGGATCCTGGGGCGGCTTTACTTACCTTGTCCCCGGGATCCTGCGATGTCACCCGCAGTGTCCGAGGGCTCCGTCCTCCTCCGAAGCCTCTCCGTGCCAGGCTCCGTTCCCTGCGAGCGGCGCGACGCACGGGGGCGGAGCCTGGCGGCAAATTAAAAAAAAAGTAAAAATAATAACACATACAGTACTGTAATCTTACAGATTACAGTACTGTATGAAATGATTTCACATCCCTTTTGTCCCCAGTGCTTTGGCCCATGCCCTGCATGCAGTTTTACATGATATACACTGTTCTTTCTGCCTGGAAACTGGAGATTGTCCATAGCAACCAAAAAGTGTCCCTTTACGTCAAAAGTGGCTTTAGACCAGCTAGAAAACAGCGATAGTAAATTAGAACACTTGCAGAATTGAGCGATAGTGAATTGTGGGGAAATTTATTTTATTACTATTTTTTTTTTTTTTTTTTTTTGAATTATTTATTTTTATTTATTATATTATAATTTATGTTTTTGTGTTTCAAACATTATCATACCCGGGATATCTACTAGACTCTGGTTTGGACAGATTTAAGTGTGTTATTGTTAAGATTTACAGACCTACAATATAAAACGCCAAATTTCCATGCAAAATAATTGTACAGCTTTCAGCACCTAAAATCCGAAATAATCATACCGCCAGGGAGGTTAATACATACGGATGCCTTTTTTGGTTTACCTTTGGAAGTATTAATTTAATACGTTTTTTACATTTTTTCACTAGCGCTACACTTATTGTGTTTTTTCCTTTTGTAATACCTTGTTGGTTGTGTTAGCTGCTGTTTTCTTTTCTGTGTAGGGCAGCACAGAATTGTTTTGTATATATTTCTCAGGTTTTAAGTATTACCTTGGGGAGATTCAGACTAGAATACTGCAATCACTGAGCAGCAAATGATATCACCTGTGATGTATTTCAGTTATCTTGCAAACTTGGCCTGTTAGTGGGTCCTGAGGACAGGAGTTGAGAACCACTGGTCTAGAGCAAGTGTCTCCAAACTTTGAAAACAAAGGGCCAGTTCACTGTTCAGGCTTTGGGAGGGGGGTGGCAGACGGTGGCCAGTCAGAGTAGAAAATGACACAGTGTCAGGGGGAGGAATAGTGTCCCATCATTGGTGTCAGTGGGAGGAATAGTGCCCCATCACTGGTATCAGTGGAAGGAATAGTGCCCCATCATTGGTGTCAGTGGGAGGAATAGTACCCCATCATTGGTGTCAGTGGAAGGGATAGTGTGCCATCATTGGTATCAGTGCAAGGAATAGTGCCCCATCATTGGTATCAGTGGGAGGAATAGTGTGACAACTCTAGTATCAGTGGAAGGAATAGTGTCCCATCATCAATGTCAGTGGAAGGAATAGTGCCCCATCATTGGTGTCGTTATGAATAGCATCCCATAATTGGTGTCAGTGGAAGGGATAGTGTGCTATCATTGGTATCAGTGGAATAGTGCCCCGTCATGAATGTCAGTGAAGGAATAATGCTCCATCATTGGTATTAGTTGGGGGAATAGCACCCCATCATTGGTATCAGCGGGAGGAATAGTGACCCATTATTGGTGTCAGTGGGAGGAATAGTGTGCCATTATTGGTATAAGTAGGAGGAATAGTGCCCCATCATTGGTGTCAGTGGAAGGGATAGTGTGCCATTATTGGTATAAGTAGGAGGAATAGTGCCCCATTATTGGTATCAGTGGGAGGAATAGTGCCCCATCATTGGTGTCAGTGGGTGGAAGGATGCCTCAAGTGCCAGATAAAGGCAAACAAAAGGCCACATCTGGCCCACAGGCTGCAGTTTGGAGACTACTGCTCTAAAGTAGTCTTTGAATTGTGATGAAATTCCATGTATATTGAACCAGAAATCTGGCATTGGTCAGGGGCAGATGGATTTGATTTGTCTGGATGGGGTTTTGTACCGTCATGTGGGTGTCTTATAGTCACGTTCTATGGGGCATATTGAGGATTATCAAATAGAAGTACATCTTCCGTACTTGTTCATGGGTCAAATTGGTGTCTTAATCTTGTTCCTATTTAGATCTAAAATTGAGATTTTGCTCTGGTGTAGCCATCATAGAGCAGGGTATTAACAGAGTATCCAAGTGGGTCTATTATTATTATTATATAGCGCCAACAGTTTACGCAGCGTTTTACAATGTAGAAGGGGGACAGCACAATTACAGTACAATACAGGAGGGCCTGGCTCGTAGAGCTTACATTCTAAAGGGAGGGGGTGGTGGTACAAAAGCTAATAGATGCGGGGAATGATTTGATGGGGCTGTTAGGTGGATGTGGGATAGGCTTCCCTGAATAAGTGATTTTTCAGGGATCTCCTAAAGGTGGACAGGTTAGGGGCTGATCGGATATACCAGGGCAGGGAATTCCAGAGGATGGGAGAGGCTCTGGAGAAGTCTTGAAGACGAGCATGAGAGGAGGTAACAAGGGAGCTAGAGAGTAGGAGGTCTTGGGAGAAGCAGAAAGGACGATTTGGGGCGATATCTGCAGATGAGGTTGGTGATGTAGCTGGGGGCGATGTTGTGGATAGCCTTGTATGTTGTAGTTAGCATTTTGAATTTTATACGGTGGGGTAGGGAAAGCCAGTGAAGGCATTGGCAGAGAGGAGCAGCAGTCACAGATTGATTGATTGATTGAGGTGTATTGCAGCATTCATAATAGACTGAAGGGGGGGATAGCCTGCGTAAGGGTAGGCCATTAAGGAGAGAGATGATGTAGTCGAGGCGGGAAATAATCAAGGAGTGAATAAGTTGCTTTGTGGTGTAATTAGTCAGGAAGGGTCAAATTCTGGAGACGTTGCGGAGGTTAAGGCGGCAACAACCAGTGATTGGATGTGGGGGCTGAACGAGAGGTCTGAGTCGAGGATTACACCCAGCACCCTGGCATGTGTGGAGGGATCAATGGTTGTTCCGTTGATCTTAATGGTAATAATATATAGCATAGCAATATATAGATAATATATATATATATATATAATATAGGTATAGCAGATCCTAAAGATTTCAGGTATGTTAATGATCCTTTAAACAATGAGTTGCGGGTAATGTGGAGAAGTAACGACTCAACTGGAGAGCATTCTAGAAGTCTAATCAATAGGGGCCATTCAAAGGTGTCAGGGCAGGAAATCAAGAGCCAGGTAGGTTCTCTTAGAAAATAGAAAGCCTGGAATATATCTCGCTCCTTTACTTTTAAGAATATATATATTATTTTATCCCTCTGACATATTTGGTGGGGCTTTTTTTTTTTTTTTTCTCTGACATCACCAGCAATGGAACTTCTTCTTCCTACTGTCACGACGATGGGGATTTTATTTTATTGCGATTACTCCATTAATTTGGGTTTTATTCTATTCCACTGACACTATCGATTTGGAATTTATTTAATCCCATTGATGGGGGTTATTTTATTCCTAATGAAACAGATGATTTGGGTCTTGTGTTCCTCCCACTGTTACAATAATGGGACTTATATTATTCCTAGGCTGGTAAACACAAATATTAATTAAAATCCGCCTTTTACTTTTAAGTGTAATATTTTTCATTTTGGGTACAGGGTGGGGGAATGGTGTCAGAAACCATGAAATCAGACCGAGACAGAAGTACAGTTAAATCACACTTGTTTAATAATAAAAGTAAAAAGAACACATGTAGTCAAAACATAGCCAAAGTTCAGTAACCAGAACGGATAGTCAGCCAAGCCAGAAGTCAGGGATTAATGTAGTAAAACAGCAAGCAGGATCTGGAGCCAGATGGGATGTCAGCAAAGCAAGTCTTTAAACGCAGGAGATTGTCTCTGTGATGTTGACTGAGGCGGAGGCAGAGATCTTCTGAACTGGACGGCTTAAGTAGGCAGGACTGACAAGCAGGATATCATCATCAGCTGAGTAACTGTGGAGAGATAGGAGCTGGCAATTAGCCGACAGCTAAACGGCCAGCTCAGAGAAGGAAGAGCTGAGCCCAGCCCTGGCACAGGGGTGTTTCTCTCACATAACAGATGACTATTCAGAGTCAAAGGCTATTTGAGATACCTTAAAGTGGTTCTAAAGCCTAAGCATTTTTTACCTTTAAAGTAGAACTAAAGACAAAACTTATTTTTCATTTCGGATAGTGTAACCCCTGTAAGTAGTTTGGATAGTGTAACCCCTGTAAGATTTTTTTCTTGTCATTTGTGTTCAATTGCAGAAATTTCCCTTCACTTCCTGTCCCATAGCAAAAACAGGAAATGAGCGGAAATTCCTGCAAATTAAGGGAATTCCTTGGGGACCCCAAGGTCACCAGAACTAGAGTCCCCATATGTCCCCCCCTTTTATACTTACCTGAGCCCTCATTCAATCCAGCACTGTGCATGTCTGCACTATTCTCTCCCCTCACTTCTGGGTCTCACTGGCTTTGCTAAGGCACTGGGAGCCATTGGCTCCCACTGCTGTCAATCAAAGCCAGTGACGTGGGAGCAGGGGGCGGAGCCGACTCCCACTGTTTGTGCCAATGGGAAGCGGCTTTTCCTGTGGGGGCACTGGACAGAGAGGAGCAGTGCCAGCGGGGGACCTGAGAAGAGGAGGTTTGGGGCCACTCTGTGTAATTCCATTGCACAAAGCAGGTAAGTATAAAGATGTTTGTTATTAACCACTTAAGCCCCGGAAAGATTTTCCCCCTTAATGACCAGGCCATTTTTTGCAATTCAGCACTGCTTCGCTTTAGCTGACAATTGAGCGGTCGTTCGACGCTGTACCCAAACAAAATTGACGTCCTTTTGGAACCACAAATAGAGATTTCTTTTGGTGGTATTTAATCACCCCTGGGGTTTTTTATTTTTGCGCTATAAACATAAAAGTGCGACAATTTTGAAAAAAAGCAATATTCTTTACTTTTTGCTATAATAAATATCCCCCCCAAAAAAATTTTTTTTTGAATTCTTCCTTTTAGGCCGATATGTATTCTTCTACATATTTTTGGTAAAAAAAAATCGTAATAAGCATATATTGATTGGTTTGCGCAAAACTTATAGCGTCTACAAAATTAGGGATAGATTTATGTAATTTTTATCATTAGTTTTTTTTTTTTACTAGTAATAGCGGTGATCTGCGATTTTTAGCAGGACTGCGATCGGACACTTTTGACACTTTTTTCGGGCCATTGACATTTATACAACGATCAGAGCTAAAAATGGCCACTGATTACTGTGTAAATGTCACTGGCAAGGAAGGGGTTAACACTAGGGGGCGATCAAGGGGTTAAATGTGTGTCCTAGGCCGTGATTCTAACTGTGGGGAGGGGGATGGGACTGCCTGGAGGAGGAGACCGATCACTGTACATACTTAGTATGAACAACAGATCTCTCTCCTGACAGAACAGAGATCTGTCTGTTTACATTGACAGATCTCCGTTCTGTCTCTCTCAGGAGCGATCGCGGGTGCCCGGCGGACATCACGGCCGCTGGGCATGCGCATCAGCTCGTGCCAATGGCTCCCGCTGCTGTGTGAACCAGTGAGGAGAGAGACCCTGGAGAGACGCTGCTCTCATGCACATCGCTGGATCCAGATCGGGCTCAGGTAAGTATAATGGGGGACTGGGGGGCTGCACATAGAATGTTTGTTTTTTGGGGGGGGGGGGGGGTTTATTGCAGAGAATGTATTAAGGTAATAAAACCTTGGGCCCTTAGAACCACTTTAATGACATGGGTGGATTACTATTATCCTCAAGTGTTGCAAGCTTGTGAGCTATACTTGTGATACATTAACACACAGGAGGGGGCACTTGGTTTATTTGGTAAAAAGTGAACACAATTATCATAAGCTGAAATTTACTGATACTCACAGGATACTTTCCCCTTAATAAAATAAAACTAAAATACAAAGATGTAAATTTCATGATTTTTTTTATTGGTATTTTAATAAAGTCAGAGAGAAAAGCTGTTCAATAGGGGAGATAACAGAGTGTCACAAGCGCATTGCTAGCCCCGCTCTTACAAACGGAGAAATAGGAGCAGATCCTTCAACTAGTAATAAGAGGGACACAAGATACTTTGTTGAATAGGAGCAATCTGCTCTGTTTTCTATGGTGTGTCTGCGACAGATACAGCGTTAGACAGCAGATGAGTTGGAGCTGTGTCACTTACCTGTATGCAGAGCCTGAGATGACAAGGGTGGCCTCTTGTACAGTTCCTGTCCGAGCTTCCCTGGATGTTGAGACAGGGTTTGCAAGGACGACGGAAAGGCACAAGTGCCAAGGTGTAGACATTGTGAGCAGGTACTAGGGAGTGCTGGTATCTTAAGAGCAGAGGCACAGCTACCGAAGCACCATGAAGATGCCAAGTCCAGTTGAGGTAGAGTCAGGTCCTACACCTGGTCAACTGACAGCTGAATAGAAGGACACCAGGACCTAACCAGAGTCACCAACAGGCAGAAGTCAGCAACAATTTGGCAGCGAAGTACAGAGTACGAAGTACAGCATCTCTAGGCAGAAGCGTGGTCAGTGGTGCAGGCCAGGGTTGGTAGCATTGGCAGACAGTGAACATAAGCAGACAAGGGTAATGCAAGAGAAAGGCCAGAGAGGAAGCCGGGTCAGTAACAGGAAAAAAGAATGCGTAGTTGGAACCAGATCACAGGAACAATGCTGAAGACCATATAGCAAAGAACCACTGCATAGTTCCCGTTTAAATAGGCCACTTGGCGGCAGTGTACATGCGCGAACATCCTCGTGCTCATACATGTGGGCAATGATGTGCATGCAGTCCGTCTTCTATGCTCATAAAAATGTGCACGACTATGCCTATGTGCATCAACCAGACAGGGGGTTTATTTATTAAAGGCAAATCCACTTTGCACTACAAGTGCACTTGGAAGTGCAGTTGCTGTAGATCTGATGGGGACATGCAAGGAAAGTAAAAAACAGCATTTTTGCTTGTACATGATTGAATGATAAAATCAGCAGAGCTTCCCCTCATTTCAGATCTTCCCCTCAAATCTAAAGCGACTGCATTTGCAAGTGCACTTGTAGTGCAAAGTGGATTTGCCTTTAGTAAAAAAACCCCAAAGTGTCTTAGCCTGACAGCTGGCACCAGAGGCGTAACTAGAACCTTCAGGGCTCCAGTTCAAGAAACCATAAAGGGCTCCCCTAACACCCGGCCGAGGCCCTTCCCACTAATCCCAGGGCCCTTTATTACAGTCCTGCAGCGGAACCCTTTTTTATATGTTCTGAAGTGGACCCCCTTCGTGCTGTCTTGGGGTCCACACATAGTGGCGGAACGCCAGGGCCCGGTTACAAGTGCGACTGGTGTATAGACATGCAATTTGTTTCGGTCCGGATCTAGATTCGGACAGATTTTAGGTTATTCGGAGTTTCGGATGTATCCAATTCTCTGAATGACAATAGTAATGAATTTAGTTGAAATATGTTTAATGTTGTAATGGAATTTTGTAAGTTCTGTATATAATTGTATTCTATTTTGTATGTATTGCGCACTGCACTCACTGTGCACACGGCACTAATAATGTTTTCATTACATGTTTGCATTCTTTCAAGTCCTGATTAGAATAAGAGCCGGTTCACACAGGGGCGACTTGTCAGGCGACCTAGCCGCCTGACAAGTCGCCTCCCGTTCTGTACAATGGAACCGTTCTAATAGGAGCGACGCAAGTCGCTCCGACTTAGAAAAAGGTTCCTGTACTACTTTGGGGGCGACTTGGGGTGACTTGCATAGACTTCTATACAGAAGTCGTTTTGCAAGTCGCCGCGGAAGTCGTTTGCAGGTCGCTTCGCTGAGGCGACCTGCAAGTCGTGCCGCCCCTGTGTGAACCGGGGCTTAGTCTGCCTATGTAACGCCCCTTGTTACCATAAAAGTACAATTGTAATAATAATGTGTAATCATGTGTAAAAAAAAAAAAAAACCTTCAATTGCGTCATAATAAAGCAGAACAGTTATTTGGAAAAATGTGGAGTGTATCTTTTGTGTCTGTTCCCTACTGCAGTAGTTATTATTAATTTGGAACCACTAATTCAGTAGGGTAGGAGTTGCCTATCTATAAAATGTCCAGGTTAGTTGTGTATTTGTTTTCTAGCGAATTCCAAATTTTCAGATTGATTTGATTCGGATCAGTTGAAAAATGATTGACCAAGTCTAATTCTGTGTAAAGAATAGCTGGTTGTTAAAGAGCGGGCCGGGAAGCCAGCCGCCACGTCCTTATAGGAGTTGTAAAGTCAGAAGGTTTTTTTTATCTTAATGCATTCTATGCATTAAGATAAAAAGCTTTCTGTGTGCAGCAGCCGCCCCAGCACCCCCTAATACTTACCTTAGCCCCATCTCTGGGATGGATGTCTCTGTAGATATCCCGCTTGTACTCCGCTGCTCCGTGGGATCACACCAGTAATTCGATTCAGGGTTCCCGCCAGGCGTTTCAGGGCTGGGCTCCTCCACAACTCCCCACCACCAGTCTGTTTTTTCCTCCGCACACAAAGAAAGAAACAGGGGGCTTCCCTATTGAAGTATGTCCAGTTTATTAAAAATATATAAGTTCCTTAAAACAATAGACCCATTACAAGCACGGCTGTAGACAAGGATGGGACCAGGAAGCAAGTCCGAACATGCGTCCCACCTTGCGTTCCAGCCAGATCTTCCGGGTATGACGTGTGAGCGTGACGTGTGTTTAAGGGTATAAAATTTACCCCAAATTTAATCCCATGTTTTTCTCACACAGTTAAGAGGGAGAATGAGAATCTTCTGCTGCTGAACAGGTATTGTTATAATCAAGCTAAATCATATATCATTATGCTATATGTTATAAGATAATTTATTATTTATTTACTGTGAAATTACTGGTTTGAAGTTATGACTTCAAACTTCAGTAATTTGTCTGTTAAGCCACCTGCTTGAGTACAGTTTTTGAAAATATAGTAACTTACCTTAAAAACAATATATAATAATAATTTGTATATTACTTATGGTAATTAACCCCTTGCCACCCAGGCCAATTCTGACACTTCTCTCCTACATGTAAAAATCATCATTTTTTTTTTTTTTGCTAGAAAATTACTCAAAACACCCAAACATTATATATATTGTTTTAGCAGACACTCTAGGGAATAAAATGGCTGTCATTGCAACTTGTTATGTTACACGATATTTGCGCAGCAATTTTTTAAACAGCCTTTTTTGGGTAAAAAAACAGTTTCATGGATAAAAACAAAAAAACCCACTAAAGTTAGCCCAATTTTTTTTTTTAGTATAATGTGAAAGATGGTGTTACGCCGAGTAAATAGATCCCCAACTTGTCACGCTTTAAAATTGCGCACACTCGTGGAATGGCGCCAAACTTCAGTACTTAAAAATCTCCACAAGCGAAGCTTTAAAAATGCTGACAGGTTACATGTTTAGAGTTACAGAGGAGGTCTAGTGCTAGAATCATTGCTCTCGCTCTGACATTCGCAGCGTATGTAACTAGGGGTGCACCGAATGGGTTTTTTGGTGCCGAAACCGATACTGAAAATGAAAAATACACTAGGCCGAAAACCGATACCGAAAATGACTGTTTGTTTTTAAAAAATATTTTTATACAGGGGATGGTCAGAGACTGGGGACATGGTACAGGAGATGGTCAGAGACTGCAGACATGGTACAGACGATGTCCAAGGAGTCGAAACGCGTCAGTTAGGACCCCACTGCCGCCATTTTTTATCTACACAGCGCTGGTTTTATATTTTTACATGTGAGTGTAATTCCTTTAGAATAAATTTGTTATATTTTTTTCATACAGGATTACACTATGTGGCCTTTCTTTGTTTTTCCCCTTTCATTATAACCATCTTTACTAAAGATATCACCCATGAGGCTCATACGGTTCCATATACCACCTTTGGATCTCTTTCCATCTTCCACCGAAGTTCAGCAGCCGTTGATGACTAAAGCTTGTTTGACCCAATCAAACGTAGGTTTCATTGGTTCCAAAGGTTCCGGTAAGCCTTCTTATTGTTGGTGGGGGTGCACCTTCGAATCATCCTTTTCTTTGTCTATGGATGTGTGCAACATGAAGTCACATACATATTGAGGACTACCATCATTTTGCCAGACATATTCCCTGAGGACTATTAGGACTTTTCCGTTTTTTTATTTACTTTTATGTCCTCCTTTGTGAAATGTGCATTTGAGGAATATATTGTTCTTCATATTATGCAACACATGGTTTTTTATATTAGTGCTACACTATTTTTGTTTGTTTGTTTTTTGCTTATGTCCTATTGGCTGTGTTAGCTGCTTGCTGTTTGGGTAGCGCAGAATTATTTGTTTTATATATATGGTACAGGAGATGGTCAGAGACCGCAGACATACTACAGGAGATGGGGAGAGACTGCAGACATGGTACAGGAGATGATCAGAGACTGCAGACATGCTACAGGAGATGGTCAGAGACTGCAGACATGGTACAGGAGATGGTCAGAGACTGCACACATGGTACAGGAGATGGTCAGAGACTGCACACATGGTACAGGAGATGGTCAGAGATTGCAGACATGATACAGGAGATGGTCAGAGACTGTAGACATGGTACAGGGGACGGTCAGAGACTGCAGACATGCTACAGGAGATCAATGCAGCCTCACCAGTTCCCCTCAGATGCAGCCTGCTCGATAAAAAAATGCATGCACAGTGTTTTCCATGTATTCCAATGGCTCTAGTTCACACCATGCAGTCAGCTTCCGGTGCGGAAACTGACTGCATGGTGTGAACTAGAGCCATTGGAATACATGGAAAACACTGTGCATGCATTTTGTGCAAAAAAAAAAGCGCACGGAACTGCATCTGGCGTCAACTGGCCCCAAGCAAGCTACCCGGTTCCTTCCAACAGACTTCTATTGGGAACGATCGTATCTTTACCTCTACTAGCAATAACAACTTAACTCTTCCCCATTCTATCACATGGCGATAAAAACCTAGCTGGGTCAAAATCAAGATTGTTTTTTTTTATATGGCCAATAAAGGGAGAACAGCCTTTGGCCTGTGACCTGGTTTTATATAGCATGGCTACAGTCACACAAGCGGCCAGAGGTGGATAGTTTGCCATGTTCAGAGACGAACAAATAACTCTTGCGGACGCAGTAGCACTGTGGACACATAAAACTTGTGGATTAGCTGGGGAAAAAACTCAGTAATGCTTGCCCTGGGCACACGCTGTTCCCCTTGTGCAGCCTGCCTGTTCCCCTCATGCAGCTTGCCAGTGTCTGAATGCAGCCTCACCCGTGCCCGGATCAGAGTGGCGATCTCCGTGTGTCCTGGAGCTGTGAATTGAATTGCCCGGGCAGCTGCAGTAACAATGTCCCGCCTCCTGTGATCATGTCACGCTGATTCAGTGTCCCGCCATTGGATCAGTGTGCCATCTGTCACAGGAGGCGGGACGTTGTTAGCTGCCCGGGCAATTCAATTCACAGCTCCAGGACACACGGAGATCGCTGCTTTGTGGGGAGGGAGGAGAGGAGGTGAGGAGGAGGGAGGACTGGGGCGAGCCAGGAAGATGCCCCTGCAATGGGCGGCACCAGGGGGCGGGGGCCCCCTTAGGCCCCGCCCCCATTTTTGGCCCCATTATCGGCAAGAATTCTCTTTCGGCAAATTGCAGAAAAGGCCATTTTCGGCCGAAATTTCGGTGCATCCCTATATGTAACCTGTGTGTATCTGGCTCTGATACTAGCCAGTGCCTCACCAGCCACTGACCTCACCGCACGTCCCTGGTTAAAACTACTTGGCTCCCAACTGTCCCTGATTTCGAGGGACTGTCGCTGATTTGGAAAAAAGTCCCTCTGTCCTTCTTTCCTCCTCATTTGTCCCTCATTTTGGTCTGATCTATAGAGTTGTATATAAAATGCACTTTTTGTCTTTCAAAAAGTGTTTCCCAGTGCTAAACCTTTCATCCAATTCACAAATTGCTGCATTCTTTCATTTCAAAAGCCAATATAAAGGAATAGTGTTAAAAAAAAGAACTTGTGGGTTTAACTAATAATTTTTTTCTGTATAATTCTCTTTTAAGGGGGCGTGTCCTATGTCTACACACTTTTGCTATTAGGCGTCCTTTGTTCCCATCTCAAAAAGTTGGGCGGTATGAAACTATAGATCCTGCATCCTGTACCGTATGATTGAGAATTATGTTTACTGTACAAAAAAATTCTTAATTCACAATGGTAAGACTAAAATGCTAATTAAAATAACGAATCAGAACTATGTCTAACAGGCAAATTCCTTCAAAACATGTTATCCCCAAGTGTAAATGCCCTGCAGTGTAACCCCCCTTTTGTGAACCCCCCAAGTGTAATCCCTCCATACTTAAAGATGTACATCAAGGAGATGCACACAACAAAAAATATTTAGCCCACGGGACTTTTAAAGAGTCACACCTCAAACAAAATATATGAAAACTGTATTCACATACATTTAAAAACCACATACAATATAACAAATTGTTAATGAACATCAATACATAAATAGTATATCGCATGAGAAAACCTTTTTGATAGGACCTACAAATGCCATAAAGATACCCCCATTAATCTGGAGCAACGATGCATTTCGTTTGACAACTCTCGCTTCTTCAGGAGAGGCACAAGGGAGTCTGGTTAATTGCAAGATGCTTGCCGACTCACGCCATGGTGGTAAGGCTGCAAAGTATATGAAAAAACTCATATATAGCCATGTATATGGCACCCCAAAAGGGAAAAAGAAAAATCAATAAATGTGAATACATTTTTCATATTTTTTTTATATATTTTGTTTGAGGTGTGACTTTAAAAGTCCCGTGGGCTAAATATTTTTTGTTGTGTGCATACTACTTTGGGACTGAGACACTACCGCTACTCATTTCGTATCAGCTCTTTTTGTATGTCTATGGTACATCAGGGAGACATGACTTCTTTTAGGTTCAATGGCATTGAAGGGGTGCAGCCAGGTACCAGAAGTAGGTACCAGACACTGTAGGCTATTAAAGCATGGGGTGTATTGGATTTGGAAATTACAGACCCGTGTTTCCCCATGGTCCTAACCATAGGTGGGATATGGCTCTATATCTATTAAATAGAAATGTGATTTATCCCTCTATACTTTACATGTTTTTTTTGTGGCTCTTTCTTCTTTACCCAATGTTTCTTTATTTTGTAACATTTGTGATATATTATTGAAATATGATACATGTTGCAATGCATGGGACCCCATAATTTTATTTTAGATTTTTTTTATCTTTTCTGATCACATGGCTACCACCTATGATCACATGATCAGGAATGGGTGGAAGCCAGACCATCCAATTAAACAGTCTAATTTAAAGATGCTGTGTCATTTCTATGGTAGCCAAGATTAAGGCCTGAGGGATAGATAGATATTCTGGACATTTGCTGGGAAGTAAGGCAGTCAATTTTTAGTCCCAAAGCATCTCCACTTATGCCCCATACACACAACGGAAAATGTTCGACGGGAGCTTGTTGTCGGAAATTCCGACCATGTGTAGACTCCATCGGACATTTTCCATCGGAATTTCCGTCACACAAAATTTGAGATCTGGATCTCAAATTTCCCGACAACAAAATCCGTTGTCGTAAATTCCGATCGTGTGTACACAATTCTGATGCACAAAGTTCCATGCATGCTCGGAATCGAGCAAAAGAGCCGCACTGTCTATTAAACTTCATTTTTCTCGGCTATTCGTACGTGTTGTACGTCACCGCGTTCTTGACCTTCGGAATTTCTGACAAGATTTGTGTGACCGTGTGTATGCAAGACAAGTTTGAGCCAACATCCGTCAGAAAAAATCCATGGATTTTGTTGTTGGAATGTCCGATCGTGTGTACGAGACATTAGACTCCAGTGTCATCTGGGTGTTCAGGAATTGTGGGCAGGCAATTCTGCCTGCAACTGCAGAATCGCAACAAAACGCGGGATGCGGTTTGCGATGCCATTACGTCTTAATGGCACCCGAATCACGGTGTGATAAATCGCACTGCAATCGAGGCAAACAGCATCGCAGCTTGTTACCTAAAAGAAGCTCCTGCTCCTTTTTGGGTGACAAGCTTCCCGCAATGCGATTTACCACGATTGCAGCGCAACAAAAATTACTAAATAATGGCATCCCAAACGCGCCCTGTGATTCAGCAATTGTGGGCAGGATTATGTGAACATGGCCTTAAAGCTGAGTTCCACCCAAAAGAAACTCCAGTTATCTGCCTCCCCCCCCCCCGGTGCCACATTTGGCACCTTTTGGGGAGGGGGGAGCATGTACCTGTTTTTGACAGGTACCCGTCCCCACTTCCGATAGAGATCTCGCCATGCGAGATTACTCAGATGTTCCCCCCACTCCCCCTCCGCTGCCAGGCCATTCAGATGCTATTCGCACATGCATGGTAGGTTTCCCTTACCACGAATGGCAGCGGCAGCAC
This sequence comes from Aquarana catesbeiana, assembly GCF_042186555.1. Lineage (NCBI taxonomy): Eukaryota > Metazoa > Chordata > Amphibia > Anura > Ranidae > Aquarana > Aquarana catesbeiana. Next base: position 16,271,811 of record NC_133327.1, read on the forward strand.
CCGAGAGCCAATGGAAAAATTGGCTGGGGTGCCGACAATGCTGGATTGCAGGACTGCAGGACAGGTGAGTGTCCTAATATTACATTTTTTTTTCAAGTTACCAGTTTAGAGTTACAGAGGAGGTCTCGTGCTAGAATTATTGCTCTCGCTCTGTTCACAGCGATACCTCACATGTGTGGTGCAAGCACCATTTACATATGTAGGGTGACCTACATATCCATTCACCACAGCATGGGGGGGGGGGCCTTAAAAAATAAAAATTATTTATTTTATTACATTTTTTTTTATATATTTTTACACTGTCCCTCTAATTTCTTTTCTTTTTAATCACTTTTATTGCTGTCACAAGAAATATAAACACCCCTTGTGAAAACAATAAAGCATGACAGGTCCTCTTTATGGAGAGATCTGGGGTCAATAAGACCCCACATCCCTTCTCTACAATGAAAAGTGTTAGATTAAAAAAAATTGATCTAATACTTTAAAAAAAAAAAAATGGCCTTGTTTGCATCAGCCATTAACTGGAAGTGACGTTGTGACATTGCTCTGGTCCTCCTAGGCCATAGAAATGAATGAAAGTCATCTTTCCTCTGCTCTTCTCTGTGGCTTGCCAGTACCAGATCTGTTCTCTGGCTTATCTGGCTGATCGAATAGCAATGGGGGTGGGAGTGGAGGTCGGCAACCCCTCCTGCCACTTCTAAAAGTGATCCAGTGGCTACTTAGCCGCTCAAAACACTTTTAGCATAAAGAGCAGCGCCTGAGAAAAATTTTAATACCGGGGTTATGGCATCCATCTGCAGCCATAACCCTCATATTAAATGTCATATTTAAACCGGCCATAAACGGTTTGAATTTCGGCCGGTTCACCATAAATTTGTACCACATATGGTCAGGCTGAATGTACCCAAGTTGATTTATCGATCAGCTTGGGTACAACCAGCCTGCTGGGTTTTACATGTGATTATTGCAAGCGGCTGTTATAGCCACTGGCAATAATCACTGTGTTCTCCCAGCGGGGATGCTGACGCTCTCCTACTGTCCTTTCATTACTCCCATGCATCCAGGAAGGATTTCCTCCATGTGTTGTAGAGGGTCCTAGGCCCGAGGTCAGCCCCCTAGGTTGGGGGGAACCCTCAAGGGCCACCAGCAGCCTCCTCAGCACTCCATATTCCACCCGACTGCCCCTTCTGGCATGACCCCAGAGTATTTGAGGATTGGCTGGGGCTCTCATCAATACTCCAAGCAGCTCCTCCCAGACTTCACCCTGTACTTCTGGAAGCTTCTCCAAGGTTCCAGTGAGCAAAGGGAGTTACCAGTGGTGCTGCTTGATGAGTCACCCAGTCTCCCTGGGTCACTCATCTCTGACCCAGATTGGTCACCCAGTCTCCCTGGGTCACTTATCTCTGAATCCAGCCTGGCTCTCAGCCAAGCTAAAATTTACCTACACTACAGCTTACAAACTATGTACACCTAGCACACTAAGTTAGAGGGTGCTACAGAATTATTTACTAGTAAGAAGTAAGGAGGAGAGATCAGGGCTCTGTGTGGACTGTATATCTTGCGGAGGTTTAATATGGTTTAGTTCGGTATGAGGTATATTACATGTGGATATAATGATGTATGAGGCATCATGATGTGTGAGGTACAGTACCGAGGAATAACCTCTCATCAATAACAATGGTGACATCCCTCATATTTAGCAGACAGGCTGGTAACATGCAGGCCCGGTGGAAACCTTCTGTGTAACCATGGCAATGTGCAGGGTGGTGGCCATTTTGTTGTCCACCGTCTACAATCTCACCCTAATTTGGTCACATGCTTGCCCTCATTCATGATATAAGGTATGTAGATTGGGTTGGAAGATGCCGGCACCAGCAAGAGACCTCAAGGGCATCAGACCATTTGAACTAAGTTCTTAAGTATTTCAGAATTGACATCCGCTTTGACTTCTGGAACAATGACATCACTCCAAAACTCTGCCCTATGCATTACGCCTCTGTGCCTTCCTCAGGGTGACGTTCCCATCCTTCTTGTGGCCAGATTGTTTACAATCACCATGGCAACCCCAGACCTTTGGGACTGACAGGTTGACCTGAAGGCCACAAACACTGCTGCTGTTTACAAACCATACTGTCCTGATTTAATGGGCAAAAAGTTCCTGGAAAGGGGGGAGAGAAAAGAGGGGCTACCTTAGTGACAGAGGTGCAGGGCACACTATAAAGGTATAAATACTTTATTGTAATACAAATCGTTTTAAAACATAATGAAATGGTCATGGATTTTGAATAAGGGGCATGCAAACATTTATTCAGCTTGTCTGTTAGGACAGGCCAAATTATTCAACAACATGCAGGTAACTATGTACAACATAAAACATATAACATAATACATAAAACGTCCTGGACGCTAGGTGAATTGGAACATGTTGCATCCACTCGGCTCAAGCCGTTGTCTATTTGCAATGCAGTTGTCTATCTGGAGCAAATTTGTACCAGGCCCCTGGAGACTCGAGCCTAGAGGAAGAAAGGGGGATAAGAACCCGTGCAGAGGTCAAAAAACCTGAATACAGTACATGCATGGCACTGGCAGTGGGATCTCTGATCCAAATTGAACAGCACAGTCTGTAGGGGTACCTCCGGGGTGTAGCAGAATGTAGTGACTTCCAACAGGATGTATACTGTGTGGCTGTTATGCCCTCTGTATAGAAATAAGCTGGCTTGGAGGATTGGTTCGTGACTGGTAGACTTCTACAGTATGAGGAGCGATATGTCACACAATTAGTGAATACATTACCACTCCTGCTCAGTCCGTGTCCTGTTCAGGGCATCTCTTCGTGCAGCGGGTGGACTGTTCGTTTATCCCTGTGGAGCTGAAAATCAGCCAGTGGCTCACTGCTGGTGTTTCCTATATCTGCCACTTTGCCATAGGCAGAGGCATAGACAGGCCCGCGGATGCAGGGTCGCTTTCCCGTCCCAGTTGCCGACCACGTAGATGGGCTCCCCATTCACTTCCTCATTGACTCACCAACACAGTGGGGGATGCGAGAGTGGCGTACAGGCAGAAGTGACGTCAACGCGTTTCGCTGTGTGATTGCGTAGCTTCGTCTGGACGCTAGGGGGACATACGAGGGCTCCTTTTCATAGCATCCTCTCCTCGTATGAATCCACCCCTATTTTATAGATTTAAAGCAGTCAGGCATGAATTGAACGTCTTGTGTTTGTGTCTATAGCGAAGCTCAATATTATTATACAGGATTTATATGGCGCCGACAGTTTACGCAGCGCTTTACAAGATTAGGGCAGACAGTACAAGTACAATACAATTCAATACAGGAGGAATCAGAGGGCCCTGCTCGTTAGAGCTTACAATCTAGGAGGGAGGGTCAAGTTATACAAAAGGGTAATAGCTGTGGGGGATGAGCTAATGGAGAAAATAGTGCAGTTGTTAGATGGAGGCAGGATAGGCTTCTCTGAAGAGGAAAGTTTTCAGAGATCGCCTAAAAGTGGATAAATTTGGAGACAGTCTGACAGATTGGGGTAGGGAATTCCAGAGGATGGGCGAGGCTCGGGAGAAGTCCTGGAGGCGGATATGGGAGGAGGTGATGAGGGAGCTAGAGAGCAGGAGATCTTGGGAGGAACGGAGATGGCGTTTAGGTTGGTATTTTGAGACTAGGTTAGTGATGTAGCTGGGGGCAGAGTTGTGGATGGCTTTGTAACTTATTGTTAGTATTTTGAATTTAATTTGTTGGGCGAGTGGTAGCCAATGGAGGGATTGGCAGAGGGGGGTAGCAGACACTGAGCGGTTTGTAAGGTGGATGAGTTCATAGATTTTTCATACTTTTAGTATCTTGTAGTTGCTCCGAATGGACTCGCCTCAATGTGGAATAATGATAGTAATAATAAAAATCATAATAATAGTCGCCCCCGTCCTTCTATCTATCTATATATACAGTCAGGTCCATAAATATTGGGGCATCGACACAATTCTAATCTTTTTGGCTCTATACACCACCACAATGGATTTGAAATGAAACAAACAAGATGTGCTTTAACTGCAGACTTACAGCTTTAATTTGAGGGTATTTACATCCAAATCAGGTGAACGGTGTAGGAATTACAACAGTTTGTATATGTGCCTCCCACTTTTTAAAGGACCAAAAGTAATGGGACAGATTAACAATCATCCATCAAACTTTCACTTTTTAATACTTGGTTGCAAATCCTTTGCAGTCAATTACAGCCTGAAGTCTGGAACGTATAGACATCACCAGACACTGGGTTTCATCCCTGGTGATGCTCTGCCAGGCCTCTACTGCAACTGTCTTCAGTTCCTGCTTGTTCTTGGGGCATTTTCCCTTCAGTTTTGCCTTCAGCAAGTGAAATGCATGCTCAATCGGGTTCAAGTCAGGTGATTGACTTGGCCATTGCATAACATTCTCCTTTTTTCCCTTAAACTCTTTTTGCTGCTTTCACAGTAAGCTTCGGGTCATTATCCATCTGCACTGTGAAGCGCCGTCCAATGAGTTCTGAAGCATTTTGCTGAATATGAGCAGATAATATTGCCCAAAACACTTCAGAATTCATCCTGCTGCTTTTGTCAGCAGTCACATCATCAATAAATACAAGAGAACCAGTTCCATTGGCAGCCATACATGCCCACGCCATGATATTACCACCACCATGCTTCACTGATGAGGTGGTATGCTTTGGATCATGAGCAGTTCCTTTCCTTCTCTTCCCATCACTCTGGTTCAAGTTGATCTTGGTCTCATCTGTCCATAGGATGTTGTTCCAGAACTGTGAAGGCTTTTTTAGATGTTGTTTGGCAAACTCTAATCTGGCCTTCCTGTTTTTGAGGCTCACCAATGGTTTACATCTTGTGGTGAACCCTCTGTATTCACTCTGGTGAAGTCTTCTCTTGATTGTTGACTTTGACACACATACACCTACCTCCTGGAGAGTGTTCTTGATCTGGCCAACTGTTGTGAAGGGTGTTTTCTTCACCTGGGAAAGAATTCTACGGTCATCCACCACAGTTGTTTTCTGTGGTCTTCCGGGTCTTTTGGTGTTGCTGAGCTCACCGGTGCGTTCTTTCTTTTTAAGGACGTTCCAAACAGTTGATTTGGCCACACCTAATGTTTTTGCTATCTCTCTGATGGGTTTGTTTTGTTTTTTCAGCCTAATGATGGCTTGCTTCACTGATAGTGACAGCTCTTTGGATCTTATATTGAGAGTTGACAGCATCAGATTCCAAATGCAAATAGCACACTTGAAATGAGCTCTGGACCTTTTATCTGCTCCTTGTAAATGGGATAATGAGGGAATAACACACACCTGGCCATGGAACAGCTGAGCAGCCAATCGTCCCATTACTTTTGGTCCCTTAAAAAGTGGGAGGCACATATACAAACTGTTGTAATTCCTACACCGTTCACCTGATTTGGATGTAAATGCCCTCAAATTAAAGCTGAAAGTCTGCAGTTAAAGCACATCTTGTTCGTTTCATTTCAAATCCATTGTGGTGGTGTATAGAGCCAAAAAGATTAGAATTGTGTCGATATCCCAATATTTATGGACCTGACTGTGTATATATGTGTGTATATAATATATTTACAGACAGCTTATGGCAGTCAGTCAGTATAGTGGTCAATGGGGGATTAAACTTTTCGTTAGATGGGAAAGGACACAAGGACTACAAGACACGTTTTCATGGGGTGACAAAAAGGAGGACAGAGACGAGAACAAAAGCGGAGACAAGACAGCACGATATTCTAACAGTTCATCTTGGTCAGGGTCCAGACATCATCTAAGCAGATATTTTGGGAGCATGTACAATGCCCATTTTTAAAGGAGAAGTCCCTATTGATACTCGGAGAGTATCCTGATTTATTACATAGGTGTAGACCATTTACCTACCTCATGAAGCCTGCCCAAAAAACTCCCACAGATGGCATCATTCCATCCTGCCTTGTTGCCAGGACATTGCTAAGACACTCCCAGCTGATTCAAAACCCCCTCGCATGCGATCTTCCTACCCTGTTGCAGTAGCTCTGAGCCCAGCGATGCTGCAATTGAGGAGAATGTGAGCCACACATGTGTTGGGGTGTGAGAGCTTGTGCCTGTGATAGTGAAGGTGAGCAGTAACGGCTGGAAGTGTGTTAGCAATATCCTAGCAACAAGAAAGGATGGGATGATGCCATCCCTGGGAGTTTTTCAGCCAGGCTTCAGAAGATGCACGGCCTACACCTATAGCAAGGCTGTAGCATAGCATATTGCATGGCTGTCCCATTTGCATATGTAGCAACAGCAATTGGTATATGTGAGCTGCATATCCAAGCAGCAGAGCCACTACTTCTAGTAGATATTCCAGTTGTACTCGGTGTACTGGATGAACTTCATCAACACTTCCATGTTTTCATGCGTTCCTTTCATGTTTGCAGCACTGCCAACAGGTTTTGCAGATTTAAAAAAGACTGAAGATTTCTATAAAACAGCATGTAATAGGTTAACCCAGGAAAGGGATTTTTGTTTCTGGTTAGCAGCCAAAAGTCTATAAAATATGCCGATAAGTGAAGCAAAATCTAAAATCCACCACCAGGTGGCAGTAAAGTACAATAATTGCCATAAAACCCAAAAAGAATATCAATCATGCTTCCAACTATAAAGGTTACTATGCGGATATGTTGTCACTTTGTTGGGGTCACTAGGTAAGGCAGCGCAAAGATCAGTAATGATGTGGGGAAGTGTATTGGCAGTGTCTGCAGAATATAATTACTTCCATTTTATCCTCAAGTCCAAAAAAAAATTACCTATATGAAGCCGTTATTCACTGATATTAATACTGAGTTCCCCCATTAACATTTAACTGTCAGTAGATCTGTCATTTTTCTACTTCCTTTAACAGGGTGACAACGCTATTTCTTCTGCAGTGAAATCACACAGCAGAGTTGTCAACCTGTGGAAAAGTGTGGATGTGTTCTTTTAAAGCTGAGGAGCATTAGGGCCCCCAGGAGCTTTTTCAATAAGCAGTGTACAGGATTTTCCCACTATGGAACGCTTACCTTCTACATTTTGTTTCTTCCAGCAAAGAGGCGGCCGCGGTCCCCACTGAAGTTCACCGTTGCCCTCATTTAATAGACTATACATAAAATGTGGGTCTTGAAGCTGGCGAAGCGCTAAGCACATCAGTTATAGTGAGTTGTTAGATTTATCATTACACTCCATATAACGGCCTGATTAAATGGTCATCCCATGATATAAGAGATCTGTATAGTGATAGCACAGGACTTCTGTGTGTCATTTCTAATGTTTTTTAGTCCTAACTCTATAAAGTGGATCTAGACCCAGAAGAGAAATGTACTATATTGCAGCTTTCCAGTCCATAGATGTTGTGGCTGCATTTGTTTTCTTTTTGTAGCCTGACACTAACGATGGGACTTATTTTATCCCACTGTCTCCTATAAAGGATATTATTTTATCCAACTGACACCAATGACGAGGCTTATTTTATCCCACTGACACCAATAAAAGGAACTATTTTATCTCACTGACACCAATAATGGGGCTTATTTTCTTCAATTTTCACCTATTGATGCAAATAAAGGGAATTATTTTATCCCACTTTAGGAATTTGGGACTTTATATGAGGCATGTGGCACACAACTTGGTAAAATGATCAATACATGTTGACACATTTATTTTTCCATACATAAACAGATAACGTAGTACATTGCAATGCATATACAGTGCCTTGAAAAAGTATTCATACCCCTTGAAATTTTTCACATTTTGTCATGTTACAACCATAAACGTAAATGTATTTTATTGGGATTTTATGTGATAGATCAACACAAAGTGGAAGGAAATGATACATGGTTTTCAACATATTTTACAAATATGTGAAAAGTGTGGTGTACATTTGTATTCAGCCCCCCTGAGTCAATATTTATAGAACCTCCTTTCGCTGCAATTACAGCTGCAAGTCTTTTTTGGGGATGTCTCTACCAGCTTTGCACATCTAGAGTGACATTTTTGCCCATTCTTCTTTGCAAAATAGCCTAAGCTCTGTCAGATGGATAGAGAACATCTGTGGACAGCAATTTTCAAGTCTTGCCACAGATTCTCAATTGGATTTATGTCTGGAATTTGACTGGGCCATTCTAACACATGAATATGGTTTGATCTAAACCATTCCATTGTAGATCTGGCTGTATTTTTAGGGTCATTGTCCTGCTGGAAGGTGAACCTCTGCCCCAGTCTCAAGTCTTTTGCAGATTCTAACAAGTTTTCTTCTGATTGCCCTGTTATTGGCTCCATCCATCTTCCCATCAACTCTGACCAACTTCCCTGTCCTTGCTGAATAAAAGTATCCCCACAACATGATGTTGCCACCACCATGTTTCACGGTGGGGATGGTGTGTTCAGGATGATGTGCAGTGTTAGTTTTCTGCCACACATAGTTTTGCTTTTAAGCCAAAAAGTTAAATTTTGGTCTTATCTGACCAGAGCACCTTCTTCCACATGTTTGCTGTGTCCCCCACATGGCTTCTCAAAAAATGCAAACACGACTTCTTATGGCTTTCTTTTTGCCACTCTTCTATAAAGGCCAGATTTGTGGAGTGCACCACTAATAGTTGTCCTGTGGACAGATTCTCCCACCTGAGCTGTAGATGGCTGCAGCTCCTCCAGAGTTACCATGAGCCTTTTGGGTGCCTCTCTGATGAATGCTCTCCTTGCCCAGCCTATCAGTTTAGGTGGACGGCCATGTCTTGGTAGGTTTGCAGTTGTGCCATACTCTTTCTATTTTCAGATGATGGATTGAACAGTGCTCTGTGAGATGTTCAAAGCTTGAGATATTTTTTTATGACCTAACCCTGCTTTAAACTTCTCCACAACTTTATCCCTCACCTGTCTGGTGTGTTCCTTGGACTTCATGATGCTGTTTGTTCACTAAGGTTCTCTAACACATCTCTGAGGACTTCACAGAACAGTTGTATTTATACTGAGATTAAATTACACACAGGTGGACTCTATTTACTCATTAGGTGACTTCTGAAGGCAATTGGTTCCACTAGATTTTAGTTGGGGGTATCAGAGTAAAGGGGGCTAAATACAAATGCACACCATACTGTTCACATATTTATTTGGAAAAAAATATTGAAAACCATTTATCATTTTCCTTCCACTTCACAATTATGTGCCACTTTGTGTTGGTCTATCACATAAAATCCCAATCAAATACATTTAAGTTTTTGGTTGTAACATATACACCGATAACATATGGCATGTTGCAATTCATACAGTATCTAACAAAAGTGAGTACACCCCTCAGATTTTTGTAAATATTTTATTATATCTTTTCATGTGACAACACTGAAGAAATGACACTTTGCTACAATGTAAAGTAGTGAGTGTACAGCTTGTATAACAGTGTAAATTTGCTGTCCCCTCAAAATAACCCTAAGTGGAAATGTCCAAATTGGGCCCAATTACCCATTTTCCCTCCCCGGTGTCATGTGACTCGTTAGTGTTACAAGGTCTCAGGTGTGAATGGGGAGCAGGTGTGTTAAATATAGATAAGAAGATTGCCAAGACCCTGAAACGGTGGCCAAGACCATAAAGTAGTTTAACAGGACAGGTTCTACTCAGAACAGGCCTCACCATGGTCGACCGAAGAAGTTGAGTACACATGCTCAGCGTCATATCCAGAGGTTGTCTTTGGGAAATAGACATATGAGTGCTGCCAACATTGCTGCAGAGGTTAAAGGGGTGGGGGGTGGGGGGTCTGCCTGTCAGTGCTCAGACCAAAACGCCATGGGCTGTATCAAATTGGTCCCGATGGCTGTCGTCCCAGAAGGAAGCCTCTTCTAAAGATGATGCACAAGAACTCCGGCAAACAGTTTGCTGAAGACAAGCAGACTAAGGACATGGATTACTGGAACCATGTCCTGTGGTCTGATGAGACCAAGATAAATTTATTTGGTTCAGATGGTGTCAAGCGTGTGGCGGCAACCAGGTGAGGAGTACAAAGACAAGTGTGTCTTGCCTACAGTCAAGCATGGTGGTGGGAGTGTCATGGTCTGGGGCTGCATGAGTGCTGCCAGCACTGGGGAGCTACAATTCATTGAGGGAACCATGAATGCCAACATGTACTGTGACATACTGAAGCAGAACATGATCCCCTCCCTTTGGAGACTGGGCCGCAGGGCAGTATTCCAACATGATAACGACCCCAAACACACCTCCAAGACGACCATTGCCTTGCTAAATAAGGTAAAGGTGATGGACTGGCCAAGCATGTTTCCAGACCTAAACTCTATTGAGTATCTGTGCGGCATCCTCAAACAGAAGGTGGAGGAGTGCAAAGTCTCTAACGTCCACCAGCTCCGTGATGATGTCATGGAGGAGTGGAAGAGGACTCCAGTGGCAACCTGTGAAGATCTGGTGAACTCCATGCTCATGAGAGTTAAGGCAGTGCTGGAAAATAATGGTGGCCACACAAAATATTGACACTTTGGGCCCAATTTGGACATTTTTACTTAGGGGTGTACTCGCTTTTGTTGCCAGTGGTTTAGACATTAATGGCTGTGTGTTGAGTTATTTTGAGGGGACAGCAAATTGACACTGTTATACAAGCTGTACACTCACTACTTTACTTTGTAGAAAAATGTCATTTCTTCTGTGTTGTCACATAAAAAAATATAAATAAATATTTACAAAAATATGAGGGGTGTACTTTTGTGAGATACTGTGTATATATACCCAGATATCATCATAGCACATTGCGGTATATGATATTGTGAGACGATTTATAATCCATGTCATAAAATCATTCATGATTGCATTCATTTCATAATGTGATCTAAAATAAAAATGTATGTTTAAGATTTAGCTGCATTCAAAAATCTTGACGTGTTTCGTGGAATCACTCCACTTCCTCAAGAGCGGATGCATAATGCGTATCTGCAAAAGACATATAGATACCACTGTAGTCTGATGGTTAATCCAAACAGGGAGGAAAAAAAGATATCCATCCCTGAATTACTTACAAGTCGTCTCCAAGTTCACACATACGGTGCTGCAAACTGAGGGCTGCTAGGAGTATCTGTCCTGGGAACTGTTGCAGTACAGACCCCTAGAAACCCAAGGTGCATACATACAGAATCCCAGGAGGATAAGGGTCTCCGTGTTATAATCTGTGATGGTGCAAAGTAGTAGTTCTATAAAAGTAATGAATTATGTGTAACTTTTATATATATTGGATAATGCTGCTAGCTACTATGAGTGAATATAACCAGTGACCACTGGTGACTTCAGAGAAACAAAGAGCGAGTGTAGGTTAAAGGATATACAAGATGAACCATAGCCCAGGTGCAGAAAAGGAATGAAAATAGTATGTTAAGTGTTGCATGGAACTCACCATACAATTTCCCCACAGGGGAAACAAGAAGTCAAGAAAGACACATTGCTAAAGAGACCCTATAGGCAGGGAAACTCCCAGAGTGATTACCTTGTATTCCCAAATAATAAAACCGTTAACCGCTGTCGTGGTTAATAAGGAGAGGTGTCCTCGCCAGAGCGGCAGCTGCCTTCCTCAATTGACCCCAATAAACCTCCCTCATAGAGCAGCCAGTAATACTAATACTATAATACTAATACTAGTAATACTGGCTGCTCTATGAGGGAGGTTTGTTGGCGTCAATTGCTGGCGGCGACTGCCTCTCTGGCGAGGACGCATCTCCTCGTTAACCACGCCAGCGTGATGCTGGGAGTCACTAGTGGTCTTTCCAGCTTCTTATCCTGGGTACCTTGCACACCACACTTAGATCATAGTTGTATTATGTGGGAATACAAGGTAATCATTCTGGGAGTTTCCCTGCCTATAGGGTCTCTTTAGCAATGTGTCTTTCTTGACTTTTTGTTTCCCCTGTGGGGAAGTTGTATGGTGGGTTTCATGCAACGCTTAACAATCTATTTTCATTCCTTTTCTGCACTTGGGCTATGGTTTATCTTGTATATCCTTTAACCTACAATCGCTCTTTGTTTCTCAGACGTTACCAGTGGTCACTGGTTATATTCACTCATGGTAGCAGCATTATGCAATATATAATAGTTACACATAATTACTTTTATAGAAACCTTTGGAGCTACTACTGTGCACCATCACAGATTATAACATGGAGACACTTCCCCTCCTGGGGTTCTGTATGTATGCACCTTGGGTTTCCGCAGGTCTGTACTGCCACAGCTTCCGGGGCAGACACTCCCAGCAGCCCTCAGTTTATAGCACCTCATGTCTGAACTTGGAGCCAGCTTGTAAGTAATTCAGGGATGGATATCTTTTTTCCTCCCTCCTTCATCATCCCAGTTGTTTGGATTAACCATCAGACTATATTGGTATCTATACAGGGCTCGAGTCCTGCAGGAATGCATAGAAACGGCGTTCACCTGTACTGTTTGCTTGTAATTAGTGATGAATGCAGTATGTTTTTAAAAAATACTGAAGGAACATTTGCATTCATCAGCCAGGAAGCTGCGCATGGGACGTACTTGGACATTCCAACATGACAATGATCCAAAACACAAGGCCAAGTGGACCTGTCATTGGCTACAGCAGAATCAAGTGAAGGTTCTGGAGTGGCCATCTCAGTCTCCTGACCTCAATATCATTGAGCCTCTCTGGGAAGATCTTAAATGTGCATTTCATGCAAGACAGCCCAAGAATTTACAGGAACTGGAGCCTTTTTTGCCAAGAGGAATGGGCAGCTTTACCATCTGAGAAGATAAAGAGCCTCATCCACAAATACCACAAAAGACTTCAAGCTGTCAATGATGTCAAAGGGGGCAATACACGGTATTAAGAACTGGGGTATGTAAACTTTTGATCAGAGTAATTTGGGTAGTTTCTGTTGCCATTATGATTTAAAAAGAGTAAACACATTTGATTGATAATAAATGGCTACAGCCAAACACTAACCATGAGTGAAAGAAAAGTTTTTGTATTATTCATATTCTCTGAAAATGGCCAAGAAATCATAAATTCTGCCAGGGTATGTAAACTTATGAGAACAACTGTATATTAATTAATATCTGTGTGTGTGTATATAAATTGCAATGTGCTACGTTTATGTATGGAAAAACATGTCATCACGTATTGATCATTTTACCAAGTTGTGTGCCACGTGCCTCATATAAAGTCCCAAATTCCATCCTTTTAATTCCAGATAACGGGACGGGGGTGCATGACTATAAATTGTCATGTGCTTCATATAATGTCCCAAAACCCCCCCTTTTCCCATTATCTTTTATTTTATCTCACTGACACCAATAAAGGGAATTATTGTATCCCACTAACACCAATAAAGGGAATTATTGTATCCCACTGACGCCAATAAAAGGAACTATGTTATCTTACTGACACCCAGGTTTTTTGTTTTTTTTTTCAGCGGGAATGTGGGGGGACGCAATTCCGGTACCTCCAGCACTGAATGTATGTAATAGCAAGGGGTGTGACAGCTTATTCTGTGCAATAACTTTTTGTAGCCTTCCCCCTAAACCATAATGTAGAACAATCTTTGTTTTCAGGTCATTTGAGAGTTGTTTTGAGGCCCCCATGTTGCCACTCTTCAGAGGAGAGTCAAAGAGAACAACAACTTGCAATTGGCCACCTTAAATACCTTTTCCCATGATTGGATGTACCTGTCTATGAAGTTCAAGGCTTAAAGTGGTGTTCCAGTCGAAATTATACTTTTTAAATAAAAGTACCCCAATAATACACAAGCTTAATGTATTCTAGCAAAGTTAGTTTGTAAACTAAGGTCTGTTTTGTTAGTTTATAGCAGTAGTTTGTTATTTTATAAACTTACAGCAGGCTGTGGCCATCTTAAGTGTGGGCATCTGAAGCCAGACTGTATTTCTTCCTGGATCTCATCCTTGCAGATCTCGCACATGCTCAGTGCAGCACAAGCAGTGTAATAGGTTTCAGGTCAGGTTTCCATAGCAACGGCAGTGTCAGAGGAAGTTGCCGCCCCTTCCCAGAAGGCATTGCAAACAGGAAATGATGCGATGGGCCGCGGCCAGGGAGGAGGAAGTGAAAAATGAATACAGCAGATATACAGGAGGTGCTGAGAAAAAAAAATAAAAAATATCCAATTCGTTTACAGTGCACAGTTTAGTGAGGGATGCTGAAGAGTTGTAAAAGTGGGTGGAACTCCACTTTAATGAGCTCACCAAACCAATTGTGTGTTCCAATTAATCAGTGCTAAGTAGTTACAGGTATTCAAATCAACAAAATGACAAGGGTGCCCAAATGTATACACCTGTCTAATTTCGTTTTGATGCATATTGCGCATTTTCTGTTAATCCAATAAACCTCATTTCACTACTGAAATATTACTGTGTCCTTTGTTATTTGATCGATCAAAATGAAATTGCTGATCCAAACACCCAAATATTTATAAATGACAATCATGGAAATTTGTCAGGGGTTCCTAAACTTTTGCATACAACTGTAGGTAGCATGATTGGGGAGGGGCCATTTTAAAGCTTAATTAGTGTTAGACCACTTTACTAATTATTATTAAATAAATATTATTAAAATTATTATTAACAATACATCATTGAAGTCAGTCTATTTTTTTTTAGTACATGCAGTACAGTACAGACATGCCTAAATATGCCTGATGTCAACAGGTGGTAAGTAAAAATGCTGCTTGGTGCCCCAGATCATCATCATAATAATAATAATGATAATAATAAAAAAAAAAATTGTATTATTATAATGATATTTCTTTAGTGCATTTCTGCCTGGGGACCCCATGCGCTTTGTTCTACTTGATTACAATCATTCTTGTTACTAGAGATTCTGAACCAGTACTGTGTTTTGTTTTCTGTTGTTCATTTGCCTGCCATCTGTCTTGACCTTTTACTTGTTATAGTGGTTGCGCCTTAACACTGCCCGCCTTGACCATTGCTCCCTTTACGATGATGCTCTTGTCTAGTGACAGTCATCTGTGTGACCACCCACCCTAGCATGGGGTATAAAGTTACAGTATGGTAAGGTTGCAATTCTGAACAATCACTAAAAGGAAAAATGTTAAGCAATCTTTGCTCTGGAAGATCAAAATTGTCGGTGCTGATTTCAAGATTTGTTAAAGCTTATGGGGAGGTGCAGCGTAATGCAGTGGCAGTAAGCAGGTTGATTTACTAAAGGCAAATATACTGTGCACTGCAAGGGCAGTTGCTCTAGATCTGAGGGGAAGCTCTGCTCATTTCTATCATCCAATCACGTACAAGCAGATATGCTGTTTTTTTATTTTCCTTGCATATGATTGGGTATTCCTTGCCAAGTGAAGCATTTCTCTCGTTTACTAATCTCTGGACCAAGTGCACTTGCAGTGCACAGTATATTTTCCTTTAGTAAATCAACCCCAGAGAGTCCAATTGCAGAAACAGAATTTGTATTAAAGTAGTCCACCCTAACACTAAAATCCCTGTATCTACAGACATCCACAACCTAACACTAACCTATCTATCCTTGTAAAGAAGAAATCAGTATACATACCTTTTTTGAAGCCGATCCGACCTGATCCCACTCTGAGCTGTCAGCTGCGGTTTCTCTGTGGAGGTGGGTGCAGAGGACACTTCCGACAACGGAAGCCCCATAGTAGGTTTATGGGTGACATCACACCCCATTCATTTCACATCCGTTGTCAGCCGTGTCCTCTGCAGAGCTTCCCTCGCTGGAGACGAGATCAGATCGGCTTCAAAAAAGGTATGTATACTGATTTCTTCTTTACAGGACTAGATAGGTTAGTGTTAGATCGTGGATGTCTGTAGATGCAGGGATTTACGTGTTAGGCTGGACTTCTACTTTAAGGTTAAAGCTCAATAATTCTCAATAAGCATGGTGGGATGACACCCACAGGTTGCAAGTGATGTGTATCAGACCAGGTGTCAAGAGTGCCGACAGCATCTATCCTTGGGGGGGGGGGGGATGCGGCCTAGCCGTTCTGAGCCCATATGGGGAGGTTTCCAGGAAGGATAGCCTGTCCCTATCCTTACCCTGCTTGTCTGGAACCTCTCCCTGCCACTAATCACCATCCCTGTCAGACGGGTGACCTGTCCCTACACTACCCACATGTGAAAATGCGCACCAAACCTGGGGGCCAGGGCCTTAAATAGGTTCTGCCTGAACCAAGATGGCTGCTAGAGTCACATGGGGTGACAGCATCTAACAGGACCGCTTCCCCAATGACCCAGGAAGCCATAGAGCAGGAATCTCCAAACTACGGCCCTCCAGCTGTTGCGGAACTACAAGTCCCATGAGGCATTGTAAAACTCTGACTTTCACAGACATGACTTGGCATGATGGGAATTGTAGTTGCTGAACAACTGGAGGGCTGTGGTTTGAGGACTCCTGCTATAGAGGAAAAGTGTTCCTTTCGACTTCCCCTCTAACTGCAATGCCGCTGCGGTTGAGCGCCACTTACAGTGGAAGTAGACTGCACTTTCCTGCAAGCTGAAATGTAATTTTGCTTTTATTTTACCTTGCCTGGTTCCTCTTTTACTAGCCCCTACCTAGAGCATTTCTGTTTTCATTACATACCTTATTTTAGACCCAGTGATGTCGTCACTGAATCTCCATGCTTCTCTATGCAATGCAGGCAGATCATGGCTGGTGGGAGGGGCCGGCATGGTGCTGTACACAGCTTCCTGAAATAATCACAGCACCCGGCCTCAGTGCTCCTCTTAAAGTGATTGTAAGGCTTTGTTTTTTATTTTTTTTAAATAACAAACATGTCATACTTACCTCCACTGTCTTTTTTTTTTCCCCACAAATAGAGACTTCTTTTGGTGGTATTTGATCGCCTCTGCGGTTTTTGTTTTTTGCGCTATAAACAAAAAAGAGCGACAATTTTGAAAAAAACACAATATTTTGTACTTTTTGCTATAATAAATATCCCCACTTTTTTTTTTAAAAAGTAAATTTTTTCTCATTTTAGGTTGATATGTATTTTTCTACATATTTTTGGTAAAAAAAATCGCAATCAACGTATATTGATTGGTTTGGGCAAAAGTTATAGCGTCTACAAAATAGGGGATAGTTTTATGGCATTTTAATTATTATTTTTTTTTTTTTATTAGTAATGGCGGCGATCTGCGATTTTTATCGGGACTGTGACATTATGGCAGACACATTGGGCAATTTTGACACATTTTTGTAACCATTGGCATTAATACAGCGATCAGTGCAATTAAAAATGCATTGATTACTGTAAAAATGTCACTGACAGTGAAGGGGTTAACACTAGGGGGCGGTGAAGGGGTTAAATGTGTTCCCTGGGAGGTGATTCTAAGTGAAGGGGGAGGGGACTGACTGGAGGAAGTGACGGATCTTGGCTCCTAGCTAAAAGGAACACATGATCTGTCACTCCTGTCAGAACAGGAAAGTGTGTGTTTACACACACTCGTCCCTGTTCTGTGTCTCCTGCTCACGATCGCTCGTGGCCGGTGGTCATCGCGACTGCCAGCCACGAGCATCGGCAGCCTCGCCGTGCAGCGGGCGCGTGCGCCTGCTATCCGGGCCCCGCAAGCCAACGTATAGCTATGTGGTTTCGCACAGGGGAGCCAACCTGCAGTATAACTGCGGCGGCTGGTCCGGAAGCGGTTAAAGTGGTGTTCTGGCCGAAATTATACTTTTTAAATAAAAATACCCCTATAATACACAAGCTGAATGTATTCTAGTAAAGTTAGTCTGTAAACTAAGGTCTGTTTTGTTAGTTTATAGCAGTAGTTTGTTATTTTATAAACTTACAGCAGGCCGTGGCCATCTTAAGTGTGGGCATCTGAAGCCAGACTGTATTTCTTCCTGGATCTCATCCTTGCAGATCTCGCACATGCTCAGTGCAGCACAAGCAGTGTAATAGGTTTCAGGTCAGGTTTCCATAGCAACAGCAGTGTCAGAGGAAGTTGCCGCCCCTTCCCAGAAGGCATTGCAAACAGGAAATGATGCGATGGGCCGCGGCCAGGGAGGAGGAAGTGAAACATGAATACAGCAGATATACAGTAGGTGCTGAGAAAAAAAAAATATGTATCCAATTCGTTTACAGTGCACAGTTTAGTGAGGGATGCTGAAGAGTTGTAAAAGTGGGTGGAACTTCACTTTAAGGTGAAAAAACACGAGGGTTTACAACCCCTTTAAGAGCACTCAGCCCTGATGTAAGCAGTGGTCTGAATATTGGGAGGAGTTATGTAAATACCAAAATGCCTTGATGGGTGGATGTCGGTCTGGAGGAGTGGGAGTTTGCATGCAGTTTGCTCTAGGTAACGCCCACGTGTGATGCTGAGCCTCCATAATCGAAATAACTGAAATCCAATGGATGTTAGGGGCTGGCCAGGGACATTCAAGCTGGAAAGAGAAGAGCTAGATGATGCTGAATGTCCTTTTTTGGCAGAAAATAAGGCAGGCTCTATGTGACTTGCTTCAGATTTCTAATGCACATTGTGAGTAGCTCACAGTGTGCAGTGAAATCAGAGTAAGCAATTTCAATGCAGAAGAGGAGTCTGTACAACCGTGCAAGACTGAAGGGAAGGCCGGAGGTCAGATTTCATTTTCCAGGTGGTCCCACTTTACCATTGCTCTACCGTTTTTCGCACCAACATTAGTGTAGATATTCGTTGGTTTCCATCAGTTTATAAATCGTGATTCCCTTGTGTTTTCCCCTGAACCTCCGCTATTTATATCTGAAGGTGTGGGTGTATCGGCACGTACAAACATTTTAACAATTGCGTAATGGCAACATTGTTGCTTGATTATGATAATCCCTTTTATTATATTTCATTTTCAAACAATTTTTTTTTTTTAGGAATAGGGAATAAGGTGGTAATTGTTTTTGGATTACAGGAGCCCCAGGTAAGTAATTGCCTCTTAGAAAACTGCCAGGACTGACAGCGACACAAAGAAAGCGTGTAATAAATAGAGACGGGGCTGCACTGTATAACCTGTAGTCTGGTAAACATCTCAGGAGCCATGTAGTGAGCAGATGGGAATGACTACAACATGTTTCGCTGATTTGCAATTTCAACTTTAGCAGCATGTTTGCTCGTTTCAGAACACAACGTTGGCGGAGCTGTCATGGTGTCCACTATTCTGGGCATGTAACTGACTTTGCAACCTTAAAAGCTAAATACAGAGCTGAAATACATACATATGAGCAGTTTTACTTGCCAATATATTTGTAATTTGTCCTTGTCACACTGCAGAGTGAGACTGCTGCCCTCACTTTTCTCTACTGCAGTTAAGCAATACAGTTTAGATCAGAAACCTGTCCACAACCTTTTGATTGGACAGTGAAAGGGTGGGAGCAAACTGATGAAGGCGTCTCAGGGCTCTACCCTGCTTGTATGCATGTTAATAGCATTTGGCTGCACTGTGCAATGCAATAGTGCTTTGAATGGCTAAGAGCGCGCTGACCCTCCCTCTTCCAGTCTGATTGCTGCTGTACAGAGGATAAAATGAAGCTAATATTAGGTCAGATTCATGTACCATATTTTTTAAATACAGTTCATGCTGTAACTAAAAATATTTTTTACATATCTACCCACGGTTCTGACTTCACTGCCATCTTCTGATTTTAGACCTCAGATTTAGACCCTTCCTCTGTCATTTTCCAATTACAGACCTCAGCTCAGATCCTCCTTCATCCAATTACAGACCTCAGATCATAGGGGGAGATTTACTAAGGCCCCTTTCACACTGGGGCGGTAGGGGGCGTCGGCGGTAAAACAGCGCTATATTTAGCGCTGTTTTACCGCGGTATTCGGCCGCTAGCCGTGCGGTTTTACCCCCCCGCTGGTGGCCGAAAAAGGGTTAAAACCCCTCGTATAGCGCGGCTATAGCCGCGCTGTCCTATTGATTTTCAATGAGCAGGAGCGGTTTAGGAGCGGTGAATACACCGCTCCTTCACCGCTCCAAAGAAGCGGCTGACAGGAGATTTTTTCTTCTCCTGCCAGCGCACCGCTTCAGTGTGAAAGCCCTCAGGCTTTCACACTGAACAAACAGCGGAGGCTGTTTAGGGGCGGTTTGCAGGAGCTATTTTTAGCGCAATAACGCCTGCAAACCGCCCCAGTGTGAAAGGGGTCTTAAGCTTTGGCAATAAAACCTGGAAGTTGATTGGTTTCTATCCAGAGTTGCACCAGATTTTGCACTTCCCTCTTTTAGTAGATAACCCCTACACTCTCATTCATGCGATTGAAGAACTCAGATCTCAGAACCCTCTTATATCCAATTACATATCTTAAATTAGACCCTCCTTCATCCAATTACACACCTCAAATCAGACCCGCTTTCATCCAATTACACACCTCAGATCAGACCCTCCTTCATCCAATTACAAACTTTTGATCAGACTCTTCTTCATCCAATTACAGATCTCAGATCAGACCCTCCTTCATCCAATTACATACTTCAGATCAGACCCTCCTTCATCCAATTACATACCTCAGCTCAGACCCTCCTTCATCCAATTACATACTTCAGATCAGACCCTCCTTCATCCAATTACATACCTCAGCTCAGACCCGCCATCCAATTACATACCCCAGCTCAGACCCTTCTTCATCCAATTACATACCTCAGCTCAGACCCTTCATCCAATTACATACCTCAGCTCAGACCCGCCATCCAATTACATACCCCAGCTCAGACCCTTCATCCAATTACATACCTCAGCTCAGACCCGCCATCCAATTACATACCCCAGCTCAGACCCTTCTTCATCCAATTACATACCTCAGCTCAGACCCTTCTTCATCCAATGACATAACTCAGATCAGACCCTCCTTCATCCAATTACAAACTTCAGATGAGACCCTTTATCCAATTACAGACCTCAGCTAAGACCCTCCTTTATCCAATTACAGACCTCAGATCATACTCTCCTTCATCTGATTGAAGAACTCAGACCAGACCTTCTTATATCCAATTACAAACCTCTGATCAGACCTCTTTCATCCAATTACTGACTTTAGATCAGACCCTCCTACATTCCATTACAGACCTCAAATCAGATCCCGCTTTATACAATTACCTATCTCAGATCAGGCCTTCTGTCCTCCAGTTACAGACCTTATTTAAGATCTCCTTCATTCAGTTACTGACCTCAGATCAGACTTCCCTCATGCAAACACAGACCTTGAATCGGACCCCTTCTTCATCTTCAGGGTCAGATGGGTCCTTCTCAGTCCATTTTCATTAAAAGACTCAAGATCAGACTCTTCATCCACTCTCTTGCTACAACAAACCTCAGCCAAGGACTGTCTTCCAAATTCTTTACATCAATGGCCTCAAACCAGACCTCTCCTTCCTGGCAAAGAGAACTAGGAAATCCTTTTCAATATAGTTCCAATTGTAGGACTTAAAGCAGACCCTTCTGCACCATAGTCTTTCAATATCAAACCTCAGATTATACTATTCTTCATCCAACTTCAGTTGCCAAATTCACAAAAGCTCCCAGTCTATTCTTCTCCCCCACCTGCAACCTTAAACCAGACCCATCTTTCACCCACCTTCGCTTGCCAACTTCATGCAAGATCCCGGTCTGTCGTCGTCGTCCCCCCCAGTTTCAACCTCAAACAGGACCTATCTTTCAAATTTCACATAAGCTTTTGGTCTGTTTTCTTTCCCCCAGCTGCAAACTGGACCCATGTTTCATTCACCTTTGGTTGCCATGTAAGATCCTGGTCTATAGCAGACCTCCAAGACTCTGGGGTTTATTTACTAAAGGCAAATCCACTTTGCACTACAAGTGCACTTGGAAGTGCAGTCGCTGTAGATACGTAGGGGACATGCAAGGTAAATTAAAAACAGCATTTTTGCTTGTACGTGATTGGATGATAAAATCAGCAGAGCCTCCCCTCATTTCAGATCTTCCCCTCAGATTTACAGCAACTGCACTTCCAAGTGCACTTGCAGTGCAAAGTAGATTTGCCTTTAGTAAATCAACCCCTCTGTCTCTACTGTTGCATATGTATTGAGGCACAAAAACAGGAACATTAGGCGAACTCTAAATTACTGCACATGCACAGTGGCTGCATGCTATGTAGGTTGGCACACTTTGGGCATTTAAAGATTGTCTCTCTGACCCCTGGCCTCGCAGGACCTTTTTATTGGATGATGAAAAAAACAAGCGGCAATTCATTACATTAGCCGGGTGAAGAGGGCCTGAGATGATCTAAAACATTGTGATTTCCTTATGTGGTCTACTTTTATGTTTGAAGTGTCTAATAGAGCCCTTTCACACTGGGGCGGTTTGCAGGCGCTATTGCGCTAATAATAGCGCCTGCAAACTGACCCGAAAGTGCCGCTGCTGTGTATCCAGTGTGAAAGTCCCGAGGGCTTTCACACTGGAGCGATGCGCTGGCAGGACGGTAAAAAAAGTCCTGCCAGCAGCATCTTCGGAGCGGTGAAGGAGCGGTGTGTATACCGCTCTTTTACCGCTCCTGCCCATTGAAATCAATGGGACGGCGCGGCTATACCGCCGGCAAAGCGCCTCTGCAGAGGCGCTTTGTGGTGGTATTTAACCCTTTCTCGGCCGCTAGCAGGGGGTAAAACCGCCCCGCTAGCGGCCGAATACCGACGGTAAAACGCAGCTAATAATAGCAGCGTTTTACCGCCGACGCCGCCCCCCGCCCCAGTGTGAAAGGGCTCTTAGTGGTTATCACTCCTACATTAAGATGCTCTGTCAGAATACCAACCAGGACTATACCTGCACAGAGTTTGCATGCTTTCCTCTGTGCTTGCGTGAATTTCTTCCATGTTCTCTGATCACTCCAAAGACATGCTGATAGGTTAATTGTCTCCTGTCTAAATTAGCCCTAGTACGTGTTGTGATATTGGGGTGATTATACTCATGTGGCAGATGCTTTTTCAATGAGTTGCACCAGTCCAAACTGTATTTTAGGGCATGGCAGCCGCCTACTTTTATAGAACAAATGGAAACTTCACATAGACAATCAGTTGCCCACGCAGGTGTTTTTCCACATTAATATGAACAAAATTAACATCCTCCCCCCCCCCCCCCCCCCCCCCCCACAAATAGAGCTTTCTTTTGGTGGTATTTGATCACCTCTGCGGTTTTTATTTTATGAGCGACAATTTTGAAAAAACTGCATTGTTTTTTTACTTTTTGCTATAATAAATATCCCCCCCAAAATATATAAAAAAAAAAATTTTTTTCCTCAGTTTAGGCCGATATGTATTCTTCTACAAATTTTTGGTAATAAAATCGCAATAAGCGTATGTTGATTGGTTTGCACAAAAGTTATAGCGTCTACAAAATAGGGGATAGTTTTATAGCATTTTTATTATTTATTTTTTTTACTCCTAATGGCGGCAATCTGCGATTTTTATCGTGCCTGCGACATTATGGCGGACACATCAGACAATTTTGACACATTTTTGGGACCATTGGCGTTTATACAGTGATCAGTGCTATAAAAATGCATTGATTACTGTAAAAATGTCACTGGCAGTGAAGGGGTTAACACTAAGGGTCGATCAAGGGGTTAACTGTGTTCCCTAGTGTGTGTTCTAACTGAAGAGGGGATGGGACTGACTAGGGGAGATGACAGATCGCTGTTCATACTTTGTATGAACACACAATCTGTCTGTTTTCCCCTCAGAGAACCGGGCTCTCTGTGTTTACACACAGAGAGCCCGGTTCTCGCCGTGTCACGAGCGATCGCGGGAGCACTCGCTTTGGCTCCGGGGGCCAGCAGCGGGGCGCGAGCGCCCCTAGTGGCTGCTTGAAGAAGCGACGTAAGATAGCGGCGAGTCACCTGCCCGTGCCATTCTGCCGCAGTACAACTGCGGCGGCTGGTCAGGAACAGGTTAAATCTATATTAAAGCCTTGTTTTTTTGTTTGTTTTGTTTTAATAAATAAACATTATACTTACCAGCTCCATGCAGTAGTTTTATACAGAGCAGCCTAGGTCCTCCTCTTCTGGGGTTCCACAACAACGTTCCTGGCTCCTCCCTCCTCCCGGGTGCCAAAGTGTCCAATCTGTCTGCCGCTGATCACCGCCATTACTAGTATAAAAAAAAAAAAAGTATAATAAAAATGCCATAAATTTATCCCCTATTTTGTAGACGCTATAACTTTTGCGCAAACCAATCAATATACACTTATTACGATTTTTTTTTTACCAAAAATATGTAGAAGAATACATATTGGCCTAAACGGAGGAAGAAATTTGTTTTTTTTTTTTTTGGATTTTTATTATAGAAAAAAGTAAAAAAATGGGGTTTTTTTTTCAAAATTGATGCTCTTTTTTTGTTTATTGCGCAGAAAAAGAAAATGCAAAGGTGATCAAATGCCACCAAAAGAAAGCTCTATTTGTGGGAAAAAAAGGATATCAATTTTGTTTGTGTACAGCGTTGCACGACCGCGCAATTGTCAGTTAAAGTGACGCAGTGCAATATTGCTAAAAAAATGGCCTGGTCATTAAGGCGGTAAATCCTTCCGGTCCTTAAGTGGTTAAAGGCAATGCAGCTTCTACGCGCATGCATTGCATGGCACCACAATGCCCACTAACTCACTACTGTACGTTTTTATTGCTTTGCTCTCCTGAAAATGGTGCATGCCCTTTTTTTTGGACATCTTTGGGGGATCTTTACTAAAACTGGTGCACACAGAATCTGCTGTAGCTGTGCATAGTAACCAATCGGCTTCTAACTTCAGCTTGTTCAATTAAACTTTGACAAAAAAAAAAAATGGAAGCTGATTGGTTTCTATGCAGAGCTGCACCAGATTCTGTGTGCACCAATTTTAGTAAATTTCCCCCTTTGTGTGTTACAAAATCATTCTTCTGAATGGGCTGAGTTAATGCAATGTATGTTATTAAGAAAAAAAAAAATACACTCAATAATGCATGTGAATTAATGCAACGTACCAGGACGCCAAGGTCTGAATGGGCTCTGAATTGTGTGTATATATAGATATAGATAGATAGATATAGATATCTATATTTATAGATATCTATATATATATAGATGTATAGATCTCTCTCTCTCTCTCTCTCTCTCTCTCTCTCTCTCTCTCTCTCTCTCTCTCTCTCTCTCTCTCTCTCTCTCTCTCTCTCTCTCTCTCTCTCTCTCTCTCTCTCTCTCTCTCTCTCTCGAGAGAGAGAGAGAGAGAGAGAGAGAGAGAGAGAGAGAGAGAGATATATATATCTCTCTCTCTCGAGAGAGAGAGATATATATATATATACTGTATATAGAGCTATATATAGATATATATCTATATTATATACACTGACATTTGCATATATTACATTTATTGATTCATCACACGGAATCGATTGCATAAAATGGATAAACCTGCAAATGGCACGTTCACAGATGAAGCACAAACCTGTCCCTGCAGCAATTCTGCATCATGTTACTATAATGTTATGGTGGTGTGGCCAATCACAGAGCAGGAATAATGCCAGCCAATAGGATCTTTAGTCCATTCATCCCAAACTGGCCCCGGTGGTGAGCTTGTGAATAGTGGGGGGGATGGTATACTACAGTCATTGCATGAGCAGTGTTGGTGGAAGGAGAGTGAAGGGGGGCTGGGAGACCACACTTGTATACCTATCCTCATTTATTCTTCTGCTCAGCAGTAGGATTAATCCAGGAAATGTCATCCGTTGTTAGAAGAGGAGGGTGTGGGGTAATGAAGATGCTGAGGATGAGTTGAAACCAATACACAGAGGAGATTGAAAAGGGAGACAACAGAAGAGCTGATTGAAGACGGGTATGGTTGTAGGACGCAGAGTCACCGCCACTCATTGCAATGTGATTGAAGAGCGCCAGAGAGGAACTCAACGCCGGCTGGGGGTAGTGCGCGAAGGAGTCACCTGGCATCTAAGGTCAAGCGACTTGAAAGTGTCAAGGACAGTCCTCTATCCCCGGCACCATGGACTGTATGTCGTTGTTTGACCACCACGTCTGTTCAGGTAAGAACGTTTCGAAAAAAGGTGCTTCTGCACTGCCTTATCTACACCCGACCCAGGGATTGTTTTATTATAAGATGCATTCTTTCCATGACTTTTTTTAAAATTGCATCAATATGTTAACCTGTTGCTGCCCACATAACGCATATGCAGCCAGCACAGTGACCAAGCTGTCAAAAACTGCCCCCCCCGGGCCCTAGTAATGGTCCAGAAGCTGATGAGACCGGCTCCTGATCATGTGACCACTGTGACAGCCAGTGGTCACATGATCAGGCAGACCTTCCGGCCATCAGGCGTAGTAGCCCAGTTGAGGGGATGTAGGTGCTGGGCAGGAAGGGGTTAAAGCTGAAATTTTAGTGATTGAGCTTGAACATATCCCGATTTGAGTGGGATAGTCGTTTACTAAAAATCTGATAGACCCTTGTACATTATAGATATAAATGTATCTTCTCAGCTTCCATTTCTGTTCTTCACCGGAACACCGTCTTACTTCAAGGCTGACATATAGTAATAAGAATAGGACCACATTGATGAGTGGAACCGGACAGTGAGATATAGAATTAAAGTGGGAGTAAACTCCCATCTCTGACTTTAACCTATAAGTAAGCCTGTAAAAAGGCTTTCCAATAGGTACTATAAACATCGCCTAAACGTGCGCCGTATATATGCAGCCGAAGACATCACTGGCACATGCGCTTTGAAGGAACACCCACCCGGGCCGTCCCTTCAGAGCAGTGAACCCCCCCCCCGCACATGCGCGGGAGTGACGTCATCGCGGTTCCGGACAGTCACACAGCTGCGGACCGAGAATTAAGACCGGGGGAAGATGAAAGGGCTTTGTTTTCTGGTAAGTTTCACATAATGTGCTAGTATGCGATGCATGCTAGCACATTATGACATTACCTTTCAGGTCAGAAAAAAAAAAATCACCCAGCAGTTTACTACCGCTTTAAGATGGCAACTAAATGTATTAAAGGTTAACTACAGCCACAGTAAATATAGTCTTTAATAGCCAAAATAGATAAAACTTCACTAAATGCCTTTTGAAAACCTAGTTATTGTCTTGTAAAAGTAGCAGTGACGTCATCAATGGGCTGTACATAGCCTGTGCAGAGAGCACAGCTGTGGGAGGAGCCCAGCAGGCCCCACCCCCCTACAGGCTACCTGCAGAAAGCTACAGGAGGGGGTGGAGACAAGACCTGTCACCCTGCACAAGGAGAGAGAGAGAGCAGAGTTGTGGGAGGGGCCAGCAGGCTCCACCTACTACCGACAACTGCAGGAAGGGGCGAAGACAAGACCAGTCACCCTGCACTAGGAGAGAGAGCAGCCGTGAGCGGTCTTTATTACAGAAAAGTCTCACACTGGATAATTGCACAGATCCGGGAGAAATACACAAAGCACACCAAGATTCAAGGAAGAATACATATGACTCTTGTATTTAGGCAATATTTGCTTATCCCGGAGTTCAGCTTTAATTCAAACTTTTTAAGAAAGTGTTGATTTTTAATTTTTTTTTTTTTTTTGTTCAATCTTAATAATGTAGTCTGGATGGGTATAAAAAGCATGCAATTATTTATTAGAATCTTCTTACCAACTGCTCTGCTCTGCTCAGTAGTAATGGAAGCTCTCAAACTCAGGTCAGATGTTCTGGCAAGGGACATGCTGACAGGAGGAGAGAGCATAGTGAGCGCAGAGATGAGCTTAAAGTGATACTAAAGTCTTGTGTTTTTTCCTTTAAAAATAACAAACGTTTTATACTTACCCGCTCTGTGCAGTTGGTTTTGCACAGAGCATCCCAGATCCTCCTCTCCTCTCGGGTCCTTCTTCGGTGCTCCTGGCCCCTCCCTCCTGTCAACCCGAGCCAAGCCACAGCTCTGTGTGTCGTGGTTCGGGCCCACCCCCTCTCTCTCCTGATTGGCTAACTGACTTTTACTTTACAGCCGTGGGTGCCAATGACGCCGCTGCTGTGTCTCAACCAATCAGGAGGGAGAGTCCTGGATGACTGAGGCACTCGTGCACATCACTGGATAGAGATGGGGCTCCTGTAAGTATTAGGGGGGCTGAGGGGGACTTTTTATCTTAAAGGGGTTGTAAACTCTCGTGTTTTTTCACTTTAATGCATCCTATGCATTAAGGTGAAAAAACACCTGGCAGTGACCGGCCCCCCAGCCCCCCAGCCCCCACCATTTTACTTACCTGAGCTCCTTCATGTCTTTGGCGAGGACGGGCTGGCCCTCTCTCCATGGGGTCCCGGCTCTTGATTGGCTAGATTGATAGCAGCGCAGCCATTGGCTCCCACTGCTGTCAATCAAATCCAATGACGTGGGCGCTTGGTGGCGGGGCTGAGTCCGGCATTCGTGTCTATGGACGCAAATGCTGGACTCAGGAGCGCGCCCGCAAGGTAACCCCCTCGGGGGAGAGCGCTTCTCCTAGGGGGGTTATCTGATGCAGGGAGGAGCCGCGAGAGCTGCCGGGGGACCCCAGAAGAGGAGGTTCGGGGCCACTCTGTGCAAAACAAGCTGCACTCTGGAGGTAAGTATAATATGTTTCTTATTTTTTTAAAAACGAGCCTTTACAATCACTTTAATATATAGAATGCATTAAGATAACAAAACTTCTGCCTTTACAACCACTTTAACAGTCTGCTGCTTTTCCGACATTGTCCAATCACAGGCTAGGTGCAGGGAGGTGACCAGAATGTAATGCTTAACTGCAGTGGTCAAAGTGGGGTCAGCAACACAGCTGTGCTCTGTGGGTGAGCTACATAAAGCTCAGCTCTGGTTGGACAAAATGACAACTCAGATACATATTTGTTTCAATAATGTATTTTTTGTATTCTTAGGGGATATTTTGAAGTAGAACTGAAGGAAGTTTTTTTTTTTCCCTATTGGGTGGGTAAACCCGCTCAGTTTATTTATGCCATCTGTGTCCCTTTTGAGGAGATTTCCCTTCACTTCCTGTCCCAAAGCCACAACAGGAAGTGAGAGGAAATCCCTCCAAAGTGAGGAAATACCCTGCCGTCACTAGTGTCCCCATTGGTAGATATCCCCTCTATTCCTGTTCCGACCACAACCCAAAATTTGAGATTTTCTTTCACTTTCGGTGATAACGATCACCAGGCCAGATAGAGAGTGTGAATCTCCCTAATGGGAGCACAGACAGGGATGTATGGACACTGACGTGTTGATTCACCTGTTGGCTACATATTTTTGCTTGGGGACTTCCACATGCACAATTCCTGAACCATGTTCTTCCACACTACGGAGTCTCATTTCTATTGTTGTATTCGAGCTAAGAAAAAGTCCAGGACAGAATGTGCCTTTCCATTGTGATACCCTTTGGAAGGTCATTAAAGCAGAAAATGGGGTACATATTTCTTAGGCATAACCCAATAACTACATACCTCTCAACCATCCCGGAATGGAAGGGACCATCCCGCGACTTCATTGAAATCATGGCGTCCCACAGATCCAGGCTAAATCCTGGAGCCAAGTGTTGGAACCATAGTTTCAGCTGTGGGTGGACTCTTTACATTTCTTTGAACAAGGTCACTGGCTTCAACCTATAGCTGTTGCCAGCTCAAAGGGCTTGTAATGATTTCAATAACCTCTTTGACCCTGAGGAGGATGTCCCATTGTCTCGTTGTGTCATTATCCTGGGTAGAGAGGGATTCTGAATATCACTTATGACACAATAGTGGCCATTATTAAAGTTATTGCAGTCCCAGGCTCTTTTCCTACATATTAAAAATAGGATAGTTGTGTGCTATTATGCAGGAAAATAATTTTTTGAGACCTGAAATTACTGCTGCTGTCACTTATGTGCTCCCACAGAAAAGCAGTAAATAAAATATAAATGAGACAGCGCTGCATCAAAACATACATAGATATACAAAAAAAAAAAACAAAAAACTAATGTGCAATATAAGTGTTCAAAACCAAAGTCCAGTATTAACCACTTGCTTACAGGGCACTTAAACCCCCCTCCTATCCAGACCAATTTTCAGCTTTCAGCGCTGACGCACTTTGAATGACAATTGCGCGGTCATACAACACTGTACCCAAATGAAATTTTTATCATTTTTTCACCACAAATAGAGCTTTCTTTTGGTGGTATTTGATCACCTCTGCGGTTTTTACTTTTTTGTTAAAAAAATGTAAAAAACTTAATTTAAAAAAAAAAAAGTTATTTTTTTATTTTTTGTTATAAAAAATTTAAAACGGGTAATTTTTCACCTTCATTGATATACGCTGATGAGGCGGCAGTGATGGGCACTGATAGGCGGCAGTGATGGGCACTGATGGGTGGCAGTGATGGGCAGCACTGGCAGGTGGCACTGATTGGCACTACAGGTGGGCATTGGTAGGTGGCACTGTGGGCACTGTTAGGTGGCACTTTTAGGTGGCACTGATGAGGCAGATGTTGTGCTTCCACTTCAGGACCGATGTCCCTGACATCTGAGCTGGTGATCAGCTTTTTTTTCTACTCGCGTTGTCAGCGTGAGTAAAAAAAAAAAGATTACCGATCTTTTGTTTACATCATGTGATCAGCTGTCATTCGCTGACAGCTGATCACATGGTAAGGGGCCGGGACCAGCCCCTTACTCGGATCGGTGATCAGCCGAGGTTCAGTGACTCGGTGATCACAGCGCGCCCGGCTCGCGCCCTGCAGGGCACGCGCCGGGAGCGTGAACTGGGGAGGCCATCATATGACGGCCTCCCGGGAATGCAGGTCCGCGCTGTGGCCGTCATTCGGCCATAGCGCGGATGTCGAGTGGTTAAAGTGATGATTTCTTCCGCTGGCATGCAGAGAAATGTGAAGTGTTTCTTCAAACAGCCTCTATATGCATAGTACTCCCACCACCACATGCAATGCTCGCTCACCTCCTTACAAGACCCTACTAGGGGTCAAACACGCCTTGCACTCTGTGCAACACTCCCTTCAAAAAATCCTCGCTGGTCCTTGGTAACCTCTATTGGACTCTCAGGACACAGGTAATGGTCTATGTCTGTTAAGGGTTTTTTCCACAGTGCTACTTCAGACTTGGATCCAGTATAATCCACATTAACACTTGGCTAAGTTCCAGCAAACTCTCAGAAACCATGAACCAGACCGAGACAGAAGTACAGTAAAATCACACTTGTTTATTAATAAAAAGGTAAATAGAGTAAGCGTAGTCAAAGCACAGCCAGAGTCCAGTAACCGGATCGGGTAGTCAGCCAAGCCAGAGTCCAGTAACCGGATCGGGTAGTCAGGCAAGCCAGAGTCCAGTAACCGGATCGGGTAGTCAGGCAAGCCAGAGTCCAGTAACCGGATCGGGTAGTCAGGCAAGCCAGAGTCCAGTAACCGGATCGGGTAGTCAGGCAAGCCAGAGTCCAGTAACCGGATCGGGTAGTCAGGCAAGCCAGAGTCCAGTAACCGGATCGGGTAGTCAGGCAAGCCAGAGTCCAGTAACCGGATCGGGTAGTCAGGCAAGCCAGAGTCCAGTAACCGGATCGGGTAGTCAGGCAAGCCAGAGTCCAGTAACCGGATCGGGTAGTCAGGCAAGCCAGAGTCCAGTAACCGGATCGGGTAGTCAGGCAAGCCAGAGTCCAGTAACCGGATCGGGTAGTCAGGCAAGCCAGAGTCCAGTAACCGGATCGGGTAGTCAGCCAGGCCAGAAGTCAGGGATCCAAGTAGAGGAACAGCAAGCAGGATAAGGAGCCAGAAGGGATGTCAGCAAAGCAAGTATTTAAACAGGAACGCAGGAGATGGTTTCTTGTGATGTGACCAAGGCGAAGGCAGAGATCAAGTGAGCCGGATGGCTTTAAGTAGGCAGGACTGACGAGCAGAATCAACAACAGCTGGGTAACTGTGGAAAGAGATAGGAGCTGGCAATTAGCCGACAGCTGCACGGCCAGCTCAGAGAAGGAAGGGCTGAGCCCAGCCCTGACACAAACTTAAAAATGAGCCTTCATCTTTGAGTTTGCTGGAACTTAGACCAAGTGTTAATGTGGATTATACTGGATCCAAGTCTGAAGTAGCACAGTGGAAATATGTAGGTACACCCTTGGCACCAAAAGCTAGGCATTTTGTAGAACTGCCCACTGGTCCCTGAAAATGTTGTCCCATCCTACATGCAAAATTCCTTCCACTGCAAGATATTTGTTAGTTTCTTTGCATGAACTGCCTGTTTCAAAATCCCTCTACAAAAGGTCAGTGAGGAAGAAATCAGGGCTTTGACTAGGGCAGTCCATAATCCCTCTAAAGTCAGCCATTCATGGATCGCTATTTGGCAGGTTTAGCAGGGACTGGCTGAAATTTCGATCTATGAATGGGCAGGGGCGGTTGTACAGATGTCAATCTACTGATCAACTTCTGTAAAACCACTCTGTCAGATTTTCGATCTCGACTGCTAAAGCCGGCAGTGCTGATCAGCTGTATTCTGACATTGGAGAAATCTCCCTACTATCAGAAAACAAAGGCTCAGCGGGGAGGATGCCTCCATCCACTTCAAGTGTGTGGGTGTTGGAATTAAGTCATTTTTTTCTTTTCGTTCAACCCAGTGGTTAAATAAAAAAAAAATGTCATCTATGGGCTGTTTATTTCTTGTTGAGCTATTCCTTTGTAGATTTGCTAGTGTGCTTATAATCATTATCATGTCAAAAGACCCATTTCTGGATCATCTCCCGACCACGACACCATCTACCTGGAGTTTGCATGTTCTCCCTGTGCCTGAGTGGGTTTCCTCCGGGTACTCCGGTTTCCTCCCACACTCCAAAGACATGCTGGTACGTTAATCAGATCCTGTTTAAATTGGCCCTAGAATATGTATGTATGTGTGTTGGGACCTTAGGTTGTAAGCTACTTGAGGTTAGGGACTGATGTGAACGTACAATGTATATGTAAATTGACGGCGCTATATAAGTACCTGAAATAAATAAACTTTGGACAGGAGGCGCATTATTAAAACACACTTTGATATGATGGAGATTGTATAATTGACACGATGACTGTGAGCCGTCCATGTCCTGAAGCAGCAAAGCAACTCCAAACCACATTTCCATCTCCATGCTGGTATAAGGTTCTTCTCCTGAAATGCTGTCTTTGATTTACAGCAAGCATGACTACTTTTACTGTGACCAAAAAAAAAAAACTATGTTTGATTGTTCAGTCTTCAGTACATTATTGTAGAAGGCTTATGGTGTACGGTGACCAGATTTATAAGATGAAATCTGGGGACATATTTTTTTTACTAGTAATGGCAGCAATCAGCGACTTATAGAGGGACTGCGATATTGCGGCGGACAAATCTGACACATGTATATATACATGATCCTGTGCAGCACGACCCCCCTGTAGCAGTAAATCTTATATGGAGCGGTCGGCAACTGGTTAAGATCATCAGCATTATGATAACACACAGGCAGCTGGCACTCTATCATGGCTCTGGCTGGCTCTGTCACAGTGTGTCACATAACATGGCTGCTGGGTGCTGATTTTGTTAACTTATGACCAATAAGTTAACAAAATCAGCACCCAGCAGCCATGTTATGTGACACACTGTGACAGAGCACTGCCAACCAGAGCCATGATAGCCACTTCAGCCCTGGAAGAATTTACCCGTTTTTGACCAGAGCACTTTTTGCGATACTGCACTGTGTGGATTTAACTGACAATTGCGCGGTCGTGCGATGTTGCACCCAAACAAAATTGACGTCCTTTTTTCCCCACAAATAGAGCTTTCTTTTTTTGGTATTTGATCACCTCGGCGGTTTTTATTTTTTGCGCTATAAACAAAAAAAGAGCAAAACTTTTGAAAAAAAAAGCAATATTTTTTACCTTTTTGCTATAATAAATATTCTCAAAAAATATATAAAAAAACACATTTTTTCCTCAGTTTAGGCCGATATGTATTCTTCTACATATTTTTGGTAAAATAAAAATCGCAATAAGTGTATATTGATTTGTTTGCGCAAAAGTTATAGCGTTTACAAAATAAAGGATAGATTTATGGCATTTTTATTTATTTATTTTTTTATTAGTAATGGCTGCGACTTTTATCATGACTGCGACATTATGGCGGACACATCGGACACTTTTGACACTATTTTGGGACCATTGTCATTTATACATCGATCAGTGCTATAAAAATGCACTGATTACTGTGTAAATGACACTGGCAGGGAAGCGATGAAGGGGTTAAGTGTGTCCTAGGGAATGATTGTAACTGTAGGGGGGATGGGCTCACTACAACATGACCGCAATCGCTGCTCTCAATGACAGGGAGCAATAGATCTCTGTCTTGTCACTAGGCAGAACGGGGAAATGCCTTGTTTACATAGGCATCTCCCCGTTCTGCCGCTCCGTGTCATGATCACGGCGGACATCGAGCCCACGGGCACAGTCACAGAGCACACGGTGGGCGCGCGCACCCACAATACTGCTTCTTAAAGGGGACATACCTGTACGCCTATTTGCGCAGCCGTGCCATTGTGCCGGCGTATATAGCCATACCTGTGTTGAAGCCTTTAAGGCACTGGCAGCCCCACAATCGGCTCCACTTCCCCTCTGTTCCTGCTACTGGTCACTGTCAGCTGAGCTCAGATGCCTCTTTCTGACTGTCGCCGCCGCCCCCGCCCACCTCACAGCCTCTCAAGTCTCACTCTACGGGCCCCGTCTACTACTGGGTGGGGAGCGGAGCTGAGCAGAGGAAGACCACTCCGCTAGGGAAGGCAAGCAGATAGGCAGGCGGCTGGCTGGGATTTGGTCAAAGGCAGAAGAACATGGGAGCGAGAGTGGAATGGGCATATGCCCCAAACTGAAGATATAGTCCCTCTGCTCTGACCAGCACATGATCATCAGAAAGGGGCATAGATAATGGAAAAAATACACCCCCCTAAACTAGTAGGAGCAGGGGTTGTGTAATGCAGAATATTTTTTTTTAATTCTGCACTGACTGTCTTTGAAATTGCCCGGGCCCCTGTTCAAATCCAATCCGGAGACTAAACCGGGGACAGACTTGGTCCGGGGACAGTGTCCTCAGTCCAGGGAATGTCCCTGGAAACCGCGGATGTCTGGTCACCCTACTATGGTGGAGATTTACTAAAACTGGAACTTGCAGAATCTGGTGCAGCACTGCATAACAACCAGCTTCCAGATTTTAGGCCGGTGTTCGGTCAGAATCGGCGACCTGTCAGATTAGGTAACGGAAGTGACATTCCGTAAGCTGATTACTTACTGCGCATGCGTAGCAGGTTTGCTAATCTGACAGAGCAGCTGCAGTCTTGAATTTCACAGTCATTTTAGCAATAAACTGAGTGGATATGAATAATCATAGTATATTGACAACTGTGATGCTGTTTTTAATGTTACAATTTGAAAGAAGCTGGATGCCAGCAGTAGGAAGGTGGCAGAGGCCATGTTGGTACACCCCGCACTGGTCAGGGCTAAACCTTTACGCTTTGAAAATGTAACATGAAAACAGCATGACAAATCTGAATATACTATGTTCATTTATATACGCTCACTTTATTAGTAAAATGACTGTGAAAATTAAGACGTAGCTGGGTGTAGTAAGATGTCCGCTGGCGTCTTATGACTGCAGGTGTTCTGTCAGATTAGCAAACCTATGCATGTGCAGTAAGTATTCAGCTGACAGAACGTCACTTCCGTTACCTAATCTGACAGGTTCCCGATTCTGACGGAACAAAGGGTTCACACTGGTACAATCCGACTGTTGTCATCCTACTTTGCCCTGCGACATCGGTCCTACTTCCACCCGACTTGAATGAACAGGGTACGATTTTTCTCCGGCCTTGAGACAGTCTGACTTGTCCTTTGACCAATCAAAACAATCCCAGTGTGACATCAATTCCTTTTCCTGATGCTGTAATCACCATGTTGGATGTCTCAAGTTGGGTTGGTTAGGACGAGGATCACTTATATCACATACCAAAGGGCTGCATGTGGCCCTCGGACCACAGGTTGGGCGCCAGGGCTCTAATTTATCACCTTTATCTGTATGCACTATTTGAGTCAAGATTTAATGTTTGCCTGTTCAAATATGTTGAAAAAGTGGACAGTTGCCATGGGGTGTACTTACTTTATTGCATGACTGTAACAAATTATAATTGGATGAATGTGCATTTTAAAGTGTAACTAAAGCCAAGACTTTATTTTTATTTTAAGTTTTGGAGTGGAGAGGGATTAGAACACTTGTCAGTTTTTATTGCTGTCTGTATCCCCTGTAGAGAGAATCACCACCTCTATTTGTCCTGTTTATTGTTATCATCAAAAGTGAAAGTAAAAGAAAATCCCACATTTTGGGTTGACGTAAGAACAGCCTTAGATGGGAAATCTTTCAGTGGGGACACTAGTTCTGTTGACACCCAGGGATTTCCTCTCACTTCCTGTTTTGGCTATGGGACAGGAAGTGAAGGGAAACCTCCCAAATGGGACATGGATTGCAAAAGAAAAAAACCGACAGGGGTTATAACCCTCCCTTACTCTATCCAAAATGGAGAGAAAACGTTTTGCCTTTAGTTAACCAGAAGGCAAATTTGACAGCTGGAGCTCTCCATAGTGCTGAAAGTATGTTTGTAACAAATGTAACAGCTAGAAGGATTTATATATATATATATTTTTTTTTTTTGAAAAAGTATTCATACCTCTTGACATTTTCCACATTTTGTCATGTTACAACCAAAAACGTAAATGTATTTTATTGGGATTTTATGTGATAGACCAACACAAAGTGGCACATAATTGTGAAGTGGAAGGAAAATGATAAATGGTTTTCAACATTTTTTACAAATAAATATGTGAAAAGCATGGCGTGCATTCGTATTCAGCCCCTTTTACTCTGATACCCCTAACTAAAATCTAGTGGAGCCAATTGCCTTCAGAAGTCACCTAATTAGTAAATAGAGCCCACCTGTGTGTAATTTAATCTCAATTTAAGCTGCTCTGTGAAGCCCTCAGGGGTTTGTTAGTAAGTTAGTATGGTACAACTGCAAACCTACCAAAACATGTTAAAAAATGGGGGTTGGTGCTGTGTTGTTAAAGCAAGGAAACCCAAATATATACGGTATTCTGACAGAGAGTAAATGGGTTGCTAAAGGTAGTAGTACAAATGCAAATGGATAAGTAAATAAATGCAAATAAATAGATAAATGAACAACACTAATCCACGATATACTGTAAAGTGACTGATTCCAAAGTGCAAATTAATAAACAGGTGTTGAACAATAAAATAATTCTTCTGTAGACTCGGTGCTGATTCAATAAAATGTGCAAATATTGCAAATAATCTGTGCAAAACAGACAGTAAAGTCTCTTGGTGCAAAAAATGCAAATGAACTGTGCAAAACAAGCAATATAGTCTCTGTGCAAAGTGCAAAAATAAGTGCAAAGCAGCAATATTCTCTTCTTGTGCAGAAAAAGTCAAAAGTGCAACAGGTGCCGGGGAGCAAATCACTCCTCTCCATGTACACCACACACTAGTGAGAATGGCCTCTTACCTTGCAGTAATGAGGTAACCGCATGTGTATAAATATCCGTATCATAAGCTTCCTCTTTGCACCAAATTCCTGGATCAGTAAATGGATCTACATACTGTCTTTGTTTCTCAGTGGATGCATGGATGCAGAAATAGAAAGAAAAAAGGGGGGTCCGGATCATGTAGTATGTCAAAACAATAGCTTTTATTACATAATATACAATGGGGTACTCACATTAGGTAAATAATAACAGATAGATCTCTGACGAGCAGCGAGCTTGTTTGCCAGCGTCTATTCTGGTGCCTTTCCGTCTCTCTGAGTGGCGTCATGGTCATGTGACTTCATCAGGGACCAAGACATGGCCGTCCACCTAAACTAACAGGCCGGGCAAAGAGAACATTAATCAGAGAAGCAGCCAAGAGGCCCATGGTAACTCTGGAGGAGCTGCAGAGATCTACAGCTCAGGTGGGAGAATCTGTCCACAGGACAATTATTAGTCGTGCACTCCACAAATCTGGTCTTTATGGAAGAGTGACAAGAAGAAAGCCATTGTTGAAAGAAAGCCATAAGAAGTCCCATTTGCAGTTTGCGAGAAAGCATTTGGGGGACACAGCAAACATGTGGAAGAAGGTGCTCTGGTCAGATGAGACCAAAAGTGAACATTTGGCCTAAAAGCAAAACGCTGGCAGAAAACTAACACTGCACATCATCCTGAAGACACCATCCCCACCGTGAAACATGGTGGTGTCAGCATCATGTTGTGGGAATGCTTTTCTTCAGCAGGGACAGGGAAGCTGGTCAGAGTTGATGGGAAGATGGATGGAGCCAAATACAGGGCAATCTTAGAAGAAAACCTGTTATGCCGTGCACTTTTCAGCCGGACTGGTCCAACGGGATGAATCCGTCGGACAATCCGACCGTGTGTGGGCTTCAGCGGACCTGCAGCGGACTTTTTTTGGGCGAAAATCAGAAGGACTTTAGATTTGAGACATGTTTCAAATCTCTCCGAGGAACTCGAGTCCGGTGGAAAAATCTGCTCGTCTGTATGCTAGTCCGACAGACTAAAACCGACGCTAGGGAAGCTATTGGCTACTGGCTATCAAATCCTTATTTTAGTCCGGTCGTTCGTCATCACGTACGAATCCGTCGGACTTTGGTGTGATCGTGTGTAGGCAAGTCCGTTCATTCGGAAGTCCATCGAAAGTCCATCGGAAAGACCGTCGGACCTTTGATGCTGAAAAGTCCGCCCGTGTGTACACGGCATTAGAGTCTGCAAAGGACTTGAGACTGGGGTGAAGGTTCACCTTCCAGCAGGACAACGACCCTAAACATACAGCCAGAGCTACAATGGAATGGTTTAGATCAAAGCGTGTTAGAATGGCCCAGTCAAAGTCCAATTGAGAATCTGTGGCAAGACTTGAAAATCGCTGTTCACATCCAATCTGACAGAACTTGAGCTATTTTACAAAGAAGAATGGGCAAAAATGTCCCTCTCTAGATGTGCAAAGCTGGTAGAGACATCCCCAAAAAGACTTGCAGCTGTAATTGCAGTGAAAGGAGGTTCTACAAAGTATTGACTATGGGGGGGCTGAATACAAATGTACACCACACTTTTCTTTTCACATATTTATTTGTAAATAATGTTGAAAACCATTTATCATGTTCCTTCCACTTCACAATTATGTGACACTTTGTGTTGGTCTATCACATAAAATCCCAATAAAATACATTTACCTTTTTGGTTGTAACATGACAAAATGTGGAAAATTTCACAGGGTATGAATACTTCTTCAAGGCACTGTGTGTGTATGTATATGTGAATATATATATATATATATATATATATATATATATATAATGTGTACACTTTTTTATTCAAAGCATATCTATGGTCGAAATTGAAAACCATATTAATTTCCCCATGTATTTTTTTGTTCAGTCTGTTTATTGATTTTCAATGGTATGTACAGGTAGATTCTTTGAACAGTAAGCAGCAAGTAAAACATACAATGAAACATTGCCATTAAAGTGTTACTAAACCCACAACGGTAAAATCAGTCTATATATGCAGTAAAGCATGCTTGTTATACTCACTATGGAACCTAAGAGGTTAATCCTATGCATTGTGTAAAAAACTCAGTTTGATCCTGTCCTCCCCCTCTACTGATAGAACAGAGCCTTGGGGCACTCTGCACATGCTCAGTTTGGTGTGTATTGCTAGAGAGTTTTTTTTTTCTTTTGGAGCGTGCATGTGATTAGCACAGGGCCAATCGGCACTGTCCAGACAGAGGACCAGGGGTCATGCAGCCTCATAGGACAGTCCAGAGGTGTAACTAGAACCTTAATGGCCCCACTGCAAGAAATCATGAAGGGCCACCCCGACCGGGGCCCTTCTCATTGATCCTGGGGCCCTTTACTCCCATCATGGGACCATTCACTTTGGTGAAGTATCAGGGATCTAAACAGACCCCTGATGTCTCACTTTTGAGACAGAAAAAGGGACTGAGGACAGATTCATCACTCCATTTCTCTGCAGCCTCAGCTACACAGAATGAATGAACAGGAATAGCTCTGTACAGAGCTTCCTGTTCACTCATAAACTGAGGCATAGTAAACACAGTCTACTTTGCCCCAGCTATGAATGAATAAAAAAAAAAAACAAAAAAAAAAAAAAAGTCAGTGATCGGTACCGATCACTGACTCTATTCATTAAGACGAGGAAGGGGCTAGTAAATTACACATTTACCGGCTCCTTCCCCGCGCACTATCCTGAGAGATCCCCTGCAGCAGCCGGCTGGAGGTGAGAGGGGTAAACCCAGCAGCGCTGGGGGAGGGGGGGGGGGGCGGTTGAGGGAAGCACACGGGAGCCCGGGGCAGGGAGGCGGCAGGAATGGCATGTAGAGTAACCAATGCCCTCCATTTTCCAACTGCAGCTGCTGAATGTCTGCGGGAAGGAGAGGAGGAGAAGTGGGCATTCATCGGCTACATGGAGAGATTGGTTCCTCTACCTGCCACCGCCCCCCCCCCCCCTCTATTCAGGCATACGGGGGGGGGGGGGGCGCATGGGCCCCCTGGAGCATGGGGCCGGGTTGCAATGGCGACCCCTGTTTGTAAGCCCTGAGACAGTCAGAGGAGAATGAATACTCCTCCTACAAGCTTTAACCAATGCTTGGCCGGACACTGATAGAAGTCATAAGACTGCTATATACTGCTGATGAGAAAAGGTATTTAGCTGTTTATATTTACTAAAATAATTGCATTTCCATGTTCTGTGTACTGTAGGTGACCAGATATAGTAAATGCAGGGTCCTGGGTTTAGCAACACTTTGGGGGTTATTTACTAAAGGCAAATCCACTTTGCAAATCCATTGGCATTTATACAGCGATCAGTGCTGTAAAAATGCATTGATTACTGCATAAATGTCACTGGTAGGGAAGGGGTTAACACTAGGGGGCGATCAAGGGGTTAATTGTGTTCCCTAGTCTGTGTGTTCTAACTTAAGGGGGGAGGGGACTGTGTAAGGGAGATGACAGATCGCTGTTCATACTCTGTATGAACAGACGATCAGTCACCTCTCCCCTCAGAGAACCTGGAAACTGTGTGTTTACACACACAGATCCCAGTTCTCCGTGTGTCAGCAGCGATCGCGGGAGCCCGGCGGTGATCGTGACCGCCGGGCACTCGCATTGGCTTTGCCTAGTGGCCACAGGGCAAAGCGACATTAAATAACGTTGTTTCGCCCAGCCGTGCTATTCTGCCGCAGTGCAACTACGGCGGCTGGTCGGCAAGTGGCTAAGTATTACAGGTCTAGCAAACAAGGTACATAACATCTGCATGAGTAAAATGGAACAGGGAAGGTTTAGGCCTCATACACACTGGGCTTCAAAATCGCTGCTTTTACAGGCATTTGACTCATTATTTTAAAACCTGTAAAAGCACCTCTATGTTAGCCAATGGAGGGGATTTACTAAAACTGGAGAGTGCAGCTCTGCATAGAGACCAATTGACTTCCAGTTTTTTTTTTTCAAAGCCCAATTGAACAAACTGAAGTTAGAAGCTGATCGGCTACCATGCAGAGCTTTAGTAAATCAACCCCTAAGTGTCTGTTCATGTCTACGCTTATTTCTCTGTTGTATTTATGGGGAAGCCATGGTTATCATGGATGTCATGATGGTTATCATGGTAAATCAACCCCTATGTGGCCATGCACACATAGACTTTTATAGACATATTAGAAGAGGAGCGTTAACAGGCTGGAAAAAAACCCATCACCGACACATTTAGGAAAGGAGCATTTATGCAGAAAAAACATTTGACACTCATCTAAACGTGCTTAAATACTGGATGCATTTGCTAGAATAAGTTAATGTTCTGGCCAATGGAATACATTAACACTCAAACTGTTGACATGCCTGAAGGAATCAAACACACCTAAACCTGTGTGCAAAATGCGGCTGTAGGCACTTTTTTTTTTTAAGCAGCTTCTCTTCTGCTAGAAGAAATGGTGTTCGGAGGAGCTGAGCAAATGTTCAGTGTGCGTGAGGCCAATAAAGGAAGTGGGGATCCAAACTGGGAGTTTTGGTTTCACATTGTATTTCAATTACTTCTAGCCGACTGATCTTGAAGCTTGTAAACTTAGTTTGTGAAGATCCTCTCACATTTACTTCTTTGAATTCTATGACACATAGGAGTGAATTTACTAAAGGCAAATTGACTGTGCATTTTGAAATTACAGTTGCGCTCATTTTCCCCAAAAACTTAGTATATGTGGTAAAGCTCTGCTGATTTCCATCATCCAATCATGTGCAAGAAAAAATGCATTTTTTTCCTTGCACCTGATTGGGTATTCTTTACAAAGTGAATCTTCACCGCATTTACACTTACCAAGGAAAATAGGTATAACTGCACTTGCAAAGTGCATAGTCTATGTGCCTTTAATAAATCTGTCCCATAGTCACTGCCCCCTGTCATGTAGGCACCGCTATGTCACACATTTCACAGAGCCTGCCTTCTGAGCTACAGGAGTGCTGAGAGGAGGGATTTAAGGAGGCGGAGTCAGTAAAGGAATCACCACTTGCAGACAGCAAGGTACCATGGGATATGTAGTCCTTTTTTGAGGAAAGAGGAGAAGCTGCAAAGCATGCTGGGAATCCAGGAAGCTGTGGAAAGTGATGGCCTGTAGACAGACAGCACTCACAACATGAAAGAGGATTTACAAGTACGGTTATATTGGATTGTCAAACTATTGTTTGTATTGCTATTAGAATAATGATGGTATAAAGTGAAAGTGTATCATGTCACGATAGATCTTATTATCAGTGATTAGTGTCATTTAGATTTGGACAAATAAGGGAGCATCAAAAATAATAAAATGGTCTTAACTTTATTATCTAATAAATATCTGTGCATATAAAAAAAGGAGTTACTGAGAACCCCCAAAGAGATGTAATAAAAAGATTGGTGTCTTAATCTTGTGGGACATCCTCTGCTGTATAAATAAATATATATAATATGCTGTATGTTGTTATATACTATATATATATATATATATATATATATATATATATATATATATATATATATATATGTATGTGTGTGTGTGTGTATATATATATATATATATATATATATATATATATATATATATAT
The DNA here is from genome assembly GCF_042186555.1 of Aquarana catesbeiana. Classification (NCBI taxonomy): domain Eukaryota; kingdom Metazoa; phylum Chordata; class Amphibia; order Anura; family Ranidae; genus Aquarana; species Aquarana catesbeiana. Next base: position 16,314,938 of record NC_133327.1, read on the forward strand.
ATATGTCTTCGCATTCCTTTTATCCTTTTAGCATTGAACTTGTGTGTCCAGATTTTAATTCTTTCCATGAACATCAATTTGTATGCTTCTATTTCGCCTTTGCAAATCTAGCGGTTCACTTTCAATGTATAAATAGACACTTCAGTGGCTCAAATTGTTGTTAACTGTAAAAAGATTTTCCTATATCATCATAAAAAAAGAAAATGTGTTGGCCCTGTCTACGCGTGATGAGTATGACGTGAATGTTCCATAAAGTTCAAGCTGTGTCCATAAATATTCAAGTGCTGGGTAACGTGCACTTGAATTCAACACAAGATAATGTAGTCCTGCTGCTGCGCATGAGAAGTATGTTGTAATACTTGTATTATTGGAGCGTAAACCATCTGAAAAGTAATATGTTGTAATCTGCTGTATAATGCCGTATGCATCTCTTTAGAAATTGAAAGTAATCCCATATGTAATATAATCATCCACATGAAGGAAAAGAGCCATGTATGCTCAAATATGCCTCAGATGCCTGTTTATGTTTTATAAACCTTGATCTCTCCAGAGTATATTTCACCCCCGTTGTAGATGAAGGCAGCTTGATTGAGAAGAAAGCCATAAATGAGAGCAAATATATATTGAAATGCCATATAGCTCAAAAAGAGGAACGACCTCACCAATTTTCTGGAGAGCCTCACTCCTATTGCAGGATTGAATCGAGTAGCAGCATGTATGCATTCACTGCAGGGCCAACCAACAAGCAGTTAATGGCTGAACATCCTGTGTCTGATGGCTCCAACAGGGAAAAAGAATGGTCTGATGGATCCAACAGACAGAAGAAGGGTCCTCATGGACCTTTGTGTTTGCTGGGTCCAACAGGGAAGAAGAAGGGTCTGATGAATCCAACAGACAGAAGAAAGGTCCTCATGGTCTGCTGTGCCTGATGAGTTTAACAATGAAGAATGGTCTGATGGACCCAACAGATAGAATAAGGGTCCCCATGGTCTGATGGGTCCAACAGAGAACATGGACAGAAAAAGGTTCCTTACGGAGGCATGCCACCCATCAGACACACAGTGTTCAGCTGTGAACTGCTTGTTGCAAAAGTTAATGCAGATTTGCATTCACACAAAAAAAGCTTGTGCATTGGGTGCCATTTATTTATACCCTGCAGAACATGACAACACGCAGTGTCCTCTGCATTGCTCTGTGCTGTGAAAAAAAATGCAGATTCTCATGCTTTGAGGTATGTTTCATTTAGATTGGGCTGGTCAATGCACTACAACACATAACAATGCATTGTCAAGATTGAAATATAAAGAGGCGAAGAGACCCTGAACTAGATGGAAATGCAACAAAAAATTTACTTTTATTGAGTTTACTAAAACAGATATAGTCAAGAGTGCCTGCAGTCTTCTATTTGGGGATATTCTTCGTAATAGAAATCTTAAATTTAACCAGCTGAGGAAAGAATTTCTGAACAAAACACTCCCAGCATGAAAACAAACCCAACAAATTCTCTAATTGCAAAACAGAAAACTAAACAAAAAGCTTGACCGTGGAAGGTTAAGTAATTGGAAGCAGAATCAGCTTGTAGCCAGACAGTAGCTGTAGGTGGCCAACTAGCATCGTACCATTAGTTTATACATTGTTTCACTATGATTCCTATGTGCAGTCCTTGCCCCCCACCCCACCCCCTAGGAAACCCCCCTCCGTCACTGGACTTCAGATTTTGGTTCAAACCAGTTTTAAAATCAACAAGTCAGATATCTATGATCTCACTATAGTAAGTTGCAATAATTACAGTTTGTTGTTATTTTGTTTTTTATTATGTCTTGTTATTGGTCTTTTTCTGTGTTTACATTTTTGTTAAAATTTCTTTTTTTTTTGGTCCCAGTATGGCAAATATTTTCTTTTTTGGGCCTTAGGATTAAAAGGACCCCTAGCCTACCACTTACTATAATTGTGGACTCAGAACTGGGTGTGCTATTAACACCGTCCAAGGTCTACTTTTCCTCTGCCTACTTTCCAGAACGGCGACTCCTTTTGAAGCACAAAACTCCCAACACACACGTTCCTGAAACTGGCTGTAAATGTAAATGGGTGCTGCAGCCACTATCGTCTGGAAACTGAAGACATTCAAAGTGAGGAGTATGACACCAGCACACCAAGGATCTCCAGAATTGGGTACAAAGCTTTATTTAGCGATCACATCATAGTTTCTATAGCAACCTTTTGGGGCCTCGCAGAAGTCCTTCATGCCAGGCAACTCACCTATCCATCAGAATGCATGTGCCTCCACTGTGGGGACACTTATAAGTAAGTGTTAGGTACCACAGATACCAGGGTGCCCTGATGAGGCTCTGTGGGGTTGATTTACTAAACTTGGAGCGTGCAAAATTTGGTGCAACTCTGCATAGAAACCAATCAGCTTCCAGGTTTTATTGTCAAACCTTAATTGAACAAGCTGAAGTTAGAAGCTGATTGGCTACCATGCACAGCTGCACCAGATTCTGAGTGCTCCATTATTAGTAAATCTCCCCCTGTGGCTTACGCATGCATTTGCAAATGTATGCAGACTAAACCCCTGCACTTACTGCTAGACAAGTCTACTTGGTTGTCTATGGGCTGGTCGGTAAGTTAAGCTTGGATTTTTCCTTGGCCTTGTTTATAACCCAGGCAAGTCACCTGCCTGATGAAGGGTTCCTGCGAGGCTCTGAAATGTCACTATTGTAACTATGATGGGACCGCTGAATAAAGCTTTGGTACCATTCTGGAGGTCCTTGGTGTGCTGGTGACATACTGCTCACTTTGCAGGTTGGTCCCACCCAGACTTCTTCCCTAAATATACAGGGACAGCCTACTCATGGCCCCAATCCCTGCAAATAATGCTTTTTTGAGTTACGACGCCTGAGCAGTAACTCAAATAAGGCTTCCGCTGTGATCCCGGGACATAGCCAGGAATGCAGCATAGGAGGGACAGAGGACCAAGATGTGGGACTGCCCCTGGCAAATCCAAAAACATAACTCATGGTCAAATCAAAAACATTGGGATGTGTTCAGAGAACTCATTCTCTCCTGCATGAGTATGGATGCTCACCCAATATGGGTGTACATGTCTGTACAATGATTTTGGTTGTTCAAAAGCCATATGGTACATATCGATAGGTAGTTTAGGTTTAAACAGTTCACAACAATCACTCATGTGGCTTTGCTGTTGCAGAATTTCTTCCTTCGTTCTGTTGAATCATTTGACGCAACTTAAATGTGCTAACATATGTTCACATTTAAGCAATGTAGGTCAGTCTGTAGAGACAATACTAAGAGAATAGGAAGTGATAATTAAATTGTGCTCATCTCTGAGGGAACCTAGCAAGCATCTTTAAATAGAATTCATGTAATTAACTTGCAGCACATGGCTTAAATGATATTATACCTTAGATCTGAGCCGCATGCATGTATAGATCACAAATATCCCCAAACCTTGTCAGCTTTATCTGAACAGGGCACGCTGGGATCCTCTGCACCACTGCGGTCTTTAGATCATTTGGATCCTGTAGGTCAGTGGGCTGAATTTTCAAACATGGGTTCTCCCTGTCCTAGAAAGAATAGCTGAATAAGGCTGTGTAGTGGTGATTAAAGCTCTGTACACACGAGACGAAATCAGCCGGTACAGTAGAAACTGGGCAACATTCGGCCCATGTGTACAGGTCCTTGTCCAACAGAAGCCGATCTCACAACCGGCTTCTGGAAAACCAGCAGCCAATCGCCATGACCAGTGTGTTATGGTAGGTGGGGGCTGTCAGAATAGCACAGCGGAGAGATAGATCCCTGTACTAACATCACATAGTTAGTACAGAGACCTCCTCAGTTTTTTTTTTTTCATTCCGCCCGCTGTGTTGAACGAATAAAGAAACTTACCATGTAAACCAGGCAATAGGCTATATCTTTTCTTTGGAAAATGTTAGTTTTAAAAATACTAATTCCATTTTCTAATCGTTAGTGGGGTCAAATCTATTTTCGTTTTTTTGACCACAGTGTTGAGAAAATTTGAGGGAGCAGGATGGATAATCCACTGAAGATGGGGCATTTTCTGCTACCAATGGCCATAGTCTGCCCCCCCCCCCACCTAAAGTCTGAAAAACAATAAACCGGCCCTTTGTTTAGAAAGTTTGTAGACCCCAAAGGGTTTTGGTGTCCCCTCTCCTCACCCAAGCACCCTGCAGCAGTGGATTTACAAACCATCTAGTGATGCCTCTAGGGTTCATTTGAAAGGTTAGTTTTGGATATCAGTAGTTGTAACAGACTTGCTTTAAGCCTTTGTTTTTCTTTGCAGAACACATATGAATTGCTGTAAATTCCTTTACAGTAGACTGGGTGATAGAATAACAGATTTGTTTAATTTTTAATAATTTTATTTATTTTTTTATCATTTTTTTAACTCAGTCATCTGCTGTTTTTTTGTTTTTGTGTTTTGGTTTCATTTAATTACATTTTCCCTTGGCATATTGGGATATAGTATTGTAAGTGGTACAAAGGAACATTGGGGTTGCTTTACTAAAGGCAATTAGACTGTGCACTTTTGACAGTGCATTTGCTCCAGAGCTTAGTAAATGAGGTAAAGCTTCACTTTGTAAAGAATACCCAATCACATGCTAGGAAAAAAAAAAACATTTTCGTTTGCACATGATTGGATAATGGAAGTCAGCAGAGCTCCCACTTATTTACTAAGCTAGGGAGCAACTGCACTTGCAGAGTACAATTGCACTTGCAAAAGTGCACAGTCGATTTGCTTTAATAACCCAACCCCATTAGCTCATTTCATGGGGGTTTGGGAAGCAGAGACTTACCTGTCCAATGGAAAGGGAGTGGGAAGGTTTTACATAATCCATTTAACCCTGAATGACTGAACCTCTGCACAGCACAGAGCTCCATGTACCTCAAAACCTAACTCATGGGTCTTCAAACTATGGCCCTCCAGTTGTTCAGGAACTACAATTCCCATCATACCTAGTCATGTCTGTGAATGTCAGAGTTTTATGATGCCTCATGGGATGTGTAGTTCCACAAGAGCTGGAGGGCCGTAATTGGAGATCCCTGACCTAACTGGTTCCTGGGCCCAATGCTGACTTCCTATATGACTGACAACAACCCCCAACAACTGTAAACTGATTCTGTTCTCTTATCTTAAACTCACAGTCATTCTATTCAGTCTTTATCTTAAACTTGAGTTAGATCTAAACCCTAACTGGATAATATTTAGTTTGCTCAACACTGAGCATTATAGACAACTGCCACTTTTTTCCCCATAAAATCCTTTTTTCACCTTTCTCATCCTTTGTTGCATCTCGGTGTTCCTTTCATCTCCTTCAGCCACTCCCTGCCTATGTTAGAAGGTCTTCCAGTGAGTACCATATGACCTGCTCTCTCTGTGACTGGGTTTTCTCCAGTAAGGTGGAAGTGCACCAATGTTCTGAAAAGTTGAGTTGTGTGAGATCATTGAGGGTGAATCTGGTGAGTAAGGGGTTCTTCCCTTTAACCTTTCATCAGACGGCAAATAAGATGTTGCCTTGTAGATGGTTTATAGCAGGGATCTCCAAACTATGGCCCTACAGCTGTTGTGGAACACGTCCCATTAGGCATTGTAAAACTCTGACATTCACAGACATGATTAGGCATGAAGGGAATTGTAGTTCTTGAACAACTGGAGGGCCATAGTTTGAAGACCCCTAGTTTATAGTATCCACCATCTTGGAGAAGTATGGCATTGCTGCCTGTGCTTCCCCAAGGTTTTTGGAGAGAAAAAGATGGATGGTCATTTACTATTCACATCTGGAGAGCCACTGGTGTTAACCCTAAAGCCTAATGTAGACCTGCCACTTGACAAAGGAAGCACTGGTAGTTGGACTAACTATCTGGTGGATGACCCTGAACCATGTGATAATCATCTGCTGTGCTGCTGTTAAGACATGCTAGTGGATGGTATCCTGAGTAGTCATGAGAAACCTTGCTCTGTTATTATCTTTTTAATGTAAGGGAAGACACTCATTCTCTCTCATAGCCTGTTTCCCCGAAAATAAGACCTAGCGTGATTGTCAGTGATGGCCAGCAATATAAGCCCTATCCCCCAAATAAGCCCTACCCCGTTTCCCTGAAAATAAGCCCTACCCTGTTTCCTTGAAAATAAGCCCTACCTTGAAAATAAGACCTACAAGGATTTTAACTAGGGCTTATTTGGGGGGTAGGGCTTATATTGCAGTCATCACCGACAATCATACTAGGTCTTATTTTCAGGGAAACAGGGTAGTATCCTTTCCCCCTCTGAGCTTCATTCTGCTACCGGGAAAGGTTACAAAATACATGCACTTGTCAGCTGTACATCATTGCCCTGGGCTGGTTTATTCAAGATAACAGTGGCCTATGCAATGTTAAGGGTGTCTGTTGACTACACCAGGATTCTACATCGAAGACCTTCAAGGCAGGATCACCAGGTATTATTTTTATTAATTTTAACAGATTTAAAGAGATTGAAACCAGCTTCAAAAATACGATTAGCATAATTACGCTTGTAGTAGAGTTTAGTAATGGACTTTGCATCTACTTTAAAAACATATCCCACATCCATTTGTTTCTCATACATGATACAGCAAAGACGTAAGTGCATGCTCTCATCAAATGCTTTCTTGACTAATGTAATGCTTTCCATCTGGAGTCTTTATGACTGGTATTACTGCAATGAATCCTTAAATTTACTACCCAACGTATCTGCCCTTCCACCAGCTGCTCACTACACAGAGACTGTCAAGGAGAAATGTGTACCACCATTTCTGGAACTGACTGAGGCTGTTCATTCTCACCCCATCTGGGTCACTTATGACTTTGAATGGATCAGTAACTTCATCTCCAGCGACAGCTTTGCCTTCCTGTGCTCCTTTGAAGCTTAAGCTGCTCCTATGCCTGACTGAGCATTTGTCTGACAAGACAGCCAGAGCTTGTCTGCAGTAAAGCAGTGTTTGTTCACTATAATTCCTTGCCATTCCTCAGGGCATGCTTACTATTAAAGTTCTTGTGCTACATAATAATTGAATTCGTAAAGCTTTATTCGCTTCTTCTCTAGGGCTGAAATTCAATATTGAGAAAAAAAAGTCTGCACCCTTTACGTCTTGCTTTGAAAGCATTTTCAGCTTTAAAAATAGTTTAAAAAAAATAAATGTACTCCACTTCAGTCACTGACCTAAGCTTTTGTACTTCTGGACCCCTAACTCTCTGCCCCACTTTTATATTTGATGCACAGATCTTTGTAAATAAATATACTCCAACCCTGGCCAGAATGTTTTTTTTTTTTTTTTTTTTTTCCAATTGGGGATGGGTCAGAACTTTTGTCAAGTCTCCCTTTGTTTAGAATGTTGGTGCTGAGAAGTATCCCCATTGCACCCCACAATGTAAGCAGGGTGCAATTCAATAGGTAGAGTAGGGGTCTCCAGACTTTATAAACAAAGGGCCTGTATACTGTCTTTCAGACTTAGGGTGAGTCTGTGACCATTGGTAGCAGAAAATATCCTAGGATTAAACAATGTCTCAGTCTTGGCCATCGATGTGGGGTAAAAAAATACATAGCACTAGCACACTAGTGCCTCATCTTTAGTGTCAGTGAGAGAAACAGTGCCCCAACATTGGTGTCAGTAGGAGGAATAGCGCCCCATCGTTGGTATCAGTGGGAGGAATTGTGCCTCATCATTGGTGTCAGTGGGAGGAATAGTGTCCCATCGTTAGTATCAGTGGGAGGAATAGTGTCCCATCGTTAGTATCAGTGGGAGGAATAGTACCCCATCATTGGTATCAGTGGGAGGAATAGTACCCCATCATTGGTATCAGTGGGAGGAATAGTGCCCTGTCATTTGTGTCAGTGGGGGGGGAATAGTGCCCCATCATTGGTGTCAGTGGGAGAAATTATGCTCCATTGTTTTTATTAGTGGGAGAAGAAGTGTCTCTTATCAGTGGAAGAAAAAATTGTGCCCCAAGGGCAGCACAAAGGCAAGCAAAGGGCCTAGAGGATGCAGGGAGTGGGATGTGCTGCTGCAAATATACAAGTGGTCCAAGAAATAGTACACAGACAACTGGCAAACACTGAATGAAAAAAAGCTACTTCTAGGTGCAGCTAAATCTCTAAATTTTTTCAGTTTTTCTTTACACTAAACAGGTATGCATTTATACTTTGAATTGTGAAGCTCACAGTTTAAAGCAAGTGCCCATACAGCAGCAGTCGGTGAAACATTGTAGTAGCTATATTACGTTTCCTTTAATATATTTATAAAAAATGGTCTCCACGTAATATGCTTATAATCTAAACCATGAAAAAGGTTCAGGTTCCTATTTTTGTCTTGATAACCTCCCTCACCTCCCGAAAAATTGGACAGTTTGCGTCCCCTTACAGAGTTCAGCAAACATATTTTTGCAGTACAAAAATTGTTGTACATCTTTTTTGATATCGTAAATGGAGGGTGTTTGGTCAGATCCACTCTCACACCTCTTAGCGTGCCGACAAACAAATGTGTTTCCATTCTGAGCCCCTTTGTGGTCCTCCTGACAAGTTATAGAACTTTTAAGAAGAGTTCAAAAAATGATTACTGTATTAACTCGAGTATAGGCTGACCCAAATATAAGCCGAGGCACCTAATTTTACCACAAAATACGGGGGAAATGTATTGACTCGAGTATAAGCCTAGAGTGAGAAATGCAGCAGCTACCGTAAGTGAAAGAGGCTCAACAATGCCCATCTGCAGCCTCACTCTGCCCATCTGCATGCCTCATGTACCTGATCTCCATAAAACCGGCGCTGTGACATGCAGTCTAGTCGGCGGCCGTCCAGTGTAACAAAACCCCAACTCCTCCTCGTCCGTGACGGAACACTGATTCAGTTTCCCAGAAGCGAGTCAGTGTTCCGCCTATCACGGACGAAGAGAAGGCGGGCTTTGCTACACTGGACGGCCGCCGACTAGACTGCCAATGTCACAGTGCCGGGCGATCAGGCGCATGAGGCTGCCGATGGGCACAGTGACTCAAGTATAAGCCGAGGGGGCTTTTTCAGCACAAAAAAAATATGCAGGGAAAGCTCGGCTTATACTCGAGTATATACGGTATTCTCATTCTTTAAATGAGTATAAAACTGCAGCAAAGGGTGCTTTCCATATTGGCCTTAGGTTCCTCTTTAACCACTTAAGGACCAGAAGGATTTGCCCCCTTAATGACCAGGCCATTTTTTTCGATACGGCACTGCGTCGCTTTAACTGATAATTGGGCGGTCATGCGATGCTGTACCCAAACAAAATTGACATCCTTTTTTCTCCCACAAATAGAGTTTCTTTTGGTGGTATTTGATCACCTCTGCGGTTTTTATTTTTTGCACTATAAACAAAAGAAGAGTGACAATTTAAAAAAAAAAACAATATTTTTTACTTTTTCCTATAATAAATATCCCCCCCAAAAAAATGTCTTCATCAGTTTAGGCCAATATGTATTCTTCTACATATTTTTGTTAAAAACAAATCACAATAAACTTATATTGATTGGTTTGCGCAAAAAGTTGTAGCATCTACAAAATAGGGGATAGATTTGTGGTATTTTTATTATTATTTTTTTTTTTACTAGTAATGGCAGTGATCTGCAATTTTTAGCGGGACTGCGACATTGCGGCAGACAGATCAGACACTTTTGACACTATTTTTGAACCATTGACATTTATACAGCGATCAGTGCTATAGAAATGCAGATTACTGTGTAAATATCACTAGCAGGGAAGGGATTAACACTAAGGGGCAATCATGGGGTTTAATGTGTTCCCTTGGAGGTGTTTCTAACTGTGGGGGGAGGGGACTGACTTGAGGATGAGAAGGATCCCTGTTCCCAATTGCTAGGAACAGCAGATCTCTCTCTCCTCCCCTGTCAGAACGGGGCTCTGTCTGTTTACATTGACAGATCCCTGTTCTGGCTCTCTGTGGAGTGATCGCGGGAGGACATTGCGGCCGCCGGCCATGCGCATCGGCTCTGGCGTCGCACCGCAGGCTCCCTATTGCTTTTAAAGCGCCTGACGTACACCTACGGTGATTTGCCCAGGAGAGCCAACCTGCCGCAGTATAATGACGGCGTCTGGTCCTTAAGCTGTTAAAATTGAACCTCCTTTAAGTACTGTTTGACATGGCAATCATTTTTTCTATAATTTTTTAACGTCCTAAAATGCTAGTTATGATTTGTCACAATGTTGTAGATTGTTATGTTACGTGATTTGTGACTAATAACCTCTATTATCTGAATTTCTTTTATGTAACAACAGATAGCCTTTCTCAGAACTTTGCTGTTTTGTCATAATACATTCTGCATATCTATAAATAAAGAATAAAAAAAAAAAAAAAAGAAATGTACCTGCACTCCATTTCAAAGGTTTAAAGTAAAAGTGCAGCCAAAGAGCAGACACCACAGTATGGCTGTTGTTACTTGTAGTGCCCTTCTCTGGTTCAGTTTTGTTTATTTATTTTGTGGTGGTGGTCGTTGGGTGGTGGTCTTGGCTTTGTGATGTGTGATGGTGGTGGGTGTGGGTTCGTTTTACATACAGTAGTTACTGGGGCCTGACTTCTTGGCTATGCCATACCATTCCCATGTATTATTATTATTAAACAGGATTTATATAGCGCCAACAGTTTGCGCAGCACTTTACAATGTTGGGGCAAACAGTACAGTTACAATACAATACAGGAGGAATCAGAGGGTACTGCTTGTTAGAGCTTACAATCTAGAAGGGTGGGTCAAGTACAATGAAACTGCTTAAAAAGAAAGTAAATCCTGATAGGTTTTAATTCCTATTTATTCCCCTGCAAAGTAAAAGCATAATGGGCTAGTATGCATCGCATACTAACCCATTATGTTGCACTTACCTGCAAACAAAGCCTGCGAGGTCCCCACTGGTGGCCGCGTCCATCTTCTCCCCTCTTTTTTTCCTGGGCTGTGGACTCCGGCTCTGTGACTGGCCGGAGTCACGTGACGTCACGAGTTGACAATCACGGCACGGGCCCTATAGAAACGTCACGATCGTGCCCTTCCTTCAGTGCGCATGCGCCGATGACATCGGCGCAAGTGTATATGGTAAATATCTCCTAAATTGTGCAGGTTTAGGAGGTATTTCCACTACCTACAGGTAAGCCTTATTATAGGCTTACCTGTAGGTAAAAGTGGTGTGTAAGGGTTTACAACCACTGTAATGACCAATAAAGAACATGAGTGACTAAGAGCGCCACACCATTGTCCTAGGAGCCGAAGGCATATACAGTATTCTATTGTGTTAATCCAAGATAGCAAGCCAACATGGTTCATAGACTCCTATTAACCAGTTTCAACAGCTAGCTCTTAAACCACCTACTGTTGGATGTGATTGACTAGGAGACGTACTACTTCAAAATGTACAATCTCATCTGAGTCCTTTGCTCCATTCTATACTGCACTCTATACTGCACTTTTAGCCCTGGAAAAACCTCAGAGAAGTGATGAATTGTTATCTTTTTATGATGGAGTAAGGTCATCTGGATTTTAAAACAATCATTGTGGAACTCTTTATCCACTCACATTTCCTGGACTGTATCCAAGACACTTGTATATGCCATTTTATACCTCAGAGCCACCCAACTGAACTATTTTACTCCCTTGATATAAAATGTCCAAGTTAGAAGTTCTCAATCCAGCACTTCTTAGCCCCACTTCTTCAATAGCCAGTACAGCTACTGTTACTGAACACAGCAATGGCCTTTGGTAGAGCTTAGCCATCAGATTAGGAAGTCAGGCCAAGAGGTGAAAAAACTATAATGTCCCTACATACTTGCTGAGAAACAATATAACCTCCCCTCAAATAACAAAGGTAGATGCAATTCCCAAGAGCCCCTAACATATTATTTAATGTTTGGCATACTGCTATGTATAGCGGGAAGGGGGTCATAATTTGTTCAAGTTCCTATTTTTCAACAGATTTTTCGATAATTGCCCTCACCTACTGAAGAATAGGAAAGTGTGCATACCCTTACCAAGTTCCGCTGTTTGGTCAACGATCCACTCTCTCAATATGGACCTCTGGGCCGCCAATAAAGATTCTGCGTGCCTTTGTCCTGATCCTGATAAGTTATACAACTTTTAAGAAGAGTTCAGCTTTAAATTAGTATAAAACTGCAGCAAAAGGTTTTATATATTGGCTTTAGGTTCCTCTTTAATATGAACCTGTGCCCTATTTCAAAGCTTTAAAGTAAAAATTAAATAATGAGTAACAAAGAAGAGCAGACACCAAAATATAGCTGTTGTAACTTGAATTGCCAAAAAAGATCCTCTGTGCCTCTCTCTCTGATTTAGGTGGTGTTGAAGGGTGGTGGCTTTGGTTTGGTGGTGTTGGTGGTGATGTAATCTAACTTTGGTACTGGGGCCTGACTTCCTGGCTGTGCAATGCCCTTCCTGTGTAATGGATACTGCTTCATAACCAATTAGGAACATGAGAGTGATTGATAGCACTGCAACAGTTGCCCTAGAGTCCAAAAGGATTTTTTCCATTGTGGAAAGCCAAGATAATAAGCCAGCACTTTTAGCAATCTCCTATTAAACCAGTTTCAACAGCTGAGCTCTTAAACTATCCAGTGTTGAAGTTGATTTACTAGAAGACATACTACTTCAAAATTTACAATCTCATCTGAGTCCTTTGCTCCATTCGGTACTGCCTACAAAAAGCAACAATTGTTATCTTGGATTTCTATGAATGGAGTAAGCTCTTTTGAATCTCAGAACAATCAGTGTGGAACTATCCACTCGCATTTCCTGGACTGTATCTGAGAAACTTGAATAGGTCATGTCATGCTTCAGAAGCACCTAGTGGGAAATATTTTATTCTCCTATTAGACAAGTGTACTCTGCCTGCCCCAGTTAAAAGAAACTCTAGATCCAGACCCTCTTGTCGTCACACCTCTTCAATGACCAGTAAAGCTACCTTTAATAAACATGGGAATGGCAGTTGGTAGAGCGTAGACATCAACTCTGGAGAAGTCAGGCTAAGGAGTGAAGAAACCATAAAATCCATATGTAGCACTGCCCCCATAGGAGTCACTAATGCCCTGGGTCCCCACTGCCAGTGACATAGCATTTTCTTCATACATTTCAATGCAGAAAACAGTCCTTGGCTTGTTTTTGATTTTTTTTATTAGGGGTTGATAACTTGAATGGGGTAGGGAGTTATGGAATGCCCAACTTGAGAATGTTCAAAACATTGAACCAGGGACAACTTCCTCCCTATTTACAAAAAGTCCTCCTCCTTCCTTCCACCTGCACAACCTTGGTTCCCACTGCACACTAGCAGGATATTGTTAGTTCAGCAGAGGCACATTACAGGCAGGAACTCTCAGCCCACAAGGCAAAAGCAGTACAATGTGAGTGAACAGCATGGCATCTTTCCTTCTGCCTCCCTGTGGCCATTGATCCCAGCTCCTGTTGCTTGCAGAAAATGCTTGCCTACCTGGCTGCCACCAGCCACGCCTGGCTGATCTTCCTCCCAGTCCTCCTGACTGACTTCCTGCCTCAGTCCTGCCCAACTGACACACACACATGGAGACCTCACAGGGCAAGGTTAGATGAAGACTTGGCACTAGGCAGTCTTCAAGAGAGACCTGCTACAGATGGCAGTCTCTCCCTGCACCGTGCTGATCTACTCACTGTCTTTCCTTGCTCTTTCCTGCTGGCTCTCCGGCATGAATCCTTCCACTGTCTCCTGTGTTAGAATCCTTCCAGGCCAGCTTTCCTGAGATCCTGGCCCAAGGTAAAACCCCCCCGGGTGAGGGGTCTCTCAAGGGTACTGCTTCTCCATCTTCCACCCGACTCCTTTGCTGGAATGGCCCATGTCTTTTTTATGGGCTTGTCTCAGTCCCCTGCCAGCCCACCTCTGGGGATTGGCTGAGGCCCCATAACCATTCATGGCAGCTCCTCCTAACCCCCACCCTCTAGTTCTGGAAGGTTCTTCAACCTTCCAGACTCCGGGGGGAGGCACCAGAGAGCTGCCAGGATGAATCATCCAGCCCTGGCCTCTGGTTACCCTGACCCAATTTAGTGACTCAGGTTTTTCCTAGCCAGAATATGCTTTTACCTACATTCAACTCTAGTAGCACACACTACAGGATGCTATACATACACAGCAGCTAACACTTGATGAAAACATTTTCATGGGCACTAAGGCAGGGTGGTCCACCATATGGCCCAAGAAGGCTATGAATGCGGCTCAACACAAAATCATAAACTTACTTAAAAATGTTGATTTTTGGGGGGATTTTTTAGTACAAATGCATTTAGACTTAGTGAACACATGCGGCCGAAGAAAATTTTTACAGTGTCTCATTACTGGACTTTTAGAAGTTTAATTTTCCCAAAGAAAAATATCCCATTCTTCACAATCACGCCTTTTTTCATGTAATCAGTTTTTGGCAGCACCTATATTTGCGAGCAACTATTTTCAAGGATGAAGTACATGTAGGGCAAAATTAGAACCAAAATATCTGATGAGCATCTTGAAAATTCATTGAGAATGGCTACTACATCCATCCAACCACATATTGATGGGTTAGTTTATCAAAAACGGTGTCAAATATTGCACTCGTTTTTTATTTTGCCCTCTTTTACTTTTATAATAAAAACATATTACAAAAAATGAAGTTTTATTACTCAGATAAGTACATTATCCATATCGGTGATCAGTGATCATTAACTTGTGATCTGCCCAACTTTTTCTGCTCATCAGCTCTCCTTATTGTTAGTGAATTTAATTTGTGGCCCAAGACAATTCCTCTTCTTCCAATATGGCCCAGGGAGGTCAAAAGGTTGGACACCTCTGCCTTAAGGTAGTTGATCTTTGGCATACCACTCTATATAGCAGAAGGGGTCATACGTTGTTGAAGTTCCTACTTTTGGAAAGATTTTTCGATAACTGTCCTTAACCTCCTGAAGAATCAGATTGTTTGTGTATTATTACCAAGTTCACTATTCAATTAAATTGTGCATATTTTCTGACATCGGAAATAGGGAGTGCTTGGTCAAAGATTCACTCTCCACCACAAAAAAGCCAACACCACAAGATGGCTGCTGTTACTTGTATGGCCCAAAAGAAAAGTTCCTCTGTGTGCCTCTCTGTTTTGTTATCTTATCACCAAATAAACAGGCCAATAGCGGAAATAATGGAATGAATCCACAAGAAGTATGAAAATACAAGAGCTGAAGTCGTTAAAGCAGAAGGTGTATTTATAGTCATTTAAATTAATGTTCACTTTAATGCTCCTGATTGTTCTTCTGCTGTTTGGAAGTCGTTCCACGCTCAGGAAAATCATACAATAGTCCCCGAGTCTCTGCTGCAGGTGCAGGAAGTGCCGCTTCCAGTATCTTCAGTCTTTTGTAGTTGTAGCAGTTCCTCCAGCAGTTACTGTATATCATGTCTTAAACCATCCTGAGACTGCTAATACGCCACATTTACTTCTCAAAACTGCAACAACAAACCATGCACCCCAGAGGGCTGTAACATTTTGCCATTATTACACCCAGCAGGGGAGGGTACGGTGTAAATCCGGGAAACTGGACTGACTAGAGAGAACAAAACATTACAGGATAATAACGCCATTTCTATGCATGATCTATAAATCTAGAAAAGAAGGAGCTTTGAGAATGAGCTTGGGCTCCGAGACGCAGGACAGATCGGAATAAATTTAGCTGTGGGATGGGAGATACGAAACGTGGCGGATGTCATAGATTACTGCGGTTAGGAAGCGGTGGAGGATTTCTCTGGGGCCAGAAGGAGATGTTGCTTAAACTATTAAAGCGAGAGATTGCAGCTTTAGGTAATGAAAAACCGCAGTATCCACTTTCTGTGAAGCTCAAAGAGAAATTAAAATGTGATTGGAGGATGCAGCTGCAGGGGAGCCGTTCTTTAGAAGGTGGTAACAACCGTGTCATTTTTACATTTCTGTTCATTTCATTATTGCAGGGATGTAAATATTTCAAGGAGAGTGGAGTTTCCTGTGCTCAGCTGGTGGAACTTCAGTGACTTTTGATATTGGGGTCAATCAGAGATGAATGAGATCTGGTGGAGTATCACCTGCTCCATGTTCTCAATAACAGGGGATTTTGGGAAGTACTAGAGAGCAGGGTGGTCCAAAAGCTTTATCCTCATGCAGAACAGTGATGTGATTGCCAATTCTGACAAAACAGGGAATTATGGGAAAGGATTTAGTGGTAGCACCCATAATGGGCCAGTCCTATTCTTGTTGGATAGGGAAAGGCCATAACTATCAACTATATATAACTATAACTAGTTTACAATAAGGAGATTATAAAAGGTTACAGGAGTAGTGGTAATGGCCCAGCAGATTCCTCATCCTGCAGGAACATTGGCAGTAAGGAGGGTCTGGATTACCCAAAAGATAAGAAGTCAGAGGTGACAACCTACCAGAATTCACCTATAACCAAATGTTTCCTTTGTATGGACTGGCTGTTTAAAGCAGAACTGCATAATTAACAATACCTACTTACCATACTCTAGGGTACTGTGGTAGTTGGCAGTCTGTTCCTCTACTCTCTTGCACCAGAATGTGGGTGGACACTTTTACGTCATCATGTATAATGCAATACCAGAGACAAAAGTAAAATGAAAACAAAAAAATATATAAGAAAGTCACTAAGCTGGAATCTAAGATAGTCCAAAAAAGTATCAATAGATGCACATATTCAGTGAAGTGGAGCGCGACAGATGTAGCATCATTGTGGCAAATGTGCTGAGTCCCACCACCGAAGCAAGATATAGCCGCTTACCTCAACTTTATGACCCTTGAACTACCAGTCAGGTCATAACCAGCATTCCCCTTAGGGCAGCGGTTCTCAACTCCTGTCCGCAGAACCCACTAACATGCCAGATATTAAGTATTACCTTGGGGAGATGCAGACTAGAATACTGCAATCACTGAGCAGCGAATTATATCACCTGTGATGTATTTCAGTTATCTTGCAAACCTGGCCTGTTAGTGGGTCCTGAGGACAAGAGTTAAGAACCACTGCCTTAGGGGTATATCCAAAGACTGTGATGCCACTGGGACCCCTGCTCCAAATGCGGGGGTCTCCATCCAATGAATTTGCAATAAAGAAGGGCAACAAAACAGTGCTCTCCATATGTAAAAGTTTAATGTTAAAAGCATAAAAACACGCTCATATCTGATGGCACTGTCCTCAGTGCATGTAAACTGGAATAAAGTACAGGCTGATCAAACAGCATACATTGAATACCAACAGTGATCCTGTATTGTACATCATGACAACAGCAAGAGGAGCAGCAACAAGATATGTCATGGATTGGCAAGAAGGGTAGCTTCAGGGAAC
The DNA here is from genome assembly GCF_042186555.1 of Aquarana catesbeiana. Taxonomy (NCBI): domain Eukaryota; kingdom Metazoa; phylum Chordata; class Amphibia; order Anura; family Ranidae; genus Aquarana; species Aquarana catesbeiana. Next base: position 16,332,344 of record NC_133327.1, read on the forward strand.
CGGTCATGACAAATTTTCCAACATGGTCCCGGACGCAAGGACACTGATTTGTTTTCTGGCTTGTCGTGTCCAAATCTCAACCCACTTTACAGGTTGATTCTGCATAGACCTCACTTCTAAATGCGCAGGGTGAGACCATTATGCTCAGTTTATGGGTTGGTTCTGCCCAGTGCTCACATCCAGATATGTGTTGATTGCCTACACATAGCCCTGATCCCTGCAATTTAATGCTTTTTGAATTCCTGCACATAAGCAGTAACCTAAATAAAGCTGATGCTGTGATTCCCGGAAATAGCTGGGGACACAGCATCGGCATGACAGATGGCCAAGATGTCCTGGCAAATCCTGGACAGTTGCCATCTATGTCTCCACAACCAAAATCAGCGAGAAGGAAGACATGGATTAAGGTAATTATTTCTCTGATTTAGATTATCTCCTAGAAATACAAGCAATATTTTCTTCATTAGCTGGGGGGTGGGGCAATGTTAATTATTTCATTCATGCATAGAGATAGGCTTTTACCAGTGCCAAATCCATTGGCCAGAGGTACTTCCCTCACCCCATTTGCCTCCTTAACAGCCTGGTCTATACCCATATTTACCTCTGATCAGTCGATTCCTGGGTTCTGATGCAGCGGCCTATTTCCTGGTGCCTTTCTTTTGTTCTAGGAACCACCATACTGCTCATCTCAGGCTCTATGGTACAGAGGCAGAGGGTTGTGAAGGCCATTCCCCCAAAAACCGCTCTTTTTGCAAGACAGATTCTCGTCTATGATGCAGAATCCAATGTGGTAATAGGCCTCAGGGTTGGACCATTGAATTGTCAGTCAATACAAAGTGATATTTTGGGTATAGGTGGTGTTTTAAAGGTCAATCGTCCACGAACGTGCACCTGTCCTTTCACAATGTCGGCTTTCTGTAATTTTCTATTCAACAGTGTGTCTGCCTACATAGTGTATCTATGGTGTGTCAGATATTACAATGACCTGTCCCTCTTCCTGGAATGTGTCACATAGATAAAGCCAGCAGGGATTTGTGCCATCAGCACCTGTTCCCAATGCAGTGGTAGAGCTGTAAGATATGGGTTCATTCAGGAATGTGCTGGCCCTTCTAGCTAGCCAAATGTAATGTTAGGTGCTATGGTACTTCTTTTCATTTATAGTGCCAGTAGCATAGATAAGGGGGTATCAGGGGGTCCCGAACCATCAAATTTGTTTTGCCATACTGCAGATCTGCAGAAAGGAGGGGTGGTGACACGCTCCTCTTTTCAATCAAGAAAGGAAAGGTATTTGAGAATGGTTTGCCCCTAGTCAGCAAATATTAAAAAACAATCACACACACACTGGCTCACACAGCATTTCTTTCTCCTGGGTGCAGGATGTGCTGTATTGTGAAATGCACAACTCCCTATTTAGACTTTTATGTAAAGCACACCTTCCATTAGATCTAAAGAGTATCCAGTTCTTTAAGAATATTTGCAAACCATTTGATTTTTCAGCAGCTCTCTTGCAGCCTATAAAGCACCCTTCAGCTTTAGCCAGGATCTCTGGTTTCAGCTTTAAACAAGCTTTTGGCAGACTTTAGCAAATTTTGGCACAGCTCTGAAGCCTATCAGAAGCCTGTTTAAAGTTGCAGATGGAATTGCCATTAAGCTCTGTAGTTGTTGCACCTGGACTAGAGGAGAAGGGTGCTTTAAAGTGAACCTTTGGCCCACCCATGGACATTTTAGGTTTTAGAAATTTGTAAGCTCTACAAGCTCTCACTGACCTCTACAGGCACTGTGGAGCTATTCATCCTCAAAATTCATAGCAGAAGCATTAAAGTTGTTCAGGTTATTCTTCTCAGGCAGCACTATACCCCACGATCCCCCCCAGCTTCTGCTCTCTGTTTTCATTGGGTCTTCTAAGGCTGGATGGCTGCTGAGTCACTGCTGGGAGGGTGAACTAAGCTATCATAAGGCTGCTTACACGGCTCAAATGAATCAGCTGAAATTAAAGCCATGGATGCCCTTATCAACACCATTCAGCTCAAAAAAATCTTGATTACGTAATTGACTGTTGTTGAAATTGTTGGTTGAAGAGTGACTGCATGTGGAATCATATGCGACCACTGTTTGGGTAGTCTGAAAGCCGATGGTGCTGGCTATCAGAATACAATAGCCAGCAGGGAAGATTCATCTATTAGTGCAGTGTGGCATGGATGGAGGAACCTGTTATAATCTACAAGTGTATGGCCATCCTAAGACAACAACTTCATTGAATCTACCATTGAAATTTGAGGATGATTTTTTCCACAGTGCTTGCAGCTACAGAGATCAGGGAGGGCTTCTCTTAAAGCTCATTACCTGCTTGCAAATACAGTGCCTTGCAAAAGTATTCACCCCCCTTGGCCTTTTACCTATTTTGTTACATTACAGCCTTTAGTTCAATGTTTTTTTTTTATTCTGAATTATATGTGATGGATCAGAACACAATAGTCTAAGTTGGTGAAGTCAAATTTTAAAAATATATACATAAAACAATTTTTCAGAAATAAAAAAAAAGATAATTGGCATGTGTGTATGTATTCAGCCCCTTTGTTTTATGAAGCCCATAAAAAGCTCTGGTGCAACCAGTTACCTTCAGAAGTCACATCATTAGTGAAATGATGTCCACCTGTGTGCAATCTAAGTGTCACATGATATGTCATTACATATACACACCTTTTTGAAAGGCCCCAGAGGCTGCAACACCTAAGCAAGAGGCACCACTAACCAAACACTGCCATGAAGACCAAGGAACTCTCCAAACAAGTAAGGGGCAATGTTGTTGAGAAGTACAAGTCAGGGTTAGGTTATAAAAAAATATCCAAATCTTTGATGATCCCTAGGAGCACCATCAAATCTATCATAACCAAATGGAAAGAATATGGCACAACAGCACACCTGCCAAGAGATGGCCACACACCAAAACTCACAGACCAGGCAAGGAGGGCATTAATCAGAGAGGCAGCACAGAGACCTAAGGTAACCCTGGAGGAGCTGCAGAGTTCCACAGCAGAGACTGGAGTATCTGTACATAGGACAACAATAAGCCATACGCTCCATAGAGTTGGGCTTTATGGCAGAGTGACCAGAAGAAAGCCATTACTTTCAGCAAAAAACAAAATGGCACGTTTTGAGTTTGCGAAAAGGAATGTGGGAGACTCCCAAAATGTATAGGGGAAGGTGCTCTGGTCTGATGAGACTAAAATTGAACTTTTTGGCCATCAAAGAAAACGCTATGTCTGGCGCAAACCCAACTTATCACATAACCCAAAGAACACCATCCCCACAGTGAAACACGGTGGTGGCAGCATCATGCTGTGGGGATGTTTTTCAGCAGTCAGGACTGGGAAACTGGTCGGAGTTGAGGGAAAGATGGATGGTACTAAATACAGGGATATTCTTGAGCAAAACCTGTACCACTCTGTGTGTGATTTGAGGCTAGGACGGAGGTTCACCTTCCAGCAGGACAATGACCCAAACACACTGCTAAATCAACACTTGAGTGGTTTAAGGGGAAACGTAAATGTGTTGGAATTGCCTAGTCAATGTGGGCATGTTCTGTAAATTAAATGATGCAAATCCTCAAACAATCCATGTTAATTTCAGGCTGTGAGACAACAAAACACAAAAAATGCCAAGGGGGAGGGGTGAATATTTTTGTAAAGCACTGTACTTGAATATTCACCCTACCCACATGTTTGTTAGGGATGTCATGTGTTTAAACTTGGCTTGAAAGCTTCTACCAGCAGAGTTTACTGGAGACATCTTGTCCACCTGCGTAGGCAGTACAGATGAGTCACCAGTGAGGGAGTGAGTAGAAAGCAGATTTTGAATTAAACAAAATTACTGTAATCATCAATTCTCCAAAATATGTTGGAATATCAGTCTTCTCCTTTTATCATCTGATATTTGAAACACAGAGTGGAGAGTACATTTGATTAGATGTTGTGGGCAATATATATATACATATATATATAATTTCCTCTCTAAAACTTTTGATAGAAACACTGAATTGTGTTCTAATCACCGGAGATTGTATGCCAGCCAACTTCCCATAATTTCACCACTATAGCCCATCAATGATGATGAAAAATGAGGGACATCAATCCCTCCTTCATCTGTACATCGGGAATGACATTCATCTATGAGAGCACTCTAAAATTAAAGTACAGTCCTGGAACAGCAACTTCCTACAATTAATTTCCTCTTGCCATCTGCTATTGGTACTATAATCCTAAAAAGTAATTCTGTGTTTCTTTGGCTGCCTCAGAGGTGAGTGACCCATTCTGCAAGACCCGTTTTATATCTAGGGTAAGATTGAAGAGAAAGATCTGTCTTTAAATCACTGTAAAATGTTGATTTGTAAAATAAGCTGTATTTAAAAATCAGCTTCAGGCTGCAAAGCAACAAGCAACCCAGTGTGTATATACTGTACACCACAACCATTTTTAAAGCTACCCTGTAGAATAGACATGCAAAGCGAAATGCCGTCTGCAGTGATTTCATATCTACCCCTCCTAGCACCAGTCTGCCCTGTATCGCATAAATAACGCAGCCTGAAGAATCTTCAGAATTTGACACTTATGGGGGTGTCTGGTATAGATTTATGGGGTACCCGGAACACAAAAAAATGTGTAAGGTCCCCCAGAAAGTCCATACCAGACTCCTAATCTGAGCATGCAGCCTGGATGGCCAGGAAAAGAGGGCGGCAGGGTTGAGTATGCACCCCTCTATAAACCATACCAGCTTACATGCCCTCAGCATGAGGAAGGGGTGTCTTGCCAGGGGGCATACTCTTGGCAAAGAACTTCTCCCCATGTTGATGAGGTCTGCGGGCAGGGGGCTTTTCAGAATCTGGAAGCCTCATTTCAAAATAAGGGGAAACTCCCCATGTGAATGAGTAAGGGGTACATACCCGTACTCCCTCACAAAAAAAAATGTAACTTAGAAATAAAGTCATCAAAACGTTTGACGGGTCCTTTATTTAAAAGAAAAAATGAAAAAAATCACAAAAAATGTCCTTCATTGTAAATCCACCATCGGGCACGATGCCTGCCGACTCACCAAATTTATAAACCGGACAGTTTCAGTGCATATGACAGCTCCTCGAGCTGTCATCAGCTATATATTATCCCTGCCCCTTTGCTTACGTGGTTGGAGAATCTCCGCCATGTAAGCCAATGTGCCGGTGCTAGGAATGCAGCGGGTGCCAAGGCCTGCTTCTTCCTTAGGAACCATTGACAGTGGGAAATTTTCAGGCTGGGTTCACACTTGCCGCGGCTCACAACAGGGGGTCCGGTGCGTCCCTGTTCACCGATTCAGGTGCGAATCAGGTCCGAATTTTTGCCTGAATTCGCACCTGATTCAGAGCCAAAGACGTACAGGACCCTTCTTCAATGTGGACTGCGGCCGCCCCGGAGGTATGTGAACCGGCTCCATTGAAAGCCAGTCACACTCTCCTGTCATGTGAATTGGATGTGGGGAAATCTGCATCCAATTTGCATAAGTGTGAACCCACACTTATATATAAAAGAGGTAGAAATATATATATGACACTTGCCTCGGACCGAGCATGCCTCCCACCGAACATGGGACCGAACAGGCAAGAGTTCATTCAGAACCTAGGTTTAGACCAAAACATTGGCTCATCCCTAGCTATCACTGTGTCTCCCTAGCTATCACTATGTGACAGCACTAGATCAATCACCAAGCAGCAACGCTATTACATATGAGGAAAGGTTGTGAGTCACATGTTCCTACATACCCAGAAGTATTATTATTTTTTTCACTGCCAGTGCCTGAAGGGAGGGGTTAGGGAGTGAATGGAAGGTAATTAAATGCCAGTGTAGAGGAGGGGTTGGTTTTCAAATTAACCTTTTGATTTGCCCTACAAAGGCTAAGCACAGGTTTGGTTTAGGTCAGAAGTTGACTTGTGCTACCCTAAAGAAATCCTGTCAGTGTCTAACCAAATTAAACCTCAAATGTCATGCAAGAGAAGAAGTAGAAGCTTTCCGGCAACTTGTGTCTCCTACCTTTCCTCGAGCGCCTACATAAATATCTTTGATATGTGACACTTGTGTCCCTTGCCCATGCTGGGGTTCCCTTCTTTGACCCCTGGGTCACCAGTACTGAAAGGCACAGACTACAGCACTGAATCACTGGGCTTTACCACATCAAGAGGCACCAGGACATGTATTTACAGATTCAGAAGAGTGAAAAGGGGTTAATTAATAATCTATTCGCAAAATGTTGGGAGCAAGGTGGAAGGAAAGGATGGGTGGGAATCTTTATTTGTCCAGAGATGGGCTTTAATCTCTATTGTAATGCAGCGTTATCGTTACACTGCAATTGTACTACTGTCTCTTCTTGACCTGACTGAACAAAATCCACGTGTTTTGAGATCCTGCAAAGCCTGCAGTCAGACGCTACACAAAGGGGTTTATTTACTAAACCTAGAGAGTGCAAAATCAGGTGCAGCTGTGTATAGTAGCCAATCGGCTCCTAACTTCTGTTTGTTCAATTAAGCTTTGACAAAAAAAGATTTTGCACTCTCCAGCTTTATTAAATCAACCCCATAATCTTGAAGTGCATGATGTTGTAAAGCGATCCCGCCATTTAAAAATTCTTCGACACAGAGCTTGAAGAACAAAAACCCGTCACACTGCCATTGGCTGTCGTCACCATCCCAGGGATTGGTGTGCCAGTATCCTCTAGAGTACTGAAGATATTACAGGAACACAATCATATTTGGTGTGCCTGCTCAGCTGTATAAAATATTTATTGTAGTGCAGAGAGCTGAGGCTTCGGGACCGTTTCCAGAAATAAACATCGAGGAAAAACCTCTGGGCAATCATCTCCCAGTTCTCATCCATTCACGTATATGAGATCGCTGCAAGCGGAGGGAGCCTCTCATTATATGCAGGAGCTGCTGCAACCTTGATGAAAAAATATCCCAAGATGATGTAGAGGGAATCACCGGTATGACTTGAATAGACACTTTATCAACAAAATAAAAGCTTGCTTCCTAGCGGGAATAACAGCTGTTGCCTAAATGTACATCTTTTCTTTCTCTGTGCCACCAATTCTTCTTTTTATGTACAATAATTTTCATTAAATCTTTTGAGAAGGGTACAGTTAAACAATTTACATAGATAACCCAACGTTGGAAGCATGGTGAAAGGCATCATACATAGGGGACAGTATTAGTGACATAAATTAATAATATAACCATCTATGAACATGGCAGTTTATCTAAGTTCACCCAACTTTTTGGGTGGAAAGGGAAGAGAGGTAGAACACAGGGTGGGAGTACAGGAGATTGGGTCAGGGAATCTGTGGCTGGGGAACAGGTCAGGCCAAGGGGACAACAATGTACAGTATGTCTATATGGTCATAATTAGAGAGTTAGTAGGTGGGGGGCAGTGGTCAAAATCTGTAGGTAAGCAATGTTGACTCAGTGGGGACAATCTTTTTTCAAAAAGAGACCATCTTTCCATTCAATGTCATAGTTTTCTTTCGTCGAGCATCATGGTTTCACCAGGTTTCTCTGGATTTGAGGGTTGAGGTTGGTGGATTTCCATGCCATTGCTATGGTCTGCTTGGTATTAATTCTTGATTTTATCAGGGTCCCATATAGTGTAAGGCAATGTAAAACACTCAGTTTGCAAATGCTAGCCATGAATTCTGAGGCTGAAACTCTGGGATATCCCCTAATGCAATGGTCTGAATGTGTCTGACCAATAAAAAGGCTGAGAGTTGGGCATGCCACAGCCACAGTCGCATTATCGTCTTCTAACCAGAACATCAAGATTGGCTACTGTTGGAGCTCTCAAGGGAGAGGCACCTCTTTGTGCCTGCCTTTTGCTAGTTAAGTCAGCTTTAATAGGCCACATCCATGGCAGGATCTCTTTAAAAGACACTGTCAAGCAAATAAAACCAGTACTTTCCTGCAGCAGAAGGGGGATTATACTCCCTTATCTCCTACCACCCTTCTGTTCCAAACTCTTCGCCATATGACCCCTACAGAAATTTCTGCTGGTGTTCAGAGGATGTTACATGTTTAATGCAAAGAAGATTTGCAGTTGATTACGCATTGCACAGTTAAAAGGAAGTAAAGGAAAAAGTCTCTGTTCTAACAATACTTACCTCATCTTACCTAACCAGAACTCTAGTTTCTGACCATATACCAACTTGGAACAATCATATCAATTGCTGTGTAACCAATAGATACTATTAAGTGTACTTTGGGTACTTGGGCATATTTCCTACAATAGCCTTCCCCCAACTAATTACTAGGTTAGTTTAAAGAAACTCTTCTAAAGCCCATAAATATTCAGCTGAATCCAGAGTCATTTGAAATTCTGGCACCTGAGTCTTCTATCTTTACTGCAGAGTGGAAGAGTCCCTCTCTGGGTTTCCACGTCACGGCTTGGGTGATGCGGACATTTCCTATTGGCTGTATAGAGCATGGTCCTCAGAAGACAGAGATGACATTGGGAAGAGATGGCCATTCTACAACAGCCATGGATCCACCAGTTCCCTGTCAAATAAAGCCAGCAGCTCGGAGTGTTCTTTTAATGTAAATCCTTTATTGGCTACAAATATAAAGATACAATACTGTAAATGATAACACGTTTCGTCTGCACAGCCATCCTCATAGCTAGGAAAGCAAACTTAGGTGGCTAAAAAAAAAACTTTTAAAAGTACTTATTGTAGACCTGGGTTACTTTCCATTGCTTTAACTCTCTCACTTCCTGCACTCCCTGCCAGCGGTCTCTTCCTTTACAAGACCATTGACTACCTATAAAAAGGAGTACTAGATTGAAGAGACATCTAGACATGCCCTTTCCCTCTCGTACAAACTGTTACTCGCAGAATTTTCACAGACCCTCACTTAGGTATATAGACAAATAGGATAATCTCCAACTTTGCTGAACCCTGGCAGAATGGAGAACGACCTTGACCCTCTCCTTTAAATCATCTATATGAAATACATTTCAAGAATTGGGGTATAAAATCTTAACCCGGTGGTACCGCACCATAACACTACTGCACCATATTTATCCCTCTGTGCCTGAAACGTGTTGGTGGTGTGGTGCTAAGAGAGGGTACACATAGTTACATAGTAGGTGAGGTTGAAAAAAACACGTCCATCAAGTCCAACCTATGTGTGTGATTATATGTCAGTATTACATTGTATATCCCTGTATGTTGTGGTCGTTCAGTTTTTTGAAACTATCGATGCTCCCCCCTGAAACCACCGCCTGTGGAAGGGAATTCCACATCCTTGCCGCTCTTACAGTAAAGAACCCTCTACGTAGTTTAAGGTTAAACCTCTTTTCTTCTAATTTTAATGAGTGGCCACGAGTCTTGTTAAACTCCCTTTTGCGAAAAAGTTTATCCCTATTGTGGGGTCACCAGTATGGTATTTGTATATTGAAATCATATCCCCTCTCAAGTGTCTCTTCTCCAGAGAAAGAACCCTCTACGCAGTTTAAGGTTAAACCTCTTTTCTTCTCATTTTAGTGGCCACATGTCTTATTAAACTCCCATCCGCTGAAAAGTTTTATGGTGTGGTATTTGTAAATTGAATTTCTATCCACTCTCAAGCGTCTCTTCTCCAGAGAGAATAAGTTCAGTGCTCCCAACCTTTCCTCATAACTAATGTCCTCCAGACCCTTTATTAGCTTTGTTGTTCTTCTTTGTACTCGCTCTATTTCCAGTACATCCTTCCTGAGGCCTGGTGCCCAGAACTGGACAGCATACTCTAGGTGCAACTGGACCAGAGTCTTGTAGAGCGGGAGAATTATCATTTTATCTCTGGAATTAATCCCCTTTTTAATGCATGCCAATATTCTGTTTGCTTTGTTATCAGCAGCGTGGCATTGCATGCCATTGCTGAGCCTCAACCTTGTATTTTTTGAAGGCCTTCTCCTTTGCTTTTATATGCATTTTTACATTGGAGTTAAGCCATCCAGGACTTTTGTTCGCTCTTTTAAATTTATTACCCAATGGGATGCATTGGCTAATGCCATTATCTAATATGCTCTTAAAGCAAACCCATCTCTCCTCCGTGTACTTTGTTCCTAAGATTTTATCCCAATTTATGCCTTCTAGCAAGGTTTGTAGTTTCGGGACGTTGGCTCTTTTGAAATTCAGTGTCTTTGTATTCCCCTTATGTTTCCTATTTGTGTGATTTATACTGAAGCCAATTGACCTGTGATCGCTGTTACCTAAATTGCTCTGTATTTCCACATCCTTAATTAGGTCTATATTGTTGGTAATCAGTAGATCCAGTAACGCTTTATTTTTAGTTGGTGCGTCTACCATCTGACCCATAAAATTGTCATGCAAGACATTTAGGAACTGGCGAGCCTTAGATGAATGCGCGGTTCCCTCCGCCCAGTCTATGTCATAGTTAGTTACCATAGATAGTTAAAATCCCCCATTATGATAACACTTCCCATCCTTGCTGCTAATCTAAATTGTGATACGAAGTCTGTCTCCCCTTCCATCTCAGGTTAGGGGGCCTATAGCATACTCCCAGTATTATTTTCCCCTTAGTTCATCCCTTTGGAGATCTACCCAGAAGGATTCCACCTCCTCCCTAGCTCACTTAGTTATGTCATCACTCACATTCACTTGTACATTATTCTTGATGTATAGGCATACCCCTCCCCCTTTTTTACCCTCTCTATCCCTGCGATAAAGGGTATACCCTTGAATGGTTGCCAGCCAATCATGAGAGCTGTTGAACCAGGTCTCTGAAATTCCCACAAAATCCAAATCCTCCTCGTACAACAGTATCTCTAGTTCACCCATCTTGTCCGCCAGGCTCCTGGCATTGGTGAACATGCCACGTAGTTTAGACCGGTCACATATTATCCTCTTATTGGGTGTTCCGAGATTGCAACTAGGACTTGCTACTATACTTACCTTGGGTTTATGTGCTTTGGTCAACCTACCACTAATGCCCCCAATACTACCCTCTGGAACATGTTCCGCGCTGACTATCTCTACCTCTAGACCCTCCCCCCCCCGTCGCCTAGTTTAAAAACCCCTCTATCTTTTTGGCCATCTTCATTCCCAGCTGATCTCTCCCCCCCTCATTTAGGTGCAGTCTATTCCTTCTATAGTACTGGCTATCGACTGAGAAGTCGGCCCAGTCCTCCAGGAACCCGAACCCCTCCTTACTATACCAGCTCTTCAGCCACTTGTTTACTCCCCTAATCTCCCTCTGCCTTTCTGGTGTGGCTCGATGTACCGGTAGTATTCCTGAGAATACTACCTTAGAGGTCCTTTTCCTCAGTTTAGCTCCCAAGTCCCTAAAATCGTTCTCTAGGACACTCCATCTGCCTCTGACTTTATCATTGGTGCTAACGTGCACCATGACAGCTGGGTCTTCCCCAGCCCCTCCCAGTAATCTGTCCACCAGATCTGTGATGTGCCAAACCCGAGCGCCCGGTAGACAACATACTGTTCGGCGCTTCAGGTCTTTGTTACAGATTGGCCTCCCTGTCCATCTAAGAATTGATTCCCCTACCACCAGAATCTGTCTTTCCTTTCCCTTCGCTCCCCCCCCCCACTCTCACTGGAGGAGTTCTTCCCCCAGCAGCTAGGAGAGTCCCTCAGCTCCAGCAGTGCTGGTCCCTGACTGGTTTCACCAATGTCACTCAATGGAGCGTACTTATTGGGATGCTACAGCCCTGGATCAGCCTCCCTGGCACTTCCTCCTCTACCCTTCCTGACTGTCACCCATCTACTCTTTCCTAGTGCCTGCACCTCTTTGTCTCCACAGGCCTCTGTGCTCGCCCCTACCAGCACATGCCGTGTACGTTTCTGGCTCTCCTTTAGTATGGAGGGACTTCTCAGTGCTGACGGTTGCTTCTCCAGATTCAGAACCTGGGCTTCCAGGGAAACAATGCCCTTACATTTTGCACAGCAGTATGCACCCTCGATCGGATGATCAAGGAACGCACCCATTCCGCAAGATGTACAACGAGTACAAGAGAGTTTAATAAGACAATTAGAAGAAAAGAGGTTTAACCTTAAACTACGTAGAGGGTTCTTTACTGTAAGAGCGGCAAGGATGTGGAATTCCCTTCCACAGGCGGTGGTCTCAGCGGGGAGCATTGATAGCTTCAAGAAACTATTAGATAATCACCTGAATGACCGCAATATACAGGGATATGTAATGTAATACTGACACATAATCACACACATAGGTTGGACTTGATGGACTTGTGTCTTTTTTCAACCTCACCTACTATGTAACTATGTAACTATGAGTCGCCTCTCCACACCCGCCGGGCATCGTACCTATTAAATTTAATGAGGATTGGGGATTATACCCTGTCCAAATGACCTAACAACTAGCTTTCTGACACTAATACTCAACAAGACAATACACAGGTGCTCAATAAGACAATACACAGGTACTCGCAGACCTAGGTGCACTCGCAGATCTACGTGCACTCTTCATTTGCCACGTAGTTGCCCACCCCATTAATTTGTTCAGATCTTCTTGCAAGGTTTCCACATACTGCGGAGAAGTTATTGCCCTACTCTAGCTTAGTATCATCTGCAAATACAGAGATTGAACTGTTTATCCCATCCTCCAGGTCGTTTATGCACAAATTAAATAGGATTTGTCCCAGCACAGAACCCTGCTGGACCCCACTTTCCACCCCTGACCATTCCAAGTACTCCCCATTTATCACGACCCTCTGAACTCGCCCTTCTAGCCATTTTTCAATCTATGTACTCACCCTATGTTCCATGCCAATGGACCTTATTTGGTACAGTAAACATTTATGGGGAACTGTGTCAAATGCTTTTGCAAAATCCAGATACACCTCGTCTACGGGCCTTCCTTTATCTAGATAGCAGATCACCTCCTCATAGAAGGTTAATAAATTGGTTTGGCAAGAATGATTCTTCATGGATCCATGCTGATTACTGCTAATGATACCGTTTTCATTACTAAAATCTTGTATATATTCCATTGTCATCCCCTCCAAGAGCTTGAATACTATTGATGTTAGGCTAACTGGTCTGTAATTCCCAGAGATATATTTTGGCCCTTTTTTAAATATTGGTGCTACATTGGCTTTTCTGCAATCAGTTGGTACCATTCCAGTAAGTAGACTGTCAGTAAAAATTAGGAACAATGATCTGGCAGTTACTTGACTGAGTTCCCTAAGGACCCTCGGGTGCAAGCCATCTGGTCCTGGTGACTTATTAATGTTGAGTTTTCCAAGTCTATTTCTGTCCTCTGTTAGCTATGAGGGTGCTTCCTGTAATGTGTCATGAGGATGAACACTGCAGTTTTGGTTACTGAAGCCCCCGATTCCCTCGTGAAGACTGAGGAGAAGAATAAATTCAATACCTTTGCCATCTCCCCATCCTTTTTAACCAGATTTCCTCCTCATTCTTTATGGGGCCAATATCGTCTGTCCTCCCTTTTTTACTGTTTATATACCTAAAGAATTTCTTGGGATTTATTTTGCTTTCCTCCGCTATGTGCCCCTTGTGATTTTGTGTTCTATCTTAGCCGCCCTAATTGCACCCTTACATTTCTTGTTGCATTCTTTGTAACGACACAATACATCTATGCTGGTCCTTCCCGATTCTCAGTACCTTTTGAAACTGTTTACAAGCGATGCAAAAATTTACTGATAGGACATTACCTTTCACACCTTCCTTTTACCTATTGCATTCCAATGAAATATCACTGTCCACATATAAAAAAATTGGTGAGGCACCTTGGTAATGCTGCCGGGCGTGTATTCCACCTTTATAGAAGTCAGTGCAACCGCCTATTCTATGGCAATGAATGCTTAAAATACTGGGGAAATGGAAGGTCTGACTGGTATGCTCAAAGATACAATTGAAAGGTTTATTAAAACGAGGTTCTATTGGCTTGAATTCTCCTGTACTGATGAATTCAAAAAGATTCTGGTTTGACAATCTCCTGCATTGCTACACTCTCCTTACGTCGTCAACCCTCGACATTCTTGAACCCCATTTGTCTGCTTGGTGTAATTTCTTTAGACAATAGGTCTGTTGTTACTCCTTCCACTGGTGCTGTTGCCTTACCTGCCCCCTTTCTTCACCCCTACCTTCTCCCTCCCCCCTTCATCCCCAATTTGTTTTTCTCTTCCTCTATCTCACTTTCCTTTTTTTCTAAGCTTACATTTCTCTTATTGTCCATCCCATATACCCTTGCACATTGCATTGGGTTTCATGACTGGCTATTAATTAACAACCTACCTAGTCTCTTGAACTCTGAGCTATGCTTTTGGCCCAAGATGGGTTTATGTTGTACCTAAACAAAACCAGAGAAATTCCAAGCTCAACTTACCGACCAGCCTGCTAACCTACCGAATTGACCTGTCTAACAGTATGCGTTAAAAACAGGGGTTAGTTTGCACACATTTGCAAATACATGCGTAAGCTACAAGGCCAGTTATAGGTAGGGGCAGTGGCCATTTGTTTGTACTGCTGCAATATTGGTGAGGGTACGTACTGGACACCTTTTCTGCCATTGTGCGACATGCTGGGTGTCCAGTGCGCCCCTGTGCCTTATTGGAGGGGCTTGCTCCCTCCAGGCTCACCTGCCCTCTGCTTATCCATTATAATGCATGTGCTTCCAATGTGGAGGCTCTCAAATTTAGAGTTAGGACTACAGAAAATAGTGAGGTGCCTTGAAGGGGCTCTGTAGCTTACGCAAACTAAACCCCTGTTTTCAACGCATACTGTTAGACAGGACAATTCAGTTGATTAGCAGTCTGGTCAGTAAGTTGAATTGGAATTCCTCTGGTTTTGCATGCATTCCCCTTCCATGTGCTGTTTGCTGCAAAGGCCAGTTATAGGTGAGGGCAGTGGCCATTTTTTTGTTATGTTGTACCAATGTTGAGTGTTCTACACCTAGATTTATGGTTATAGAGTTACATAGTTAGTCAGGTTGAAAAAAGACACAAGTTCCACCCAAAAAAATAAATACAAATTTTACAATCCCAAATACACAATCTTATACCCACAGCTGATCCAGAGGAAGGTGAAAAACCCCAGCAAATCATGCTCCAATTTGCTACAGCAAGGGAAAACATTCCTTCCTGATCCCCCAAGAGGCAATCGGATACTCCCTGGATCAACTTTACCTATAAATGTTAGTATCCAGTTATATTATGTACATTTAGGAAATAATCCAGTCCTTTCGTAAAGCAATCTACTGAGCTGGCCAGAACCACTTCTGGAGAGAGTCTGTTCCACATTTTCACAGCTCTTACTGTGAAGTGGTGGTATCTTATGGTCCGTATGGTGGTATCCTAATGGTACCCTTTCTGAATTTGTACGCGGATGGTTAGGTCTATGTATCTTTTGTTTTTCTATCTTGTTCTGCTTATTGTAAATGTTAAACTTTGTTATAGGTAAAGTTCCACTTTAAGTTTTTTTTTTTTTTTTTTTTTTTAGGTACACCCATATTGTACCTCTTTTGTCTGTATATCTGTTGGTCTCACGCTTTGGTTCCAATGTGCTTCAATTCATAAAAATGTGTTCTGCAGTGTGTTGTGAATAGGCTCTCATGCTGATGAACATTCCACATCAACCCAAATTCCGAGCCAATTATGTACTGCCACAATAGAAACTAAGATTCTGTAGACCAGTAAAAAACAATTTTGGTGACCTCATGCCCATGGTAGCCTTGTTTATTTTTCTTAGCAGAGAGAAGAGTAACCCCGTATGGTCTTCTGCTTCTGTAAGCTGTCATTTTCCAGGTTCTATATGTTGCCCATTCTGTGATGCAGTCATGGACTTCCTGTCAGCTTCAATGAGCCTTGCCATTCTCATTGGATTTTAGAAGGTGTTTTTGCCTACCTTCGGCTTCTCATCTTTTTCTTTCACATCATTCCCTGTAAACTCCTAGATCTGTAAAGAGTGAAAATCCCATGAGGTCAACAGTTTCTGTGATGCTGCAATCACCACATCTTGCACATCAATAGTCATTCCATGGTCAAAGTCACTAAGATCTCATGTCCTATTCTCTCTTTTATTTGGTCAAACACCAATTGAACCTCTTGACTGGGGGTCTCCAAACTTTCCAAACAAGCCAGTTTACTGTCCTTCAGGCTTTAAGGGAGCCGGACTGTGGCCAGAGGGAATAGAAAATGCCTCATCATTGGTTTTAAAGGAAGGGATAGAGCCCCATTGTAGGTATCAGTGAGAGAAATGGAGCCCCATCATTGGTATTAGTTGGAAGAGTAGTGTCCAAAGGACTGGATAAATGCAAGCAAAGGGCCACATCCAGCTCCCAACCCGCAGTTTGGAAGCCACTTTTCTTGATGATGTCTGCAGTTCATAGAAGTGATTGGGCAGCTTTACAGACACTTGGACCACTTCTGCTACTAGCAGAAAAAATGTAAACAAACTCCCAGCTAACACTGCATTTGGGAGTGTGTTTATATGCCGGTGATGTCTCTGATGCTGCCACCCTTTACTCTGTATTGCTTTTAAAGGGCACGTAAACCTCAACAATGAACTTCTCTTATATGGTACCTTTTGGTCTGTTAAATATACCATTGAAAGGGATTTGTTAAATATTTTTTATAAGTGAATTAAAAAGACCTATTAATCATGTCAGAAATATGGTAAGCCTATAACTTCCTGTGCACTCTGCCTGTGCTGGCTGTTATTGGTTGCATTGTCCCCATCTATCTCAGGAGGACTACAGAACCACGTCCCTCTATGTATATAGCAGAGGTCTTCAAACTCTCCATAGAAAAGGGCCAGTTTATTGTCCTTTGGACTTTGGGGGGAGGGTGGACTGTGACCATTGTGAGTAAAAAAGGTCCCGACATCAGTGGGAAAAAGAAAACAATTCCCCATCTTTGGTGGCAGTGGAAGGAATTCTGCCCCATCGTTGGTGTCATTCAGTCCAATTGTTGGTGTCATTGGGAGAAACTGTGCCCCATTGTTGGTGTCAGTGGGGAGGAATTGTGCCCCTTCATTGGTGTCAGTGGGGAGGAATTATGCCCCATTGTTGGTATCAGTGGATGAAATAGTGCCCAGGGGCCAAATACAGGCAGGCAAGGGGCCGCATCTGGCTTCCAGGCCACAGTTTTGAGATCACTGTTATAGAGAAAAGAAGAGGGGGCAGAGTTCTGTAGTCCTATCCCGTTCCCATTTGCCGTGATATAGTAGGATGAATGAGCCTTGTCACGGCCATAGATGGTTCTTGCTGAACTGGCCAAGATGCAAACCATATATAGGCTGGCTGAATGTACCCATCAACTTGGGTACAACCAACCTGTCTATTTTAATTTGCGATTATTGCTAGCGGCTGTTATAACCGCCAGCAATAATCACTGTGTTCTCGCAGCAGGGATGGCTACCCCTGCCGCCCCTCTGGGAGAACACAATGGCTCCACAGGAGGGATTTCCCCCATCAACACTGACTGTGTTGATAGGGGAATCAATAAATTTTCATTCCTGCAACCACAAAAAGAAAGAAATCGCTCTGTCTGTGGCCGGCCCAAGAGAAATGTATTTCTGGCAAGATTGAAAGAAGAAAACGAATGCAGCCACCTCATCTAATGACATTTTTGTTTATGGCTTTAGATACATTTTATTATGTCGTCCTCCCTGTAAAATAATGTATTACTCATTTCTAAACAATGGCACTTCTTTTGTGCCTTAAAGTGAGCCACTTAATGGGCAAAGTACAATTTCTTTTTAATTATTAACATCTTTGGCAAGGTAAATATACAATTAAAGGATTTTGGTCAACGTGCAGCATATGTCATTTTTAGTGGATAATATAAGCAGAGCAAATGTCACAGTAAAAGCTGTCCATACCCTAGATGAATTTTGCTTGATAACTTGTTTCAGGAAATTTAGTGGGGTGGACTTTAATTTCGACCACTGTAATGAGAAATTTTCAAAGGAACAGGTTGGAAAAGTTTTCTCAAACAAAAGGATTTCAAAAAGTTAATGTGGTTTTTGTTCAGGAAATTCCAGTTATTACAAAATTAATTGTTAAGAGAAGGAAATGTTGAAGTACCTTTCAATGATATGTGTCAAGTCATTGGATGTAGTCATGTTCTTACAGGAAATTTAATTCTAGGTCATCTTAAAGCAGAACTAAATTCACCTTCTATCCAGCGCTCCGGTCTCCCTGAACTCCCCGCCAGCTGCTGTAATCTTCGACCTGATCAGCCTGCTAGGCCTGCTAGTTGGCCAATGTAGAGTACCGATCTTTGGCCATTTTCATTGGCCCAGGCCAAGGTGATGTCACTCCCGTGCTTGCGAAGGAGTTTATTTATCTCAGCATTGCTGTAGATTGTACACTGAGCTGAGTATACAGTTTTCACCTTGTTCATCCTCTGTTGCAACTTGATGCTGCTTATCCCCTGCCGCCCCTCTTTGCAGTCACGTCCTGTTTTCTGATGGTCACAGCAGCAGACCATGCCTGTGCAATGTGTGTCGACACAGAGACTTATAGTCTCTGTTGGGACAGCATGGAATGTATTTTTTTTCCCTTAATGTGGGGGGGGGGTTCAGCCTTGAGTAACTATTGGAAAAAAATTAGGTGAATTGTGGGTGTGTCAAAACCTGTGCTTAGTTCATGGTAACACACACAAAAGCACTGTATCCAAAAAATATTCTATAAATACTATGCCACAAACAAAACTCTAACCGGAGTCAGGAGTGTGGAAATGCACAGAGCGCAGGGGTCAAGAGTGCATCAGTGGACAGGGTATAACAAAAAATTACCTTCTCCCCAAGCCAAGATCCTCCCCAGTACAGACCTTGCCCCTCTGTACAGATCTCCGCCCAGTATGGTCCCCCCCCCCAAGTACAAATTTCCCTCCCATCCTATCCAGGACAGCTCTCCCCTCTGCATGAAATCCACTCACCAGACCAGGCATTTCAAAGTGAAGGGAAGTCCTCCTTTGGCTGTGGAATGTGACCGGATACGTAAGTAGTAAGGAGCACCTCCCTCGCTCTGAATTTCCGCTGCCTATCTCTGAGTTCTGAAAGGTAGCAGAAGCTGCAGGATGCGCAGGAACTATCAGAGCTAGCCTATGTCCTGTGAATGTTCTGGGGGCTTTGGACCCCCTCTATTCCCCTAATCTATGCCTCTGGGGTAGAGAGCTTAATCACCCTATACCAGGGAGCGCCTAAAAAAGGAACTTTATGACAGGATCACCAGAGATCATTTTATTGTACATTTTTAAGATTATTAACAAATTATTTGAAAATATTAATAAAAACTTTTAAAATGGCGTCACCATGTTATATATACTTATATGAGATTTTAGTGATTGAATTTACATATAATTAAAAAAGGAAGACAACTGTAGAGCAGAGAGGGACACAGGGATTTGAGTCCAATTTCGGACATTTGGAAACTCACTGAACTTGCTAAACAGTTCACATCATCGGCAACTGGCTATGTGCTAGCGTGGTAAAATGGCTTGATGAGGAACTAAACCTGTGAGGAATGTTTAGCAGTTGTATGGAACAAAACCCCCATTCAGTGTTCAGACAATGGCTGTGTTCAGCAGGCCTCGCTCATAGTGCTCAATATTCCCATCACATTGTACAGTCTGCTATGGGACTGCCGAGTGTCTAGTGCTAAAGAGAAAAGATCCACTTAAAAAGCATCTATCGACTTTGACAAACCGATCTGTAAATGTTTGTGGAGTGCGGTTATTGGAGAAATAGCTGTGCATGTCAAAGATGGATTCTTCATGCTTGTCAAACTATTACATTCAGCCCCATGCTTGGGAATTTTAAAGCCCAGCTCCATCCAAAACATTTGTTTTTTTAATTTTGAGCCCTGTTTCATTATGCAAAGAAGGGGGGATTGTCCCCTGAGTGTATATCTGTGTGTGCCTTTGTTCAAATAAACACTTCATGTTCCAGCTTTGCAGCCAAACGAGTCCTGCCTAGTTCTTGGTTCTAATATGCAGCAATAATATCTAATATCTATATTCAGACTGGAGGAAGCAGTGTACTGACGGAAGCACTCAAGCGGAGTGTGACAGGGTTCCGTTACACTGTGATTGCTCCCTCTGTGCCAATTGGCTGCCTGTCACAGTAGTCCACTGCAGAGCTGATGGAAGTTTCCTCGGCTCTGACAGGAGGAGAAGCCAGGGAGAAGGGATGACCTTCTGGATCAGCTGCTCTAAACTGAGGTTTGTCATTAGCTTAATAAAAATAGAGAATTGCAAAGAGAGGACACAGTGACCTGGGGGGAGGGGATACAGGTAACAAAAATTTACACTGGGGGGAGCGATTTGGGGGAAGGGTGTAAGAGGTTATGTGCTGGGGGGGTGCTTTGGAGAGAAGAGAACTTGTGCTAAAAGAGGGGGTTGGGTGGATTGATTTGTACTAGAAGGGCAGAAAGGATTTGTTTTTGGGGGGAAGGATTTGTGCTAGGAGGGGCACTTTGGGTGGTAGGATATGTGCTACAAGTGAGGAGATGATTTGTGCAGGTAGGGAGGGTTTGGTATAAGAACGATTTGTGGTGGGGTTTGTGCCGGGATGGCGGTTGTGCTGGGAAGGGGGGCTTTAGAAATAGATTTGTGCTGGGAGGGGGGATTTTGGGGAGAGGAACTGTGCTACAAGTGAGGAAAGGATTTATGCTGGGAGGGAAGGATTTGTGCAAGAAGGGGGATGGGATGGGGAATTATGCTTGAAGAGAATTTGTGCTGGGAGGATGAATTGGTGGAGGATTTGTGGTGCTGGGAGGAGGGATTGGAGAGAAGGAGGATTTGTGCTGGGTGGAAAATTGGAAGGGAAAAGGATTTGTGCTGGGGCAGAAGAGAATATGTGTTCAGAGGGGGTGGAAATTTGTGCTGGGATGGGGAAGAAGGAGGAAATGTGCTGGGGGGAGGGGGTAGGATTTGTGCTGGAGAAGGGGGAAGAAGAAATTGTGCTGGAAGAGGGGTATGTGTGGGAGGATTTGTTCTGGGAGTGGGATTTGTGCTGGGGTAAATTGAAGAGGAAAAGGATTTGTGCTGTAAGGGGAGGAGAGTCTGCATTGGGAAGGGGAATAGAGGGGGTACATACTCCTAACCCTTGAACTCTTTGCATTACACAGCCTGGACACCCTGTGTTATTTATTCCGAAACCTGACGCTGGCTGAAGCACTCTGTCCATCATGTACTCCTAACCAGTGCATTGCACATGCCTGACCCCTGCATTATAGAATACTGCACTTTATACACCCACCCCCCACCCTGCCCCACCCCTAAACACGCCCTCATAAATTATATCATTAAATAATACTTAAATGTTTTATGCAGAATTAAGTTACAAAATAAATATTAACAACAACTTTATCAGTGCCCATCAATGCAGCCTCATATGTGCCAACAATGCCGCTTTACCTGTGTCTATCAATGCAGCCTCACCTGTACCCAATAATGCAGCCTCACTGCTCATCAATGCAGCCCCACCTGTGCCCAACAATGCAGCCTCACCTGTGCCCAACAATGCAGCCTCACCTGTGCTCAACAATGCAGCCTCACCTGTGTCCATTAATGTCGCTCCACCTGTGCAGGGGAAGAGAGAGGAAGAGGATTGCCAGCCGGATCATTACAGAGCAGAGAACATCGCTGTAACAGCTTTCGTTTGAATTGCCATGTATCCCCCCCCCTCCCCGCTCGCCATCACATACATCCCCGCCTCCTGGCCCAGGTACTTTGATATACCTCACACATCCCAGCATTGGACCGGTGTTCTGCCTATCAGAGTACCCGGGCCAGGAGGCAGGGCTATTTGTAACGGCGAGCGTGGGGGACATTCGGCAATTCAAATGAAAGCTGTTACAGCAATGTTCCCCACTCTGTGATGATCCGGCCGGCTCTCTCTTCCCTGGGCGATCGCTGGGAGAACGGCTCCCATTCAATCCCACCTGCTGGCAGTGCTCGCCCACCCCCCCCACCCCCGAGGCAGCCCACACTCGCCAGCAATCATTTCCCACTCCCAAAATGTGAGTAGGTGAATGGAAATTTTGAGAGCTGTAATAGTGGACATTATTTACTTCTTACCAAAGTGTTCATTGTCTCAACAGTTGCTGGCTCCTAAGCAATCCCTGACTTTTTAATGATTGTGCTGAGGTTTACATGTGTCTGTAAGACTCTTGCTTGTGGCACAACAATCAAAAATAACCCGTTTTTATTTACTTTTTTTTTTTTTTTTTAAAGGGGTTGTAAAGGTAAAAATTTTTTCACCTTAATGCATTCTATGCATTAAGGTGAAAAAACTTTTGACAGTACCACCGCCCCCAGGCCCCCCGTTTTACTTACCTGACGCCTCGAATCTTCGCTGCTCGTCCTCGTCATCTTCATTGCAGCTCAGCCTGGTCGCTGATTGGCTGCAGTGGATGGATTGAAAGCAGCGCAGCCATTGGCTCGCGCTGCTGTCAATCACATCCGATGACGCGGCGCGCCGGGGGGCGGGGCCGAGTGATACAGCGAGCGGCTATAGCCGCCGGCTGTATCACGGGAGCGCGCCCGCAAGCACTCACCACCGTGCGAGGGAGCTCGCATTAAGGTGGTAAATGCTTGCGGGGAGGAGCTGAAACAGCCGCCGAGGGACCCCAGAAGACCAGGTTCGGGGCCACTCTGTGCAGAACGAGCTGCACAGTGAAGGTAAGTATAACATGTTTGTTATTTAAAAAAAAAAAAAAAATTAACTTTACAACCCCTTTAACCATGCCTTTAATCCCTCCCACTGTTAACAGTTTGGCCACACCCATTTTTATTTTCGCCATGGCGAACTATGTGCCGAAACTTCAGCTTTAAGGATATGGCAGGCGTATCCTTGAATAGGAGGATATAATGCCACACTGGTGATTTGTTGGACTCAAAGCCATGTCTAGCTATGCCTTTATTATTAAGTATCATGTATCCAGCACTTTATCCTGAAAGAAAAGGTGTATAGTAATTTTAATATAATCTTACAGTGGACCTTACCTCACTTTTATTATGTTTTCCATCTTACTTCTTCCCCTATTCCAGCCTACTTCATGAAATTGTAAAGAACAAAAACGTGTAAAAGAAGGTGCTTGAGCAATGGTTTTACACCCCCGACTGCCCACCTAAACGAAAAAATGCAGCCGCTCAGGGCTGTACCCATGTCACAGCCACTGCAAAAATTATACAGCATGTTGCATTCTAAACTGATGACCTGTATGCGACAGATATGAGGGTACCAAAATGTCTTGCTGTTTTATGGCCACACCCAGTTTTAAGCCTTGAGTCCTGGTTCACACTTATGTGAATCTAATGCGGTTCTGATGCCTTCCAGAATGCATAGATTTGCATGTCTCCTTCGAAAAATTGGGGAATATACTTGTGTTTGTGTATCCTAACATTAGTGTATTCTTTACTGAAATGTTGCGTTTCTCAAACTGCCGCACTAATACCATGTGACATAAAAAAACTGAACTACCACCAATTTATTCTCCAGGGTCTCTGCTTTCAGAAAAAATATAATGTTTTGGGGGTTTTATGTGATCTTCAGACCTAAAATGATTTTTTAACTACTTGCCTACCGTCACCTTTACCCCCTTCCTGCCCAGGCCATTTTTCAGCTTTCAGCGCTGTCACACTTTGATTGACAACTGCGCAGTCATGCAACACTGTACCCAAACAAATTTTTATCATTTTTTTTAGACAGATAGAGCTTTTGTTTGAGGGTATTTAATCACCACTCTGTTTTTTTTTTTTTTTTTTTTTTGGGGGTTTTTTTTTTTTTTGGAAAATAAGCAGCTTTTCTTAGTTTTTGTTATAAAAATTGGTAAATAAGTATTTTTTCTTCACTGATGTGCGCTGATGAGGCTGCATTGATGGGCACTGATAGGCTGCACTGATGGGCACTGATAAGATGGCACTGAAGGGCACTGATGAGGAGGCACTAATATGCAACACTGATGGGCACTGATAGGTGTCACTAATATGCATCACTGATGGGCAACACTGATGGGCACTGATAGGCTGCACTGATAAGGTGGCACTAATAAGACGGCACTAAAGCGCACTGATAAGGTGGCACTAATATGCATCACTGATGGGCACTGATAGGGGGCACTGATATGTGGCACGTATGGGCACTGACTGGCATTACTGATGGGCACTTTTGGGGCTGCACTGATAATCAGGGCACTAATAATCAGTGTCCTGATTATCTGTGAAGATCTCCCCTGTGAGGAAATAGCGCTGATTGGCTCTCCTCACACGCTGTCAGTGTGAGGAGAGGAATGGCAATAACCGCATTTCCTTGTTTACATGTGATCAGCTGTGGTTGGACACAGCTGATCACATGGGTAAAGAGCCTCATCATCGGCTCTTTACTGAGATTGGTGATGCGCCGTGTCCCATATGACGTCGTCCCAGAACGAGAGAGCATCCTTGAGCTCGTCATTTTACAATACAGCGGGCAGGAGGTGGTTAAACTTGTGTGCAAGAAGTGCAAAAACGTCTCTGGCAGCCAAAACGTTACCCTGCATACATGTTTTTTTGGTAAGGGCAGCTTCAAACTACCCCGTTGCGGTCCTGCTGAGCAAAGTGCAGCTAACCTGTGAGTTGCATGCGGGTTAGCTGCACTTTCCCATAGCCTTCTATGATGTCCAGCAGTTTTAAATCACTTTCTGAAACCACACCAAAACCGCAGAACCTCATAGAAGCCTATGGGAAAGCTCAGCTAACCTGCATGAAAACTGCGGTTAGCTGCGCTTTAGCAAAAGCACAGCGGGGCAGTGTGAATCCGCCCTACAGGTGGATGAACCCTTTAAATGATTGCAACTCTCATGTATTTTCTATTATTTTGTGTAAAGCAGTGTCTTTATCTCCCGTCGTACTGTGGCTGCCCCCGGCTGACATCGGCTTGTGCTCCGGTGTAGTGAGTTGACATAATCTGTTTGGAAGTGCCGGAGTCATGTGACCACGCTCAGGGGACCGAGTGACAACAGGTACCTTCATGGCTGTGACAGGTCACCTCCCCTGACACACAAATCACCTACAAAATGTAAGATTTCTTTGGAAACCTGAGTTCACAGCTACAGCTCCAGCGGCAAAATTCTCCTCCCGTGCCAGGTTTATACCGACCTCCTGCGCCATTCCCACGGGAGTAAAAAAACGCTACGCTTTTTACTGATCTGAATGCAGGTGCATGATTGTCTATGGAACCATGCACACAGCTGTATAAGGACAGACGACGGGTACACAGGCAGAAAAAAGAATTAGAAAACATTACGTTTGAGTGTAGCTATTGCAATTTCCACATGCATGTTTATAGGCATGTATACATGTGTATATTGCAACATAGGCAACTAAGTTACTTGCACAAATTTCCTGCGTGGTTGGGGTGTATAATAAAAGCGCATTTTTGTGCATACGCGCGCACACATGTGTAAAACATTTTCTAGCTTTTCTTGGGACATGACCTATATGCACACATATGTGCATGTAAAATACTGTGCAGATTTTTTTGTTTTTTTAATTGATCTATACACAGCGTCCAGACCTGCAAACAAAAAATAATAGAAAAGAATATCAGACAGAAATTATTTTCAGATAAATCCTGAAATGATGACTGTTGCCACCACTGTTTTGTTGTTCATTGTGTGAACAGTTGCTGGCTGCTAAGCAATCCCTGACTATTTTTTTTTTTTTTTAATGATTGTACTGAGGTTTATATGTAAACAGTAAAATCAATCAGCGCAATTAAAACCTAACAACAGCAGCTGAACACTGAGGGTCAAAATATCAAATCCCAAGTATCAGTAAATTAAAAAGCAGTGCAGCGCAAGAAACGCATATAATCGTAACTAAAATACATTAAAAAAATCATAAAGTCCATAAAGTTCAAAGGATAAATGACAAAGTGCATGAGTACCAGAGAGTGTCCAATCAGTGCTTCTATTGATAAGACATATAGTGATCATGTGACAACCTCCACCGGTGGTAATCCTAGCAGCTCACCTCAATGTATGGACCCCTAATATATCAGATAGGTCACACAAGCATTTCCCTCACAAGGGTAGTAATGGCTGGATCACTGGATATAATGACTGCTGAAGAGGAGTATACACTGGTAATGAATGGACCGCTTGCGCTCAGCATGTAAGCTTTGGTTCACAGGTACATGGAATGAAAGCGGCAGAATATAGTGCTCTCCGTTTGTAAAACTGATTTAGCCCAGGTTCACACTTAGCTGCGGGAATGAAGCCGTGTGAGTTCAGCTGAACTCGCATAATGTCACTCCCGCATGTCAGTCCGGATTTTGACTGCGATTTCACAGACATATGTGTGGGTTTCTGCACAGATGTCAGTGGAAATCGCTCCGCGAATTCGAAAAAAGTAGTAGAGAAACGACTTTGTGAAATTAGTGCGGCGCCGCAAATGCAGCATCGCACCGATTAGGACGGTGCCATTACAGGTATTGCCTCCGGTTTGACATGCGATTTGACATGTCAAACCGCCCCAATGTGAACCAGGCCTTATTAAGTGAAAAAGAAAAGAAACAAAATGTGGTGGACTTTTAAGGCACAGAAATCGTTTGAGAAAAATTAATCTAGTTTGAAAAATGTTTATTCAATATGATAAGTACAAAATGTAAAAAACACATAAAAAAGATACAATAGAACAAATTTACAGTGCTGTCATCACAACATAGTACAAGTAGTAAACCAGTAATTCTTGCATCCTACGCGTTTCGGAGCACATATGTGTATCTCCTTCCTCAAGGGTATAATTAAGCGAGAATACTAAGTGTTATATATATTGGGATGACAACCCTTTCAGACCATGCAGATTAAAAACATATGAATGCAAAAAGATGTTCCCAGTTTGCTTGAGCCGGAGATCCGACACAGGTGGCGTGCCTCAAAAAGAGGGGTGCTTAGCCTGAAAAGCTGACCCAGTTCCCCCACACACGACACAGACCCGGAAGGGGGAGGCCAAGGGACCCACTGGGGCCAAAAAGAGGAAAAAGACCCTGCCAATGGTGAGTAAGAACCACTTGAGTGTGCAAAGAACGTTATTTGTTGTAGAGAGCACAGTCACCACAACTATTGAACTTGTGACTGTTCACTCCAGCATCCAGCACAGATATGACCAAATGATCCACGAAGGTCAACGATAGACGCGGGTGACGTCACACTAGTCACATGGTTCCTTCCGTATGCGTTGCGTCCCATGGGGCAGGACTTCATCAGCTGTGATGGAACAACGTGAGACACCCGCTTTATACATTGTGGGCTGACACTTGAGGATGCTGGTAAACCCATCACATGATACCTCACTATGGAATACCTGCTCATTATTGGAACCTTAATCAGTTTTACAAATGGAGAGCACTATATTCTGCCGCTTTCATTCCATGTACCTGTGAACTGGAGCTTACATGCTGAGCGCAAGTGATCCATTCATTACCAGTGTATACTCCTCTTCAGCAGTCATTATATCCAGTGATCCAGCCATTACTACCCTTGTGAGGGAAATGCTTGTGTGACCTATCTAACATATCAGGGGTCCATACAATGAGGTGAGCTGCTAGGATTACCACCGGTAGAGGTTGTCACATGATCACTATATGTCTTATCAATAGAAGCACTGATTGGACACACTCTGGTACTCGTGCTCTTTGTCATTTATCCTACTATGAACTTTATGGACTTTATGATTTTTATGTATTTTAGTTAAGGTTTATATGTGTCTATAAGACTCTTGCTTGTGGCACAACAATCCAAAATATTTTCTAGGTACAAGGAAGCCCGAGTTTTCTTTAACCTCTTCAGCTCTGAAAAGTTTACCCCCCCCTCCTCATGACCAGGCCATTTTTTGTGATACGGCACCGCATTACTTTAACTGACAATTGCACGGTCGTGTGACGCTATGCACAAATAGAGCTGTCCTCAAATAGAGCTTTCTTTTGGTGGTATTTGATCACCTCTGCGTTTTTTATTTTTTTGTGCTATAAACAAAAAAAGAACGACAATTTTGAAAAGAAAAAAATAATATTTTTTACTTTCTGCTATAAAACATATCCAATAAAAAAACAAATCTGATTTATTCATCAGTTTAGACCAATATGTATTCTACAGTACTACATATTTTTGGTAAAAAATCCCAATAAGTGTATATTGATTGGTTTGTGCAAATTTATTGCATCTACAAACTATGGGATATTTTTATGGAATTTTTTTTTTTTACTAGTAATGGTGGCTAACAGCAAATTACAGCGGGAGTGCGACATTGCAGCGGAAAATCAGACACTAAGTGATACTTTTTTGGCACTGTAACTGTGCTAATGACACTGACAGGGAAGGGGTAACTTCAGGGGCGATCAAAGGGTTAAATGTGTTCCCTGGGAGTGCTTTCTAACTGTGGGGGGAGCTTGTACTGTAAGAAGACAGATCTGTGTTCCTGCTTAGCAGAAACACAAGATCTCTGTCTTTTCCTGTCACAGAACGGCATTCTGCCTTGTTTACATAGGCAGACGCCATTCTGTCTGCCTTGGCGGGTCCCAGCAGACATCAGATCCATTGGACCTGCTGATTGGCTCCCGCTGTGTACATACACAGCAGGAGATGGTCGCTTGCAGCGCGCATGTTCCCCAGACCCAGGAAACGAAATCACGTACAGGTACGTGATTTGGCACTAAGGAGATGCTAGCACTGTGTTGAGAGGCAGCACCGGGGGTTAGTGAGAGGTAGCACTGGGGTTAGTGAGAAGCAACATTGTGTTAAGAGGCAGTACTGGGGTGAGTGAGAGATAACATTGTGTCAAGAGGCATCACTGCGTTGGGAGGCATCACTGCGTTGAGAGGCAGCACTGGGGTTAGTGAGAGTTAGCACTGTGTTGAGAGGCAACACTGGGGTTAGTGAGAGTTAGCACTGTGTTGAGAGGCAGCACTGGGGTTAGTGAGATGCATCACTCGGGTCAGCACTGTGTTGAGAGGCAGCACTGGGGGGTTAGTGAGAGTTAGCACTGTGTTGAGAGGTAGCACTTGGGTTAGTGAGAGGCAGCATTGTGTTGAGAGGCAGCACTGTGTTGAGAGGTAGCACTGGGGTTAGTGAGAGACAGCACTGCATTGAGAGGCATCACTGGGATCAGCACTGTGTTGAGAGGCAGCACTGGGGGGTTAGTGAGAGTTAGCACTGTGTTGAGAGGTAGCACTTGGGTTAGTGAGAGGCAGCATTGTGTTGAGAGGCAGCATTGTGTTGAGATGTAGCATTACGTTGCGAGGCATCACTTTGTTGAGAGATAGCACTGTGTTGAGAGGTAGCACCAGGGTTAGTGAGAGGTTGCACTGCATTGAGAGGCAGCACTGGGGTAAGTGAGAGGTAACATTGTGTTGAGAGGTAACATTGTGTTGAGAGGTAGCACTGTGTTGAGAGGTAGAACTGGGGTTAGTTAGAGGTAACATTGTGTTGAGAAGTAGCACTGGGGTTAGTGAGAGATAACATTGTTTTTAGAGGCAGCACTGCATTGAGAGGCAGCACTGGGGTAAGTGAGAGGTAACATTGTGTTGAGAGGTAGTACTGTGTTGAGAGGTAGAACTGGGGTTAGTTAGAGGTAACATTGTGTTGAGAAGTAGCACTGGGGTTAGTGAGAGATAACATTGTTTTTAGAGGCAGCACTGCATTGAGAGGCAGCGCTGGGGTAAGTGAGAGGTAGCACTGCGTTGAGAGGTAGCACTGCGTTGAGAGGTAGCACTGCGTTGAGAGGCAGCACTGTGTTGAGAGGTAGCACTGTGTTGAGAGGTAGCACTGGGGTTAGTGAGAGGAAACATTGTGTTGAGAGGCAGCACTGGGTTAGTCAGAGGTAACATTGTGTTGAGAGGTAGCACTGTGTTGAGAGGCAGCACCGGGTTAGTCAGAGGTAACATTGTGTTGAGAGGTAGCATTGCGTTGAGAGGCAGCACTGGGGTTAGTTAGAGGTAACATTATGTTGAGAGGTAGCACTAGGGTTAGTGAGAGGTAGCGCTGGTGTAAGTGAGAGGTAGCGCTGGGGTAAGAGGTAGCACTGGGGTTAGTGAAAGACAGCACTGTGTTGAGAGGTAGCACTGGGGTTAGTGAAAGGCAACACTGTGTTGAGAGGTAGCACTGGGGTTAGTGAGAGGCAGCACTGTGTTGAGAGGCAGCACTGGGGTTAGTGAGAGGTAAGATTGTGTTGAGAGGTAGTACTGGGGTTAGCGAGAGACAACACTGGGGTGAGGTAGCAATGGGCTTAGTGAGAGGCAGCACTGTGTTGAGAGGTAGCACCGGGGTTAGTGAGAGGTAGCACTGTGTTGAGAGGTGGCACTGGGGTACATGAGAGCTAGCACTGTGTTGAGAGGCAGCACTGGGATTAGTGAGAGATAGCACTGGGGTGAGTGAGGTAGCACTGGGGTTAGTGAGAGTTAGCACTGGGGTTAGTGAAAGGTAACATTGTGTTGAGAGGTAGCACTGGGGTTAGTGAGAGGCAGCACTGTTGAGAGGCAACACTGGGGTTAGTGAGAGCTAGCACTGTGTCGAGAGGCAGCACTGGGGTAAGTGAGAGCTAGCACTGTGTTGAGAGGCAGCACCGGGGTTAGTGAGAGGTAACATTGTGGTGAGAGCTATCACTGTGTTGAGAGGCAGCACTGGGGTAAGTGAGAGCTAGCACTGTGTTGAAAGGCAGCACCGGGGTTAGTGAGAGGCAGCACTGGGGTAAGTGAGAGATAGCACTGTGTTGAGAGATAGCACTGTGTTGAGAGGTAACATTGTGTTGAGAGGTAACATTGTGTTGAGAGGTAGCACTGTGTTGAGAGGCAGCACGAGGGTTAGTGAGAGATAGCACTGCATTGAGAGGCAGCACTGGGATTAGTGTGAGATAGCACTGGGGTGAGTGAGGTAGCACTGGGGTTAGTGAGAGTTAGAACTGTGGTTAGTGAAAGGTAACGTTGTGTTGTGAGATAGAACTGGGGTTAGTGAGAGGTAAGATTGTGTTGAGAGGTAGCACTGGGGTTAGTGGGAGGCAGCACTGGGGTAAGTGAGGTAGCACTGGGCTTAGTGAGAGGCAGCACTGGGGTTAGTGAGAGATAGCACTGTGTTGATAGGCAGCACTGGGGTTAGTGAAAGGTAACATTGTTTTGAGAGGCAGCACTGTGTTGGGAGGTAGCACTGGGGTTAGTGAGAGGTAGCACTGTGTTGAGAGGCAGCACTGGGGGTAAGTGAGAGATAGCACTGTGTTGAGAGATAGCACTGTGTTGAGAGGTAACATTGTGTTGAGAGGTAGCACTGCATTGAGAGGCAGCACCGGGGTTAGTGAGAGGCAGCACTGGGGTTAGTGAGAGGCAGCACTGGGGTTAGTGAGAGGCAGCACTGGGGTTAGTGAGAGGCAGCACCAGGGTTAGTGAGAGATAGCACTGCATTGAGAGGCAGCACTGGGATTAGTGAGAGATAGCACTGGGGTAAGTGAGGTAGCACTAGGGTTAGTGAGAGTTAGTACTGGGGTTAGTGAAAGGTAACATTGTGTTGAGAGATAGAACTGGGGTTAGTGAAAGGTAACATTGTGTTGAGAGGTAGTACTGGGGTTAGTGAGAGGCAACACTGGGGTTAGTGAGAGGTAGCACTGTGTTGAGAGGCAGCACTGGGGTAAGTGAAAGGTAGCACTGTGGTTAGTTAGAGGTAACATTGTAGTGAGAGGTAGCACTGCGTTGAGAGACAGCACCAGGGTTAGTGAGAGGCAGCACTGTTGAGAGGTAGCACTGGGGTTAGTGAGAGGTACAATAGTGTTGAGAGGTAGCACTATGTTAAGAGGCAGCACTGGGGTTAGTGAGAGATAAGATTGTGTTGAGAGGTAGCACTGGGGTTAGTGGGAGGCAGCACTGGGGTTAGTGAGAGATAGCACTGGGGTAAGTGAGGTAGCACTGGGCCTAGTGAGAGGCAGCCCTGGGGTTAGTGAAAGATAACATTGTGTTGAGAGGCAGCACTGTGTTGGGAGGTAGCACTGGGGTTAGTGAGAGGCAGCACTGTGTTGAGAGGTAGCACTGTGTTGAGAGGCAGCACTGGGGTTAGTGAGAGGTAAGATTGTGTTGAGAGGTAGTACTGGGGTTAGCGAGAGACAGCACTGGGGTAAGTGAGGTAGCAATGGGCTTAGTGAGAGGCAGCACTGTGTTGAGAGGTAGCACTGGGGTTAGGGAGAGGTAGTACTGTGTTGAGAGGTAGCACTGGGGGTAAGTGAGAGCTAGTACTGTGTTGAGAGGCAGCACCGGGGTTAGTGAGAGGTAACATTGTGTTGAGAGGTAGCACTATGTTGAAAGGCAGCACCGGGGTTAGTGAGAGGCAGCACTGGGGTAAGTGAGAGATAGCACTGTGTTGAGAGATAGCACTGTGTTGAGAGGTAACATTGTGTTGAGAGGCAGCACCAGGGTTAGTGAGAGATAACACTGCATTGAGAGGCAGCACTGGGGTTAGTGAGAGATAACACTGCATTGAGAGGCAGCACTGGGGTTAGTGAGAGATAGCACTGGGGTTAGTGAGAGTTAGCACTGGGGTTAGTGAAAGGTAACATTGTGTTGAGAGATAGAACTGGGGTTAGTGAAAGGTAACATTGTAGTGAGAGGTAGCACTGCGTTGAGAGGCAACACCAGGGTTAGTGAGAAGCAGCACTGTTGAGAGGTAGCACTGGGGTTAGTGAGAGGTAAGATTGTGTTGAGAGGTAGCACTGGGGTTAGCGGGAGGCAGCACTGGGGTAAGTGAGGTAGCTCTGTGTTGATAGGCAGCACTGGGGTTAGTGAAAGGTAACATTGTGTTGAGAGGTAGCACTGTGGTTAGTGAGAGGCAGCACTGTGTTGAGAGGTAGCACTGGGGTTAATGAGGGGTAACATTGTAACAAGAGGTAGCACTGTGTTGGTTGTGTCAGTGAGTACAGTTGTCAGCGAGTAGAGGGTGAGTGCTGTCAGTGAGTACAGTTGTCAGTGAGTAGAGGGTGAGTACTGTCAGTGAGTAGAGGGTGAGCGCTGTCATTGAGTACAGTGAGTAGAGGGTGAGTGCTGCCAGTGAGTAGAGGGTGAGTGCTGTCAGTGAGTAGAGGATGAGTACAGTTGTCAGTGAGTAGAAGGTAAGTGCTGCCAGTGAGTAGAAGGTAAGTGCTTTCAGTGAGTAGAGGGTGAGTACAGTTGTCAGTGAGTAGAGGGTGAATGCTGTCAGTGAGTAGAGGGTGAGTCCCCTTTTGTCAGTGAGTAGAGGGTAAGTGCTGTCAGTGAGTAGAGGGTGAGTGCTGCCAGTGAGTAGTGGGTGAGTGCTGCCAGTGAGTAGTGGGTGAGTGCTGTCAGTGAGTAGTGGGTGATTGCTGTCAGTGAGTAGTGGGTGAGTGCTGTCAGTGAGTAGTGGGTGAGTGCTGTCAGTGAGTAGTGGGTGAGTGCTGTCAGTGAGTAGAAGGTGAGTGCTGCCAGTGAGTAGAGGGTGAGTGCTGTCAGTGAGTAGTGGGTGAATACAGTTGTCAGTGAGTAGAGAATGTGTACAGGTGTCAGTGAGTAGAAGGTAAGTGCTGCCAGTGAGTAGAAGGAGAGTGCTGTCACTGAGTACAGTTGTCAGTGAGTAGAAGGTGAGTACAGTTGTCAGTGAGTAGAAGGAGAGTGCTGTCAGTGAGTAGAGGGTGAATACTGTCAGTGAGTAGAGGGTGAGTTCCCCTTGTCAGTGAGTAGAGGATGAGTACAGTTGTCAGTAAGTAGAAGGTGAGTGCTGCCAGTGAGTAGAAGGTGAGTGCTGTCAGTGAGTAGAAGGTGAGTGCTGTCAGTGAGTAGTGGGTGAGTGCTGTCAGTGAGTAGTGGGTGAGTGCTGTCAGAGAGTAGTGGGTGAGTGCTGTCAGTGAGTAGAAGGTGAGTGCTGTCAGTGAGTACAGTTTTCAGTGAGTAGAGGGTGAGTACAGTTGTCAGTGAGTAGAAGGTAAGTACAGTTGTCAGTGAGTAGAAGGTAAGTACAGTTGTCAGTGAGTAGAAGGTAAGTACAGTTGTCAGTGAGTAGAAGGTAAGTGCAGTTGTCAGTGAGTAGAAGGTGAGTACAGTTGTCAGTGAGTAGAAGGTGAGTGCTGTCAGCAAGTAGAGGGTGAATGCTGTCAGTGAGTAGAGGATGAGTACAGTTGTCAGTGAGTAGAAGGTAAGCGCTGCCAGTGAGTAGAGGGAGAGTGCTGTCACTGAGTACAGTTTTCAGTGAGTAGATGGTGAGTGCTGTCAGTGAGTAGAGGGTGAGTACAGTTGTCAGTGAGTAGAGGGTGAGTGCTGTCAGTGAGTAGAGGGTGAGTACAGTTGTCAGTGAGTAGAGGGTGAGTACAGTTGTCAGTGAGTAGAGGGTGAGTATAGTTGTCAGTGAGTAGAGGGTGAGTACAGTTGTCAGTGAGTAGAGGGTGAGTACAGTTGTCTGTGAGTAGAGGGTGAGTACAGTTGTCTGTGAGTAGAGGGTGAGTACAGTTGTTTGTGAGTAGAGGGTGAGTACAGTTGTCTGTGAGTAGAGGGTGAGTACAGTTGTCTGTGAGTAGAGGGTGAGTACAGTTGTCTGTGAGTACAGTTGTCTGTGAGTAGAGGGTGAGTACAGTTGTCTGTGAGTAGAGGGTGAGTACAGTTGTCTGTGAGTAGAGGGTGAGTACAGTTGTCTGTGAGTAGAGGGTGAGTACAGTTGTCTGTGAGTAGAGGGTGAGTACAGTTGTCTGTGAGTAGAGGGTGAGTACAGTTGTCTGTGAGTAGAGGGTGAGTACAGTTGTCTGTGAGTAGAGGGTGAGTACAGTTGTCAGTGAGTAGAGGGTGAGTGCTGTCAGTGAGTAGAGGGTGAGTACAGTTGTCAGTGAGTATGGTTGTCAGTGAGTAGAGGGTGAGTACAGTTGTCAGTGAGTAGAGGGTGAGTACAGTTGTCAGTGAGTAGAGGGTAAGTGCTGTCAGTGAGTAGAGGGTGAGTACAGTTGTCAGTGAGTAGAGGGTGAGTACAGTTGTCAGTGAGTAGAGGGTGAGTATAGTTGTCAGTGAGTAGAGGGTGAGTACAGTTGTCTGTGAGTAGAGGGTGAGTACAGTTGTCTGTGAGTAGAGGGTGAGTACAGTTGTCTGTGAGTAGAGGGTGAGTACAGTTGTCTGTGAGTAGAGGGTGAGTACAGTTGTCTGTGAGTAGAGGGTGAGTACAGTTGTCTGTGAGTAGAGGGTGAGTACAGTTGTCTGTGAGTAGAGGGTGAGTACAGTTGTCTGTGAGTAGAGGGTGAGTGCTATCAGTGAGTAGAGGGTGAGTACAGTTGTCAGTAAGTATAGGGTGAGTACAGTTGTCAGTGAGTAGAGGGTGAGTACAGTTGTCAGTGAGTAGAGGGTGAGTACAGTTGTCAGTGAGTAGAGGGTGAGTACAGTTGTCAGTGAGTAGAGGGTGAGTACAGTTGTCAGTGAGTAGAGGGTGAGTACAGTTGTCAGTGAGTAGAGGGTGAGTACAGTTGTCAGTGAGTAGAGGGTGAGTACAGTTGTCAGTGAGTAGAGGGTGAGTACAGTTGTCAGTGAGTAGAGGGTGAGTACAGTTGTCAGTAAGTATAGGGTGAGTACAGTTGTCAGTGAGTATAGGGTGAGTACAGTTGTCAGTGAGTAGAGGGTGAGTGCTGTCAGTGAGTAGAGGGTGAGTACAGTTGTCAGTAAGTAGAGGGTGAGTACAGTTGTCAGTAAGTATAGGGTGAGTACAGTTGTCAGTGAGTAGAGGGTGAGTACAGTTGTCAGTGAGTAGAGGGTGAGTACAGTTGTCTGTGAGTAGAGGGTGAGTACAGTTGTCAGTAAGTATAGGGTGAGTACAGTTGTCAGTGAGTAGAGGGTGAGTACAGTTGTCAGTGAGTAGAGGGTGAGTACAGTTGTCAGTGAGTAGAGGGTGAGTACAGTTGTCAGTGAGTAGAGGGTGAGTATAGTTGTCAGTGAGTAGAGGGTGAGTACAGTTGTCTGTGAGTAGAGGGTGAGTACAGTTGTCTGTGAGTAGAGGGTGAGTACAGTTGTCTGTGAGTAGAGGGTGAGTACAGTTGTCTGTGAGTAGAGGGTGAGTACAGTTGTCTGTGAGTAGAGGGTGAGTACAGTTGTCTGTGAGTAGAGGGTGAGTACAGTTGTCTGTGAGTAGAGGGTGAGTGCTATCAGTGAGTAGAGGGTGAGTACAGTTGTCAGTAAGTATAGGGTGAGTACAGTTGTCAGTGAGTAGAGGGTGAGTACAGTTGTCAGTGAGTAGAGGGTGAGTACAGTTGTCAGTGAGTAGAGGGTGAGTACAGTTGTCAGTAAGTATAGGGTGAGTACAGTTGTCAGTAAGTATAGGGTGAGTACAGTTGTCAGTGAGTAGAGGGTGAGTACAGTTGTCAGTGAGTAGAGGGTGAGTACAGTTGTCAGTGAGTAGAGGGTGAGTACAGTTGTCAGTGAGTAGAGGGTGAGTACAGTTGTCAGTGAGTAGAGGGTGAGTACAGTTGTCAGTGAGTAGAGGGTGAGTACAGTTGTCAGTGAGTAGAGGGTGAGTACAGTTGTCAGTGAGTAGAGGGTGAGTACAGTTGTCAGTAAGTATAGGGTGAGTACAGTTGTCAGTAAGTATAGGGTGAGTACAGTTGTCAGTGAGTAGAGGGTGAGTGCTGTCAGTGAGTAGAGGGTGAGTACAGTTGTCAGTGAGTAGAGGGTGAGTGCTGTCAGTGAGTAGAGGGTGAGTACAGTTGTCAGTAAGTAGAGGGTGAGTACAGTTGTCAGTAAGTATAGGGTGAGTACAGTTGTCAGTGAGTAGAGGGTGAGTACAGTTGTCAGTGAGTAGAGGGTGAGTGCTGTCAGTGAGTAGAGGGTGAGTACAGTTGTCAGTGAGTAGAGGGTGAGTACAGTTGTCAGTGAGTAGAGGGTGAGTACAGTTGTCAGTGAGTAGAGGGTGAGTACAGTTGTCTGTGAGTAGAGGGTGAGTACAGTTGTCAGTAAGTATAGGGTGAGTACAGTTGTCAGTAAGTATAGGGTGAGTACAGTTGTCAGTGAGTAGAGGGTGAGTACAGTTGTCAGTGAGTAGAGGGTGAGTACAGTTGTCAGTGAGTAGAGGGTGAGTGCTGTCAGTGAGTACAGAAGTGGTGGGAGGGATTCTCTATCCAGTCCTACTCCTCCCCCCTCTCTCTGGGGAGACGAGTCTGGCTTCCACAAAGCTGAATGATCCTCTCCGGCTCCTCCATTCACTGGCAGTCTCCTCCCTGATGCTGGAGGCTGGAGCACAGAGCAGAGATGTATGGTAAGAGCTTCTCACCCTCCTGTCTGTATGAATGTATGTATAGGAGGGAGGCATGCATGGGGTGTGTTGTTCTGTGTACACCGAGTGCAGCGCCGTGCACCATTGTATGGAGAGAATGCAGCATATTCACTGCTGAAGAGCCAGCACTGGGCAGCATTGTCACCAGGACATACAGTGTGTATAGTACTGTACACAGGGGTGGCACAGTAATGTGCTGAGTGAACAGTGGGGGTGCACAGTGTGGGGTGTAAAGTACTGTACAAAGGAGTAGTGTACTATTGTGCTGGGTGGACAGGGGGGTGCACAGCGTGGGTTGTATAGTACTGTACACAGGGGGGTGCATGGTGTAGGGTGTATAGTACTGTACACAGGGGGGGGGTGTGGGGTGTATAGTACTGTACACAGGATGGTGCATGGTGTAGGGTGTATAGTACTGTACACAGGGGGGGGGGTGTGGGGTGTATAGTACTGTACACAGGGGGGTGTGTGGGGTGTATAGTACTGTACACAGGGGGGTGCATGGTGTAGGGTGTATAGTACTGTACACAGGAGTAGTCCAGTATTGAGCTGGGTGGACAGTTGGGTGCACAGTGTGGGGTGTATAGTACTGTACACAGTGGGGTGTATAGTATTGTACACAGTGGGGTGCACGGTGTGGGGTGTATAGTATTGTACACAGGGGGGTGCACAGTGTGGGGTGTATAGTATTGTACACAGGGGGGTGCACAGTGTGGGGTGTATAGTATTGTACACAGTGGGGTGTATAGTATTGTACACAGTGGGGTGCACGGTGTAGGGTGTATAGTATTGTACCCAGGGGGGTGCACAGTGTGGGGTGTATAGTATTATACACTGTGGGGGTGCACAGTGTGGGGTGTATAGTACTGTACACAGTGGGGTGCACAGTGTGGGGTGTATAGTACTGTACACAGTGGGGTGCACAGTGTGGGGTGTATAGTACTGTACACAGGGGGGTGCACGGTGTGGGGTGTATAGTATTGTAGACAGTGGGGTGCACAGTGTGGGGTGTATAGTATTGTACACAGTGGGGTGCACGGTGTGGGGTGTATAGTGTTGTACACAGTGGGGTGCACAGTGTGGGGTGTATAGTACTGTTCACAGGGGGTGCACAGTGTGGGGTGTATAGTACTGTTCACAGGGGGGTGCACAGTGTGGGGTGTATAGTATTGTACACAGTGGGGTGCACAGTGCGGGGTGTATAGTATTGTACACAGGGGGGTGCACGGTGTGGGGTGTATAGTATTGTACACAGTGGGGTGCACAGTGTGGGGTGTATAGTATTGTACACAGTGGGGTGTAGGGTGTATAGTGTTGTACACAGTGGGGTGCACAGTGTGGGGTGTATAGTGTTGTACACAGTGGGGTGCACAGTGTGGGGTGTATAGTACTGTTCACAGTGGGGTGCACAGTGTGGGGTGTATAGTATTGTACACAGTGGGGTGTAGGGTGTATAGTATTGTACACAGTGGGGTGCACAGTGTGGGGTGTATAGTGTTGTACACAGTGGGGTGCACAGTGTGGGGTGTATAGTACTGTTCACAGTGGGGTGCACAGTGTGGGGTGTATAGTATTGTAGACAGTGGGGTGCACAGTGTGTTATAGTACTGTACACAGTGGGGTGCACAGTTTGGGGTGTATAGTATTGTACACAGTGGGGTGCACAGTGTGGGGTGTATAGTATTGTACACAGTGGGGTGCACAGAGTGGGGTGTATATTATTGTAGACAGTGGGGTGCACAGTGTGGGGTGTATAGTATTGTAGACAGTGAGGTGCACAGTGTGGGGTGTATAGTACTGTACACAGTGGGGTGCACAGCGTGGGGTGTATAGTATTGTACACAGTGGGGTGCACAGTGTGGGGTGTATAGTATTGTACACAGTGGGGTGCACAGTGTGGGGTGTATAGTACTGTTCACAGGGGGGTGCACAGTTTGGGGTGTATAGTATTGTAGACAGTGGGGTGCACAGTGTGGGGTGTATAGTATTGTAGACAGTGGGGTGCACAGTGTGGGGTGTATAGTATTGTACACAGGGGGGTGCACAGTGTGGGGTGTATAGTATTGTACACAGTGGGGTGCACAGTGTGGGGTGTATAGTATTGTACACAGTGGGGTGCACAGAGTGGGGTGTATAGTATTGTACACAGTGGGGTGCACAGTGTGGGGTGTATAGTATTGTACACAGTGGGGTGCACAGTGTGGGGTGTATAGTATTGTACACAGTGGGGTGCATGGTGTGGGGTGTATAGTATTGTACACAGTGGGGTGCATGGTGTGGGGTGTATAGTATTGTACACAGTGGGGTGCATGGTGTGGGGTGTATAGTATTGTACACAGTGGGGTGTAGGGTGTATAGTGTTGTACACAGTGGGGTGCACAGTGTGGGGTGTATAGTGTTGTACACAGTGGGGTGCACAGTGTGGGGTGTATAGTACTGTTCACAGTGGGGTGCACAGTGTGGGGTGTATAGTATTGTACACAGTGGGGTGTTGGGTGTATAGTATTGTACACAGTGGGGTGCACAGTGTGGGGTGTATAGTATTGTACACAGGGGGGTGCACAGTTTGGGGTGTATAGTATTGTACACAGTGGGGTGCACAGTGTGGGGTGTATAGTATTGTACACAGTGGGGTGCACAGTGTGGGGTGTATAGTATTGTACACAGTGGGGTGCACAGTGTGGGGTGTATAGTGTTGTACACAGTGGGGTGCACAGTGTGGGGTGTATAGTACTGTTCACAGTGGGGTGCACAGTGTGGGGTGTATAGTATTGTAGACAGTGGGGTGCACAGTGTGTTATAGTACTGTACACAGTGGGGTGCACAGTTTGGGGTGTATAGTATTGTACACAGTGGGGTGCACAGTGTGGGGTGTATAGTATTGTACACAGTGGGGTGCACAGTGTGGGGTGTATATTATTGTACACAGTGGGGTGCACAGTGTGGGGTGTATAGTATTGTAGACAGTGAGGTGCACAGTGTGGGGTGTATAGTATTGTACACAGTGGGGTGCACAGTGTGGGGTGTATAGTATTGTACACAGTGGGGTGCACAGTGTGGGGTGTATAGTACTGTTCACAGGGGGGTGCACAGTTTGGGGTGTATAGTATTGTAGACAGTGGGGTGCACAGTGTGGGGTGTATAGTATTGTAGACAGTGGGGTGCACAGTGTGGGGTGTATAGTATTGTAGACAGTGGGGTGCACAGTGTGGGGTGTATAGTATTGTACACAGGGGGGTGCACAGTGTGGGGTGTATAGTATTGTACACAGTGGGGTGCACAGTGTGGGGTGTATAGTATTGTACACAGGGGGGTGCACAGAGTGGGGTGTATAGTATTGTTCACAGTGGGGTGCACAGTGTGGGGTGTATAGTATTGTACACAGTGGGGTGCACAGTGTGGGGTGTATAGTATTGTACACAGTGGGGTGCACAGTGTGGGGTGTATAGTATTGTACACAGTGGGGTGCATGGTGTGGAGTGACATGTGCACTGGTAGTGAAGGTTGGGCAGTACTACATGTGTTGTGCCATGGTGTTGAATACACCAACAGATGGACAGCAGATCATGCAGAGTTTGGTGTTTTGCTGTACTGTGCGGTGGGTGGGTGTGAATGAATGCATTAAATGGGATGCTGCTATGTTGTCCACTGAACTGTACACATGCAAACAGTGTGGGGTATACCTGTATTGCACTTTCCATGCATTGTACCAGTGCCCACTAACGTAAAGGGAGCACTGCTGGCCGGAAGCTCACTTGTCACAATGCAGCATTATGCCAGTGCAGTACACCTGTATTGTACATACCATGCATTGCACCAGGGCCCACTAAAACGGTTTGAGGGAATGGGGGGGGGAGTGTCACCGCTGGTCGGGATGCTTTCCAGAGCAGAGCTCACGTGGCAACAAGCTGCATTGTGCCAGCTGTGTGCGGAACCCATCACTGCTCTTTTCTCATAAGGATAAATACAATTTTTTATGGTTAATGGTAAATGTAACTTTTTTAGGATATGGAGCCCCCCCTATCAAAGATTATGAAGTATCCTCAGTATCAGTATAGCTCCCTGGGATATTTTTTTGGGGGGGGCCCTTTGTTACTACGAATCGCTGAAGTATTTGGAGCCCCCCGGTATCTCTGTGAATATCACCTATTTATATTTGGGGTCCCCGGTATACCTTGGTGG
Source organism: Aquarana catesbeiana (assembly GCF_042186555.1). Lineage (NCBI taxonomy): Eukaryota > Metazoa > Chordata > Amphibia > Anura > Ranidae > Aquarana > Aquarana catesbeiana. The sequence continues at coordinate 16,373,793 of NC_133327.1, forward strand.
ATTCACCTGCCACACTCCATCTTGCTGTGATGTTTAGCCCCCCCCCCCCCCCCCCCCCCATTGTGCAGTTTTATGGGGTGATGTTTGTGCTTCTGACACCGATCAGGGCAATGCAGTTTGGAGAATTGCTGGTGATGGTTTTTGGACAGACTGCTGCATAGATTAAGGATCCTCAATTATGGCCCCCGGCATTATTGTAGACTTCTGATTGCTGCATATTTAGTTCAATCCTATTTTATCCACACAGGAACGTATTAACATTGCAGAATGATATAAAGGTATACAATTACATCGTAGACATGAAGTACGTTCATAGTAGTTACACTAAGTTTCTGGAGGCCTTCTGTTCATTTGTACCTTTAACATAACACAACAAGAAAATAAGTAAGTCAAACCATATCGTGTTGGAGATATTCTCAACATCCTGATTGGGATCAGGATATCATATATGTAGAATAGAAACAAAAAATGTTTTGTAAGAGACAGATTTTATGCTTACAAAGAATAACTATTGGTGGGCTCACAACTCATTCCATAGGCAATGTGAACACTTCATATGTTAGAAGGCAGAAAGAAGGTAACTAGGAGAGAGGGGAAAGAATAGAGGCACTCCATCATGGCTGTAGATCGGAGATAGGTGGTCCGCCCTCAGCCCATGTCACAAATTCAGAAGAATACCGAAACATAGACCAAGAGGTCCACGTGATAGAAAACTGTTCCTCTTTGTCTTTTTCCTGGGCTATTAGGCATTCCAAGTCTCTTATTCGGTCTACTTCAATAGCCCAATCCGCAAGGGAGGGCATGCTTGTCGATTTCCGAAGTCGGGGGGATTACTGTCCATGCCGCAGCAAGGAAATGGCGGAGTGCATTTTTTTTGACTGATTTCAGTGGGCCGGGGATCAGGGAGAGGAGGACTATTTCTGGTGTAGGTTGGACGGTTGTCGCCATCAGCCTGCATTACAGGTTAAATATCATTTGCCAGAACAGGGCAGTCCCACCAAATGTGAAGCATAGTTCCACTAGAACCCGAACATCTCCAACAGGCGTCTGAACGGGAGGAGTCTAAACATTTCATGTTTACAGGGCATCTGTACCATCTCGCAACCAATTTAAATCCCTTCTCTTGGGTTGAGGTCGCAGGAGAGAGCTTATGTGTTAGTATGAAACATTTTAGTCACTGTATTCGTGAGATAGAGTGTCGTAGTTCCGATTCCCAGGTCTGCTTATATGGTGGAAGGTCAGGAGAAGAGATGTTAAGTAACATAGAGTAAAGTAGAGATTACATGGGTTGGGGGGGTCAGTCCGAAGTAGTAGATCGTTAAAACCCGACAGTTCATATAAGATAGCAGACAGAGAGTGAAAACTGTGAATGTATGATAAAACTTGTCGCCTTTGAAGCCAATGTGTCGGGGAGTGAGAAAAGCGAACAGGACGGGGAATCGGTCATCAGAGATGGTTCAGCGCGGAGGACTTAGGCAAGTCTCCTGTGTTCATCTGTACGCCAGGGCCTGAATTCTGACCTATGCACAGCAGGCGGGAATGCCGGTGACCCAAAGAAGGGAGTCATGGGTCCCTCCCGTTTGGATACATCACAAGACAAGATCAGTCGCTCACACATTTGAATTGTTTGACAGGTAAGATCCGCCAGCAGTGATGGATCCTTGCAACAATCCACAGGAGTCCAAAAAAGGGCACAAAGTTCTATCAAATTTATGTGGCCTTCTGATTGCTGCATATTTGTTTCCTGCATTGTTCCAGTGTTCTAAAAGGTCTCTATAGTGTTTGGAAGATATGCAGTGCCAGCACAGGATAGGTCAGTGTGTTACCTATAGGGACCCCCATGTCAGTGTATCATTGCTGGCTATTACGTTGTCTGTGGACATTAGGTCACTGTGTTACCCAGAGGGGCCCCGTGTCATTGAGTCACTGTTGGCTATTACGTTGTCTGTGGCTATTAGGTCACTGCATTATCCAGAGGGGCCCCATGTCATTGAGCCACTGTTGGCTATTACGTTGTCTGTGGCTATTAGGTCACTGCATTACCCAGAGGGGCCCTGTGTCATTGAGTCACTGTTGGCTATTACATTTTCTGTGGACATTAGGTCACTGTGTTACCCAGAGGGGCCCCATGTCATTGAGTCACTGCTGGCTATTACATTGTCTGTGGATATTAGGTCACTGTGTTACCCAGGGGGCCCCATGTCATTGAGTCACTGTTGGCTATTACATTTTCTATGGATAATAGGTCACTGTGTTACCCAGAGGGGTCCCGTGTCATTGAGTCACTGGTGGCTTTTACATTGTCTGTGGATATTAGGTCACTGTTACCCAGAGGGGGCCCGTGTCATTGAGTCACTGTTGGCTTTTACATTGTCTGTGGATATTAGGCCAGTGTGTGACCCAAAGGGGCCCCATGTCATTGAGTCACTGCTGGCTATTACATTGTCTATGGATAATAGGTCGCATGCTGTCATACTAACACATTGGCCTGAGAAAACGATTATCAGCAGAAATATGTTTACAAGGGAATCCTCGTGATTATGTCATCACCTTCTCCTTATGTGTTTGAATTATCTATACGACACAGTAACTGCCAGTTCACACAGGGGCAACACGACTTGCAGGCCGACTCACCGAGGTGACCTGCACACGACTTCACCGGCGACTCGCAAAACGACTTCTGTATAGAAGTCAATGCAAGTCGCCTGAAGTTGCCCCAAAAATAGTACAGGAACCTTTTTCTAAGTCGGAGCGACTTGCGTCGCTCCTATTAAAACGGTTCTGTAGTACAGAACGGGACGCGACTTGTCAGGCAGCTAAGTTGCCTGACAAGTCACCCCTGTGTGAACTGGGGCTAAGGGCTCAATTACACTTGCTTCAAAATGTGGCATGGGATGATCATCAGAGCTGGGGGATACTACTGAGGAAGGGATCAGCAGAGCTGGGAGTTATTACTGAGTGGAGGATCAGCAGAATTTGAGGTTACTACTGAGCAGAGGATCAGCAGAGCTGGGGGTTACTACTGAATGGGGGTTCAGCAGAGCTGGGGGTTATTACTGAGCGGGGGATCAGCAGAGCTGGGGGTTACTACTGAATGGGGGTTCAGCAGAGCTGGGGGTTATTACTGAGTGGGGGATCAGCAGAGCTGGGGGTTACTACTGAATGGGGGTTCAGCAGAGCAGGGGGTTACTACTGAATGGGGGTTCAGCAGATCTGGGAGTTACTACTGAGTGGGGGATCATAAGAGCTGAGAATTACTACTGAGCAGGGGATCAGCAGAGCTGGGGGTTATTACTGAGTGGAGGGTCAGCAGAGTGTGGGGTTACTACTGAGCAGGGGATCAGCAGAGCTGGGGGTTACTAATGAGTATGGGTTCAGCAGAGCTGGGGGTTACTACTGAGTCGGGGATCAGCAGAGTTGGGGATTACTACTGGGCAGGGGATCAGCAGATCTGGGAGTTACTACTGAGCAGGGGATCAGCAGCGCTGGGGGTTATTACTAAGTGGAGTATCAGCAGAGTGTGGGGTTACTACTGAGCAGAGTATCAGCAGAGCTGGGGGCTACTACTGAGTTGGGGTTCAGCAGAGCCAGGAGTTAGTAATGAGCGGGGGATCAGCAGAGCTGGGGGCTACTACTAAGCAGAGGATCAGTCGATCTGGGGGTTACTACTAAGTGGGGGATCAGCAGAGCTGGGAGTTAGTTCTAAGCGGGGGTTCAGCAGAGCTGGGGGTTACTACTAAGTGGGGAATCAGCAGGCCTCAGCACCGGTAAGAGATGGAAGAAACCATTTGCTAGTTTAAACCTGGCCGCACATGTTAACATGTCAATGCACAATTTCTTTACCACATGCTTTATGTTTACTATGAGTTATGTGGTAGGAGAGTCCTTCCTAATGAATCCATTTGATTTCTATCCAATCGGGAAGCCCCCTTACATTACGCAGTTCTTGATGCATTTTATAGGGATAAGGCTGACTTTACTGTGTCCAGGCTCAGCATCTATTTACTTGCCGACCACAATACGTATATATACATTGCGGTCTGCAAGTGGTTTGCCAGGATTATGGCTATGGATATCAGCCAGAACCCCGGTACCGTTTTTTTCTGCAGGGGGTCAGGTTTTTCATTAAACCAGTCCGAGCGGATGACAAACCGCTGGAACGATTTCCCCCCACCTGCTGCTCGCTGGTGTTTCTCTGGCTTACCGTTTCCGGTGGGTAGCCCAAGAAATGATCTGACAGTGCGGCCAGATCGTTTGATCGACTCTATGGCGTTGGAGGACCGGAGTGACGTCATGACATCACTTCCAGTCCAGGCTGGAAAAAAAAAAAAAAATATATATATATATATATATATATATATATATATATATATAAAATATTTTTTTTTACCCGAGATCTCTCTATAAAGAGGACCTGTGTACAATGGATTATAGTAGGAATAAAAGTGATCCAAAAAAAAATTAAAGGGACAGTTGTGCTCATGTGCAGAAGTGAACGCATGTGTAAGTCGCACACGCATATGTAAATGGTATTTGAACCACACATGTGAGGTATCACTATGAACGTTAGAGCGAGAGCAATAATTCTTGTTCTAGACCTCCTCTGTAACTCTAAACTGGTAACCTGTAAAGGCGCTTAAAGCATCACCGATGGAGATTTTTAAGTACCATAGTTTGTCACCATTTCATGAGTGTGTGCAATTTTAAAGCCTGACATGTACTATTTACTCGGCGTAACATCATCTTACACATTATACAAAAAAATTGGGGTATATTTTGTGTTTTGTTTTTTTTATGTATTTTTTCCCCAAAAATTGTGTTTGCAAAACCGCTGCGCAAATACAGTGTGACATAAAAAATTGCAACAATCGCCATTTTATACCCTAGTGTCTCTGTTTAAAATAAAGGTATAATGTTCGGGGGTTATAAATAGTTTTTCTGCAAAAAATACAGATTTAAAGTGACTGTAAAGGTTTGTTTTTTTTTTGTTTGTTTTTTTAAATAACAAACATGTTATACTTACCTGCACAGTTTTGCACAGAGCGGACCCGATCCTCGTTTTCTGGGGTCCCCCGGTGGTGCTCCTGGTGCCTCCTCTTCATCGAGTGCCCCCACAGAGAGCCGCTTTCCATCGGGGCACTCATGTGGGCACGCTCCCAAGTCCTGCTGTTGGGTCCATTGACATAGTCAGCAGGACTCGGCCCGGCTCCCGTGTCACTGGATTTGATTGACAGCAGCAGGAGCCAATGGCTTCCGCTGTTATCAATATATCCAATGAGGACCCGAGACAGCGGCTGGAGCTGCTGGGCTCGTGCTTGTCGCTAGAATGATTGGGTTCAGGTAGGGGGGGGGGGGGGGGGGCGGCTCTGGGGGGAAGCTGCAGTAAAGAAGGTTTTTCACCTTAATGTATAGAATGCTTTACGGTGAGAAACCTTGAGACTTTACAACTCCTTTAAACTTGTAAACAAAAAGTGCCAGAAAAAGGCTGGTCAGCAAGTGGTTAATGTGAATCTGTGTGCCTTGATCATGCACTCTAAGGTATTTACATATTCTGAGCCAAGCCATAAAAGCACTTTAATGCCCAACACTGGGGGAAAAAAAAGAAACTTGCAGTGGGGCCACCCTACTTGTTATGTCTGGGGGTTTTCAGAAGATGCATTATTACTTACCTGATTCCCTGCTCCAGCAAGCTCCCTCAGTTCAGTCCCTCACAAGTTGCACTCTGGTTACAGTCAAACTCCTGCCTCCACCACGCACACAACAGGAATAATAGCCTTGCACACTGAGGCTCAGCCCACAGATCAGAGCTTTAGGGAGAGGTGGAGAGCGCTGGAGGGGGGAATCCAGGCAAGAAACAGAGCCTCTTCTCTAACCCCCTAGACCAGTGATGGTGAACCTTGGCACCCCAGATGTTTTGGAACTACATTTCCCATGACGCTCAACTACACTCACTGCAGAGTGCATGAACATCTTGGGCAATGTAGTTCCAAAACATCTGGGGTGCCAAGGTTCACCATTACTGCCCTAGACTTATTGAGCATTTAGCATGTGCATTGTAGAGGGGCCCCACTGCAAGAGTTTTTGTTGTGCCAGAGTTGGCCTTTAAAATAAGCCATCATTCATCTCTGTATAGTTACATAGTTAATCAGGTTGAAAAAAGACACAAATCCATCTAGTTAGACCATAGAAATAAATAAATAAATAATATACAATCCCGTATACCCAATCCTATACCCACAGTTGATCCAGAGGAAGGCGAAAAACCCCAGCAAAGCATGATCCAATTTGCTATAGCAGGGGAAAAAATTCCTTCCTTATCCCAGAGAGGCAATCAGATTTTCCCTGGATCAACTTTACCTATAAATGTTATTACCCAGTTATATTATGTGCATTTAGGAAAGAATCCAGGCCTTTCTTAAAAAATCTACTGAGCTGGCCAGAACCATCTCTGGAGGGAGCCTATTGCACATTTTCACAGCTCTTATGGGCCGTACACACAATCAAATTTTCCGACAACAAATGTTCGATGTGAGCTTGTTGTCGGAAATTCTGAGCGTGTGTACACAATTCCAATGCACAAAAGTCCACGCATGCTCGGAATCAAGCAGAAGAGCTGCACTGGCTATTGAACTTAATTTTTCTCGGCTCGTCATATGTTGTACGTCACCGCGTTCTTGACGTTCGGAATTTCCGAAAACATTTGTGTGACCTTGTGTATGCAAGACAAGTTTGAGCCAACATCCGTCGGAAAAAAATCCACGGTTTTGTTGTCGGAATGTCTGATCGTGTGTACATAGCATTAGTGTGAAGAAACCTTTCTGTATTTGGAGATGAAATCTCTTTTCTTCTAGGTGTAAAGAGTGCCCCCTTGGCCTCTGTGTTGACTGTAAAGTAAATAACTCAACACAGAGTTCACTATATGGACCCCTTATATATTTGTACATGTTGATCATATCCCCCCTTAATCTCCTCTTCTCAAGAGAGAATAAATTCAGTTCCTCTAATCTTTCCTCATAGCTGAGCTCCTCCATGCCTCTTATCAGTTTGGTTGCCCTTCTCTGCACTTTCTCCAGTTCCCTGATATCCTTTTTGAAAACTGGAGCCCAAAACTGAACTGCATATTCCAGATGAGGTCTTACTAATGATTTGTACATGGGGGCAAAATGATATTTCTCTCTCTGGAGTCCATATCTCTCTTAATACAAGAAAGGACTTTGCTCGATTTGGAAACCGCAGCTTGGCATTGCATGCTATTATTGAGCTTATGATCTACCAAAACCCCCAGATCCTTCTCCACCATTGATTCCCCCAGTTGTACCTCCCCTAGTATGTATGATGCATGCATATTCTTGGCCCCCAAGTGCATAACTTTACATTTATCATCATTAAACCTCATCTGCCACATAGTTGCCCAATTAGACAGAGCATTGAGGTCGGCTTGTAAATTGGAGACATCCTGTAAGGACGTTATTCCACTGCATAGCTTAGTGTCATCTGCAAAGACTGAAATGGTACTTTTTTTTTTCAAATAACAATTTTTATTGGTCACAGAAATATAAAAGTACAAAAGAGTTGTAATTTGCTCAATACAGATTATCATTGGTAGACATTCAACCTTACATTCAATAGGCGATAGAATATTTTCATCTAGAGAAAACAAGAACGAAGTACCTTCTTCATCCGGAAAATTCGTCAACCAGCAAATATATATTTTATACTGGACATTGTCCAAACATAGGGAAAGAGATAGTAGAGAGAGAAAGAAGGAGAGAAGAGAATATAGGAAAAGCAAAGGGGGGGGGGGAGGAGGTTCTGCCGCCGATCTAGGGTGGGTCCTCCCGTCTATGCCAATCTTCCCAGACTTTGTCATGTGTTTCCAGTCTATCTTGTAAGCGGGCTGTCATTTTTTCCATGAGCTCTATGTCCTTTATTCTGGTGTATAGATCTGTTGGAGTGGGAGGAGTCTGTTTTTTCCAACGCAGTGCGACCAGGCACCTTGCTGCCGTGATTACGTGGCCCATCAATTTCCTAGAGTGGCGGGGTATGTTCAACCCGGATACCCCAAGGAGAAATAATTTCGGGGACCAGGGCACCTGTACTCCCAGCAAGCGAATCAGAAGCGATTGAACTTCCGTCCAGAACGGGGCAATTTTAGGGCATGACCAGTAAATATGAAATAAGGTCCCTCTGTCTTTGCAACATCGCCAACATCTGTCCGAACTGGAGGGGTATATGGCTCGGAGTACGTCAGGCGTCATGTACCAGAAATAGAGAATTTTATATGCGTTCTCCTTGTACAAAGTACAGAGTGAACTTTTGGCTGCCTGGGACCAGATCACCTGCCATGTGTTTTCTGGTATCTCCTCGCCTAGATACTTCTCCCAGCGGAGCATGTATGTGTGTTTGCCCTGATCCGGGAAACTGTAGGAGTTCAGTATTCGGTATATGTCAGAAATTAGCCCACGTCTAGTCGAGCCTTCTAGTATCAGGCCCTCAAATGTAGTTGGGGTTGAGAATTGTAGATCTGGGGCGATAGATTGGGCATAATGTCGGAGTTGCAGGTAACCATAGAATGCTTGCTTTGGGATGCCAAATTTTTTTTGGAGCTCCGCAAAGGAGAGTAGCCTGCGATTGCACGGATGGACTAGGTGGCCGAAGTGGAACAGGTTTCTGGTCGCCCACGGGGATGACATCTGATGTGTAAGGCCTGCGGGCATTTTGGGATTGTATAGAAAGGACGTGAGGAGTGATCTCTCGGAGCATAGTGTGTGGGTTCGTGATAATCTACGCCAGAGTGTGCTGAGGTGCAGCATGGGGCCCAGAAGCTGTGAGGGGTCTACCCTCGCCTTCGCATTCCATAGCATACTGTTTGGATGGACCGGTGCCATCCACAATTTTTCGATTTCTGTCCACTTGTTGTAGGAGCGTTGGGTAAACCATGAGGCCAGGGCTCGAAGTTGGGCTGCCTGGTAATATTTGGTTATGTCAGGGAAGGATAGCCCGCCGTCCGTTCGCGACGCCAGCAGGACCGATCGTGGTATTCTGTGTCTCTTATAGTTCCATATATATCGTATCATGTCCGCCTGTATTTTCCGCAGGTCCGCTGATGGGACTGGAATGGGGAGGGTTTGAAATAGGTAGAGCAGCTTTGGCAGAATTACCATCTTAACCGAGGCTATCCTCCCTAAGAGGGAGATATGATGTGTCTTCCATTTTCTTAGTAGGTCCCTGATGTTTTTTAGGAGGGGGGGGTAGTTGGCTCTATACAGGGTAGAGTAGGAGGAGGTAATCTGGATTCCTAGGTATTTTAAGGATAGGTCATTCCAATGGTAAGGGAAGCATTGTTGTAAGTGTTGAATCTCCTGAGCTGGAATATTAATAGGCAGGGCTTCGGATTTGGTTGCGTTTATTTTATATCCCGATAGGGATCTATACAGGTCGAGCTCGGCCTGTAGATTGGGGAGTGAAATCCTGGGTTGGGTCAAGGTGAGTATGATATCGTCAGCGAATAATGCCAGCTTAAATTCCCTATCTCTCACCTGAATCCCATGTATGTTTATATTTTTCCGGATGGTCGCCGCCAGGGGCTCCACACAGAGCGCAAATAGTAGCGGTGATAACGGGCACCCCTGGCGAGTTCCATTAGCAATCGGAAAGGTCTGCGACAGCGCAAAGGGAGTTTTAACCTGGGATGAGGGGTTGGTGTATAAATGTCTAATAGCCTGCAGAAAAGGGCCCCGAAATCCCATATAGTGCAGTGTGGCGAACAGGAAAGGCCAACTAAGGCGGTCAAAAGCCTTTTCTGCGTCGAGACCCAGAATCAATGCATCTGTTCCTTCCCTGTTCGCCACGTCAATGAGGTCAATAATTCGTCTCGTGTTATCCCCCGCCTGACGCAGGGGGACAAAGCCCACCTGGTCCTTGTGTATCAAGGAAGGAAGTATCAGGTTCAATCGCATTGAGAGAAGCTTAGTAAAGATTTTTAAATCGGAGTTAAGAAGTGCGATTGGTCTGTAACTTGCACATACAGAGGGGTCCTTGTCAGGCTTGGGGATAAGCGTGAGAAATGATCTCTGCATGTCTGCGGGAATGGTAGTGTTTTGAAGAAAGGCGTTAAATATCTTACACATGTAAGGTAGTAGGATCGGGAGGAATGTCTTATAGTACTCGTAGGGAAGCCCATCTGGACCGGGGGATTTGTGTGTGGGCAGAGTTTTTATAGTGGCTATTATTTCTTCCTCCGTGATTGGGGCATTAAGTGAGTCAAGGTCCGTTCTTTGGAGTCTGGGAAGGCCACTGTCCTCTAAGTAGTGTCGCATTCGTTCCTTAAGATCGGGAGGTAACGGGTCATGGGGGATCTCAGGGTTGTTATATAGGGTGGTGTAGAATTCCCCAAAAGTCTGGGCTATGTCTTGAGGGTGTGTGCGTGGGATGTCCGACCTATCTTTAATTTGGTGAGGGATGGACATATGGGAGCGTTCAGACAATTTGCGCGCTAGAAGGGAGTGGGCTTTATTGCCTTTATCATAGTATGTTTGTTTTAGTCGCAGGAGTGCTTTCTCTACCTGGCCTAGTGCCAGATCTCGAAGGGTATTTCTAAGACATACCACTTTTTTAAGGAGAGATATAGATGGTGAGGTTTGTAGGCGAGATTCTAGGATTTTGAGTTCTTTCTCAGTTTGTAACTTGGTTGCTATCGCGTTTCTCTTCATGGCTGAAGAGAGCGCGATGCATCGTCCCCTGAAGACTGCCTTGTGAGCTTCCCAGAGGGTGGTGAGGGAGATGTCGGGAGTATTGTTATCTGAGAAGTAGTTTTTCAGAGTTGTCTCTAATTCCGCTCTGGACGGGACGTGTTGGAGGAGAAAGTTATTTAACTGCCAATTGCTGGGTTTACGCACCGCGACTCCCATCTCAAGTGATAAGGTTATTGGGGCATGATCTGACCAAGAAATGGGAAGGATCTGGGCCGTCTTTGTGATCCGTAAGGTGGCGTTATTGACAAAGAAGTAATCTAGTCGGGAATGCATACGGTGGGGGGCCGAAAAAAAGGTATATTGTCTTTCTCCTACGTGTAGTGCTCGCCATGTATCAAATAAGGCATAACGCCTAGTTAATTGTCGAAATAGCTTGGAGTCACGGGCAGCACGGTCCTGTGGGGCTGTGGGGTTAATCACGTGGCGGTCCAATCCCACCGAGTGGGCCAAGTTGAAATCTCCTCCCACTATCAGACATTCGCTGGGGGACTTAAAGAGGTGTGCAAGGACCTTGGATAGGAAGTGTATTTGACGTACGTTAGGGGCGTAGATATTGCAAATGGTTATCGCCTGTGATTGCCACTGGCCACGCAAGATTATATAGTGCCCTCTTGAGTCAATGAAGGACTCTAAGCATTTGAACGGGGATCCGTGTTTAAATAAGATCGCTACACCTGCTCGTTTACGAGGGTTGAATGCTTGGAAGGCCTGAGGAAAATGTCTGGATGCGAAGGCGAAGGCACCCCCCTTATTAAAATGTGTTTCCTGTAGTAGTGCTATGTCTGCCCCTGATCCCCTGATTTCTTTCAATGTAAGATGCCTCTTTTTATTTGAGTTCAGCCCGTGGACATTGAGTGAGATAAATCTAACCATGTTTCTTGGTATATGTGGGGGTATGTTTACTTAGCTTATCCTGCTGAGACGCTTCTGCGAGAGTCGAAGGATGGGGAGATCCACAGATGAGGCTCGACCAGGTGCCCGTTCCAGATCCGCGACAGACCAATGGGGGGGAGAGGATGGGGGGAGGGAGAAGAAGAAAGGGTAGAGAGAGAGAGAGGGGAGAAAAAGAGAAAATTATTATTGTCATCATAATTAAGAGTAAACGATTCATTGTGGGCTCGGACAGTATAAACCACCCAAGCCCCAGTAAGTTCCAATAGGTCTTCCCGGTCAGACCCCCGAACCAGGGGTCAGTCCGGGGAGACATAGAGAACCCTTCAGTACAAGTTCGACTAAAATGAAGCTATCTGAACTAAATACTAGAGAGGAACCTTAGTAGGATAAACCACCAGGGGGCCTAGTGGGCCGGAAACAACCAGAACTAACACTAACTAGTCTCCTATACCAGAAAAAAAAACCCGACATTGGAAGTACAGTGACTGAAAAAAAGGGGGACCTTAGGGGGAGCAGTTGTAGCATGAATGGGTAGGACAGAAGTAAATGTCTCGCCAATCAGCCTTTTTTAGGCTTGAGTTTAGTAGATCCTCGAGGTGAGTCCCGGTCTCTGGGGCGTTTAGTCGGGGGGATCTTCTGCCATACCACAGGAGGTGGTGTTGGCAAGTCCACGAGGTCCCAGTCAGGCAGCCGAGGGGTGGGGATCTCTAGAATGTCGCAAAAGTTCTCCAAGTCCTCCGGAAAGCGTAGTGTTGCAGATTTACCCTGATGGCGGGCTGTAAGGCTGAAGGGGAAGCCCCATCGATATGTGATGTTTTTCTCTTGAAGTAAGATGAGCAGGGGCTGGAGCAATCTTCTCTTCTGCAGGGTGATCCAGGAGAGATCTGGGAAGAGCTGGATTTGTGTATTTTCAAAGACCACTCTTTTTGCACTGCGTGCTTTGCGCATAATGTCCTCCTTTAGGGGGAAGGAATGGACCCTGCAGATAACATCTCGGGGTCTGGAGGGTGGTCCTTTAGGACGTAGGGCTCGGTGTGCACGGTCCATTTCTAGAGGTTTATCTGGGGGGTCCCCGAGGAGGTCGTTGAATAGAAGCTGCAAGGTTTCGTGGAGGTCTTCAGGACCCTCAGGTTCAGGTAGACCTCTGATTCGGATATTGTTTCGACGCCCCCTATTGTCAAGGTCCTCGATGTGGCGTTGCATGTTCCGGAGCATTAAATGGTGGTCTGCCCCTTGTATTTGGGTACGGTGTACTGCCAGTCTAGTCTCTTGGATTTCCTCCTCCGCCATTTCCATCCTCTCAGAGAGATGTTTGAGATTGGTGTGGATAATCTGGATTTCCGCCCGACATGCGGATTTAACCTCTTCGATGAGGAGTTTAAAGTCCTCTTTTGTGGGTATGGCTTGGAAACAGTCCTGCCAGGAAGTGGGCTGCTGCAAACGTGAGCTGTGGCCCATATGAAATTGGGGGTAGCTTGGAGGGGAGGATTCTCTGTGTAATGCCGGGGGGAGCATGGGATCATATGGATCTTGTGGTGGCAACTGATGTGGTATTTTAGGTGCTCGTGGGTCTTCCCATGTGAGCCTCTGCTTAGGAGAGGAGGAGTGGGCTCCCACCGGGTTGTCCAGGGGGGTCCCGTTTGGTGAGCGGGTCACCTGGGCGTATGATTTAGTGTGGTCTGTCCCCTGTCCCGTTGGTCTGGAGGCGCTTTGGTGTCCGCGTCTCTGTGGCTGGAGGGTGCTCGGAGGGGGGCCGTGGACTTGTTGGGGGGTAAATCTCCCATGATGAGTTCCCTGTCCCCGATCACTGCTCCAGTCTCCCTCCGGGTCCGGTAGCGGGGGAAAGTCACTTGATTGGAGTGAGGGAGTGGGGGGGATCGTACCTCCTTGAGGGAGGTAGGGATCTGACAGTGATCGCAGCAATTGCGGGAAGGCCTCTGAGCACTGTGTATAGGAAGGTGCAGGGCGGCCTGGTAAAGTGTCCCGCTGTGCGCCCCGGGGCGTCTCATGTGCAGGGTGAGGTGGAGGGAGACTCACCGCTGTGGTCCCTTGACCGGCCAGTCCATCTATCCCCCGAGCCTGTTCCTCATTGTTGTGGAGTGTGGATGGAGCCGCCGAAGGCTGTTGTCGTTGCGGTCTCGTGGCGGAGGAGGAGGCTGTGGGCGCCATCTTGTCCCGTTCGTCCTCCGACATGGAGGACTGGTTAAAATATGTCCGGATGGTCGCAGCGGAGCCGGATGGTGGCTGGGACGAACCCCGGGTCCTGGAGGATCTGGTCCTTCTGTTTCCTCCCATATGTTGGTGCTGAAAATCCCCCTTATCAGGCCTTTAAGCTGCGGGCTGGAGGAGAGCTAACAGGTTAGGCGTCCATGCAGAGCGGCTTCCGGTCACGCCCCCGAAATGGTACTTTTAATCCCAGACCCTATATCATTTATAAAGATATTAAAAAGTAAGGATCCCAACACTGAAACTTGGGGTACACCACTGATAACCTTAGACCATTCAGAGTAAGAATCATTAACCACTACTCTCTGAATTCTGTCTTTTAGCCAGTTTTCTATCCATTTACAAACTATTTCCAGGCCTCTAGACTTTACTTTACACATTAGTCATGTGTGGGGAACTGTGTCAAACGCATTTGCAAAATCCAAGTATACCACATCTACAGCCACCCCTCTGTCCAAGGTTTTACTTACCACCTCATAAAAAGAAATCAGGTTTGTTTGACAACTTCTGTCTTTCATGAATCCATGCTGTCCATTGCTTAAAATATTTTTTTTCCAGCAAGAACTCCTCTATGTGGTCTTTTAATAAACGTTCCAGTATCTTCCTGACTTTAGAAGTTAAACTAACAGGTCTATAGTTACTTGGTAAAGACTTTGTTCTCTTTTTAAGTATAGGCACCACATGGCCCTACGCCAATCCAGTGGTACTATTCTCGTTATTAACGAGTCCCTAAAAATTAGAAACAATGGCTTTGAAATGACAGAGCTCAATTCTTTTAGGATCCGTGGGTGGATGCCATCTGGTCCAGGTGCTTTATCCACCTTTATTCTGTCTAAATATTTCTGGACCATATCACTTTTGAGCCATTGTGGATCATTTGTGGCTGTGTCACTACCACCCCCATTATGGACATGAGCTTCCCCATGCTCCATGCTCCTCCAAAGAGCTGAAGAAAGTATTTAACAAATTTGCCTTCTCTTTGTCCCCAGTCACCCACTCTAGATTATTTTATAAAGGGTCTACATGCTCAGACCTGACCTTTTTACTATTAATATATTTGAAGAATTTTTTTGGGGTTTGTCCTACTATCTTTTGCAATCTGTCGTCCGTTTTGAATTTTTGTGTCCTTGATTTCCTTTTTACATATCCTGTTATATTTGTAACATATAAACAACAATCGTGTTCCTTCATTTTTATATTTTTTAAAAGCTCTTTTCTTATTGTTTATAGCTTTTGTAACTTTGGCCGTGAGCCACATAGGTTTTATTTTTAGCCTTTTAAACGTATTGCCCATGGGAATATACGTTGCAGTGAGTTCACAAACAGTCATTTTGAAGAATTCCTATTTCTGTTCTGTGTCCATTAATACCAATATTCCCTCCCAGTCTAATGCCGCGTACAGACGAGCGGAATTTCTGTCGGAAAAATCTTGAATGGTTTTTCAGACGAAATTTCTCTCAAGCTTGGCTTGCATCTATGCTTTCGCTGAATTTGCGACCGTCAAGAACGCGGTGACGTACAACACTATGACGAGCTGAGAAAATGAAGTTCAATGCTTCCGAGCATGCGTCGAATTGTTTCCGACTATGCGTAGGAATTTTGCGCGTTGGAATTGGTACAGATGATTGGCTACAGCTAATCAGCTAAGCATGTTTGGCTACAGCTAATCACATGGTACAGGGTGCTGTGATTGGTCGAGGTAGCATACGATAGCTGTGGACCAATCACAGCGTCACAATACTAAGCAAAACAGTCATAAATAAAAGCCATTCATGACTGCTTTGTTGACATTGTGATCACGTGATTGCTATGATCAATCACTATACAGCGTCCGCTCACAGCGGCCAGGTACTGGTCACCATGATCCACTGTGTTCACTGGATATAGCTGTCATGGAATCTCGCAGCTGCACACCCCAGGGGTGTGCCAGTGTGCATGCTCACCACGACATACTGTACCAGTATGTGGCGGTGCCTGCAGTTGCTGCCCACTCGCAGTACATTTACTGTGAGCGGGTCAGATAGTGGTTAAGGGAGTCAGGTTGAGTGCTGGTCTGCCATTTGGAAGACGTCTTGTATTTTTATCAATTAATACAAAGCTTAGTCTTATGTGGAGTGGTGGGCACATGACATCAACATTTCGGCCAATTTTTTTATTTATTGATAAAATACAAGGCTTCTTCTGAATGGTGGAGTAGCAGTCAGCCAGACTCTCTTTAATTCCGGCAGAAGACGGGAAGTTGTCCACTCTGCTGACGGATTACAGCACCGCCGAACTGTCTGTACCAAAAGCTACCACAGTACATTAGAGCACGCACAGCGGGCACCATCGGTCTGTAATGGAAAGTGCAAATTTTGGCCAGCTTAGCCCAAACAAATTTAAAGTGGGATCAAGCTCCCATGGAGGATTTTACCTATAGGTAAGCCTATAATATGGCTTACTTGTAGGTTCAGTAAATACCTCTTAAACGTGCACCGTTTAGGAGATAGGTGAAGCGCATGCGCTCTGAAGGAACGGCATGCCGTGAGCAGCATGTGCAGGAGTGACGTCATCACGGCTCGTCCAATCAAAGGACCTGAGCCCGCCAACCTGGAAGGAAGATCAGTTTACAATGAACGCCTAGGGTGCATGGGGCCTAACCTGAGGCCTAACCCCACGGTTTATCACTGGACCCCATGCACTGGGGATGAACGCTTATGCCCCGAACACACGATCGGACATTCCGATGACAAAATCCATGGATTTTTTCCGTTGGATGTTGGCTCAAACTTGTCTTGCATACACACGGTCACAGAAATCTTGTTGGAAATTCCAAACATCAAGAACGCGGTGATGTACAACTCGAGCCGAGAAATATGAAGTTCAATAGCCAGTGCGGCTCTTCTGCTTGATTCCGATCATGCGTGGAACTTACACACGATCGGAGTTTACGACATTGGATTTTGTTGTTGGAAAATTTTAGATCCAGATCTCAAATTTTGTGTGATGGAAATTCCGATGGAAAATGTCCGATGGAGTTTACACACGGTCGGAATTTCCGACAACAAGCTCCCATCAAAACATTTTCCGTTGGAAAATCCGACCGTGTGTACGGGGCATTAGTGTGCATGGGGCCCTAATGCTACTGAAAGGTTGCATTATATACAGTATGTCATTTTCGGGTTCTACTTTAAGGTGAGTGTTAATATCTGCAGTGACTCTTGGATGGGGGTAGCAGTTAACCAACTGATTCTTCTATTTGCCTTCTATTGCTTTGCAAGCCAATGTGTTTGTGGCCCAGTGATTGTCATGTGTTAGGTCACTGTCACTTATTCCGCAGTATCACGCCATAATACAAGTCGCCTGCTTTGCTGTGAACGCTGCGCCACACACCAGACGGTTCTGGCTTAAAAACACAAGATGTCACAGCGATGTGCAGAGCTGATGTGGAATTTGCTGCAGATCATGTCATTTTGTAGCAGAAATGGATTAAGATGGATTAAGAACTCCTAATTGTTGTGACAGTGATTGATAGAAGAGTTGGTTGCATCTTCCAGGAAAGACCTCGTCAGCGGTGTTTCTTCAATAACCGGGCTGTGTTTTTGACAAATGTAAAGTGAAGATCTGGCTTTCTGACACAGCTGATATATGAGGGCTGGAAGAGGAAGCTGCCGACTTTGTAAACATTATTTGCCATGCGTTTTATTGTGATATTTCTGTATGGAGTTATCAATCATCTTCATTATAGAAGCAGACTAAGCATCAGGGAGTTCATTCAAAAACAGCAATGTCATTGGCAACCATCATACCCTTGGATATGTGCTTTGCCCATATAGGACGATGCTATGGGTTCACGTTAATACCCTTCCTCTGGCACTGAATACTCACCATTACCTCCGTGTTCTCGTAGCCAATGCCCACCATTCCCTCACCCTCCTCAGCAGTGAATACTCACCATTTCTTCACTCTCCTCAGCAGTGAATACTCACCATTTCTACACTCTCCTCAGCAGTGAATACTCACCGTTCCTTCATCATCCTTGGCAGCGAATATACTTCATTCCTTCACTTTCCTTGGCAGTGAATACTCACTGTGCTTTCACCCTCCTCGGCAGCGAATACTTGCTGTTCCTTAATCATCCTTGGTAGCAAATAATCACCATTTCTTCACCCTCTTCTGCATTAAATATTCACCATTTCTTCACTCTCAACATTGAATACTCACCATTTCTTCAGACTTCTTGGCATTAAATACACATCATTCCTTCACCCTCTTTGGCATGAATACTCACCCTTTCTTTACACTCCTTGGCATTCAATACTCACCATTTCTTCACGCTCCTTGGCATTGAATACTCATCATTTCTCCACGCTCCTTGGCATTGAATACTCACCATTTCTTCATGCTCCTCGGCATTGAATAGTCACCATTTTTTCACGCTCTTTGGCATTGAAAACTTACCATTTCTTCATGCTCCTTGGCATTAAATACTCACCGTTCCTTCACTCTCCTCGGCATTGAATACTCACCATTTCTTCACTCTCCTTGGCATTAAATACTCACCATTTCTTCACTTTCCTCTGCATTTAATACTCCCTATTTCTTCACGCTCCTTGGCATTAAATACTTACCATTCCTTCACCTTCCTTGGCATTGAATGCTCACCATTTCTTCACCCTCCTCGGCATAGAATACTTACCTTTTCTTTACTCTCCTCGGCATTGATTACTCATTGTTTTTCCACCCTCCTTGGCATTAAATAATCACCATTTGTTCACGCCCCTTGGCATTAAATACTCACCATTTCTTCCCTCCTCGGCATTGAATACTCACCATTTCTTCATGCTCCTTGGCATTGAATACTCACCATTCTTCACCCTCCTTGGCATTGATTACTCAGCATTTCTTCACCCTCCTCAGCATTGAATACTCACCGTTTCTTTACTCTCCTCGGCATTGAATAATTACCATTTCTTTACTCTCCTTGGCATTTACTCACTATTTCTTCACCCTCCTTGGCATTGAATACTCCCCATTTCTTCATGCCCCTTAGCATTAAATACTCACCATTTCTTCACCCCCCTTGGCATTGAATGCTCTGCATTTTTTCATCCTCCTTGGCATTGAATACTGTCCGTTTCTTTATTCTCCTCGGCACTTAATACTGACCATTTCTTCACCCCCTTGGCATTGAATACTCACCATTTCTTCACCCTCCTTGGCATTGAATACTCACCATTTCTTCACCCTCCTTGGCTTGAATACTCACCATTTCTTCACCCTCCTCGGCATTGAATACTTACCATTTCTTTACTCTCCTCGGCATTGAATACTTACCATTTCTTTACTCTCCTCGGCATTGATTACTCACTATTTCTTCACCCTCCTTGGCATTAAATACTCACCATTTCCTCACGCCCCTTGGCATTAAATACTCACCATTTCTTCACCCTCCTCGGCATTAAATACTCACCATTTCTTCACGTCCCTTGGCATTAAATACTCACCATTTCATTCACCCTCCTCGGCATTTAATACTCACCATTTCATTCACCCTCCTCGGCATTGAATACTCACCATTTCTTCATGCTCCTTCGCATTGAATACTTACCATTTCTTCATGCTCCTTCGCATTGAATACTTACCATTTCTTCACCCCCCCCTTGGCATTGAATGCTCACCATTTCTTCACCCCCCTTGACATTGAATGCTCACCATTTCTTCACCTTCCTCAGCATTGAATACTGTCCATTTCTTTACTCTCCTCGGCACTGAATACTGACCATTTCTTCATGCTCCTTCGCGTTGAATACTGTCCGTTTCTTTACTCTCCTCGGCACTTAATACTGACCATTTCTTCACCCTCCTCGGCATTGAATACTCACCATTTCTTCACCCTCCTTGGCATTGAATACTCACCATTTCTTCACTCTCCTCGCATTGAATACTCATCATTTCTTCATGCTCCTTGGCATTGAATACTCACCATTTCTTCACCCCCCTTGGCATTGAATACTCACCATTTCTTCACCCTCCTCGGCATTGAATACTTACCATTTCTTTACTCTCCTCTGCATTGAATACTTACCATTTCTTTACTCTCCTCGGCATTGAATACTTACCATTTCTTTATCAGACTCTGCAGCAAATACTCTCTGTTCCTTTACTTTTCTCCGCAGTAAATACTCATCATTCGTTCACCCTCCTCAACAGCTAATACTTACTGTTTCTTCACCCACCTCAGAAGGGAATACTTGTAATTCTTTCACCTTTCTCTGCAACAAATACTCACTGTTCCTTCATCCTGCTTGGCAGCGAATAATCACAATTCCTTCGACCTCAGCAGCGAATTCTCGCCATTCCTCCTCAGCAGCAAATACTCACTGTTCCTTTACTTTCCTCCTCAGTGAATACTCACCACTTAGCATCATATACTGTATATATTTTCATGCTAAGTGAATGCATGTTAAGCATGATTTAAAAGCAACTGCTTTTTTCTCCAAAAGAACGGTGCCATCTTTGTTCAGACATCATCCAAGGCCAGCTTCTGTTTCCTGGACTGAGATGCCAGCTTAGAGATGATGCATCTATGTAAAAATCTTGGTGCCTGTGTACTTCTCGGGTGTGTTTACAAATGACTGGTGCGAATCGGCCGCCTGCTGCAGCGCTCACCATGCGACTCACTTCAGAGTTACAATGTACAGTTTGAGTGATCGCTGAAGGAGACTGAGGAAATGCTTCCTCCTGCCTGCAGCAGATTAATGACATCTTCTTATCCTTGACATAGTTTACTGACTGTGGGTGAATGATGGCTTTTAATGATAAACGTTACTGACAGCCTAGGTGACTGGTCCTTTCTGGAGGGGAAGGTCATTTTTCAGACTGAATGTTCCTTGCCTTCAGTAATGATCACGGGGTCTGGGTTTAGTAGCTTTCCAGAAAGTCTGGAGCAGCCTTTTCTCCAGGAAATTATTCCAGTCCTTCTATTACTCTTCCTTGATCTATTCCAGGCAGACAGTTAATACAGCTTCAGGTTATCACTATAGTATAGGTAAGATCTACTGATGAACAATCAACAAAGCTGATCCATTGTCCCGGGAGCGGTGTATTTATATTGGTGGATTCAGTCTATCCGCAGGAGACGTCCTGTGAAAATCCCCCATCGTGTCATCGCGGTTGTTTGATGACTAAAGAAAATACAAGATCCATCTTTGTCCTGTAATCCGGGATTATGAGAAACACAAGTCAATTGTTCTTAATTCATTTGCCTAATTCTGTTACAACAGCTTTGCTTCTCCCACAACGATCTTCAATTTATCTCAGTGTTGTTATTTTTTTTTTTTTTTTTATTGAAAAGGAATCTGCAGTCTTTTCATATTTGAACATGATCAGCTACTGTAGATCAGGGAACTTCAAACTACGGGCCGTGGGCCAAATACGGCAAGATTTTATCTGGCCCTCTGATGGGCATGTTAATATATGGGGGGCTATGATGTGAACTCTTATCTAAGGAGGGACTCTGATGTAACAGGGGGCTCTATTGGGGACTCTCTTGTAAGTAGGGACTCTAAAGTAGAGTCTGATCTATGGGGGGACTCTAATGGGGACCCCCATGTATGGGGGGGCTCTGATGGGGACCCTCATGTATGGGGGGGCTCTGATGGGGACCCTCATGTATGGGGGGACTCTGATGGGGACCCTCATGTATGGAGGGACTCTGATAGGAACTTTCATGTAAGAGGGGACTTTGGTGGGAACTCTCATGTAAAGGGGGGACTCTGATGAAACCGAGGGCTCTGATAGGGAAAAAAAGAGAGAAGTAGTTGCATACAGGTCAATCCACCTCACAGTTTTATATACAGCTGGTAATGTATTAGAGTTATGAGTTTGTGATTATAGAATAAATAGCCCTGTAAAGTCCATTCACTGGGGCAGGCTATTTCAAGGAGCGGAAGCTGGCTCTGTTCTACAAAGAAACAAGAATGGGAAGAGTGCCTCTAAGTGTAGACCGATAAGACACTTTATTAAAACCAGGAAAATGGCCACTCACATGTGTACACTAAAAACACACGTGAATGGCTATTTTTCTGGTTTTAAAAAAAAAATTTCTTATCGGCCTATACTTGGAGGTGCTCTTCTATTGCTTGTGGCTCTGATAGGGACTCTCTTGTAAGAGGCGGCTCTGATAGGCAACTCTGAGGTAAGAGGGGACACTGATGGGAGCTCAGATCTAAGGGGGGGACTCTGATGGGGACCCTCGTGTAAGGAGTGACTCTGATGGGGACCCTCATGTGAAAAGGGGCTCTGATGGGCACAGTGAGGTAAGAGGGGACTCTGATAGGAATTTTGATCTAAGGGGGGACTCTGATGGGGACCCTCATGCAAGGGGGGACGCTGATGTAAGGAGTAACTCTGATGTAATGGAGGCTCCTATGTAAGGTAGATGCTGAGGGAACTCCAATGTAACAGGAGACTTTGATGTAAGAGGGGACTCTGATTTAAGGGGGCCTCTAATGGGGACTCTGATGTAAGAGGGCACTCTGAGGGAACTCCAATGTAACAGAGGACTCTGATGTAAGGGGGCACTCTGATGGGGCTCTGATATAAGAGGGGACTCTGATTTAAGGGGGCCTCTAATGGGGACTCTGATGTAAGAGGGCACTCTGAGGGAACTCCAATGTAACAGAGGACTCTGATGTAAGGGGGCACTCTGATGGGGCTCTGATATAAGAGGGGACTCTGATGTAAGGGGGCCTCTAATGGGGACTCTGATGTAAGAGGGCACTCTGAGGGAACTCCAATGTAAGGGGGCACTCTGATGGGGCTCTGATGTAAGAGGGGATTCTGATGTAAGGTAGAGTCCTCCTGGTAGACTCTGATTGGGATCCTAATGTAAAGATAGACTCTGATGTAAGGTAGAGTCCTCCTGGTAGACTCTGATGGGGATCCTAATGTAAAGATAGACTCTGATGTAAGGTAGACTCTGATGGGAATCCTAATGTAAAGATGGACTCTGATGTAATGGGGGCAATTGGATGGGAACTATCATGTAAGGGGGGACTCTGATGTAAGGTAGACTCTGATGGGAATCCTAATGTAAAGATGGACGCTGATGTAATGGGGGCACTTGGATGGGAACTATCATGTAAGGGGGGACTCTGATGTAAGGTAGACTCTGATGTGGTTCAGAGCTGAAAATCTGGCCTGGGCAGGAAGGGGGGGGGGGGGTAAAAGGTAAAATTGCCCTGTATTGAAGCGGTTAAATACCACCAAAAGAAAGCTTTGTCTGTCTCAAAAAGTGAAAAAATGAAAAATTCATGTAACAGTGTTACATGACTGAGTAATTGTCATTCAAAATATGACAGCGCTAAAAGCCGAGAATTGGCCTGGGCAGGAAGAGGGTAAAAGTGACCAGACTTGATGTGGTTCACATGTTTGTTAGTGGTAATAATGACATTGGTGTGTGACAGGCCCTCCTGCGCTGATTCTTTCCTCCGGAGCAGAAACTGAAGTACAGTCGGCTGTGTTTACATTGAGGAGAGTCTCTGTCATTGTAAAATCAAACATTGCCGAGTTCCAGCGGCTGATAAATAATTGACCAGCCGGGGTCACCGGGATTATATATTAATTATGTGCCGTGTAATGTAATAGGCCTCTGCTGTTATGGAATGCAGGGCTGGAAAGTCTGCTCTTCTCAGTGTTTACACCGACTCTGATATATACACATAGATTCTGGAAGATACGTGAAGCTGCTCAGAATACTGTGAATTCTTTTTAGCAACAGCAGACCTTCCCTTCAGTCTTGCGCAGTGGGTACCGGCTCCTTTCCTGGACTAAAATGGGCTTACTCTGATTTCACCGCACGCTGTGAGCTTCTCACAATGTGCATCGAAAGCTGCCTCATTTCCTGGCTGGAAGACATCCAGCATCTTCTAGCCCAGCCTTATTGTCCCTGTACGCTTTCAAAGGAAAGGTTGAGTGATGGTAACAAGGGTCCCCCAGTGAAAATTTCTGGAAGTGGAGGAAATTATATTAAAGAAAAAACTAAAAGAAAACCCGTCCTTTAGGATGTATTAATAGCAGGGTTGCACCAATACCACTTTTTTAAGACCGGGTACAAGCACCAATACTTTTTTTCAAGTACTCGCCAATACTGATTTTTTTTTTTAATGTCATGTGACAGTGGCACATGTGTCAGTCGTTTTTTTAATTTTGTTGTATTTTTTTTTTTTACAATTTTATCTTTTACATTTTTTTTTTTTATTTACAATGCTTTCTCTTTTTTTAGGGGGGTGGACGGTGGCAGTATTGTTTTTAATTTTTTTTTTTTTACAATTTAACTTTTGAAATACTAATTAAACATTTTTTTTTTCTTTTTTTTCACCCCTGTTGGAGGGGGGGCTTTGGTGAGATATCAGGGGTCTGAATTGACCCCTGATATCTCCCCTTTGAGACAGGAGAAGGGGCTGAGGACAGAGATTCCCCAGTCTCTTTCTCAGCACTGATAATGAATGAACAGGAGACAGAGGCTCCTCTCCATTCACAAACTCTCTGTGGAGCCGGTTCACACATCTCCGGAGCGAATTTCACAGGAGTCCTGTGCGTCTTCTGGTACATTTTAGGTTCAAATTCAGCCAAAAATCAGACCTGAAACAGTGAACAGGGAGGCACCGACCCCCTGCTGTGAGCCGCTCCGTGCTTCAGTGTGAACCCAGCCTTAAATTGTTACTAAACCCACAACAGTAAAATCAGTCTGTATATGCAGTCAAGCGTGCTTGTTATACTCACTGTGGAACCTAAGGGGTTAATCCTTGAAAAAGGCTGTTTGATCCTGTCTTCTCTGGTCCTCCTTTTCTTCCACTGTCCCCAGTCTATCTCCTGAACAGAGCCTTTGGATACACATGCTTAGTTTAGTGTGTATTGCTAGAGAGTTTTTTTTTTTTTCTTGGGAGGGTGCATGTGATCAGCACAGGGCCGATCAGCACTGTCCAGACAGAGGGTCAGGGGTCCTGCATCCTCATAGGACAGTCAGAGTAGAATGAAAACTCCTGCCATAAGCGTTAACCAGACAGTGATAGAAGTCACAAGACTGCTATATACTGCTGATGAGAAAAGGTATTTAGCATTTTTATTTACTAAAATAATTGCATTTCCATGTTCTGTGTACTGTGGGAGACCAGATATAGTGAATGCAGGGTCCTGGGGAGACCAGATATAATGAATGCAGGCTCCCGGGGAGGCCAGATATAGTGAATGCAGGCTCCTGGGGAGACCAGATATAATGAATGCAGGCTCCTGGGGAGACCAGATATAGTGAATGCAGGCTCCTGGGGAGACCAGATATAGTGAATGCAGGCTCCTGGGGAGACCAGATATAGTGAATGCAGGCTCCTGGGGAGACCAGATATAGTGAATGCAGGCTCCCGGGGAGACCAGATATAGTGAATGCAGGGTCCGGGGTTTAGTAACACTTTAGGCAGCAGAGGAAAAGGGGTTGCTGGGGGGGTGTAACGGGTAATGAATAACATGAACTTGGTGCTACATACTACATAAAGCAAACACAGGTTTACTTAAAGCAGAGTTCCACCTAAAAGTGGAACTTCTGCTTTAAGTACTCCTCGCCCCCTGCAATTCTCTGGGACACGTCACATCTCCCAGAAGATTGCCTGGCAGAGCGCAGCACGACTTGCACATGCGCAGTGCGCACCTGGTCGGCCGTGAAGCCGAAAGCTGTGACGGCCGGGTGCCCACAGTTGCTGTGATGGCGCCGGCAGAGAGGAGGGGGAGAGGAGCGAGGCTCCAGGCGCCCGCATCGCTGTACCGTGGGACAGGTGAGTGTCTGTTTATTAATAGTCAGCAGCTACACTTTTTGTAGCTGCTGACTTTTAAAAAACGAAAACACGAGTGGAACTCCGCTTTAAAGTGTTACTAAACCCAGGACCCTGCATTCATTATATATGGTCTCCCACAGTACACAGAGCATTGGAATGCAATTATTTCAGTAAATATAAACTGCTAGATACCTTTTTCTCATCAGCAGTATATAGCAGTCTTGTGACTTCTATCAGTGCCTGGTTAAAGCTTGTAGGAGGATCTTTCATTCTCTTCTGACTGTCCTATGAGGCTGCAGCACCCCTGACCTTCTGTCTGGACAATGTTGATTTGCCCTGTGCCCACATACACTCTCCCAAGAAAAAAAAAACCTCTCTAGCAGTACAAACCAAACTGAGCATGCGCCGAGTGCCCCCAAGGCTCAGCAGATGGATTGGGGACTGCAAAAGAAGGGGAGGATTACAGAAGACAACCTTTTTACACAGAGGATTAACCCCTTAGGTTCCACCGTGAGTATAACAAGCATGCTTTACTGCATATACAGACTGATTTTACTGTTGTGGGCTCAAATCATGTCAAATAGGAAATATTGTATAAAAAATACTTCATATTGACAATATGCAAAAGGGAACACCTGGATCCTAAAGGCTGGTGCGGTGAAATAGACCCGACTAGATGAAGAGATCAGATGACACTTAATACTTAATGGCTCAATAGATTTGACCACCCGGCCTAGTCACTTATACACAGGCTGCCAACAAGCGTGCAGGCAGAACACCTGGCAGGCTCTGTGATACAAATAAAATATGAAAGTAACCCTCTAATCACGTATACTTTTTCTCATTGTTGTTATAGCACAGGTGAATCAATATTTAAATAAAATATTTTTTATATAAATATCAACCTGAAATAAATAGTAATATCATAGCAATATAAATGCGAATATTTTGTTAATATTTATTCATGTTATTAATATGAATTGTTATGCTAAAATGAAATGTTTAGTATTATTTAAATATTATATTAAATATTTATTTGTACTGTAAATGATAGTTTATCTTAAACAAGAGAAATGCAAACAATGAAGAAAAAATAAATAAAGAACACTTATGAAAAGCGGCTGTATTTTCCCCTTTAAGGGTCTTTCCAGAATGAAAGGTTGTATTGAGGAGGAAGGGGGGGGGGGTCTCTATACGCAGCATACACATATATGTATGGGAGGACTTGGAGGAAGCGGGAGATGATGAAAGGGGTGTACAGAAATAAATCTTGGTGACGTTTGTGTCATTCTCACACAGCACTGACTGGAGGCAGAGGAAGGAAACATCCCGGGGAGGAGGATTTCACACACTTGTGATGTTGCACCAACAACTTGGTTAATTGTTTGCTTTGTGGTTTTGTCAGTTGAGGGAAGTTGATTTGTCATACAGAATTGTCTGTTTTACATCCCCGGAAACAATCTGTTTTATTTATGAGGACCCATTCGCACCAGCAGGTGTGCGTTGTGTCCCCTAAAATGCGCGTCTGTTGGCGTGCCCTGTGTTTTGTTTTTGTTTTTTTATTTATTTTTTGGGTTTTTTTTGTTTTGTTTTTTGTTTTTTTTAATCTTGTCAAAGATATAAAATGTATTAAATGCTTATTTGTACAGTTAATTATAATGCATCATCGTAAAGCGGATCTTCACTGCATCTGTGCACAACAAACCAAAAAAAACACTATTTAACCGCTTCACCCCCGGAAGATTTTAACCCCCTTCCTGACCAGAGCACTTTTTGCGATACGGCGCTGCGTCACTTTAGCTGATAATTGCGCGGCCGTGCGACGTTGCACCCAAACAAAATTGACGTCCTTTTTTTCCCCCCACAAATAGAGCTTTCTTTTGGTGGTATTTGATCACCTCTGCGGTTTTTATTTTTTTTGCGCTATAAACAAAAAAAGAGCAACAATTTTGAAAAGAAAGCTGTAATAAATATCCCCCAAAAATATATAAAAAAACAAATTTTTTCCTCAGTTTAGGCCGATATGTATTCTTCTTTTTGGTTAAAAATTTCACAATAAGCGTATATTGATTGGTTTGCGCAGAAGTTGTAGCGTCTACAAAATAGGGGCTAGATTTATGGCATTTTTATTATTAATTTTTTTTATTAGTAATGGCGGCGATCTGCGTTTTTTTATCGTGACTGCGACATTATGGCGGACACATCGGACACTTTTGACACTATTTTGGGACCATTGTCATTTATACAGCAATCGACCCTATAAAAATGCACTGATTACTGTGTAAATGACACTGGCAGGGAAGGGGTTAAACACTAGGGTGGCGATCAAGGGGTTAAGTGTGTCCTAGGGAGTGATTCTAACTGTGGGGGGGATGGGCTTCCACTCACATGACAGCGATCACTGCTTCCGATGACAGGGAGTAGTGATCTCTGTCATGTCACTAGGCAGAACGGGGAAATGCCATGTTTACATAGGCACTTCCCCGTTCTGCGGCTCCGTGACATGATCACCGGGACACCGGCGGACATCGAGTCCGCGGGTCCCGCGGGCACAGTCACGCTGTACGCTAGCCCCGCCAGTTAAAGGGCCCATTTGCCCACCGCTGCCATTGTGCCAACGTTTATCGGCGTGCAGCGGTTGGCAAGTGGTTAATTCATTTTTAATATTCAAAGCATTTTAATATCCATCCATGTCTACGTGTTTTATTTTGCTGAGAAATCACTTTAAAAAAGACCTCCCTAGCATTTCTGGCCATGGCCATCTTGAGTAATGGGAGATGGTTCATGTAGCATTTACTTCCTGGAATCCATCTACCCTTAGCTCAAGCATGCAGGCAGGCGAGTGTGCTTAGATGAGAAAACCCCTCCTCCTCTCCTGAAGACCCCTGGGATCTACAACATCATTTGCCTAGGCAAGAAACCAGGAAGTAGTGTAAAAAAAAAAAAGTTAAAACAAGTACATCCTATCTATTTACAAATAAATCAAAAATAAACTGTGCTTAAAAATGTGATAGAAAGTCTATATGCATAATATGCAAAGCAAGTTCATATGGTGACGTGGTCTCCAAAGGATCCCTTGTATTGAACAACTTCACCAAAAGAATAGCACCAATAGAAAAGAAAACACCTCCACCTAATGAATTTGCCGCTTACCAGCTCCTGAGACCCTCCTATCACAGGAGGTCTCAAACGCTTGTGGCTCTAAACCCAGCCAGGGCCTTTTGATCATCCCAATGGGATTGCGCTGTTATGCCTCCACCGCCCAATAGCAACCGATCGTGGTGGGGTTCCGTAAAACAGATAAAACCTCCGTAGTGTAAAATCTTATGGGTCTTGTTTAATAGAAAAAGTGTTGCACTTACATCAAAGATAAGTAAAAAATTGCATAAACACAACAAGCCGGCCGTCTCACAATGCAGCCCGTGGTCCAGGACTGGCACAAACGCGGTGATGCTAGGCAAGAAATCGGGGAGTGCGGTGATGCTAGGCAAGAAATCGGGGAGTGTGGTGATGCTAGGCAAGAAATCAGGAAGTAGTGTTAAAATAAAAAAAAGGTTAAAACAAGTACATCCTATCTATTTACTAATGCTGGAAGCTTGAGGATTACAAACAATCAATGTTGATTGGGAGAGTGAAGTTCCACTTTAAAACAATAGTTTAAAACATAAACAATAAAGTAACAAATAACATAGTACTTTCCCTCTAATTCCTCTTTCATATAGGCAGTGGTAAAAACAGGTGGCTGGGATGCGGTTTTTCTCTGCAGCTCCTCCAGAGTTACCATGGGCCTCTTGGCTGCTTCTCTGATGAATGCTCTCCTTGCCTAGCCTGTCAGTTTAGGTGGACGGCCATGTCTTGGTAGGTTTACAGTTGTGCCATACTCTTTCCATTTTCGGATGATGGATTGAACAGTGCTCTGTGAGATGTTCAAAGCTTGGGATATTTTTTTATGACCTAACCCTGCTTTACACTTCTCCACAACTTTATCCCTGACCTGTCTGGTTTCTTGACCATCATGATGCTGTTTGTTCATTAAGGTTCTCTAACAAACCTCTGAAGGCTTCACAGAACAGCTGTATTTATACTGAGATTAAATTACACACAGGTGGACTCTTCTCAATAATTAGGTGACTTCTGAAGGCAATTTGTTCCACTAGATTTTAGTTAGGGGTATCAGAGTAAAGGGGGCTGAATACAAATGCACGCCACACTTTTCACATATTTATTTGTAAAAAAAATTGAAAACCATTTACCATTTTCCTTTTACTTCACAATTATGTGCCACTTTGTTTTGGTCTATCACATAAAATCCCAATAAAATACATTTACGTTTTCGGTTGCAACATGACAAAATGTGGAAAATTTCAAGGGGTATGAATACTTTTTTAAGGCACTGTACGTGATTGACTTCAAGTGGCTATACTGGGGTTATGACTGCAGCTGTTAGCCATAACCACGCTATCAAAATATTTCAGCTGGCGATTCCCTACCCTAAGAATGGATCACTGTTACAAGCAGTGGGAGTGGTTGTTCCACACTCCCCAACACTAACTCCCCTCTGCCTTTCACTGTTACCCATATATTGCTGTCCAGCGCACCAGCGGGCCCTGGATCCGATCTGTTGGTTGCGGCCAATAACAATAGAGGTGACCAGAGACTGAAGAGCTCCCAATCACCTCTATGGTCTAGGACAGGGGTCTCCAAATTTTCCAAACAAGGGGCCAGTTTACTGTCCTTCAGGATTTAGGAGGTGTGACGGGAGTTACTTTGGGCGGGGGGGTTGTGGAACCCAGCTTGCCTTGGAGAGCACTGGAGGCTTCTGGTCCGGCCCCTCCTATGTGTAAATCACCCTGTGTCCATTAGGGCCCTAGGGTGACCGAGATCCCCAGTCTGATCTATGCTAGTTGAACTCGCTGTACGGCCACACTGGAATATTGTATATATGCAGCCCTCAAATTTTCCACTCGCCTACTCGCATTCTGCGAGTGGAAAATGAGGGCTTGCAAGCTGGGCTGTCTGGAAGTAAGCACCGCCGGCGGGCTGGGTTGATTGGGAGCCATTCTCCCAGCGATCGTTCCGGGGGAAGAGAGCATGGAGCAAGAGGAGAGCCACGGGATCACATTACAGGATAGGAGGCGGGGCTGTGTCGAGCAGAGCGAAGACAATTGTAATGTAAGATTTAACAGCGTGCTATCCTGCTCTGTGATTCCGCGGCTCTCCTCTTCCTCCAGTCATGCATTCCTCTGCCCAGGCGAGGCTGCAATAGTGGGCACAGTGAGGCTGCAATGGGCACAGTGTGGCTGCAATAGTGGGCACAGTGAGGCTGCAATAGTGGGCACAGTGTGGCTGCAATAGTGGGCACAGTGTGGCTGCAATAGTGGGCACAGTGTGGCTGCAATAGTGGGCACAGTGAGGCTGCAATGGTGGGCACAGTGAGGCTGCAATCGTAGGCACAGTAAGGCTGCAATGGTGGGCACAGTGAGGCTGCAATGGTAGGCACAGTGAGGCTGCTATAGTGGGCACAGTGAGGCTGCAATGGTAGGCACAGTGAGGCTGCTATAGTGGGCACAGTGAGGCTGCTATAGTGGGCACAGTGTGGCTGCAATGGTGGACACAGGTGAGGCTGCAATGGTGGGCACAGGTGAGCCTGCATTGATGAGCACAGGTGAGGCTGCACTGATAAAGTTGTTAATATTTATTTTTGTAACTTAATTCTGCATAAAACATTTAAGTGTCATTTCATGAGATAATTTATGAGGGTGTGTTTAGGGGCTGGGTGGGGCACTGGTGGCGAGTAACCCTTGAGGCCTTGCTAGTAGCTCTGGACTTGAAATTTTGAGCCCTGATATATG
This sequence comes from Aquarana catesbeiana, assembly GCF_042186555.1. Lineage (NCBI taxonomy): Eukaryota > Metazoa > Chordata > Amphibia > Anura > Ranidae > Aquarana > Aquarana catesbeiana. Next base: position 16,405,329 of record NC_133327.1, read on the forward strand.
TATATATTGTGTGTTGTCTCATGCTGTTGTGGACTCTTTGCTGGGATCGTTTGGGGTGTCCCATTGTTCTGTTGTGTCTGTCTGCCTTAGGAGAAGTGTATTATGAGATGGATGTTTGTATTTGAGTTCCTGGCATGTAAACCGGGGGCAGGGCAGAGAGGGAGGTGGGAATTCCTCCAACAGCCCTCCCTGCTGATAAGGTGATCTATTGTTCAAATGTTTTAATACCTGTGTGTTCCTTATTGCTGACTGGACAGTTTACCCTGCCCTGAATCCAAGGGAAGGGGGCATTGTCCCTGAGTGGATATCTGTTGTTACATGTGGTTCAATAAACAGTTCATGTCCCAGCTTTGTAACTGAGCTAGTCTCCTCTGGTTCTTGGTTACAATATCCGGTTGTAAAATCTGATATCTGAAGGTCCAGATTGGAGGAAGCAGTGTACTGACAGAATCACTCAAGCAGAGTGCCACGGGGATCTGTTACAGGGGGACAGGACTGAAGCCAGTGGGAGTAGGGAATGCCCCGGCATCAGTGCCCCATTATTGGTTTAAAAAAAAAAAGTGTCCCTTTGTTGATATCAATGGGAAGAATAGTGCCCCACTGATGGTGTCAGTATGGGGAATAGTGCCCCGTGATTGCTGTCAGTTTGTGGAATAGTGCCCCAAGGGCCAGTTAAAGTCAAACAAAGGGCCACATTCGGACCCCGGGCCACAGTTTGGAGACCACTGGACTAGGAGACTGGAAGCAACAAGCATTTTCATCACTTCTTTATGTTGCTTTCAAGGGTAGTGGAGAAATCTGGGGTGTTTACACTGGTCATCGCGCCCCCGGCACTCGCATCGGCTCGGGGGCGAGCAGCTCCCCTAGTGGCCACAGGGCGAAGTGACGTAACATAACGTCTATTCACCCAGCCGTGCCATTCTGCCGCAGTAAAACTGCGGCGGCTGGTTGGCAAGTGGTTAAAGTGTATTTTTTTCCCCAAAAAATTGCGTTTGACAAACTGCTACGCAAATATTGTGTGATATAAAAAAATTATTAAATAATAATAAATATAAAAAACAATCACCGTTTTTTTTCTCTAGGGCCTCTACTAAAAATATACATAAATATATTATGTTTGGGGGTTCTAAGTAACTTTCTAGCAAAAAATACAGAATTTTTTTATATATGCGAACAGTGTCAGAATGTGCCTGGTCTTCACCCCTCGTTCACATTGACTGCGGCTTTAAAATGTGCGACTTCATCTGAAATTGCGTGTCAGTGCGATTTGGAAGACATCTGTGCGGCTTCATGCACAGATGTCTATGCAAGTTGCAGCCAAAATTGCCTAAAGTAATGCAGGAACTACTTTTTCAAATCGATGCGGCACCGCAAAGACGGCGTGGCACTGTTTTGAACAGTGTGATAGGGTGCGACTTGTTATGCGATCTGATCTGTCAGGTCATATGACAAGTTGCTCCAATGTGAGGGAATATTCGGTCAGTGATGTCACAAGCCGTCCCGCCCCTTTGTATACGGCCGGCTCAGGGGTGGGGTATTTCCCGCCTGTAGCTCACTGGCCCAGCAATGACCATTAACTTCCAGACTGAACCCAAGCTCGTTTCTATCTAGGAAGGATTCTCTGCCGTCTATGGCAGTGGTGAGGAAACGGGAAGCACATTATTCTTGAAATGATTACAAAACGACATTCCATTCATTTCTACGCACCGCCACCCGTTACAACGTGGTGCAGTGCAACGCAACACGCTGCGATAAAATGCAGCAATGACCATCTTTTTCTCATTGCAACACCTATTAGTGGACTCGACTAGCTAAGGAGACACCCGCAAAAGAACAGATTTAGTATCATTTTGAATCATTTTAAAGCTATTATAATTCAGGATATAAACTAGTTGGCTCATTCGGCATTCACCCAAAATCCATTCATGGAGAAGTGACCTTTGTACATGCAAAGGTTACATTTTATATAATTGTTTAGATAAATAGCAATTGACTGTCTTTATTTTGCAGTTCCCTGTTTGTACCAGGGATGTGCCGTCAAGGGAGGCAGGTGAGGCAGATGCCATGAACATAAAATAAAATAAATAAATTTAAAAAATTGAGATTTAAAGAGGAGTTCCCATTTAAAAAAAAAAAAAAAAAAATTAGAAGTCAGCAGCTACAAATACTGCAGCTGCTGACTTTTAATAATTACCTGTCCACGGTTCAGCGATGCCGGGGATAGAAGCTCCGCTCGTCTCCCCCTCCGTTTGGCGTCGCCGGCATTATTTGTATATTACTTACTTATGGTAATTAACCCCTTGCCACCCAGGCCAATTCTGACACTTCTCTCCTACATGTAAAAATCATTTTTTTTGCTAGGAAATTACAGAGAACCCCCAAACATTATATACAGTATCTCACAAAAGTGAGTACGCCCCTCACATTTTTGTAAATATTTTCTTCTATCTTTTCATGTGACAACACTGAAGAAATGACACTTGTCTACAATGTAAAGTAGTGAGTGTACAGCTTGTATAACAGTGTACATTTGCTGTCCCCTCAAAATAACTCAACACACAGCCATTAATGTCTAAACCGCTGGCAACAAAAGTGAGTGCACCCGTAAGTGAAAATGTCCAAATTGGGCCCAATTAGCCATTTTCCCTCCCCGGTGTCATGTGACCTGTTAGTGCTACAAGGTCTCAGGTGTGAATGGGGAGCAAGTGTGTTAAATTTTGTGTTATCGCTCTCACTCTCTCATACTGGTCACTGGAAGTTCAATATGGCATCTCATGGCAAAGAACTCCCTGAGGATCTGAAAAAAAGAATTGTTGCTCTACATAAAGATGGCCTAGGCTATAAAAAGATTGCCAAGACCCTGAAACTGAGCTGCAGGACAGTGGCCAAGACCATACAGCGGTTTAACAGGACAGGTTCCACTCAGAACAGGCCTCGCCATGGTCGACCAAAGTAGTTGAGTGCTCGTGTTCAGCGTCATATCCAGAGGTTGTCTTTGGGAAATAGATGTATGAGTGCTGCCAGCATTGCTGCAGAGGTTGAAGGGGTGGGGGGGTCAGCCTGTCAGTGCTCAGACCATACGCCGCACACTGCATCAAATTGGTCTGCATGGCTGTCGTCCCAGAAGGAAGCCTCTTCTAATGATGATGCACAAGAAAGCCCGCAAACAGTTCGCTGAAGACAAGCAGACTAAGGACATGGATTACTGGAACCATGTCCTGTGGTCTGATGAGACCAAGATAAACTTATTTGGTTCAGATGGTGTCAAGTGTCTGTGGCGGCAACCAGGTGAGGAGTACAAAGACAAGTGTGTCTTGCCTACAATCAAGCATGGAGGTGGGAGTGTCATGGTCTGGACTGCACGAGTGCTGTCGGCACTGGGGAGCTACAGTTCATTGAGGGAACCATGAATGCCAACGTGTACTGTGACATACTGAAGCAGAGCATGATCCCCTCCCTTCGGAGACCGGGCCTCAGGGCAGTATTCCAACATGATAACGACCACAAACACACCTCCAAGACAACCACTGCCTTGCTAAAGAAGCTGAGGGTAAAGGTATTGGACTGGCCAAGCATGTCTCCAGACCTAAACCCTATTGAGCATCTGTGGGACATCCTCAGACGGATGGTGGAGGAGCGCAAGGTCTCTAACATCCACCAGCTCTGTGATGTCGTCATGGAGGAGTGGAAGAGGACTCCAGTGGCAACCTGTGAAGCTCTGGTGAACTCCATGCCCAAAAGGCTCACTACTTTACATTGTAGCAAAGTGTCATTTCTTCAGTGTTGTCACATGAAAAGATAGAATAAAATATTTACAGAAATGGGAGGGGTGTACTCACTTTTGTGAGATACTGTATACAGGGGGTCCACGGGTTACAAACAAGATAGGGACTTTAGGTTTGTTCTTCAGTTGAATCTGTTTGTAAGTCGGAACAGGTAAATTTTTCAAGTGTAGCTCCAGCCCAAAAAATCTATTTTTAAGTTTTTTTAGATAGCCTAGGGAAGGGTTATCACCTGTAACATTTGTTTTGCTGTCTGTGCCCCTGTTCAGAAGATTTCACCTCACTTTCTGTCCCAATGACAGAAAAATTGGGGGTTATTAGGGAAATAAGGATTGGTGATAAAGCATCAGTGAAGACACCTTTTTCCCATATTAACTCTTACAGGAGAGAATTTCTCTTCCTAGGGGTGGATTTCCTCTTACTTTCTGTTGTCTCCCTCCGTTTGTAAGTAGGAGTTGTTTGTAAGTCAGATGTTTGTAAGTAGGGGATACCCTGTATATATTGTTTTAGCAGACACCCTAGGGAATAACATGGTGGTTGTTGCAACTTTTTATGTTACACGGTATTTGCGCAGAAATTTTTCAAACACGTTTTTTTTGGGGGGGGAAAAAAACTGTTTAATAAGTATAAAAAAAAAAAAAAAAAAAAAAAAGATGATGTTACGCAAAGTGAATAGATACCTAACTTGTCATGCTTTAAAATTGCGCACACTTGTGGAATGGCGCCAAACTTCAGTACTTAAAAATCTCCATAGGGGGCGCTCTAAATTTTTTTACAGGTTACATGTTTAGAATTACAGAGGAGGTCTAGTGATAGAATTATTGCTCTCACTCTAACGATCGCGTTGTATGTAACCTGTGTGTATCTGGCTCTGATACTAGCCAGTGCCTCACCAGCCACTGACCTCACCACACGTCCCTGGTTTGTACCGAATGACATTTTGATTGACAGGCAGCCAACCATAAAACACTTCCCAAGGTGAAGAAAATAATGATTTCCATCAGTATTGCACAGAGGGAGTGTGACGGCTCCTGCTCAGGCTGTACTCATTGTACGGTGTGTGGGCTGGTCAGTCTGTCTATAATCAGCGCTGTGGATGGATTAATAATTCACAGCTTGGAAGGAATTGATTTTACTAGTTAATGGTCTCGCGGTGACACACCGCCACGTGGCCACCTCCTTTTTTACGGCAAAATCAATTTTTTTCCCATTACTTCCTCCCATCCCCCTCTATCCCATCCTTCCAGGTGTATATTTTTCCTTACCTGGTGAAGTCATTTATAATCACCTGAGTCCCCCCATCCAGTTCGCTGATGCCGCTTCCATCTGCAGGGGCCACTAGTCCAAATCTTACTGGCTAGTCCCCTTCTGTCCCCTCAGTCTGACATCTGTCCACTTTGTAAAGTGAAGCTTTAGCTCATTTACTAAGCCCTGGAGCAAAGGTACTTGTAAAGTTCACGGTCTATTTGTCTTTAGTAAATCAACCCCCTTGTCTCTCCTGCATTAAAGTTTCATTACCTACAATACCTTATATGCCCTGAAGTGCATGCAGACAGGAAGTGGCTGAAAGATGCTAGAAGAGATCTGCAGCACTGAAATGCAACAATGGATGGAAAATAGTTGAAAACAGTATTTGTTAAAAAAAGAAAAGTCAGTTTTTAGGGATATGCAGGCTTTAGAAATCTACATGTCATCATTTATGGTGTAGAGATTGACTTTATTGTATATTTATGGATGTCCAAATATTCATATCAGACAGGCGTGAGTAGAACCGCAATACAGCAACACCTTATGGAGCACAGCTTCTATATACAGTATATAGGCAAAGACTGCTGTGTGTGTGTGTGTATATATATGTATATAAACATTAGGAATAGATTTGATAGAGCTAAGTGCTGAGAATCCTCCATCTATCATCTGTCTGTTTGTCTATCTATCTCATACACTATATTACCAAAAGTATTGGGACACCTGCCTTTACACGCACATGAACTTTAATGGCATCCCAGTCTTAGTCTGTAGGGTTCAATATTGAGTTGGCCCACCCTTTGCCGCTATAACAGCTTCAACTCTTCTGGGAAGGCTGTTCACAAGGTTTAGGAGTGTGTCTATGGGAATGTTTGTCCATTGTTCCAGAAATGCATTTGTGAGGTCAGGCACTGATGTTGGATGAGAAGGCCTTGCTCACAGTCTCCACTCTAATTCATCCCAAAGGTGTTCTATTGGGTTGAGGTCAGGACTCTGTGCAGGCCAGTCAAGTTCCTCCACCCCAAACTCAATCATCCATGTCTTTATGGACCTTGCTTTGTGCACTGGTCCAAATCATTTGGTGGAGGGGGGATTGTGGTGTGGGGTTGTTTTTCAGGGGTTGGGCTTGGCCCCTTAGTTCCAGTGATGGGAACTCTCAAGATGTCACCATACCAAGAGATTTTGGACAATTTCATGCTCCCAACTTTGTGGGAACAGTTTGGGGATGGCCCCTTCCTGTTCCAACATGACTGCACACCAGTGCACAAAGCAAGGTCCATAAAGACATGGATGAGCGAGTTTGGGGTGGAGGAACTTGACTGACCATCCACCCATACTTACAGGCCGATTATGGATGAAATGTGTGGCAGCGAGCACTTGGGTAATTGAGGGCATCATCTAGTATGGGAGCTGAGGCGGCACAACATATGGCACAGCAGCAGGAAGACGTGAGATGGGGTGTGTGACTGAGAGGATGGTCCTCACCAAACAATGGTGATATAACCCAGTCATGCATGGTGGTGGGAGTGTCATGGTCTGGAACTTGACTGGCCTGCCCAGAGTCCTGACCTCAACCTGATAGAACACTTTTGGGATGAATTAAAGTAGACACTGTGAGCCAGGCCTTCTTGTCCAACATCAGTGCCTGACCTCCTAAATGTGCTTCTGAAAGAATGGCCAAACATCCCCATAGACACACTGCTAAACTGTGAAGAGTTGAAGCTGTTATAGCTGCAAAGGGTGGGCCAACTAAATATTGAACCCTACAGACTAAGACTGGGATGCCATTAAAGTTCATGTGTGTGTAAAGGCAAGCGTCCCCATACTTTTGGTAATATAGTATGTATGTATATGTATATGTATATATATATATAAATATAACAATACCAAGGTGGGACACCTCTACTGTAAAATTGATTTCCGTACACAGGATTACATCTGATGTGGCACTCCTTTTATCTATCTATCTCTCTGTCTCTCTATCTATTTCTCTGCCTGTCTCTCTATCTATTTCTCTGCCTGTCTCTCTATCTATTTCTCTGTCTGTCTATCTCTCTGTCTGTCTCTCCATCCATGTATGGATATACGCCCAGAGTTCTCTTTTAGCTCGGTGTCCTCTGACATTTCCGCTCAGAGTCAGCTGGTAGAATTTTCTCACCTCCGGCTCTTCCTCGCTTGGCTGCCGCCCCAAACTGTACTCTGCTGATTATCCCTCATCAGCTAATGCAAGCCAAATCCCTCTAATTGTGCCCAGTGTACGCAGGCCAATCTGGATTTAGAAGCCGGGCTCACAGCGTGCTCCCATATCAGTGATTACTGGCGTTCTGGCAGGGTGTGAATTATGTATGTTCTGCAGGGATTTATCCGGCTTTATAATACACACGGGATAAGACAGAGGCAGGTATAATGGATGCTGCTCCCCCTGTAACAAATGTGTCATTTTATTAGGACATCAACAGCACTCCATCAAATAGTGTCACTCATAGCATCTAGATCAGACTAAGTTTATCTACAAGACTGGTATGGCCTTCTAATGTTGTCGCTCCCTAGGCTGGTAATTAACCCCTCTAATGAAAGCAAAGCAGATCTAGATATAAACACCGCGTTATTTTTGTACATAAGTGATCTTTGTGGGCTCAGGTCTCGGGAGACGTCTCATCCGCTGATATCATTATAAGGAGCAGGTTGCAGATGAGCATGCTCTGAAATCAGTCACTGTCATGTCATAAGCAGGACTACGGCCTCCCATTAACAAAATAATCGTAATGCACCGTATTCTCTCCCCCCTGAAAGTCCCTGGGACAGGAAGTGAAGGTAAATCTAACAGAGCCCAGATAGAAATAAATACCTAACCCATCCCTACTCCATTCACAACAATAAAAAAAAAGGTTTTGGCTTCACACTTTAACCCTTTTGCCTTTTTTTTTTTTTTTTTTTTTTGCATACATGTTTAAAAAATCATTTACAAAATCATTACACAGAAAAAAACCCCAAAATATTATACATTCTCTAAAAACAGGCACCCTAGAAAATAAAATAACAGTAGTTCCAATTTTTTTAGGTCACACAATATTAGCGCAACAGTTTATGAAATGCAAACTTTCATAAAAAAAATGAAAGTTCATTTTTAGGGCATATAAACGCTAAATATTTCTCTTTTTTTTTTGGGGGGGGGTGAATTATAAAAGATGAGTAAATAGATACCCAACATTTCAAGACTGAAAAATTGCGAAACCTCGGTACCCTTGTATATCAAAGCGAATTTCCGCATAAGAAATAATGGAAACGCAAATGATTTGTTCCACAACCATTTATTCATAGGTCCTTCAGTTTATAGTCCATATAAAAAAGATTATAGCAATGTGATTGGTTGTCTAACCATAAAATGTCCATCCACAAATGGCAGCCTCCACAAGGGGATTAGAAGAAAAATCCAGCAGGAGCTACAGAGTATAAAAGAGAAGAGAGGCGTCTCTAAGTGTAGCAATATGTTGCTAAATGCTGTACCTTCATTAAATGTAACAATATTGCTACACTAAGGCCCCTTTTTACACGATCGGACCGTTCAGGTCCGCCTGTCAGTTTTGACGGCGGACCTGAACGGGCGCTCCATGTTAGTCTATGGAGCGTCGGATGTCAGCGGAGACATGTCCGCTGACATCCGACCCGGTCCGATCCGCTAAAAGCAGACGGATGGCTCTACGTCCAGGTTCGTCGCTGGCGGATCGGATCAGGTGAGATCTGATGAAAACGGACATGCTGTCCGTTTTCATCCGATCCCTCCATAGGCAGCAGCGGCGCCTGACAAGCCCCTCCCCGCTCAGTGAGCAGAGAGGGACCTGTCATCCGCCGGCTCAGCGGAGATCAACGGACAGATCTCCCGCTGAGCCGGCGGACCGAGGCGGGCTCCGTAGAAACGGAGTCCGCCTCGTGTGAAAGGGGCCTTAGAGGCGCTTCTCTTTTATACTCAGTTGTGACATGACGCTACTTGTATATCAAGACATCATTTGTCCCTCATTTTGGTCTGATCTATAAAGTTGTATATAAAATGCACTTTTTATCTTTAAAAAAAAAAGTGTTTCCCAGTGCTAAATCTTTCATCCAATGTTTAAATTGCTGCATTTGTGAATTTTAAAAGCCAATATATAGGAATAGTAGTGGTAAAAAAAAGCCCTTGTGGATTTTATTAACTTTTTTTTTTTGTTAATTCTCCTTTAAGTGGGTGTGGCAGGGGGGCGTGTCCTATGCCTACATACGTTTGCTAGTAGATGTCCCTCATTCCCATCTCAAAATGTTGGGAAGTATGAGTGAGGCAACCATTCAGCACAGTACCTAGAAGATCGATATTACATTAGTGTGTGCACCCCAAAGTTTACATACATACCTACACACACTATTATAAATAAATGTAAACAAACATTTTAAAATCTAATAAAACTTGGACAATGTCAGTAGACGGAGTCAGTCGTTTTCAATTTTTTACAATTTCTAAAATCTTTATTTTTTATTTTTTTTTACAATTTTTTTAGGAGTCCCGTTGGGGAGGGGGGGGCTTTGGTGAAATATCAGGGGTCTAAACAGATCTCTGATGTCTCACTTTTGAGACAGAGAAAGAGACTGAGGACACAGATTCCCCAGTCCCTTTCTCTACAGCCTCAGCTGCACTGGACATTGAATGAACGGGAAGTGTTCTGCGCTGAGTGGCTTCCTGTTCATTCACAAACACAGTTTACTATGCTTCAGTTATGAATGGACACAGGAGTGATCGGTACAGATCTCTCACGGTATTCATTCGGAATATGTCATTTACCAGCCTCTTTCCACCACTCTCCATCCTGACACATACCCGCAGCAGTTGGTGGGAGAGAAGAGAAGGGAAGTCGGAAGCGCTGAGGGGGGTGGGTTTACGGGGGAATCAAGGCTGCACAAAGTGATTATGGTGTGCCCAGGCACACCCGGCACACCCCCTGCGCAAGCCTATGATCGCAGCTATCACTGTATTAACGCCGACTACTACAGTGATTGTAAACCTCCCCAGCGTGCTGTGCATCCAATCACAGTCACTACAGATAATCATTGGCCGTGAAAATAGCCTATCATTTCATTGTAAGGGCTTAGCGGCCGCCGCTATTTGCACACATCTATCAATTCCGAAAGCAGTAAATTCCTTGCCGCTGGAAGGTGTGTGCAGATGATGGTGAAAAAGGAGACTTAGTACTTGTGCTGCAGATGGAGGCTCAGGGGGAAGGTGGTAGCTTGGATCCCCTTTATCCCACCTCCTTATCTACACCCTAGCTATATTGACCCAGTCCCAGAATTTTTTTAATTTGACCTGGTGACTGGGAATTGTCTGACCCTGGCTCATTCTTTATATAGCATAACGTCAGCACCGGACAGGGGCCATTCTGCAAGTGAGAACAGGACTTTGTAGCCCCCTCAGCCCCTGTGGGCCATGTTTTCAGTATTTGGTTCCCTCTTATAGCCGGTATACAAGGACACGGCTGAGGCTGCGTTGGCGGTGGCTGATCTGTCTCCCAACTGGAGCTTTATGAATTAATTAAATGGTAGATCGAGAGCGTTAATTAGGCGTCCCTGCCCGGTAAAATCTATTACTGCAGGACAGAGAGCAATCTATTCCAAGGATTAAATGGCGATCATAATAGAAACTTTTATGGGGGACAGGGAAAGATTTTTTTCACATCATAAAACCCAGCCATTTGTCTGTATGTGCACATAGTCACAGTGTAATTTTACAATGAATGTAGATCTGAACTCTAATTAAACAGAATTTACTTTGTTTTGTGTAGTGGGTATCGTAAGCGATTGCCGTTTTAAATAAAATGACGCTTTTACCTTTTTTTTCAGCTTTTGTAGCATCTCGGTGCAGCTGATTGCATGCAGCCACTTCATATCTACATGCACCCCATGATGGCTGCATGGCATTTTTTCAGGGTGGGTTTACTTAGGCCCCTTTCACACAAGGTGGACTCCACCAGCGGATCCGCCTGCTCAACAGGGGATCTGTCCGCTGATCCCCGCTGAGGAGGGCGGATGTCAGGTGCCGCTGTTCTCTATGGGGCAGTTGGATGGAAATGTCGCCTGTCTGATTCCATCCGACTGTCATCTGATCTGATCCACCCGTTTAGCGGACAGGATCAGATCGAATGTCGCGGGTGTCAGCGGACACATGTCCGCTGACACCTGCCTTTCCATAGAGAGCAATGAAGGATCTGATTGGGTCTGCCTGAAAAACAGACAGGTGGACCCGATCGGAACGTCCATGCGAAAGGCACCTTATGGTGACAACAGAGGACCATGCCTGGGCAATGTGTGTTGAAAGGGCCCTCTCTGGGAGCCAGTGTGACAGGAACAGTGTTATAACAGGAAATGTCTGGAAAAAGACTTTCATGGCAGGATCACCAGATATTTTAATTGAAACTGCAGATTCAAAAATATTTTTTAATAGCTTTTTTAAATGACATTAAAAGAAATCTATGTTAACAGCATACACTTTCATTTTCTAGCATTGTAAAAATAATAAAAAAAGTTATAGATGATCCAATAAAATCTCCTTTCATGTTGTGAGCTCTGCCTGTCTGCTGCCTGTCTCTTTTGACAATTTCCTGGATTCCCAGCATGCTTTGCAGGTTCTCAATTTCTAAAGACTACATATCCCATGGTACCTTGCTACCTTCAAGCAGTGGTTCCTGTACTGCCTCCTGAAACTCCTCCACTCAGCACCTCTGTAGTTCAGAAGGCAGGCTCTGTGAAATGTGTGACACGTAGGGTTTCATCCGGACAGTCCAGGTTTTGAATCATGTGTCCGGGTTTCAGCCCACTGGAAACCCGGACACAATATTCAAAAAGGAATGTGGCTCAGGACAGAACTTGACAGAAGGGTGAGGGGCCACTATGTGCGCCGCATTACTATTCTCTTTGTCAGTATTTTTTGCTAGAAGATTTCTTAGAACCCCCCAAACATTATGTATTTTTTTTTAAAAGCAGAGGCCCTAGAGAATAAAATGAAAAGGGAACAAGAAGCAGCGCCTCCTAAGTGTAGCAGGTTTAACACTTTAATAAATAAAGAATTAATGTAAAACACTCACAAACGAGCGAATATATCCAGCATTAAGTAAGAGAGCATCCGCTCTGTCCCAGGATGGTGCCGGGTGTCAGTGGCTTGCGATCCTGCTGCACTGGTGGCTCCCAGCGCTTCCGGAAAGCTAAGATGGGAATCAGCGGTGCGCGGAGACACTCGGAGATGACATCACTTCCGGGTAAAGGATCAGCGCGCGCCATATAAGCCCATTGTTTGTATGTCCTAGAGAATAAAATGGAAGTCGTTCCCATTTTTTATGTTATACTGTATTTTTGGCAGTGTTTTTTACTAAAGCAATTGTTTGGAAAAAAATACACTTTTTTGAATCTCAATGCAAAAAAACACAATACATAAACACATTTTTTTGTAAAATATAAAACTAATGTTTTAAAATAGCACATGTCCATGCAACGGCAACAAACTGCGTACATTTCTACTATGCATAGGCAAGGCTTTTTAAAGCCTTTACAGGTTAAGACTTTATATGTACAGCAAAAGTCTAGTGCTAGAATTATCAACACACAGCCATTAATGTCTAAACCGCTGGCAGCAAAAGTGAGTACACCCCTAGGTGAAAATGTCCAAATTGGGCACAAAGTGTCAATATTTTAAGTGGCCACCATTATTTTCCAGCACTGCCTTAACCCTCTTGGGCATGGAGTTCACCAGAGCTTCACAGGTTGTCACTGGAGTCTTCTTCCACTCCTCCATGACAACATCACGGAGCTGGTGGATGTTAGAGACCTTGTGCTCCTCCACCTTCCATTTGAGGATGTCCCACAGATGCTCAATAGGGTTTAGGTCTTGAGACGTGCCTGGCCAGTCCATCACCTTTACCCACAGTTTCTTTAGCATGGTAGTGGTCATCTTGGAGGTGTGTTTGGGGTCATTATCATGTTGGAATACTGCCCTGCGGCCCAGTCTCCAAAGGCAGGGGGTCATGCTTTGCTTCAGTATGTCACAGTACATGTTGGCATTCATGGTTCCCTCAATGAACTGTAGCTCCCCAGTGCCAGCAGCACTCATGCAGTCCAGACCATGACACTCCCACCACCATGCTTGACTGTAGGCAAGATACACTTGTCTTTGTACTCCTCACCTGGTTGCCGCCACACACGCTTGACACCATCTGAACCAAATAAGTTGATCTTGGTCTCATCAGACCACAGGACATGGTTCCAGTAATCCATGTCCTTAGTCTGCTTGTCTTCAGCAAACTGCGGGATTTCTTGTGCATCGTCTTTAGAAGAGGCTTCCTTCTGGGACGACAGCCATGCAGACCAATTTGATGCAGTGTGCAGCGTATAGTCTGAGCACTGACAGGCTGACCTCCCCACCCCTTCAACCTCTGCAGCAATGCTGGCAGCACTCATACGTCTATTTCCCAAAGACAACCTCTGGATATGATGCTGAGCACGTTCACTCAACCTCTTTGGTTGACCATGGCGAGGCCTGTTCTGAGTGGAACCTGTCCTGTTAAACCGCTGTATGGTCTTGGCCACCGTGTTGCAGCTCAGTTTTAGGGTCTTGGCAATCTTCTTATAGCCTAGGCCATCTTTATGTAGAGCAACAATTCTTTTTTTCAGATCCTCAGAGAGTTCTTTCCCATGAGGTGCCATGTTGAACTTCCAGTGACCAGTATGAGAGAGTGAGAGCGATAACACCAAATTTAACACACCTGCTCCCCATTCACACCTGAGATCTTATAACACTAACGAGTCACATGACACTGGGGAGGGAAAATGGCTAATTGGGCCCAATTTGGACATTTTCACTTAGGGGTGTACTTACTTTTGTTGCCAGCAGTTTAGACATTAATGGCTGTGTGTTGAGTTATTTTGAGGGGACAGCAAATTTACACTGTTATACAAGCTGTACACTCACTACTTTAAATTGTAGCAAAGTGTCATTTCTTCAGTGTTGTCACATGAAAAGATATAATAAAATATTTACAAAAATGTGAGGGGTGTACTCACTTTTGTGAGATACTGTAGCTGCTAGGATTGCTTATACAAGATAGCTGACTGCTGGCTCAAAAAAAATAGTACTGGGGCGATGCCTGCAGCTACAGGCGTCATCCTGGTATAACCACTGAAAGTCCAGCGACGTAAGGGTTTCATCCTGACTTTCATGTTGTGCACCTGGTTGCACAACATGCCCCCTTGGCTGCCCGAGCCTTATTTACTAAATGGTGATAAACCTGAGTCAGCGAACATGAGTGAATTTTTCCTCCGCTCTGTGTGGTGCTATTTGCTGTAATCTTCAGTGAGACGTGTGATAAGAGGCACGGGGGCCATAAAAAAAAAAAAATAGCCACTCAAGAAATAAACTACATGCTTAAAGTGTTATTAGAGCTTAGGTTTTTGTATTTTTTAAATAAAAATAACAAACTTGTTATACTTACCTGTTCTGTGCAATGACTCTTCATTTTGGACCTAGCAGGAGTGGAAGCAAAAGAGGGGAAGGGGGAAACAGAGAGGGATGGGATGTCTAGTTTACTTCTTAATTACCTAGCAGTGTAACGCTAGCCATTATGTATTAATCCGATCGATAGATGAAAAATTGTCATCGGATCTAAATCTCTACAATCTGACAAATTTTGTTGGAATGAATTCAAGATGAAAAATCCGATTTCTAGGCTTACTGTATGGTGTATGGAGTGATCGATTGTTTCCAAAGGGATCATTTTCATTGTTTTTTTCTTTACTTCTTCCAGTGAATATTTGATATTGTAGGTGATCAGATTAATGCAATTGAAGGTATTTTTGTAGAGTGGTTATTCTGGACACTTTCAGCCCATTGAGCTTACTGTTTAAATCAGCTCAACACATTCCAGGTGCATCAAGACAAAAGGAATGCAAAATCTTTACAATTTGTTTTCTTTAGAAAGCAGCCACAGTTAGAGTAGAGAACCCTTTGATGAAGTCACGTGTGCAGTGACGCAACGCATCAGGGAGGAGCCAGGTGTCGTCACTTCCGGTCGCAGCCGAGACCGGAAGTACCCTATCTAGTCGGAATTAGGAATTTTAACTGTAAGTTACTACGTTTTTGTTTGAATAAATTCTTTGGAAATACTGCACTATGGAGCCCCCCCCCTCTTTATTACACGTCCTCACCTTACTGGATGACCCTGAAGTCCACTCCTATATCGATACTGTCGTGGATATCGTTAGAAGTCGATCGATTTCTGGGATCCTGCTTTTTACTTATACTAAGGCTTGATTTGACCCGTAGGGGTCTCCATTTGAGGTGAGAGGCTGGGGGAAACGAGTGGCGCACCACGGATGGTGATAGTAATCAGGTGAAGTGGATATCGATCGATTGTATTGCACATGCACTTTTTTTCTTCTTTTTTCTATGAACTTCCATATGGAGATCTGTCCCCTCCTTATTGGATTCTGATTGCACTTTCATCACTTCTGGATTTTGCATTTCATTTTTCTGTATGCACTTTATTATTATTATTATTATTATTATTATTATACAGGATTTATATAGCACCAACAGTTTACGTAGCGCTTTACAACTTGAGGGTAGACAGTACAAATACAATACACTTTAATACAGTAGGATTGTGCACTTTATGTGAATATTGGACTTTATTAGATTGCACAACTTGCACTTTTGAAGTATATTTGCACTTTAGTATTTTTCTTGCACTTTATGATTATTATGTATGTTTATGACTTTGTATCATATTGAAGATTGGTGACACTGGATCATTTAGCACATTGGCTGCAGCACGGCCTTGGAAGTGATTGGCAGTCAGTGTGTTTTAAATCATTTATTATTTTTTTATTACTTATTATTCATAGTTAGCGCCACCAGGGGCGGACTGACCTTTCGGGCGCTCGGGCACTGCCCGAGGGCCTCATGCCACTAAGGGGCCCCATCAGGGTTGCCAGCCTCAATAAAACCAGGGACAGTATGTAAAAATCTGTGTTTTTTTTAAAAATCCCAAGATTATAGCTGCCCCGCCTCTCCAGTACCTTTTCAGTGTGTGTATGTGTATTCTGTGTGTATATCGTGTGTCTGTGTGTGTGTATACTGTGTGTGTGTGTATACTGTGTGGCCCCATAATCTCCTATTGCCTGGGGGCCCCATAATCTCCTATTGCCCGAGGGCCCCATAATCTCCTATTGCCCGGGGGCCCCATAATCTCCTATTGCCCGGGGGCCCCATAATCTCCTATTGCCCGGGGGCCCCATAATCTCCTATTGCCCGGGGGCCCCATAATCTCCTATTGCCCGGGGGCCCCATAATCTCCTATTGCCCGGGGGCCCCATAATTTCCTATTGCCCGGGTGACCCATAATCTCCTATTGCCTGGGGGCCCCATAATCTCCTATTGCCCGGGGGCCCCATAATCTTCTCCTATTGCCCGGGGGCCCCATAATCTCCTATTGCACGGGGGCCCCATAATCTTCTCCTATTGCCCGGGGGCCCCATAATCTCCTATTGCCCGGGGGCCCCTTGAATTGTCAGTCTGCCCCTGAGCACCACATACCTATATATTCATTCAGAGTAGAGAAGCCTGTCCCCTGCCAACTGCAAAGATGGACCCTTGTTCTTTCTCTGTGTAAAGGAAGAGGTCTTTCTGCAAACCGCACACTCTCTGATGATTGGAGAGCACTGGCGAAGCAGGGGGCGTGTCCAATCTCTGCAGAGAGACCACTGCTTTCAAACAGAGAGCAAGGGTCCTTCTCTGCAGGGAACAGGCTTTTCTACTCAAGCTGTGGCTGCTTTCGAAAGAAACATGCTGTAGGACAGAATAAAGGAATTATAGAAATATCTCAGTGATGTAAAAGCCTACTTAGCAGGCCACGGGGGTGTTCCAGTATTTTTGCGGTCAATGGCCCAGGATGTGGTTTGTAGGAGATAAGTAGAAACCCTCCACATGCTGGGTGATTATCTTCCAGAACACTCAGCAGAAGATCATGTGGAATGTACACTAATCTTCCAGAGGTGTCACAAGATCTGCCTGTCAGCATCTGGCTATGTGTTGTTCTCTGCCTTGTTGATCTGCATGTGGACAATGTCAGATGGGAAGTTCCTTCAACATTTCCAACTGCTTATGTCACACAAAGCTGGTAAACAGCAACATGGCTGTCCATGGGGATCACCCAGTGATCTACACTAGAGAATGCTGTATGGGATCAGAAGGCACACTGCAAGAAATCAAATGCACTGAACTGTTACAGAATAACATTTTAGAACCATGATAAATTAAGATCATTCTGCTTCTATGTGTAGACTATTATTGCTTTTCTTTCCCTTTTGGGTCAGTCCATGTAAAACTGATAACGCGTTTCGTAGGTACAGGAGAGGTAACCCCCCCCCCCCCCCAACGTTTTCTTCTATTTTTCAAGGACTTTATACATGGGATGTCTGCACTGAGTTCCTGGGTCTGTACACCTGCTGTGCCCATTATGAGGGCAGGGCCGGTGCTACCACTAGGCAAACTAGGCAGCCGCCTAGGGTGCACTGCTGCCTGGGGCGCCCGGCCACTGATGTACTACTCTCTTCTGTCTGCAGCAAGCAACTAAGTCTCAGCATCAGCAGGCAGCCGTCGCTTCATTCGCACATAGTGTCTGTGTCCCGACTCCCGAATGAATGGAAGCAAGCAAACATTCATTGATGGGTAGGATGCATTTTATGGGCGCTGGTGAGGCTGCATTTTATGGGCGCTGGTAGGCTGTATTTGATGGGCGCTGGTGAGGCTGCATTTGATGGGTGCTTCATTAAATAGGTGGGGTATACATGGGCAGGGCAAAGGGGGTGGAGTCAGGGGTGGAGCCAAGGCATGACTGTACTGTGTGGCAGAGCTGTGTAAAGGTCTGGATGGACAAAAGCAGAACTTCTTTTGGCAGGTAAATTCACTCCCATGTCTGCATTTCAACTGCACATCTGTTATCTGTTTGAGCCTGGAGTTTATTTTAATGGCTAGTGAGCTATGCAAATAGCCGCAACCCCCAGAATAGGGGAAATTGGGGAAATCCTCCCTCCTAGATTGTAAGCTCTAAAGAGCAGGGCCCTCTGATTCCTCCTGTATTGAATTGTATTGTACTTGTACTGTCTGCCCTCATGTTGTAAAGCGCTGCGTAAACTGTTGGCGCTATATAAATCCTGTATAATAATAATAATAATTGTGGTGAGAAAATATCAGCTTAAAGTGGTTGGAATCCTCAGACATGAACTACGAACAAAGCATAATCCTCTATAGTGTGTACTTATCTCAGTTAAGATCACTCAGGCCGGGTTCATATGTATGCAAATTGGAAGCTGTTTTAACCGCATCCAATTCGCATAACATGTGAGTGTAACCAGCTCCCAATGGTGCCGGTTCACACATGTCTGGAACGGCCACAGTGCGGATTCAAAAAAGGTCCTGTGAGTTTTTGGTTCCGGTTCAGGTGCGAATTCAGGGAAAATTTGCACCTGAACCGATGAACAGAAACGCACAGGACTGCCGCACTGAAACCGCAGCCGCATATATGTGAACTCAGCCTGAGTCACTTCTGACAAGTTTTCCTGACACAAGAGAAAAATGGTGACAGGGGAGGGATCTCCATCTGATTGACAGTCTCAGCTCTGTTCCTGTGTGCTGTATGATTGGGGGTGGGGGTGGGGGGGGTGTCCATTCCCTCCAATTAGCTGTCAGAGTTCTCCTCACTGTGCTCTGCAGAGTGTAATTTCAGCTCTCCGCCCTCTTTTTTTTCTGAACTCTCAGGCAAGCTTTATAATTCAGGACTTTGAATGGATGTAGAGAAGAGAAGACTGCAGATAAACTGGTACAACTTATGTAGGAGATTTGTTTTATCTCTGTGTATCACCTGAGCCAGTCACTTCACTGGGTGTACGTAAGGGTTTACCACCATTTTAATGTAAATAATCTTATGCATGCATGGTGATCTGTTAAGGGCTCATGCACACTGGGCGTAAAAAGTAGATAAGCGTTTTAATTGGCAATAAAAATCATCCAGATAAATAGCCTATCACATTCTATCACAGGAAATAAAACTGCTTCGTGATTGGTCCATTTTTTTTATCCATTTTGGTCCATTTTTTTTTTTCCTCGCAGAAGGAAAAGCATATTTAGAAGGGGTCAGCTTCAATCACGCGAGATTTTTGCTGTCATTACAAGATAGCGGCTTCTCCCAGATTAGACCGTAAGAAGCTTCATTTGGAGTGATTTGCTTTGATTTGTGAGATTATGCAGCAACACCAGAGTTTTAATCCGCACTCTGATACGACGTACAGCGGGTTCTGACTCTCTGACCCGTCCGCGGCTGAAATGCTAAGCTGGTTCATTTAAATTATCCTTCAGCAAAGCTCCCACGGATGTTGTTCTGATATTCGGGTTTGGGTGGGGCATGTCAAAGAATAAGCTGATCCATATGTAGAACAAGGGCAGGGCTTCAAGAGGACCAGTCACCAATGGACATTTTTAATAATAATAATAATATGAATGTCCATTCTTTAATTGTTGTATTGCAACCTTACCCCATACATCTTGTTTTTGCTTGGATTCTCTCCCTGTCTTTGTGTCAGGCTGTAAGATTGTTCTGTAACTCAGGAGTACTGGTACTGATAGCACTGATTGCATAGACATTCAACAAACTGTCACATAGCTAAGGTGCAGGTAGGAATCCATGAAAGAAAACAAATCGACAGTTGTAACCTCCTCTAGCACACCCCTAGTGGGGTGCATTAAAAAATGAAGGATGATAAAATAAAAGCCAGGAGGAGAGGACCGGGCCCTTGGGGGTGCAACATCCAGTGGCAGAGAGCTACAGAGTTCAGGTCCCAATCATTACAGAAGTGGAGAGGACCCGCCCCCTGGGAGTATGACGTCCAGCTGCAGAGAGAAACGGAATTCAGGACACGCCCACTGCCAAGGTTAGAGGAGGAGAGGATCAGCCCCCTGGGGTTATGTCATTTATCTGCAGAGAGTAACAGATCTCAGGACCACCCACTGCCGAGAACAGAGAAAGAGAGAACTCGCCTCTAGAGGGTATGTCAGCTCCAGCTGCAGAGAGCTACAGAATTGAATAAATCACCCACTTGCAGCGGACCTAGGATGAGAGGACCCTCCCACTTGGGTATGTCATTTAAGCTGAAAAAAAGATACAGAATTCAAGAACCACCCCTTTAAAGAGGAGGAGAGGACCCACTTCCTAGGGGTATGTCATCCAGCTGCAAAGAGCCACAGAATTCAGTACTCAACTACTGCAGAGGACAGAGGAGGAGAGGACCCACCCCCCTGAGGTTATGTCATCCAGCTGCAGAGAGCAACAGAATTCAGGACACACTCACTGCTGAGGTCAGAGGAAGAGAGGACCCGCCCTTGAGGGGTATGTCATCCAGCTGCAGAGAGCAACAGAATTTAGGAACTACCAACTGCTGACAAAAAAGGAAGAAAGGACCTGCCCCTTTGGTATATGTCATCCTGCTGTAGAGCACTGTGGAATTCAGGACCCACCCATTGCCGAGGACAGAGTAGGAGAGGACCCACCTCTGAGAGGGGTATGTCATCCAGCTGCAGAGAGCTACAGAATTGGGAACCCACCGATTGCTGAGGACAGAGGAAGAGGACCCATGACTTCCCATAAAGGGACAATTTATCCATGGAAAGAAGGTATGTCTGGACATTTACTTCAACCAGAAATACTGCCAGGGTTCTCTGGGGAGGTTGAAAGGGTTTGGTACACTGGAGTTGGGCTTTTGGAAAACATGTACCATGCCTTGAAAAAGAGTTCATACCCATTTGAAATTTTCCACATTTTTGTCATGTTACAACCAAAAACGTAAATGTTTTTTGGGGGGGATTTTATGTGATAGACCAACACAAAGTGGCACACAATTGTGAAGTGGAAGAAAAATGATAAATGGTTTTCAAAATTTTTTGCAAATAAATATGTGAAAAGTGTGGCGTGCATTTGTATTCAGCCCCCTTTACTCTGATACCCCTAACTAAAATCTAATGGAACCAATTGCCTTCAGAAGTCACCTAATTAGTAAATAGAGTCCACCTGTGTGTAATTTAATCTCAGCATAAAATCTGGCCTTTGTGGAAGAGAGACAAGAAGAAAGCCATTGTTGAAAGAAAGCCATAAGAAGTCCCATTTGCAGTTTGCAATACGCCATGTAAGGGACACAGCAAACACGTAGAAGAAGGTGCTCTGGTCAGATGAGACCAACATTGAACTTTTTGGCCTTAA
The DNA here is from genome assembly GCF_042186555.1 of Aquarana catesbeiana. Taxonomy (NCBI): domain Eukaryota; kingdom Metazoa; phylum Chordata; class Amphibia; order Anura; family Ranidae; genus Aquarana; species Aquarana catesbeiana. The sequence continues at coordinate 16,426,678 of NC_133327.1, forward strand.
AGCAAAATGCTATGTGTGGCGGATAGCTAACACTGCACATCACCCTGAACACACCATCCCCACCGTGAAACATGGTGGTGGCAGCATCATGTTGTGGGGATGCTTTTCTTCAGCAGGGACAGGGAAGCTGGTCAGAGTTGATGGGAAGATGGATGGAGCCAAATACAGGGCAATCTTAGAAGAAAACCTGTTAGAGTCAGCAAAAGACTTGAGACTGGGGCAGAGGTTCACCTTCCAGCAGGACAACGACTCTAAACATACAGCCAGATATACAATGGAATGCTTTAGATCAAAGCATATTCATGTGTTAGAATGGCCCAGTCAAAGTCCAGACCTAAATCCAATTCAGAATTTGTGGCAAGACTTGAAAATTGCTGTTCACAGATGTTCTCCATCCAATCTGACAGAGCTTGAGATATTTTGCAAAGAAGAATGAGCAAAAATGTCCCTCTCTAGATGTGCAAAGCTGGTAGAGACATCCCCAAAAAGACTTCAGCTGTAATTGCAGTGAAAGGTGATTCTACAAAGTATTGACTCCGGGGGGCTGAATACAAATGTACACCACACTTTTCACGTATTTATTTGTAAAAAACGTTGAAAACCATTTATCATTTTCCTTCCTTCCTTCATTTTCCTTACTTCACAATTATGTGTCACTTTGTGTTGGTCTATTACATGAAATCCCAATAAAATTTCAAATGGGTATGAATACTTTTTCAAGGCATGGTATATCTTTTCCAAAAGCCCAACTCCAGCTTACCGAACCCCTTCAACCCTCCCCCCCAGAGAACCCTGGTACTATTTCTGGTTGTAGTAAATGTCCAGACATACCTTCTTTCCATGGATAAATTGTCCCTTTATGGGATGTCATGGGTCCTCTTCCTCTGTCCTCAGCAATTGGTGGGTTCCCAATTCTGTAGCTCTCTACAGCTGGATGACATACCCCTCAGGGTTGGGTCCTCTCCTACTCTGTCCTCGGCAATGGGTGGGTCCTGAATTCCACAGTGCTCCACAGCAGGATGACATATACCAAAGGGGCAGGTCCTCTCCTCCTTTTTTGTCAGCAGTGGGTAGTTCCTAAATTCTGTTGCTCTTTGCAGCTGGATGACATACCCCTCAAGGGCGGGTCCTCTTCTCCTCTGACCTCAGCAGTGGTTGAGTCCTGAATTCTGTTGCTCTCTGCAGCTGAATGACATACCCCCAGAGGGCGGGTCCTCTCCTCCTCTGTCCTCTGCAATGGTTGAGTCCTGAGTTCTGTTGCTCTCTGCAGCTGGATGACATACCCTCAGTGGGGTGGGTCCTCTCCTCCTCTGTCCTCTGCAATGGTTGAGTCCTGAGTTCTGTTGCTCTCTGCAGCTGGATGACATACCCTCAGTGGGGTGGGTCCTCTCCTCCTCTGTCCTCTGCAATGGTTGAGTCCTGAGTTCTGTGGCTCTCTATAGCTGGATGACATACCCCGAGGAAGTGGGTCCTCGTCTGACAAAATATGGAAAATTTCAAGGGGTATGAAAACTTTTTCAAGGCACTGTAAATGGCTACAGAGATTTTCTTTTTGAAACTGCTGAGCGCACTTAGAAGCAGGAAGACAGTTTTTAATGTCAACCAGTTGACATGACAGCAACAGCTAGATTTCAATCCCCTTATTCTCGAGCAGAAAAGCAAGATTTCCCCATTAGGAAAGCTAAATAAAAGGGGTAAACCTAAAGGGGTGTATTTATCAAAACCGCATCACTCAGAATCTGGTGCAGCTCTGAATGGTAGGCAATCTGCTGCTAACTTCCGTTTGTTCAGTTAAGCTTTGACAATAAAATCTGCTAGCTGATTGGTTTCTATGCAGAACTGCACCAGATTTTGCATGCTCCAGTTTTAGTAAATCTCCCCCATAGTCTGTACTATTCCAAAACTGATCAGTGAGCCATACCCCACCCCCGTTTTGCCAGGTTCTCTAATGTGTCCTTAACTGAAGTAGAACACTCAGCCCCAGGGGGGGCCCATGGTTCCGCATTATGGTAAATACCTGCAGGATAGACTTACACGGCTCTAGCTCTGGTAGATTTGTTAGTATTATTATGGAATGTTGCCAGGTGAATTAAGGTTAATTCATTGTTACGGTTTGTTTTACTGCGCTTACAAGCTCGTGATACGCGTGTGATTGTCGCTCGAGGCAACGTGCAGAAAACAAGAGGTTTTCTTTCTGCAGGAGAATATTGGCTCTCAGGAAGCCGGGAGCTGCAGTCTCAGGGTAATGGAGTTATAGATCGGAGTTTATCTCTGCGCTGGAATGAAAAACGCGTTGACGAGCTGCATGATAAAATGATAAAGGGTTAACTTGCTGCTGTTGATCCTCAAGCTAAGGCTGGGCAGTAAGGGGAGTATCGTGCTGTGTCTGGTGTGCCACTATTCAAAGGCCCCGCATCTTCGTATGTCTGCAATCACCTGACAACATATTCGTATCGCCCAACAACTAGTGAGTTCCTTTTTGTAATAACTACCCCCCGTAGGCTCCTAGTGCCTGAAAACATGTAAAGCAGGAATACAGATAAATGAACTGCTTACATATATATAGTTACATAGTAGGTGAGGTCGAAAAAAGACACAAGTCCATCATGTCCAACATATAATATATAGGCACTAGATATATGCGCATCTGGGCAGTGAAGGAGCAGCAGCTGACAGATGATGTCCTCTCTCTGCATGCTCCTCCTATAAACATGTTCCTTTTCAGCACATGTGAATACAAGGCACCTAACTGGTCCCAAGTGCTGCCATTCTATCTTCTTGTCTGAGCTCTGCTCTACAGTGATATACTGTATATGCACCCATGTGTTTGGGAAATGAAGAAGCAGCAATTGACTGATGAAATCATCTCTCTGCATACTCCTCCTGACAGCGTATTCCTTTTCAGCACATGTGCATTTAGGACATCTAACTGATCCCCCAGTGATGGCCTTCCATCTTCTAGTCTGAGCTCTGCTGTACAGGGATTTATGTACTATATCAGTGGTCTCCAAACTGTGGCCAGGGGGCCAGATGCAGCCCTTTGCTTGCTTTTGTCAGGCAATTGAGACACTATTCCTCCCACTGACACTAATTATGAGGAACTATTTCTCCACTGACACCAACGATGGGGCACTATTCCTCCCACTGATACCAATGATGGACACTATTCCTCCCACTGATACCAATGATGGGCACTATTCCTCCTACTGATACCAATGATGGGGCACTATTCCTCCCACTGATACCAATGATGGGACACTATTCCTCCTACTGATACCAATGATGGGCACTATTCCTCCTACTGATACCAATGATGGACACTATTCATCCCACTGATACCAATGATGGGGCACTATTCCTCCCACTGATACCAATGATGGGGCACTATTCCTCCCACTGATACCAATGATGGGACACTATTCCTCCTACTGATACCAATGATGGGCACTATTCCTCCTACTGATACCAATGATGGACACTATTCCTCCTACTGATACCAATGATGGACACTATTCATCCCACTGATACCAATGATGGGGCACTATTCCTCCCACTGATACCAATGATGGGCACTATTCCTCCCACTGATACCAATGATGGGGCACTATTCCTCCCACTGATACCAATGATGGACACTATTCCCCCCCACTGATACCAATGATGGGGCACCATTCCTCCCACTGATTCCAATGATGGGGCACTATTCCTCCCAACTGATAGCAATGATGGGGCACTATTCCTCCCAACTGATAGCAATGATGGGGCACTATTCCCCCCCACTGATACCAATGATGGGGCACCATTCCTCCCACTGATACCAATGATGGGCACTATTCCTCCCACTGATACCAATGATGGGCACTATTCCTCCCACTGATACCAATGATGGGGCACTATTCCTCCCACTGATACCAATGATGGGCACTATTCCTCCCACTGATACCAATGATGGGGCACTATTCCTCCCACTGATACCAATGATGGACACTATTCCCCCCCACTGATACCAATGATGGGGCACCATTCCTCCCACTGATTCCAATGATGGGGCACTATTCCTCCCACTGATACCAGTGATGGGGCACTATTCCTCCCACTAAAACCAATGATGAGGAACTACAGTGCCTTGCAAAAGTATTCACCCCCCTTGGCATTTTTTGTGTTTTGTTGCCTTACAACCTGGAATTAACATGGATTGTTCAAGGATTTGCATCATTTAATTTACAGAACATGTCCACAACTTTGAAGATTTTTTTTTTATTTTTTATTGTGAAGCAAACAACACATAGGACAAAATAACAGAAAACGTCAATGTGCATAACTATTCACCCCCCTAAAGTCAATACTTTGTAGAGCCATCTTTTGCGGCTATCACAGCTCCAAGTCTCTTTGGATAAGTCTCTATGAGCTTGCCACATATTACCCCTGGGATTTTTACCCATTTCTCCTTGAAAAACTGCTCCAGCTCCTTCAAGTTGGATGGTTTGCGCTTGTGAACAGCAATCTGCAATCACGAATGGTGAATGAGGGCTTATTGTTAGTGTTTTTTATGTGTGGCCCAAGACAATTTCTCTTCTTCCAATGTGGCCCAGAAGATTCAAAACGTTAAACACTTCTTGCTTAGATCATCATTCATTTTCCTGGAGTTCTTCTTTCTTGGCTCTGGATCCGGTAGTAAGAGATTAACTGAATTCATGTCCACAGTTGTTACCATTCACAACTCTCAACAAAAAATAATGTGTGATGTGTACTGAGCTACTAATATCTACACCAGTTCTACCGATCGGCATGGAGCTTGCATTGCACTTGTGGCCAGTGACCTATAACCAAACTTCTTTTTTTTTTTATAATACATTTTTATTTATTTTATCCAAACATATATCCCCCCCTTCTCTCTTCCCTTCCTCTCTCTTTCCCCTTGCTCTCCTTCCCATCCCGTTTACAATGAAAATAGAACGTATAAGCTTTCTTGGCGAGATCCCAGGCCGCCAAACCTGGAGCACTCTAGCATACGAACTTCATTTTGGAAGCCACCATTTGGCCATTGCTTCCCTCTCCTCCTTATTGGCCTCTAAGTATGATGGACAGCCCCACATGGCCAACAATAAATCTGACCATGCGCTAATAGAATTTCATTTCAAAACTCTGTTTCGATTTTCCAAACTTTTGTGGGGTCAAATTAACCTCCTTTTTTTTTTTTTTTTTTTTTTTTTATAATGCAGACAAGAAAATTTGACAGAGCGGGATGACATTTTTTTTCTTAAACAAACAAATTTTTAAAGACTTATTTGGTTTTTGTTCGGTAAAGTCCGTTCACTCCAAAATCGGATGTTAAAACCAAGAGAATTTTTAGATAACATTCTAATGACATTTCGTCAAGTTGTACTGAAAATTTGTGTATGGATGTTCATTCAAAAATGTACCAGTGTATGGCCAATGTTAGGCCTCGTTTCCAAAACGCATAACGGGAACTTGAATTGGCGCTTTTGATTCTCATGCGGATACGTGTGTCACACATAGGGCAGCCTATTCACTTGACTTCACTTTCTCTCCAAAGAAGCTCAGGGACCGAATTTTGTCCCTGAGCCAGGAGAGATTTCCTACTTGCGGTTTGATCGTTTTGTCTGCTTGACATTCGCAGCAAATTTTGCCCCGCATTTGGTGTGATATTTAAGATGAATGGCATCCAAACATGTGTCACCCTTAGGGCCTAAGGTACAGGAGGGGGGCGGGATCAAGCGTTGACTTCCTAGATGGAGTCGGCATTTGCATTTTAGAGCACCCTGGGTTTTGGAGCTCCTGAGCTACTCTAGGTACTTGTTAAAAATAAAAAAGTTCACAGGTTTATATAAATGATGGCAGGTGAGATCAGACTATCAGTCCAATCCAAGAACAGCTAGAGCGACTGTCAGTTCTGGTCTGTGGGCGCCTAAATCTTCGGTCAGGCTATTCTGCTTAAAGCTAAACTCCGGAATAAGCAAATATAGCCTAAATACAAGGGTCATATGTATTCTTCCTTGAATCTTGGTGTGCTTTGTGTATTTCTTCCGGATCTGTGCAATTATGAAGTGTGAAACTTTCCTGTAATAAGGACCACTTACTTTTGCTCTCTCCCCTTATGCAGGGCGACTGGTCTCGTCTCCACCCCCTCCAGTAGTTTTCTGCTGGCAGCCTGTGGTGGGTGGGGCCTGCTGGTCCCTCCCACAGCTCTCCTCTCTGCACAGCCTATGTACAGCACAGTGATGACACCACTGCTACTTTTACAAGGTAACAAATGCATTTGCCAAGACATTTGGTACACCAAAAGGGGACTTATATCCTGCATGGCAATTAAAGTGATTGTAAAGCTTCCATTTTTTTAAATGAAAATAATAAGCATTTTATACTTGCCAGCTTTGTGCACTGATTTTGCACAAAGCAGCCCTGATCTTCCTCTTCTGAGGTCCTCTTGCCCCCCCCCCCCCCCCACCGGCTGAGTGCCCCCACAGAAAGCCGCTATCTTTGGGGGCATTTGCGCAAGCTTGCGCTTGAGCCACCCTGTCTGTATCTATTGACACAGACAGCAGAGCTCGACCTCTCCCCTCACTCCTTTGTCATAGGATTTGATTGACAGTAGCAGGAGCCAACGGCTCCCTCTGCTATCAATCTGCCCAGTGAGATGGGACTTAGCCAGGAGAGCCGCTGCTCTTGTGCACAGCGCTGGATTGAGCTCAGGTAAGTATAAGAAAGGGCTGAGGGGGGGTTGGGGATCCTCTGCAACTGAAGGTTCTTTGCCTTAAAAAGGGATGTAAACCCAGTTCATGAAATTTGACCTGGACACATATATCTGTAGTGTTTTCTTATCTCTGTTCAAAGCCCTGAGTCCCGTGTGTTTCTACTGTTTCTTTGATCTATTATCAGCATGATAACTTTTGACAAGTTCTCCATCAACCGAGATAAAACCAGCCTGAAATTTGTGTGGGGGAGGTTGCTAAAAATAGATTAGCAGAGAGCTTGTCTTGTCCCAGCACAGCTCTGCACAATCCTTCCTTCCTCAGACTGTGGGGGGGGGGGGGTGTGCCTTTCCTCCAATCATCTGTCTTGGTTGTATGCCAAGAATCCACTCCCAGTGCTGAACAGGAAGAGAAAATGTCTAACACAATGTGCACATTCTAAAAAATATATAAAGCTGAAGACAGCAGATATACATGTAAAACTTATATAGAGAGATTTGTTTCATCCCTGTGCATCATCTGAGGCTGTTCACTTCACTGGGTATATGTGAGGGTTTACATCCACTTTAAAGTGGTTGTACCTACAGGTAAGCCTATAAAAAAGCTTACCTGTAGGCGCTGTGAATATCTCCTAAACGTGCATTTTTTTAAGAGATATTGAGAGTGCATGCAGCCAATAACATCATCGGCGCATGCGCTCTGAAGGTCCGGCTTACAGTGCCTGGATTTCAGCTTTAATAAAGGCATTGTGCTTGGTTTTATCAGCAGATAACTGTGGGGAACTGAGCTAAATTTTTCAAGCTGACTTTGCAGAGCTTAGAGAGGATAATTTTCCCCACACATAATTCCTATTCTGCAACTGACATGATATTAGGATCCTTCAAGCTGGTTGTGCTGAGCAGTCAGGGAACAAGTTAATACCCCCCTCCTCTGCTGAGTGTTTAATGTTTCAGTCAAAGCGGAGTCTGGCGTTGGTTTTAATGACTGCAGTCGTGATAGAGCAGCGGTGGCGCACTCTCTGCCTCTGCGCCATGACTCAGCGTGGTGTGCGAACTGCAGATAACAGCTGTACAGAGGTTTCCTCTGCATTAGGTCCATAGTATACAGTGCAAGCTCAGATGATTTTCTTTTCCAGAATGTTTGGTCATTTGGTATACCAGCACCAAAAAAAATAAAAGTTGTGCTTGCAGCATGATAGTACAGTTTACATTGTCCTAATAGTTAGCTTCTGGTTGAGACTTAGGGTACTTTTCACACTGCTGTGTAGCAAAACCGCGGTAAAAACGCATTAAAAAAAACACACAAAAAAATGCCATCTTCGGTGAGGGACCCGGACTGTTAGAGAGGGGGTAAGTTTAGTGCCTTTAGTTCTGCTTTAAAGTGGTTGTAAACTCTTATGCCCTGTACAGACGGTTGGATTTTCCGATGGAAAATGTGTGATAGGACCTTGGTGTCAGAAATTCCGACCGTGTGTAGGCTCCATCACACATTTTCAATCAGAATTTCTGACACACAAAGTTTGAGAGCAGGCTATAAAATTTTCCGACAACAAAATCCGTTGTCGGAAATTCTGATTGTGTGTACACAAATCCGACGCACAAAGTGCCACGCATGCTCAGAATAAATTAAGAGACGAAAGCTATTGGCTACTGCCCCGTTTATAGTCCCGACGTACGTGTTTTACGTCACCGCGTTTAGAACGATCGGATTTTCCGACAACTTTGTGTGCCCGTGTGTATGCAAGACAAGTTTGAGCCAACATCCATCGGAAAAAATCCATGGACTTTGTTGTTCGAATGTCCGATCAATGTCCAACCGTGTGTGCGGGGCATTACTATACCCAGTAAACCAGGGGTGTCCAAACTTTTTTCAAAGAGGGACAGATTTGATGAAGTGAACATGCGTGAGGGCCGACCATTTTGCCTGACAGCCTTTGAACCATTAAAATTCAGTCTAAGTGTGTTCATTCAAGCACTAATACACTGCCCAACAAGAATTCTCTTGCCTTTGTGGCTGTGTGGTGAAGAGATGAGCTCAGGCTTGTTATTTGGATATACCGTATTTATTGGCGTATAATACGCACCTTCGCTTTAAGAGGGAAGTTTCAGGAAAAAAAACTTAAATTTTAAATAAAGAACTGTGAAGTTAAATAAGGGTCAGTGCCCATCTGCAGCCTCACAAGTGCCATGAATGCAGCACCCCCATTGCCATGAATGCAGCCCCACCATTGCCATGAATGCAGCCCCACCATTGCCATGAATGCAGCCCCACCATTGCCATGAATGCAGCCCCACCATTGCCATGAATGCAGCCCCACCATTGCCATGAATGCAGCCCCCCCCATTGCCATGAATGCAGCACCCCCTTTGCCTTCAGTACAGCACCCCCATTGTCATGAATGCAGCAGCCCCATTACCTTCAGTGCAGCCCCACCATTGCCATGAATGCAGCACCCCCATTGCCTTCAGTGCAGCCCCACCATTGCCATGAATGCAGCACCCCTATTGCCATCAGTACAGCACCCCCATTGTCATGAATGCAGCACCCCCATTGCCTTCAGTGCAGCCCCACCATTACCATGAATGCAGCACCCCTATTGCCATCTGTACAGCACCCCTATTGCCATCTGTACAGCACCCCCATTGCCATGAATGCAGCACCCCCATTGCCATCAGTGCAGCACCCCCATTGCCACAAATGCAGCCCCACCATTGCCACGAATGCAGCCCCACCATTGCCAGGAATGCAGCCCCACCATTGCCAGGAATGCAGCACCCCCATTGCCAGGAATGCAGCACCCCCATTGCCAGGAATGCAGCACCCCCATTGCCAGGAATGCAGCACCCCCATTGCCATCAGTGCAGCACCCCCATTGCCATGAATGCGGCACCCCCATTGCCGGGAATGCGGCACCCACCATTGCCATGAATGCGGCATCCACCATTGCCAGGAGTGCAGCACCCCCATTGCCATGAATGCAGACTCACCATTGCCATCAGTGCCGCCTGATTGATGCCCATGCACCTGCAGACTTGGATGGGGAAAGGGAGGGGGGGCGGGACGAGCGCCAAAAAATTACATACAGGAAAAACTCCTGTTTTCTTGACGGCCTCTTTAATAGAAAGTCCCGCCTCTTATGATGGACAGAACAGTCCTCCAATGGCAGTGCAGTAGAGGGGACTTCCTATTACAGAGGCTGCCGTGTAAACAGGAAATTCTCCTGTGTGTGTACGGCTCTCGTCCCGCCTCCTCCCTGTCCCCTCCAAGGCAGCCGGCATATATATTTTTTGTGACCCCGGCACTTGGGAGATCGTTGTCCAAAAGATATATATCTCCAAATAACCAGGGGGGCCGTTCAAAACCAGAACGCAGGCCGCGATTGGCCCGGGGGCCTGACTTTGGACATGCCCGCAGTAAAGGGACTATCCTCAGGTGATACACAGAGATAAAACAAATCTTCTACGTAAGTTGTACCTGTTTATTTGCAGTCTTCTTTTCTCTACATCTGTTAAAAGTGCTGATTTTATAAAGCTTGTCTGAGCTGAGAAAAAAAAAAAGAGCTAAAGAACAGAATGCATGAAGGTAAAAAACCTTGTGTCTTTACAACCACTTGAAAGAAGCAGATTCCAGCTGGACTGACAGCGTCTGTTGAGAGGGAACGGAATGCAGCCTGGCCGTCAAGTGCCTAATTGTGAAGGTGTCCAGAGTGGATGCGACCCTATGCTTTCCCTCCTCATCAGGAACCTTTCCCTAACGCTTGTACTGTCCCTAACAGACGGGTACCTTTCCCTACACTCGCAAAATGCGTGCCAAACCTGGTAGCCAGGGCCTTAAATAGGCTCTGCCTGACCCAAGATGCCTGCCGGAGTCACATGGGGCAGCAGCATCCAATTGGGTGCTTCCCCAGTGACCCAGGAAACCATAGAGGAACACCCAGCCTAAAGAATGCCACTCATTACACAACAAAACTAGAACAATTAAAAACAAAAAGAAAAAAACCTTTTCTATTAAATAAATGGACCTTTAACTAAAAGTTCCACTATTTGTTATCCCCACCATCCCTCCTGTTTGCCTAGGCACCGATGACATCATATGTCCTTCTACAGGCTCCTGGGAAACCTGAGGATTCCCAATTCTGCACAAGAGAATCCAGTTCCTGGGCAAACAGGATGAAAGACGGACAACTACCATCATGTTTACTATTTATTGCTGATGATTTTCTTTTGGTTCCCATGCAATCAGTGTTCGCTCCATAAAAACCTGGCAGAGTTTGTAACTTTTTCCTACTAAACTAAAATAAACCAGTTTTGTCTTTAATGTAAATGATCAATATGGAATGAAACTTTCACTCTCATTGCTAACGTGGAAAAACCTGACCTGCTGATGTGGAAAAGCTCTGCATTGCCGCTGAGGATCCAGAGTACATTTTCACATGCTGCAATCCGGATCGGTGACCTGCATCCTTCACTTGACAATTCTATGCTTTATGGTTTACTAATGGACATATTTCTACATGTGCTGACAGTCCCAAGTGTTGTATATACTGTATATGATGTCTTTGTATGTGTGTACTCTACATGGGCAGCTTTATTTGTACTTTACTTCTGATTTCTACTTAGACCTTGAGTGCTTTTCCACCACTTATGGTTTAACCACTTGAGCTCCAGAAGGTTTCACCCCCTTTCAGGGCATTTTTGCTATTCAGCGCTGCGCTATTTTTTTTTTTTCCCCCATAATTTTGATTGTTTTCTGGATAATTTGTACAAACGAGAGGTTATCACACCGCATGTGTCAGCTAACGCTTATATTGGAAGAATGGTAATTACAGTATTATGGTAATATAATGGTAATTACTGCGCTACTGAACTGGTAAGTGCACGGTCATGCAACGCTGTACCCAAATTATATTTATGTAATTTCTTTCACGCAAATAGAGCTTCCTTTTTTTCTGTGGCATTTGATCACCACTGTTTTTTTTTTTGGCTGTTTTTTTATTATTGTATAAATTAAAAAAGACTGAAATTTTAAAATAAAGGATATTTTCTGCTTTCTGTTATAAAACATTTAAAATTAAAACATCTAATTTATATATTGGGATTTTTTTTACCAAAAATATGTAGCAGAATACATATTGACCTAAATTGATGAAGAAATTAGATTCTTTACATATTTGTATTGGATATGTTTTATAGCAACATTGTATTTTTATTTTTTTTAATTGCCGGTCTTTTTTTGTTTCTAGCGCAAACAATAAAAACCACAGAGGTGATCAAATACCACCAAAAGAAAGCTCTATTTGTGGTAAAAAAAAAAAAGGACATCAATTTTATTTGGGTACAGCTTCACACGACCGCGCAATTGTCAGTTAAAGCGAAGCAGTGCCGTTACACAAAAAGTGGCCTGGTCAGGAAGGGGGGTAAACGTTTCAGAGCTAAAGTGGTTATTGTGTGCTGCTTTTCCTTTCTGTTCTGGCTGTTTTTTCTCCCTGCTTTTCAGTGAGAAGAAACAGCCAGATCGTTGTTCCTATGTACACAGAGTTCTGTGCCTTTGTAAACTCGGAACCTTGTGTGTGATCAGCGGGTTTCAGCCGAAATCATTGACCGAAATCTGCTGCCAAATCTCGTGCTGTGCCCAATAGCACGGGTCGGCAAGGGGTGTGCACCTGAAACCCGAAAGAAGGATGGTCACGTACATGTAGGTGACTGTGCCTGTACTTGCCGCCTGCTTGCAGTATATTTACTGTGAGCAGTCAGCGGGTGGTTAACCACTTGTGGACCTGCCCATTGTAGCTTCACTGCTACAGAGCGGCCTCTCTGCACAGAATCAGGTAAATATACGTGATCCTGGTCTTCCAGCTAGGGGGCTCGCTGCTTCTGCTGTGATTAGTCACAGTAGAAGCTGCTCAATGGTTTCCGGCCAAAGGATGTCTGCTGGCACTCGCTGATCGGCTAGGAGACAGACAAGACGGAGCTCTGCAGACCTCCATCCTGTCAGCGGGGATGGGCTGGACATCCCTTAGTAAACACAGCACATACGGTAGTACAACAAAAACACTGGTTAGGCACACATTTAACCCTTCGATCGCCCTAGATGTTTAACCCCTTCCCAGACAGTGTCATTAGTACAGTGACAGTGCATAGTATTATCACTGTATTAGTGTCACTGGTTCCCACAAAGTGTCTGATTGTCCACCACAGTCCCGCTATAAGTCGCTGATCGCCCCTATTACTAGTATAAAAAAAATTTAAATAAATAAAAATTTCAGTATATATCCCACAGTTTGTAGACGCTATAAATTATGCGCAAACCAATCAATATATGCTTTTTGGGATTTTTTTTTCACCAAAAATATGTAGCAGAATACATATTGGCCTATATTTATGAAGACATTTGATTTTTTTTTTTTTTTTTTTTTTATTGGATATGTTTTATAGCAAAAAGAAAAAAATATATTTTTTTTTTTTCACAATTTTGATAACTTATAACTTTGAAACATTCTGATAATTTAATAATGTGATACAATATGATAACTCCAGGAGCCTCAACGTGGGGACATGCATGAGTTTTGAATATCAGAACATCTGTAAGTGCATTGGAATGCTTCTGTGTTGGGTGAACTAAGGGGTTCAGCACATATACTGTAGTTAAAGGTATCATATGCCCCAGCTCCTGAGAATGAACGCTAGTTTAAAATATTTAAAGGACAATTTTACTTTTTGTAAAGTTATCCTCTCAACCTGCCCCGTTCCCCTTCAGTGGAAGCCACATGCCGTTCCCCTTTTTCACTGTGTGGCCCTGCCTGGCCAGTTGGTCCCAGCTGCATCTAACTTCTATTCTTGCTCTATTTATTCCTGTGGCTGAGCCCATACTCAAGGTGGCCCCAAGCCATAATGAGGAGTAGGGAACCCCAGCCAAAGGAATTAATCAAGCAGTGTTGCATGTGCAGTTAAAGGACATATTCACTGATAGTCAACACCAATTTACTGGCCTGTATGAATGGCTGCATACCTAGTAAAGGGAAGTGAAGCTCTCATAGAGTGCACTCAAGCATCATAACTGACCTATATCTATAATGGGCTACCTCACTAGCCTTAGTGAGGAATGCCAAGGGACGGTTCCAGTCACTCTGCAACAGGCAATGCATCTGTCTTATGGGGACTCCCAGAATGTGCTACAAGGTATATGCCCATCCATGCTTGCCTGTACTTGTGTGGTGATGCAAGCACAGGCTACATATCTAGAAGAGGGACCTGAAGCTCTCATAGGGTGCCTTTGTTCAGACACTATGATTGAGAGTTTGGACTTGCCTCTCAAACCCCACTACTGGTCCATTAGTCAGTTGTTTGATGTGCCGGCTCACTGGCCTATAGTTGGCCAGTGAGACTCCCAGGATACTCTACAGCAGCCTTTCTCCACCTATTTACCCCTGATGAACCCTTAAAATATTTATTTTGTTTTGGGGAACCTCTGCTAAAACAAATTCCTTATGAGTGGAAAAAAAGCCACTTACATAAGTGATCAGTAGGATGAATGCCCTCTAACCATTGATGGTCAGTTGGAACAATGCTTCTTACATTGGTTGTCAGCAGAAAGAATGCTCCTTACATTGGTGGCCGGTGGGAAAAAATGTTCCCATAAGTTGGTGGTCAGTGGGAAGAATGCTCCTTACATTGGTGGTCAGTGGTAAGAATGTTCCTTACATTGGTGATCAGTGGCAAGAATGCTCCTTACATTGGTGATCAGTGGCAAGAATGCTCCTTACATTGGTGATCAGTGGGAAGAATGCTCCTTACATTGGTGATCAGTGGCAAGAATGCATTTTTACATTGGTGGGCATTGGGAAGAATGTTCCTTACATTGGTGGTCAGTGGGAAGAATGTTCCTTACATTGGTGGTCAGTGGGAAGAATGTTCCTTACATTGGTGGTCAGTGGGAAGAATGTTCCTAACATTGGTGATCAGTGAGAAGAATGTTCCTTATGTTTGTGATTAGTGGCGAGAATGCTCCTTACATTGGTGGGCAGTGGTAAGAATGCCCTCTTTACAGTAGTGGTCAGAATTCCACCCTTTCAGACAGCTAAAAGTAATTGGTGTCTTGCCACTGGCTCTACAAGGTAGTGTTAGCCCTGGTATAATGTAGACACCATCAGATGGGAGGTCAACGAGCCACAGCTCAAGGAACCCCCAGCAACTGCTTCCATAGAACCCTGATTGAGAATGATTCCTCTACAGGGTATGTGCTCATTCATGCTGGAATGTTCTTGTATGTTGTGGGGCCCCTGACAAAAGTGCTTGTATGTTGTGGGGCCCCTGCCAAATATGTAACAAGCCTTCATCCTCCATCTGATATATCCAATAGGCATTAGGCACAGAGAAGGTTCTATGGGAAGGGTGCCATTATGATTAAATTGGAAGGTGGGTCCCTGTTGTTTTTAAAGAGGAAGTAAACCCTGATGGGTTTTACTTCCTCTTTTGCTCCCCGCAAGGCCTGCAAATGACATTATATGACACTTACCTGCAAACTAAGCTCGCTCTGTCCCCTGTGCAGGCCGCGTCCATCTTTGCCCCTCTTCCTTCCGGGGCTGCGGACTCTGGTTCTGTGACTGGCCGGAGCCTCGTGACGTCACTCCCGTCAGTCATGGCACACTCTGGGGGAAGAAATGGCACGGTGGTCCGTTTCTTCACAGCACATGCTCTGATGACGACATTGGCGAACTACAAGTGAAATATCTCCTTAACGGTGCACGTTTAGAAGATATTTCCACTACCTATAGGTAAGCCTTATTCTAGGCTTACCTATAGGTAAATGTCACACAAAAGGGTTTACAATCACTTTAAGCATCTGATGTAGAATCTTGATGTGTTCTGTACATTATCAAACGCTATTAAATGAATAACTGGGATATTTAAAGAATGTAGTTGAGCCCAGGGAGTGTTTGTGTGAGTAATGCTAATGGTCTGTCCTTTGATTGTCCATCAGTGATGTATTTATTTGAAGCCCAGAGCAAACCACCGCTCCGCACCGTTCAGGATTACAGCCTCATACCCACTGGCATGAATCATGCTATCTCCATTTATTTTTCTTCTGTCACAAGCTCATTCCTTTTACCAGACTAGCTTCTCCTCCTTTGCTTGTAATTCCAGCCTTCGGAAGAGTTACTGTGTGGGCTCTGACAAATTCTCATTTAATATTTAGTGCTCAGGGTCTATCATTTAGTTTCTGCCTGGTGGCAGGAACAATTTATTCTATAATTTATACCCTGTAAGTGTTTTTTTCCATTGCATCAACACGTTAAGAAAAATATCAGGTGCTTTGCACTAAATGCTCTTTTAAAATTAGGGTTGCTCATTTATTATGGAGCCACGTGTTTGGACAATGTACGTAAAAAGAAAATATGAAAATGTTAATGTAAGTAATGCAAAAGTGGACCTAAACTCAAAAAAGTAAAGATGTGCTGTGTTATAGGGAACTACTATATCTCTAGAAATGTTAATTGTGTCTAAGCTGTATCCTGAATAATCTGCAGTTTGGTTTGAATTCCTCCTGAAATATAGCAGTGCAGCTCCTGTGCTTCAACACACCTGTTTTGTGTTCTCCTGGCTGTATAGCTACAGTGTGAGATCATCTAAGGCAGGGGTAGGCAACTTCAGCCCTCCAGCTGTTTTGAAACTACAAAACCCCATGAGACATTGCAAGACCCTGAAAATCACAGGCATGAATCCTAGAGTCAGAGGCATGATGGGATTTGTAGTTTCACCACAGCTGGAGGGCCGAGGTTGCCTACCCCTGATCTAAGGCATTTCTGCCTCCTAATAGTCTCACCAGATTTGGAGTGAGGCTTGGCTATGAAACTATTGTGCTGATGATCACTGTTCTCCTTGCTGGAAGGGAAGCTGTACCTAAGGACCTGCAGTGCAAGAATCACCCTGCTTCAACTTCATCCATTCTGTGGATCGGTGCTTCCTCCTTCTTGAATATTCCCCAACCAGTCATCATCTCATCAGTCATCAAGAGGGTATCTTTGACATGAAGGAGCAAAGCCCTGCCTCTACCAATATGGCGTCCTCCATGCAGTGACTCAATGCAGAACAAGGCATGGTATGTCGGTATTGGGGAAAAGATCTGCTGAATGGAGACCACTATTAGTTTTTTTTTAGGGCTGCGGAAATTTTTTTGATCGATCAAAAGTCTTTTGATCGGTACTCACTTCTCCGTCGGCTTCCGGGTCTTCAGGGAGTTCCGTCGGAGATCCGGTGACGTCACCGGACTCCTCCCCCCTTCCCCAGTCATTGACGGTGCCCACGCTGGACAATGGTAAAGTAATGGAATACAGCAGGAGCCTGACCGATCCAGTCATGGCCTGAAAGGCTTCGACTGAGTGGGCGTGTCTGCGAATTGCAGAGGTGTGGCTGCGAGCGGGTTTTGTGATTGGTAGGACACGCCCATCGCTGATGATACATGACCCTTGCTGGGAATAAACAAGCATTGGAAGGCATCATGAAGGTGAGTGTGTTGTCTTTACTGGACAGGTCAATTGTGGAGGAGGAATCGTGGTGATTTAAAGTATATATACAGCTTGAATCTGTATTTTAGTTTTAGATTAGGTCATGCAGAGAGAAAACACCTTTCGGTTTAGGCTTTGCCTTGTGCATCCCAGTGTGGAGCTTTCATTTCACTTCCTGTTCCAGAGACACAACGGGAAGTGAAATGGCATTCCCATTTTAGATGGTTGTCAACAGGACTGGTATACCCATTGGAGGCATTACCCAGATAGCAAGCAATTGAGCTGCAAGTTTGAAAATGTCTTGTTAAAGTGGAGGTCCACCCTAAAAACAAATTTAACATTAAAAGACTCCTTAAAAGTTTTTTTAAAAGTGTTAAGTCATGGATTGTGGAAACTAACTAGTATCGGGTGAAAGTATATAGTGTATACCACATTTACCACTGACTAATGAAGAGTTGCAATGCAAGGAGATCAGCTAAAAGTAGTTGGATCTGTATGTGCGTTATAATTAATCGAAATTGGTCGATTTTTTAAAATCGATTAATCGAACACGAAAATTTTAATCAGTAACAGCCCTAGTTTTTTTACATTCTTTTGGGTATATGTATATTATAGTAGAAAGTAAAAAATATTGGGGTTATTTTTCAAAATTTTCGCTCTTCTTTTTTCTTTTTTTTTTTTTGTTTATAGCGCACAAAAAAAAAAAAAAAAAAACCACAGAGGTGATCAAATACTACCAAAAGAAAGCTCTATTTATAGAAAAAAAGGTCATCAATTTTATTTGGGTACAGCGCTGCACAACCGCGCAATTGTCAGTTTGCGCCATATCGCAAAAAAATGGCCTGGGCAGGAAGTGGGTAAATCCTTCTGGGGCTGAAGTGGTTAATGGCTAAAGATTATTTGGAATTCCTTCACTTTCTTTTACTTAACCACTTCCGTACAGGCCTATTTTGGCACTCCTCTCCTACATGTAAAAATCATCATTTTCTTGCTAGAAATTTACTCAGAACCTCCAAACATTATATATGTTTTTTTTTTTAGCAGAGACCCTAGGGAATAAAATGGTGGTCATTGCAACTTTTTCTCCGGCTTGCCGTTTGCACGGGTGTCCCCTCCCGCCGCCTGTAAGAACGATCAAGCGGCTGAACTGCCTCTATGATTTCTCTTATGGTGCACAGAATCGCTGGCTGTAAAAGATGATATCTGAATGATGCCTGCAGCTGCACCCATCATTCAGATATCCCCACGCAAAATCAAAGACGTCATATGACGTCCTTGGGTTGGAAGTGGTTAAAAGTGGTTGTAAATCCGTCCATATACCCAGTGAAGGGACTATCCTCGGGTGATACATAGAGATGAGACAAATCCACCTACATAAGTTGCATCTGTTTATCTGTTGTCTTCTCTTCTCTACATCAGTTCAAAGTGCTGAATTTTTAAGCTTGTCTGGAGAGTTCAGAAGAAAAGGGTGCAGAGAGCTGAAGTTACACTCTGCAGAGCTCAGTGAGAAGAGCTTTGAGATCTGATTGGTGGAAAGGGACACCCCCCCTTCCATAAAGAAACAGAGCTGAAGTTGTCAATCATCTGGAGGTCCCTCCCCTGTCACCTTTTTTCTCTTGGTCTCAGGAAAACCTGTCAGAAGTGATTGATGCTGATAGCAGAGGAATGAGGCAGCAGGCAGATATTGCACTTGGTGTTCTGGGTGGAGACAAGTGCACACTATAGAGGTATATGCTTCCTTCATATTTCTGAGGTTTACAACCACTTTAAGTTATTTCTCTTGTTCTGAATCATAATATGCTGATTACCAAAAAAATTATTCATTCATAAAACAGTTTTTTTTCTGGCCTACGAATATTCGTATAACATATGATGTGGCCTTCGTACTGAAAAGTTGGGGGACTCCTGTTCTAGGGGAGCAGTAAGGTACTTGCGCCTACCCAGTCCTTGTCTCCTGCAGGCTTCCCTGTGTTGCTAGACTGGTCCCCGGCTCCCGCAGCCTCTTCCCCATTACGCTCCAGCAGTGGGATGCCCTTTGATATCATCAAGTAGATTGCAGGGCCCTGCATTTGATGTGAGGACGCCAAAGGGCACAGATGATAGAGGGTTACTCACTTTGCACCTCCTCCATTCAGAAAACACTATGCATTCTTTTCATTGAATGGAAGGTGTTTTGTGAATGAAAGAGGTGGGGATGAACGCCACGATCTCCCCTCCTTCCTGTAACAGAAAGCCTTGTATTTGCAAGGCGTTTCTGAATGAAGGAAGTGCAGAGCTAGCAACCTGCTATAATATGCGTACTACCGCTAGAAGTGTACATTTCATCCTCAATGAAAGTAATGCCGCGTACACACAATCGGAATTTCCGACAACAAATGTTCGATGGGAGCTTGTTGTCAGACATTCCGACCGTGTGTAGGCTCCATTGGACATTTTTTGTCGGAATTTCCGACAACAAAAATTTGAGAGCTGGTTCTAAAAATTTTCCAACAACAAAATCCGTTGTCGGAAATTCCGATCGTGTGCACACAATTCCGACGCACAAAATTCCACGCATGCTTGGAATCAAGCAGAAGAGCGGCACTGGCTATTGAACTTCATTTTTCTCGGCTCGTCGTACGTGTTGTACGTCACCACGTTCTTGACGTTCGGAATTTCCGACAACATTTGTGTGACAAATATGTATGCGAGACAAGTTTGAGCCGACATCCGTCGGAAATAAATCCAGGATTTTGTTGTCGGAATGTCCGATCGTGTGTACGCGGCATAAGAGTTTTCCCAAACGCAGCAGCAGCCACACATGGCACACACTTCATTAGTGATCAGTGGGGGTGCGTCCAATACGGGTGCCGCCCCCTCTCTCCAGCTACCCCCCCCCCCCTCTATGACTAATGGATAGATTCATGCATTGCATGAATCTATCCATGGCCACCGCTGTCACACCCTATTCAGACGTCTGGCCCCTTTTCGGACGCCGGGCGCCTGAATTACAACAACGGGGGGGGGTATTTTTGAAACACCTGATTAGAGCCAAAGGCTCTAATAGGCTTCAAAAAAGGTGAACTTGGAGCGCAAAGCATTATGCTCGCAGTCCACCCAGGTGTGTTAGAAAAGCAAATGAATATTCTCTTTTCTAACACTGAACCACCTCTCAGCCAATCAGGAGGCAAGAAGCAATGCACGGAGGACACAGGAGCTGCCGCCTGACCCGCGCTACCTCTCCCACCGCTCGCCGCCGTCACCCGCTGCCTGACCTGCCACCATGATGGGGTAAGAGCCAGGCAGACAGCGAGTGGAGAGGGGGGGCGGGTGTCACAGTTGGCTGCATATGATGGGCACAGTGGCTGCATATGATGGGCACAGTGGCTGCATATGATGGCCACAGTGGCTGTATATGATGGGGCACAGTTTGCTGAATTTGATGGGGCACAGTTGTCTGCAAATTATTGGCACAGTTGGCTGCGTATGATGGGCACAGTTGGCTGCGTATGATGGGCACAGTTGGCTGCGTATGATGAGCACAGTTGGCTGCATATGATGGGCACACTGGCTGCATATGGTGGGTACAGTTGGCTGCATATGATGGGGCACATTTGGCTGCATATGATGGGATACAGTTGATGCATATGATGGGCACAGTGGCTGCATATGATGGGCACAGTGGCTGCATATGATGGACACAGTTGGCTGCATATGTTGGGGCACACTTGGCTGCATATGATGGGGCACAGTGGCTGCATATGATGGGGCACAGTTGGCTGCATATGGTGGGCACAGTTGGCTGCATATGATGGGGCACAGTGGCTGCATATAATGGGGCACATTTGGCTGCATATGATGGGGCACACTTGGCTGCATATGATGGGGCACAGTGGCTGCATATGATGGGCACAGTGGCTGCATATGATGGGGCACAGTTGGCTGCATGTGATGGGGCACACTTGGCTGCATATGATGGGGCACAGTGGCTGCATATGATGGGCACAGTGGCTGCATGTGATGGGCACAGTTGGCTGAATATGATGGGCACAGTTGGCTGCATATGATGGGCACAGTGGCTGCATATGATGGGCTACAGTTGGCTGCATATGATGGACACAGTTGGCTGCATATGATGGGCACAGTGGCTGCATATGATGGGCTACAGTTGGCTGCATATGATGGACACAGTTGGCTGCATATGGTGGGCACAGTTGGCTGCATTTGCTGGGCACAGTGGCTGCATATGATGGGCACAGTGGCTGCATTTGCTGGGCACAGTGGCTGCATATGATGGGCACCGTGGCTGCATTTGATGGGCACAGTGGCTGCATATGATGGCACAGTGGCTGCATTTGATGGGCACAGTGGCTGCATATGATGGCACAGTGAGGCTGCATTTGATGTTTTTGTTTCGGTATTTTTCCATTTTTTTGTCAGTTTGTTTGTGGCTGGTGCTCGAAAAATTTTGAGCACCAGCCGCCACTGTTAGTGATCATTTATTTTTACAGTTCAAATGTCTAAAAATGTGTTTTTGTCTCGAGTTCTGCCTTAAGCCTCCTAAGAGTGGACCTTCTAGGTTGCAGACTTAATCTTGCTCTTGTGGCGTTGCCAGTCTTCGTCTAAAAATAACACAAGGCAGAGAAGTAAATGTGCGTCTATCGGTGCCCCGTGCTGCGTTTTCAAACATATTCCCAGACCCGCTTTTTTCTGGAGAAAACTTTAATTAACATCTGTCACGAAAAGGGGCAGGTCTGACTTATTTATGAACAGAACAGCTCATGCCCTGATTTAATTTGAAACTTTCAAGCCTCTGTGCAGATCTGAAAGTAATTCAATCTGGAGCATCTGTCTGGTTCCTCGGGACTCGCTCTGCTCTCCAGCGGACAGCTTGTACGGATTAACAGCACGCATATTTAACAAATGTTTTATTTATTATCATTTAGGAATATACTTCAAGCATGTATTTAAAACACCTTGTAGGTCACGTATAGGCTCCTGCTGTAATTACCTGAAATCTGTCAGTATACTGGACTGCTATGGGTTGAAATCAGGCTTGCAGTCAGTGAGCCTGCTCTGTGAGCTAAGGGGAAGGAGAACGCTCAGGAGTTACCTCTGCGATGATGTAGCCCTACTCAAATTTGAGTAGGACTCTGACACTCTGTAGTGCCCAACATAGGTGTGCACAGCCTATGGCATTTGCTGAATGGCTTCCTGTTCATTTACAAGCTGAAGCATAGTAAATACAGTTTACTATGCTTCCGTTATGAATGAACACCATGAGTGATTGGCATCAATCACTTACTGTGTTCATTTAGAAAAGGAAGGGGCCTGTAAATGACATTTACTGGCCCCTTCCCCTGCTGTCTATCCTGAAACATCACCCTGTGTGCCTGCACTTAGCACACTGTGCTCGCGCCTATGGTGCCCATTATCCTGAGGGGTGGGTACTCTGATACCATTTAGTGCCTAATATTCTGAGTAGGTAGACAGCTATGACACCTTATGGTGCCAAATATCCTGAGGAGGGAGGGCTCTGATACCTTATGGTAACCAATATCCTGAGGAGAGAGAGCTTTGACACCTTATGGTACCCAATATCTGGAGAAGAGAGAGCCCTGACACCTTATGGTACCCAATATCCTGAGGGGAACGAGCCCTGACGCCTTATGGTACCCAATATCCTGAGGACGGAGAGTTCTGACACCTTATGGTACCCAATATCCTGAGGAGGGAGAGCCCTGACACCTTAGGGTATCCATATCCTGAGGAGGGAGATCTGACACCTTATGGTACCCAATATCCTGAGGAGGGAGAGCCCTGACACCTTAGGGTATCCATATCCTGAGGAGGGAGGGCTCTGACACCTTATGTTGCCCCATATCCTGAGGAGGGAGAGCCCCGACACCTTATGGTACCCAAAATCCTGAGGAGGGAGACCTCTGACACCTTATGGTACCCAAAATCCTGAGGAGGGAGACCTCTGACACCTTATGGTACCCAAAATCCTATGGAGGGAGAGCTCTGACACTTTATGGTACCCAATATCCTGAGGAGGGAGAGTTCTGACACCTTATGGTACCCAATTTCCTGAGGAGGGAGAGTTCTGACACCTTATGGTACCCAATATCCTGAGGAGGGAGAGTTCTGACACCTTATGGTAACCAATATCCTGAGGAGGGAGATCTCTGACACCTTATGGTACCCAGAATCCTGAGGAGGGAGATCTCTGACACCTTATGGTAACCCATATCCTGAGGAGGGAGATCTCTGACACCTTATGGTACCCAATATCCTGAGGAGGGAAATCTCTGACACCTTTTGGTACCCAAAATCCTGAGGAGGGAGAGTTCTGACACCTTATAGTACCCAATATCCTGAGAAGGGAATGCTCTCACACCTTATGGTAACCAATATCCCGAGGAAGGAAATCTCTGACACCTTATGGTACCCAAAATCCTGAGGAGGGAGATCTCTGACACCTTATGTTGCCCCATATCCTGAGGAGGGAGAGCCCCGACACCTTATGGTACCCAAAATCCTGAGGAGGGAGAGCTCTGACACCTTATGGTACCCAATATCCTGAGGAGGGAGAGTTCTGACACCTTA
Organism: Aquarana catesbeiana; assembly: GCF_042186555.1. Lineage (NCBI taxonomy): Eukaryota > Metazoa > Chordata > Amphibia > Anura > Ranidae > Aquarana > Aquarana catesbeiana. Next base: position 16,450,483 of record NC_133327.1, read on the forward strand.
TGGTACCCAATTTCCTGAGGAGGGAGAGCTCTGACACCTTATGGTAACCAATATCCCGAGGAGGGAGATCTCTGACACCTTATGGTACCCAGAATCCTGAGGAGGGAGATCTCTGACACCTTATGGTAACCCATATCCTGAGGCGGGAGAGCTCTGACACCTTATGGTACCCAAAATCCTGAGGAGGGAGATCTCTGACACCTTATGATACCCAATATCCTGAGGAGGGAGATCTCTGACACCTTATGATACCCAAAATCCTGAGGAGGGAGATCTCTGACACCTTATGATACCCAATGTCCTGAGGATGGAAATCTCTGACACCTTATGGTACCCAAAATCCTGAGGAGGGAGAGTTCTGACACATTACGGTACCCAATATCCTGAGGAGGGAGATCTCTGACACCTTATGGTAACCGATATCCTGAGGAGGGAAATCTCTGACACCTTATGTTGCCCCATATCCTGAGGAGGGAGAGCCCTGACACCTTATGGTACCCAAAATCCTGAGGAGGGAGATCTCTGACACCTTATGGTACCCAATATTCTGAGGAGGGAGAGCTCTGAGATTTTATGGTGTTCAGTATTATGGGGGAGAAGGGACTCTGACACCTTATGTTGCCTAATATCCTGAGGGGTTGAGTGCTCTAAAACCTTACAATTCACAATATTCTGAGTAGGTTGGTGCCCAGTATCCTGAAATGGGAGGTTCTGTCTCTTACATGCCTCATGCAGTTGTAGGTGTACTTCATCCTATAGGATCCCCCTTTCACCGAGGAAAGGATTCATGACCCCGCAAGTGCTGCTGAGGATTGGGGTGGCTGAAGATACTAATTTGAAGGCAGCAGATATGTTCTCAAAATGTGTGTCTGTCTATCCGTAGTGAGTGTGCGTCTCTTGGTCGGACATTAGACTGTAATCTCCTATGACGAGGGGACAGACGTGACTGGTTTAGGCGCTCTGTGGAAATTGTTGGAGCTGTGTAGATGCAAGCAGCAGGAAAGTGGCTGCTGTGCCATGTGACTAACAGTCGCTAATTATTGATGTATAACACAGCAGGGTCAGGGTACCGCAGTGAACCTTTAAACGACAATCTTCATAATACTCACTAATTGCTGCTCACACCATAACGAGCCCATCCCCCACACACCGGGATTCATGCAAATGACTCAGGACACCGCAAGGAGAGAAATGGATGCCGCAATGTGCTGTCTGAAGTCAGCTTGTTTCTTCACTGACCTAGAACAAGTATGCAGCCAGTGAAGTCAGAATTTATGATAGGCAGTCTTGGTCCAGATCAGTGACTCCTACTAAGGCCAGGTAATCAGCAAGGAATGGAAGCCCACGCACTTCTTTCACTACCATTCACCCTTTTAGTTCCTATGTATTGGGTTGAATATTGAAATAGAGGTTTGTTTCACTAAGAATAAAAATCACTCCTTTAGTAAATCCCTACCTTTAGCAGGCAAAAGCAGCAAAGCTGAACACAGGGGCGGACTGACAACTCATGGGGCCCCCGGGCAATAGGAGATTATGGGGCCCCCGGGCAATAAGAGAAGATTATGGGGCACCCGGGCAATAGGAGATTATGGGGCCCCCAGGCAATAGGAGATAATGGAGCCCCCAGGCAATAGGAAATTATGGGGCCACACAGTATACATACACACACAGTATATACACACAGCATACACATACACACACAGAAAAGGTACTGGAGAGGCGGGGATGCTATAATCTTGGATTGGATTTTTACATACTGTCCCTGGTTTTATTGAGGCTGGCAACCCTGATGGGGCCCCTTAGTGGCATGGGGGCCCTCGGGCAGCGCCCAAGTGCCCGAATGGTCAGTCCGCCCCTGGCTGAACATTAAAGCCTCTTCATACCTGTCCATCTTGTTGTGGCGCCGTCCTGTATGTGTGTTGCTGTGCTTTGCAGTGTAGCATTAAGGCAGCCCATTCGTTTTGAATAGACTGCCAATGTGGGGCACCGGAAAATAAATCTGACACTACACTTTTTAAAAAAAAAAAAGCTGGCTTGCTGGGGTCCCCAGGGGTGGTAGACGCTATAGATTTTGCGCAAACCAATCAATAAACGCTTATTGCGATTTTTTTTTACCAAAAATATGTAGAAGAATACATATCGGCCTAAACTGAGGAAAAAAAAAAGTTTTTTTATATATTTTTTGGGGATATTTATTATAGCAAAAAGTAAAAAATAATGTGTTTTTTTCAAAATTGTCGCTATTTTTTTGTTTATAGCGCAAAAAATAAAAACCGCAGAGGTGATCAAATACCACCAAAAGAAAGCTCTATTTGTGGGGAAAAAAGGACGTCAATTTTGTTCAGGAGCAACGTCGCACGACCGCGCAATTGTCAGTTAAAGCGACGCAGTGCCGAATCGCAAAAAGTGCTCTGGTCTTTGGGCAGCCAAATGGTCCGGGGCTTTAAGTGGTTAAATACATTTGATCATCATTCATCGCACGTCCTTGAAACCCAAACTATCCTAGACAGACCCCTGAGCCTGTGGTTGGACAGACAGCACTCCAATAAGCTCTTCCAGTCACTCTGCTGTCTCTTCCTATCAGCATGTTGCTCGCCACCAAATGGATTGATTGGCTACTTGTTTTTTCTTCTCCATTTCTCAGTCTCAGCTTTGCTGTATCAGGCTAGATTCAAGTACTTACACTTAAAAAAAATGCATTTAATGATGTGTCAGTGAGTCCAGAGATGCATTCATTTGCTTTTTTTTTTTTTTCTTTGTCCTCCTGGAGTTAACTTGACTAAGTGTGGAAATGCTGGTGTTATGACTTTATGTGAAGTTGGAAATACTGGAGTCAGGTTCTGTTATCTGGGGAATATCTGCAGCCAGCTCAGGCTCTGTGCCTTTTATAATGACATATCCCAGAAATACAACTCTTTGCTGCGTTAATAGCCGCGCTCTGCTGCTAGCGAGACTGCGGAAAAAAAACAAATCAGTGACATTTATCAGCAGTGCTGTTTTCCAGGTCTCAGGTTGTTTAGCAGCTTCGGCGGTGTCTTTTTAAATAGGTTATAATGCCGTGGCATTTCCCGAGCAGCGGGGACCGTCACCTGGCCTGTAATTCTGAAGTCTGGAGCCCCCCCATTCCAGGCGACGAACACATTGTGTGAAGGTGATCCTGTAATTCGCAGGGTTTAGATTAATGGCTTTCACACCAGTGTGATAATGCAGAAAGAGATGATAGCACATCTTATGCCGCGTACACACGAGCGGACTTTTCGACCGGACTGGTCCGGCGGACAATTCGACCGTGTGTGGGCTTCATCGGACCTGCAGCGGACTTTTTCGGTCGAAAATCTGACGGACTTTAGATTTGGAATATGTTTCAAATCTTTACGTCGGAACTCTGCCGGACCCAGTTCCTATCGAAAAGTCCGCTCGTCTGTATGCTAGTCCGACGGACGAAAACAGATGCTAGGGCAGCTATTGGCTACTGGCTATCAACTTCCTTATTTTAGTCCGGTCGTACGGTCATCACGTATGAACCCGTCGGACTTTGGTGTGATTGTGTGTAGGCAAGTCCGTTTGGAAAGTCCGTCGGAAGTCTGCCGAAAATCCATCAGATAACCCGTCGGACCAGTCCGGTCGAAAAGTCTATTAGGGTTTATCTGTTTAAACTGAACATGTGCTTTGTGCATGCAAACAAGTCACAGCAGCAACGCCTTTCCTTTTGCCTCTTGGTGTGGTTGAGGATCCACTCTGTGAAAGCCAAGAGAACAGTCCCTCAATTTTTGCTTACAGTGGGCTACAAGCTTTCCCTACATGACAGCACTGGTGATTGGCCCAGCACTGTCACATGGAGTGAATCACATTCCCCTCCATACTTGGAAGTACCAGGTGTTTTTTTTTTTAACCACTTGCTGACCACGCTATAGCCGAATGATGACTACAATGCAGTCGTCCAGTTATAGGAGGAAGTTTATTGACATTCTGATGCTCATTCTGATGCTCGGTTTGAACTTCAGCAAGTCGCCTTCACCACGTCTAGATGCCTAAATGCATTGAGTTGCTGCCATGTGATTGGCTGATTAGCGATTTGTGTTACCAAGCAATTAAACAGGTTTACCTAATAAAGTGGCTGGTGGGTGTATTTTTTTTTATACACTATTTTATACTGTTTTTGTATACAATTGTCTCCTCTATCAAGGTGAAAAAGATACAATGTATTATATAATGTATCCTGTATGCATACAATGTATCTTTTTCTCCATTCAAGACGAAAAAACAACACAGAGGTGGGCTGTACAGTGACTGATCACTGTGATAGTCAATCGGAGGGTATTGCATCGATCAAGTGATTGGGAAACCAGGCCTCCTGGTTCCCCATCATTAGTACAAAGACTGTGCTGGAAGTTTGCTCTCAGCACCAAAACAGCAGTACAAATATGCGACCCCCATGGATAAAGATCCAGTTCCATGAGGCTGCATATATGTGTACGCTCTTCGGGAAGGGGTTAAAAGGAGGAAGGAGCTGTGAAAAAAAAAAGGAGGATCTTCCGCTTGCCATGGAAGGTCACCTTCAAGTCTAGCTATATGGCGATGTTCATCTCTCCGACGTCTACAGCACCAGGATCCACCATTGTTTCCTGTACAACTACACTGGAAGACTGTTCCTTTTACACCTTGAAGTGGAAAAAATTTGCCAAATCCATTAGTGGTTTCCAGCAAATTGTGAGCGAAAAGCATCACTGCGGGCAGGTAAAAGAACTTGTTATTGCCACCCAACTTAGTCCTAATTTACCCAATCAAGAGTCGTGTCGGTGTGATGTTAGGGGCGACATCACATTGTATATGGCCAAATTTAAAACAAAACTGTACAGGTGATACTCGAAAAATTTGAATATTGTGCAAAAGTTCATTTATTGTACTAATGCAACTTAAAAGGTGAAACTAATATATGAGATTCATTACATGCAAAGCAAGATCGTTCAAGCCGTAATTTGTCATAATTGTGATGATTATGGCTTACAGCTCATGAAAACCCCGAATCCACAATCTCAGAAAATTAGAATATTACATGCAATCAATAAAACAAGGATTGTACATAGAACAATATCGGACCTCTGAAAAGTAGAAGCATGCATATGTACTCAGTACTTGGTTTGGGCCCCTTTTGCAGCAATTACTGCCTCAGTGCTGCGTGGCATGGAAGCTATTAGCCTGTGGCACTGCTGAGGTGTTATGGAAGACCAGGATGCTTCAATAGCGGCCTTCAGCTCTTCTGCATTGTTCAGTCTCATGTCTCTCATCTTTCTCTTGGCAATGCTCCATAGATTCTCTATGGGGTTCAGGTCAGGCGAGTTTTCTGGCCAATCAAGCACAGTAATCCCACGGTCATTGAACCAGGTTTTGGTGCTTTTGGCAGTGTGGGGCAGGTGCCAAGTCCTGCTGGAAAATGAAGTCAGCATCCCCATAGCGCTCGTCTGTGGAAGGAAGCATGAAGTGCTCCAAAATCTCCTGGTAGACGGCTACCTTGACCCTGGACTTAATGAAGCACAGTGGACCAACACCAGCAGATGACATGGCTCCCCAAATCAACACAGACTGTGGAAACTTCACACTGGACCTCAAGTATCTTGCAGTGTGTGCCTCTCCATTCTTCCTCCATACTCTTGGTCCTTGGTTTCCAAATGAGATGCAAAATTTGCTGTCATCAGAAAAGAGGACTTTGGACCACTGAGCAACAGACCAGGTCTGTTTTTCTTTAGCCCAGGTAAGACACTTGTGACGTTGTTTGTTGTTCAGGAGTGGCTAGACAAGAGGAATACGACATTTGAAGCCCATGTCCAGGATCCGTCTGTGTGTGGTGGCTCTTGATGCACTGACTCCAGCCTCAGTCCACTGCTTATGAAATTCCCCAACACTTTTGAATGGCCTTTTCCTGACAATCCTCTCCAGGCTGTGGTCATCTCTGCTGCTTGTGCACCTTTTTCTTCCACACTTTTCCCTTCCACATAACTTTCTATTAATGTGCTTTGATGCAGAACTTTGGGAACATCCAACTTCTTTTTGCAATTACCTTTTGAGGCTTTCCCTCCTTATGGAGGGTGTCAGTGATGGTTGTCTGCACAACTGTCAGGTCAGCAGTCTTTCCCATGATTGTGATTCCTACTGAACCAGACTGAGACACCATTTAAAGCAAGGGTCTTCAAACTACGGCCCTCCAGTTGTTCAGGAACTACAATTCCCATCATGCCTAGTCATGTCTGTGAATGTCAGAATTTTGCAATGCCTCATGGGACATGTAGTTCTGCAAGAGCTGGAGGGCTGTAGTTAGAGGATCCCTGATTTAAAGGCTCAGGAACCCTTTGCAGGTGTTATGGCTTAATTAGCTGATTAGAGTGGGACACTTTGAGCTCTTTCACACGGGGCGGATCAGTGGTGATCCGCCCCGTGAACACCCGCTTGCTCAGAGGGGATCGCTCCACCGATCCCCGCTGAGCAGGAAAATGACAGGTCCGTCGCTGCACACTGTGCAGCGACGGACCTGTCAGAGCGCCGCTCTCCCCATGGGGGATCGGATGATGACGGACCGTAGAGTCTGTCGTCACCCGATCCGATCCGAAAACGGATGGAAAATTAACTTTTGCACGATATTCTAATTTTTCGAGTATCACCTGTATAATACTTATAATAGAACGTCATTTTTTTTTCTCATTTTGGATAGAGTAAGGAAGGGTTATAACCCCTGTCAGGGGTTATAAATGAATTATCATTCATTTTGGTGGGATCTCTATGGAGGATATGGTCCATTTCTCGGCCAAACGATAATCGGAAATCTTCGTTTTTGTTCTCCCTCTCAGGTTGCATGCAGATAGCCCCGGGTTTAATTAACATGGCGGATGTTTTCGCGGTGTCTGCCAGCAGAACAGATGAAGTTAATCCCTCTCCTCGGTTTCTGTATTGTGTTATTTTTTTCACTAATAATTTCTATTTCCCGTCTCCTGAGTCACCCAATCAGTGGAGGAGATAATGAGCGCTCACACCGGACGCTCCGCTGCGGAATGAAATTTTAATTTGACATATGAAAACGGCGGCATGAAATGGTAGCTGTGAGCCATGCTTCATTAGGACTTCTTTTTTTAGTGCGAATATAGCTATTCGTGTATAACAGTGGGTGTGGGAGGGGGCGCATTCTGGCTGCCCACAGGCATTTGATTATTCTGTGCCCATGCAACTAGGATGCACTGCCATTATGCTCATAGTTGGGGGAGATAGAAAGTGTACCTGACAAGATTAGTACCTCTGTCAGGTTTTCATTGCTGTCTGTGTCGCTGTTAGGGCTCATTTACATTAGCTTTTGTCTCAGAAGAGCAATTCCTGTTTGGATCCCTCTTCAGAGAGCATTTGACAGGCATTGAGGAAGCGCTGTTGAGGAAGCGCTCACTTGAATGGGGCACGTTTGGGGGGGCGCTGCTCCCACCGAAAGCAACAGAGGCTGTAATTCCTTCTGCAGGCGCAAAGCACTAGTGGTTGGGACGGTGATAAAACCTCATGGTTGCAGTTGGGGGTGTACACCTACGGCAGCAATTATACCCCCCGCACAACCTATTCAGATGAATGGGGCCACTCTGCAAGCACTAGTGCGGAGATCAAGGGGTTAAAGCAAGTGGTGAGGAGGCCATACAACGCCTCCTTACCGCCTGTCTGGAGAGCGATCCGAACACAGATCTCTTATCAAAGAACATAACTAATGTGAATACGCCCTTAGGGAGATTCACCCTCTATATTTGTCACCGGGAATGAAAGTGAAGCATAATCTAACATTTTCATTTGACATCAGAACAGGGAAAAAGGGGGACATCTTCACTTGTTCTCATGACTGCTCTCTAAGAGCACATTTCTCTTACCTTGTAGAGATTTCCTCTCCAATTCCTGTTGTTTTTGAGGACTGGAAGGAAAACTTTCCTGAATGGAATACAAAAAACGAAAAGAAAACTTGACGACTTTCTTTAACCCTTTCACTGCCAATGGCAGTTTTTCCGGGTTTTTTTGCACACATTTAAAAAATCATTTTAGGCCCAAAGATTACTTAAAACCCCCAAAATATTATATATTTTCTGAAAGCAGAGACCCTGGAGAATAAAATGGTGGTAGTTCCAATTTTTTATGTCACACATTATTTGCACAGCAGTTTATGTAGCACAAATGTTCATTAAAAAATACACTAAAGTTAATTTTAGGTTACACAAATACAATATATATTACTTATTTGGTATATAATAAAAGATGAGGTTACGCTAAGTAATTTGATACCCAACATGTCAAGCTTTAAAATTGTGTGCATGTAAAACAACAACAAACTTTGCAACCCTATATTTGACATAGGCGACACTTTAAAAGTTCATTATGGTAAAGTTAACTGTGATTAACTCCCGTTTCTTAAGTGCAGGAAGAGTCAATGAACTACAAGGGCGTTCATCATCAGTGCTCTCGTAATACATTGAGAACTACAAGCTATCTGTGGCGGCGGATGACAAGACTTGTAGTTCAATCACACAGCCGCGCTATTCTTATAATGTGGCCCCAGGTGCAGGGAGAGGATCCCCTGCCTGCTGTCATGAGAAGGGGGGTCTGATGTTCCAAAAGGTGAATTTATCCTTTAAGGTTGGGAACTGCTTCTTTAGATGAACATCGCAGCCTGAAGGTGACAACATTCATCTGGCAGCTTTCATTGATGATCACATGATCAGGAATCACTCTGGTTCCCAATCTTCAGTGGGGATAAGTTGCTGTCACAGCCAGGATTGAAAGCCAGCAGCTGATAAAGTGTATAGCTGCTGGGTCTCATAGGGAAAAGCATTTGCAGCCTGAAGGTGGCAGTAATCGTCTGAAGGCTCACATGATGATCACATGATTGGGAATTATTCTGGTTCCCAATCCTCAATGGGGATCAGTGGCTTTCACAGCTGGGATTGAGAGCCAGCAGCTGCACATAGTGTATACAGCAGCTGCTGGCTCTCATAGGGAATAAACATTTCCAGCCTGAAGGTGGCAGTATTTATCTGATGGCTCTCGTTTTCACATGATGATCACATGATCGGGAATCACTCTGGTTCTAAATCCTCAGCGGGGATCAGTGGCTGTCACAGCCAGGATTGAGACCCAGCAGTCGCACAAAGTGAATAGCTGCTGGCTCTCTTAGGGAAAAACATTTCCAGACTGAAGGTGGCAGTATCGATCTGATGACTTTCATTTTTACATGATGATCACATGATCGGAAATCACTCTCTGGTTGTAAATCCTCAGCCGGGATCAGTGGCGGTCACAGCCAGGATTGCGAACCAGCAGCCGCACAAAGTGTATAGCTGCTAGCTCTCATAGGGAAAAACATTTCCAGCCTGAAGATGGCGGTATTCATCTGATGACTTTCATTTTCACATGATGATCACATGATCGGTAATCACTCTGGTTCTCAATCCTCAGCGGGGATCAGTTGCCGTCACAGTCAGGATTGAGAGCCAGCAGCTGCACAAAGTGTATAGCTGCTGGCTCTCTTAGGGAAAAACATTTCCAGCCTGAAGGACAGTATCGATCTGATGACTTTCATTTTTACATGATGATCACATGATCGGAAATCACTCTCTGGTTGTAAATCCTCAGCCGGGATCAGTGGCGGTCACAGCCAGGATTGCGAACCAGCAGCCGCACAAAGTGTATAGCTGCTGGCTCTCATAGGGAAAAACATTTCCAGCCTGAAGATGGCGGTATTCATCTGATGACTTTCATTTTCACATGATGATCACATGATCGGTAATCACTCTGGTTCTCAATCCTCAGCGGGGATCAGTTGCCGTCACAGTCAGGATTGAGAGCCAGCAGCTGCACAAAGTGTATAGCTGCTGGCTCTCTTAGGGAAAAACATTTCCAGCCTGAAGGTGACAGTATCGATCTGATGACTTCAGTGGGGATCAGTGGCTTTCACAGCTGGGATTGAGAGCCAGCAGCCGCACAGAGTGTATACAGCAGCTGCTGGCTCTCATAGGAGAAAACATTTCCAGCCTGAAGATGGCGGTATTCATCTGATGACTTTCATTTTCACATGATGATCACATGATCGGGAATCGCTCTGGTTGTAAATCCTCAGCGGGGATCAGTGGCTGTCACAGCCGGGATTGGGAGCCAGCCGCCGCATGAAGTGTATAGCTATTGGCTCTCACAGGGAAAATGTTTACTAATGAGTGTACAGCACAGGACATCATGTCAGGGAATGGTAATATATGGATTGTGAGCAATAAGGCGTTAAAAAAAAAAAACGTTGGCTGACACAGTCAGGGGCATTCAGGGTTCAAAAGCCATTGTAATTTGGATGGCTCACGCCATACCATACACATGTTCCCACACATGTTTTCGCCCATTGACGTACATTGCATTTAGCACAAAATCATTCAGCATCTTCCATTCCGTAAACTTGTTTTAAACTTGTATTTGATTCTGCAAAAATTGCTCACAAGGGATTGAAGTAATGGTTAAAAATAATTTGCTGGGCCCATCGATCAATCAGGTCAGAATGTGTATGACCAGCATAAATCAGAGGGTACGTTTATAGCTGAGCGTGCAGAGCCCCCCTCCTCCCACACAGCTTACGGATCAGCTGACGATCGGTATTTTGGTTGCTGAGCACGCCAGCCTGTCCCACCTGGCAGTGCCAGCTCCTGCTGGAATCGGCTGTTTTTCCCAGCGCTGTCACGTTCTTGTACTGAATTTTCTGTTATTATTATTAAGAGGCTTTGTTGTTCTGCTCAAACAGATGGTCTATTGTTTGCATTTTGCAATTCCTCGCCGAGAATAAAAGTTTCCCTGTTGTTATTGAGAAAACTTTTCTTTGTATTGAACAAACTATCAAGGCAGACTTATTATATCCAGAGAAAACATGCATGGTAAAAGGACGTTGTGGTTTGTGCTTCAGCCAGGATGCTTTTATAGTTATTATTGTACCAATTACTGTATTTATTGGCGTATAACACTCACTTTTTCACCATGAAAATCGGGTGCAAATAGCGTGTGCGTGTTATACGCCAATACTTCAATTTTAGCTGCCTTGTAGGGAACAGGGAGGGGGGGCGGGACAAGCGCCATCAGATTATATACAGTGAGAATCTCCTGTTTACTTGGCGGCCTCTGTAATGGGAAGTCCCGTCTCCTGGGCCGCCATTGGACCACTGTTCTGTCTATCATAGGAGATTCTCACTGTATCTGTATGTAATCTGTCGGCACTCGTCCCGCCCCCCTCCCTGTCCCCTCTAGGCTGCAGATGGGCATCGATCAGGCTGCACTGATGGCACTGATGAGGCTGCTGCATTGATGGCCACGGTGAGGCTGCTGCATTGATGGCCATGGTGAGGCTGCTGCATTGATGTGGACTGATGAGGCTGCATTGATGGCCATTGATCAGGCTGCATTGTTGGGCAATGGTGAGGCTGCAGATGGGCACTGACCCTTATTTTGCTTCAAAGTTCCTTATTTAAAATTTAATTTTTTTCCCTGAAACTGCCCTCCAAAAATGAATGTGCATGTTATACGCCTGTGCGTGTTATACGCCGATAAATACGGTACGTTAACCACTTGCCTACAGGGCACTTAAAGCCCCTTCCTGCCCAGACCAATTTTCAGATTTCAGTGCTCACACTCTTTGAGTGACAATTGCGCGGTCACGCAACACTGTACCCAAATTAAATTTTTATCAATAATTTCACACAAATAAAGCTTTCTTTTGGTGGTATTTAATTAATGCTGTTTTTTTTTTCTGCTAAATAAAACGAAAAAGGATTCAAAATTTTAAAAAAAAACCCATTTCATAGTTTGTTATAACATTTTGAAAACAGATAATTTTTCTCCTTCACTGATATGGGCTGATGAGGCTGCACTGATGGGCACTGATAGGCAGCACTGATGGGGACTGATAAGGTGGCACTAATGGACACTGAGGTGGCACTGATAAGCACTGATGGGTGGCACTGATAGGTGGCACTGATGATTACTGATGGGTGGCACTGATTGGCACTGGTAGGTGACACTGATAGGCAGCACTGATCGGTGGCACTTATTATGAGACACTGATGGGCATTGATTGGCAGCACTGGTGGGCCTTGATGGGTGACACTGGTGGGCACTATAAGTGGCACTGGTAGGTGGCACAGTGGGCGCTGGCACTGGTGGGCACAGAAAATGCAGCCGATTACCGATCTTCACGTGATCAGCCGTCATTGGCTGACAGCTGATCACGTGGTAGGGGGCCGGGATCGACCCCTTACTCTGATCTTTGATTAGCCGAGTCTCATAGACTCGCTGATCATAGAGCACGGTGTGCGTGACCCGCAGGGACGCACAGACGTTGCTCGGGAGGACGTCCATGGACGCCCTCCCAGCAATTAAGGCCCATGCTGTAGCCGTCTTTCAGCTGTAGCGTGGGTGGGAAGTAGTTAAAATCATTTTTTCTGTGACGTTCATATTATCATTTCTTGCTGTTCTGTGTTTTGGAGGTTTTAGTTTGTACACTATATGGCAGACACCTGGATGTCTATATGAGCTTTTTGAACATCCTGTTCCAAAACCATGGCCATTGAAGTGGTTGTAAACCTATACATAAACCCAGTGAAGTGACTGGCCTCAGGTAATACACAGAGATAAAACAAATCCTCCTGCATACGTTGTACATAACTGTATTTATTTGCAGTCTTCTCTTCTCTACATCCCTTCAAAGTGCTGAATTGAAAAGCTTGTCTGAGTGTTCAGAAAAAAGGGGGTGGAGAGCTGAAGTTACACTCTGCAGAGCTCAGTGAGGAGAGCTGATTGGAGGGAAGAGAGACACCCCCTTCACACATAGAAACAGAGCTGAGGCTGTGAATCAGCAGGAGATCCCTCCCCTGTCACATTATTTCTGTTGGTGTCAGGAAAACTTGTCAGAAGTGACTCATGCTGATAGCAGAGGAATGGGGCAGCAGACAAATGTGACACTTACTGCTCCTAATTAAGACAAGTACACACTATAGAGGGATCTGCTTTGTTCATATTTTATGTCTGAGGTTTACAACCACTTTGATATGGAGTTGGTCCCCTTTCATGGCCATAACAGCCTCCAGTCTTCTGAGAAGACTTTCCACAAGATTTTGGATGTTTGTGGGATTTTGGACCAATTTGTGAGGCCAAGAACTGCTGTTAGAGGAGAAGACCTGGCTCACAATTGGTGTTCCAATTCATCTCTGAGGTGTTCAGTAAGGTTGAGGTCAGATACTGATGTTGGATGAGAAGACCTGGCTCACAAGTGGCATTCAAAATTAATCCCAAAGGTGTTCAGAAGGGTTGAGGTCAGGTACTGATGTTGGAGGAGAAGAGCTGGCTTACAATTGGCCTCCCACTTCATCCCAAAGGTGTTCAGTAAGGTTGAGGTCAGGTACTGATGTTGGAGAAGACGACCTGGCTCACAATTGGTGTTCCAATTAATCTCATAGGTGTTCAGTAACGTTGAGGTCAGGTACTGATGTTGGATGAGAAGACCTGGCTCACAGTTGTTGTTTCAGTTAATCTCATAGGTGTTCAGTAGGGTTGAGGTCAGGTACTGGCGTTGGATGAGAAAACCTGGCTTACGGTTGGCATTTCGGTTCATCCCAAAGGCTGTGTGTAAGAGATTTAAGTTCCTCCACACCAGACTGGCCCACATGTGATGCTAAGCCGCCATGATTGAATGAACTGAAATCCAGTGAATGAAACCAGGCCAGGGATAGTCGGGCCGGGGAGGAATAGGTTAGGTCCTCCAGCCAGGAAATGAGGTGGACTTGCTGCAACTTCTATTGTACATTGTGTGCAGTGAAATCAGAGTAAGCAATTTCAATCCAGGAGAGGAGCCTCTACAACTGCGCAAAACGGAAGTGAAGGCTGGAGGTCAGATTTGCATAAATTAGTTTTTTTTTTTATTAGTTTTTTTTATCTCACAATTTCAGCCTTACAGTAGAATCATAGTGATCTGTACTGAGACACGCAAACCTCAGAAGGACTTGTCCAAGGTCCTGAATCCCAAGTCTTCTCCATGTCAATTCAAAGTAGAACTGCATCCTGTTGAGGAGGGTCTTAAAGCACCACAACATAAATCACTCTGCTTAATTTCTACTAATTATTGCACGCATGCACACACAAATATGTATGTAAATAATTATTCACACTCCCAGGCTGAAGTGCGCAGATTAATGTGTATATAGATGTCCACATTCATACCAACTGTACATTTGCCTTGGCTAACACCTGAGCTCACAATGGAGGTTTTGGAACCTGAACAGATCATCTTCCTTTGACCATGATCACTTCATAGACCTACACACAGATCCGACATAAAAAATCTGCCTGCACCTGCTACCTATTGTTAAAGTAGACCTTCAGTCATTTTTTCATCTTTCCATCTATTAAATCTTCTGCCCTTGTTGTTTTAACTTTGGATAGTAAAACATTTTTCTGCCAGTAAATACCTTATACAGCCCAGTTCCTGTTTCTTGTCTAGTCATTAGCCTAGGCTTATGACATCATGTACAGCTCTCTCCCTCACTCTCGTGAGAGTTTTCCAGGAAGGGAGGGGCGTATAAGTCATAGGAGAGCCAATGAGAGCTGCAGAGCTGGAGGGGTGTGTAAATCCAGGAAGTGAACAGACAACAGCTTCAGCTGCCCACAGTTAACATGGATGTAGCTAGACTCAGTGGAGGGAGATTTCTGCAGCATATTTGGCAAGTACAGATTTACAGTATATATAAAATAATATGCAAAGTGGTTGGAGGGAAGCTTCAGAATGGCAAAGATGTTTTTATTACAAATTATGTGAGCAGACCACAGTTCCTCTTTAAAACCACTTCCGGACCACCCACCGTCGTTATACGTCAGTACTTTGAAGAGGAATATCGTTGTTATTGCATAACCCCGGTATCCTCTTCTTCAGTGAGCGGTCCAGTTTCAGATAAAAGTGGTCTCTGCGGCGGATTTGCCGCAAGATGACTTTTATCGATGGCGCCCCCTGCCGCTTACCGGAGGCGGTCACCCTTGCTGGGCATGGAGATGAGTAAGGGGAAGATGGCCCCCACCCATCTCCATAACAATGCAGGGCGGAAGCGACGTCCAAACGTCACTTCTGCCCATAGCTCTTAAAGGGCCGTTTTTTTTTTTAATTATTTTTTTAAATGACAAATTTTTTTATTTTTTTTTTTTATTGCATTTTAGTGTAAATATGAGATGTGAGGTCTTTTTGACCCCAGATCTCATATTTAAGAGGTCCTGTCATGCTTTTTTTTCTATTACAAGGGATGTTTACATTCCTTCTAATAGGAATAAAAGTGACACAATTTTTTTTTTTAAACTGTGTAAAAATAAAAGGTAATATAAATAAGAAAAAAAAAAAAAATTAAACGCGCCCTGTCCCGATGAGCTCATGTGCAGAAGCAAACACATACACAAGTCGCGTCCACATATGAAAACGGTGGTCAGACCACACATGTGAGGTATCGCCGCGATCTGTAGAGCGAGAGCAATAATTCTAGCCCTAGACCTCCTCTGTAACTCAAAATATGCAACCAGTAGAATTTTTTAAATGGAGATTTTTAAGGGTAAAAGTTTGTCACCATTCCACGAGCTTGCGCAATTTTGAAGCGTGACATGTTGGGTATCAATTTACTCGGTGTAACATTATCTTTCATAATATTAAAAAAAAAAAAAAATTGGGCTAACTTTACTGTTGTCTTATTTTTTTAATTCAAAAAAGTGTATTTTTTCCAAGTAAAGTGTGCTTGTAAGACCGCTGCGCAAATATGATGTGACAGAAAGTATTTCAACGACCGCCATTTAATTCTCTAGGGTGTTATAAAAAAATATATATAATGTTTGGGGGTTCTACATAATTTTCTAGCAAAAAAAAATGTTTTTAACTTGTAAACAACAAATCTCAGAAAGAGGCTCGGTCCTTAAGGAGCAGAGAGAGACTAATCACTACCCTGTGCATGAGCACCTTGTAGGCAAAAGGAAAAAGAAGCAAAGTTTTTTTTTTAGGCTAGGTTCACACTGCTCCGATTTTCAGTGCGATTATCTAGTGCAACTTGGATGTGGTTTATATTTTTTTTTTTTTTTTTTTTATGGGGCCAAAATCACACCAAAGTAGTACAGGAACCTTTTTCAAAATCGCTCCGTGCTGAGTTGCATTGATGTGAATGGGCACCATTGAAAACAATGGGATTTCCATTAAGTCGCATCTGAAGTCGCAGTAGTGTGAAAGATGTCTAAATAGGATCTTTTGTGACAGCCCCAAGTACTCACAGTTCCAAAAGGGCTGAAGGGCCGCCTTTTTTCTTTTCACACAAATTATAACTGTTGTGACTGCCTAGTTTTTCCCTGAGCCAGATAACGATGCAGATAACGACTACTACCTGTACATTTTTAGGATTACCTTAAAGCGCATCTATGGTTATGATCTAAAATCATTTTTTTCGTTTCCACATCATATTTCAGTTATTTCTAGCCTACTCCTATTAATCTAAATGGTCCTGAAGTTTGTCAGTTTTACTTTGTGAAGACCCCCCACACATTCACCTCCTTCAATTTTGTGACATGTAGTCAACTATGCCCTGTGAGTAGGCACTGCTGTGTCACAAATTCCACAGATCCTGCCTTCTGAACTACAGAGGTGCTGAGAGGAGGCAGAGTTAGTACAGAAATCACTGCTTGCAGGCAGCAAGGTAGTACCATGGGACATGTAGTCCTTAGAAAACGAGGAGAAGCTGCAAAGCATGCTGGGAATCCAGGAGGTTGTGGAAAGTGATAGCCAGCAGACATCTTATATTGGATTGTCAAATAACTATTGTTTGTATTGTTATTACAATCATGATTTTCCTAAATGAGGGTGTACGCTGTGACTGTAGATTACATAGGGCCAGTCCACCCAAAAGTATTGACAGCCGTGAGATCTCCCCACTGTAGTTCCTCTGCTTTTTACTGCTCACCTTGGAGTTTGGAGTATTCAATTTTCCTGTTTTCATTTCCTATATTATTGAAGCTAAAGTTTAGTGATATATATTTATTTTTTATATTAACCACTTGGCCTCCAGAAAATTTAGCACCGTTCATGACCAGGCCATTTTTTGCGACAATTGCGCAGTCATGCAACACTGCACATACATGAACTTTATGTCCTTTTTCCCCACAAATTTCTTTTGGTGGTATTTGATTAGCACTGCGTTTTGATTTTTTTTCCCGCTAGAAACAAAAAAGACAGACAATTTTGAAAAAAAACAAAACAATATTTTTTATTTTCTGCTATAAAACATATCAAATAAAAAAAAGTAAAAAAATCTGATTTCTTCATAAATTTAAGCCAATGTCTCCTAGATTGTAAGCTCTAACGAGCAGGGCTCTCTGATCCCTCCAGTATTGAATTGTATTGTACTTGTACTGTCTGCCCTGATGTTGTAAAGCGCTGCGTAAACTGTCGGCGCTATATAAATCCTGTATAATAATAATAATATGTATTCTGCTACATGTTTTTGGTAAAAGTGTCTACAAACTATGGGATGTACACTTTTTTTTTAATACTAGTATTGGCGGCGATCAGCGACTTATATCGGGACTGCGATATTGCGGTGGGAACTCGGACAGTAACTGACACTTTGCGGGAACCAGTGACACTAATACAGGAATCAGTGCTAAGAATTTGCGCTGTCACTGTACTAATGACGTAGAAAAAAAAAACGCACTCCGGTTGTTGCTCTTTAAAAAAAATGTTTGTTTTTATTGACAAGCCACAGTGAACAAACGCAGATGAAAACAGTTGACGTGTTTCAGCCTATATAACGCCTTAGTCATAACCATGACTAAGACCTTATAGGCTGAAACACTTAAACTGTTTTCATCTGCGTTTGTTCACTGTGGCTTGTCAATAAAAACAAACATTTTTTTAAAGAGCAACAACCGGAATGCGGATCCTTTTTTCTACATTACTTTACTCAGCCAGCGACTGTGGATCGAGCACCCGGGAGCTCTGCCATCTATGTGTTGTGTGGGTAGTAGCACTGACTTTTCTGTTTATACTGTACTAATGACACTGGCTGGGAAGAGGTTAAACATATCTAGGGTGATCAAAGTGTTAAATGTGTGCCTAGCCAAATATGTGTGCCGTGTGTGGTGCTTTTACTAAGGGAAGTAATACATTTTATTGCCTGCATTACTTCCCCGTTGACAGTACAGAGCGCTGCCTTGTTTACATAGGCACAGCCCTTTTCTGTGCCCGGTGCTGGCGGTGATCTATTGGCCGGCGCAAGCTGATTGGCATCTGCTGTGTTTAATCACAGCACAGCCGGGTTGCTGGTGTCGCGCGGGCGTGCGCGCCCCTTACCAGGAAGTGCTGGATCACATACCTAGTACGTGATCTGGTGTGGTAGGGCCGCCTTATATCTAAGTGATGTGGTTTGCAAGCTGGTTAAACAGCACCAGGGATGGTATTACATAAATGATGAGTGTCTTGTGTGCTGGTTGCTTGCTCTTTTTTCACCTGTGACAGGTATTCCTCAAAAGTGCTGACTGTGCTTGCTCACTTTGCACTGTTTCATTCATAGAAGCCTTACACTCACTTTCCTCAATGAAAAGCACTCTATGAATGGAGGAGGTGGATCTTTCATGCGCTGATCCTCCTTTCGTAGAATGCTGGATATAGTGCAGGGGTATCCAGGGGGCAGAGGACAGAAGATTTCAAAAGAGCAACCACCAGTAGATAGGGCACTCGTCATTCATGTATTTACTATCCATGGTGCTGACTTAAAAAAAAAATATATATATCACTAAACTTCAATCTGAGGTTCTGCTTATAATATGCCCTCCCTTGTTTCTTCTTTCCCCTCTTCAACATGATAATTACATATTTTAAACCCTTTCCATTTTCATTACATACATTATTTAATTTATTTATTTCTTTATTTTAGTTGCAGTGATGTCATCACTGTGTCTCTGTGCTTCTCAATGCAATGCAGGCAGAATTTTTTTATATTGTAAAGCGCTGCGTAAACTGTTGGCGCTATATAAATCCTGTATAATAATAATAGTTGGTGGGAGGAGCTGGCAAGATGCCGTACATAGCGTCCTGAAAACATCACAGCACCCCGCCCCCAGTACTCCTCGCAGGTGCCCTCAACCCTGACGCAAGGAGTGGGCTGGCTCTAAGGAGGAGTTATCCAAATATCAGAATGCCTTGATGGGCGGATGTCAGTTTGGAGGGGTGGGCGTTCCTGGGCAGGATGAATGTGCATGCAGACCACCCTAGGTAATGCCTCAATGCGAGGCTGAGCCTCTATGAATGAAAGAACTGAATGGAGGGGGCAGGCTGGGGAGAAAAGAGCTAGATTTTGCTGTACTTTTACTGCGGCTTCTAACGCACATTGTGAGAAGCTCACAGTGTGCAGTGCAATCAGAGTAAGACATTGTACACCGGGAGAGAAGCCGGTACAATTGTGCAAGACTGAAGGGAAGGCTTTAAATTAATAATAAAAAAAAAAATCTAACAAATTTAGTTTTTGATAGGCCAGTTTAACTGCTTAAGGACCACCCACCGCAGTTGTACTGCGGCAAAGTGGCTGGTTCCTACGAATCGCCATCATTTGTACATTGGCTCGTACACTGCGATTTGTGGGCGCGCACACGCCCACTGGCCAGCGGGGGAGCCAATCAGCGGGTGGGGTGGACTCGATGTCCGCCGGCCACCGGCGATCTTTTCCCCCGCAGTAACAGAATGGGGATCTGCCTCTATAGACAAGGCAAATCCCCGTTCTGACAGGGGAGATCAATTACAGATCTTGTCTTTCTGCTAAGCAGGAGGAAGACGGATCTGTGTGTTTCCCCAGTCACACAGTCCCCCATACAGTTAGTAATCACAAACAGGGAACACATTTAACCCTTTAATCGCCCCTGATGTTAACCTCTTCCCTTCCATTAGTATAATAACAGTGCATATTTTTAGCACTGATTACTGTAATAATGTCACTGGTTCCCAAAAAAGTTTTAAAAATGCCAGTTAGGTGTCCGATCTGTCCGCCGCAATGTTGCAGTCCTGCTAAAAATCGCTGATCGACGCCATTACTAGTAAAATAATAATAAAAATGCCATAAATCCTTCCCCTATTTTGTAGACGCTATAACTTTTGCACAAACCAATTAATATACGCTTATTGCAATTTTTTTTTTTTTTTTTACCAAAAATATGTAGTATAATACATTTTGGCCTAAACTGTTGAAGAAATTATTTTTTTTAACTTTTTTTGGGGGTGGGGGTATTTATTATAGCAAAAAGTAAAAAATATTGGGTGGTTTTTTTTTCCAAATTGTCGCTCTTTTTTTGTTTATAGCGCAAAAAATAAAAAACGCAGAGGTGATCAAATACCACCAAAATAAAGCTCTATTTGTGGGAAAAAAGGACGTCAAGTTTTTTTGGGTACAGCGTCGCAGGACCGCGCAATTGTCAGTTAAAGCAACGCAGTGCCGAATCGCAAAAAAATGACCTGTCATTAAGGGGGTAAATCTTCTGGTACTTAAGTGGTTAAGGTATAAAATTGGTCAGAAAAGCAGATTAAACAATAAAGTTATTGCGGTTTTACTGGAAGAAGCAATAGGAGGCGGGGGGGGGGGGGGCAGCTTATATCAGGAGAGGATAAAGTGAATGACGTTTACTTCCTCATTATATTATAAGAATGCTTCTAAACATATTCTCCCGGATTGAGGTCAGTGTCTGCGGTGATAAAGAGCTCTCTGGACCACAACTGATCCTAATGAACCCGAGGCTCGAAATGACTTAAAGAATGGAAAGTCATTCGTCTGCCATCAACTGTGTTATTCATGAGATCCTGTCATTTTAACCAGTCAGGCATGGAAATAAGGAATATGCCCTTGCTGACTTGTTTACACAAGTGCAGCGCCTCTTGTCAGAGTCGATTGGCAGGCTGTGGCTGGACAAGGCCCTGCACATCCAGGGATGAAGGTCCGCAACACTGAACTTCATCCCTGAATTCAAAGGGCTCTAAACTCTGGTACCCCTTGGCAAGAGTGTTCAGGTCTGTCCAGCTGCATCCTGCCATAGACTTTGCCAGCGGGGATGGATGCCACACCTCTTCCTCTGGAACGCTAAAACACCCAGGAGCTAGACAGCCCTGTGTGCGGGGGCTGGGGTATAAAGTGTATGTATAGGCAATATTTTATTTGTTTTGAACAGTAGAGCAGGGGTCTCCAAATTTTCTAAACAAAGGGCCAGTTTACTGTCCACCAGACTTTAGGAGGGCCGGAATGTGGCCAGTTGGAGTAGAATATTTCTCAGTGTCAGTGGGTGTAGACAATGTCTCAGGCTTGGTGGTCAGTGGGAGTAAAAAAATGATATAGCACCTGGTCAGTAGAAGGAGGAATAGTGCCCCATCATTCATATTAGTGGAAGGATCAGTGCACCATCATTGGTGCCAGTGGGAGAATTAGTCCCCCATCATTAGTGTCAGTGGGAGGAAAGGCACCCTATCAATGGGGAGAATGGTGCCCCATCATTGGTGTCAGTGGGAGAAATGGTGCCTCATCATTGGTATCAGTGGGAAGAATAGTGCCTCATCATTGGTATCAGTGGGAAGAATGGTGCCTCATTATTGGTGACAGTGGGAGGAATAGTGTCCCATCATTGGTGTCAGTGGGAGGAATAGCACCTCATCATTGGTATCAGTGGGAGGAATGGCGCCCCATCATTGGTATCAGTGGGAGGAATGGTGCCCCATCATTGGTATCAGTGGGACGAATGGCGGCGCATCATTGGTGTCAGTGGGAGGAATGGTGCCTGATCATTGGTATCAGTGGGAGGAATAGTGCCCCATCATTGGTGTCAGTGGGAGGCTTAGTGCCCCATCATTGGTGTCGGTGGGAGGATCAGTGCCCCATGGTCAGTGTCAGTAGAAGGAAAAATGCCCTACCATTGGTGTCAGTGGAAGGAATAGTGTCTCGTATCGGTGTCAGTAACATTGCCCCAAGGGCCGCATACAGGCAAGCAAAGGGCCACATTCGGCCCACAGCCACAGTTTGGAGACCACTGGAGCAGAGCCTTAGCAACCTTCTTCTTCTTCTTCCTTTTTTTTTCTTGCTTCTTTTGCTGTCTTGTGCAGAGGATTTCCTGAGGACATTTATCCTATTTGTACTGGTGAATATTACCAACAGACAGAAATCGATGGGAAATCCAAAATGTTACTGTCTTTCTGGAACATGCAGTGAGAGCAAATCTTCCAGTGAAAGCACCTTTTTCACTGACTTCTGTCCAAGAGGGGAATTCCAATCATTTTTTAGAGGTTTTCTCTCGCTTCCTGTTTCGTCTGGGGAATAGAAGTTGAAGCAATATCCACAAAGAGATACAGACTGTAAAATAGAAACTTACATGTAAAACCTATCTAGCCTGTCCAAATCTAGAAAGAAAACTTTTGGCTATACATACTCTTTAAAGCGGAACTTTACTCATTTCAGGATGGTCCTTTCCTTTGTCTCCTCCCTGTCCCTTACAGAATTGGAAAATGATTTATTTTAGATTTTTTTGGGCTTCCTAAATCCTGGCCTTGGCCGGTATGACATTGCAAGGCCCATTTTTGATGTCATGGATGTCAGGATACCAGTCAAGAGGACATCTTTCTCTAAGATTTGATTGACAGACTTCCACCACAAAGTGTTTTTTTCATGTCTCTCCACACCCATAGGAGTCTATAGCAGTAGGTGGAAGAAAGGATGAATGAAAGAAAGGAGCTGAAGCAAGAAAAAGTGGGAGAGGACAATTATAGAAAGGAGGGATTGCAAGGGGTTGACGTGGGGTAAGGGATTTCTACCCTCTGGGGAGAAGGAAGCAGTGTGATGACACTCATCTGCTTTGGTGTTGAGGTGGCCTAAACCCTTCAGTGAAATGGTAGGACACCAGCCTCTTTTGTTGGGCTTCCAAGTAAAGAGAAAGTTTCCATTATTATATGAGTAAGGGACTTAACTTGTTCATGAAGGTTTAGTTACAGAAACTCCCCATAGACAAGGGTACTGTATATCTACAGGGAAGAGAGAGTGGGGTGCTCCTCAGTGCTCATGTAGTGAATCCAAGGGCCCCAAAGTTTGTGGAAGAGGTCTTGGATATTGTATAGGCGGGCTCTTAAGTTTTCAATTCACATCAGCGAGCAAAATCTTTGCTTCCACTCTAGTATGGTGGGAATGGTGGATGAATGAATAACAAGAAAGACATTTACTGCTCTGTAGATTACATGCAAAGTCTAACATATTGTAGACACAGCTGCTGTAAAGAAAGTTACAAGAACATTTTTCTCTAAGGTGTGTGTAGTTCTACCCCCACAGGAGCTGCTGAATTTGTGTCCCAGGTTCTTTTTCCTCTGTGTAGCAGCAGCCAGGCAAACAGGAACATTCACTCCTTTGGCTCAATAAACAGTCTAGGGGTTGTATACGTGATATGATACGAGTAGCAGTATTTTCCAGCTGTCACCCTTGCTGTCAAATAATCCCGAGTGACACAGGATGCTCTGGGGTCACTGGGTGATAGATTCCTGTGTCGCTATCTGAGATCAAAGCATCCTCTAAGAAGACAGTTTTTTCAGAGTGCAAAGTATCCAAATAGGTCATGTTTCTGCCCAGATATTATCTGTGTCAAGGACAGGAATGGGAACGGGTCAGTTCAGGAATTAGAAGAGCATACCTGGGGGCAGCGTTGGGATGCAGGTGTGACAGAGCTGCTCAGGGTGCAATGGAGTCGCAAGGTCCTGGCTATCCAAGGGTATAGGCACAGGATGCTCTGGGGTCACTGGAGACACAGGATGCTCTGCGGTCACTGGAGACACAGGATGCTCTGCGGTCACTGGAGACACAGGATGCTCTGCGGTCACTGGAGACACAGGATGCTCTGCGGTCACTGGAGACACAGGATGCTCTGCGGTCACTGGAGACACAGGATGCTCTGCGGTCACTGGAGACACAGGATGCTCTGCGGTCACTGGAGACAAAGGATGCTCTGCGGTCACTGGAGACACAGGATGCTCTTGGAGTCACTGGAGACACAGGATGCTCTTGGGGTCATTGGAGACACAGGATGCTCTTGGGGTCATTGGAGACACAGGATGCTCTTGGGGTCACTGGAGTCACAGGATGCTCTTGGGGTCATTGGAGACACAGGATGCTCTTGGGGTCATTGGAGACACAGGATGCTCTTGGGGTCACTGGAGACACAGGATGCTCTTGGGGTCTCTGGAGACACAGGATGCTCTTGGGGTCATTGGAGACACAGGATGCTCTTGGGGTTATTGGAGACACAGGATGCTCTTGGGGTCACTGGAGACACAGGATGCTCTTGGGGTCACTGGAGACACAGGATGCTCTTGGGGTCACTGGAGGCACAGGATGCTCTTGGGGTCACTTTAGACACAGGATTCTCTGGGATCACTGGGTTATAGAGGATGCTTTGATCTCACAAGGTCACATGGGAGTCTATGAAGTGAGCTTAAACATTCTACCTAATGAAGCGGTAATAAGTTTAGGTTTTGTTTTGCATTTACAGAAAAATACAAAAAATCTGCATAAATGATAAGATACAAGTAGCCGTATTTTCCAGCTGTCACTCTGGCTGTCATATAATCCCATATTAAAATGCAGCATAACTTCATTTTATAGGCCCAGTTTACACAGGTTTTCTGCTGGTAAGCAGTAAAAGGATTTTGGCTTTGTTCTGCTTATGAAAGCAAGTCTGAAGAGTTGCGCCAAGCATTGACACAGCATTCCTTTCAGCCAGCTTTGAGAAGCTTTGGATATTGTCTGGAAGTGGAAAACACAGATCTTAATGGAAGCGCTATCTGTCAGTTGGTACGTAATACAGTTCCTGAGGCTATTGACCAAGCCAACCTACCTTCCTACCTCCCTGCACTGCCAAAGTCCTTGCTAATGGGGCAAGGGTTCTGGGCTTGGGAAGAAAGTGACCTCCCCTATGTGATGATGCTTGGGCCTGAGTGGCCTATCACTAGGCTCAAACATTGTTAGGTCAAGGGTTCCATGAGGTCATTCCCTTGTATTGGCTCCGACACTGGTGGACATTGAAGCCCAAGTGAAAGCATGGCTTTGTAAGTACATATGTCCTAAAGGGTGGTCTATACTGTCACTTTTCACCTTGAACACGCACACACAGATTGAAGCTTACTGATGCCTGCTGACAACTTGCTTAAAGTGACAGCTAGTAACTACACTTTAGTCCAGTTATATTTAGTGGAGTGAAGGGCTTGTATTCAGCCCATTCTCCACTAAGTCTTATGCCTAATTGCCCCCACTCCACAGACATTGGTCTAAGCTGGTCTTGCAGCCTTCTTTTTCCAGTTCTGCACCATCAGGTCAGGCTCCCCTGAGAATGTAAACTGCTATCTTCATTCGGTCTTATGGAGACTTTGTACCTCTATGGCACAAACTCTCAACAGGGTTGAATTGAATGTGCAGCATGCATGTGCTGGTGGAGCTGGGCCTAACAGTAAAGAATTTGAAAAAGAGGTTTTGTACTTTTAATAAAACACATATGTTTTACCTTTTTTCTTTTTAAGGCTTTCTTCCATCTCAGTACTGCTGATCATCCGTAGCTTCTTTGCAGCCACTTCATGTCTGCATGCATTCCAGCAATGGCTGCTTGGCATTTTTCAGGGTTGTTTTCCTAATTGTGACAACAGTGGACCATGCCTGCATATAATTTGAGCTGAAACAATCATTCGTAGTCTCCATTTTAAGCCAGGGTGACAAAACAGGAGAGGAGGCAGGGACAGGGAATGTTGTCACCCCATACCAGGAAGTGCCTGGACAAAGACCTTCGTGGCAGGGTCTCTAGGGAACGTTTGCTAATGAAAGCTGCAGATTCTAAAAAAAAAATTGAAATGCCATGTTAAGAGTTTATTTAAGATTGCAGTGGTTGGGTTTATACTGTATCTACTTTAAGTGACCCATATTATTTTGATATTTTATCATTATACTAAGGATATAAAATGACCACTTGCTGCATGAATGAATGATTTGTATAGCGCTGCAGTTGCGAACTGAATCGCCTCAAGGCGCTGGATCCGTCCTGTGTTGTCAAGCTTCTCAGAAGAGGTAGGTCTTGAGTTTCTTTCTGAAGGCCTGATGGTTTTCTTCCATGCGAATGTGTGTAGGTAGCGCGTTCCATAGCCGTGGTCCTTGGACTGCGAATCTTCGTTCTCCCTTTGTTTTTAGCGGGTTTTTGGAATAAGGAGGAGGTTATGCATGATTATCACAACATTTATGATGAAAAATACTCATAAAAAATATCTCTTGGCTTGCTGGTCTGGATCTATTCATCTACAGTAGATTTGTAGGCCAATGAAACATAGCGAGAGTAATGAATTATTATAGTATTTTATTGCTGCGTCTTGCACCAGCTAGAAATACATTCATTTTTATTATAGATGAAGGCTGCGTCTGACCTGCATGTCTCTTTGGAGCCAGAGGGAAAATAAAGAACAGTTGTGGAGCCTTCTACAATGAAATATCGCTGCAGTTCAAGCATTTTCCTTACTTTTCTCTCGGCTTAGTTAGTCTGGGTGTACATAGACTTCTGAGGGTCAAACAAGTCAATCAAGGGCTGATCATGTCCCTGAAATAGCTGTTTATAGTACCCTACTAGCAATACTCACAAAGTTTAGCTTGACCATTTTTTTCAGTGTCTAAATATGTCATGTTTCTTCTTAGTTGTTATCGGTTTCACAGACAGGAATGGGAACGGATCAGTCCAGGAATTAGAAGAGCATACCTGGGGGCAGTGGGGATGCAGGTGTGACGGAGGTGCTCTGGGTGTAATTGAGTCACAAGATACTGGATATCCAAGGGTCACAAAGTGACACAGGATGCTCTGTGGTCACTGGAGACACAGGATGCTCTGTGGTCACTGGAGACACAGGATGCTATCGGGGTCACTGGAGGCATGGAATGCTCTGTGGTCACTGGAGGCACAGGATGCTCTTGGGGTCATTGGTTAGCACATTATGCTTTGGGGTCACTGGGGGCACAGAATGCTCTGCGGTCACTGGAGGCACAGGATGCTCTTGGGGTCACTGGAGGCACAGAATGCTTTGGGGTCACTGAAGGCACAGGATGCTCGTGGGGTCACTGGAGACACAGGATGCTCGTGGGGTCACTGGAGACACAGGATGCTCTTGGGGTCACTGGAGGCACAGAATGCTTTGGGGTCACTGGAGGCACAGGATGCTCTTGGTGTTGCTGGAGGCACAGGATGCTCCTGGTGTCACTGGAGGCACAGGATGCTCCTAGTGTCACTGGAGGCACAGGAGGCTCTTGGTGTCACTGGAGGCACAGGATGCTCTTGGGGGTCACTGGAGGCACAGGATGCTCTTGGGGGTCACTGGAGACACAGGATGCTCTTGGGGGGTCACTGGAGGCACAGGATGATCTTGGGGTCACTGGAGGCACAGGATGATCTTGGGGTCACTGGAGGCACAAGATGCTCTTGGGGTCACTGAAGGCACAGGATGGTCTTGGGGTCACTGGAGGCACAAGATGCTCTTGGGGTCACTGGAGACACAGGATGCTCTTGAGGTCACTGGAGACACAGAATGCTTTGGGGTCTCTGGAGGCACAGGAGGCTCTTGGTGTCACTGGAGGCACAGGATGCTCTTGGGGGTCACTGGAGGCACAGGATGCTCTTGGGGGTCACTGGAGGCAGAGGATGCTCTTGGGGGTCACTGGAGACACAGGATGCTCTTGGGGGTCACTGGAGGCACAGGATGATCTTGGGGTCACTGGAGGCACAGGATGATCTTGGGGTCACTGGAGGCACAAGATGCTCTTGGGGTCACTGGAGACACAGGATGCTCTTGAGGTCACTGGAGACACAGAATGCTTTGGGGTCTCTGGAGGCACAAGATGCTCTTGGGGTCACTGAAAGCACAGGATGCTCTTGGGGTCACTGGAGTCACAGGATGCCCTGGGGTCACTGGGTGATAGAGGATGCTTCGATCTCACAAGGTCACACAGAAGTCTATGAAGACAGAGGAGTGCTGGGGTCACTGGAGACACAAAGTTAACTAGTGACATGGGTGTCAGTGGAGACATTGGAGGTCTAGAGACACAGGGGGGTCATTGAATCTCTGGAGATAAAGGAGTCCAGTGGTCACAGGAGACACTGAGGTCTTCGAAGTGCCCAGGGGTCACAGAGGATGTTGGAGACTGGAATGCTGGGGTCACAGGAATGCACAGGAATGCAAGAGTCTCTGGAAGCAACGGTGTGCAAGGGACATGAAGGCACAAGAGCCACAGTCACAGGAGCAACATAGAATAGGGAACACAAGAGTGCACGGGATTGCTGGGAACACAAGAGGCTAAAATAAATGTGTACTTTATACCAGCAGTGGAGGAACGGAGTACTCAGATGCTGGAGACATGGGGAGGGTGCTTGCATGGTTACACATTTTGCTCAAAATTTTAAAAAAAGCTAAGACCTGATTTGCTGCAGTGCTGGCAGGAGTTGGAAACTGGAAGCCACTCACTGAGGAGCAGGCTGGAACAAGTACAGGAGTTTAGGCTTCTTGTAGCTTTCCCAATAAAAAGGGCCAGTCTGTCCAAAGTTACATTTTAGTTATAAGGGAGCCTGGTAGATGAATCAGCCACTGGCTTTTACATTGTATTGGATTCTTCAAAGGCAAAATCTCCAGCCAAAATTCTTGACTGTGTTCTTGTCAACCTGTGAGTTTTGTGTGTTCCCGCCCACTTTTGTGTGTTCCCAGCTCCGCCTGTTACATTTTTCATAATGGACACAGCAGGTGTGAAGAGCTGGGAACTCAGTGCATGGATTGTGAGGACCCCTCATAATGGGCTCAGCAGGTGTACAGACCCGGGAACTCAGCACAGGGATGGTGTGAACCTCTCACAATGGGCACAGCAGAGGAGGGGGGGGGGCATAGGCAGACCCAGGAACTCAATGCAGGGATGGTGGGAACCCCTCATAATGGGCACAGAAGGGGGGACAGACCCATAAACTCAGCACAGCAATGATGGGAACCCCACATAATGGGCACAACAGGGGGGACAGACCCAGGAACTTGGCACAGGGATGGTGGGAACCTCTCATAATGGGCACAGCAGGTGTACAGTCCCAGCAACTCAACACAGGGATAGTGGGAACTCCTCATAATGGACACAGCAGGTGTATAGAGCCAGGAACTTGGCACAGGGATGGTGGGAACCTCTCATAATGGGCACAGCAGGTGTACAGTCCCAGGAGCTCAACACAGGGATGGTGGGAACCCCTCATAATGGGCACAGCAGGTGTACAGAGCCAGTAGCTCAGTGTAGGGATAGTGGGAGTCCCTCATAATTGGGCACATAAACAGACCTGAAAACTCAGCACAAAGATCTCATGATCTCCAAGAGATAGAAGAGACTGTTAGTGTAATCCCTCATTTGTCAATTAAAAATATTATTTCCTGTGGTGTTTAGGATGAGTTACATTTGAGTATAAAACTTATTGTCCTTGAATCACCCATAATTCTTACCTTTTATTATTTGTGAAGGTGGATGTTGGGCGAAGCATTTTAAATTGAATAATATATTGGATAAAATGAGTGTTCAGACTACATGGAGCCCTTGGACTTCATCCACTGCTAGTGTTTCATAGTTCATGGATTCTGTCCAAGTGGTAATTTAGTTGAAATGAATTTCTAAAGGTATAACCCAAGCTATGAAATTTTAAGCGGATCTTCACTACATCCGAGCCCCACAAATAAAAAGCATTTATTTAATTCATTTTTAATATTCAAAGCAAACACCTCTATCCATCCAAGTCTCCATGCTTTATATTGCTGAGAAATCACTTTGAAAAACACCTGTCGCCATCTTGAGTAAGGGAAAATGTTTCATGTAGCATTTACTTCCTGGAGTCCATCTGCCCTTAGCTCAGGCGTGCCGGCAAGAGAGTGTGCTTAGCTGAGAAAACCCCTCCTCCTCCCCTCCCGAAGACTCCTGGGATGTATGACATCATTTGCCTAGACAAGAAAGCAGGAAATGAAGAAATGTAAAACAAGTAAATGTGATATACTTTCCTATTTACTAATGCTACTGTAGCACACCTCCCAACTTTTTGAGATGGGAACGAAGGACACCTATTAGCAAAAGTATATAAGCACAAGACACACCCCCCTGCCATGCCCCCTTAAAGAATTATACAAAAAAAAATGATTAGTTAAACCCACAAGTGCTTTTTTTTCTACCACTACTATTCCTTTATATTGGCTTTTGAAATGTACAAATGCAGCAATTTAGAAATTGGATGAAAGGTTTAGCACTGGGAAACACTTTTTTGAAAGATAAAAAAAATGCATTTTATATACAACTATATAGATCATACCAAAATGAGGAACAAATGAGGAAGATGAAGGGACTTCGCCAAATCAGGGACAGTTGGGAGCTATGTGCTAGCAACAGGAGCAATAAAAGGAATCAATGTTGATTGGGAGAATGAAGTTGCACTTTAGGTTACTTTCACACTGAGGCGCTTTTCAGGCGCTATAGTGCTAAAAATAGAGCCTGCAAAGCGCCCTGAAAGAGCCGCTCAATTCACTCCAATGCGAGGGCTTTCACACTGGAGCAGCGCGCTTGCAGGACGGTCAAAAAAGTCCTGCAAGCCGCATCTTTGCAGCGTTATAGAAGCGGTGTATTCACTGCTCCTAAAGCGCCCCTTCCCATTGAAAACAATGGGGCAGCGATGCAAAGCGGGTGGTTTTAACCCTTTTTCGGCCGCTAGTGTGAAAGTAGCCTAAATAGAAAAAAATGGTTCAAACGTGGGAAGGCAGCCTACTCACCCCTTGTATTGCTTGTATACATCAAGCCACAGTGAGGGTAAAACGATGGCAGGAACACCTAATGCCAACCCTGTGATTCTGCAGGGCAGCAATTTCCAACTTCACCCATCCGAGTCTCTTGTTAAATATTGGGCCCCAGACTAGGGTTGCCACCTGTGCGGAATTCACCCGGACAGTTCAGGTCTGGAATCATGCGTCCGGGTTTCAGACTGCCTGAAAGCTGGACACATTATTCAGACTGGACTATGGCTTCCCAGCAGTTTTGCTGGCTGCAGTTGTCTAAGCTGAGAGTGTCTGTTACACTCTTTTTCACACAGCCCAAAGCCAACACTAACAATTCCCCCGCCCCCTGCCCCCCACACTGATGGGAGATGAGAGAGGGCTCGATCTGCACCTCTTCCTCCCGCTCCTACCCCTCTGTGTCTGCCCACACTCCAATCCCCAGTGCTGTGCCTCAGAAAAGAATAGTGGGAGTCGGAAATTGGAAGTCTAGCAGCCTCAGATACATCTGGATGAGAGGTGCTGACTGCCAAGGGGTGAGTAAGCTTACCATCCATCCCTGTCTGTGACTGAAGTCTCCCCCCTTCTATCTCATGCCTCTGAGTGAGTACAATAAGGTAAATCAGGGTTCTCAGAGCACCCCTTACATCAGATTTCCCCTTTACACCAGAGGCCGCAGTGTTGCAGCTTACAGCAGAGTCCTCTCTGTATATCAGAGTGCTCAGTGTCCCCCCTTAAATCAGGGTTTCCAGAGCATCCCTTAGAGTCCTCAGAGTTCTCCCTTACATCAGAATCTGCAGAGTCCCTCCTTACAGTGAAAGGGAACTCTGCGAGTTTAGATGTAAAAGGGGAACTCTGTGGACTCTGATATAAAGGGGGACTCTTGTTATTAACGCCATATGATTAGAAATGTTATTTAATGCAAAATATATGTATAGTTTATTCTATTAAAAAAACGCCGCTAAAGTGTTCAGGTTTGATTTGAAGCAAAGGTGGCAACCCTACCCCAGACATGCCTGCTTTAATGATGTGATCACACAGTTATCAGCGACTCTTCTTCACACCCACGGCAGCTTCCTAGAAGCAGGAGTTTGCAAAGCACAGAATGACTGGCAAGAGGCCGCAGTCCCCACCGCAGTATGTAGAAAAGTGAATTCTAGCTGAGTGGATTTTCTGAGTGTTCTTGGTAATGGCAGTTCACTGGCTGATTTCACTCATCTCCTGAAACCGCATTTTAAGTTTACATGAAGCTGGGGAGAGACACGTTCCCTGGAGCGTGATAGGTGACAAGTCACACGTCAGTGCCCACGTCGGAGTTATTCCCATTAGTCAGTACATCTGGATTCTGCGGGAGCCCTGTGACCTATTACTGGGAAGCGGAGAGTCTCTGGAGCGTTGGGCAAGGTGCGAGGATGAGAAGAGTGTTTCCGATGTCGTTCTTATCGTTTTCTCTCTAGCTCATAGCTGTTCAGCATTGTCCTCTATGACCCTCTGTTCTTCAAGTAATGCAGAAGACAGCTCTGCGGAGCTTTGTACAGATCACACAATACACGGGATACAATACCTCTCCGGAGATTATTCATCCTCAATTACAGACAATGAATTACACCACTGAATTCTGTTATCTGCAACCTATGCTGCATGAATTCTATTTTAGCTTTTCGTCATAATTGGCTTTTTTTTTGTATTTTTGCAGAGATAAATATTCAAAATACTTTCCTTTTCCTTGAGGAGTTCTGTAATTTGCAATTATATATGAACACGGGGGGCATAAGGTTTAGCTCTATATTCAAGCTAAAGGTTAATGTATTTATATAATACCTTCCCTAGTTCCTCCTCCCGATCAACATGCAAATAAAAATTTTGTCTTAAAGAAAAATCCCTCTTTTGAGACCCAGTGACATCACCACTAAGTCTGTCTGCTGGTCATAGATGGGAATGGTCAGCGGGTTCCTGTAGACCAGGGGTGTCCAAACTTTTTTCAAAGAGGGCCAGATTTGATTAAGTGAACATGCATGAAGACCGACCATTTTGCCTGACAGTCTTTGAACCATTAAAACTAAATGCGAATTAACTAATACACTGCCCAACAAGAATTCTCTTGCCTTTGTGGCTGTGTGTGGTGAAGAGTCTAAGGATGAGCTTGGGCGTGTTATCTGGATATACCATATTTATCGGCGTATAACACACACCTTCACTTTAAGAGGGAAGTTTCAGGAAAAAACTTACATTTTAAATAAAGAACTGTGAAGTAAAATAAGGGTCAGTGCCCATCAATGCAGCCTAATCAGTGCCCATCTGCAGCCTCACCATTGCCATGAATGCAGCCTCACCATTGCCATGAATGCAGCCTCACCATTGCCATGAATGCAGCCTCACCATTGCCATGAATGCAGCCTCACCATTGCCATAAATGCAGCCTCACTATTGACATCAATGCAGCCTAACAAATGACATAAATGCATCCTCCCCATTGCCAACAGTACAGCCTGATCAATGCCCATCTGCAGCCTTGGTGTGGATAGGGAGGGGGCGGGACGAGCGCCAACAGATACATACAAAAGAATCTCCTGTTTACTCGTCGGCCTTTTTAATACAAAGTCCCGCCTCCCATGATAGACAGAACAGTCGTCCAATGCTAGCCCAGGAGATGGGACTTCCTATTACAGAGGCCGCCGAGAATACAGGATATTCTCCTGTATGTAATCTGACGGCCCCCTCCCTGTCCCCTTCGAGGCTGCCAGAACGATAAATACCGTATATATCTTTTGTGGCCCCGCAACGAATCCCCAAGAGCCACGTGGCGCTTGGGAATTCGTTGGGGGCCACAAAAGATATATACATATCCAGATTACCAGTGGGTCCGCATTAAATCGGAACGCAGGCCGCAATGACCCGCAGGCCGGACTTTGGTCATGTCTGCTGTAAGCGTTACAGCACACTGCCTTTGATCTTCTTTCAAGAGTTTTATGTAAAAGAACACATCTCTGATATCCATTTAGATGTGCTTGCTCCTCCCCAGCTTGCCACTGGGTGGTGCAGACTTTATCTGTGTAATCTGTTGATTAGTTCCTTGATTTGTATTCAAGCAACTGATCAGCAGTTTGCACAGTCAAAGGCTGCACCACCCAGGAAGCATGGTCATCTAAAATCTAAAGGGATGCTGGGGATGTATTCATATAATTCTGAGGAAGAAAATGATTCATGATAGAGAAATTGGGGCTGACCAGTGAGAACAAAGATCAGGAGGAGAGAAGATTGGTGACAACTGAAGTGGTTCAGACAGAAAATGAAGGTAAAAAAAAAAAAAATATATATATATATATATATTATAACTCACGCTAGAAGTGAAATTATTAAACCTAGTGATTGCAGCTGCTGTACACAAAGTGCTATACACTTGGCAAAATGAAAAAATATATATATATGATTACAGCACTCACAATAATGTAAACATCATAAACAAATGAAATGATCAGTAAAAAAAACACCCATATATATTGTCCAAATGTACTCCAATCAATAAAGTGCAGTTGTGCTTCAAACTTCAAGGTGCATCACACACCCCTCCTGTGTCCCCACTCACCAAAAGGAATGGACCCCTAGCTTTTCAGTCCAGGGGTCATTCAGGCTAGAACGTTGGCCATGAATGGCAATTCATAGAAGGGTCCAATGAAGATCTCCCCTACAATCATGATGGTCACAGGTAGATTTTGGCACCAAAAATGAAAGAAGGGACTAATAGTGAAGTACAATTTGGCAAGATTTTATTGCGCAAGGTACTTACAAACTATTGGTAATAAAAAAATGGTATCGCATGAGGTATTGCAGTGGTTCGAGAACAAGGAAACGCCACATCCAGCGTGCGTTCCACCGAAACCGGAAGTGACGCCGCTTGGTCTCTAAAACCGGAAATTGCGTCTTTTCGGTTTTTGACTCCTAACAAAGTCACTTCCGGTTTTCGGTGGAACACACGCTGGATGCAGCGTTTCCTTGTTTTTTCACCACTGCAATACCTCATACAATGCCGATTTTTCTAGTTTGTCAGTACCTTGCACAATAAAATCCTGCCAAATTGTACTTCACTATTAGTCCCTTCTTTCATTTTTGGTGCCAAAATATCTACCTGTGACCATCACGATTGGGGGAGATCTTCATTGGACCCTTCTATGAACTGCCCATTCATGGCCAACGTTCTAGCCTGAAAAACCCCTGGACTGAAAAGCTACGGGTCCATTCCTTTTGGTGAGTGGGGACACGGGAGGGGTGTGTGATGCACCTTCAAGTTTGAAACACAACTGCACTTTATTGATTGGAGCACATTTACACAATATATATGGACGTTTTTTTTCACTGATCATTTGATTTGTTTATGATGTTTACATTATTGTGAGCGCTGTAATCATATATATTTTTTCCATTTAGAAAATTAAGGTGGGCTCAAGATAGCTGCTGCAGCTTCAAAGGGTTATATATTGGAGATGCAAATTTGCCGGGAATTGACAGTGATCTATTTTAGCGCAGGAACGGACTTCCTACAAATGTGGGGTAAAAAAGGTAATGCTGGAGTTCAGCTTTAACCTTCGAGATAAAATATAAGCCCCTCATGGAGGGCATTGTTTTCAGTTGATTATCTGCCTTGTGATTTGAGAAGAAGCAGTAAAGCACAACTTATTGTGTAGCATTGCATAGCAGGAAGCAAAACCTGCGCATGTAATAAGAAAACGAGGTTGCTCCTATGTACATAAATAAATACTATGCTTTGAATAAAAGATTCTTGAGGTATTAGCACACTGAGCATTTTTTTTATATCAGTCTAAAAAAATATTGAAGGATTCAAGTGTTATAGGTGTTTAAATGGCATATGCGGAACTGAATGCGCTACTTATCTGGCCTCTTGTAATGAAAGTTCTGGCTTTATCTGTTTTGTAGGTGTGTGTGGCTGCTGTGGGGCTCTGCGTCCGCGCTACAAGAGGCTAGTCGATAACATCTTCCCAGAAGATTCAGAGGTAAGGCGCTTTTGTTGATCAGGCTGTCGCACCATTCCATATACAATATATTAAACAACACTATATACAGTATTTTATATTTATTTATACCACTCATTAAATTGCACTGCATGCTGAACATCAAAGTCAACATTGCACACAATGCAGTTCTGTCAAGCAGCAGCCCCCTACCTCATCTACGCAGGAGACTGCACACCTGCAGTGAAATGAGTCCTACACTTCAGTATAGTTTCAGGCTTTAAACTAGAAATTATAGCTTCTTATAACTTGATGACACAAAAAAAATGATGGCAGGCTATGGACTTTTAATTCTCAACACGCTGTATATGAGCTTTGAAATAATCCCTCTGTGACCTCTGTAGCTGAAGGCACTGTGGCGTAATTCATACTGAAGATGTACAATATCAAATACTTTAAATTTTATTTTCTGCAGCTCAGTTAGGGTCAACTCCCCCTCCCAGCATCAACTCAGCAGCTCTCCCTGCTCCCCCCGGTCAGCATCAACTCAGCTGCTCCCCCTGATCCCT
The DNA here is from genome assembly GCF_042186555.1 of Aquarana catesbeiana. Lineage (NCBI taxonomy): Eukaryota > Metazoa > Chordata > Amphibia > Anura > Ranidae > Aquarana > Aquarana catesbeiana. Next base: position 16,486,917 of record NC_133327.1, read on the forward strand.
CACCCAGCATCAATTCAGTAGCTCACCCTGCTCCCGTGCCCAGCATCAACTCAGCAGCTCCCATGTCCAACATCAACTCAGAGCTCCCCCACCCAGCATCATCTCCGCAGCTCACCCTGATCCCTCACCCAGCAGCTCCCCCGCCCAGCATCAACTCAGCAGCTCCCATGTCCAACATCAACTCAGAGCTCCCCCACCTAGCATCATCTCCGCAGCTCACCCTGATCCCTCACCCAGCAGCTCCCCCTGCTCCCCCCGGTCAGCATCAACTCAGCTGCTCCCCCTGATCCCTCACCCAGCATCAACTCAGTAGCTCACCCTGCTCCCGCGCCCAGCATCAACTCAGAGCTCCCCCACCCAGCATCATCTCCGCAGCTCACCCTGATCCCTCACCCAGCTTCAACCCATTATCTCCCCCGCCCAGCATCAACTCAGCAGCTCCACCTGATCCCCCACCCAGCATCTACTCTGCAGTTCCCCCTGCTCCCCCCGGTCAGCATCAACTCAGCTGCTCACCCTGATCCCTCACCCAGCATCAACTCAGCAGCTCCCCCGCCCAGCATCAACTCAGCAGCTCCCACGTCCAACATCAACTCAGAGCTCCCCCACCCAGCATCAACTCCGCAGCTCACCCTGATCCCTCACCCAGCATCAACCCAGCAGCTCCCCCGCCCAGCATAAACCCAGCAGCTCCTCCTGCTCCCCGCCCAGCATAAACCCAGCAGCTCCCCCCGCTCCCCCGCCCAGCATCAACTCAGCAGCTCCCCCTGATCTCTCACCCATCATCAACTCAGCAGCTCCCCCTGATCTTTCACCCAGCATCTGCTCGGTAGTTCCCCCTGCTCCCCCACCCATCATCAACTCAGCAGCTCCCCCTGATCTTTCACCCAGGATCTACTCGGTAGTTCCCCCTGCTCCCCCACCCAGCATCTACTCAGCAGTTCCCCCTGCTCCCCATACAGCATCAACTCAGCAGATCACCCTGCTCCCCATACAGCATCAACTCAGCAGTTCCCCCTGCTCCCCATACAGCATCAACTCAGCAGATCACCCTGCTGCCCATACAGCATCAACTCAGCAGATCACCCTGCTCCCCATACAGCATCAATTTAGCAACTTCCCCTGCTCCCCCCCCCAGCATGTACTAAGCAGCTAACCTTGCTCCCCATCCAGCATCAACACAGCAGCTCCCCCTGCTCCCATCAATTCAGCAGCTTAACTAAAGCTGGACATACACCTATAGATTATCTGCAGATTTTCTATGGTTATATGGAAAAAGTGCAACAGATTTCTCTCC